>NC_069689.1:39500026-41900026 GCF_023699985.2 Odocoileus virginianus | reverse complement strand
TGTCAACCTAGAGGGGTGGGATGGGGAGGGAGATGGGAGGGAGGTTCAAAGGGGAGGGGATATATGTATACCTATGGCTGATTCATGTTGAGGTTTGACAGAAAACAGCAAAATTCTATAAAGCAATTATCCTTCAATAAAAAATGAAGTAATTAAAAAAACGTGAAAGATAATTTAAATTCATTTGACCATTTCCTTATAAAATATCATGATAAAACCTAAAATACACTGTAGATACACACAAAGGCTTTCTTAAACACAGAAAATGGTTTCTGGAGAAAACATGCAGCACTGAGAACCACGCAGGACGTGCAGAGGCTCAGGGCGCCGGCTGGGGCTCCGGCTGATGAGGAGGCAGAGCGTGCTGCGATCCGGTGCGGCTGGGGCGGGCTCTCCCTAGCTCACTATAGTCCCTAACGGTCTTCATTCACCAATCCAGGAATCTACAGCAACCTTACTGCAGAGAACTTTAAAAGGCATCTCAGTTTCTGAGAGTCATTTCTCATCCTTCTGTTCGCAAGCTAAATAAGCTTTCTTGACCCTTTCCACGTAAGTCACATGTTCTGCCAACCATCTAATGATGCTGTGGGTTTCCTGCAATCTTCAATTCTCTGTGACATCTTTCCTGAGTTACAGGAATGAGAAGCAGGCCCAGTCCTTGCATTAGTGGTTCTGAATCAGGTTACACCAAATGCAGTGCACCTACTCATCTGGATTCCTCCAAAAACATTTCTGGTCTGAAACCCTACTGACAGTTTTCTGTTCTATTGTTTTGAAAATTCAATTAAGAGTCTGATGAATGTCATATAAGCTCATGTATTTCCCCAAATAAATAAAAGATTATACATTGAAGGTGCCTGAGTTCATTCTTCTCTCTGCCTGCATCTTCATTTCCTTTGTCTAAACCAGAATAGTGGCTTAGACCTCCTCAGAGAACTGTGCAGGTTGCCAGATCAGAAGCTAAATGTCCCATAACTTTTCAGAAGTCTTCTCATGCCTGATACCACCCACCATAGGAAGGGAGTAGATTGCTTCCGTCATTCTGGTGGAGAACATGGCAGCAGGTACAAGGATCACATCCAGATTCAGCCATACAGAGAATCTTCATAATGAGGGGAAAAACAAAGCTTCTCATGATGACAGCTAGGTATTTTATCTGTAATTTGGTAAGACTATTTGCCTTGCTTCAAAACTAAAAATTCACGAGAATGTGTTCAGATAAAGGCTATAACTTATGCAAATTCTGGGTTCCAAAGAGAACTCTCACTGAGGATTAAAACTCAATTCAAGCAAAAGTGCCCAGTAAATAGCCCACTGGAAGGAACTGCCAGCCAATACAGCTCCAAAAGCCTTTTTTTAATATTAAAAATCTGTTTAATACTCATGTGGTCAAGCCATGAACATTCAAAGTGTGTCTGCCCCTGTGAGTGGGGTCAGCCGTGAGCAGATGGGCTCAGTCACAGGCTCTTAGACACTGACTATGAGACGAGCTACTTGTGGCTTAACAGGACGGGAGGGCCTCAGTTCTGCCCAGCCACTCAGCATTCGCCGCCCGTTCCTCCCCTCCCTGTCATGGAGCCAAGGACACTTCACACAATGTACTCCAACCCCTGCCGAGGGACTAGCCCCCAGTTTACACGTACAAGGCATGACTGCGGAGGTGAAGAATGCTAGTGAGCACATTTCTTGATTACTGATTATACTTTTATCTTTAATTTAGAATCAGCAAATGAGTGAATATGTAATCAATTTTACATGAATTTTTTTCAATAAAAGGGCAGTAGTTAAAAAAAAAACAACAACTGCACCAGAATGCTTGTTACTATTCAGCTCAAGTCCAAAATTTCCCACCCCAAACAGCCTGTCTAAATAGGAAAAGCCTTCAACCTAACATCAGAATAAGTAGACCCTGGTTCTGTCACTATGAGTCCAGCACTCTTCAGGACCTGTTTTCTAATTTGCAAACTAAATGTTTGTCAGAGTTAGCTCCTATAACTGTTAGCTTCCACCATAGCCAACACTTAGTGGCTTAAAACAACAATCATTCATCTCATGAGTCTGTACGTCAACTGGGTAGTCCTGGTTAGCTGGGTCAAGCTTGGCTCATTTTGGCTGAGCTCACTGGTGGGTGCCATGAGGAGATGTCTCCCCTGGGACAGTATCAGCTGGAATGGCCCATCCCTACTCCATGCAACCTGGCATACCAGGCATACCTGGTTTCCCTGGTGGATGGGAAGGGTCTCAAGCAAATAAGTGAGAACAACAAGGACGCTTGCCTCCCAGGCTTGGAAATGAGAGGTAACTTCTATCTCTTTCTATTGTTCAAAGTGAGTCTAAGCCTGATACACAGGATAGAGAGACTCCTCTGAATGGCAGAGATTAAACTCTCACACTGCAGATGCAGAGGGATGTAACTAGAACCACTGGTTGTAAGCAAGCATTCAGGATGTCCACTGGACTTCAAAACACTGTCATGCATCACTCGTTCCCCAGGGGTTTCCAAGAGACTATCCTCACTGAAAGCCAGTCCCCAAAATATCAACTTCTGCATGCAAAAACTGAACTGGGAATTATTTGGGGAGGACATGATTCTGCTAGGAGTATAACCAAAACAAAAGTAATTCTGAGAAAGTGAGAGACTTTTTTTATTTAATTCTCCACCAACCTATCCTTTGCCATTAAAGGTCCAGATGATGCCATGTCTGGGGCTGGCATGAACCAGTTCTCAAAGCGTTGTTCAGGGACTGTGTTGGAGGCTATATGTTCAATTTACCTTACTTTCAAGCAAGGTTATGGAAGTGTTTGTTATTTTTAAAATAACGTTTATGCCTGGGACTGGTCCCACAGGCTAAGAAAACAGGTTCGCTGGCAAACTCCCACAAGGCCTCTTTCATGAGATTGCTGCACTACCATTTTGTCCCCTTTTATTCCAGCCACTCAATAGACTGTTAGCCCTTGCCAAGATTTAAATTCAGCTTCCAGTGAAATCTTACCTATTCGCAATATATGCACCCTATTTTCTGAATTTATTTCTAGCTTTTGTACTTAAATCATCATGAAGACCTCTTTCTCCAAACACCTCCCTTGCTCCCATTCAATTTTAAATAGAACTTAATTTTTTAAAAATATCATTGTAATTCCCAATAGTTCTTCATCCTGTAAAAGAACAGGGTTTTCTATGTGCCTATTTTAGTACTCTCCTGTTGCCTCTCTACCCTTCGCCTTTGCATTTTCTTTCAGCAATTGTCACTTTTTTGGGAATATTAATGACTGTCTTCACTGTTTACCACACCATTCTCAAAAGTGCTATGGTTATATTCATGCCTGATCTTGCCAATGGCCCAAAATGAAGGTTCTGGTTGGCCCATGCTCTTTCTGAGAAACTTAGAGGAGAATCTATCCATGACTTTCACAGCTTCTGGTGTTGCCAACAATCTTTGGTATTCCTTAACTTATACACTCATCACTCCAATCTCTGCCTCCATCATCGCTGGGCCTTCTGCCTTTATGTCTCTATCCCCATGTCTCTCCTCTTGCTATGACAGTCATATTGGAATAGGGTCCCACTCTACCACACTATCAGTTCAGTTCAGTTGCTCAGTCATGTCTGACTCCTTGTGATCCCATGGACTATAGCATGTTAGGCTTCCCTGTCCATCACCAACTCCCAGAGCTTGCTCAAACTCATGTCCATTGAGTCAGTGATGCGATCCAATCATCTCATCCTCTGTCATCCCCTTCTCCTCCTGCCCACAATCTTTCCCAGCATCAGGGTCTTTTCAAATGAGTCAGCTCTTCACATCAGGTGGCCAAAGACTGGAGCTTCTGCTTCAGCATCAATCCTTCCAATGAATATCCAGGACTGATTTCCTTTAGGGTTGACAGGTTGGATCTCCTTGCAGTCCAAGGGACTCTCAAGACTGTTCTCTAACACTACAGTCCAAAAGCATCAGTTCTTCAGTGCTCAGCTTTCTTTGTGGTCCAATTCTCACATCCATACATGACCACTGGAAAAACTATAGCTTTGACCAGATGGGCCTTCGTTGGCAAAGTAATGTCCCTGCTTTTTAATATGCTGTCTAGGTTTGTCATAACTTCTCTTCCAAGGAATAAGAGTCTTTTAATTTCATGGCTACAGTCACCATCTGCAGTGATTTTGGAGCTCTCCAAAAATAAAGTCGCTCACTGTTTCCATTGTTTCCCCATCTATTTGCCATGAAGTGAAGGGACTGTTGCCATGATCTTAGTTTTTTGAATGTTGAGTTTTAAGCCAGATTTTTCCCTCTCCTCTTCACTTTCATCAAGAGGCTTTTTAGTTCCTCTTTGCTTTCTGCCATAAGGATGGTGTCATCAGCATATCAACTACACTATGACCATATCTTAAGTAGCATCTTATTTAAAAATAAAGCCACATTCTGAGGTTCTAGGAAGGATATGCATTTTGGGGAGACACTATCAAACCAAACACAGTCCTGTTTATTAGATCAGCTGTTATTTATTGAACCTATAATAAGGTCATCATGCAGAAGACATTTCATCCTGACAAAACCAGTCTCAGAGGGAGACTATGACTATCCCTGGACTACCTCTGTAGCAAGAAGGAACCCTGTAGCTTTGGAGGGTCTGGGATGACTCAAAGAAGATATGTCTTTCCTAGAGAGATTACATTCTTCTAAATAGATGTGACTCCTTTGAAATGTGACATACTTCCTCATATTTCACCTGAAGTAGCGATTATTCTTAGCTACAAATGAGGAAAACCTGGACAATGACCCAGTGATGCTGGTGCTAAGTTACATTCTCTAGAAGGAGTATCCTTCCTTTTGTCACTTCAGTATTCCATACATGGCATGTGTTCCAGTTTCACTATGGTAGTTTTATTTTACTTATACAGATTTCTTAATGTGTTATAATCAGAGCTTACTTTTCCTTTTCTAAATATGGGATTTTTTCCCATGGCACAGACAAGAGCTAAGAACTTGGCTTTCCAAAATTAGAAATACTGTGAGAAGAACTGAGCAAATGGTCAAAATATCAAATGATAAGACGAAACAAGGTGTATTGGTTAAAGTTCTTCAAAGAAAGAAAACCAATAGGACATATATAGTGAGATTTGTTAAAAGGAATTGGCTCATGGGATAATGAGCAAAGTCGCAAGATCTGGAGAATGAATGGGTAAGGTGCAGACCCAGGAGGGCCAGGGGGCAGCTCCTATCCATGTCTCAGGGCCTCAGCGTAAAGAGAATCAATGAATAGGCAAGGTGCAGACCCAGGAGGGCCAGGGGGCAGCTCCTGTTCATGTCTCAGGGCCTCAGGGTAAAGAGAATCAATGAAGGGGCAAGGTGCAGACCCAGGAGGGCTGGTGGGCAGCTCCTGTCCATGTCTCAGGGGCTAAAGTAAAGAGAATAAATGATGGCATTCTTATTTAAAGGTTTCAGGCTCAGGCATCAAGATTTTGTGTTTCAGTTTGAATAAAAAATTAAAAAAAGTCAATGTTCCAGTTTGAAGGTGACCAGGTATGACAAAGTCTCTCTGACTCAGAGAAGGTCAGCCTTTTGGCTTGACTCAGGCCTTCAAGTGATTGGATGAAGGTCACCCACATTGGGGAGGACAGTCTACTTTTGCTCTGTCCACTCATTTAAATGTTCATCTCATTCAAAAACACCCTCACAGACACATCTAGAATAAAATTCAACCAAATGTCTGTGCACCCTCTAGTTCACTCAAATTGATAGATAAAATTAACCAATCACCCAAGCTCAGTCATTAAAGGATCTGCCTGCAGTGCAGGAGACCCAGGTTCAATCCCTGGACTGAAGATACCCTGGAGAAGAAAATGGCAACCCACTCCAGTATTCTTGGCTGGAAAATCGTATAGACAGAGGAGCCTGGAGGGCTACAGTCCATGAGGTTGCTAAGACTTTTTTGGCTAAGACATGACTTAGCGACTAAACCACCAGCAAGGGAAACCCTCATTCTATGTGCTCAGCATCTCTGAGAGCCTGGGTAAATAGTAACAGGGACTATGTTTAAGCCCTTGATGTGACCCGACCGGAAACCCCTGCTTTGTGAGCCAGGGTATAGCACAAGTGTGCTGGGCTCTGGTGATGATCAGAATTGCACTTCAAAGAAGAGACAATCTTAGAACTCGCCCTCCCTCTGACCAACGGGCCTCAGTCCTGAACACTGTGCAGGACTAGAGTGAAAGGAACATAGAAAACCTTTGGTTTTCAGAGCTACCTTCAGCTGAGTAAAAGCAAAGATTAGCTCATCACAACAGAGCCTGAGAAATCACCAGGCTCTCAGGGAGCCATCTCTTTCATCTTAACAGCAATATCCTAAAAACACTCAGGAAGCTGACAGGGCAACGGGAGGAGGGCTGGCAGAGATGGCAAAGAGGATGCTCATGGTCCTCAGGGCGCCCCTGCCCACGGGGGTCAGCGCAGGAGACAACCCATTAAGTCAGGAGGGGCACATGCAAATGAGGCCCTGTTTGTCTTGGTATTTCTAAAATTAGTGCGCCCCAGAATAGAACAGAATAGAGGAGAAATGAGAGAACGAGAGAGCAGCTGCCCTGGAAATCGCAGCGGGGCTTGAGGCAGCCTAACGAGCTGGCACGTGGCTGGATGCGCCCTCGGGGACGCGCAGGTCTCTCCGTCCTGATTCCCCTTAGAAGCAGCCCTCCTGAAGCAGCACAGTGTCACGCGACCGGAACCGGATGGCTGACAAAACGCACCGCGCAAACACGGCAGCAACACGGCGACCGCCCGGAGCCCGGAGTGCAGAGCACACTGGAGGAACCACGGCCCCCGGCGCGGCTGCGCGCCAACATCCGGCCACCAGCTGGCTGAGACGGCCCGGCGCTCAGCCTCACGGGATGCTCTGTTCTGGAAAGTGGCAGAGGAAGACAAGTACTGCAAGGTTAAAACGCTGGTGGGGTTTCAGCACTCAAACTCAAAGGCCTACGTGAGGGCTACCCCGAGGGAGGCCTGTGGAGGGCAGACCGTCTGAACGCTCCCCAATCAGTCCTGTCATTTATCAGTGGAAGCTTCCTGGGCTGCCTTAACAGAATATCACAAATTTGGTGGCTTAAGTCAACAGAATTTTTTCCTCTCACAGTTCTAGAGATCAGAAGTCTGAAATTCAGACTCTGGCAGGGGCTCACTCTCCCCAGAGGCTCTAGGAAAGACCTTCTTTGCTTCTTCCAGATTTGGGTACCTGGCTCATTCTGTGGCTTGTGGCACTACACTCTAGTCTCTGCTTTCTTCTTCCTTCTGTCTGTCTCAAACCTCCCTGCTTCCCTCTCATAAGGGCACTTCTCACTGGATTTAGAAGATCTCCAGATAATCCAGGATGACGTCATCTCAGGATTGATAAATTAATCCTATAGTCACAAATCCTTTCACAAATAAGGCATCATTCACAAAACCCAGGGACAGAATGTGGAATCTCTTGTTGAGCTGTTCTTCATTCTTCCACAGAAGTGCAAGGTGAGATCATCTATAAGACATATCCAGTGCTCACACTTTGAACCAGTAAATACAAGTGCTGTGGTCCCAGCATCCTTGTGAAACCAAGACAGAAAGAAACAAGTGCAGGGCCTGCAAGAAGAGCATCTGAGGTCTAAGACTAGCAAGCTCAGGACTAGGAAGAAGTACTTGAAAATAAAACGCCCACAGAATTCAATGCTGAAACTCCGAGTTTCATTACATTCTTAAAGGGACTGGTAGATAGCAGACAATACAAACATGTATCTGGCTGGCAATCACTTGCATCTGGACCTTCATATTATGGTTTCTCTAGATTGGAATCCTTTGCAACTCTCAATGTCTGACAGACAAGGGACTTTTTCCAGCACAAACATCACCTCCATCAGGAAGCCAATCTGGCTTTCTCACAGAAAATTAAGCTCAACAAAATGATTTGTAAATTCCTTGGACAGCAAAGATCACATTTTCCTATCATGTGACTTTTAAAAATTATTCTAACTATATAACTTTGAACATTTCTTGCAGTTCATCTTGCATGTTTTAAATGGTTTGACTTTCACCTTCAGTGAATTATTCAGAGGGTAGAGGGATTTCTTGAACAAACACCATAGTAAAAACCCTCCACTGGCTGCCTAGAGGTGTCATCTTCTGGGAGCTGCCTTCATTTACGCACTTGGTTGAGGATGAATTATATAACTCATTTTTTCTAAAAATCCACACCGAGCTCCCACTCTGTAGTGGGCACAATGTTTGGGGCTGGGCTGCCAAAGTAAGAACGATTCCGTTTCTTTCCTCAGGAACCCATGATGCAGCTCAATCAAGGCAGAACCTATCGACTTCAAAGTTGAATATGCCTTAAAATTAACATAAATTTATCCCACTAAATACTTCTAAGATATTCTGCTCAGTAAAAGAAGGCAGCCTTTCTGGTAAATAATTTTTCACATAACCTCAAGTGCTATTAGTAGCAAGTGTTATTACTCTAAACAAATGAGAAGAAATGATAATCAAAATAGCCAACCTAAGTTTAAAAAATTATTTTATTAATAAAAATTATGCTTGATTTAACCTGAAGTTGATCATTTAAGATTCACACAATGATATAGCAAAAACATCTTTTCTGAATGTCAACATTGAGCATAATCTGTTAGGTATGACTATAATGATTACTGAAAACTACCTAAAAGGGTGTAAATAGTGTCTCAGCCTTTTGAACACAACGGTTACTCTTGGAACTTCAGGATGATGCCTCAGTGTGACATTCATTTCCTTTACAAACTACCCCCAGCCTGTCTTTAGAGCTCCACCTTCTATTCTGTTCCACTTTCTATCTGTTCCTCGCATGTACCTGCCCAGGCACCCCACGAACACACACATATGCACACACACACACACACACACACACACAGAGTACTACACTAAATACTAAATTTGATCTCTTGCTGTACCATGTAGTAGCAGGCTACTAACTGATCTAAACCTCAACAGATGCCTTGAACTTAGCTGTACAGAGTAAGTGCCACATTCACAAATGGAAGATCCTCAATAAAGGCTCTACAACAGCCTGAATTTTTCTCACCTCCTAGTCCCCAAGCCCTTGTATAATCCGTTTCCCCAGAACGTAAGCATGATCAGTGACTTGCTTCTAGCAAAGATACAGAAAAGTGACCAGATGTTACTCCTGTAATGTCTTCATCTCGCTAGGACTCTCCCCTTGGCTGGCTCTGACGGAGCAAACAGCTACACAGGATGGGTCCTTCCTTACAGCAAAGGTTGATGGCAGTCTCTGGCTCATTAACAAACTGAGGCCCTCAGTTTAACTGCATATGAACAATAACAACAAGGTCTTGGGAGTAGAGCCTTCCTCAGTCAAGCCACAACGCAGTCAAGACACAGCGCTGGCTGACACCTTGATCTCAGCCCTGCAGACTGCCCAGCTAAGTCATGCTTTGAAGACCAGAGGGACTTAATTTCAGAAGAGCCAGAGGGCTGTGGGAAATAAAGGCTCCCTCTTAAAGGGTGCACACACAGTCCCACCTGCTCTAGGAACTCGGGTAGAGCAGTGATTTGAAAGGAGCCTGAGTCAGACCCACCTGCTCATCCTGGAGCTTATCCTGGGAGCACAGACACTGGTGGCAGCTATTTTGGGAGCTCTTTCTACCACATCAACACTGGTGCTTGCAAGTGCCATTTTGGAACCTTCCCCCTAGTTTATTAGTCCCAGTAGCCAGCGCCACCTGCCAGCCTGTGAGCACAAGTCCTGGGATGCCTCAACCAAGAAATCAGTGGGGCAGAGACACAGCCCTATCCATTAGCAGGCCTGCTGCCCTAAGACCCCCCGAGCCTACGAGCCACCTCAGGACCTGGCCCTGTCCACCAGAGGGCCCCCAGGACCTTGCCCTGCATACCAGGGTTTCAGCACAAGCCCCAGGACTAGTCTTACACAACAGTAAGCCAGCACCAGCCCTGGGACCTCCTGGGCAACGGCCCCACCCAACAGCAGGCCAACACAAGCTCCAAGACTCCAAGTCAGTCGACCGTGGGATTCAGTAGCACCCAGCAGCAGATTAGGGATGTTCTCTAAATAAAGAAATAAGAAGAAAAAAAAAAAAACAGCAGAAAAACCAAGTGAAGTGGAAATAGGCAATCTATCCAAGAAAGAGTTCAAAGTAACGGCTATAAACATGATCAAAGAATTTGGGAGTAAAATGGATGAACAGGGTGAAGAGTCAGAAATTTTTAACAAAGAGTTAGAAAATATAAAGAAGAACTAAACAGAGATGAAAAATACAATAACTAAAATTAGAAATATATTAGAATAAATCAATAATAGATTAAATAATACAGACGAATGGATCAGTGAGCTGTAAGAGAAGTGAAAATCACTCAAGCAGGACATAAAGAGGAGAAAAGAATACAAATAAAGGAGGATGATATATGAAACCTCCAGGACAACATCAAGTGTACTATCATTCACATTATAGGGGTCCCAGAAGAAGAAGAGATGGCGCAAAAGGGGCATAAAACATATTTGAAGATATAACCGCTGAAATCTTTCCTCCACGGGTAAAGGAAACAGCCATCTAGGTTTTCTGAAATGTCACAAAAACTGAGAGTCACAAACAGGAGCAACCCGAAGAGGACCACACCAAGACACACAGTTAATCAAAATAACAGAAAGTAAAGACAAAGAGAGAATATTAAAAGCAACAAGGGAAATTACACACAAGGGAACTCCCATAAGGGTATAAACTGATTTTTCGGCAGAAATGCTGACCAGATGGGAGTGGCATGGTATATTCAAAGTAATTAAAGGGAAATACCTACACCCAAGAATACTCTACCTGGCAAGGCTTTCATTCAGCTTTGATGGAGAAATCAAGAGTTTTACAGACAAACAAAAGCTTAAAGAGTTCAGCACCACCTAACCAGCTTTACAAGAAAAGACTTCTCTATGTAAAAAAGAAAAGGCCATAACAAGAAATATGAAAACTACAAAAATAAGAATCTCATTGCTAAAAGCAAATAAACACTAAAGGCAGTAAATCTGCAATGTATAAAGCTAGTAGGAAGGTTAAAAGAGAAAAGCAGCAAAATCATCTGTGTCCACAATAAGCAGTTAAGGGAAACACAAAAGATATAAAATATGATAACAAAACAGTAAACAGAGGAAGGGAGTAAAAATGTACATTTGTTAAAAGGCATTGGAATCTACAGGCCAGTAACTTAAAATAATCACATATACATAGATTGCTATACATAGAATCATATAGTGTGGGGGATATAGTCAATATCTATGTAATATCTTTGTATGGTGATATATAGCTAGTCATTGTGATGAGCATTATTCAATGCACAGAAATATCAAATAACTATGTTGTGTAACAGCAACTAACATAGTACTGCAGGTCAATTATACTCCAAAGAAACAAAGAAGCAAACAAACTCATAGGAAAAAAAAAGCAGATTAGCAGTTACCAGATGCAGGGTGTGGAGAGGGAGAACTAGATGAAGGTGCTCAAAAGATACAAACTTCTAGTTATGAGATAAATTAGTGCTAGTGATGTAACAAGCAACATAACAAATAAAATTAACACTGCTGTATGTTTATATATGAAACTTTCTAAGAGAATTCTCAACACAAAGGAAAACATTTCTCTGTTTATTTTGGATCTCAACGAGATGATGGATGTTCACTAACCCTACTCTGATAATCATTCATGACATATGTCACTCAAATCGTTATGCTGTGCACTTTAAACTTAAGGAGCACCATATTTCAATTTGCTATTGTTATTGTTATCGAATCATGTCAAACTCTTTGAGACCCCATGGACTGTAGTCCACCAGGATCCTCTGTCCATGGGATTTTCCAGGCAAGAGCACTGGAGTGAGTTGCCATTTCTTTCTCCAGGGGATCTTCCTAATCCAGGGATCAAACCCTCGTCTTCCACATCACCTGCACTGAGGCAGATTCTTTCCTGCTGAGCCACCAGGAAAGTATGTCAATTACATCTCAATAAAATTAGAGGAAAAAAATTCAATGAATAAATAAAATCTTTTCACTTCTTTTTCCTTTTAAAAATAATAATTCTCAAACATGGGGACTCAGGACTTCATAGATGATCAGGTGACACTGCTGTCTTTAAAACAAGCTTAGCAACCAAGGTTTGCTTCATATGGTCAACGTAGCCACCATGTAGCCAGAGCACACTCTGCACTCAGGGAAGGCGCCCTGCTGTACCCACCCAGCATGAGGCCTTGGTGGACCACGGACAAGGCGGAGCCTCCAGAAGGCAGAACAGATGCCACAGCCTCCTCCTTGTCAGGGCAGAGATGCTTCCTCTGCCAGGTGGGCCCCCTTGAGGCTATATTCTTGAAGGTTCTGTGGGTTGTGTGCACCCTTTCTTCTCTTCTCCTGAAGCAGGTTTTTATGAGATGGTCCTGGCTCTGCTTCTCCATCATGTATGAATGGCTGTGTGCAGAGACACTGCAGGGCTTATAAATATCTGGATCCAAGGAGTCACATCAGACGAGGCAAACTGGCCAAATACTTTGCATGTTAAGCTAGAAGCAGTCTTTGATAGGAATGTAGTTGTTTGCTTAGGAGAGTGGTGATGTGCTTGTTCTACATTTCAAAAATTATCTGGTGACAAGAGATGTGGATTGTTGCAGAAATAGTTAACCATCCACCAGAAGTCCACATTTTCTACTTCACAGAGTAAAAACGTCCCTGGGAATTGATGAGCACTCTATTTTGAATGCCTTGTAGAATCCTAAAATAAGATGAATCCCTGGCTGTCTATAAATGAGCTTTCTAGAATAAGAAGGGTGCTTTAAGATAAGATGGTAAGATGCTGAGACAAACTTAATCTACTTCACAGTTTAGAAAATGGATTGGGGACAGGAATTCCATTTATAAAATTTAAAGCAAATAATGTCTTTTCTTACAGATAAGATTCTTCAGATCATGAGAAGGCTTTCAAGGAAAATATCCAGCCTTCAGGGATATAGACAAATAGAGACTGACATCACAAACAGCAACACAGGATGAAGTGCTGTCACAGGAGGCTCTCACTTCTAAGGGTTGGATGAGAAAAGCAAGGTGGTATTAACTGAGATCCAGCTTTGCACATGGCTTAGATATTGTCCTGATTTATTAGCTGTGACCCTGATTTCTTGTCTGTGCCCTGAGGCTGTCCAACAGGCAGAGAAAACTCTGTGACTTTTTATTTACATGAATTGGTACAGCCTGAGAGGAAGTGTCAAGATCATTTTCCTGTATTCCCACAACTGTGAAGGAGAAAAGTAATTGCTATTCATCAGAAAACTTATTCTAGAGCTCCTGAAAAGACTGTTCAAGGTCTAAGATAGACTTTAAGCCAGTTATATTTTAAGAACCAAAATTCAGAGTAACTATCCATATCTGACTGTAGACATAATTTTGGCATTTCCAGGAAATAGGTCTTCAGCATATTTAGAGCGGGTACGGCCTGACTGCTGAGAAGAACCCACTCTTGCCACACTATCCCCAGAGAAGAGAGATTCCAGGGCCATGTAATATGTTTGTCTTGGCATTCCCACAGTTTGCACATTACCCAGTAAATGGAGAGAGATTATTTTTCTGGACATGGTGCTAAAAACCCGAGATTTATTAAGCTACAGCACCAAATCATGACTGATAAGCAGGCTTCCTTAACTAAGAACACTCAAGTTTGCAGAGTCATCAGTGCATGCACCAGTAAGGACAGAAAGCAGCGACTGGGCTGTGTATTAGTAACATATAATTAGCACTGTCCCTCCTTGTTCCTTACTTCTGCACAAATCCAACTGAGCAGACGGAACTAAGAAAAGAGGGCAGTGAAGGCGCAGGTGGTGAAAGGATAGATGTGTTCCTGCCTTGGCCTCTACCCGCAATGCAGCAACACCAGATGCCACTGGCTATTGGCAGCTTTGACCCAAAGGGTCAGAACGACAATACCAAAGTAGTAGCTACTAGTCTGGAGTAGGGATTATGACAGGAACACAGAAGCAGCCTCCCACTTTGGATTACCTGTACTGTTTGCCTAGGATGCAAGAGAGCTGGGTTTTGAAAATCAACACCGACACTGATGCAAAATCAGACATCTTTCAAATTAGTCAGGTGGAGAAAAATTAGCATGTAATATCCAAGAGGATTCTCCTGGACTTCAGGACTTCCTGAGGTGGGAAAGGGCCTTGCATAATTCATTTGCATTTGCAAAGTGAAGAGGTTTCAGCCAGACAGTGGGAGATTGAGCAACTATCTAAACACAAAGAAACATTAGTTGGGTAGTTCTCTTTTTCTAAACTCAGCATAAAATATAAGCAGTTATCTCTGAGACATTTACTTCACTCTCTTATTTCAAAATTTTCTATTTATTAATACTAAATAAATATATGCTACCAGTTCATTCCATTTCTGGCTTCCCAGGATGACTTTAGGACCAGGTGGTTTAGGGCCAACAGGAACAGGTTTCAGCTTCTTCCTTTATATCAATTATCATGAGCCTTAAAACTTCATCAAATCTTAATCTCTAAGACAAGAAAGAACAAGGATATGAACTGACCACAAACTTTTCAGACTGTTGGTAAGGACAATTCCATTCTCAAAGATGCAGGATATTTTGTGGATGTGAAACTTACATTTTCAAGACTTTTCTTTTAAAATCGATTTTACTCACTACGAAGGATGCAGTATAATGGAACAGAAAAGGAATGATGGCATAGTAACAGATGTTATGGGGCCACAGTCACTCTCGATGATGAAAAATAGATATTGACTATTCGACAGATGGCCGTAACTACTCAATACTGTCCCAGAACGCCCGTGTGCCACATCAACGGCAGTGATGAATTACCAACAGGAAGCAACACCCAACATTGATTTTCTGCCTCTTTTTATGTTGGCACTATGGGCACAAAGCAAGGCTTAAACGGCACTCAGGACGTTGGAAACTTTCGTTTCGCAGAGAAGGTGGCTTAAGTGTAAACAGGATGCCCCCTCCTCAAATGGGGATGATTTCCGCCCAGGGGTCTGCATTGCCCACCTCTGCCTCCTGGCCTTCTTGCTTCCCCAACACACTTGGAAAACTCTTCCTCTTCTAACCTGTTCTTCTTTTTCTGGAAACGGCAGCTTGAATTACCTTTGAGTAACAGAATAATCACCACGCTCACAGACCATTGAGGATGTTTGAAAATAGGCTTCTGTCCAGCAGACAGAAGAGCATTGCAAGAAAGCACAGACCCACAGAATGCAAGTCTGTGTGCTCATTTCTTCAGTGAGCGTGTGCTGTAGCGGCAGTCCATTTTTGCACGTGTGTAACACTGGAATGTGTAATCTACAAAATGAGGAGGTGAGTATTACTTCTAATAAGATTTATTTCTTCCAATTGTAAGTGTGATGCATTACAACTGTGCAACATTTTGAAAGAAGCCTTGATAAAGCATGCTGAAGGAAATTTAAATCACCCATAATCCTGGGATAACTACAGTGAACCTTTTAGCCTATACCATGTCAGTCTTTCCCTCACTATTTACATATAATATACTCAGACACACATATATGCACAGAGAGAAGTGAAAGGGAAGACATGGATGTGTACACAGTCTGTGTACTCTCTGAGTACACATCGTTGATATGCAGAAGAACTATAGAATACATGGTATTAAGAACTTTTTGAGGTAACTCATTCATTTGATGGATGCAGCAATTGAGACAGGCGTTGGGAAAGGATTTTCACAATGACCCAGCTACCGCAGGAGGGAGCAGTCTGCCTCTGAGTGCAATGATCTCGCCACTAGGCCCTGAAAGTTAAGGAGAAGCGTCGCCTCACAACTTGACACTAGACCATGTGAATATCACAAACAAAAGTCCACAAGTATGACGCACTGCTAAAAAGCCTGGAGCTGCTTAGGGGTTCTATGAGCAGACCCAAAGCCCAAAGGAACACTGTACCCATTCAGCCGTTTCTGTGACAGCAAAGATACAGGACTGCAAGCTTGCTACATAATTTGATTCAGTCTCAGACACCGCTTTCCCTTGGGATTGCGAATCCCATTTGCCAGGGGAAAACAATGTATTTTTGTAAGTGGGGAGTTTCTGCAAGATGCCTGAATTGTGTCCTTGCTTTTAGAGTAGGATATTGTAACAAGGATAAACCTTTTGCAATCCATTACAAGTTAATCACTGAAGGGACGTTTCTTATAAGCTTAAAGTATACATAATGGCCCATCTCTGGGAACCCTCCCTTCTAGATAAAGAGCATTAAGCAAAAAAAAGAAGAAAAAAAAAATGAAATACCTTTGTTCAGTTCACAGGAAACATCCTGACAAGCCCACCTGTGAATGACTGCAGGGAGGAAGAAATTAACACCTGCCCTCCTGAGGCTGAAGGGAACCAGGAAGTGTTTGACTTCACTCCCTCCCCTTTAACTCAGCCAATTTGGTTCTTTGGGTCATAAGCCCACCATCTTCTCAGTTTGCTGACTTTCTGAATAAAGTCATTATTCCTTGCTCCAACAACTCATCTCTTGGTAATTGCCTTGTCTTGCAGCAATCAGTGTGAATTTAGACTCAGTAACAAATTTGGGGGAGCTAGCCAGGAGCCTTGCTGCTTGTGGCCAGCGTGCCCCAGTTGGGGAATTTTCAGGTAAGGTCCAGGACCACGTGTCCTGAGGATCTGCCCTCCAAAATTCCCTGACACAGCATGGGCTGCCCCAGCGCTTGTCAGCTGGAGCAAGGAATCACCATTTGGGAGTCAGTGGGCTCCATACAGTAGGGTAAGTCATGCTGGTGTGTAGAGCCGGGAACTCTCTTTCCTCTCTGTCTATTGCTTTTTCTATGGAAAAACGCCAATTTGTTTTGTTTTTGAGTGCGGCAGCCCGTTGGGAGAGAGGAGAGAGCTGCCGGACTTCTACCCGTTGTGTTGACCTGTCTGTTTCTTTGGAAGCTAGCATGTGCTTGTGTTTTGTCTTGAAATGGGCGGAATGCTTCATCTATCACCTAAAGAAAGTCCTCTGAGGCACATTTTGGATAAGGGACCTGATTATAGCTCTGAACTCCCAGGTGAGAGAAGAGGATATCTTACCACAACAATATGTGGCCACAGTGCCTGTTAAGATCTCCACAAGGGGTCAGGGAGGGTTATCTTGGGACCCTGTGCACCACCTGTTGCTGTTCTTGCTGTCTTAATTACATCATTTACGGTCTCCTGTGTGTGGGTATATATAAAACCCCAAGACCAAACCTGAGGATTTATTTAGAATTTTCTATTTGTTCTTTGGCTTTTTTGTTTCATTTCATGTGGTACTGTTTCTCCATTCGCAGCCAAATCAGTTCTGTGATACTTCAAACTTTTACTGACATCAGATAGAGGAAAGTAATAGGAGAAAAAAAAACAAAAAACCAGCCTGTTCTTGTCCAAGAGTGGGACAGTCCAAGGAATAAGAGAAACGTCCCACTTCGTTCCTAAAATAACCAAAACATACAAGTAGAAATAGAAGTGTCTTTTCCATAAATACAAGTATAAGGATTTAGCTATGCAGACAGATGACCTTGTTTGTCCCATCACCCGAAGCCCAATTTGAATCCGATATCTTTTATAACTGATGGATTTTACATTGTTTACCTAATTCACAGCTAAATTTCTGGAATGGGAACTAGGAGTTCCCTGTGTTTGTTCATATGTGTGTACAGATGCGTGGCACTGCCAAAATTAATTTGTAAAAAGAGCTCTATTTAATTGGCTTAAAGGAAGTTGCTTTTATAAATACACAAATATAAAGGAAACTGGCCTGAATGAGTTTCAGGTCCACGTGATCTAGGAAATACTCAATACGGAATTAATATCTGTTGCTGAAGATAGCTTAGGCTTGTCAGTTGGATATAGATGTCTTTAGAGTCATCAACATTAAGTATAATGCTTCCACTGCATCTAGGTTTACTAGAAATCAAATAATACCCTATTCCTGTTACAAAGTTTGTCCACAGGAAAATAACAATGTGAGAAGTTTGTTTTTCTTTTTTCTTTTTCCATTTATTTTTATTACTTGGAGGCTAATTACTTTACAATATTGTAGTGGTTTTTGTCATACATTGACATGAATCGAAACTTTTTAAGTAAGTAAAATAAAGATGAATGAAGCAAACAGTTTAGGGGTAAACTCTATGGGGATAATATTTTGGGAATAATTATTTAGAACAGCCTCTCCAGATTTTCAAAACTTGAAGCTAAACTAAGTTCTAAAATAAGATTGAAATTAATTAAGAAAATAAATCTCAAAGATATAGTGATATAAAACCTGAATTTGGTTCTCTAAGACGACAAAGTTTTCTTAAAATATTGAACTGCTTTTGGTAATAGATTATGAATTTGTTTAAGTTCTATAGTGGCCATTGAGATCTTTTATTATGGTTAAAATTTTTTGATATTTTTGACAAACTTATCTAGTTCTAAGTGAGGTTCATGTGACCTCTGGCTAACTTTGAAGTTTTCCAGAGGGCCCCTAGGATACCTCAAATTATTTGTTTTCTCTCCATCTCAGGAATATTAAGCTAATTGAGCTTGTTCGGTGTGTTGAATTGCATGGGAGTTATCGTCAAATGAGTGATAAAACTTTTTTAGACTGTATCATATGGGTAAACATTATTAATACATGTATTATATATTATTAATATACATATTCTAGAAATTGTATGGGATTCCTAAAATTCTGGTATATTCTGGTAAATGATCAGTCATAATCTACAGTGAAGTGAAAGTCGCTCAGTCGTGTCTGACTCTTTGCAACCCCATGGATAGTCCATGGAATTCTTCAGGCCCAAATATCAGAGTGGGTAGCCTTTCCCTTCTCCAGCGGATTGTCCCAACCCAGGGATCGAACCCAGGTCTCTCGCATTGCAGGCAGATTCTTTACCAGCAGAGCCACAAGGGAAGCCCAAAAATACTGGAGTGAGTAGCCTATCCCTTCTCCAGCAGATCTTCCTGACCCAGGAACTGAATCAGGGTCTCCTGCATTGCAGGCGGATTCTTTACCAGCTGAGCCACAAGGAAAGTCCATTGTCACAGCAGTAGTCAAATTTCTGTTGAAATCACTGTAATTCCACTTGGTGGATGCCAAAACAAAAAGACATTCTTTCAATAGTTGGGTTTCTGTGGTGGCACGGCCTTGAAAAGGAAAACCGAGCAAAAGTGGTTGAACAAAATTCAAGAAATTCAGCAAAATGAATGATGACCTCTCTGAATTTTTGGAAAGGATTTTATGAGACCTACAGACATCATACTAATGCAGGTCCTGGGGCCCCTAAAATATTAGAATGGTAGATTTGATCTTTGTAGGCAAAATGCCTCAGTCATCAGGAGAAAGTCGCAAAAATTAGATGGTACATTTGGAATGAACACTTCTCAACTGGTAGATGTTGCTGTTAAAAGTATTCAACAGAGGACGGCAATAGAAGAATGAAGATGCAAGACTAAACTTTTTTTGGCAGCGGCATTGGATTCCCCAAAGGCAAGTAACTTGAAGAGAAGTAAGGCTCTACTGGGGAAGGAACAATGTGCCTACTATACTGAGGAGGGGCACTGGAAAACAAATTCCCTAGACTAAAACAGAAGAACAATGAAGGAACCTCAGTATGGCAGAGAGAGAGGAACACTCTGAGTGAAGAGGCCAGGGGGCTCCCTTGGATTTGAGGGACCTAATTCCCCACAGAAGCCTCAGGTAAAACTGACATTGGGGAATGAGCTGATTACTTTTCTGATAGGCCTTACCCTGAAGTTATTCACCAGAAAACTTTGAATCAGAGTCCACCAAAGGACTGAAAAATAGACTTTACTGAAATGCCACAAACTGCAAAAATTTCAGTTAACCTGTTACTGTTTGTGTGGACACATTTTCAGGATAGATGGAAGCATGAACCACATGGAAGTAAAATCTCTGAAGTGGTTCCACTTACAGAAATTATCCCAATTTGGACTGAGGTGTTAACACAACATTCATCCTAGAGACCACAATCAACAGGAAAAGCCAAGAAAATGAAGCATGTATTAAAAAGAAATGTCACTAAACTGTCAAAAATCATTTAACTTGGGATAAAATCTTGCCAATTGCCCTGCTACAGATCAGAAGCAGGCGTAAATTAACCCCCTTTAAAATACTGTATTCTGGGTCTCTGCCCTGGTACTTGTTCCTGTTCAGTTGCTCTGTTGTGTTCAACTCTTTGTGACCGCATGGACTGCAGCACACTAGGCTTCCCTGCCCTTCACTTTTTCCTGGAGTTTGTTGAAATTCATATTCATTGAGTCAGTGATGCCATCCAACCATCTCATCCTCTGTCATCCCCTTCTCCTCCTGTCCTCAGTCTTTCCCAGCATCTGGGTCTTTTCCAATGAGCAGGCTCTTTGCATCAGGTGGCCAAAGTATTGGAGCTTCAGCATCAGTCTTTCCAATGAATATTCAGGATTAATTACCTTTAGGATTGACTGGTTTGATCTCTCTGTAGTCCAAGGGACTCGCAAAAGTCTTCTCAAGCACCACAATTCAATTCTCTGGTGTTCAGCCTATTTTATAGTCAAACTTGCACACCCATACATGACTACTGGAAAGACCATAGCTTTGACTACATGGACCTTTGTTGGCAAAGCAATGTCTTTGCTTTTTAATATGCTGTCTAGGTTTATCATAGCTTTTCTTCCGAGGAGCAAGTGTCTTTTAATTTCATGGCTACAGTCACCATCTGCAGTGATTTTGGAACCCAAGTAAATAAAGGCTGTCACTGTTTCCATTGTTTACCCATTTAGAAGAATCTATAAATGCTAAAAGACCTAGAAGTTGCAACTTATATTAAAACTTTTAGACACCATACTATTCATGAGTTTGCCTCCAACAGGTCTATCAATCCAAATGAAGTAGATGATAATTCCATTACAGCTGGAGAAGGGACAACCAATTTGCTTCAGCTCAGTTCAGTCACTCAGTCATGTCCGACCCCATGTACTGCAGCATGCCAAGCTTCCCTATCCATGACCAACTCCCGAAGTTTACTCAAATTCATGTCAATTGAGTCGGTGATCCCATCCAGCTATCTCATCCTCTGTCATCCCCTTCTCCTCCCACTGTCAATCTTTCCCAGCATAAGGGTCTTTTCCAATGAGTCAGTTCATCGCATCAGGTAGCCAAAGTATTGGAGCTTCAGCATTAATCTTTCCAAAGAATGTTCAGTATTAATTACCTTTAGGATTGACTGGTTTGATCTCCTTGCAGTCCAAGGGACTTTCAAGAGTCTTCTTTAACACCACAGTTCAAAAGCATCATTTAACACCCAGCTTTCTTTATGGTCACACACTCACATCCATACATGACTACTGGAAAAACCATAGCCTTGACTGACGGACCTTTGTTGGCGAAGTAATGTCTCTGCTTTTTTATATGCTGTCTAGGTTGGTCACAGCTTCTCTTCCATGGAGCAAGTGTCTTTTAATTTCATGGCTGCAGTCACAATCTGCAGTGATTTTGGAGCCCAAGAAAATAAAGAGTCTCTCACCATTTCCATTGTTTCCCCATCCATTTGCCATGAAGTGATGGGACTGGATACCATGATCTAAGTTTTCTGAATGTTGAGTTTTAAGTCAACTTTTTCACTCTCCTCTTTCACTTTCATCAAAAGGCTCTTTAGTTCTTCACTTTCTGCTGTCAGGGTGGTGTCATCTGCATATCTGAGGTTATTGATATTTCTCCTGGCAATCTTGATTCCAGCTCGTGCTTCATCCAGCCCAGTGTTTCTCATGATGTACTCTGCATAGAAGTTAAATAAGCAGGGTGACAATATACAGCCTTGACGTACTCTTTTTCCTGTTTGGAACCAGTCTGTTCTTCTATGTCCAGTTCTAACTGTTGCTTCTTGACCTGCATACAGATTTCTCAGGAGGCAGGTAAGCTGGTCTGATATTCCCATCTCTTGAAGAATTTTCCACAGTTTGTTGTGATCCACACAGTCAAAGGCTTTGGCATAGTCAATAAATCAGAAATAGATGTTTTTCTGGAACTCTCTTGCTTTTTTGATGATCTAACAGATGTCGGCAATTTGATCTCTGGTTCCTCTGCCTTTTCTCAATCTAGTTTCAACATCTGGAAATTCAGAGTTCATGTACTGTTGACACCTGGCTTTGAGGATTTTGAGCATTAGTTTGCTAGTGTGTGAGATGACTGCAATTTGTGTGGTAGTTTGAACATTTGTTGGCATTGCCTTTCTTTGGGATTGGAATGAAAACTGACCTTTTCCAGTCCTGTGGCCACTGCTGAGTTTTCCAAATTTGCTGGCTATTGAGTGCAGCCCTTCCATAGCATCATCTTTTAGGATTTGAAATAGCTCAACTGGAATTCCATCCCCTCCACTAGCTTTGTTTATAGTGATGCTTCCTAAGGTCCACTTGACTTCACATTCCAGGATGTCTGGCTCTAGGTAAGTGATCACACCATCATGGTTATCTGGGTCATGAACATCTTTTTTGTATAGTTCTTCTGTGTATTCTTGCCACCTCTTCTTAATATCTTCTGCTTCTGTTAGGTCCATACCATTTCTGTCCTTTATCGAGCCCATCTTTGCATGAAATGTTCCCTTGGTATCTCTAATTTTCTTGAGGAGATCTCTAGTCTTTCCCATTCTATTGTTTTCCTCTATTTCTTTGCATTGATCACTAAGGAAGTCTTTCTTATCTCTCCTATTCTTTGGAACTCTGCATTCAAATCGGTATATCTTACCTTTTCTACTTTGCCTTTAGCTTCTCTTCTTCTCTCCTCTATCAATAAGGCCTCCTAAGACAAAACATTTATTTGCCTTTTTGCATTTCTTTTTCTTGGAGATGGTGTTGATTACTTCCTCTTGTACAATGTCACGAATGGTCTGGCCATCGTTCTTTAATTTTGTCCAAATAAATAGCACAGGAATTTAGTATACCTTTTGGGAACTGCAGCCAAAACTTCAAGTTCAATTACGAATTAGATAAAATGCTAAGAGGCCCCATTCAGTTCAAATAGTCATAGATATAAAGGATTGACTAAAGGTCCTAAGGAATATTCATTACCCCCATTCAACAGAATGGTCTTCCTTTCTTTTCCCACAAGATGGTGGAATGGATGTTGATAGTGTGGAATCATACAGAAGAACCTTTTGTATCCTATTAGAAGGTAATCATTTAAAGGATATTGCCTAGAGGCTTAAATTTCACATAACGGCCCATCTGTGGGTACTCTGTTTCCCAGTTAATAAACTGTAAAATAAAATACCGTTCAGTTCACAGAAAACATCCTGAACAGGCCCACCTGTGGAATGACTACAGGAAGGAAGAAATTAACACCTCCCATCCAGAGGCAGATGGGAACCAGGAAGTGTCTCACTTTATTTCCTCCTGTGGAATGACTACAGGCAGGAAGAGATTAGCACCCCCCTCCAGAGGCAGATGGGAACCAGGGAGTGTCTCACTTTATTCCCTCCAGTGGAATGACTACAGGCAGGAAGAGATTAGCACCCCCCTCCAGAGGCAGATGGGAACCAGGGAGTGTCTCACTTTATTCCCTCCTATGGCATGACTACAGGCAGGAAGAGATTAACACCTCCCCTCCAGAGGCCAAAGGGAACCAGGAAGTGTCTGACTCTATTACCTCCCCTTTTAGTGTAAAAGGAGCCTGAATTCTAACTCTGGTAAGATGGTCCTTTGGGGCACAAGCCCACCATCTTCTCATTTTGCTGGTTTTGCAAATAAAGTTATTTCTTGCCCCAACAACTTATCTCTTGATTACTGGCCTGTCATACTGTAAGCAATACAAGTCTGGACTCAGTAATAACATGGCAGTCAGACCCCCAAGTGCTGTAAACTTCAGGAGATTCAGAACATCTGGGAGAGTGAGAGGTTAGGGGGTCCTGATATATTAAAGACTTCACTACATCTCTGAGGAAATGTTGTTCACTTTCCTATTTGAAAGGGTTAAAATCAGCCTGTTCAGAGTCCTGCCATCTTGCAGTCCCACTGCATATTTATCACACAATACCCTATCCTATCTGTGACCAGTAAAGCTTCTCCTAATGCATCAGGTGAGGAAATAAGGCATTGTGCCAGTTATCAAAGTGTTGCCTCTCAGCTCTGAATTTCTCCATTGCCTGATAAATGAGAATGGATCTGGGCCCTACAGATGATTCCTTGGCCAACTGGCAGTAAGCGCTGTCATCGGGGATGCCGGAGAGATGCTGTGGAGGTTTGCGTCTGTGCTCCGGAGTGCTCCCTGAGCTGGCTGCTGCAGCCCGGCCACATCTCCAGGGCCCTTCGAGCTCCAGAGGAACAGCCCCCGCCCCCGTGCCCCGCTCCTGCAGCACCGAGCTGCTCCGTGTACAGTACTCAGTGGCACCCAGTGGCCAGCAGCTTCACAGCACCCTTCCTGGGTGGTTTCGTACTAGAATGACTCCTTGGGTAAATGGATTTCCCCAGCAACTTGGAAGGTGGATTTCTGGCAAGTTCCACTGGTGCAGGACCACAGTGACTCCCAGCGAGCCATGGGCACAGCCCCCTTTGACAATTTCTGCATCCCAGCCCAGGGTCCCTTCCTGGGGTCGCTATCCTCCTTTTACATGCTCTGACTTTATTTATCAGTGTTCTCTGTACTTCTTACTAGCCCATCCCCTTTACGTCAACTCTGTTATAGTTAGAGCAATTCTTTATACGATACTGTTAGGAAAATTACATGGAAGTTGTCCTGTTCAGGCTTCAGAGACAAGAAAGCAGAGCGGCCCTCTACCTTGCTTCTGACCTGCTGGGACACCGCCCTGAAAATGTGCCTGCTGTGAGTGCAAAACAGGCAGCAGTGGATGAGAGAGGGGGTGGGTCTGGGATTGTTGAGCCCCTACAAGGGATCTGGCCAGCCGCCCTGGGACTTAACAACTTTTCAAGGTTTGCAAGACAAAACAAATAACATTGTTCAAAAAAAAAAAAAAAAAGATTAACATAAAACCAGAGCTGCAATTTGTTTGCAGCCTGGGATTATAAGCAGGAACCCTCAAAGTGCAATTTTGGAGTCTCAACAGTGGAGCAGAGGCGCTGCCTGGGGATTTTTCCAAAATGGGATTCCAGATTGCTCTTGCACGGGACTTCCCAGTGCTGTCTGAATCTGGGATGCTGCTTGGATGTCACTCAAAGCCCAATCTGATGATGCATGTACTGATGCATGTACTTTACTATTCTCTTTCCTTTAATGACTGCTTATTGCAAGTATGCTAGACCATTCCCTATTAAATATTAAAATTATTTATTTGTGTATAGTGAGTGATTTCTTTTGTTAAGAAATCCTTTGAATATGAAACAAAAGTTAAAACTTTCAGCACATGCACTTTCCCCCTCAAACTACCCTGTAGCTTCTTTCTCCTGAGCTGACCTGACAGACACAGGCATCAAGCTGTCAAAGTTCTGTGGCTGCAGGCAGCATATACTGACTCAACTGGGAACAGTAGAGGATTCAGTGCAGGATGTCCAGCAGTTCACAGAATGAAGGGAAGGCGCGGAGGCCAGGCTTGGGAAGGAGGTAAACCTTGGCAGATGGAGGGTTCTAGGTGCCAAAGCTGATGGGAAGGGCCTGGCAGGGTCAGCCTCCCTAAAGCCGAACCTGGAAGGTGCTGAGGGCAAGAAACACATGCAGGGCGTGCCCAGGAGTAGGAGAGGCAGGGAAGCAAGGGAGGGCAGGAGGGAGAGCTAAGCAGGGTCTTAGCTGGAGGCAGACTGACCCCCGTGGGGGTACCCTGGAGCACAGACACAACTACAGAATTACTCCACTAGGCAACAAGGCCAGGCTGCTGCACCAGCTGTCACTGGAAAGGCCTCCTCCAGGGCGGTGGCTCCACTCAGCCAAGGGATGCTCTCTAGAAAGTCTCTTAGCTGGCAACACAACAGCAGCATCTTCCAAGACATCATAAGAGAAGTAAGGAAAGAAATAGGAGCCTCAAACAGACACAGGGAATTACCCTCTGAATGGGGACAAACTTCACCACAATCTCGCCACAGCAGCCTTAAGATGGAACACAGGAGTGAGACGGCAGGAAAATGCAAACAGAGAAAGCACTTCCAAGCCTTGTTCGCTGTTTGCATCTGGATGAATCCTCCCAATTCCATCTGATTCCAAAACATGTCCTGTCTCACTAAGCTGCAGACCCCCTGGCTTGGTAGGACTGGAGCAGAGCATACCATAGGCTTCCTTGATTGGGAAAGAAGCGCAGAAGAGAGGAAGGCCATGGGGCTTGTAAGATGTTCGATGTGTTTGGGAAATTTTTAAATCTAGCAATATTCATATATATGACAATGGTTTCATTTTGCTTGAAAGATGCTAGTAGTCAAATAGTTCCTATATTCCCCAAAGTCATACTCACATGGAAGAAGTCTGTGTGTTTCTTCATTGCTTGTTTTTTATTTCATTTGTCTCACTTGCTCTCGACATGCTGCTTCCCAACATTTCAGCAGGTACTCTGAGTTTAGCTATGCAGTATTTTAAATAAATGTTACCAGTTTCCTCACTTGAAGTATAGAATTAACAGGATAAAATCAGAGTAGAATTAACAAAACAAAATCAGAGTAGACTTAACAAGGTAAAATCAGAAAAGGGATTATTTTCAAAGCACACACATAAAAATGATGCTGTTTCCCAAGATGAAGGGGAATAGGAGTCCAGAAAAAGTGACCCAGGTGCAACCTCCTGAATCACGAGCTGGCCCTCCTTCTCTCTGCCCCTGCAGCTGCGCCTCCATCTGTGACACCTACTATACCTGCTCTGAGGTTAAAGGGTCTTTTTTTCCCAACAAGGATTTGTTTCACTGTGTTTTCCACACAGATAGAAATAAGGCTTTTTTTGATGGGGGAAAAAGTCTTTACAAAAACAATCTATAATTAAATCAGTAACAAATTTTAAATAAGTCAAGTACTCTGCATTTGAAATTCAATTTTACAGACGTTCAAGATTAGTGAATTCTGGTAGGAAAAAGAGACTAGCAGGAAGGGAAAATATATCCTTTCAACTAATGAGTAGTCATAAACTCTTTTCTTTAGATTGCTTTGGGAAAACACATGGCATACTTACTTAAGAAGGGTCATTTAAGGAAGACTTAAGGGTTTCAAGTTGAGTGATCTTCAGACTGAAAACTATTTTAAGATTTTCCAAGAAATTGAAGCTTTCCATGCAAGTGTGGACAGCACTATCCTTCCTGAAAGTCCTTCAAGTGGCCTGAGTCTGCTTTTAAATGCATCCATTCTGGTGGCACCTCTCCTTTTTCTACCAGGAATATTTGAATCATAGCTGAAAACACACATCAGCATTTCATTAAAAGCAGTCCCAATTGTTCCAAAAGGATAGTGAGATGCTTTTTCTTGCCAAAAGTTTGAGCCCATGGTCTCCCAGACCACTTAGCAAGATTTAAGCACTACTGTATGTCCAAAAACCAGAGACACAGGATAAAAGGGCACCGTGATCTCAGGAATATTTAGAAAAGGATGGAATAAATGAAACAGATTATACATTTGATGTTCAAAAGATATATGTTTAGTATTAAGCAAGATTCCTGTGAACATATTTATATTACAGTAAGAACTGCTAGCTCTATCAGGGGTTAGGGAAATCTAAAATATATTTGGCCAAAGGATTTTTCTAGAAAACTAATCTTTAGTTATTGCAAACAGCCATATCACTTTATTTATTTCAGCTATTATGGAGCAACATCATAGAAATATGATCATACAAAATTAAGTTATTTTCTTGGAAAGTATTAATATGTAGCAAGGAAAAGCCACCTTCCCAAAGAGAATGCTTTCTCCTTTAAAAGTCTAAATCCAAGCTGACTTGCCTAAATTGACCAGGATTTCATTTGTGTGAAAGGAGAAGTCCAAACGATACCATAGCTGTCTTGTTAAATTCCCCACAGAGGATTCCAGTGGAGATAAAAGCTTCAAATACACTCAGGTTCCTTTTCTACTGTTTCTAAAAAAAAAAAAAAACACATAAACTGCTGAGATCTATCACGCTGTATTTTGGCCCCAGCAATTGCCTGATCATTACTCAGCAGAGAACTAAGTTCTGTTTTGTCTCTCCTCTCATTACTTCCCTAGAAAAGATCTTCTACTACACATCAAAGCAACAAAGAGCACCAAAAGATGATTTTCTCAAATCCACGTTAAATTGCTGATCCAAACCCATGGGACATCACCAAAAAGAGGAACAGAGATCCACCTGTTCTACAGAGTATCTCTCAGGGGATCTACAGGAAGGAGGGACGTTGGTCCCATGTTTACACCACTGACCTACCAGAGGAAAACTTGTATATTCCTGACACTGCCTCCAATATCTTCCTACTGCAATGAAACACCCTGATGTCATTTCACATTTTCAGAAGTACAGATATACGTCTAGAAGCAAGTTTTCAATGAGTTCAATTCCCAGCATATTAACATCCTGTCATTGCTGTGATATAAACATCAACAACATCTAAACATGAAACTTGTTTTAAGTTCTCATTTTGCCATGGTTCCAACTTTGCCTTTGCCTTGCAAGTTTAGCCAGGTGTGGGCAAGTCAGTAATTACAGCACAGTATACACTACACCCCTGGAGCCTGTCCCACCTGAGGGAGAAAAGTAAGGCCCCGCCTGCTGCTTACATTATGCAGTGCAAAATACAACTCCTCGTGAAACCAAACTGTAATATATCAGTTCCTTTTAAATGTAAGTCATCAGCAATATTAGAGTTTAAAGAGATTGTAGCTATACTTCAGGAGAATCCACTTAAATGAACAAATAAGACAGGGATTGTTAAATTTCTCTTTTAGGGTTTATTGTTTCTTTAAAAGGTCCTTTTTGAGTTCAATAAACATCAATTAAACATTAGTAAATATTAACAACATATTTGGTCCTTATGGGGCCTACCAATAAGTATAAAATACCTAATTAAACTATTCATCCAAATCCAGTCAAACATATGTATTCCTAGTCTCAAGCTAAAGACTGAAATATTCCCAGCGTTTTAAAAACAGCCAGGTTCAATGACATGCACCATCCCCGCATCCTTGTGAAGACAAGTGCACAGACAAACATTCAGAGACAGTAGGTGTGTGGTCGGGGGCAGGGGAACCCCAGCACTTGGGGGCGGGGGCGTGGCAGATGAGCACAGTGACTGATTTAAATGTCTGAAAGCAGCCTTGAGTGATGGGTCAGACTTGTTCTGCAAGACTCCAGAAAGCAAATATAGAGTTAGAGGACAGAAGTAAAAGAGGCATATCACAGCTGCATGAGAGGAACTTTTCCATAATTAGAATTGTTAAAAAATGTGTCTTCCAGTGAAAATGCAAAAGCAGGTGGTAGGTGGATCCTCTCAGACATCTTGTGCCCAGGGGGAACTGATTCCCCGCTCTCACCAGGCTCCAGTTGCCTTCTTAAAATGGGCTTGCTGTTGGGAACCAAGTTACTTGAGGTTATCAACTAAGCTGAGGTCAGAGCTGGAGTTTTAGTTTGAAGAAGAAACAGTTCTCTTTTCCTTTTTTTTTTCATTTTTTGGTGTGAGGTGAAGGCAGAAAAATAGAAGATGGGGAGTCTGGCTCCATAAATCAATCCTAGCATTTTCTTTGGAAATGACATTGAATCTTTAGCTGCATCTGACTGGTACATAAGGACATAATTAATAAGCACATCATTTAGAGACTTGGGAGAGATGGGATTATATCTAAAGAGTTGTTGTTGTTAAAATTAAACATCAGATTTTATCATTTAACTGGAAAATATCACATAAAAATTTTCAGCTGCATAATGACCGTTTAGAATCCACCCAGCACAGTATAGGGTATAAGACCAAAGTGTGTGATATTGCTACACAGGGCCTTCCTTGAGGGATCCATGAAATTAGTAAGTTTACTGCACCAGAAATATAAGAACATACGTTGGTAAAAGCTTCCATCATCATTAAAAGTACAAAATAACATCTCCATAACGTAGTCTTTCATTTCCTGTCAACATGGAAACACTTGTCTGTAAGTTATTTACTTTTAATGGAAAAAAAGAAAAAACTAAACCCACCAGAACAATAGCGAATTACTTCATTCCTAATAATATTCCTACTTTGTATCATGACCTTCCCCTCTATTAAACTCAAAATGCTTTGTTTATGGCTTCATCCATTTGAACTGTATTGAGGCATTGCTGCCGAGTATTTAACAGCATTTAGCACCTTCCATGGGCTTCCCAAGTGGCTCAGTGGTGAAGAATCTGACTACCAATGCAGGAGATGCAGGTTCAGTTCCTGCGTCAGGAAGATCCCCTGGAGAAGAAATGGAGCAATGTACTCCAGTATTCTTGTCTGGGAAATGCCATGAGCATGAAAGCCTGGCAGGCTACAGTCCGTGAGGTCACCAAGAGTTGGACATGACTGAGCAACTGAACAGGAGCAGCAGTATCTTCTTTAGAAATGAAAGTCCTACTAGGACTGCACAGAGGAAACACATGGAGCTAGAGTCAGAACTTCAGGTCTGTAAGCAGAGAAATACAGAAATCAGACCTAAGATCTCAATCCTTTTACAGAGAAGAGGGAGCTTTGGGACTACCAGTTTAGTATAGTATCAAACGCACCAAGTAATCAGTGAGCTTGGCAGAGTGGAGCTCGCAAAGGGACATGTGGACAGAGTTCGACATGGCCTCCAGGCTTTGCAGTCTGTGCTGGAATGATGGAGCACTCACTGTCAGCCTGCCTCCCTGAATGCCTACCAATACAAAATGTTCATTTCGGAATCCCTAGTAAGAAATGTCTATATCCTCCAAATCACCGAATTACTTGAGTTTCTTCCTACAGCACTTTGGTATGCCCTAACCAACAAATGGAGGTATGAAATTATTTTTATAATGTCTATGGGATCCAAAATTCATTTGTGTGTAGATTTCACCAGTGCTTTTATTAGGGACAATGATTGCATTTAGCCTAAGAGCATTAAAAAAAAAATTAAATGGTATCTATGTGATATAATGGAAGTGATAGAAAATATGGTGGCAATCATTTTTCCATTTATAAATGTATCAGACCAACCCACCAACAGACCAACCCTTAAACTTGCAGTTTTGTCAATTATATTTCAATAAATCTGCATAAACAAAGAAAACACATACTTTCTTGCAATACAACAGCAGTTAACAGCAATTATATTTTATACAAAGTAGCATAGCTTCAGACTTAGTACTTATCAATTCTGAACAATTTAAGAAATTTACTGAAATCTAATGAGCTAAATAAATTAGTCCTCAGCACTACAAGGATACAAGAATGCATTGAGACAGTCATCTGTACAGTTACTCTGATTATTTATGAGATGGTAGCTCTTACTTTCCATTATGGCAATTTGATTAAGTACTTTGATAAACAGCAACAGATTAAAAACAAACAATAATGTAGAAACTAGATGTGTAGCCACAAAGTTTAAGATACACATGTTAACTTCCAAATTCAAAGATACTGTGACTTTTTGGTATCATATAAAACTTACTGTCCAGTAAGTTTCTCAAAACTTACTTAAATTGAGAAATCAAATGATTCAGACCTTGCTGACAGTTAACATTGATAAACCTTTAGCCAGACTCATCAAGAAAAAAAAGCACAGGACTCAAATCAATAAAATTAGAAATGAAAAAGGAAATGTTACAACTGAATCTACAGAAATACAAAGAGACCACTAAGAGCAACTGGATGCCAATTAAACAGACAACTAGAAAGAAACGGACAAATTTTTAGAAAGTTATAGTCTCCCAAGATTGAACTAGGAAGAAATAGAAAATATGAACAGACCAATCACAAGCACTGCAATTGAAATTATGATTAAAAAACTCCCAACAAACAAAAGTCCAGAACCTGATGGCTTCACAGGTTAATTCTATTAAACATTTGGAAGAGTTAACATGTATCCTTCTGAAACTTCCCAAAAATTGCAGAGAAAGGAAAACTCTCAAACTCATTCTATGAGGCCACAAGCACCCTGACACCAAAACCAGACAATGATACTAGAAAAAAAGAAAATTACAGGCCAACATCATTCATGAACATAGATGCAAAAACCCTCAACAAAATACTAGCAATCCATATTAAAAAGATCATACATGATGATCAAGTGGGATTTATCCCAGGGATGCAAGGATTCTTCAATACCCACAGATCAATAAACATGATACATTAGATCAACAATTGAAGAATAAAACCACATGATCATTTCAATGGATTTAAAAATAGCTTTTGAAAATTCAGCATCCATCTATGATTAAAAAAAAAAAAACTCCCCAGAAAGTGGGCAGAGACGGAACATAAATCAACAAAATAAAGACTATATAGGACAAACCTACAACTAACATCATACTCTATGGTGAAAAGCTGAAAGCACTTCCTCTAAGATCAGAAACAAGAGAAGAATGTCCACACTCACCATTTTTATTCAATATAGTTTTGGAAGTCCTAGCTACAGTAATCAAAGAAGCAAAAGAAAAGGAAATTCAAACTGGAAATGAAGAAGTTAAACTGTCATTGTTTGTAGATGACATCATACTATGCATAGAAAATCCTAGATGCTGCCAGAAAGCTATTAGAACTCATCAATAAATTTGGTAAAGTTGTAGGTTACAAAATTAACACACATAAATCTGTTGCAACAAAAGATTAGAAAGAGAAATTCAAGAAATAGTTCCATTTACCATCACATCAAAAAGAATAAAGTACCTAATGATAACCCTACCTAAAGAGACAAAAACCAGTACCTCCAAAACTATAAGATGCTGATGAAAGAAACTGAAGAAGACACAAACAGATGGAAAGATATGCCATGTTCATGGACTGGAAGAATCCATGTTGTTGAAATGACAATACTGCCCAAGGCAATCTACAGACTCAATACAATCTGTATCAAATTACCCATGGCATTTTTCACAGAGCTAGAAGAAAAAAAGCCCCCAAATTTGTATGGAGACACAAAAGACCCCAAATAGCTAAAGTAATCTTGAGAAAGAAAAACAGAGCTGAAGGAATCAGACTTCTTGACTTTGGGCCATACTACAAGCTACAGTCATCAAAACAGTATGGTACTGGCACAAAAATAGAAATACAGATCAATGCAACAAGATAGAAAACCCAGAAATAAGTCCATGCACCTATGGTCAATTAATCTATTCCAAAGGAGCCAAGACTACACAATGTTGGAAAGACAGTCTCTTCACCAAATGGTGCTGGGAAAACTGGATAGCTACATGTTAAAAAAGTGAAATTAGCTCATTCTTTAACACCACACACAAAAACAAGTTCAAGATGGATTAACTATCTAAGTATGAGACTGGACAGTATAAAACTCCCAGAGGAAAACATAGGCAGAACACTCTCTGACATAAATCACAGCAACATTTTTTCAATCTGTCTCCCAGAATAATGAAAACAAAAATGAACAAATGGGATCTCCTTACACTCAAAAGCTTTTGCGTAGCAAAGGAAACAATATGTAAAATGAAAAAGCAACCCACAGATTGAGAAAATATTTTCAAATTATGTGACTGATAAAGGGATTAATCTCTACAATTTACAAACAGCTCATGATGTTTAACAGCATCAAAACAAGCAACCCACTCAACAAATGGGAGAAAACCTAAATAGACATCTCTCCAAAGAAGACATACAGATGGCCAACAGGCACATGAAAAGATGTTCAACATCACTAATTGTTAGAGAAATGCAAATCAAAACCACAATGAGATATGACCTCACACCAGCCAGAATGGATATCATCAAAGTATCCACAAACAAAGCCGGAGAGGGTGTGGAGAGAAGGGAACTCGCCTACACTGTTGGTGGGAATGAAAATTGGTACAGCCACTATGGAAGTTCTTTAGAAAACTAAAAATAGAGCTACATACGACTGTGCAACCCCACTCCTGAGCATATATCCACAGAAAAACACGATCTGAAAGAATACATGCACCCCAGTGTTCACTGCCGCATTGTTTACAGCAGCCAACGCATAAAAGCACCTAAGTGTCCATGGAGAAAGGGATGGGTAAATTAACTGTCGTGCATACATACTGTGGAATATTACTTAACCATTAAAAAGGATGAAATAACGCTATTTATAGCACAGGATGAGCCTAAAGATTGTGATACTGAGTGAAGTAAGTCAGAGAAGAATAAATATCATATGACATCCTTATATGCAGAATCTTAAAGAAAAGATACAGATGAAGTTACAAAACAGAAAGAGGCTCAGAGAGTTAGAGAACTCTGTATGGTTGCCGATGGTGGGGGAAATAGTAAGAGAATTTGGGGTGGCTATGTATACACTGCTATATTTACAATGGATAACTAAAAAGGTCTACTGTATAGCACAGGGAACTCTGTTCAATGTTACGTGGCAGTTCAGTGTTCGGAAGTGGAGTCTGGGGGAGAATGGATACATGTATATGTCTGGCTGAGCCAATCTGCTGTTCACCTGAAACTATCAGGACATTGTTAACTGGCTAGAACCCAATCAAAAAAGTTTTTAAAAATCTTAAAATGAAAAGCATAAAAAATTGTTACCCTTATCTGCCACTTATTAATTACACCAAGCCGAAGACAACTATCTTGTTGCTGCTGCTGCTGTTAAGTCACTTCAGTCATGTCCAACTCTGCGCGACCCCATAGACAGCAGCCCACCAGGCTCCCCCGTCCCTGGGGTTCTCCAGGCAAGAACACTGGAGGGGGTTGCCATTTCCTTCTCCAGCACATGAAAGTGAAAAGTGAAAGTGAAGTCGCTCAGTTGTATCCGACCCTTTGCAATACCATGGACTGCAGCCTGCCAGGCTCCTCCATCCATGGGATTTTCCAGGCAAGAGTACTGGAATGGGTTGCCACTGCCTTCTCCGCAACTATCTCGAGGGAGCTAAATACTCTTATCACCATCTGCTCCATGCTCAGATGCATAGTAAACCTGAACCCCTGGACTTCTGGGGAAAATCAACAGTTCTCTCATTTTATTCTGGTGTACTTAAGATCTGTATGGTCTGATGTCTTATCATTGTGAGTCACCATGGGAATAATAAGTCAGTAAGGTAGGACTTTATATTCAAAGGCTGTCTTCACAGATAGAGCAGATTAGCACACTTCAGTAAAAGTCCACAGCCTCTCCATGCAACTGTTTGTAAAATTCTGCATGTAAATGTTTCAAAGGTTCACCATGACATGAATAAATAAGCATTTTCCCAGTTGAGCCCACATACTCACGTCATGCAAGAAGTCTGGTTGCACAGCGTAGGGCAAAGGCCCTCCTGGTACTGCAACGGAACCTGGATGTAATGACTTTCTATCTGGACATACCTGGAAACTCTCTGGATGGAGGCAGTCACTTCTTTTTTATTTACTTGTCCCCCGGACTTCTTTTAGGCAAGTAAGTTTGGTCTGTTTTTAGACTAAATGGCAAACATTTTAAACTATGTTGTCTTACACCTTACCAATCAGGATGGTAATTTTCCAAAGAATAAATACATGGGATAATCCCTTTAAAACAACATCACATTTTATACATGGCACTCATGCAGGGCACGCAGTGGGAGTCCTAAGTGATTAATAAGACTTTCCCCATGACCAGCGCCCTCTACCCCCCAATCTGTCCAGGCAGCACAGAGGCCATCCTCCAGGACTGTGCAGCGCCATGGATGAGTAAGGTACAGACAAAGCTCAATGGCCCCACAAGACACATCCTCTGGCATCCTTTGGTTTTGATAAATCTCAGACACTCTAGTTATTTGTCACTCGCCATTTTCTCCTAAAAACCAAAAGCAAAAATGACCATAGATGTTAAATCCAAGTCGCTTAATTAGATTCAAAAAACATTCTCTACTGGAACTACAAAAGCAAAAATGGTTTAGCCCCATAAAAACTGTGTGTCTGATGACTTGTTCTGACCCAGCTTGTGCAAAGAATCCAATTAGAAAAAGTCTTTATTGAAGTTCTCAATTATTTGGGGGTATGGAAAGCTGAAGGGTATCTTGCAGATCAGCTCACATCCATATGTTCTCAAGGAAGGAGGAGGAAGTGCCCCTGGGATGATCAGAAGCTCAAAATCTGAAGGCCAAAAACTGGAGTCAAGTACTTAAGGTTTCAAAGCAGGGCCAGGGTTATGATCTCCTGGCCACCATCAGGACAATGGATACAGAAGAACTGTGTACTCTAGACTCTGTCTTTGGATCCTCAGTCCTTTGAAATAAGAAAGAGTACAGAGTCTAGATAAAGGGAAAAATAAACAGTGATTTTATGATGTGCTTCTTCGATGAAGGCTCCAGAATTTGTGTACTGTGTGATTTGCTGCATTTTTCCTGATTGAAGTCTTGAGTCTTAAGAAGAGTCAGTGCAGGAATAGAGAGGAATGTGCCAGAATCCTTGAAAATTGAGTTTCATTTATTACAAAATAAATATGACAATTATAATTAAAAACACCTCATTCACCATCTGGCAGATGTACTGGTTTTGCCTGCAGTGGATGTCACTGTGGTGGGGACCCAGGGTTCCCACCCAGTTGTGTGAGATGAACTTGGTAAACGTGATATGGCAGGCTTCCAGACAGGCCTCCCCAAGACTGCTCTCCACAAACCCCAGTTTTACTCTCTCACCAACACTGCATGATCCTCTGACTTCTTCCCACAGCCTCTCCAGCACTGTCAGAAGGTCTCTGCCAATTCCCAGAGTGAATTTTTGGTGTTAAATTTTATTTCGGGACCTAAAACAATGCCAGACCCAGAGAAGAAGCTTATGTATATTTATTAAGTGAGTGACTTTCTTTGATTACGGAGTCAAAAATTGTTTTGTATCATTATTTTCTTTTTTAAATTATTTTTTCTTCTCGTTCTTTTTTTTTTTTTTTCTTCTTCTTCTCTCTCTTTTTTTTGGCCATGCCACACAGCATATGGGAACTTAGTTCTCTGACTAGGGAACAGATCCATGACTCCTGCAGTAGAAGCATTGAGTCTTAAACACTGGACCACCAGTTAAGTCCCGGTATCATTATTTTATATTTGTGATTCTTCATTTTTAAATGAAGAATTGTTTTAAATTTTTGTGTTGTGCATTTTTAAAAAAATATTTTTTCCAGTACTTCTGGGGTAATGATGTATTTTTTTCCTTATTCATTTTTGAGTACAGTTTTATCTTTACTCTCAAACCTTTAGGAATCTCTATCATGTTCTAATGTTTTGTCTCTTTTCGGTCTCCTAAATATATAATCATATCATTAGCAAACAATGTAGAACTAATAGCTACAAGTTATGCCACATCGTGTCCATGGGACTCTTAGTACTGGTTGATCTTAACATTCAAAAAACTGTTACAAAAAAGGGCTATCTTGTTTTGCTGCGCTTTGCTTTCTTGCGCTTTGCACACTGAAGGTTTGTGGCAACCCTGCATTAAGCAAGTCTATTGGTATCATTTTTCCAACAGAATTTGCTCTTTTTGCATCTCTGTCACATTTTAGCAACTTTCACAGTACTTCATACTGTTTCATCATTCTTACATTTGTTAAAGTGATCTGTGATCAGTAATCTTTGATCTTATCACTGCAACTCACTGAAGTCTCAGTAATGATGAGTATTTTATAGCAATAAATTATTTCTTAAGTAAGGCAAACATTGTTTTTCCATACAGTGCTACTGCACACATCATAGACTGCAGTATAATGTAAACATAGCTATCCACACACAGAAACAAAAATGTGACTTATTGTATTGTGATATCTGTTTTATTTTGTTGGTCTGGAATCAAACATGCAGTACCTCTGTGGTGTGCCTGTAAAGACAGAAAGCTAAGGTGGTTCTAGAGCAAGTGTTGGCAAACTTTTTTCTATAGAAAGCTGGGGAGAAAATATTTCAGGCTTTATGGAATAGAGACTCACATATTATTGTTTTGTTTCTTGAGATTTGCTGTTGCTGCTATTTCTTTTACAATCTTTTAAAAACGCACAGATTTTTCTTAGCTAACCAGCATTTTAAAAAAATTAGTCTTGGCCCCATGTGGCCCATGGGCTGTAAATTACTGAACTTTGATGAGTTTCATGCCCAGGTGTTGGTTTGAAAACCAGCTGAACTAACAGGAAGGCTGTAAAAACCAAGACTCCACCCGTGAGTAGTGCACAGATGCTTGTGTACTCTCCAAACAAGGCAGAGGGAGGAGACTGAGACAGTCTCCCGTGACCACCCCCAGCACACCCTGGCTCAGGCTGCGCAGCCGCACCACACTAGGGTAGAGGCTGCCGCTGCCAAGGAAGGCATACGGCGGGGGAAAGGAGTGGGATGGGGCCCAGCACCGCATCTGAATGGGGCGAGGGCAGCCATCACTGGTATTTATAGAGACCTAAAGAAAGCTGAGCACCAAAGAACTGATGCTTTTGAACTGTGGTGTTGGAGAAGACACTTGAGAGCCCCTTGGGCTGCAAGGAGATCCAACCAGTCCATCCTAAAGGAAATCAGTCCTGAATATTCATTGGAAGGACTGATGTTGAAGCTGAAACTCCAATATTTTGGCCACCAGATGTGAAGAACTGACTCATTAGAAAAGACCCTGATGCTTGGAAAGATTGATGGTGGGAGGAGAAGGGAATGACAGAGGATGAGATGGTTGGATGGCATCACCAACTCAATGGACATGAGTTTGGGCAAGCTCTGGGATTTGGCAATGGACAGGGAGGCCTGGCATGCTGCAGTCCATGGGGTCACAACATGACTGAGCAACTGAACTGAGCTTTGACTGGTGCCAGGACCACCCAGCGTGCACTCTAGCCCATACCTGGTATACACTCCAAACTCTTACTCCCAATGCTATTCCACTCTGGGTACATGTACCATTGCTGGCAGAGGATGGAGCACATACAAGGAATGGAGTAAGCTCAGACCCAACACTCAGTGCTTCTGCTCCAGCATCGTGGGAGCTGAACCACCCCTCAGGGGGCAGTGACAGCCACTGAGCAAACGAAAAGCTCAGCTCACACATGGCCCTGGCCCCTCCATCTCCAGCCCCACTTCTCACCAAGATGATAGCCACTAGCACACTCAGGGACGGTATCACCCCATGCTCCTGTCAGATCCAGCTCTCCCACAAGAGCCACTGGACACACGCAAACAGCACAGGGCTATTCTCACCCAAGGACACTCCCTCAAGACCAAAGTAGGTGACCATTTCACCTAATTTCAAAGAGAACGCCAAACAAGATAAGACAGAGGAATTAGTTACAAATGAAAAAACAAGGGGGAAAGAAACCTGAAAAAGAAAACAACTAATGAAACAGAGATAATTTATGACATAAAGAGTTCAGTCAGTCAGCCAGTTCAGTCTCAGGCATGTCCAACTCTGCAACCCCATAGACTACAGCACGCCAGGCCTCCCTGTCCATCACCAACTCCCGGAGCTTGCTCAAACTCATGTCCATCGAGTCAGTGATGCCATCCAACCATCTCATCCTCTGTCATCCCCTTCTCCTCCTACATTCAATCTTTCCCAGCATCAGGGTCTTTTCCAATATGAGTCAGTTCTTCGCATCAGGTGGCCAAAGTATTGGAGTTTCAGCTTCAACATCACTCCTTCCAATGAATATTCAGGATTGATTTCCTTTAGGATTGACTGGTTGGATCTCCTTGCAGTCCAAGGGACTCTCAAGAGTCTTCTCCAACACCACAGTTCAAAAGTATCAATTCTGCAGCACTCAGTTTTCTTTACAGTCCAACTCTCACATCCATACATGACTACTGTAAAACCATAGCTTTGACTAGACAGACCTTTGTCAGCAAAGTAACACCTCTGCTTCTTAATATGCTGTCTATGTTTTTCATAGGTTTTCCTCCAAGGAGCAAGCAGGATTCTTCCATGAGAACCCCATGAACAATATGAAAACGCAAAAAAAGAGTTCAAGGTATTAGCAATAAGAAAACTAACTGAACTTGAGAAAGGAATGGATGAACACAGTGAGGAGTTTAACAAGGAACTAAAAAATATATAAAGTCCAGTCAGAGTTAAAAAATATAATAACTGAAATGAACAATACACTGGAAGGAATTAATAGCGGTCAAATAGAAGAACACATAAGTGATCTGGAAGATAGAATAATGGAAATCACACAAAGAGAACAACAAAAAGGAAAACAAAATTTTAACAATGAGAACAGTTTAAGGGACTTTTTGGATGATACAAAGTGTATTAACATTTGCATTACAGAGGTTCCAGAAGGAGAAGACAGAGAGAAAACAGCTGAAAATGTATTTGATAAACTTATGGCTAGAAACTTCCCAAACCTAAAGAAGGAAACAGATATTCAGACCATGATGCACAGAGAATTCCAAACAAAATGAACTAAGTAAGACCCACACCAAGATATACCATAATTAAAATAGCAAAAGTTAAAGAAATAGAGATAACTATAAAAGCAAAGAGAAAAGCAAAGAGTCACATACAAGGAAACTCTCCCATAAGTCTATCAGCTGACATTTCTGCAGAAACTTTACAGATATGAAGAAAGTGTCATGATTTATGTAAAGCTGTGAAAGGGGAAAACCTACAACCAAGAATACACAGCAAGGCTGTCATTTAGAATTGAAGGACAGATAAAGAACTTCTCAGGTAAGCAAACCAGAAGAGTTCATCAATACTAAATGGACACTAAAATAAATGATAAACAGTCCTCTTTCAGTGGAAAAGAAAGAGCTACCATATGAAAATAGAATGTACAGGAAAGGAAAATCTGCTAGTAAAGGCAAACATATAGTAAAGGCTGAGGATCAATCACTCAAATAAGCTATTACAAAACCTAAAAGATAAAAACTGTGAAATCAATTTTAGCTCTGACAAATGATGAAGGGATAAACATGAGGATATAAAATATGACCCCAGAAACACAAAATGTGAGGGAGAAGAATAAAAATGTACATCTTTCAGAATGTGACTGAACTATATATACAAGTATTAGTAGATATGAAGTGAGACACTGACAATAAGACAACAATAGGGGACTTAATTCCTGAACTTAAACCAACAGACAGATTCTCCAGACAGAAACTCAACAAGAAAGCAGTGATCTTAAATGATACAACTGGACAACTGGAATTACATAAGCACAGGACACTGTACCCAAATAAAATAGCATTCTATTCAAGTGCACGTGGAATGCCTTCCATGTAGTGAGGCCACAAAAAAGTCTCAACAAATTTAGGAGGATAATAATTATATTGCATTTTTCCCCCAAAAAAGGTACAAAATTAGAAATCTACCACAAAAAGAGAAATTAAAAAAGAAACACAGGATACTAATTCAGGATACAAAATCAATACACAGAAGTCACTTGCATCCCTATACACTAACAATGAAAAGTCAGAGAAATTAAGGAATCAATCCCATTCACCACTTCAACAAAAGAATAAAATATCTAGGAATAAACCTACCTAAGAAGACAAAAGAACTACATACATAAAATTATAAGAAATCAAAGGTGACATAAACAGAGAGATACTCCAAGTTCCTGGGTTGAAAGAATCAATATTGTGAAAATGACCATGCTATCAAATGCAATCTACAGATTCAATGCACTCTGTATCAAATACCAATGGCAGTTCTTATAGAACTAGAACCAAAAATTTCACATTTCATATGGAAACACAAAAGACTCTGAAAAATCAAAGTAGTCATGAGAAAGAAGAATGGAGCAGGAGGAACCAACCTTTGTGACTTCAGACTATACTACAAAGATAGTCATCAACACAGTGTGGCACAAAAAAATCAAAATAAAGATCAATGGAACAGTTTAGAAAGCCCAGAGATAAACCCTTGCACTTATGGGGACCTTATTTTTGACAAAGGAGGCAAGAATATAAAAGGGGGCAAAGATAGCCTCTTCAGTAAGTGGTGCAGGGAAAACTGGACACTTATGTGTAAAAGAATGAAATTAGAACACTTCCTAACACCATACACAAAGATTAAACTCAAAATGGATAAAGGCCTAAATGTAAAAACTATAAAACTCTTTGAGGAAAACATAGGCAGAACATTCAATGACATAAATTAAAGCAAGATCCTCTACGACCCCTTCACCAGAGTAATGGAAATAAAAACAAAAGTAAATGAGTGGGACCTAATTAATCTTAAAAAGGTTTTGCACAGCAAAAGAAACTATAAACAAGGTGAAAAGACAACCCTCAGATGGGAGAAAATAATAGAAAATGAAACAACAGACAAAGGATTAACTTCCAAAATATACAAGCAGCTCATACAACTCAATACTAGAAAAACAAACATCTCTATCAAAAAGTGGGGAAAAGACCTAAACAGACATTTCTCCAAAGAAGACATACATATGACTAACAAACACATGAAAAGATGCTCAACAATCCTCATTATTAGAGAAATGCAAGTCAAAACTACAATGAGATATCACCTCACACCAGTCAGAATGGCCATCATCAAAAAGTCTACAAACAATAAATGCTGGAAAGGGTGTGGAGAAAAGGGAACCTTCTTGCACTGTTGGTGGGAATGTAAACTGATACAGTCACTATGGAAGACAGTATGAAGATTCCTTAAAAAACTAGGAATAAAACCACCATATGACCCCACAATCCCATTCCTAGGCATCTACCCTGAAGAAACCAAAACTGAAAAAGACACAGCTACCCCAGTGTTCACTGCAGCATTATTTACAATACCTCAGACATGGAAATAACCGAGATGTCTATCAGCAGATGAATGGATAAAGAAGCTGTGGTACATAAACAGAATGGAGTATTACTCAGCCATAAAAAGGCAGTTCAAATGAGGTGGATGAACCTAGAGCCTGTTATACAGAGTGAAGTAAGTCAGAAAAAGAAAGATAAATATCATATACTAATGCATATATATGGAATCTAGAAAGATAGCACTAATTAAGTTATTTGCAGGGAAGCAATGGAGACATAGACATAGAGTACAGACTTATGGCCATGAGGTGGGGAAAGAAGGAAAGGGAGAGATGTATGGAGAGAGTAACATGGAAGCTTATATTACCATATGTAAAATAGACAGCCAATGGGAATTTTCCGTATGACTCAGGGAACACAAACAGGGGCCCTGTAACAACCTAGAAGGGTAAATGGGGAAGGAAGATGGGAGGGAAGTTCAAGAGGGAGGGGACACATGGATATCTATGGCTAATTGATGTTGATGCTTGGCAGAAATCAACAAAATTCTGTAAAGCAATTATCCTTCCATTAAAAATTAGCAAATTAAAAAAAAATTCCAAACACATAGAAACTAAACAACACAGTACTAAAAAAATAATGTATCATTGAAGATATAAAAAATGAATTCAGAAAATATCTCAAGACAAATGAAAATAAAAACACAACTTTCTAAATCCTTTGCATGCAGCAGAAGCAGTTCTAAGAGGGAAGATTATATTGATACATGATTAGTTAAAGAAACAAACAAACAAAAATCTCAAATAACCAACCTATCACTTAAACAAAATATAAAAAGAAGAACAAAACTTAAAGTTAATAGGAGAAAATCACAAATATCATAGACAAAAATAAAATTGACCAAAAAAAAAAAAACACCAGAAAAGTTCAATGAAGCTAAGACCTGGCTTTTGGAAAAATAAACAAACAAAAGTGATAAGCTTGTAATCAGGCTTACCAACAGAAAAAGGAAGAGGACCCAAATAAACAAAATAAGAAATGAAAGAGGAGCAATAACAATTGATACAACAGAAATACAAAAAATCATAAGATAAGACAATGAACAACAAACTGGACAACTTAGAAGAAATGGATAAATTTCCAGGAGTATATAATCCATTTTCCAAGACTGGATTAGGAAGAAGTAAACAATCTGAATAGACTAATCAGCATCACTGAAATTGAATTAGTAACCAAAAAGAGCCTAGTAAATCAAAGTCCATGGACAACTTCACAGAGGTATTCTAACAAATACATAAATGAGAGTTAATACCTATCCTTCTCAAACCATTCCAAAATGCTGAAGAGGAAGAAGCATTCCCAGATTCATTTTATAACCGCCATTACCCTGACAGCAAAACTAGATAAAGACACTATAAAAAAAGAAAATTACAGGCAAAAAACTGTGATGAATATATATTCAAAAACTGTCACCAAAATATTAGCAAAATGAATCCAACAATATATTAAAAAGATCATACATCAAGTGGGACTTATACAAGGGATGCAAATCAATCAATGGGATATATGACATTGACAAAACAAACTATAAAAACCACATCTTCATCTCAATATATGCAGAAAAAGCATTTGTCAAAATCGAACAATGATTATGATAAAAAAAAAATCTCTAATCGAAACTGGTGCTAAGTTGCCTTACTCATGTCTGACTGTGACCCTATGGACTACAGTCAGGCTCCTCTGTCCATGTGATTCTCCAGGCAAAACTACTAAAGTGGATTGCCATTTCCTCCTCCAGTGGATCTTCTGGACCCAGGGATCAAACCTGCATCTCTTCTGTCTCCTGCATTGGCAGACAGGTTCTTTACCACTAATGCCACCTGGGAAGCTCAAAAACCATAAGCCCATCAAAACTGGTAGAAGGAACAAATCTCTACATGATAAAGGTCATTTCTGAAAACTGATAGCTAACATATTCAATGCGTAAAAGTCGAAAACATATCCTCTAAAATCATGAAAAAGAGTTGCCCACTCTGTACACATCTATTTAATACAATACTAGAAGTCTTATTCATAGCAATGTGACCAGAAAAAGAAATACAGGTCATTCATATTGGAAAGGAAGAAGTAAAACTCACTATTGGCAAATAACATAACATTTTATAGAGAGAACAGTAAAGTCTCCACCAAAACAAACAAACAAAAAAGCAGAGCTGATAAATGAATTTAGTAAAGTTGCAGGATACAAGATTAATATACAGAAATTGGTGGCATTTCTGTATAGAAACAATGAACTATCAAAAAGAGAAAGCAAGTAACATAATCCCATTTGAAATTGCCTCCAAAAGAATAATGTATCAGGAATACACAGCCAAGGTGGTGACAGACCTATGTTCTAAAAACTATAAGACACTGATGAAGGAAACTGAAGATGACACAAAGAAATAGAAAGATGTCCTGCATTAATAGATTAAAAGAATTAATATTGTTAATACTGCCCAAAGCAATTTAGACTTAATGTGATCCCTATCAAAATACCAAAGACATTTTTCACAGAACTAGAATAAACAAACCTAAAATTTATATCAAACCAAATGACCCTGAATAGCCAAAGCAACCTTGAGAAAAGAGAACAGAGCTAAAGGTATCACATTCTCAGGCTTCAAACTATACTGCAAAGCTGCAGAAGTCAAAACAGTATGCTATTGGCACAAAAACAGACACCGAGATAAATGGGCTCTCCCCAGAAATAAGCCCAAGCACTCATGGTCAATTAACTTACAACAAGGAGACAAGAATATACAATGGAGAAAAAAACAGTCTCTTCCATAAGTGGCACTTGGAAACCTGAACAGCTGGATGTAAAATAATAAAATTAAAACATCTCACAATATCTACAAAATAAACTTTAAGTGTATTAATGACCTACATGTAAGAATAGAAACCATAAAACTTCAAGAAGAAAACACAGAACACTCTTTGACATAAATCCTGGAAATATCTTTCTGGATCTATTTCCTAAGGCAAAAGAAATAAAAGCAAAAATAAAAAATAGGGTCTAATTAAACGAAAGTTTTGCACAGCAAAGGAAACCACTCACAAAATGAAAAGACAGTTCTATCACTATGGAGGTGGAGAAAATGTTTGTAAATGATATGACATATAAGGAGTTAGTATCCAAAATATATAAATAGTTTGTATACCTCAATATCAAAAAATATTAACCCAATCCAAAAATTGCAGAAGACCTAAAAATACACTTTTCCAAAGTGGACATGCAGATGGCAAACAGACACATGAAAAGATGCCCAACATGGCTAATTATCAAAACTACAATGAGATACTTGTCAGAATGTGTATCATGAAAAAGAGTATAAAAGACAAATATTTGTGAGGATTTGGAGAAAAGGACACTCATGCACTTTTGATGGAAATGTAAACTGGTGCAGCCACTGTTGAAAACAATATGGAGGCTCTTCAAAAAACTAAAGGGAGAAGTATCATATGATCCAGCAATTCCACTCCTGGATATATATATTTATTCAGATGATATATATATATATCATCTGAAGGAAGCACAGCACTGATTTCAGAAGATACATGCACCCCAATATTCACTGCAGTATTGTTTACAATAGCCAAAACAGTGAAGCAACATAAGTGTCCATTAACAGTTGAATGGATAGAGAACATGTGGTGTGTATACATACACAAGGGAATAATACTCAGCCATAAAACAGAATGAAATACTGCCATTTGCAACAATATAGATGAACTTAGAGGGTATTCTACTTTGTGAAAGGATTCAAACAAAGAAAGATAATGTATGTTTCCACTTACATGTGGAATATAAAAAATAAAACAAATAAACATATATAACAAAACAGAAACAGACTCTCAGATACAAGGAATAAACTAGTGGTTATCAGCAGGGAGATGGAAGGGGTATGAACGAAATAGGGGTAAGAGATGAAGGTGTAAAAGCTGCCAGGTCTAGTAAAATAAGATACAAAAGAATCTAACTGGATGACTCTTCACACCACGCTGCTTGCTGCTGCTCAGTTCCTCAGGCGTGTCCGCCTCTGTGCATTCTTTTGGACTGCAACCTGCCAACCTCCTCTGTCCGCGGGATTCTCTAGGCAAGAGTACTGGAGTAGGTGGCCATGCCCTCCTCCAGGGCATATTCTGGACCCAGGCATGAAACTCGGGTCTCCTGCATTGCAGGCAGCCTCTTTACTGCTGAGCCACCAGGGAAGCTCCTTCACACCATGTGGCAAGCGAAAAACAGATTAAAGACTTAAATTTAACACCAGAAGCCATAAAACTCCTAGAAGAAAACATAGGCAGTATACAACTGTATATATATATATATATATATATATATATATATATATATATAGGTTATGTTTCCCAACGCAAGGGAAACAACAGTAAAAATAAACAAAATGGGACTAAATGAAGTTAAAAATCTTCTGCATGGTGAAAAAAATTATCAACAAAGCAAAACTGGTCACTTACTGAAAGAGAGAAAATACTTACAAACAATGTCTCTCAGGGGTTGATACCCAAAATATATGAAGAACTCACACAACTCAACATCAAAAAACATACTATCTGATTATAAAACAGGCAGAGAACATGAATAAATATTTCAGAAGACATACAGATGGCCAACAGACACATGAAAAGATGCTCAACATTAATCATGAGGGAAATGCAAATAAAAACCACTGTGAAAGTATCTTGAAATGTGTCATACTTTGTATTGAGTGATGCTCCAATTTGTGGGATTATGGCCTGTATAAACACACCAAGTGAAAACAATGCACAGTTGGAAGGTTCAGATTGACCAGAAGCCAGGCTGCCTATGTAATTTGTTGGGTCCTGCATAAGAATAGAAGTGCAGAAGGCCTGACCAAAAAAATTAAGAATGTCACACAAATACAATGGATCATTAAGACATTACCATAAACTATTATACACCAATAAGATGGACAACCTAGAAGAAACAGATGAACTCCTAGAAATGTACAATCTCCCAAGACTGAATCAGGAAGAAACAGAAAAGAGGAACAGACTAATTGTCAGTAATGAAGCTGACCTCTCTCTCTATACACACACACACACACACACACACACACACACACACACACGTAAAATTTGCAGTTGAATATGGAGAAGCACTATACACTGAGCAAAAACAAGACTGGGAGCTGACTGTGGCTCAGATCATGAAATTCTTTTTTTTTTTTTTCATTTATTTTTATTAGTTGGAGGCTAATTACTTTACAATATTGTAGTGGTTTTTGTCATACATTGACATGAATCAGCCATGGATTTACATGTGTTCCCCATCCCGATCCCCGCTCCCACCTCCCTCTCCACCCAATCCCTCTCGGTCTTCCCAGTGCACCAGGTCCGAGCACTTGTCTCATGCATCCCACCTGGGCTGGTGATCAGATCATGAAATTCTTATTGCAAAATTCAGACTTAAATTGAAGAAAGTAGAGAAAACCACTAGACTATTCAGGTATGACCTAAAACAAATTCCTTATGATTATACAGTGCAAATGACAAATAGATTCAAGGGATTAGATCTGATAGACAGAGGGCCAAAGAACTATGGACAGAGGTTTGTAACCCTATACAGGAGGGAGTGATCAAATTCATCCCCAAGAAAAGGAAATGCAAAAAGGCAAAACAATTGTCTGAGGAGGGCTTACATATAGCTGAGAAAAGAAGAGCCATGAAAGGCAAAGGAGAAGAGGAAAGATATACCCATCTGAATAAGAAGTTTCAAAAAAGAGCAAGGAAAACTAAGAACGCTTTCTTAAGTGAACAATGCAAAGAAATAAGAGGAAAACAACAGAATGGGAAAGACTAGACATCTCTTCAGGGCTTCCCTTGTAGCTTAGACAGTAAAGCGTCTGCCTACAATGCAGGAGACCTGGGTTCGATCCCTGGGTCAGGAAGACCCCCTGGAGAAGGAAATGGCAACCCACTCTAGTATTCATGCCTGGAAAATCCAATGGACTGAGGAGCCTGGGAGGCTACAGCCCATGGGGTCACAAAGAGTCAGACACAACTGAGTGAAAAGAAGATAGCAAGGGAATAGTTCATGCAAAGATTGGCACAAACATTATGGACCTAATAGAACCAGAAGATATTTCTAAAAGGTGGCAGGAATACAGAGAAGAACTATGCAAAAAAAGGTCTTAATAACCTAGACAACTACGATTGTGTGATGGCTCACCTAGAGCCAGATATCCTGGAGTGTGAAGTCAAGTGGGCCTTAGGAAGCATTTCTACAAGCAAAGCTACTGGAGGTGATGGAATTCCAGCTGAGCTATTTCAAAACTTGAAAGACTGTGCTGTTAAAGTCCTGCACTCAATATGCCAACAAATTTGGAAAACTCAGCAGTGGCCAAAGGACTGGAAAAGGTCAGTTTTCATTACAATCCCTAAGAAAGAAATGCCAAAGAATGTTCAAACTACCGCAAAATAACACTCATTTCACATGCTAGCAAGGTCATACCCAAAATCCTTCAAGCGATGCTTCAACAATATGTGAACCGAAACTTCCAAACGTACAAGCCATATTTAGAAAAGGCAGAGGAACCAGAGATCAAATTAATTGCCAACATCTATCAGATCATAGAAAAAGCAAGAGAATTCCAGAAAGATATCTATTTCTGCTTCATTGATTATGCTAAAGCTTGTGACTGTGTGGATCACAACAAGCTGTGAAAAATTCTTAAAGACATGGGAATACCAGATCACCTTATCTGCCTCCTGAGAAACCTGTATGCAGGTCAAGAAGCAATAGTTAGAACTAGACCTGGAACAATGAACTGGTTCAAAATTAGGACAAGAGTACATTAAGGCTGTATATTGTCATCCTGATTATTTAACTTATGTGCAGAGTACATTATGCGAAATGCTGGGCTGGATGAAGCACAAGCTGGAATCAAGATTGCCAGGAGAAATATCAATAACCTCAGATATGCAGATGACACCACCCTAATGTCAGAAAGTGAAGAGGAACTAAAAAACCTTTTGCTGAAGGTGAAAGAGGATGTTGAAAAAGCTGGTTTAAAACTCAACACTCAAAAATCTAAGATCATGGCATCAGATCCCATCACTCCATGGCAAATAAATGGGGAAACAATGCAAAGAGTGACAGACTTTATTTTCTTGGGCTTCAAAGTCACTGTGGATGGTGACTGCAGCCATGGAATTAAAAGGCACTTTTTCCTTGGAAGAAAAGCTATGACAAACCTGAACGACGTATTAAACAGCAGAGACATTACTTTGCCGACAAAGGTCTGTATAGTCAAAGCTATAGTTTTTCCAGCAGTCATGTATAGATGTGAGAGCTAGACCATAAAGAAGGCTGAGCATTGAAGAATTGATACTTTTGAACTGTGGTGTTGGAGAAGACTCTTGAGAGTCCCTTGGATAGCAAGGAGATCAAACCAGTCAATCCTAAATGAAATCAACCCTGAATCTTCATTGGGAGGACTGATACTAAAACTGAGCCTCCAACACTTTGGCCACTTGATTCAAAGATCCAACTCATTGGCAAAGACCTCTATGCTGGGAAAGATTGAAGGCAGGAGGAGAAGGGGATGACAGAGGATAAGATGGTTAAATGATATCATCGATTCAATGGACATGAGTTGGCGAAAACTCCAGGAGATACTGAAAGACAGGGAAGCCTGGCATGCTGCAGTTCATGGGGCTGCAAAGACTGAGCAACTGGACACAGCTGAGCAACCAGACACGACTGAGCAACTGAATAATAATGAACAACACCACCATGATCAAGTGAACTTATCCCAGGATTGCAAGGATGATTCAATATCTGCAAATCAATCAATGTAAGAAACTACATTAACAAACTGAAGAATAAAAATCATATAGTTATTTCAATAAATGCAGGAAAAAGTATTTGACAAAATTCAAAAATCCATTCATTATAAAAACTCTCATCAAAGTTGGTTGAGAGGGAATACATATCTCAATATAGTAAAGGTTATATATGTCAAGCCCACAGCTCACATCATACTCAACAGTGCGAGAGCTTCCTCTAAGATCAGGAACAAGACAAGGATGTCCAACTCTTACCACTCAACATAAGTCCTAGCCACAGCAATCAGACAAGAAAAAAAGGAATCCAAATAGGAGAGAAAGAATTAAAACTGTCCCTATTTGTGGATGATACTATGTATCGAAAATTCCTAAACACTACCAAAATACTACTAGAACTCATGGATGAATTCAATAAAGTTGCAGTACACAAGTTAATATATGAAAACCTGCCAATTTTCTACACACAAAGCTACAGTCATCAAAGAGTATGGTACTAGCACAGAGATAGAGGCACAGATCACAGGCACAGAAGGGAAAGCCCAGAAATAGTGAGCACTTACGTGCACTTATAGTCACTGCAGCATTATTTACAACAGGAAACCTCTGGAAGCAACGCAAGTGCTCATCAACTGATGAATGGGTGAAGAAGATATGTACGCAGATATATAGGCATTACTCAGGCATTAATTCTTGCCATTTGTGACAAGGATGTACATGGAGGGTATTTGGCCAAGTGAGATAAGTCAAACAAGAGAAAGACAAATACCATATCATTTCACTCATATATGGAATCTAAAAAATAAAAATGAACAAACATAACAAAATGGAAACAGACTCATAGATACAGAGAATAAATCAGTGGTTGTCAGAGGGTCAGGGAACAGGGAAATAAGTGTGATAGGTAAGAGAGATTGAGAGGTACAGACTTCCAGTTACAAAGTAAATGAGTCACGGGGATGAAACAGCATGTGGAATACAGTTATTTATACTGCAGTGTCTTTGTATGGTGACAGATGTTAACGAGACACATCATGTTGATCACTTTGTAAAGTGCAGAAATACCAAATCACAGTGTTGTGCACTTGGAACCAATGTAGTGTTGTAGGTCGATTATACCTCAATTAAAAATAAAATACTCAGTTAGTGAATACATTGTTCAATAAAGTTCTTGGTGAAAATGAAAACTGTGTTTTTGCTATTAAAACTGAACAAACTTTTTGGCCCACCCAATATGCAGACACTAGAAGGAAATGCAAAAAAAAAGAAAAAGAAAAGAAAAATCAAGCCACAGACCCCAGTAGAAACAAGTAAAGGGAGTTAAAAGATACAACTTCTAGATAAAAGATAAATGTCCTGGGGATGTAATGTATAGATTGATAGCTATGGTTAGTATAGTGTATTGAAAATTTGAAAGTTGCTAAGAGAGTAGGTCTTGAAAGCTTTAATCATAAAAAATGTTAACTCTGTATGAAGATGAATGTTAACTAGATGTAACTGAGGTGAGCATTTCAAAATATATAGAAACATCAACTCATGTTTGTCTGAAATTGATATTATATCAATTGTATGTCAATAAAAATCACATTTTAACATCCTTTGAAGAATAAAGTAAAAGCAAACTGTTTAAAATACACATTCTCAAACATTTATAAATATTTCTTCATCATGTTCTTCTGGAGCGTAGAATCATAAAATGTGACTTTTGCGCTCATTAATTACCAATTTAACACATTGGTCATAGCAAACATCCTCTTTCAACAACACAAGAGATGACTCTACACATGGACATCACCAGATAGTCAATATGGAAATTAGACTGAATATATTCTTTGTGGTCAAAAATGGAGAAGTGCTATACAGTAATCAAAAACAAAACCTGGAGCTGACTGTGGCTCAGATCATCAGTTCCTTATTGCAATATTCAGGCTTAAATTGAACAAAGTAGGAAAAACCACTAGGTCATTCAGGTATAACCTAAATCAAATCAGTTATGACTATACAGTGGAAATGAAGAATAGATTTTAGGGATTAGATCTGGTTCACAGGGTGCCTGAAGAACTACAGCTGGAGGTTTGTAGCATTGTGCAGGATGTGGTGACCAAAACCATCCCAAAAAGAAATTCAGGTAGGCAAAGTGACTGTCTGAGGAGACCTTACAAACAGCTGAGAAAAGAAGTGAAAGGCAAGCGGGGAAGGGAAAGATATGACCAACTGAATGCAGAGTTCCAGAGAACAGCAAGGAGAGATAAGAAAGTCTTCTTAAGTTAACAGTGCAAAGAAATAGAGGAAACAATAGAATGGGAAAGACCAGAGATCTCTTCAAGAAAACTGGAGATATCAAGGAAATCAACCCTGAACCTTTATTGGGAGGACTGATGCTGAAGCTGAAGCTCCAATACTTTGGCCGCCTGATGTGAAGAGCAGACTCCCTGGAAAAGACCTTGATGCTGGGAGGGATTGAGGGTAGGAGGAGAAGGGGACGACAGAGGATGAGATGGTTGGATGTCATCATTGACTCAATGGACATGAGCTTGACCAAACTCCAGGAGATAGTTAAGGACAGGAAAGCCTGGCATGCTACAGTACATGGGGTCGCAAAGAGTTGGACATGACTTTGTGACTAAACAACAATAACAAAGACTCCCTAGATTCACCAAAGGCTGTCTACATGCTCCTAGATTTTCTGAAACAACTTAAGGATGCAAAAACAAAACACCACCACCAGAGATTTACACCCATGGGGGATCTTGTGATTGCAGAGCCCCACATGGCTGCCTAGACACCTGCCTTTGCAGCCACCCTGCTGAAGCTGGCTGGGCATTTCCTCATCAGCCTCTGACCTCAGGGCTGCTCCCTTTCTCTGCTGTCTGTGCGCAGACTTCCTCTACCAAGTCATGCGTCCCGAGGAGCCGAGGCGGTGGTGTGGAGTGGGTACAGGCAGCCCAGGCGCTCCTGTGGGAGGGTCAGGGGCTGACAGCACCCTAAACTTCTCAGGTGTCTTAGAGTACAACAGAGAGAGAGATGGCGATCAGGGAAGTCCTCAGTAAGGAGCCACTTCAGCAGACATCTTCAGAAGGTTATCAGAGAAACACTCTGCAATCCAGGCAAAGGGCGGGAGCCAGTCTTGAGGTGCCTGGCTGTGGCAGAGCAGAGGCGCTGGTGGGAGGACATTACACTCAGTGAAGACAGGCACTGGGGGCAGAAGCAGCAACCTGGGCTGATCCTAAGCCTGGTTGGTCAACCTGGGCTGATCCTAAGCCTGGCTGGTCAACCTGGGCTGATCCTAAGCCTGGCTGATCAACCTGGGCTGATCCTAAGCCTGGCTGGTCAACCTGGGCTGATCCTAAGCCTGACTGATCAACCTGGGCTGATCCTAAGCCTGGCTGATCAACCTGGGCTGATCCTAAGCCTTGAGCTTCTGCCTGGCTGGAGGACTCTGAGCCCAGAGGAACCACAAGTCATATCATGGTGACAGTATGCAACCCCTCACGCATCTCCAGGGAAAGATTTCAAAGGTGACTTTCAAGCAATTGTTTAAGAGGAAGGCATATTTTTTTTTATTTTTTAAGGAGAATTATGATGCCAGTTCTCAGGGAACTGACTGATGCTATGATTTTATGTTGGTAGCATAAATGCCAGTCCCAGGACACTGAAACATGCACATTTTTCTCAACCCTCTCAAGCCCACAGTGGGCAGGTGTTACTCCCACTGTGATAGGGTGCAGGGGCAGACAGAAGCAGGGCCCTGGGCAACCTGCCCGCTATGTCCCGCAGAGGGGCTACACTCTTCACTCTCTTGTGCACATTCCTGGGACCCAGATGCCAAGGGCCAGATCAACTCCCTGTGGCCTTTCTAAACACACCCCTGTCTAGGTGTCTGCTTACAATATCAGCTCTAGGCTTGGCACCTGGAATGTATATGGGTTTCCCTGGAGATTTTGACATTTACCTGGTCTATGTCCAAAAACTCTGGATCAGAGAATGGGCTCGCCCAGAAACAGTGCTGATGGCCTTCCATAGGAACAGAGAGGAAACTGAGCCTCCTGGCCTTCAGCAGAGCAATGAGCACATGCGAGGGCCCAGCCTGACTTCCAGGGCCATAGGGACACGGCGCTCATGAGCGGGGAGTGGGCCCTTCTGGCCCGTGGCCCACATGTCCCTTGCTAGAGCCTCCTCCCAGGCTGAAGGAAGACCTTTGTTCCCAGATGCAGCCCTCTGTCCATCCCCTCCCCAAGGCACAGAAGCCCTTCCAAGGTGTCAACTTGCCCCCTCTCAGTTCATAAATAAGCTATTCTCAGTTCCTTTGCTTGAACCTCTGTTCATCTGATTCTCCTTTTTTCTATAATTCAGTTGTTTCACAAGTTAAATTCTTATTTGGGTTCAAAACATTTAGCAAAATGACCTTGATTAAAGCCTAATGAAAAGTGTAAGTGTCAGTAACTCAGTCATGTCTGACTCTTTGCAACCCCATGGACTGTAGCACACCACGCACCTCTGTCCATGGAATTCTCCAGTCAAGAATACTAGAGTGGGTTGCCATTCCCTTCTCCAGGGGATCTTCCCAGCCCAGGGATCTAACCCAGGTCTCCTGCATTGCATGCAGATTCTTTACCATCTGAGCCACCAGGGAAGCCTAAATAAAGATAAAAACCTAAAACCTAGGAGACCCAAATAAAGATAAAGTACACAAACATCATCTCCTAGATTAAGTTCATCCATCTTGACTCTGTTTTTAGCCCCCAAACAAATTCACACTGCCTCTCCTGGACCACCAAAGTTGTTAGCAGCTTGATAGCATGTGTAATATTATTTCCAATTTGTTTCTTTTAAAACAGGGTCTGACCATGATTCTCAGAAGCTAAGAATAAGGATGTCTGCAAAATAAAAATTTTAAAGTGCCCATTGCTGAATATTGAGCTCCTTTGGTGGCTCAGATGGTAAAGAATCTGCCTGCAATGCAGGAGACCCAGGTTTGATCCCTGGGTCGGGAAGATCTGCTGGAGAAGGGAATGGCTATCCACTCCAGTATTCTTGCTGGGAAAAGTCCATGGACAGAGGAGCCTGGAGGGCTACAGTCCACAAGGTCACAAGGGTTGGACACAACTGAGTGACTAACACGTGCACTTTCATCACCAAATACATTTCAAGTATTGAAAATTCCCTTTTCCTTATTGAGTAAATGGAACATCTATACAAACGGAACTAACCTTGTCTTTTAGCTGAATTTTTTCATATGCAACAAATACATGAGAACTGAGAATTGTGAACATATTTTGAAACACATACCAGCCCCTGTGAAGACTGGTTCAAGAGTTAATGATGAGGAAATGTGATGATGCAGAAACAACAAAGAATAGCTGTTGGATTGGAATCTGGTAACAATTCAGACCACACCTGGCAGAATCACTCAACTCCCAGTTCCTGAAAGATACAGCTAAAGGCCTCACACACATTCCTAAATTGTTTTTACGGGAAGAAGACCCCCACCAGATGAAAACTGCTGACTGCAAACACAGAGATCCCAGACTGGTAGAAACAGAAGGTTGATGATGATTAAAACTTCATCCTGATGCCAGCCATTCAACAATTGAGCACAAGCTGATCACACACTCCACAACTCCCCTCACTCACACTGCCTTTAAAACCCCTTCTCTGAAAGCCACAGGGGCGTTTGGGTCTTGGGAGCCCTACAATAAACACTGTGCTTCGCTTCACCACAAACCTGGACTCAGTAGACTGTGCACAGGTGAGCAGACTCAGATATGGCTCAGTAACATCTGGTTTGTATAGTTAATCATGATAGTCTTTTTAGGACTCCCTCTAGGCCAGGTAATGGGTGTGACAGTCGTGCCTAAGACTTACAGAGTCAGAGGTACTGGGCCCCACAGTTCTCCAGTGAGTCTCATAAAAGTAATGACCCATGAGAGGTATGGATCCCTTACTCAACTCAGGATAACACGCACTCCTGGGCTTTTTACTCCTCAGTAATGCCAGTGATGTAAGAACCACAAGACTGGAAGATCCCACTGAGGACAAGACAACTTGACAGAGTGTTCCTTCAGAACATAACCACCTAACGACGCCTAACTTGTTGGATTTTAAAGGAACATATGGTGGCTCATCTCTGGAAAGGAAGCAAGCATGAAGAACTGCAACAACGAGGTGAGTAAGCAACTGACACCATATGTCCCACTGCAGACATACCTTATGTCATCTCTCACCACCACAGGGTATCAAAGGGAAGAGACTAACAGAACATTTAAAATAAACAACAATATATGTAAAACAAGAAAGACAAGACCTATTGATGTAGCCACAATAGCAGTTGCATTTGGCTACAGTTTTGCCCCAAGACATCAAATTATTCTGTCTGTGAGTTGCAGATGTGTCAGATTATATTCTAAATCCAAAATGAGAAAAGCTGTAAGACAAAACTGTATTGAGTGTTCTCTTCCACTCTTTAATATTTTAAAAGCATGTGCTTGATTTGAGACCTCCAAAACACAAGCTTGCCCTATGCAAGAGCAATGAAACAGGAACATGAGAACTTTGAACTGGAAGTTCAAACTTTGAAACTGGAGTTGAAAGAACTTCCTATCACAATTTTAAAAAGCAAAAAAAGTATAAAGGACCAGTTCCTCCTGTAACACACAGGTGCAAATCAAAGACCGAAAGGGAACCAGGGCATGCATAAGGCTATAGGAGCACGGTCTGCGGCGATCCGAAACACAGTGACTTTCATGTTGCTGGAGAACACAGGAATGAACCAGAGAGCCACAGAGGAAGAAGAAACAATTTTAAGATGCAAGTAAGAACCCAGCTGCTCCTTCTAACTACTCTGATCTTGGAACTCTCTGCAGTTCTCAAGTCAAGCTGACATCTGCCACCTGCCCTGACACAGCACACATAATTAACACCACCATTTGCAGATGGAGGACTGAAGAGGACTCCACCTGTAGAGAACATTCAGGCCACATCTAACTTCACTTAGTTCTCTGTAAAGACATTGAGAATGCGGACTTCATACTGTTCTGTAAGGACTATATGAGATAATATGGGTAAATTCTTTGGTAAGTTCTGGGAACTCATCAGAAGCTAGTTCCTTTTTCTTTCTCCTTCACTGAATGCACACATACTTTTGACAGAGCAAAGCAGTACACTTGCTAATGTTCCTTGATACCCAGCAATTCTGGTAGATTTGTGGTTTTATGCTGCAGCTAAAATCTGCTTAAATTGATTGCTGTCAAATCATGTATCATTTCATTCATTCTAGATAGTTTATCCTGCAGGAGACACTTGGTACATCCAGAAAGAAGAAACAGAAGAGACTGTGTGCTAATCAATAAGGATGGAGAATAAGGCACTGACCTTCTCAAGTTTGTTTTCTGGCTGGAGCTGGTGGGATATTTGCCCTCTTCTGCATATCTGGGGTGTGCTATGTAGCACTCAGCATGAGGTCTGTGTACCTACTTTTCCGTCCTATTCAGGATGCCCCAATGCCACCCCCCAGCCTTCTGTACCTAGTGCTGGGTTAGACTCAACTCATCCCCTTAGCTTCACAAGTCCCCCAAGAAATCCTCCGATGATCTCTGATCCACGCCAAGCTCAGTCATGACATCACTCCAAAGCTGCTCATTCCATTTCTTCAAATAATTCATCTCAACTTGTGTAGTAACATATTTTGGTGGTTATGTGAATTAATGACAATTTGAACTTCCAAGCTTATCATTTTGATATCAGAAACTACATCCAGTTTGGCATAAAAAAGCATGTGATTGTCAACATCTAAAATGGTTCCAATATTTCCCCTACCCGACACGCCAGCCCTCAAGGAGATGCTCTTTCTGTGGGCTGGAACCAGCGATGTGCTCCTGATGAGGAGAACATAGAAGTGACAGGCCACTCCTTCCAGATTAGACTATAAAAACTTGCCCATTAGGTCGACTACAATATTGTAAAGTAATTAGCCCCCAACTAATAAAAATAAATGAAAGAAAAAAAACTTGCCCATGAGGCCTCCCCTCCTCACCCTTTCCTTCCCTCTCGCTCTGGATGGCTGTCTCTAGTCTCTCTCTCAAACAACCAGCTGCCCTCTGGAGAGGCCTGTGTAACAGGATCTAGGAAGCGCCAGACAAAGGCCGTCAAGGAACTGAGATGCCCAGCCCAACAGCCAGTGCGAAACTGAGTCCTGCAGATGCCACCTGAGGATCCTGGAAGGAGATTCTCCTCCAGTGAAGCCATGAGATGACCACAGCCCCAGCCTCATCTGCAGCCTGCAGAAGGAGCTGGAGGAGGGGTGCCAGATCAGTCACACTCACGTAACCGGTGAGCTGTGAGTGAGAAACATGTCACTGTACACTTGTAAGTGATCTAAAAATGATAAAAATGAACTTATTTAAAAACAGAAACAGACTCACAGACATAGAAGACAATCTTATGCTTCAGTACAGTTCCATCACTCAGATGTGTCTGACTCGTTGCGACCCCATGAACCACAGCACACCAGGCTTCCCTGTCCATCACCAACTCCCAGAGTTTACCCAAACCCATGTCCATTGAGTCAGTGATGCCATCCAACCATCTTATCCTCTGTCATCCCCTTCTCTTCCCACCTTCAATCTTTCCCAGCATCAGGGTATTTTCCAATGAGTCACCTCTTCGCATCAGGTGGCCAAAGTATTGGACTTTCAGCTTCAACATCAGTCCTTCCAATGAACACCCAGGACTGATCTCCTTTAGGATGGACTGGTTGGATCCCCTTGCAGTTCAAGGGACTCTCAAGAGTTTTCTCCAACACCACAGTTCAAAAGCATCAATTCTTTGGTGCTCAGCTTTCTTTATAGCCCAAGTCTCACATCCATACATGACTACTGGAAAAACCATAGCCTTGACTAGATGGACCTTTGTTGGCAAAGTAATGTCTCTGCTTTTTAATATGCTATCTAGGTTGTTCATAACTTTCCTTCCAAGGAGTAAGCGTCTTTTAATTTCATGGCTGCAATCACCATCCACAGTGATTTTGGAGTCCAGAAAAATAAAGTCAGCCACTGTTTCCCCATCTATTTGCCATGAAGTGATGGGACAAGATGCCATGATCTTACTTTTCTGAATGCTGAGCTTTAAGCCAACTTTTTCACTCTCCTCTTTCACTTTCATCAAGAGGCTCTTTAATTCTTCACTTTCTGCCATAAGGATGGTGTCATCTGCATATCTGAGGTTATTGATATTTCTCCCGGCAATCTTGATTCCAGCTTATGCTTCCTCCAGCCCAGTGTTTCTCATGATGTACTCAGCATATAAGTTAAATAAGCAGGGTGACAATATACAGCCTTGACGTACTCCTTTTCCTATTTGGAACCAGTTTGTTGTTCCATGTCCAGTTCTAACTGTAGCTTCCTGACCTGCATCTTATGCTTAATAAACGTGAAATTAGTAGGAGGAATGGTTAATTAGGAGTTTGGGATTAACAGATACACACTACTATGTATAAAATAAACAGCAAGGACTTGCTGGATAGTATGGAGAGTGAAAAAGTTGACCTAAAGCTTAACATTCAGAAAACTAAGATCATGGCATCTGGTCCCATTAGCTCATGGGAAATAGATGGGGAGACAATGGAAACAGTGTTAGACTTTATTTTTGGGGGCTCCAAAATCACTGCAGATGGTGATTGCAGCCAAATTAAAAGATGCTTACTCCTTGGAAGGAAAGTTATGAACAACCTAGATAGCATATTAAAAAGCAGAGACATTACTTTGCCAACAAAGGTCCTTCTAGCCAAGGCTATGGTTTTTCCAGTGGTCATGTCTGGATGTGAGAGTTGGACTGTGAAGAAAGCTGAGTGCCAAAAAAATGATGCTTTTGAACTATGGTGTTGGAGAAGACTCTTGAGAGTCCCTTGGACTACAAGGAGATCCAACCAGTCAATCCTAAACGAGGTAAGTCCTGGGTGTTCATTGGAAGGACTGACATTGAAGCTGAAACTCCAATACTTTGGCCACCTCATTCAAAGAGTTGACTCACTGGAAAAGACCCTGATGCTGGGAGGGATTGAGGGCAGGAGGAGAAGGGGATGACAGAGGGTGAGATGGCTGGATGGCATCACCGACTCGATGGGCATGAGTTTGAGTAAACTCCAGGAGTTTGTGATGGACAGGGAGGCCTGGTGTGCTGCAATTCATGGGGTTGCAAAGAGTCGGACATGACTGAGCGACTGAACTGACTGAACTGAACTGAACTGATAGGGAATTATTCAATATTCTGTAATAACCTATAATGGAAAAGAATCTGGAAAAGACTATGCATAAATGTAAACAAATATATAAACACACAAACGTACCTGAGTCACAGTGCTGTATACTTGAAACTAACACTACATTGTAAATTGACTATACATCAATTTTTAATGGTTAAAAATAAAATGAAATTTGTTTAAAAAGAAATGAGGGGACTTCCCTGGTGTTCCATATATTTTAAAAAATGTGTCACTTTAAGCCCTTGAGTGCTGGGATAACAGATAACTTCACTGCATACTCCGAACCAAAGGGAAAAACACATACTTACATTCAAGCAATAGGAAAAAAGATGGGTGGTTTTTGAGTTGCAGAAAAAGAAATTCACCAAATTCAGTTCAGTTTCTGGGTTTGTTACAGAAAGATTTACTGAAGAGCCAGTAGATGTGAGTGTTTGGCTGGAAAAACAGGAAATCCACCATTGGGGTGGACCAGCATGCAGAAGCTGGTCAGATGCAGATGGACCATGAGACAGTTACTGAGCATGTGCTATGGCTCAGGAACAAATCAGGACTCTGCCCTTGATGGTTGTGAGTGAGATCAACACACAGATGTACACAGAGAAAATCAGCAGTGATGTCTGATAAGTGTCTAACACAACAGGAAAAGGCCTCTGCCAAGTCTGAAGTGAGGGCAGGAAACCTCCCATGGGTGGGATCTGGGATTAACAGATATACTCTACTATGTAAAAAATAGTAGAAATAGTAAAAGTTACATAGACAAAAGGGCCGAGCATTTCCTTCAGAGTCAATGGCACTACCCAACGGAAAAAGTCACAAATACCTTGTGGACAGCTTGACATCCATGGCAAGAAGCCTGGATTTGAGCCCAGAAGCTGTAAGAAATGTTGAGGGGATGTGAACAGGTGACCAGGCCAAGGAACCTCCCAAAGCACCATGCCGGTGACACGTGATGATGCATTGGGTCTGGAGGAAGGGAAGAGAAGGAGCAGGGACAATGACAATGAAGGGGAGATGCCACAATCACACAGCCACATGAAGGGGGCAAGGAATCTTCCTCAAGAGATGTTCAAAACCTACTCTTCCAAAACTATTCCAAAAAATGAAAGGAAGGAATACTTCCAAATTCATTTCATGAGGCCACCATCATCCTGATACCAAACCAGACAAAGATACTACAAAGAAAATTACAGGCCAACATCTGAGAGGAAAATAGACCCAAAAGTTCTCAACAAAATTCTAGCAAACTGAATCCAATAGCACATTAAAAGCATCATACACCATAACCAAGTGGGATTTATTCCAGGAATGTAAAGACTTTTCAATATTCACAAATCAATCAGTATGATACATCAACAAACTGAAGAATCAGGTTGTTATTCCTATAGTCATCTAAACAGATGGAAGAAAACACTTCTAACAAAATTCAAATCCATTTATTTTTAAAAAAACTCTAGAGAATAGGCATAGAGGAAACATAAAAAAGGCCATATATGACAAACTCACAGCTAACACCATACTCAATGTTGGAAAGTTGAAAGCATTCCCTCTAAGGTCAGGAACACAACAAGAACGTCTAATCTCATCACTCTTATTCAGCATAGTTTTGAAGTTCTAGCCACAGAAAGCAAAGAAAAACAAAAGGAATCCAAATTGGGATGGAAGAAATAAAACCATCACTGTTTGCAAATAACATGACACTAAGAAAATCCGAAAGATGCCACCAGAAAACTACTAAAGCTCCTCAATGAATTTGGGAAAGTCTTAGGATACAAAATTCACATATAGAAATCTGTTGCACTTCTATACACTAACAATGAAATTTCAGAAAGAGAAATTAAGTAAACAGTCCTATTTACCATCACGTAACAGAGAACAAAATACCTAGTGATATACCTACCTAAGGAGACAAAAGACCTATATTCCAGAAGTTGTAAGATGCTGATAAAAAAATACAAGACAAGAGAAACATATGGAAAGATATACCATGTTCTTGGAGTGGAAAAATCAATATTAGTAAAGTGACCATACTACCCAAGGTAATCTACAGATTCAATGCAATTTCTATCAAATTACCAAGGCATTTTTCATACAGCTGAAACAAAAAATTTTTAATTTGCATGGAAATATAAAGGATCCTGAATCTTGAGGAAGAGAATAGGAGCTGGAGAAACCACACGCCCTGACCTCAGACAACACTACAGAGCTACAGAAATCAAAACAGTATGGTACTGGGGCAAAGATGGTCTCACAGATCAACGGGGCAGGACACAAAGCCCAGCACCTGTGGTTCATTAATCTATAACAAAAGCAGCAAGAATATAAAATGGAAAAGAAAAAACAGTCTCTTGAGAAACTGGATGTGTAAAAAATGTAAACATGTAAAACAATGAAGTTAGAACATTCTCTAAGACCATATATAAATATAAACTCAAAGTAAATTAAAAACCTAAATGTAAGACCATATACTATAAAACTCTTAGAGGAATATACAGACAGGATACTCTCACATAAATTGCAAAAATAGTTTTTGGATCATTTCCTAGAGTAACAGAAACAAAAGCAAAAATAAGCAAATGAGACCTAAGTAAGCTTGGAAGCTTTTATACACACACAGAAAGAAACCATAAACAAAAATACACCCCATGAACTGGAAGAAAATATTTACAAACAGTGTAATTAATCTCCAAAATATAAAAACAGTTCACACACCCCCAAATTAAGAAGTGGGCAGAAGACCTAGGAAATATTTCTCCAAAGAAGATGTGTGTCTGTGTGTGTGTTTGCGCACAACTCTTTGCAACCCCACTCATGGTCTATAGCCTATCAGTCTCCTCTTTCCATGGGATTTTCCAGGCAAGAATACTGGAGTAGATTGCCATTTCCTTCTCCAGGGGATCTTCCCAACCCAGGAATCAAATCCATGTTTCCCACATCTCCTGCATTGGCAGGTGGATTCCTGACCACCGTGCTACCTTTTATAGATGGCCAAAAACAACTGAAAAGATGTTCAACATCACTAATTATCAGAGAAATGCAAATCAAACCTACAATGAGGTATCACTTACACCTAAAGGAACTAGAAAAAGAAAAACAAAGAAACCCCGAGGTTAGTAAAAGGAAAGAAATCAGAAAGATCAAAGTAGAAATAAATGAAATAGAGATTTAAAAATAACAGAAAAAATCAATGAAATTAAGAGCTGGTTTTTAAAAGATAAACAAAACTGATAAGTCTTTAGCTAGACTCATAAAGAAAAAAATGAGGATCCAAATCAACAAAATCAGGAATAAAAAAGGAGAAGTTACAACTGACACCACAGAAATACAAAAGATCACAAAAAATCACTACAATTACATGCCAATAAAATGGTCAACTTAGTAAAAAAATGGGTAAATTTCCAGGAATGTACAATCTCCCAAGACTAAATCAGGAAGACAAAGAAAATATGAACATCACTAATTATCAGAGAAATGCAAATCAAAACTTTAATGAGGCATCACCTCACACCACTCAGAATGCTAATTTCAAAAAGTCTACAAATAATAAATGCCGAAGAAGGTGTGGAGGAAAAGGAACCCTCCGACACTGTTGGTGGGAAGGTAACTTGGTACAGTCACTATCGAAAACAGTATGAAGGAACCTTAAAAACTAAAACTATAGCTACCACATGATCCAGCAATCCCACTCCTGGGCATATGTCTGAAAAAGAGAAAAACTAGCTTGAAAAGATAAATGTACCCCAGTGTTCACACCAGCACTATTTCCAATAGCCAAACATGGAATAAACTTCTACAGAGGAATGGATAAAGAAGGTATATATGTCTTCTTTTAGTCATAAAAAGAATGAAATAATGTCATTTGCAGCAACATGCCTGGACCTATAGACTATCATACTAAGTTAAGTCAGACAGAGAAAGAAAAATATATGACATCACTTATATGTGTAATCTAAAAAATAACACGAATTTATTTTTAAAAAAGAAATAGACTCAGATGGAAACATTTTTTTTTCCAGCAGAAGATAGGCTGACTCACATTACCCAGGTGAGAAAATCAGTGAAGGATGAGATCTCCCATTAACAGATGAGAGTGTGGATACAGAGGGAACCCAGAAGAGCTGTCCTTTGCATCAAGTGAGGCCACCAGTGTCCCCATAAACAGATCTGGTCTTTGAGACCCACATTCACCGAGGTCACCAACAGTGCTCTACCTCAGTCTCCTCTAGAGAATCCAACACCACCAATTTAGACCCAAAACAGGAGACCTGCCTTGCAGGTCACCCTTCCTCCAAGTATATGAAGACATATAGGAAGAGCTTCGGTACCAGTCCAGGATGCTGGACAGTCCACCAGAGGAACTGTGGAGGGCAGGTCCTGAGATAAACAGCATTGCGCCTGCTGTCGCATCCTCCTGCAGGTGCGGAGTTCAAACTCCACCATGGAGCTCAGACTCCACCACTCCACCATGCTAGAATCGCCTGGCCAGCACACCTTGACACAAGACAGACTGAGAAAGTAAAACACACAGATCTAAGATGATTCTATTTGCTGGGTTGTTTTTATTGGATGATTCATCAGTGAATACACTGCTAACTTTATGGTAACTAAGAAGGGGAAGTTGGATGGCCAAGAGAGAATGTTCAGTTAGGAATTAGTTAACTGAAGAATAGTAACTGAATAGCCTACACAAGATCTAAAATCATCAGAAATCATGTCTGCAGCTTAGAGTAAAAAAAAAAAAAAACAGAAAAGACTCAAATTATAGAATTTTCAAAAAAGGAACATGATGTATCATGCTTATAACATCTAAAGTTCTCTCTTCAGTGGTGTTTAGCCTGTCCAGCACTGCTGAGGGCAAGGGAGAGAGAGAGATTTTCAGTAAATAATCTACAAATGCTGCTTGAATACTGGAAGAGCTTTCACCCACCAGGGCACCTTACAGAAAGGCCAGCTCCTCACAGTGAAGGGGTCTTGACTGCTCAATTTCAACAGAACAGAGTGCCTCAAAGAAGGCTGAACAATTTGAGAAGAAAAGGGAACTGAATTCACAGCATCACATTTTTTTATCTCATGTAAATTCCTTTCAGATGCCTAAACCTTAATTGCTTTTTTTAATTTAAATGTCTTTCTCGAAATATCTAACATAACTTTGAAGCCAAAAAAAATAAAGGAAAACAGTATTTTACGGCTTTCTTCCATAACTCCAGCTCATTTTTATTTCTTTGCATAGCTCAAGGACAAGCATATTTTTAGACTTCAGTATTATGGAAGACAAGGATGGGCAGATTAGAGAGTCTAGAAACAAAAGGGGAGTGATTGCAAATCTTGCAAATCATTGGCAAAGGTAATTTTTCATTGGAAATTAAATTTTTAAATTTCTTCAGTTTTATAAAATCAAATTTCCCTGCTGTGTCCTAAAATCATAGGACATTTGGTCTGAAAGAGACCAGAGAGGCCCCAGTGTACAGGTTTCTTCTCACCTAGAACAGGCCATGTGCCCAGCACCTTGGTGTCCATGGGGCAGCTCCGTAACCTGGGAGCAGGTGGTTCTGCACTACAGGAAAGGTAAAACTTGCCTGCCTACAAGGCCCAGCTATTTGTTTTACTCCAGTTTTGTCCCCTTACGGAACTTCAGATGCTCTTCAGGGGACAAAGCAGCAGGTAGCGTGGTTTGTGCAGACTCGAGCGTCTCAGGATCCTCCCAGCCTAGATGCGGAGCAGCCTGAGGAGTGCACTCAGCAGGCCGAGGCAGTGCAGCAGGACCCTAAATCCACCAGGACACACACCCACCCCCGCTCAGCTGTCGTGCACAACAGGCCAACTGGGGACGTGAATGGGGCAGCTGGCCCATCAAGGCAAGGGCGAGGGCGTGACGAAAGCAAAGGAGAACCAAGCTGAACAAAGGGAGGATGCAGAGGAGCAGGGAGGAACGTGTCCACTGAGGAAGGATTTCCCAGGGGTGAAAGACAAGAAGCAGAATCTCATGGGTAAGTGGCTAAGGAAGAAGTGCAAGGGAACCCAAGAGAGGACTTCAGGGCTGGCCTAAGCCTTGGCAGCAGCATCACTGGACCACCGCATGCCGTCAGCGGCGGCCCGAGAGATGTGTGTGAAGGTCAGCACTCCTTCATGCCCGTGAGGTCTGATTATTACTTTATTTCTTTTTCTTTTTTTTTTTCCATTTATTTTTATTAGTTGGAGGCTAATTACTTGAACCCTATATGCAAAACAGAAAAAGAGACACAGATGTACAGAACAGACTTTTGATTATTACTTTAAAACAGGTGTCAGGAACCCGATTCCACCTTTGAATTGCTGTGAAAGTGAAAGTGAAATGCGCTCAGTCATGTCCGACTTTTTGTGACCCCAAGGACTATACAGTCCTGGGAATTCTCCAGGCCAAAATACTGGAGTGAGTAGCCTTTCCCTTCTCCAGGGGATCTCCCAACCCAGGGATTGAACCCAGGTCTCCTGCATTGCAGATGGATTCTTTACCAGCTGAGCCACATGGGAAGCCCAGGAATACTGGAGTGGGTAGCCTAACCCTTCTCCGGGGGATCTTCCTGACCCAGGAATCAAACCAGAGTGTCTAGCATTGCAGGTGGATTTTTTTTACCAGCTGAGCTACCAGGGAAGCCCAACTGTTGTATCTTTTCCAAAAACCCAAACGACTCCAGCAGTATGAACTGACTAAACAGCATCTGGACAGGACTACAGATGAATATACTTCTTTTCATCCTCTTCCATATTATGCATGTTGTTGATTCACCCCTTCTAACTTGTCCAGTGAGGCAAGGCACATGCACATCGCCTGGTTGAAAAGAGCTAGCACAGACAGTAGTACTCTGGTTAGAGGAGTAGGAGGACTCTGGGCTCACGGCCCTCCCACGGGCATACAGAACTACAACTATTTACAGAACAACTGTCTGTGAGAATGGCCTGAAGACTAGCAGAAAAGATTTTCCGGAACTAAAGATATGAAGAAGGAACCACAATAAGACAGGTAGGAGAGGCAGAGACACGGTATATCCACACATATTACCACACAGTAAATCAAGACCCACACACTGGGAAATTACATTGCGAGTTTTTCTCCAGTGAGCCAGGGGTCCAAGACCCACATTAAGCTCCCCAGCCCAAGGATCCTCTAACAGGAAGACAAACCTCTAGAACATTTGGCTTTGAAAGCCCATGGGGCTTAATTTCGGAAGGGCTGTGGGAAATAAAGACTCACTCTTATAGCACACACACGCAGTCTCACCTGCTCCAGGACCCAGGGCAGAAGTAGTGATTTCAAAGGAGCCTGGGTCAGACCCACCTGCTGATCTTGGAGAATCTCCTGGAGAGGCAGGAGGCAGCTGGAGCTCACCCTGAACACAGAGACGTGCACCGCCGCTTGGGGGAGCTCCTTCCACCATGAGGACACTGCTGCTGGCAAATACCACTTTGGGGTTCTCCCTCTTATTAACACTGGGGGCTCACCCGCCCAACAGCAGGTTGGCACCAGTCCCGAGACTCCCCAAGTCAAGCAGTCAGCCATACAGGGACCAAGTGCCACCCACCAGGGGACGGACGGGATCTGAACCCGTCCAGCAAGGATCCTCAGGACCCAGCCCGACCCCAGCAGGCCGACACCCACCCTGGGGCCCAAGGCCCCACAGCCAGCCATGCCAACACCCAGCCCTGTCAGTGGCGGTTAGCCTCCACAGAGGGCAGGGCCCAGCAGCCAACCAGGTCGGCAGCCACGGCACAGCTTCAGCCTCAGCGGTCAGCCCTGCCACACAGGACGGTCCACACAGCCCCAAAGGGCATCCCTGGGGAACACAGCTGTGGAGACCAGAGGAGAGTGTGCTGCTGGGCCCCGCAGGACATCCCCTACATGAGGCCACACGTACCAGATTGGTAAACGTAACCGACATTCCTAATTTGCAGAGACTTAGGCAAAATGAGGCAACAAAGGAGTATGTTCAAAACAAAGGAACAAGATAAAACCCCAGAACTAACTGAAGTAGAGATAAGCAATCCACCGGACAAAGACGTCAAGGTAATAATCATAAAGATCATCAATGAATTCAGGAGAAGAATGGATAAACGGACTGAGACATTTTAACAAACAGTTATCAAAACTGAAAAAAAAAAGTGGAAGAATACAGCAACTGAAATAAAAATACACCAGAAGGAATCAAGAGTACCTTCGATGATACAGTAGAAAAGATTGGCTAGCAAGAAGACAGAGGAGCAAAAATCACTAATGCTGAACAGAGAAAATCAAATTTATAAACTGAGGACAATTTAAGAAACCTCTGGGACAACATCAACTGCACTAACATTACATTATAGAGGACCAAGAAGGAGACGAGAGAGAAAGAGGAAGAGAACATATTTGAAGACAAAATAGCTGAAAACTTCCCTAATCTGGGAAAGGAAAGTCACCCAAGTTCAGGAAGCACAGAGTCCCACACGGGATTAACCCCAAAGAAGAACACACCAAGACACACAGCAATTAAAGTGGCAAAAACTAAGGAGAAAAGATTAAAAGCAGCAAGGGAAAAGCAACAGAGAACTCTCATAAGACTATATTCGACTTTTCAGCAGAAATTCTACCAGCCAGAAGATAGTGCCACAGTATGTGTAAAGTGATGAAAGAGAAAAACACCTACAACCAAAAATACTCTATCTGGTAAAACTATCATTCATATCTGAAGGAGAGGTAAAGAATTTTACAGACAGGCAACAGGTAACAGACTGCAGCACCACCAAACCAACTTTATAAGAAAAGGTAAAGGGAACTCTCTAAGTGGGAAAGAAGAGAAAACGCTAGAAATATTAAATGTAGGAAAGAAAAATCTACTGGTAAACATAGATATACAGTAAAGGTAGTAAATCAACCACTTATATAGCCACTAGGAAGGAAAAGAAAGAAGCATAGTAAAAATCACATACATCTACAATAAGCAAGTAGGGTTACACAAAACAAAAAGATGTAAAAATATGATGTCAAAAACCCTAAACGTGTGAGGGGCAATAAAAATGCAGGGCTGTTAGAGCACGTTTGAATGTAAGAGATCATCGGTTGAAATGAGAATGTATATATATAATTGTCATATATGAACTTCATGCTAACCACAAACCAAAAATTTATAATACATACTTACACATACAAAAGAAAAAGGAACCTAAACATAACACTAAAGATAGCCATCAAATCACAGGAAAGAGATCAAAAGAAAAAGAAATAAACAAAAAAGAAATACAAAACAACCTGAAAAAATTTCATAAAATGGCAAAAAGTATGTATCTATTAAAAATTACTTGAAATGTTAATGGACTAACTGTTTCAAATAAAATCATAGACAGGCTGAACTGATGAAAAAAACAAGACCATACGCATGCTGCCAATAAGAGACTCACCTCAAATCTAAAGACTCACATAGGATGAAAGTGAAAAGATGGAAAAAATTATTCCATGCAAAAGGAAATGAAAATAAAGCCAGGGTAGCTATATCAGACAACATAGACTTTAAACCAGACATACCAGACCAAATAAACCTTCAAATAGAGACCATCACAAGAGACAAGGAAAGTCATTACATAATAATAAAAAAAGGTTGATTGATCCAACAGGAAGATATAAAAACTATGTATTAAATATACTTTACAGATATATATCAGTATACAAATATACAGATATAAAAACAGTTTCTCTTCAAGAGAATTAGATACCAAGGGAATATTTCATGCAAAGATGGGCTCAGTAAAGGACAGAAAATGTAGGGACCTAACAGAAGCAGAAGATACTAAGAACAGGTGGCAAGAATACACAGAACTGTAGAAAAAAGATCTTCATGACCCAGATAATCACAATAGTGGGATCACTCACCTAGAGCCAGACATCCTGGAATGTGAAGTCAAGTGGGCCTTAAGAAGCATCACTACGAACAAAGCCAGTGGAGGTGATGGAATTCCAGTTGAGCTATTTCAAATCCTAAAAGATGATGCTGTGAAAGTGCTCCACTCAATTTGCCAGCAAATATGGAAAACTCAGCAGTGGTCATAGGACTGGAAAAGGTCAGTTTTCATTCCAATTCCGAAGAAAGGCAATGCCAAAGAATGCTCAAACTACTGCACAATTGCACTCTTCTCGCAAGGTAGTAAAGTAATGCTCAAAATTCTCCAAGTCAGGCTTCAACAATACATGAACCATGAACTTCCAGATGTTCAAGCTGGTTTTAGAAAAGGCAGAGGAACCAGAGATCCAATTGTCAACATCCGCTCGATCATCGAAAAAAGCAAGAGTTCCAGAAAAACATCTATTTCTGCTTTATTGACTACGCCAAAGCCTTTGACTGTGTGGATCAGAATAAACTGTGGAAAATTCTGAAACAGATGGGCATACCAGACCACCTGACCTGCCTCTTGAGAAACCTGTATGCAGATCAGGAAGCAACAGTTAGAACTGGACATGGAACAACAGACTGGTTCCAAATAGGAAAAAGAGTAAGTCAAGGCTGCATATTGTCACCATGCTTATTTAACTTATTTGCAGAGTACATCATGAGAAATGCTGGGCTGGAGGAAGCACAAGCTCGAATCAAGATTGTTGTGAGAAATATCCTCAGATATGCAGATGACACCACCCTTATGGCAAAAAGTGAAGAAGAACTAAAGAGCCTCTTGATGAAAGTGAAAGAAGAGAGTGAAAAAGTTGTCTCAATGCTCAACATTCAGAAAACTAAGATCATGGCATCTGGTCCCATCACTTCATGGCAAATAGATGGGGAAACAGCGGCTGACTTTATTTTTCTGGGCTCCAAAATCACTGCAGATGGTGACTGCAGCCATGAAAAAAAGATTCTTACTCCTTGGAAGAAAATTTTTGACCAACCTAGACAGCATATTAAAAAGCAGAGACATTACTTTGCCAACAAAGGTCCGTCTAGTCAAGGCTATGGTTTTTCCAGTAGTCATGTATGGATGTGAGAGTTGGACTATAAATAAAGCTGAGCACCAAAGAATTGATGCTTTTGAACTGTGGTGTTGGAGAAGTCTCTTGAGAGTCCCTTGGACTGCAAAGAGATCCAACCTGTCCATCCTAAAGGAAATCAGTCCTGAATGTTCATTGGAAGGACTGATGCTGAAGCTGAAACTCCAATACTTTGGCCACCTGATGTGAAGAACTGACTCACTGGAAAACACCCTGATGCTGGGGAAAATTGAGGGCAGGAGGAGAAGGGGACGACAGAGGATAAGATGGTTGGATGGCATCACCAACTCAACAGACATGAGTTTGAGTAATCTCTGGGAGTTGGTGATGGACAGGGAGGCCTGGCATGCTGCAGTCTGTGGGTCACAAAGAGTCGGACACAACTGAGGGACTGAACTGAACTGAACTGAACTGACAGATATATATATATATATGTATATGTATATGTGTATATATATATGAACTGATATATATATATGTATATATATATATGAACTGATATATATATGTATATATATATATATACACAAAATACACACACACACACACACACAACATAGGAACACCTAAATACAAAAAGCAAATCCTAACAGACACAAAGGGAGAAATTCACAGTAACAGAATAATAGCAGGGGATTTAACATTCCACTAACATTAATGGGCAGATCATCCTGATCAAAAAAATAATAAGGAAACATTGGCCTTATACTACACAGATTGATTTCATAGCTATAAACAGAGCATTTCATAGCTATAAATAGAGCATTTCATCCAAAAGAGCAAAATACACATTATTTTCAAGCAGACATGGAACATTCTACAGGATAGATCACATATCAGCCCGCAAACCATGGACCTATATGATATTATGCTAAATGAAATAAGCTAGAAAGAAAGACAAGTATGATTTCACTTACATGTGGAATTCAAAAAGTGAAAAAATGAACAAATACAACAAAACAAAAACAGCATTATAGACAGAAGTCAAACAGGTGGTTAAGAGGGGCTTGGGGGATGAGGGAAATAGGTGAGGGAGATTAAGAGGTGCAAATTTCCAATTACAAGATAAGTGAACCACAGGGATGAAACATCAAGAGCAGGGAATACATTCAATACTAATTTAGTATTTACGTATGATGACAGATAGTAACTAGACTTATCGCGGTGATTATTTTGTAATGTATAGAAATATCAACTCACTAGGTTGCATAATAGAAACTCACATAGTATTGTCGGTCAAATATACTTCAGAAATAAACTCATAGAAAAGAGATCAGATCTCTGGTTACCAGAGATGAGGTGGGGAAGGGGGAACTGGATCAAAATTGCAAACTTCCAGTTATAAGCTAAGTAAGTATTTGGGATGTAATGTACAACACGATTAATATAACTAACATTGCTGTAAGTCATATATGACAGTTGTTGAGACTACATGCTAAGAGTTCTCATCACAGGAAAATTTTTTTTTACTTTGCCTTTAATTTTATATGTATGAGAACACGGATGTGTATGAAACATACTGTGATCATCATTCCATGTTGTACCTTAAGTCAAATCATTATGTTCTAGACCTTACACTTATACAGGGCCATATGTCACTTATGTCTCAGCAAAACTGGAAGGAAAAATAGGCACAGAGTTGAGAAAGTGTCCTATGACGCTGGGCCTTTCAAATGTGAATCAAATGATAAAGGTGCACATGTCCAGGCAACACAGGCATGTACTGTTCTGTGCGCAGCGCTGTTCAGACACTAGGGTGTGGTAGAGACCAAGGTGTTATAGGTCCTACCCCCAAGACCTCCACCTACACTGCTTCCCATCAATCCTGTTACGCTGCTTCTCAGATTGTCCCGCACCCTCCCCTTTTGTCCTCAGCCCCCCAGGCCTTGACTGGAAGCCTGCTCGGGGGTCATGCATCCATGCTAGGTCAGGTGATGAGAGAACACGGATCTGTGCCCTCGGACTTACAAGTCTCAGAGATACAGGAAACAAGCAGTTCTCATTCACGAGGCGGTGTCCCACTCACAGCGGTTATGGGGTGCCATAACACACGACACTCATCTTTTTAAGAATTTGTTTCATTGAAGTACAGTTGATTTACAGTATTTTGTTAATTTCTGCTACACAGCAAAGTAATTCATATATATATGCATATATTATTTTTCATATTCTTTCTCCATTATGGTTTATTAAGGATACTGAATATAGTTGCCTGTGCTGCACACTAGGACCGTGTTGTTCCATTCTATATACGGTAGCTTGCATCTGCTAACCCCAAACTCCCAATCCAATTTTCCCCCTTTCCCATTAACAATCCCAAGTCTTTTCTTCATGTCTGTGAGTCTGTTTCTATAGATAAGTTCATCTGTGTCATATTCTAGATTCCACATGTTAAGTGGTATCATATGGTATTTTTCTTTGTCTTTCTGACTTCATTTACTATGATAATCCTTTGGTCCATCTATGTTGTTGCAAATGGTTTATTTCATTTTTTATGGTTAACTAATATTCCATGGTATATATACACCACATCTTCTAACTATTCATCTCTTGATGAACATTTAGATTATTTCCATGTCTTGACGACTGTAAATAGTGCTGCTATGAACAAAGAGATGCACGCATCTTTTCAAATTATAGTTCTGTCTGGATATATACCCAAGAGTGAGAACGCTGGATCATACGGTAACTCTATTTTCAGTTTTTTTAACGAACTTCCATACTGTTCTCCACAGTGGCTGTACCAATTGACATTCCTACCAACAGTGTAGGATGGTTCCCTTTTCTCCACACCCTCTCTAACATTAGTTATTTTTAGACTTTTTAATGATGGCCATTCTGACTGTTGTGAGGTCATTGCAGTTTTGATTTAAATATCTCTAATAATTAGTGATGATTAGCATCTTTTCATGCATGTGGGGCTCATCTTGACTTTGGGATTGACAATCCCTAGTCATGACATGAGGTACAGTGGCCAGAAGGACCTGACCTTTCTCTTCTGCTTTAGGTCTTCCCAGCCCTGCTCCTCCTCCACACCCCCCACAACCACTGAGGAAGCCTCACTGACCAGGAACTGAAAACAGCTGTCAGCCTGGTTACAGATCCAGCGTGACCCTTCCAGAACAAGTCAACAGCGCAGGAAATTCAAGAGGTGGCGTTCACAGCCCCAGATTGGCCTCGGATTCAAGCTCTGCTTCCACTCAGTCTCTGTGTGGGGGGGTTTCACGTTCTCACTTCCAAGCAGAACAGGAATTCTCAGTCGCCAGGCTGTTCTGAGACTAGGGGAACAGTATGAAACAGAATCTAACCAGCAGAGCAGCTGGATGAGAGGGAGTGACCCCCAACCTGCATGCAGAGCCTGCTGGGCCACTGAGTCCCAGGAAAAGGCGAGGGCCCTGGGTGAATTACATCCAGCATCAGGTCAGCACCAACGTGGAAAGTGACCAAAAAAATGGCTTGAACTGCAAAGTAATGGGGACAGGCCCTGTGTTAGGTTGCCAGGGCTATCATAATAAAGCACCTAAAACCCAGTGGTTCAGACAACAGAAATGATTATCTCAGAACCTGCAGGCTGACGTCCAACATCAAGATGTCAGCAGGGCTGGCTCCATCTGGGCCATGAGGGAGAATCTAGTCCTGGCCTCTCTCCCAGCTGCTGCTGGCCTGTTGCCCATTTTTGGCATCCCTTGGCTTGAAGAACTCTGCCTTCATCTCCACATGGTGTTGTCATGCGCACATCCGTTTCCAAACTTCCCCTTTTCATAAAGACACCAGTCATACAGGTTTAGGGCCACCCTCTCCAATATGAGCTCATCTTAATTAATTACACTTAATTAATTAAATTGACTCTATTTTCAAATAGTTCACATTCTAATGTACTGGGGAAAATACTTCAACATATGACTCTGAGTTGGCAGGGCTGGGGAGCCCTCCCTTTCAGAAAACAGTTTTTACATTAAACTTAAAGATGGTACTCTTTTCAGTGGTACGTGATATAGCCCATACTATGGAGAATGAGGAATATCAACTGAGAAATAACCAGCAGAGTGAAAAATGTTCAAGAGGAAAAGAAAACTAAGCTACCCATACATCTGACAGTTGGCATGCAAGATCACAATTGACAAAAAACAGAAATTTTGAAGTTACTAGAACTCTTTCAGTGTTCTTGAATTGCTGAAAAGTTCACACTCATTCACAAAGGGGCACGACTGCTCCATGCAACAAGGCATTTTAAGACATTTTGTATAAAGTAGTGAAAAGTTCCAAGACACGGGAGGACAAACAAAAGAGGAAAAACAGTCTGTTTAATATGCACTGGTTTTACACTGACAAGCCCATTAGCAAGGGCTTCCCAGGCGGCCCAGTGGCAAAGGATCCACCTGCTAATGCAGGAGATACAAGACACGTGGGTTTGATCCCTGCCTCAGGAAGATCCCCTGGATTAGGAAACGGCAACCCACTTCAATATTCTTGCCTGGAAAATTTCCTGGAGAGAGGAGCCTGGTGGGCTTCAGTCCATGGGGTTCCAAAGATTGGTACATGACTGAGCACACACACAAACTCTCTTGCGTGCACATGCCCATTAGCATAGTTTCCACTGATTTCCTTTAAAGTGTGGGTATCTGTTCTATCATCTTTCCAGATGCACAGTCTTTGAGACAGGACCTAAGGGTCCTACACCTTAAGCTCTATCAGCCATAAACTTGGCTGATGCTATCAACAGCCTCCACAGGTTTATGGTCAGGATTAAGCTCTTGCAGCAGTGGAAGCACTGAAAAACTGTTAACTAATACAATTAGAACAAGGCAGGTGTTAACTAACACTCTTAGAGCAAGACCCACTCATTAATGAAAATGTGACCTAAGACATGAGAAGCGTATGGGTATGAAGGGTGTGCACACTAACACTCAAAAATGCACAGTGGGTACATATGGAGACAGGCAGAAGGGAAGATGGTTTTTATTCATTCATTCATTTGAGACACTCATCAGGCCCTTTTAACTGAGTCCCAGGGGACCAAAAAGAGCTGTAGGTGTTGGCCTTCAAGGGCTCACAGTAAAATGGGAACCTGCTACAGACTGGGGTTCACAAGATCTCTGGTTCAAAAAGCCTTTACTAGTTTTTAAAGCCTTTAAATACCATCTTCTTTCTCATTCTTAGAAACTTTTTTTAAGTTTCAGAAATCTTTCCCACTTATACTGTGTGGCTCTTTCAACATATTCTATTAGTTTATTCAATAATGTGTTTATTTTAGATACACACTATTATTTCTACTGCTGTTGCACTGGAAAACTGCTTTACATCTAGTGATGAACCAAATCTCAAAAACACACACTTTATATATATAAAATATGGGGTTAGTCAAAAATTTTGCTTGGTTTTCCCATAAGATGGCTCTAGTAGTGCTTAGTTGTCTTTAACTTCATTTGAAACAATTTTGTTAGACTATCGTGACAGCTGTCATATCAGCATGCATCTTAAAAAACTTATCAAAATTAGTGAATTTTTGTGTAGCCATTTTAGCACTTAACAGGGAATAAAAAAGAAACATTTTTGGCATATTATGTTTTATTATTTCAAGAAAGGGAAAAATGCAACTGAAATGCAAAAAATAGATTTGTGCAGTGTACAGAAAAGGTGCTGTTGACTGACTGAATGGGTCAGAAGAGATTTGAAAAGTTTCGTGCTGGGGATTTCTTGTTGGACAAGGCTCCACAGCCTGGTAGACCCGTTGAAGTTGACAACGACCACATCTAGATATTAATTGAGAACAATCAACATTATACCATGCAGCAGATGGCTGACACAACTCAGAATATCCAAATCAACTACTGAGAATCATTTGTACCTGCTTGAGTCTGTTAATTGCTTTGACGTTTGGGTTCCACATCTGTTAAGTGAACAAAATCTTGATTGTATTTCTGCATGCAACTCTCTACTTAAGTGTAAGTGTTTTTAAAACAAATTGTGACAGGCAACAAAAAGTGGATACTGTACAAATATGTGAAATGGAAGAGATTGTGGGGCAAGTGAAATGAACTACCATCAACTATACCAAAGGCCAGTCGTCATCCAAAGAAGGTATATGGTAAGACTAGAAGAGAGTCTTCTATTATGCGCTGCTTCTGGAAAATCAAACGATTCATTCCAACAAGTACTGCACCCAATCAGACCATCTTTAAGCAGCACTTGGTGAAAAACATCCAGAATTAGTCAACAAAAAACACAAACATTCATAGGAATAAGGCAAGACTGCATGTTTCCTTGCTGACCAGGCAACAACTGTTACAGCTTGGCTGGGAAGTTTTGATTCACCCACCATATTCACCAGACATTGCATCTTCAGATTTCCATTTATTTCAGTCTTTACAAATTATCTTAATGAAAAAAATGTCAATCCCCTGGAAGACTGTAAAAGGTACCTGGAACAGTTCTTTGCTCAAAAAGATTAAAAGTTTTGGGAAGATGGAATCTTGAAGTTGCCTGAAAATGGCAGAAGGTAGTGGAACAAAACAGTGACTATGTTGTTCAATGAAGTTCTTGATGAAAATGAAATTTTTCTTAGGGCTTAACTCATGGCTCCAAATTATTTCCTTTCCAACTATTAGAAATCAAACCTTATTCCACCTACAGAAAATTTTAAATCAAAGGTGTGTGGCTATGATGGGAAAGCTTGTTCTAAACCAACACTCTCACAAAAAATAGAAAAGCTGGATAAAATACACATTTAAAAACTGATCTGAAGAGGCCCAAAACCAAGACGGCAGGGACAGCAGGGATAGCATTTAAGCCCCTCTCCCTAGAATTTGCCTCCTATCGGCCAGTGTAAGCTGGGGGAGTGGCAGCGAGGAGTGGGGACCTGGCAGAGTTGGGGCAGAAGCCGAATCTGGGGCAGCCAAGCAGCCCGACCAGGAGGGGCAAGGCTTCAGAGAGAGCGGATGGCAAAGAAATGGGCCAAACGGCATGGGCTTTCCCTCAACACGTTCACAGACTAAGCTGCACGGGTAAGAGATGATAAAGCAGTTGTAAAACGGCTTAAAAAGTAGAGCAGAATTTCCAGCCATTTTATGCTGTCGGAAATGTAAAAATCAGAATTTTGGACCACATTGGAGCTGCCCTGGGAAGCAACCCAAGCTGTCAGTTGGGACTCCTGCAGAGCTATCCCCAAGACTGGGGCCAGAGCAGATGGGAACCAGAGTCCGGCTGAGCCTCGGCTGGACGGCAAAAGAGCCCCCACAACAGTAGTGACCTCCACACACAAGAGGGAACATACTGAAGTCTCTACAACTTTCGTACATAATCAAAGAGAAACAAAAACACGGGGCCGAACAACGAAAGAGGCAACAGAAATGGCACCACAGATGCCCAGATACTGCAGGTATCAGCTGTGATTTTAATGATTAGTCTGTTCCAAAAAAAGACTGCAAGATGGAGAAATTCACCAGAGACCACACATCTAATAGAAACTGTCAAACTAAGATTTTAGAAATGAAAAATACTTTGGTGGTCAAATTTATGTGTCAACCTGACTGTGCCATGGAATATCCAGATATTTAGCTAAACATTATTCTTAGGTGAATCTGTGAAAGTGTTTTCAGATGAAATATTAACATTTGAACTTCTGGACTCAGTAAAACATGTTGCCTTTCCCTTGAGGGATTATAATATGATGTGATATGATTATATATGTATGCATATATATATATATATATATATATATATATATATATCCTATTGATTTCATTTCTCTGGAGAATCCTGACTAATATAACTACATAACTACTCAGTATCTCAGTAATAATATAAAAACACTGATAAAAGCATTAACAGAGGATGAATCATAAATCCACTATGTTGAGTGAAAGGAACCAGTTTCAAATGAACCAATATCACTAATTATGTGATTCCATTCACATAGTATTCTCAAAAAAACAAGACTGAAGTGTTAGAAAACAGATCAGTGGTTGCCAAGTACTTGGGTGAGGGTCAGTTGTGACTGTTAATAGAAAGTGTGAGGGAGCTTCTGGGGTAGTTGAAATGTTCTGTATCTTGACTGTTGTAGGTACATAAATCTATACATATTTTAAAAGTCATAAAACTATATAAGGAAAAATTAAATCACTCTATATTAATTTATAAAATAAAAATTTAAGACGTAAAAAACTCAACAGATGTCTTTAACAGATAAGGGACACATGAGCAGTGACTTAGGATGCTGCAAAGTAGATTGATCTCTGGTTCTGGTTCCCCTGGTTCCTTTTGATCTCTGGTCAAATTGGAACCAGAGATCAAACTGCCAACATCCTTTGGATCATCAAAAAAGCAAGTGAGTTCCATAAAAATATCTACTTCTCTTTCATTGACTACACCAAAGCCTTTGACTGTGTGGATCACAACAAACTGTGGAAAATTCTTCAAGAGATGGGATTACCAGACCACCTTACCTGCCTCCTGAGAAATCTGTATGCAGGTCAAGAAGCAACAGTTAGAACTGGACATGGAGCAACAGACTGGTTCCAAATTGGGAAATGAATAAATCAAGGCTGTATATTGTCACCCTGCTTATTTAACTTCTATGCAGAGTATATCATGCGAAATGCCGGGCTGGATGAAGCACAAGCTGGAATCAAGATTGCTGGGAGAAATATCAATAACCTCAAATATGCAGATGACACCACTTTATGGCAGAAAGTGAAGAAGAATTAAAGAGCCTCTTGATGAAAGTGAAAGAGGAGAGTGAAAAAGTTGGCTTAAAGCTCAACATTCAAAAAACTAAGATCATTGTGTCCGGTCCCATCACTTCATGGCAAATTGATGGGGAAACAGTAGAAACAGTGGCTGATTTTATTTTTCTGGGCTCCAAAATCACTGCAGATGGTGACTGCAGCCATGAAATTAAAAGATGCTTACTCCTTGGAAGGAAAGTTATGACCAACCTATATAGCATATTAAAAGGCAGAGACAGTACTTTGCCAACAAAGGTTTGTCAAGTCAAAGCTATGGTTTTTTCAGTGGTCATGTATGGATGTGAGAGTTGGACTGTGAAGAAAGCTGAGCACAGAAGAATTGATGCTTTTAAACAATGGTGTTGGAGAAGATTCTTGAGAGTCTCCTGGACTACAAGGAGATCCAACCAATCCATCCTAAAGGAAATCAGTTCTGAATATTCATTGGAAGGACTGATGCTGAAGCTGAAAGTCCAATATTTTGGCCACCTGATGCGAAGAACTGACTCATTTGAAAAGACCCTGGTGCTGGGAAAGATTGAAGGCAGCAGGAGGAGAAGGGGATGACAGAGGATGAGATAGTTAGATGGCATCACCGACTCAAACGACATGAGTTTGAGTAAGCTCCAGGAGGTGGTGATGGACAGGGAGGCCTGGCATGCTGCAGTCCATGGTGATGCAAAGAGTTGGACATGACTGAGCGACTGAACTGAACTGAAGGTAGATTGAAAGGTGTCCACTGATTGAAACATGGAGATCAAAGGGATGGAAATAAAACCATAAGCATAAGGAACAAATGGGACTTGGGAGAAATCCTTAATGGTCATAGGACTGGAGCCATAGAACATGAAAAGAGAGAAATAGAAGGTTATAGAAGCAATATTTAAAGAAATGGAGGGTAGTGATGAACAGAGGATTTTCAGGGCACCGAAAATACTCTACACAATACAGTTATGGTGAGTACATTATACATGTCATCATACATTTGTGAAAATCCATAGAAGGAACACCACCAAAAGTGAACCCTCATGTAAACTATGAGCTTCACCTAATAATAATGTGTCAGTATCCATTCATCACTCATAACAAAATGCACCATAGTAATGGCAAGATGTTAATAATACGAGGAACATGTGTGTGTGTCTATGTGTGTGTGTGTGTGTGTGTGTGTGTGCGTGTAGAAGTATACGAGAACTCTGTGATTTCCACTCAAGTTTTCTGTAAATTTAAAATTATGCTACATGAAATAAGTCAGAGTAAGACAAATACTCTATGATCATACTTATATGTAGAATCTTATAAACCAGAAATCATAAGAACAGAGTAGATCCATGGTTTCCAGGGATGGCAGGCAGTACTTATGGGTAAATGTTGGTCAAAGTGTACAAATTTCCAGCATTAAGATAAATAAGTCCCAGGGATAGAATATATAGCACAGTGATTACAGTTACCAATATGGTTATTATATACTTGATAGATGCTAAATGAGTAGATCTTAAAATTTTTATCACCCACACCAAAAAAAAAATCATGAGTGGCAATGAAAGTATGAACTAAGGTTACTGTTTCAATTATTCTGCAATACATAGGTATATGCAATCACCTTAAACTTACATAATGTTATGCTGCTGCTGCTAAGTCACGTCAGTCGTGTCCAACTCTGTGTGACCCCATAGATGGCAGCCCACCAGGCTCCCGTCCCTGGGACTCTCCAGGCAAGAACACTGGAGTGGGCTGCCATTTTCTTCTCCAGTGCATGAAAGTGAAAAGTGGAAGTGAAGTTGCTCAGTCGTGTCCAACTCTTCATGACCCCATGGACTGTAGCCTACCAGGCTCCTCTGTCCATGGGAGTCTTCAGGCAAGAGTACTGGAGAGGGGTGCCATTGCCTTCTCCACATAATCTTACACATCAACGATATCTCAATGAGCTGGGAAAAATTTTAAACTGCTCTAAAAACAAAGTATATTAATATTTTTAACAAAAGGAAAATTATCCCAGCATCAGACTCACCCCCTTGAGCCCTTTCCATCTCAAGTTTCAAGCCCAAGCTACAGCTCTCTAGGTGCCGCTGCTGCATGTTCTGATGGCCACAGACACAGTGGGCTGGAGTCAGAAACACTGCTCCAGGGTCTCCATCTGGTCAGCTCCAGTCCCTCCTCACCAATAAGTGCGAAAGGCAGTATCTTCTCTACCATGATCTCACAGAATATCAAACAAGACAGGCCTGACAGCACAGAGTAGGCATCAGAACATTAGTTTTCTTTGTTCTATTCCAGAAAGGTCTCTTACGGTAAATATTCTCAAAAATAAACTCTCAAGCTCCCTTGTATGCAGCTTTCATACAAGGCTTGAAACAAATCATGGGTGATTCTATGAGGAACTGTGCACATTTAGATATGCTAAAACTGCCACAATGACAAAAGACAGAGGATGTGATTGAAGCTTACAGAAAAATAAAAAGGTTCTCTTCAACCCATCTGAATCATTTCTAATCTCTCTGTAACTAAAAAAAGCATAAACAACTCCAGGAGAGACAAGACAATGGAAAACATTCTGTTAAGGAAGTGATTGAATGCAACTTCATTTTATTTAGCAGGGAGGAGAATGTCTGAAATTGAAACTTCAGTATGAATAATATCAATAAAAGCAGCAGAAAACTGGAAAGGAAAAGAGGAAGAAGAAGAAGAAATGATTTTCTCTCTTTCCTTGATTGTTAAATTAATACTTAGAGGAAGTCATAAATTTGCCAGGCTTTAGCTATGGTCAAAACTGCAATAAAAATTTACATCATTAAATTCTGTACACATCTCTAAATTGTGCCTTTCCCCCACAATGTGTTTTTTAATTTGCTTTGGTCTCTCTCATATTCTTTTTTTATATTATTATTGCTGACTCAATCCCCAATTCCCACCTCAACAGTCAGTTCTCTACTTTTAAATTGCTTTTCTTTTTCATGAGGTCCACATTAAAGCACTTTACAATACTTTTGAAACTGTATCATTTGGCTTCATAGATACAGAGGGTAAATGTGACGTACTTGGCAATGTGAAAAGAAGCCCTCCATCATTCGGACTTCTAAGCAAAGTGCTAGGAACACAAAGGCTGGAAATGCTCATCCTTCAGGAAGCAGATGTAGAGAGAATGTTTAGGGCAGTGGAACTACTCTGTATGATACTGTGATGGTTGAAACATGTTGTTACAGATTTGTCCAAACTCACAGATGTACAACATCAGGAGGGACTCCTAATGTAAATCGTGGGCTTTGGGTGATGACGACATGTCAACGTGAGTTTACTGATTGTAACAAATGTTTTCACAGTTGGGGAGGCCATGCATGAGTGGAGGCAGGGAGAATATGGGGAATCTATGTACCTTCCCCTCAACTTCGATGTAAACCTAAAAATGTCTTTTTACAACTAAAAATTTAAATTAAAAAAAAGGAAGCCCTTGCCTCCTGAGGCCTCTGAACCCTCCCTCAGGGGTTTGCACATCCCCTCCTTCAGGAAAGCGAATCTGTCTTTGCTCTGACCCCCTGGGCATCAGGATGGCTTGTTTATGAATCTGGATTTGAGCCAATCTCTCGTGAAGTCTGACCTGCACTTACTCAGACGGAAGTGTCCACACACTCTCCAGTGCAGAGTCTGTCTGGGGCAGAGCTGAGGGAAAGCCCAACTCTCAGCACACACGGCCTCTGAGTCTCAGTCCCCACATTGCCCCAGCCCACCCACCCCATGGCTTCAAACATCAAGTCAGCCGGTCCCCAGTCGCGTCACGTATCTGCTGTCCTGCTTTTTCCTGCCAACTTCCCACTTGCCCCACCTGGCCGAGCCCCGCCTATGAGCCTGATCTCAGGCTGAGAAGACCTCATCAGAGAAATCTATCCTAATTGCAGTGGGCCTTCCAAGGGGTGCTGGCTGTTAGCAGAGCCCTTATCACCCTGTGGGGGCTGTCACTTATTTTTAACCTCCCCTGCAGCCTATGATTTTCACACAGAAAAGTCTATCAATTCCAGCAGCAAAGACTGATTCTGGGAGCAAATTAGATCTCAAGGTCACAGGAGTTCATGAAAATCCCTAGATATGCAAATTCAAGCAACTGTTCTTGAAACAATTTTATGACTATTTTTGGAGGCACTCTTGTTTTAGTGTTACACATAAAGCAGTGTCTGAATAAAGCATTATGGAACTAATACAAGTAAATAAAACTTCAGAATGGGAAATAAACTGAGAAACTGACTACTCAGTCAGGGAAAGGCAGAGTTGACAGTAACAGTTTATATTTCACAATCTGCAGCCAATAGGCTGTGTGGGGTGAACCCTCTTTTATTCATTTCCCCTCTGTGCTAGTGGACCATCTCCAGTGTATGGATGACACAGGGGATTTTTTTAAAGTGAGTGACCCATAAATAGAATTTCAGCCCCACATGGAACCTTTATATCATCAGAGAAAAGATGAGCACTTTTAATATCGGGCAATGAAAAGAAACAATTTTACTATTAATTTTGGAAGGATTCCTTCCATCCACAGAACTCTGCAATGAAAGGAAGACTTCTTAAGCTGGCATTACACAATCCCCCTTCAGCCTCATGCATCCCCTGAATCCAGGAGCCACTGTGCAGCAGGAAGCACAAAGAAGAGCCCAGCGTTGGGTCGCTGGCCCGCAAAGCACGTGCCTGCTCCAGACTCTCCACACCCTGGTCGGGCAGGCCCACTCTTGCCTACAATGCCTGTGAGGGGCCCCTGACACTAGCGGACTCCAACATTTCAGCACCTTCCTAAGAGCCAAGCACTCTGTACAAGAAAGGACTTCTACACGGGAAACAGTTACTTCTGGAGCTCTTTTTGCTTATAAGTATGTGAAAACATACTGAAAACTTTATTCAGGGAAATCACACACATACTTGACCCCATCTTTTCTTTTTCCTGTTTAAAAAACAGGCAGTAGTATATTTACCCCCAGGAAGACAGAAGTATAAGCTGAGTATTCTCAGATTCTTTCCTGAGAAATACTGAAAGGCAGGTCTTTGGGACCTTGAAAAAATGAACTAAAAAAAAGAAAGAAAAAATGAACTAAAATTTAAAAACTATCATTTATATTCATCTCTAGTTTTAACGAGGTAAGACATAGCCAATGACTGCACATAACATCACCTGGAAATCTACATACAGTAAATAACACGTGGACAAGATGGGGATGGACAGTATTGTTCTAGCACAAAAATGGAAACACTTATCAATGGAAAGAATAGAAAACCCTAAAATAACACCATGCACTAATGGTCAATTAACCTATAACAAAGGAGGCAAGACTACATGATGGTGAAAACACAGTGTCTTCATCAAATGGTGCCAGGAATACTGGACAGCCACATGTAAAAAAATGAAAATAGATCATTCTTTAAATCCATACACAAAAATAAGCTCAAATGGATTAAAGACCTAAATGTGACACTGAACTCCATACAACTCCTAGAGAAGAACATAGGCAGAACACTGTGACATAAATCACAGCAACATATTTTTTTGATCCATCTCCCGGAATAATGGAAATACAAATAAAAATTTTAAACGGGACCTACTTAAACACAGAAGATTTGCACAGCAAAGGAAACAATAAACAAAACCAAAAGACAACCCACAAATTGGGAGAAAATATTTGCAAACAATGTTACTAATAAGGGATCAGTCTTCAAAATTTACAAACAGCTCATGACACTTAACAGCATCAAAACAAACAACCGACTCAAAAACTGGGCAGAAGATCTAAATAGACATCTCTCCAGAGAAGACATACAGATGGCCAACAGACACATGAAAAGATGTTCAACGTCACTAATTATTAGAGAAATGCAAATCAAAACCACAGGTATGACCTCACACCAGCCAGAATGGCCATCATCAAAAAATCCACACAGTAAATGCTGGAGAGGATGTGGAGAAAAGAGACTCCTCCTGATGTAAGCTGGCACAGCCACTATGGAGAACAGTATCGAGGTTCCTTAAAAGCTAAACATAGAGCTATAGTAAGACACTGCAATTCCATTCCTGGGCATATATCCAGAGAAAAACATGGGATGAGATACTTTTTAATCACTACTGGTGTTGCAATCTATATTCCTTGAGTTTAACCACTTCCAGTGTTTAAACTTGCCATAAGTGCTACATATTTAACAAGTCAATTGTGAGTTTAAACTTGCATAAATCTCAAACAGAAATCCACAATAAGAACGTAAGCAAGAACTGATACAAAGACTGTCAGATCAGAAAAGAAGCTTCTTACCATGTTTATTGATGACACAGGACCAATGCTGTTAACATAGATGTCAACATCAATGACAGTGGGTTTTACTGTGGAGAAAACACATGTATGTTAGTTAATACAATGTGCCAGAAAGCACTCCTCACCTTCCTCTGAGTCACACACTGACAGCTCAAGAGTGTACAGAAAAGTGGTGGATTTTTCTTTGGGACCTGCGTGGTAGTTATAATTCTTAAATGATGAAAGATTCTTACTTACAGTTAGTAAATTTAATTGTAAAAAAACAGGGTATTTATACACTGCAAGTTGCCAGTGACAGATGACTATGATACTCTAAACGTCTTTGTTTAGCTGATTATATGACAGAGAAAACATAAAAAGATACAATATAAGACATCATATAAGAAATGTCAAAGTTATGCTATGAAATCAAACCTAAGTAATGAGTTATACTGGAGAAGGAAACGGCAACCGACTCCAGTGTTCTTGCCTGGAGAATTCCATGGACAGAGGAGCCTGGTGGGCTACAGTTCATGGGGTCACAAAGAGTTGGACATGGCTAAGCAACTCACACACTCCCACACAATGAGTAATATCAGGGACAATTCAAGCTATTCACCCATTACTTTGGTGCAACTCAAAGCAAAGATCTGGAGAACACATATACCAAAGGAGATTAAGAAATATTCACTGTTATCATTATTATGTAAAGACACACACATATCACAGATTTCAAATTCTGCAACTCAGAAAAGAATAACACTTCAGTAAGTCAAGGAATTACCATTCCAACTATGAGGGAGTAAAATTCATATAACAAAAAACTGTAATATCTAACTGTGCATCATAGGTAAAATTAGCTCATTTAACCTTAAAGAAAGTCAGTTTCCCTCTCCTTGGAGGAAATGGAACTTGGAAGACCAGTAATAAGATTCCCAAAACAAACTCCAAGTCAGGGGTCTATGCCACTGAAAAGGAGGTGCCTTCCTTTCCCCAGCAGTCAGCAACTGATTGGTACAGGGGAGAAGAACACCAATTTCAGAGTATTTCTGCCCTAGAGGAAGATAAACAAGACTCCTGAACCTTTGCATATAAACAAGGCATTTCTATGGAAACAAGAGTGTTTGTATCAGCAATTATTTCAGTGAGCTTCCTCCAGTTTCACTAAATAAGTAACCATTGATGAGTGGCACCTATAAGCTCAAATCTGTTGTTCAATTACATACCCAGCAGTCTGCAACCTGAGCCATGTTGTCCAGACCTTCATGAAAATAAAAATAATGAACTGGAGTCAACTACTCTATCTGTCAGCACAACCAAGCTGTTCAGAGCTGTTGGCATTTGGGAAAACACCCCAAAATGATTCTACGAACTATGTATATAGTGTTTAAATTTTATAAAAGGACTATTCTGCATTTTAAACTGAGCTTTGCTAACTACTTTGAACAGCAAGTAGCATCTTTCTTCAACTTAATTGGATTCAGCAAATATTCTGTCTCCAAATGCTGCATAACCTTATTAATGTTATACAAAGGCTGTGTTAAGTCAGTCAGTTGAGGATCTACTTTTTGCAAGAGAATTTTTCTGGTTGTTTCATGGTATTTATCAGACTTTAGGTTTCTAGAGCTTTTAATCTCATTAAATAAAAAGGATCTACAGATGTAAAGCCTTAACAACTTGAAGCGGGAGGTGTCAAATAAGTTATTAAGTGCAATAGTATAATAAAGGTTTTAAGAGAAGAGTTTGGAAAACATACACACACACAAAACCTGGGAGAAAAGCTGTTTTAAGCAATTTCTCCTTTAAGCAGTGTCATGCTGAAGTAAAAGGTGTCTTTAGGAAAGTAGCCCTGATGGTGGCACTCAGGAAACAGGGAGGCCACAGGAGGCTCAAGATTTACAACTCAAGGACTAGTGACTAAGCCGTAACAAATGATCTTCAATAGGATGTTAAGGCCACTGAGTGGGGAAAAAGTATTTACAACAAATGGTGTTATGTAAACTGGATACCCACAAGCAAAAAAACGAAGTTGAACCCTTACACAATATAGAAAAATTAACTCAAAATGGATCAGAAACCTAAAGGATGGTTTGAAACTACAAAATTCTTCAAAGAAAACACAGGAGAAAAGCTTAATGACACTGGATTTGGTAATGATCTCTTATATATGACACCAAAAGCACAGGCATAAAAGAAAAAAATAAACTGGACTACATCAAGATTAAAAAGTCCAGTTGATTTACTTATTTATTTATTTTTGCATCAAAGGACACAATAACACAGTGGATTGCTGTTGTTGTTGTTTAGTTGCTAAGTTATGTCCGACTCATCTGTGATCCCATGGACTGTAGCCTGCCAAGCTCCCTGATTCATGAGATTTCCCAGGCAAGAATACTAGAGTGGTTTGCCATTTCCCTCTCCAGGAGATCTTCCCGATCCAGGGATCAAACCCGCATTTCCTGCACTGGCAGGCAGATTCTTTACCACTGAGCCACCTAGGAAGCCCAACACAGTGGACAGGCAACCGGTATATTGGAGAAAACATCTGCAAATCATGTATGTGGTAAGTGGTTGATATCCAAAAAATAAAAAGAACTCCCACAACTCAACAACAAATAAGGAAAAGAATCTGACTTAAAAATGGGTAAAGGACTTAAGGCACTTCTCAAAAGAGACATACAATGACCAATAAGCACATGAAAAGATACTTAACATTATTTGTCACTAGGGAAATGCAATCAGATCAGCTTCATATCGATTACGATGACTGCTATTTAAATAAAAAACAAAACAATAAACAAATGCTGGCAACAATGTGTAGAAAACGAAAACCTTGTGCACTGTTGGTGGGAATACAAAATGATGCAGGCACTGTGGAAAACAGTATGGTGGCTCCTCAGAAAAACTAAAAATAAACTACCCTGGGACCCAGCAATTCCACTTCTGGTTACATACCCAAAGGAATTAAAATCAGAGACTCAAGCGTATTTGTACACCCATGTTCACAGTGGCATTATTCACAGCAGCCAAAAGGTGGGATCAAGTCATGTGTCCACAGAGGGATAAAAGGGTAAACCTAATGCAGCATACGCACCTGGAATATCACCTAGCCTTTCTGGGCTTGTTCAGATGACGGTCAGTCAGGTGCAGCTCAGGACAGGCTCAGGGAAACAAAGTTAATTCACTCTGGGGTCCTAGAGACAGGTGGTATGGCATGCTATGCGGGCCTATATGGGAAAGGCATAAGGGTAGTCCAGAGGGAGAAGACAGCACAAAGGAGGGGATGCTCAGGCCGTGATCTCAACAGAGGTCTCTGAGGAAAAAGGCGGGATAAACAACTCAGGTCGGCTAGTTTGGCTAGCTTGAATAACTCCTGTGGGCTTGCAGCTATACACATGGTTTCCAGTGGTTTGGGATAATTAGAACACCAGAGTATCGTCTCCTGGGGTGTAAGAGCCACCACGTAGAGGAGATAAGACTCTGGTCTGGATAGACTGTACGCTCAAAGCCCTGCTCCAAGCTGGCCCCTTGCCATCACTGAGAACTGGCTAACCCTGGAAGGGGCAGGAGCTGCCCAATCAGGAAGTATTTTTAAGATATCAAAACATCACAATACACAGAAAGGTTTAAATGTATATGTACGTATATGTATAGACAACAGACTGACACATGCTATAACCCTGATGAAGCTTGGGCACATCACACTGAGTGAAGTTAGCCACACTGTGCTTCCACTTAAGTGAGGTGCCTAGGGTAGTCAAACACACAGAGACAGGAGGGAGAATGGCGGCTGCCAAGAGCTGGAAGGCAGAGACAACGCAAAGATGGTGCGTAAAGGACACAGCTTCATCTACACAAAATGAAGACTGCTAGAGATGGATGGCGGTCACGGTTGCACAATAACCTGAACGTACGTAATACCGCTGAGCTGCACACTAGACAGTGGTTTAAATAGCAATCTTTATGTTATGTGCATTTTACCAGAATTTTTTAAAAAGATTAAGCCCTGGGTAGTTGGGAGAAGGATGAAGAGTTACACAGATGCACAAAAGTCAGGGATGAGGAGAGGAGGGATGGCAATTTTCTGAGTGAAAAGGAACACATTCTACTGAAGAAGAGCATAAAATAGCATTGATGGAATTGAAGCCTCTGCATTTAGTTAAAAAATGAATTCACTTTCAAGTTTTCATTTGATTTCTATCTTGGCAAACTATTTGGAAATTCTATCATGGAATTCTATTTGAAAATCACTACTTCCTAAAAATTCAGAATTTGTATATTTGAGAAGAATTATACTCATAAACTGTGCAATATAAATGAACACTGCAAAGCTGCCTAGGGTGAGTTTTGCTAAGAGTCAACCTCATTTGTTCCCTCAAAAGACTGACAACACCCAAAGAGGAATTATATGGGCTATACTTTCTACTTGCCTCTGCTACAATACCAATGCCGATTTTTGTTTGGTTGTTTTTCTTTGCCCCATCCTGAACCTTCTCATCCTAGAATTATCAATCATGAGCTGAGAAAATGATCCAGAGACCAAGACAGGAAATGGCCTCTGTCACAGTGCCCTTCTCACAGTGGCAGGACTGTCTGCTGATGAGTCCAGACACAAGGCTGACCTCTGTTCTCCAGATTGCCACTTAGAGCCTGGAGGCAAATAGACTCTTTGTCTTACTTATTGCAGACGCACAAACACACACACACACAAACTCATCATGCTAAAAGGAAAAAAAAATTATATTTTAATGAAAAACATTCTTGACATTATATTTTAGTGAAAAAAAATTCTTGATCTCAATCTCTTTGCGGCTAGACAGTCAAAACCACATGTAACAGTGTTGTTCAAGTGCTAAGTTGTTTCTGATTCTTTGTGATACCATAGACTGAAGCATGCCAGGCTCCCCAGTCCTTGCCTATCTTCTGGAGTTTTCTCAAATTCATGTCCATTGAGTTGGTGATAATATCTAATCAACTCATCCTCTGTCACTCCTTTCTCCTTTTGCCTTCAATCTTTCCCAGCATCAGGTTCTTGTCATTGAGTCAGCTCTTTGCATCAGTTGGCCAAAGTACTAGAGCTTCAACTTCAGCATCAGTCTTTTCAGTAAATATTCAGGGTTGATATCTTTAGGATTGACTGGTTGGATCTCCTTGCTGTCCAAGGGACTCTCAAGAGTCTTCTCCAGCACCACATTCAAAAGCATCAATTCTTCAGTGCTCAGCCTTCATCATGGTCCAACTCTCACATCAGTACATTACTAAAAGAAAAACAATAGCTAAGAGAAAACTTTGTCTGCAAAGTGATGTCTCTGCTGTCTAGGTTTGTTATAGCTTTCCTTCCAAGGAGCAAGCGTCTTTTAATTTCATGGCTGCAATCACCACCTGCAGTGACTTTGGAGCCCAAGAAAACAAAATCTGTCGCTACTTCCAATTTTTCCATTTCTATTTGCCATGAAGCAATGGGACCAGATGCTATGATATTTGTTTATTGAATGTTGAGTTATAAGCCACCTTTTTCACTCCTCTTTCACCTTCATCGAGAGGCTCTTTAGTTCCTTTTCACTTCCTGCCATTAGAGTGGTATTATCTGCATATCTGAGGTTACTGATATTTCTCTCAGGAATCTTGATTCCAGCTTGTGCTTCATCCAACCCAGCATTTCACATGATGTACTCTGAATGTAAGTTAAATAAACAGGTTGACAATATACAGGCTTGAGGTACTTCTTTCCCAATTAGGAACCAGTCTCAAAAACAACAGGATGATCTGTTTGTTTTCAAGGCAAACCATTCAACATCACAGTAATCCAAGTATATTCCCAAAGCACTGACGCCAAAGAAGATGAAGTTGAATGGTTCTATGAAAACTTTCTAGACTAACACTAAAAAAAGATGTCCTTTTTACCACAGGGGACTGGAATGCAAAAGTAGGAAGTCAGGAGATACCTGGAGTAACAGGCAAGTTTGGCCTCAGAGTATAAAATGAAACAGGGCAAAGGCTAACAGAATTTTTCCAAGAAAATGTACTGGTCATAGCAAAGACCCTCCTCCAGCAACATAAGAGACAACTCTACACATGGACATTAACAGATGATCAATATAAAAATCAGACTGAGTATACTCTTCACAGGCAAAGATTTAAAAGCTCTACACAGTCAGCAAAAAACAACACTGGAGCTGACTGTGGCTCAGATCATTATACTAGGTCTTCTATCCCAATATAATGAAATATCTTTCCACTTCCGTGACTTGTCTTAGATTTCTTTTATTAATGTTCTATAGCTCACCAACCCCTTCATCGATCACTGCCTCATCATGGAAAAGGAGCTTGCATAACTCAGTGAAGCTATGAGCCATGTCATCCACAGCCATCTAAGATGAATGGGTCATAGTGGAGATTTCTGACAAAACATGGTCCACAGGAGGAAGAATGGCAAACCACCCCAATGTGCATGTGATGTGAAACTGGGTTTAGAAAAGGCAGAGGAGCCAGAGATCAAATTGTTAACATTCGTTGGATCATAGAGAAAGGAAGAAAATTCCAGAAAAACATCTACCTCTGCTTCACTGACTACACTAAAGCCTTTGACTGTGTTCAGTTCAGTTTCAGTTTCGTTGCTCAGTCATGTCCGACTCTTCAACCCTGTGGACTATACAGCACACCAGGCTTCCCTGTCCATCACCAACTCCTAGAGCTTACTCAAACTCAAGTTCATCGAGTCAGTGATGTCATCCAGCCATCTTATCCTCTGTCATCCCCTTCTCCTTCTGCCTTCAATCTTTCCCAACATTAGGGTCTTTTCCAGTGAGTCAGCTCTTTGCCAGAGGTGGCCAAAGTAGTGGAGTTTCAGCTTCATCATCAGTCCTTCCAATGAACACTCAGGACTGATCTTTAGGAATCACTGGTTGGATCTCCTTGCAGTCCAAGGGACTCTCAAGAGTCTTCTCCAACACCACAGTTCAGAAGCATCAATTCTTCAGCATTCAGCTTTCTTTATACTCCAACTCTCATATCCATACATGACTACTGGAAAAACCACACCTTTGACTAGATGGACCTTTGTTAGTAATGTCTCTGCTTTTTAATATGCTGTCTAGGTTGGTCATAATTTTCTTCCAAGGGGCAAGTGCCTTTTAATTTCATGGCTGCAGCCACCATCTGCAGTGATTTTAAAGCCCAAGAAAATAAGTCTCTCACTGTTTCTACTGTTTCCCCATCTATTTTCCACGGAGTGATGGGACCAGATGCTATGATCTTAGATTTTTGAATGTTAGGTTTTAAGCCAGATTTTTCACTCTCCTTTTTCACTTTTATCAAGAGGCTCTTCAGTTCCTCTTCATTTTCTGCCATAAGAGTGGTGTCATCTGCATATCTGAGGTTATTGATATTTCTCCCGGCAATCATGATTCCACCTTGTGCTTCATCCAGCCTGTCATTCTCCATGATGTACACTGCATATAAGTTAAATAAGCAGGGTGATAATATACAGCCTTGATGTACTCTTTCCCAATCTGGAACCAGTTTACTGTTCCATGTCCAGTTCTAATTGTTGCTTCCTGACCTGCATACAGATTTCTCAGGAGGCAGGTAAGGTGGTCTGGTATTCCCATGTCTTTAAGAATTTTCAACAGTTTGCTGTGATCCACACAGTCAAAGGCTTTGGAGTAGTCAATAAAGCAGAAGTAGATGTCTTTCTGGAACTCTCTTGCTTTTTCGATGATTCAGTAGAAGCTGGCAACCTGATCTCTCATTCCTCTGTCTTTTCTAAACCCAACTTGAACATCTGGAAGTTCATGGTTTACATACTGTTGAAGACTGGCTTGGAGGATTTTGAGCATTACTTTGCTAGCATGTGAGATGAATGCAATTGTGTGGTAGTTTGAATATTCTTTGCATTACTTTTGGGATTGGAATGAAAACTGACCTTTTCCAGTCCTGTGGCTGAGTCCTGCGCTGAGTTTTCCAAATTTGTTGGCATATTGAGTGCAGCACTTTCACATTATCATTTTTAGGATTTGATATAGCTCAACTGGAATTCCATCACCTCCACTAGCTTTGTTCATAGTGATGCCTCCTAAGGCCCACTTGACTTTGCATTCCAGGATGTCTGGCTCTAGGTGAGTGATCACACTATCATGGTTATCTGGGTCATGAAGATCTTTTTTGTATAGTTTTTTGTGTATTCTAGCCACCTCTTCTTTATATCTTCTTATTCTGTTAGGTCCATACCATTTCTGTCCTTTATTGAGCTCATCTTTGCATGAAATGTTCCCTTGCTATCCCTAATTTTCTTGAAGAGATCTCTAATCTTTCCCATTCTATTTTTTCCCCTCTATTTCTTTGCATTGATCACTGACTGAGGAAGCCTTTCTTATCTCTCCTTGCTATTCTTTGGAACTCTGCATTCAGATGGGTACATCTTTCCTTTTCTCCCTTGTCTTTAGCTTCTCTTCTTAGCTATTTGTAAGGCCTCCTCAGACAACCATTTTGCCTTTTTGTATTTCTTCTTCTTGAAGACAGTCTTGATCACTGCCTCCTGCACAATGTCATAAACCTTCATCCATAGTTCTTCAGGAACTCTATCAAACCTAATCCCTTGAATCTATTTGTCACTTCCACCATATAATTGTAAAGGATTTGATTCAGGTCATACCTGAATAGTCTAGTGGTTTTACCTAGATTTCCCTAGTGGTTTTCTTTGATTTAACACTGAATTTGGCAATAAGAAGTTCATGATCTGAGCCACAGACAGCTCCTGGTCTTATTTTTGCTGACTGTATAGAGCTTCTCCATCTTTGGCTGCAAAAATATAATCAATCTGATTTCAGTATTTGACTGTGTGGATCATAAAAAACTGTGGAAAATTTTTAAAGAGATGGGAATACCAGATCATCTACCTGTCTCCTGAGAAACCTGTATGCAGGTCAAGAAGTTCCTATATGGAACGACTCACAGGATCAGGATTGGGAAAGGAATACAACAAGGCTGTTTATTGTCACCCTGTTTATTTAACTTATATACTGAGCACATCATGAGAAATGCCGGGCTGGATGAGTTACAAGCTGGAATCTAGATTGGTGGGAGAAACATCAACAACCTCAGATATGCGGATGATTCTGCCATTCTAATGGCAGAAAGCAAAGAGCCTCTTGATGAGGGTGAAGGAGGAGAGTGAAAAGGCCAGCTTAAAACTAAATATTTAAAAAACTAAGATGATGGCATCCAGTCCCATCACTTCATGACAAGTAGAAGGGGGAAAGGTGGAAGCAGTGACAGTTTTCCTCTCCTCTTCTCGGGCTGTAAAATCACGTTGATGTTGACTGCAGGCATGAAATCAGAAGGCGATTGCTTCTTGGCAGGAAAGCTATGACAAACCCAGACAGTGTATTAAAAATCAAAGAAATCACTTTGTGAACAAAGGTCATATAGTCAAGGCTATGGTCTTTCCAGTGGTCACATGGGATTGTGAGAGCTGGACCGTAAAGAAGGCAGACAGCCAAAGAATCAAAGCCTTCAAACTGTGGTGCTAGAGAAGACTCTTAAGAGTTCCTTGGACAGTAAAGAGATCAAAGCAGTCAATCTTAGAGGAAATCAAACCTGATACTCATTGGAATGACTAATACTGAAACTGAAGCTCCAATATTTTGGTCACCTGATGTTAACAGCCAACTCATTGGAAAAGACCCTGATGCAGGGAAAAACTGAGAGCAGAAGGAGAAGATGGCATCAGAGGATAAGATGGCTGGATGGTATTGATGCAATGGACATGAACTTGGGCAAATGCCAGGAGATGGTGAGGGACAGGGAGGCCTGGCATGCTGCAGTCCATGGGGTCGACTGGGCGACTGAACAACAAAAGTTCACCATATAAGTCTTTCATCTCCTTGGTTAGGTTTATACATAGGTATTTTATCTTTTTTGATGTCATTTTATTTTTTATTTTCAATTGGAGGATAACTGCTTTACAGTATTGTGATAGTTTCTGCTGTACATCAACATGAATCAATCATGGGTATACATATGTCCCCTCCCTCCCAGCTCCCACCACATCCCATTCCTCTAGGTCATCAGAGGCACCAGGTTTCAGCTCCCTGTATCATACAGTAAGTTCCCACTGGCTGTCTGTTTTACATACGGTAATACACATCTTTCAATGTTACTCTTTCAATTCATCTTTCCCTCTCCTTCCACCATTTGGTCCATCTGTTCTCTGTGACGGCATCTCCAATGCTATCCTGCAAATACATTCATCAGTATCATCTTTCTATATTTCCATATACATGTTAATATACAATATTTGTTTTCCCATTTCTGACTGATTTCACACTGTATGACAGGCTCTATGTTCATCCACCTCACTAGAACTGATTTAAATGCAATCCTTTTTATGGCTGAGTAATATTCTATTGTATATATGTAACAAAATTTCTTTATCCATTCATCTGTTGATGGACATCTAAGTTGCCTCTGTGTCCTAGCTACTGTAAGTCATGCTGCAATGAACACAGGGGTACATGTGTCTCTTTCAAGATGTGATCTATCCTGGAGAATGTTTCACGTGCACTTGAGAAAAAAAGTCAAACCTACTATTTTTGGATGAAATATTCTGTAGATATAAATTAGGTCCAATTGGTCCAACATATCATTTAAAGCTTGTAGTTCCTTATTAATTTTCTGTTTGGATGATCTGTCTATTGTTTTGAGTGGGGAGTTAAAGTCTCCCACTAACACTGTGTTACCGTCAATTTCCCCTTTGATATTTGTATTTGCCTTATGTATTGAGATGTTCTCAATACATATGTTGGGTGCATTATATTTACAACTCTTGTATCTTCTTCTTGGATTGATCTCTTGATCATTATGTAGTGTCTTTCCATGTCTACTGTAACTGTCTTTCTTTTAAAGTCTATTTTATCTGACGTGAGAACAGTTACTCCTGCTTTTTCTTGACTTCAGCTTGCATAGAATATCTTTTTCCAGCCTCTCATTTTCAGTCTGTATGTGTCCTTAGGTCTGAGGTGGGTCTCATGTAGACAGCATATATAGGGAGTACATCAGCCAATATGTGTCTTTTGCTGGAACATTTAGTCCATTTACATTTAAGGTAACTAGTGATATGTATGACCCTATTACCATTTACTTTATTGTTTTGGATTTGTTTTCATAGACCTTTTCCTTCTCTTTTGTTTCCAGTCTAGAGAAGTTCCTTTAGCATTTGCTTTTTTTTTTTTTTTTTGAGTAAACTAATTTATTTTTTTTTCCATTTATTTTTATTAGTTGGAGGCTAATTACTTTACATCATTACAGTAGTTTTTGTCATACATTGAAATGAATTAGCCATGGATTTACATGTATTCCCCATCCCGGTTCCCCCTCCCACCTCTCTCTCCACCCGATCCCTCTGGGTCTTCCCAGTGCACCAGGCCCGAGCACTTGTCTCATGCACCCAACCTGGGCTGGTGATCTGTTTTAAAGCTGGTTTGGTGGTACTGAATTCTCTTAACTTCTGCTTGTCAGTAAAGCTTTTGATTTCTCCTTTGAATCTGAATGAGATCCTTTCTGGATAGAATAATCTTGGTTGTAGGATTTTGTTTTTGTTTTCCTTTCATAACTTTAGGTATATCCTGCCACTCCCTTCTGGCTTGCAGAATTTCTGTTGAATGATCAGCTGTTAGACTTATGAGATCCCCTTGTATGAAACTTGCTGCTTTTCCCTTTCTGCTTTTAACATTTGTTCTTTGTATTTAGTTGCTGTTAGTTTGAGTAATATGTATCTTGGTATGTTTCTCCTTAGGTTTATCCTATATGAGACTCTCTTGGCTTTCTTGAATTGGGTGGCCAATTCCTTTCCCATTTTAGGGAAGTTTTTGACTATAATTTCTTCAAATATCTTCTCATACCCTTTGCTTTTGTCTTCTTCTGGGACCCCTATGATTCAAATGCTGTATTTAATGTTGTCCCAGAGGTCTCTGAGACTGTTCTCATTTCTTTTCATTCTTTTTTTCTGCTCTGCTTCATTTATTTCCACCATTCTATCTTCCATCTCACTTGTCTGTTCTTCTGCTTCAGTTATTCTGCTAGTGGTTCCCAGTAGTGTAGTTTTAATCTCAATTATTGTGTTGTTCATTGCTGACTGCCTATTCTTTAGTTCTTCTAGGTCCTTGTTAAAGATTTCTTTTATACCTCAATCCATGCCTCCAGTCTATTTATCTGTGCCTCCATCTTATTTTCAAGATTTTGGATCATCTTTACTATCATTACTCTGAATCATTTTTCAGGTAGACTGCCTACTTCCTCTTCATTTGTTTAATCTTGTGGGTTTTTACCAAGTTCCTTCATGTGCTGCATATTTCTCTGTCTTTTCATTTGTTTAATTTACTGTGTTTGGAGTCTCCTTCCTGCAGGCTGGAGGGTCGTAGTTCCTCTTAATTGTGGGGTCTGCCCACCATGGGAGGGCTGGACTGGCGCCTTGTGAGGGTTTCCTGGTTGGGGGGACTTGTGCCTGTGTTCTGGTGGATGGAACTGGATTTGGTGTCTCTGAGGGGCAGTGGTGTATCCAGTAGTGTGTCTGGGGGTGTCTATGGGTTTGGCATGGCTTTAGGCAGCCAGTCTTCTAATGTGCAGAGTTGTGCTCCTGTTTTGCTGAAAAAATGGTGTGTGGAACGCATCACTGGATCTTGCTGGCCTTTAGTGGGGTTTGGTCTTAGTGTTGAGACAGAGGCCTTTGGGAGAGCTCCTATCAACTAATGATCCATGGGGTTGGGATTTCTCTGGTGGTTCAATGTCCTGGATCAGGTTTCCCACCTCATGGGTTCAGGCCTGATCCCTTACTACAGAACCAAAACTTCACAGGTCACACAGCACAGAAGACAAAACCCTAAGACGATTGGTGAAAACAATGCTCAACATCCCAAAACACTCAGAGAAACTCACACCAAAGTCTTCCAATATTTCTGGAAAGTTCTCTGAGCCTGCTGTGGGCAGTGTGGGGTCAGCTCGATCTCAGATCTGGCCTTACTACATCCAGTACTTGGAGTATTAGGTACACTCCCAAAGTCCACAGCTGTCCCCAAAGTCTACAGTCTCAGGCTAACTGTGGGGGTTAAATCTGCGGCACCTGCAGCTTCAGGAGCTAACTCTCCTTCTCTCCTTCAGTCACACAGCTCCTTTGGTTTAGGGCCTGCCTCTTCTCGTAGGCCACCGTTGGGTTTCCATTACCTTCCCAGACATGAGGGAGACACCAAGGCTTATTAGAGCTCATGTGCTCACTCAGGCGAGGGAGACAGAGGGGAATGGCATCCACAGGTGGGGTGTACCAGGGTGTGCTTGTAGCAGTATAGGCTTTGCAGATGTTGTTACAGACTGAGGCAGGTCGTGTGCTCTTCCAGAGGAAATGGCCCCAGGTCACGCGTCTCTAGGAAGACCAAGCTGACGAGGCTTCCCTCAAGGCATGGGCAGTAAGCTGTACCTGTTCACAGCCTGGTGGCCGCTGCCACCTCCGGGGTCAGGACCTCAGTGGGCATTTCATCTGCTACCTCAGGCACCCTCCTCGGCTTTGGCACTGGCTAGTGGCTTATGTTCCCCACCAGGATAGTAAACTACAATCAAGTCTAATGCCACCACTGGTGCTCCTATTGGTTTTTCAGGCTTTGGCAGTCTCTGGGGCACACAGCCACTGTCTGTGAGTGCAGGGAGTTAGCGTCCTGTTGACAACATTATCTTGTCTGACTGGGATGCCCAGTCTTTTCTCTGGACTCCCTCAGCTGTGTCATACTAGCCCCGTCAAAGGATCCTCAAAGCAACCAATACCGGTCCTCTCCCTGGGGTCCAACACCCGAGCGTGAGCCTTGGCACCCTGCCCCTAACTTCTGCCATGGGTGCAAGCATCTGAGCTTCTTCTCAGCTAGGAAATGCTGTTCAACAATGAGGTCTATGATGATCTCTCTCCATTTTGCCTTCCAGACAATCACTGTTGCTCCCCTCTGAGGTTCCAAAGCTCCCTCCTGTCCTCACCTGTGAGGGGGTTTCCCAGTGTATGGAAACTTTTCCTCCTTCACTACTCCCTCCCCAGGGCACAGGTTCTCGTCCTGAAAGCCTTTGTCTCTTTTTTCCCCCTCTTTTTCCCTTTTTTAGAAAAATGTATTTATTTTTTATTTGAAGGATAACTGCTTTAAAGTATTGTGTTGGTTTCTGCCATTTATCAACATGAATCAGTCATAGGTATACATGTGTTCCCTCCCACCTTCCACCCCATCCCACGTCTCTAGGCTCTTAAAGAGCCCCAGTTTGAGTTACTTGAGGCATACAGCTAGTTCCCACTGGCTATCCATTTACATATGGTAGTGTATATGTTTCCATGCCACTCTCCCCATTAGTCCCATCCTCTCCTTCCTCCCCCCCGCCTTGTGTCCATAAGTCTGTTCTCTATGTCTGTATCTTCACTGCTGTGCTGCTAATAGGTTCATCAGTATCATCTTTCTAGACTCCATATATATGCATTAATATACAATATTTGTCTTCCTCTTTCTGACTTCACTCTGTATAATAGCTTCTAGGTGCATCCACCTCATTAGAACTGACTCAAATGTGTTCCTTTTTATGGCTGAGTAATATTCCATTGTGTATATGTACCACAGCTTCTTTATCCATTCATCTGTCAATGGACATCTAGGTTGCTTCCATGTCCTAGCTATTGTAAATAGTGCTGCAATGAACACTGGGGTACCTGTGTCTTTTTCAACTTTGGCTTCCTCAAGGTATATGCCTAGTAGTGGCATTGCTGGGTAATATGCTAACTTTGTTCCTAGCTTTTTTAAGGACTCGCCATTAACACACCACCTACACCAATGGACAGATCATCAAAATTGAAAATTAATACGGAAAATCAATAAGGAAACACAAGCTTTAAGTGACTTGATGGACCTAATAGAACATTCCATTCAAATGCAGAAGAATACACTTTCTTCTCAAGTGCACATGGAAGATATTCCAGGATAGACCACATCTTGTGTAACAAATCAAACCTCAGGAAATTTAAGAAAATTGAAATCATAAAAAGCATCTTTTCTGACCACACTATGAGACTAGATTTCAATAACAGGAAAACAAGCTGTAAAAACACAAACATATGGAGATTAAAAAATATTTTTCTAGATAACAAACAGGTTACTGAAAAAATAGAAAGGGAAATCTAAAAATTCCTGGAAACAAATAACAATGAATACATGACAACCCAAAACCTATGGGATACAGCAAAAGCATTTCTAAGAGGGAAGTTTATAACAATATAATTCTACCTCAAAAAAACAAGAAAAATGGTGAACAGACAACCTAACTTTACATATAAAACAATTGGAAAAAGAAGAACAAAAAACTCCAAAGTTAGTAGAAGCAAAGAAACCATAAAGATCAAAACAGAAATAAATGAAGGAAACAGTAGTAAAGATGAATAAAACTAAAAGTTGGTTCACCGAGATGATAAACAAAATTGACAACCAACTAGTCTCATCAAGAAAAAAAGGAAGAAAAATCAAATCAACAAAATTAGAAATGCAAAAAAGAAAGGAACAGACAATGCAGATATACAAAAGATCACAAGAGACTATCACAAGCAATGATATGCCAATAAGATGGACAACCTGGAAGAAATGCATAGATTCTTAGAAAAATTAGAACTTCCAAAACTGAACCAGGAAGAAATGGAAATTACAAACAAGCCAATTACAAGCCAATTACTGAAATCGAACCTGTGATAAAAAAAAAATTCCCCCAAAACAAAAGCCCAAGGCCAGATGGCTTCACAGGTATAATCTGTAAAATATTTAGAGAAGAGCTAATGCCTATTCTTCTGAAACTCTTTCAGAATACTGTCTCTTTTTTATCTTTATCTTTTGCTCTACCTCGTTCTAAGGAGATTGGCTTGCCTTTTTGGAACACTGGGGTCTTCAGTGTTCTGAACGTGTCCTGCAGGAGTTGCTCCACATGCAGACGAATTTTTGATGTATCTGTGGGGAGGAGGGTGATTTCCCTGTCTTATTCCTCCACAGTCTTGGAAATTCTTTCATTGGTGCAATTTTAAACAGAATTATTTTTTAATTTCTCTTTCTATGTTTCATTGTTAGTATAAAGAAATGCAATAGATTTCTGTATATTACTCTTATATCCTGCTACATAGCTGAATTCATTTATCAGTTTAATAGTTTTTATGCAGACCTTAATGTTTTTTATACCTAGAATCATGTACTCTATATACAGAAAATCATGATTTTAATCATATTTACTTGGAATTTACATGTTAAATGTTCACATGAAATTAAATACCACAGGGAGGGGGGATCAGGATGGGGAATACATGTAGATCCATGGCTAATTCATGGATCAACTCTAATATAGATCATGGCTAATTCATGACAAAAACCACTACAATATTGTAAAGTAATTAGCCTCCAACTAATAAAAATAAATGAAAAAAAAATTTAAGAAGCAAAAAAAAAAAAGAAAGAAATTAAATACCACAACAGAAAGAATGATTCTTTAAGGTCTCTTGGAAACTGACAGTGATTACTGGCTGACTCAAGTGGTCAGATGGGCAAAAGGCTGAAAAGAGATCATCTAAGACAAGGACATTCCTGAAAATAGGCATCTGTTATAACAGAATTTACATTAGCTCTCTGAAAGTGGAAAAGCTGAAAGTGACATTGGGAGAACACACCATTTATATTCACTTAGAAATAAGCAAGAAATAGACAGTGGCAGACACAATTTAGGCAGAATATAGAGCTGGTCAGTGTTGACAGGGACAAAACTGCGCATGCAGTGACTGTAGCTGTCCAAGAAGGCAATCCTAATGAGTTACTCCCGACTGGCAACAGCAGGGGTGAGGGATGGAGACCCCACAGAATGCTGAGCAGGTGTGCTACGTGGGCAACAGGCAGGGGAGAACACTGCCTGGCCATCAGCCTAAAAAGAGAGGCTCTGTTCTAACCAGTTCCATAATCCTGAAAGCTTCTTAAGATCTCTGTACCTTAGTCTCCGTGTATCAAAGATGAGCCAATGATAGAATCCAATTTATGAAGGGGGCTCAGAGTGAGTGGCTGGACTATTGTGAAGTAAATAGTAGTTACTCAGTTAATTTTTTGTTATGGCTTCTGGGGGTCTCTAAAATTAAGACACAAAAGAATGCCAAAATCTTGCATTTGTCATTCTTTCAAATAATATTTATGTCTAAATGTCACCCTGGTCTCTTAAAGTTTTACTTTTCATAAGTTTATATATACTGATAGAAAACATTACATAGCAACAAATGAATAGAAAAAATACATATCAATAATACCAACTCACATGCCCATGAAGGTTAAATAGAAGTGCTCTTCAAATACTGGGAATCTCCCTTCCAATCTTCCTCTGCTTTTGAAGAAAGGGAGTGGGGCTCATCTGCTGTTGGTCCCTCCACCTTACTGCCCACTTCCTTTACTTGAACTGAGAGTCCCCCAGGGCAAGGTGATGCATGAGGCAGATTGACTCCCCCACGCCCCATCGCCAGCTTGCCTTCCTCCCATCCTTCTGCTGACACCCACAGACAAAAGTTTGTTAATACATATTAAATGGCACCACAGTAAGAATTTCTCATTTAATCACTATATAATACTATTTTTATTTTCATTTAAGGACAGGAAGCTAAAACATGATTGAGGAGGTGACTTACCAAGGATTCTGCAGCCTCACAGACACAAACTCCCAGAGTTTCACTCTCAACCTCCCAGAGACTTAACTTTGGTAATGAAGCTTAAAGGGATTCTGGGGAACAATGACTTCAGTGAGAGCTTACCACCACCACCACTACTATCACAAATAATCTTTTCAGGCTCTTTGTAAAGTCCAAATACTCTGTCTCTGAGGTTTATATTAATTTCATCTATATGACCTCAATGGAGATGTGTTTTCAAACGCTCTTCTCCAGCTTGGAGAATACTAGGTTATGAGGATGGGTGGAAGAAAGGATTTGGGTAAGAGGTTCAGAGCATGTACAAACTTGTTAATATTACATTTTTGCCAAGACCCTAGGTCCATGCAAAAGGGTCTGACATAGCTTAGTGTAAGAGAAGTTAGATGATGAGTCAATGTTATGGATCCCATTTCAGAGTACATCATGAGAAACACTGAGCTGGAGGAAGCACAAGCTGGAATCAAGATTGCCAACAGAAATATCAATAACCTCCGATATGCAGATGACAACACACTTATGGCAGAAAGCAAAGAAGAACTAAAGAGCCTCTTGATGAAAGTGAAAGAGAGTGAAAAAGTTGGCTTAAAGCTCAACATTCAGAAAACTAAGATCATGGCATCTGGTCCCATCACTTCATGGCAAATACATGGTGAAACAGTGGCTGACTTTATTTTTCTGGGCTCCAAAATCACTGCAGATGGTGACTGCGGCCATGGAATTGAAAGACACTTACTCCTTGGAAGGAAAGTTATGCCCAACCTAGACAGCATATTAAAAAACAGAGACATTACTTTGCCAACAAAGGTCCATCTAGTCAAGACTATGGTTTTTCCAGTGGTCATGTATGGATGTGAGAGTTGGACTATAAAGAAAACTGAGCACCAAAGAATTGATGCTTTTGAACTGTGGTGTTGGAGAAGATTCTTGAGAGTCCCTTGGACTGCAAGGAGATCCAACCAGTCCATCCGAAAGGAGATCAGTCCTGGGTGTTCATTGGAAGGACTGATGTTGAAGCTGAAACTCCAATACTCTGGCCACCTGATGCGAAGAGTTGACTAATTGGAAAAGACCCTGATGCTGGGAAAGATTGAGGGCAGGAGGAGAAGGGGACGACAGAGGATGAGATAGTTGGATGGCATCACCAACTCAAGGACATGGGTTTGAGTGGACTCTGGGAGTTGGTGATGGACAGGGAAGCCTGGCATGCTGTGGTTCATGGGGTTGCACAGAGTCAGACATGACTGAGAGACTGAACTGAACTGAGGGTTCCTATCTGGTCAGTTCTGACTTGATTACAGTGTTTAGAGCTAATCCCACCTCCACTAATCTCAGAACTATGGATTCAACTCTAAATTCTCACTTCTCTTCAATCAGCCTTTAGGTGTGTGATCTCAAGAGAGTCAAGAAGAGCTTGATCAAGAAAAAAACTGCCATCACCTCAGACCTTTGTCAGACCTGCCAGTAATATGGAAAAAGGTAAACAGTGAGATTCCACATTTGCATACACTCAAATAAAATGTTTTATTAAAGCAGGCAATTTGAGAATTAACATTCTCAGAAGAAAGAAAAGAGCACTGGGGTTAAAGTGCAGAAGATAAAGTTCAGAACCACCAGCTCCAACCAGTAGGTGCTTCAAAGCTCACATCTACATTTCCAGCTATTAAAACAGTTTAGTGGTAAGAATATAAGAGAATTGAAAAAGTACCTAAAAAAAACTCTTATAATGTCACAAATTTGACTCTGAAGCAGTCATATGACCTTATGAAAGTAATTTAAATTTTCTGGAACTCGTTTTCCCCACTGCAAACTGAGTGTTTGAAGTAAGTTCTCCTTCCAGCCATGGACTGTACTAGCTACAACAGGAAAGATTACACTATGGACTCCTTTCACAATAGCACTTTCTCCTTTCCACTACCTGACTGGCAATATCAGGCTGTATTCATCAATAGAGTTTCAGTCTGTAACACACCTGAAAACCTAGCTGCATCACACCTTTAAACAGTGAAAAGACTGAGAATGACATGGGAGCCTCACACTTGGCAGATGTCACTGTATGTCAAATTCCTAATGGTGACACCAGCATGATGGCAGAATAGAAGCCCTGATCCTTGTCTCCACAGAGAAGGCAACTTAACAATACCTGGACCAACTGCCTTTGCAAGAAATCTAAAAGCCACTAAAAGACTCCAGCACTCCAGGCAGACTTGACATCAACCGCAAGGAGCCCAGGAGAAAAATTCAGGTCACGCTCTCACCAAGGCCCTGCTCCCTGACACTGACAGAAAACACTGGGTGAAAACTCCCAGTTCTCAACTTCTCCGTGAGGAAGGAAAGAGAAAAGTGTAACCAACACACATCCAATGTTCTGACTCCTGGGAGGACTGACCACGAGACTGGTTTCTGTCTTGCCTGAATTTCAGCACTGACAGGATGGGGACACAAGGTTGAGGACTGCTGAGAACAAAAACTATTAACAGGTGTGGCCGGTCGGTAGAGTCTGCAGTAAGGCACACAGACACCAGCGGGAACTCCTGGGTCAAACCAGCAAACCTCCTCAACTGTATCACACTCAGAAGCTCAGCAGTTTGATAGGGAATAGGGATGCACACAGAAGCCCAGGGAGCCTGACACCGTGAATCTGTACACTGTATTAGGTAGCAGAGTCATTTTCACAATATTGATTCTTCCAACCCAGGAGCATGGAATATCTCCATCTGTTTATGCTGTTTTTCTGTTTCTTTCATCAGCGTCTTGTATTTTTCTGTATACAGCTCTTTTGTCTCCTTAGGTAGGTTTATTCACAGGTATTTCAGTCTTTTTGTTGCAATGGTAAGTGGGATTTATTCCTTAATTTCTCTTTCTTATTTTTCATTGTTAGTACCTAGGAATGCAAGTGATTTCTGTGTATTGATTTTGTATCCTGCAACTTTACCAAATTCAACAATAAGCTCTAACAATTTTCTGAAAGTATCTTTAGGATTCAGCCCTATGTACAGTATAAAAATATACTGTATATACAAATACACTGCAGATACAGTATACAAGTATACTCATCTACAAACAGACTTTCACTTCTTCCATTCCAATATGGATTACTTTTACTTACTTTTCTTCTCTGACTGCCGTAGCTAGGACTTGCAAATCTATGTTGAATAACTGGTGAGACTGGACACTCTTGTCTTGTTCCTGATCTTAGAGGCAATGCTTTCAGGTTCTCACCACTGAGAATAATGTTTGCTGTGGGTTTGCTGTATATGACCTCTGTTATGTTAAGGTAGGTTCCTTCTATGCCCATTGGTTGAAGAGTTTTTATCATAAATTGGCACTGAATCTTATCAAAAGCTTTTTCTGCATCTATTGAAATTATCATGATTTTTATCTTTCAGTTTCTTAACATGATGCAGCACATTGATTGATTTGTATATATTGAATAATACTTGTATTCCTGGGATAAAACCACCTTGATCACAATATATGATCTTTTTAATGTGTTGTTGAATACTGTTTGCTAAAATTTTGTTGAGGATTTTTGAATCTTTGCTCATCGGTGATATTGGCCTATAATTTTCTCTTTTTGTGATGCCTTTGGTTTTAGTATCAGGGTGATCATGGCCTCATAGAATGAGTTTGGAAGTGTTCCTTTCTCTGCAAATTTTTGAAAGAGTTTCAGTCTTGGAAGGTTGAACTTTTCTAAGAATCTATCCATTTCCAATGGCATTCTTCAGACAACTAAAACAATAAATTTCATGATTTGTATGGAAACACAGAAGACCCAAAACAGCCAAAGCAATCATGAGAAAGAAGAATGGAGTTGTAGGAATCAACTTACCTGATTTCAGACTATATTACAGAACTACATACAGTCATCAGGAAAGTTTGGGACTGGCATAAAAACAGTAATATAGACCAATGGAACAAGACAGAAAGCCCAGAGATAAACACATGTAAACTATAATGACTTTATTTTTGACTAAAAAAGCAAGAATATACAATGGGAAAAAGATACTCTCCTCAATAATTATTGCTGAGAGAACTGGACAACTATGTGCAAGAGAATGAAATTAGAACACTTTCTAACACCATACACAAAGATAAACTGAAAATTGATAAAAGATCTAAACATAAGATCAGAAACTATAAAACTCTTAGAAGAAAACATAGGCAGAACACTGTATGACATAAATCACAGCAAGATCCTCTATAACTCACCTCCTAGAATAATGGAAATAAAAACAAAAATAAACAAGTGGGATCTAATTAAGCTTAAAAGTTTTTGCACAGCAAAGAAAACTATAAACAAGGTGAAAAGACAACCCTCAGAATGGGAGAAAGTAATAACAAATGACACAACTGACAAAGGATCATCTCCAAAATATACAAGCAGTTCATACAACTCAATACCAGAAAAACAAACAACCCAATCAAAAAGTGGCTGAAAGACCTAAACAGACATTTCTCATGATTCATGAGAAGTGAAGTTGCTCAGTCGTGTGCAACTCCTTGAGATTCCATGGACTGTAAGCCTACCAGGCTCCTCTGTCCATGGAATCTTCCAGGCAAGAGTATTGGAGTGGGCTGCCATTTTCTTCTCCAAGGGATCTTCCCGACCCGGGGATCAAACCCAGGTATCCCACACTGCAGGCGGACACTTTACCCTCTGCCACCAGGGAAGCCCAAAAAAGACATAGAAATGGCTGATAAACACACGAAAAGACGTTCAGCATCACTCATTATTAGACAAATGGTAATCAAAACCACAACGAGACATCACCTCACATCAGTCAGAACAGCCCTCATCAAAAATCCACAAACAACAAGTGCTGGAGAGGATGGGGAGAAAAGAAGAGAACCCTCTTGCACTGCTGGTGGGAATGTAAATTGATACAACACTATGGAAGACATAATATACAGACTCCCTAAAAACTAGGAATAAAACCACCATACAATCCAGCAACACCATTTCTAGGCATATTCCCTGAGGAAACCAGAACTGAAAAAGACACATGTAGTCAATGTTCATTGCAGCACTATTTAGAATAGCTAGTATATGGAAGCAGCCTAGATGTCCATTGACAGATGAATGGATAAAGAAGCTGTGGTACATATACACAATGAATATTACTCAGTCATAGAAAGGAACACATTTGAGTCAGTTCTAACAAGGTAGATGAACCTGGAGCCTATTATATGGAGTGAAGTAAGTCAGAAAGAGAAAAACAGTATCATGCATTAACACATATACAATCTAGAAAGATGGTACTGATGAGCCTATTTGCAAGGCAGCAATAGAGATGCAGACATAGATAACAGACTTATGGACAAGGGCAGGGGGCAGGAGGAAGGAGAGGGCGAGATGAATGGAGAGAGTACCATGGAAGCATATACACTACCATATGCAAAACAGATAGCCAACGGAAATTTGCTGGATGATTCAGGGACTCAAACTTGGGCTTTGTAACAAGCTACAGGGCCAGGTAAGGGTGGGAGGGAGGTTCAAAAGGGAGAGGACATATGTATCCTATGGCTAATTCATGTTGATGTATAGCAGAAACCAAACAAATATTGTAAGGCAACCATCCTTCAATTAAATATATATATATATATATATATATATATATATATATATATATATTTTTTTTTTTTTTTTTTTTTTTTAAGCCCAGGGAGATTTCATTAGAGGAGGCAGAAAAAGACAGCAGGGGAGTAAGACTGGGAGATTGACAGCCTCCCCACAAATACATTAAAAACTTATCAGGATACGGAACAACTCCTACAGAGCAACCTCTAGGCAACCGCAGCAGTCCCAAAGCCTCCAGGGGGACAGGCTAAGCTCCCTGAAATGAGGTAGGAGAGAAGATGGAGACATAAAAAGGGAAAAGAAGGAGAACTTCTGGGCAGGAGCTTGTGCCCCAAGGGAGGGAGGAGGTCCTGAAACAAGAGGAGTTCCCGAGCACAGGGAAGCTCCCTCACAGGCAGGCCCAAGGGGTAGCTGCAGAATCTCGGGAAAGCAGGCAAAGCAGCAGCGTGCCAGAAAAGAGAGAAAACTACACTCCTCAGCCCGTTAGGAGCTCACGGACTGTGGGCCCAACCAGACCGCAGGCTGGGCTAACCGAGAATGAGGATACAAACCTAGCCGGCACACACAACCCTCACAGCACAGCTGAAAGAACACTTAAGCCCTGCGACAAAGAGGGCAGGCGGTGAGAGAAACAAGCGCCACAAGCCTGGAGAAGCAGGGGGCAGGCCCCAGACGCTGCGGGGAGCTCAGGGGCGGAGGGAGCCCACACAGGCCTCCGCGACGCAGGCGGAACAGGAAGAAAGCCACACACGCCAGCAAGCCTCAGCCAGCGCGCAGGGCAGAGAAGCTCGGGCAACGATCCCAGGGACAAGTCGGGGGCTGGCGGCAGTGAAGATACGAGGAAAGGGCCCCTCTGAAGCGTCTGCAGAAATAGACGCACCAAACACCGCCAGAAGCTCTATACAGTCAGCAAAAACAAGACCGGGAGCTGACTGTGGCTCAATCATGAACTCCTTATTGCCAAATTCAGACTTAAATTGAAGAAAGTGGGGAAAACCATTAGACCATTCAGGTATGACCTAAATCAAATCCCTTATGATCATACAGGGGAAGAGAGAAATAGATTTAAGAGACTAGATCTGATAGGCAGAGAGCCTGATGAACTATGGTCGGAGGTTTGTGACACTGTACAGGAGACAAGATTCAAGACCATGCCCAAGAAAAAGAAATGCAACAGAGCAAAATGGCTGTCTGAGGAGGCCTTACAAACAGCTGTGAAAAGAAGAGAAGCAAAAAGCAAAGGAGAAAAGGAAAGATAGGCCCATTTGAATGCAGAGTTCCAAAGAATAGCAAGGAGATATAAGAAAGCCTTCCTCAGTGATCAATGCAAAGAAATAGAGACAAACAATAGAATGGGAAAGTCTAGAGATCTCTTCAAGAAAATTAGAGATGCCAAGGGAACACTTCATGCAAAGATGGGCACAATAAAGGACAGAAATGGGATGGACCTAACAGAATCAGAAGATATTAAGAAGAGGTGGCAGAATACACAGAAGAACTGTACAAAATAGATTTTCACAATCCAGATAATCATGATGGTATGATCACTCACCTAGAGCCAGACATCCTGGAATGTGAAGTCAAGTGGGCCTTAGGAAGCATCACTATGAACAAAGCTAGTGGAAGTGATGAAATTCCAGTTGAGCTATTTCAAATCCTGAAAGATGATGCTGTGAAAGTGCTGCACTCAATATGCCAGCAAATTTGGAAAACTCAGCAGCGGCCACAGGACTGGAAAAGGTCAGTTTTCATTCCAATCCCAAAGAAAGACAATGCCAAAGAATGCTCAAACCACCGCATAATTGCACTCATCTCACACGCTAGTAAAGTAATGCTCAAAATTCTCCAAGCCAGGCTTCAACAAGACATGAACTGTGAACTTCCAAGTATTCAAGCTGGTCTTAGAAAAGTTAGAGGAACCAGAAATCAAATTGCCACATCCACTCGATCATCGAAAAAGCAAGAGAGTTCCAGAAAAACAACTGTTTCTGCTTTATAGACTATGCCACAGCCTTTGACTGTGTGGATCACAAGAAACTGTGGAAAATTCGTAAAGATGTGGGAATACCAGACCATCTGACCTGCCTCTTGAGAAACCTGTATGCAAGTCAGGAAGCAACAGTTAGAACTGGACATGAAACAACAAACTGGTTCCAAATAGGAAAAGGAACATGTCAAGGCTGTATATTGTCACCCTGTTTATTTAACTTATATGCAGAGTACCTCATGAGAAATGCTGGGCTGGAAGAAACACATGCTGGAATCAAGATTGCTGGGAGAAATATCAATAACTTCAGCTATGCAAATGACACCACACTTATGGCAGAAAGCAAAGAAGAACTAAAGAGGCTCTTGAGAGTGAAAAGGTTGGCTTAAAGCTCAACATTCAGAAAACTAAGATCATGGCATCCAGTCCCATCACTTCATGGCAAATAGATTGGGAAACAGTGGAAGAGTGACTGACTTTATTTTTTGGGTCCCCAAAATCACTGCAGATAGTGATTGCAGCCATGAAATTAAAAGACACTTACTCCTTGGAAGGAAAGTTATGACCAACCTAGACAGCATATTAAAAAGCAGAGACATTACTTTGTCAACAAAGGTCCGTCTAGTCAAGGCTATGGTTTTTCCAGTGGTCATGTATAAGTGTGAGAGTTGGACTGTGAAGAAAGCTGAGCACCAAAGAATTGATGCTTTTGAACTGTGGTGTTGGAGAAGACTCTTGAGAGTCCCTTGGATGGCAAGGAGATCCAACCAGTCCATGCTAAAGGAGATCAGCCCTGGGTGTTCATTGGAAGGACTGGTGTTGAAGCTGAAACTCCAGTACTTTGGCCATGTGATGCAAAGAGCTGACTCATTTGAAAAGACCCTGATGCTGGGAAAGATTGAGGGCAGGAGGAGAAGGGGATGACAGAGGATGAGATGGTTGGATGGCATCACCGACTCAATGGACATGGGTTTGGGTAAATTCTGGGAGTGAGTGATGGACAGGGAGCCCTGGCTTGCTACAGTTCATTGGGGGCTTGCTACGGTTCATTGGGGGCTTGCTACGGTTCATTGGGTCACAAAGAGTCAGACACAACTGAGCGACTGAACTGAACTGAACACTGCCAAAGCCAGAAGGCATACTGAACCCACAGATGCCTCACTACTGGACACCGCACTGATCTTCAGAGAGACAAGATCCAACTCCATTATCCAGAACCCAGGCACGAGCTCCCCCAACCATGAAAACATCACAGGACACTAACACAAACCTGTCCATGGGGGCAGATTCTACAACCAAGAAGAACTATGATCTTGAGAACCCTTTCTTTTTTTCTTTTAACTCACACTGCTTATGCCCCCTACATATTTCCACCTTCACATTAGCCTTTTGTAGTGCAGTGGAGTTTTCCAACATGTGTTTCTTGTAAAAAAAAAAATTCATGTTAAGATTTTTTTTCACCCTTTTTTCTTTATTTTGTTTTTGATATATTCAACTGCTTTCCTATAGTTCTTTACCAGTTGTAGCTATTCCTGAATATATGTAAATCTTTTCCACATATATCTATTCCTCTTTGCTTTTCCAGTTTTTCTGTCCTCTCTTTCTCTAACCCTCTTTTCCATCCCCTCCTTTTCTCTTTTCCCTCCTTCTATTTTTTTCTATCTCTTTTTTCTTCTCCCTTGTTCCCCTCACTCTTTCATTTTTCCCCAAGAAAGTTGAACTACTAGCTCTCTTTGCTCTGTTCTCCAGTTGGCCCTCTGCTCAGGCTCAATTTTACAGAGTGAGCATTAGCTAGCTCTTGTTTGATGAAAACTTCCAGTTTGCCATGTTCACCAAGTCAATCTTCTGTACTCTTTTCTTTATAAAACTTTGGTTTTAACTGTATGTGTGGAAATGTGTATATATATCCCATTATCTCTGTAATTACCTGCCGCTCTACTTGATCTCCTCCCACTAGAACAAAGGCACAAGTCACCCCCTAACAAGAAACCAACACAAACTACCCAACCAACATTTCCCTCCAAAGTCAAAAACCAAAATTAAGAAGGAATACAACCCTAAAGCCTTGGAAAAGGAGACCTCAAATGGAGAAAGTTAGAGAAAAAATGATGAAAACTCACAAGACCAAATAAAGAGGAAATAAACAATCTTCCTGCAAGAAAATTCAGAATAATGATAGTAAAGATGCTCCAAAGACTTGAAATCAGAATGGAGAAAATGCAAGAAACATTTAACACAGTTAATACAATCACCAAGGACATAGAAGAAATAAAGAATAAGCAAAGAGATGAATAACACAATTACTGAAATTAGAAATACTCTAGATGGAACCAATACCAGAATAACTGAGGGAGAAGAACAGATAAGTGAGCTGGAGGATAGAATGGTGGAAATAACTGCTGAAGGGCAAAATAAGGGGAAAGGAATGAAAAGAATTGAGGAAACCCTCAGAGACCTTTGGGACAATAGTGAACACACCAACATTCGAGTTATAGAGGTCCCAGATGAAGAAAAAATAAAAGAAAGGCACTGAGAAAATTGTTGAAGCAATTATAGTTGCAAACTTCCTCAACATGCGAAAGGCAATAGCCAATCAAGTCCAAGATGCACAGTTTATCCCTTACAAGATAAACCCAAGGAGAAACACATCAAGACATATATTAATCAAGCTAACAGAGATTAACTACAAATAAAGAATATTAAAAGCAGCAAGGGGAAAGCAAAAAGTAACATACAAGGGAAAATCTATACGATCACCAGCAGATCTTTCAACAGAAACTCTGCAAGCCAGAAGGGAATGGCAGGATATATTTAAAGTACTCAAAGACAAAAATCTACAACCAAGATTACTATATCTGGCAAAGATCTCATTCAATTGATGGAAAATCAAATGGTTTACAGACAAGCAGAAGTTAGGAGAATTCAGCACCACCAAACAAGCCTTGCAACAAATACTGAAGGGACTTACATAGCCAGTAAACACAAGAGAAAGGAAAGACCTACAAAAGCAAACCCAAAACAATCAAGAAAATGCCAATAGGAATGTATGCATCAATAATTACCTCAAATGTAAGCAGATTAAATGCACCAACCAAAAGATACAGACTGACTGAATGGATACAAAACCAAGACCCATATGTATGCGGCCTACAAGAGACCCAATTCAGACCTAGAGACACACACAGACAGAAAGCAAAAGGATGGAAAAAGATATACCCTGTGAATGGAAACAAATAAAAAGCCAGAGTAGAAATCCTTACTTCAAACAAAATAGACTTTAAAATAAAGAATATTCTAAGAGACAAAGAAGGACACTACATAATGATCAAGGGATTAATCCAAGAAGATGACATAACAATTGTAAATATTTATGGAACCCCATATGAGCACCTCAATAGATAAAGCAAATACTAACAGGCATAAGAGGGGAAATAGACAGTAACACAATAAAAGTAGGAGACTTTAACACCCCACTTACACCAGTGAACAGGTAATCAAAACAGAGAATCAATAAGGAAATACAAACCTTAAATGAAACATTAGACCAAATGAACCTAATTGATATCTTCAGGACTTTCCATCCAAATGCAGAATACATTTTCTTCCCAAAAGCACATGGACCATTCTCCAGGATAGAACACATTTTGGGCCACAAATCAAGCCTCAGTAAATTTAATAAAATTGAAATTGTATAAATGTATAAAGTATCTTCTCTGACCACAATGCTATGAGATTAGATATCAACTACAGGGAAAAAAAAAAACTTCAAAAAACCAAACTCATGGAGATTAAACAGTACAGTACTAAATAACGAAGAGGTTACTAAAGAAATAAGAAAGGAAATCAAAAGATTCCTAGAAACAAATGACAATGAAAACACAAAGACCCAAAACGTATAGGATGCAGCAAAAGCAGTTCTAAGAGGGAAGTTTATAGCAATACAATCATACCTAAGAAATAAGAAAAGCATTGAATATACAACCTAACTCTGTATTCTAGATCAGCTGGAAAAGGAACAAAGAAACCCCAAATCAGCAGAAGGAAAGCCATCATAAAGATCAGAGCAGAAAGAAATGAAAAAGAAATGACGGAAACGACATCAAAGTGAAAGTTGCTGAGTCATGTCCTACTCCTTGCAACCTCATGGACTATACAGTCTGTGGAATTCTCCAGGTCAGAATACTGGAGTGGGTAGCCTTTTCCTTCCCCAGGGGATCGTCTCAACCCAGGGATCAAACCCAGGTCTCGCACATTGCAGGTGGATTCTTTACCAGCTGAGCCACAAGGGAAGCCTGAAGGAAACAATAGCAAAGACTAATAAAATGAAAAGCTGGTTCTTTAAGAAGATAAACAAAATTGACAAACCACTAGCCAGACTCATCAACAAAAAAAGTGAGAAAAAATGAAATAAAAAAAATTAGAAATGAAAAAGGAGTTTGTGAGCAACTATATGCTAAAGAAATGGACAACCTAGAGGAAATGCATAGATTCTTAGAAAAGGTCCACCTCCCAAGACTGAACCAGGAAGAAATGGAAATTATGAACAATCCAATTACAAACACTGACATCAGTGATAAAAAATCTCCCACAAAATGAAAGCCCAGGTCCAGATGGCTTCACAGGGGAATTCTATCAAACATTTACAGAAGAGTTAATGTCTATTTTTCTGAAAATCTTCCAAAAAATTGCAGAGGAAGGGATGCTTCCAAACTCATTCTATGAGGCCACAATCACCCTGATACCAAAACCAAGCAAAGATAACATGAAAAAAAAAAAATTACAGGCCAATATCACTGATAAACATAGATGCAAAAATCCTCAACAAAATTGTAGCGAACAGAATTCAACAACACATTAAAAAGCTCATATACCATGATCAAGTTGAGTTTACCCCAGACATGCAAGGATTCTTCAATATATGCAAATCAATCAATGTGATACACCATATTAACAAATTGAAAGATAAAAACCATATGATCATCTCAACAGATGCAGACAAAGCTTTTGACAAAATTCAGCCTCCATTTATGATAGAAAATGCTTCAAAAAATGGGCATAGAAGGAACCTATCTCAACATAGTTAAGGTCATATATTAAAAGCCCACAGCAAACATTATTATAGCCATCAGAGATGAAAAATAAAAATAATCCAGATCAGCAAGGAAGAAGCAAAACTCTCACTGTTTGCAGATGACATGATACTATACATAGAAAACCCAAAAGAAACTATCAGAAAATTTCTAGAACTAAACAGTGAATTCAGCAGTCATGGAATACAAAGTCAATACAAAGAAATCACTTGAAAAAAAAAAAGAAAGAAATCACTTGCATGTCTATATACTAACAATGAAAAATCAGAAAGGGAAATTAAGAAATCAATCCCATACACCACTGCAACAAAAAGAATAAAATATCTAGGAATAAGCCTACCTAAGGAGACAAAAAACCTGTATACGGAAAATTATAAGACACTGATGAAAGGAATAAAAGACAACATAAACAGATGGAGAAAGAGTCCATGTTTCTGGGTAGGAAGAATCAACACTGTGAAAATGACTATTCTACCAAATGCAATCTACAGATTCAATGTGATCCCTGTCAAATTATCATTGGCATTTTTCACAGGACTAGAACAAAAAATTTCACAGCAAATGGAAACACAAAAGACCCCGAATAGCCAAAGCAGTCTTGAGAAAGAAGAATGGAGCTGGAGGAATCAAGCTTCCTGACCTTAGACTACACTACAAAGCTACAGTCATCAAGACAGTATGGTACTGGCATGAAAACAAAAATATAGACCAATGGAAAAAATAGAGAACCCAGAGATAAACCCACAGACCTATGGGTACCTTATTTTTGACAAAGGAAGGAAGACTATACAATGGGGCAAAGATAGCCTCTTCAATTAGTAGTGCTAGGAAAACTGGAAAGCTAAATGCAAAAGAATGGAATTAGAACACTACCTAATGCCACACACAAAGATAAACTCAAAGAGGATTAAAGACCTAAATGTTAAGACCAGAAACTATAAAACTCTTAGAGAAAATCATAGATAGAACACTCAGTGACATAAATCAAAGCAAGATCTTCTACAACCCACCTCTAGAGTAATGGAAATAAAAACAAAAATAAACAAGTGGGATCTAATTAAACTTAAAAGTTTTTGCACAGCAAAGGAAACTACAAATGATGTGAAAAGACAACCCTCAGAATGGGAAAACATAATAGCAAAGGAAACAACTGAGAAAGAATTAATTTCCAAATATATAAGCAGCTCATACAACTCAATACCAGAAAAGCAAACAACTCAATCAAAAAGTCAGAAAGGGATCTGAAGAGATATTTCTCCAAAGAATACATACAGATGGCCAACAAGCACATTAAAAGATGCTCAACATCACTCATTATTAGGGAAATGCAAACCAAAACTACAATGAGATACCACCTCACACCAGTTAGAATGGCCATCATTAAAAAGTCTATAAACAATAAATGCTGGGGAGAGTGTGGAGTAAAGGGAACACTCTTGCACTGTTAGTGGGAATGTAAACTGATACAGCCGCTATGGAAAACGTTACGGTGAATCCTTAAAAAGTTAGGAATATAACTACCATATGACCCAGCAATCCCACTCCTAGGCATGTATCGTGAGGAAATCAAAATTGAAAAAGACACATGTGCCCCATTGTTCATTGAAGCACTATTTACAATAGCTAGGACATGGAAGCATCCTAGATGTCCATAGACAAAGAATGGATAAAGAAGCTGTGGTACGTACATTCATACATATGTACGTATGAGTAATGGAACATTACTCAGCCATTAAAAATAATGAAATAATGCCATTTACAGCTACATGGATGGATCAAGAGACTTTCAAACTGAGTGAACTAAGTCAGACAGAGAAGAAATATCATGACATCCCTTATATGTGGAATCTAAGGAGAAATGATACAAATAAACTTCTTTACAAGACAGAAAGAGACTGAACTTATGGTTGCTGGGGGAAGGAACAGTTAGGGAGTTTGGGATGGACATGTACACACTGCTATATTTAAAATGGATAACCAACAACAAGGACCTATTGTATATCATATTAAACTTGCTCAGTGTTAAATGGCAGCCTTGAAAGAAGTGGGGGTTGAGGGAGAATGGATGCATGAATGTGTATGGTTGAATCCATTCACTATGCACCCAAAAATATCACAACATTGTTAATCAGCTGTACTTCAATTAAAAAAAAGAAAAAAACAAAACCAAGAGTTGATTCTTTAAAAATTTCAACAAAATTGATAAACCATCTTAGTCTTACTTGGAGAAAAAGATAGAAGACTCAAAATATTGTAAACGAAACAAGAACATTAAAACAGATATCACAAACAACAAAATTAGGCAAAGCAATTATCCTTCAATTAAAAAGTAAATAAGTTTTAAAAAACAGATATCACCAAATAAAAAAGGATTATGAGACTAATATGAACAATTATACACCAACAAACCAGAAAACCTAGAATAACTGAATAAATTCATAATAACATTCAACCTACCAAGACTGAAGCATGAAGAAATAAAACAATCAGAACAATTAACTATTAAGGAGACTGAATTAGTAATAAAAACCTAACACAGAAGAGCCCAGGATCAGACAGCTTCACTGATGATTTCTACAAAAAGAAGAATTAACAACAAATTTGTCCTAACTCTTTCAAAATTCAAAGAGGAAGAAACACTTCTAAGCTCATTCTATAAGGTCAGCATCACAATTCTCATACTAACACAAGACAAAAACATGACAAGCAAAATACAGACCCAATATCTCTGATAAATTCTGATGAAAAATCCTCAACAAAATGCTAGCAAACAGAACTCAACAGCAAATTAAAAATATTATACATCATGACCAAGTATTATTTACTCTTGGAAAAGCAAGATAGTTCTATATATTAAAAACAATTAATACAATACACAACAGTAACAGAATTAAGAAAAAGCCACGATCATCTCAATTGATTCAAAAAAGAAACATATGATAGAATTTCATAAAGAAAAACATTTGACAAACCAGCAACAGAGGGAAACTACCTCATCATATTAAAGTCCATGAAAGAAAAGCTCACAGCTAAGCTGAAAAGAAATTTTAAAAATCTACATTGTAAATAATCAGCTTACAGGAAAGTGTATTATTTATAGAAACATTATCTTATAAACAGAAAATTCTAAAGATTCTACACACACACAATAGTGTTATATCACTAGTTTAAAAATTTGTCAAACTTTTGGGATATAGAATCAATAAAAATCTGCTGTCTCCATAGATTAACAATGAACAATCTGTAAAAGAAATTGAAGAAAAAGTTTCATTTATGATAGCATTTATTTTATTTGTGATAAAATAAGATACTTATGAATTATTCAACTAAGGGGGCAAAGGACTTGTAGGCTGAAAAGTACAAAGTATTGATGACTGAAATTAAAGAAGATACCAATAAATGAAAAGACATCTTGGGTTGATGGAGGGAAAGACCTAATATTTTTAAGATGTCATTATTACCCAAAGTGTTCTAAGATTCAATGTAATCGCTATCAAAATACCAAAGGCATTTTTGCAGAAACAAAAACACCCCTCCTGAAGTTTATATGTCATCTTAAGGAACTCTGAGGAGTAAAGATATTTTCTAAAAAAAAAAAAAAAATAGAGGTGGCTGTCTCACACTTCTCAACTTCGAAATAACCACCAAGCAACAATAACTAAGACAGCATGGTACAGCATAAAGACAGTTATTAAACCAATGGAATAGAATAAAAAACTCAGAAATAAGCCCTGGTATACATGGCTAAACAATTTGGCACAATAGTGCCAAGACTACAATCATTATCATTCCAATGTGAAAGGACAGTCTCTTCAGCAAATAATTTGAGGGAAAATAGATACCTACATGCAAAAGAATGAATCTAGATTCTTACCTAACTTCATTTAGAGAAATTAACTCAAATTCATCAAAGATCTTAATGAAAGACAAAACTTTAAGATACCTAGACTTAAAACCATATGAGAAAAGATTCATGACACTGGATTTGGCAATAATTTCTTAGATGGGATAGCAACAAAGACAGATAAATGGGATTATATTAAACTTAGAAAAAAAATCACAATAATCAAGAGAACGCAGGAGCGGCGCAGAGGAGCTACCCCACAATCGACGTCAGGGGCTGCACCCAGAGGAGTAACCCCACGCCCGAGGTCAGGGGTGGCACCCACGAAGAGCAACCCCACGACCAGCAACCCCACGACCGAGGTCAGGGGCGTGCCCGAGAGGAACTACCCCCGCCCGAGGTCAGGGGCAGCGGCTGAGAAGAGCAACCCCACCTCCAAGGAGCCGCAGCTGCGCGCAGGAGGGCGGAGAGGAGCTACTCCATTCAAGGTCAGGAGGGGCGGCCGTGAGGAGATAATCCTCGTCCAAGGTAAGGAGCAGCGGCTGCGCTTCGCTGAAGCAGCCGTAAAGAAATACCCCACACCCAAGGTTAAGAGAAACCCAAGTAAGACGGTAGGTGTTGCGAGAGGGCATCAGAGGGCAGACAGACTGAAACCATAATCGCAGGAAACTAGCCAATCTGACCACACGGACCACAGTCTTGTCTAACTGAATGAAACTAAGCCATGTTGTGTGGGGCCACCCAAGACGGAAGGGTCATGGTGGAGAGGTCTGACAGAATGTGGTCCACTGGAGAAGGGAATGGCAAACCACTTCAGTATTCTTGCCTTGAGAACCCCATGAACAGTATGAGAAGGTAAAATGATAGGATACTGAAAGAGGAACTCCCCATGTCAGTAGGTGCCCAATATCCTACTGGAGCTCAGTGGAGAAATAACTCCAGAAAGAATGAAGGGATAGAGCCAAAGCAAAAACAATACCCAGTTGTGGATGTGACTGGTGATAGAAACAAGGTCCGATGCTGAAAAGAGCAGTAGTGCATAGGAACCTGGAATGTTAGGTCCATGAATCAAGGCAAATTGAAAGTGATCAAACAGGAGATGGCAAGAGTGAATGTCGACATTCTAGGAATCAGTGAACTAAAATGGACTGGAATGGGTGAATTTAACTCAGATGACCATTATATCTACTACTGTGGGCAAGAATCCCTTAGAAGAAATGGAGTAGCCATCATGGTCAACAAAAGAGTCCGAAATGCAGTACTTGGATGCAATCTCAAAAATGACAGAATGATCTCTGTTCCTTTGCAAGGCAAACCATTCAATGTCAGGGTAATCCAAGTCTATGTCACAACCAGTAATGCTGAAGAAGCTGAAGTTGAATGGTTCTATGAAGACCTACAAGACCTTTTAGAACTAACACTCAAAAAAGATGTCCTTTCCATTATAGGGGACTGGAATGCAAAAGTAGGAAGTCAAGAAACACCTGGAGTAACAGGCAAATTTGGCCTTGGAGTACAGAATGAAGCAGGGCAAAGGCTAATAGAGTTTTGCCAAGAGAACGCACTGGTCATAGCAAACACTCTCTTCCAACAAGACAAGAGAAGACTCTACACATGGACATCACCAGATGGTCAACACCGAAATCAGATTGATTATATTCTTTGCAGTCAAAGATGGAGAAGCTCTATACAGTCATCAAAAACAAGACCTGGAGCTGACTGTGGCTCAGATCATGAACTCCTTATTGCCAAATTCAGACTTAAGCTGAAGAAAGTAGGGAAAACCACTAGACCATTCAGGTATGACTTGTGGAAAATTCTGAAAGATATGGAAATACCAGACCACCTGACCGGCCTCTAGAGAAACCTGTATGCAAGTTAAGAAGCAACAGTTAGAATGGTACATGGAACAACAGATGGTTCCAAATAGGAAAAGGAGTACATCAAGGCTATATATTGTCACCCTGCTTATTTAACTTATATGCAGAATACATCATGAGAAACGCTGGGTTTGAAGAAGCACAAACTGGAGTCAAGATTGCCAGGAGAAATATCAATAACCTCAGATATGCAGATGACACCACCCTTATGTCAGAAAGTAAAGATGAACTAAAAAAGCCTCTTGATGAAAGTGAAAGAGGAGAGTGAAAAAGTTGGCTTAAAGCTTAACATTCACAAAATGAAGATCATGGCATCTGGTCCCATCACTTCATGGGAAATAGATGGTGAGACAGTGGAAATAGTGTCAGACTTTAATTTTTGGGGCTCCAACATCACTGCAGATGGTGATTGCAGCCATGAAATTAAAAGACACTTACTCCTTGGAAGGAAAGTTACGACCAACCTAGATAGCATAATAAAAAGCAGATACATTACTTTGCCAACAAAGGTCTGTCTGGTCAAGGCTATGGTTTTTACAGTGGTCATGTATGGATATGAGAGTTGGACTGTGAAGAAAGCTGAGCACCAAAAATTGATGCTTTTGAACTGTGGTGTTGGAGAAGACTCTCGAGAGTCCCTTGGACTGCAAGGAGATCCAACCAGTCCATCCTAAAGGAGATCAGTCCTGGATGTTCACTGGAAGGACTGATGCTGAAGCTGAAATTCCAATACTTTGGCCACCTCATGTGAAGAGTTGACTCACTGGAAAAGACCCTGATGCTGGGAGGGATTGGGGGCAGGAGGAGAAGGGGACGACAGAGGATGAGATGGTTGGATGGCATCACTGACTCGATGGGCATGGGTTTGAGTAAACTCCGGAAGTTAATGATGGACAGGGAGGCCTGGTGTGCTGCAGTTCATGGGGTCGCGAAGAGTCGGACACGACTGAGCAACTGAACTGACTGACTGACTGACTGAAGTTACCTAAATGTCCATCAACTTATTGACATTAGATATGCATTAGATCTTTATTTATCCACCAAGACTGAATAAAGTAAGTGTGGTTATACATACAATGCAGTATTTCTCAGTCTTAAAAAAGAAGGAAATTTTGTCATATGCTACAGTACGGATGAACCTTGATGACTTATGTTAAATGAAATAAGCCAGTCACACAATTCAAACCCTATGGGATGCAGTAAAGCAGTGCTAAGAGGAAAGTTTACAGCAATGCAAGCCTACCTCTAGAAACAAGAGGCATCAAATAACCTAACATTACACCTAACTAGAAAAATAAGAACAAAAAATCCCAAGTTAGTAGAAAGAAAGAAATCATAAAGCTCAGAGCAGAAAAAGATGAAAAAGAAATGAACGAAATAATAGTGAAGATCAATAAAACTAAAAGCTGGTTTTTTACAAGATAAACAAAATTGAGAAGCCCTTAGCCAGACTCATCAAGAAAAAAAGAATATTCAAATCAATAAAATTTAAAATGAAAAAGAATTTACAAAAGACAACGCAGATATACAAAGGATCATAAGAGACTACTATGAGCAATTATATGCGAAAAAAATGGACAACCTGGAAGAAATGGACAAATTCTTAGAAAGGTACAATCTTCCAACTCTGAAACAGGAAGAAGTAGAAAATAAGAACAGAACAACAACAAGCACTAAAAATTGATACTGTGATTTTAAAAAATCTAACAGAAGTCCTGGGTCAGATGGCTTTGCATGCAAATTCTGTCAAAAGTTCAGAGAAGAGCTAACAGCTATCCTGCTCAAACTGTTACAAAAAACTGCAGGGAGGGAATACTCCCAAACTCATTTTATGAGGCCACCATCACCCTGACACCAAAACGAGACAAAGATATCACCCAAAAAAATGAAAATTACAGGCCAATATCGCTGATGAACATGGATGCAAAAATCTTCAACAAAGTTCTATTAAACAGAATCTAACACAGTAAAAGAATCATACACCATGATCAAGTGAGTATATCCCAGGGATGCAAAGATTGTTCAACATATGCAAACCAATCAATGTGCTACACTATATTAACAAATTGAAAGACAAAAACCATATGATCATCTCAACAGATACATAGAAGGCTTTCAACAAAATTCAACACCCGTTTATGATAAAACCTCTTCAGAAAATTGGCACAGAAGCAACCAATCTCAACATAACAAGGGCGATATACAACAAGCCCATAGCAAACATTATCCTCAATGGTGAAGAACTGAAAGCATTTCCTCTAAGATCAGGAACAAGACAAGGGTGCCAACTCTCACCACTATTATTCAATATAGTTTTGGATATCCTAGTCATGGCAGTCAGAGAAGAAAAAGAAATTTTCCACACTGGAAAAGAAGTAAAACTCTGTTTGCAGATGACATGATACTACACATAGAAAACCCTAAAAAAAAAAAAAAAACCACCAACTACCATAGCTAATTAATGATTTTAGTAAAGTTGCAGGATATAATATCAATGCACAAAAATCCCTAGACCAATACAGTATACTAACACATATATATGGAATTTAGAAAGATGGTAACGATAACCCTATATGCAAAACAGAAAAAGAGACACAGATGTACAGAACAAACTTTTGGACTCTGTGGGAAAAGGCGAGGGTGGGATGTTTCGAGAGAACAGCATCGAAACATGTATATTATCTAGGGTGAAACAGATCACCAGCCCAGGCTGGATGCATGACACAAGTGCTCAGGGCTGGTACACTGGGAGGACCCAGAGGAATCGGGTGGGAGGGGGGATCGGGATGGGGATCACATGTAAATCCATGGCTGATTCATGTCAGTGTATGACAAAAACCACTACAATATTATAAAGTAATTAGGCTCCAACTAATAAAAATATACGGGGAAAAAAAATCCCTTGTATTCCTATACACTGACAATGAAAAAATCAGAAAGAAATGAAAGAAACAACCCCATTCACAACTGCAGCAAAAAGAACAAAATATCTAGGAATAAGCCTACCTAAGGAGACAAAAGATCTATGTGTAGAAAACTATAAGACTATTTCCTTGGATTGGAAAAATCAATATTGTTGAAAATGACTATACTATCCAAAACAATCTACAGATTCAATGCAATCCTTATCAAATTACCAATGGCATTTTTCACAGAACTAGAACAAAAAAATTCAGTTTGTATGGAACACAAAAGACTCTGAATAGCCAAAGCATTACTGAGAAAGAAAAAAAAAAAAAAACAAAAACAAAAAAAACGGAGCTGGAGGATTCAATCTCCCTAACTTCAATTTTTACTATGAAGCCACAGTCATGAAGAAAGTATGGGACCAGCACAAAAACAGAAATATAGACTAATGGAACAAGGCAGAAAACCTAGAGATAAACCCCCACACCTACGAGCACCTCATCTTTAAGAAAGGAGGCAAGAATATACAGTGGAGAAGAGACCACCAGCCTCTCCAATAAGTGGTGCTGGGAGAACTGGGCAGCTACGTGTACATGGACCACACACCAAGATAAACTCATAATGGATTAAAGACTTACATGTAAGGCCAGAAACTATAAAACTCTTGGAGGAAAACAGAGAAGTACATTCTTTGACATAAATTGCAGCAAGATTATCTCTGACCCACCTCTTAAATTAACGGAAGTAAAAATAAAAATAAACAAATGGGACCTAATAAAACTTAAGTTCTTGTACAGCAAAGGAAACTATAAACAAGATGAAAAGACAAGCCTCAGAACAGTAGAAAATAACTGCAAATGAAGCAACTGACAAAGGGTTAATCTTCAAGATATATAAGCAGCTCATGCAGCTAAATATCAGAAAAACTAAGAACTCACTTATAAAAATAGACAGACGATTTAAATAGACATTTCTCCAAAGCAGATATACAGATGGCTAATAAACACATTAAAAGATGTTCAACATCACTCATTATTAGAGAAATGCAAATCAAAACCACAATGATGTGTCACCTCACACCAGTCAGAATGGCCACTGTCAACTGATTCGTGTTGTTGTATGGCAGAAACCAGCACAAAATTGTAAAGCAGGTAAAAAAAAAACCATTTTTTTAATGCTCTTCCCGGAAAGCCCACGGGGGAGTTCAGATACTCTGAGCATGAGCTGCCCATGCTCCTTGCCTGACTCCATGTCGAGTACTTGCAATAAACACTGTGCTTTCTGTCACCATAAAATATTAATAAATAAAATAATCCAGCCACAAAAAGATAAATACTGTATGATTCCTCTTTAATATTAAGTGTCTAAAGTTGTCAAAAGCCAGTTGTGAAATTCTATGATTCTGTTACAGTTGGCTAAGCCTAAATAGAAATATTTTTAACTGTATTATTTTGAATTTATTTCACTTTTCCTTGGTAAAAATAAATCTACTTCTACAATCCAACTTTCCAGTATTACAATTAAAGGTTTTTTTGAATACTTACCTATTACCTATTCCTGCCTTCCTACTTACCACTCTTTATTCATTCAAAAAGTAATCAAAAGAAAATTATCTGTTGGTGGGAATGCAAATTAGTACAGCCACTATGGAAAACAGTGTGGAGATTTCTTAAAAAGCTGGAAATAGAACTGCCGTATGACCCAGCAATCCCACTTCTGGGCATACACACCAAGGAAACCAGATCTGAAAGAGACACATGCACCCCAATGTTCATCGCAGCACTGTTTATAATAGCCAGGACATGGAAGCAACCCAGATGCCCATCAGCAGACGAATGGATGAGGAAGCTGTGGTACATATACACCATGGAATATTACTCAGCCATTAAAAAGAATTCCTTTGAATCAGTTCTAATGAGATGGATGAAACTGGAGCCCATTATACAGAGCGAAGTAAGCCAGAAAGATAAAGACCATTACAGTATACTAACACATATATATGGACTTTAGAAAGATGGTAACGATAACCCTATATGCAAAACAGAAAAAGAGACTCAGATGTATGGAACAGACTTGTGGACTCTGGGAGAAGGCGAGGGTGGGATGTATCAGGAGAACAGCATTGAAACATGTATATTATCTAGGGTGAAACAGATCACCAGCCTTGGTTGGGTGCATGAGACAAGTGCTCGGGCCTGGTGCACTGGGAAGACCCAGAGGGATCGGGTGGAGAGGGAGGTGGGAGGGGGGACTGGGATGGGGAGTACATGTAAATCCATGGCTAATTCATATTAATGTATAACAAAAACTACTGTAATGATGTAAAGTAATTAGCCTCCAACTAATAAAAATTAAATAAAAAAAAATAAATAAATAAAATTTAAAAAAAAAAAAAAAAAGAAAATTATCAAGCTGTATAGGATTCTAGAAGTTGAGGAGTCCATAATCAACACATAAAGCTCCTCCTATCATAGAGCTTAAATCTCAGTGGGTTAAACAGATAAGAAATAAGCAAACTGATCCATAAACTAGATGTTTTGATAATGGTAAGTACTAAGAACGAAATAAATGTAGGCACTGAGAAGAGTGACTGTGGTATAGAGATAGAAGCCCACCTTAGTTACAGAGGCTCACTCCCCTAGATTCACCACACCCTACACTGGGTCACATAGCCTTGGCTGTAATTGGTTTTGGATAATCATACAGCCCAATTACATCCAATGAGTAATAAACATTTAGAGTTCCAGAAAGAGAGACTGGGAAGATATTTTAGTCAAGAAATTTCCAAAACTGATGAAAGACTTCATAGCATAGATTTAATTAATTCATCAAAACCCAGGAATCTTAAATATAAAGAAAACTATTACCTAAACAGGTCATTAGCAAACTGCTGAGTAGTCATTAAAGAAAAAAAAAATCTTAAGAGCAGCCAATTAAAGGCAAATTATATACAGAAGGAAAATTATGGCTGTTACATCTTAAGAAATAATGGAGGATATAAGACAATGGTATATGATTTTTAAAGCATTAAAAGAAAAAAAATGTTAACCTGTAATTCTATACACAAAAAATGTTCTTTGAAAATAAAGAGGAAGCAAAGTATCAGATGTGTATATGTACATACTTATTTACTGGCACCTAACAGTTCTTTAATCTAACTGTATTACTCAATAAAACACAAATATGGTGGTAGGATTAGCACCTTCTTATTTTCACAACCAGCTTGGTATTTCACAGGACAAAACCAAGAAGAAAACTAAGAAGACTCCAAAGACCAACCCACTCAATTTCAACACTGATGGATTGTTCCCTATGGACTGCTCTCAATACTCAAGCTATATAACTGGGATTCTTTATGTGCCTAAAAGAGGCCACATCAACCCAGTGTGTGTCTAAGAAGCTTCTGTAGATGCCCAAAGCAGCTGCGGCAGAAGCTGAGGACAAAGCCAGGGTCAGAGTCCAACAGAGTCTTGCTCAGAGGATGTTTTGAACTGCCAACATCCACTGGATCATAGAAAAAGCAAGAGAATTTCAGAAAAACATCTACTTCTGTATATTGACTATGCCAAAGCCTTTGACTGTGTGGATAACAACAAACTGGAAACTTTAAGAGATGAGAATACCACACCCCCATACCAGTCTCCTGAGAAATCTGTATGCAGGTCAAGAAGCAACAGCTAGAACTGGACACGGAACAATGGACTGGTTCCAAACTGAAAAAGGGTTACGTCAAGACTGTATATCGTTACCCTGCTTATTAAACTTATATACAGAGTACATCATGCAAAACACCAGACTGGAAGAAGCACAAGCTGGAATCAAGATCGCCGGGAGAAATATCAATAACCTCAGATATGCAGATGACACCACTCTTATGGCAGTAAGCGAAGAGGAACTGAAGAGCCTCTTGATGAAAGTGAAAGAGGAGAGTGAAAAAGCTGGCTTAAAACTCAGCATTCAAAAAACGAAGATCATGGCACCCGGTCCCAATCGCTTCATGGCAAATAGATGGGGAAGCAATGGAAACAGTGACAGACTTTTATTTTCTTAGGCTCCAAAATCACTGCAGGTGGTGACTGCAGCCATGAAATTAAAAGACACTTGCTCCTTAGAAGAAAAGCTATGACAAACCTAGACCGCATATTAAAAAGCAGAGACAGAACTTTACCGACAATGGTGCATCTAGTCAAAGCTATGGTTTTTCCAGTGGTCATGTATAGATGTCAGAGTTGGACCATAAAGTTGAGTGCCAAAGAATTGATGTTTTTGAACTCTAGTGTTGGAGAAGACTCTTGAGAGTCCCTTGGACTGCAAGGAGATCAAACCAACAATCCTAAAGGAAATCAGTCCTGAATATTCATTGGAAGATCAGATGCTGAAGCTGAAGTTCCAATACTTTGGCCACCTGATGTGAAGAACTGACTCATTAGAAAAGACCCTGATGTTGGGAAACACTGAAGGCAGGAAGAGAAGGGGATGGCAGAGCATGAGATGGTTGGATGGCATCACAGACTCGATGGACATGAGTTTGAACAAGCTCTGGGAGTTGGTGATGGACAGGGAAGGCTGGCATGTTGCAGTCCATGGGGTCGCAAAGAGTCGGACACAACTGAGTAACTGAACCAAAGTGAACTGAAATGTATCTTCAGCCAGACAAAATCTGGGATAATTTATTCACTTGAGATCTGCATTATAAAAAAATTAAAAGAAATTGCTCATATAATTAAACAAATTTTAACATCAGAAAGAAGGAATGAGGAACACAAGAACAAAACTGGTAAAGTCATTACCAGACAATTTAATTCAACCCAAACCTACTATGGTCTGACTATGACAAAATGTTATATCAGGGGAGCATAAGGACAACAAGTTAGATGAATTGCCTTTGAAACTCCTACACTGAAGTAAAGAAAAGATTTATAGGTCTGAGTAGAGAACAAAGTTGGAAGTAATATATTCTATAAAAATTACAGGTGTATTGTAGAGTTTATACTGTGGTCTGCAGAGAAAGCTCAATGTACAGCATGACCTTTTGAAGTGAGGCTACACTAACAGAAACAAGTAACCTAGGCAGTTAAACAGCAGGAACAGCTGTAGAGAAATCACCAAATACATACTGGGGCCTTTAGCATGATCCTTATCTTTAACTGATATTTAGCACACACGAAAGAAAGAAGGGTAAATATGTTGGAAGAAAGGTTTACTATAAAAATTATTATAAATGCTTCTCTGCATAAGAAGTTTAACTTTCATGTTTAAGAATTTTTAACGAGGAAAGGCTCTGCATCACCATGGATTTTATCCAGATGGTTCTGGCTATAATGGAAATGCTATAAGGATGAGATATGTAATTACCAGGCCAGCTGGAACCGATTTTAAAAGCTTCTGTCCATGTGAACTTTACAGAGTCTGACAGAGGAGCCATGCACCTCAAATATCCAGAAGTAAACTGCAAAGATAAATCTAAGTAGGAGTCCAGGTCAAAGTAATAGATTTTGGAAAAGAAATGTTAATACATAGGGATGATGGCTGAAGCCACAAATATTAATGTTACTATCAAATTAAAGATGATTTAAAAGAGAGAGAAGGAAATGAAAGAAGTAACAGAGAATTCAACATATACTTGAGGACTTCAAGTCTCTTCATTCAACAACAGTACTGCACAGAAGATCAATAGGGAAACAGAAGACTTGAATAACACTATAAAATCACAAGATGTACCAGACTTCTAGGTAACAGCAGCAGAATATGTATTTTTAAGTGCATAAAGAACATTCTAAATGATAGTGTATGAGCTAGACCATAAAACAAACCTTGACAAATGTAGAAGAATTGAAGTTATTCAAAGTATGCTCTCTCCAATCATAATGGAAATATATCAGAAATAACAAAAACATCTTGATAAATATACACTACTAAATAAACAATGGCAATTCCAATCCTATACGTACATTTGTGAGAAATCAAAATACTTGTCCACACAAAATACACAAATATTCATATCAACATTATTCACACTAGTCAAAAGTGAAAATAATCAAAATGCTTTACTAAACTTTATTATTATAAATTAATGAAGGAATGAACAAAATATAGCATAGCCATATAATAGAATATTACTCAGCAATACAAAATGAAATACTGATATATTCTATCATAAATAGATCTTAGCATAAGTTTTTTTTTTTTATCATGCTAAGTAAGAGAAGTTAGAAACAAAAGTCCACGTATTTTATGATTTTCATGAAAGGTCCAGAAAGGACAAATCTAAACAGATATAATCCATACAGATATACAGGCTGATGGTTGGCCAGGCTCAAAGAGGGAAGGAGGGAACAATGGAGAATGACTGCTAATAGGTACTTGTTCCCTTTCAAGGATCATTACAATGTTTTAAAAAAATCACGGCTACACATCTCTGTGAACATCTAAAAACCAGTGAATTATATATACACTTTAATTGGATGGATTTTGTGCTGTAAGGATTATATACCAGTAAGAACAAAGGAAGGTAAACTAAAAACACTTTCAGACAAACAAATACTGAAAGAAATCATTACTAACACATTCATACTGACAGAATAGCTAAAGAAAGTCCTTTAAGTTGAAGGAAAAATGATAAAAGACAAAAATATTTATTTACACACAAAAAGGAAAAGCACTAAAAATAAGAATGATATGAGTGTGTAATTAATATATAATTGAATCTATTTATTGGAGAAGGAATCGGCAACCCATGCCAGGATTCTTGCTTGGAGAATTTCATGGACAGAGAGGCCTGGAAAGCTACAGTCCATAGGGTCTCAGAGTTGCTCAGACACAACTGAGCAACTATCACTCACTCACTTCATCTATTTAAGAGATAAATGTCTGTTTATGTAAAAATAATAACAATATATTGTAGCACATTGTAGCACCATAACATATGTTTAAGTGAAATAATGACCACAACTCCATAAAGTCTATTAGGAAAGAGACAGAAATATACAACTGTAATATTTTTATACTGTGTGAAATAGTTTAATATTACCTGAAGGTAGACTATGATTAAGTTAAAGATGTATACTACAAACCTTTAATACAACCACTAAAAAAGTAAAATAAAAGTTTATAGCTAATAATAAAGCAAATAAAATGGAAACATAAAAAGGGGAAAAGCAACAAGGGACAGGATTCTCAAGGGACAGCAAATCAATAAAAATATGACAGACAAATCTAACCACATCAATAATCACATTAAAGGCAAATGGTCTAAAGACTCCAATTAAAATGCAAATATTGGAAGAGATTGGTTCAAGATGGCAAAATAGAAGGACATGTGTTCACCTTTTCTTGTGAAGAGCGCTGAAATCACAACTAATTGCTGAACAACAGGAAGATTGTGGAATGCACCAAAAATGATACCCCACATCCAAAGAATAAGGAGAAGCCACAATGAGACAGTAAAAGGGGCACAATCACAATAAAATCAAATCCTGTAACTGCCAGGTGGACAAACCACAAAAATGGAGAATTATACCACAGAAGTTCTCCCACTAGAGCAAAGGTTCTGAGACCCATGTCAGGCCTCCCATCCTGAGGATCCAGCAATGGGAGCGGGAATCTCCAGAGAATCAGACTTTGAAGCCCAGTGGGATTTGATCTCAGGACTTTCACAGAACTGGGGAAAACACAGACTCCACTCTTGGAGGGCACACACAAAGTCTTTTGCTCACCAGGACCCAGGGAAGGAGTAGTGATCCCACAGGAGACTGAACCACACCTGTCTGCTAGACCCCTGGAGGGTGTCCTGCAGGGGGTGGGGGCTGCTGTGGTCCACCCAGAGGACAAGGGTTAAGGCAGAAACAGTTCTGCGAAATATTAATTGGTGTGAGCCCTCTCAGAGACCTCTATAAGCCCCACCATACAGCATGTGTGCCCCAGTGCTGGCTCACCTCAGGCAAAACAATGAACAAGGAGGGAACACAGCCCTAATGATCAGCAGAAAAGTGGATTAAAGTTTTACTAAACACAGCCCTAGTCACCAGAGTAAGGTCCAGTTCCACCCACCACAAGTCCTCCCTATCAGAAAGCTTGCACAAGCCTCTTAGCCTCATGCACCAGAGGCAGACAGCAGAATCAAGAACTACAGTCTTGCAGTCTGCAAGATGGAAAGCACAATCACAGAAAGTTAGACAAAATGAATAGGCAGAGGATTATGTTCCAGATAAAGGAACAAGATAAAATCCAAGAAAAACAACTAAATGCAGTGGACACTGGCAACCTTTCAGAAAAATAATTAAGAATAATAATAGAGAAGATAATCCAGGATTTGGGTGGGGGCAGGGATGGAGGTAAAGATTGAGAAAATGCAAGAAATGTTTAACAAAGACCTTCAAAAAACTAAGATCATGCATGACATGTGGTCCCATCACTTCATGGCAAATAGATGGGGAAACAATGGAAACAGTGACATACTTTATTTTCTTGGGCTCCAAAATCACTGTAGATGGTGATTGCAGCCATGAAAGTAAAAGCCACTTGCTCCTTGGAAAAAAAGCTATGACCAACCTAGACAGCATATAAAAAAGCAGAGACATTACTTTGTCAACAAAGGTCTGTCTAGTCAAAGCTATGGTTTTTCCAGTGGTCATGTATGGATGTGAGTTGGACTATAAAGAAAGCTGAGCGCTGAAGAATTGATGCTTTTGAACTGTGGTGTTGGAGAAGACTCCTGAGAGTCCCGTGGACTGCAAGGAGATCCAACCAGTCCAGCCTAAAGGAAATTGGTCCTGAATGTTCAATGGAAGGACTGATGTTGAAGCTGAAACTCCAGTACTTTGGCCACCTGATGCGAAGAGCTGACTCAATGGAAAAGACCCTGATGCTGGGAAAGACTGAAGGCAGGAGGAGAAGGGGACGACAGAGGATGAGATGGTTGGATGGCATCACAAACTCAATAGACATGAGGTTGAGCAAGCTCCAGATGTTGGTGATGGACAGGGAAAGCTGGCATGCTGCAGTCCATGGGGTCGCAAAGAGTTGGACATGATTGAGAGACTGAACTGAGAAGAGCTAAAGAACAAATAAACAGAAATGAACAATAAAATAACTGAAATGAAAAATACACAAGAAAAAATCAACAGCAGAATAACTAAGCCAAAAGAACAAACAAGTGGCCTAGAAGACAGAATGGTGGAAATCACTATCACAGAACAGAATAAAGAAAAAAGTGAAAACAGCCTAAGAGACCTCTGGGACAACACTAAAGGTGTCAATGTTCACAATATCAGGGTGCCAGAAAAAGAAGAGAGAACCTGAGAAAATAATTTAAGAAATAATAACTGAAAACTTCCCTAACACAGGAAAGGAAAGTCAACCAAATTCAGGAAGCACACAGTGTTTCAGGCAGGATAAACCCATGCCTAGACACATAGTTATCAAATAGACAAAAATTTAAAAATATTAAAAGCAACAAGGAGAAAATGACAACATACAAGGGAACTGCAATAGGTTATGAGCAAATCTCTCAGCAGAAAATTCACAAAGAGAGTGAAAGTGAAAGTCGCTCAGTCATGTCCAACTTTTGCCACCCACAGACTGTCAGTTCAGTTCATTCACTAAGTTGTGTCCGACTCTTTGCGACCCCATGGACTGCAGCACGCTAGGCCTCCCTGTCCATCACCAACTCCCGGAGTTGACTCAAACTCATGTCCATTGAGTCCCATATGCTTTTTACAGCATCAGGATCTTTTCTAGTGAGTCAGTTCTTTGCAACAGGTGCCCAAAGTATTGTAGTTTCGGCTTCAGCATCAGTCCTTCCAGTGAACATTCAGGACTGATTTCTTTTAGAATGGACTGATTGGATCTCCTTGCAGAGATCCATGGAATTCTCCAGACCAGAATATTGGAGTGGGTAGCCTCTCCCTTCTCCAGGTGATCTTCCCAACCCCAGGTCTCGTGCATTGCAGGCAGATTACCAGCTGAGCCACATTCACAAAGGAGTGGCACAATATATTTAAAGGATGAAAGGTTCAGTTCAGTTCAGTCGCTCAGTTATAAGGACATACAGCCAAAAATATTCTACCCAGCAAGGCTCTATTCAGATTTGACAGAGAAAATCTTACAGGCAAGCAAAGACTAAGAGAATTCAGCAACATCAGACCAGCTTTGCCACAAATGCTAAAGAACTCCTCTAGGTTGTAAAGAGACTAGTAACTTTAAAAACACCTTTAACATATATAGACTACTGTGTCAAAACCTCATGGAAATAGCAAACCCCAAAACTACAATACATACATACACAAAAGAAAAGGGAAACCAAACACACACTAAAGATGATCATCAAAACACAAGAGAGGAGAACAAAAGAGTAAGGGGAATAAAAGACCTACAAAAACAAACCCAAATCTATTTTTTAAATAGCAAAGGGAATAGACATATTGGGATATATTAATAAATACCTTAAATTTAAGTGGATTAAACAGTCCAACCAAAAGACAAGACTGGCTGAGTGGATACAAAAAGAAGGTGCATATACATGCTGTCTACAGGAAACCCATCTAAGACTTATGGAAACAAACAGACTTAAAGTGAAGGAAGAAGGTATTTCACACAAATGGAAATAAAAGGAAACCTGAAGTAGAAATACTCATATCAGGAAAAAAGTAGACTTTAAAACAGACTGTTATGAGAGACGAAGAAGAACACTATATAATGATCAAAGGTTCAATCCAAGAAGATATAACAACTGTAATTACATATGCAACTAACAGAGAAGTACCTCAATATATAAACAGATATTAAAAGCCATAAAGGAAGAAAGCAAGGAAGAATCAGCTTGTGTTACTACACAATTACAGTGAGGGACTTTAACGCACCATTTCATCAATGGACAGATCATCCAAGAGAAAAAATAAATAAGGAAACAGGCTTTGAGTGACCCATTAGACCAGATGGACTTGACATTACAACATTCCCTCCAAAAGTGGCAACATACACATTCTTCTAAAGTGCACACAGAACATTCTTTAGAATTGTCAACATACTGGCCCTCAGAATGAGCCTTGGTAAATTTAAGAAAGCGGAAATCATATCAAGCCCATTTCCTAATCACAATGCTATAAGATTAGGAATAAACTACAAGGAAAAAAAAAACTATATGAAAACACAAACCCATGTAGGCTAAATAATAAACTATAATTCATTTCAATCCTTATCAAATTACCAATGACATTTTTCACAGAACTAGAGCAAAAACACTTAAAATTTTTATGGAGACACCAAAGACCTCAAATAGAGTAATCTTGAGAAAGAAACATGGAGTAAGAGGAATCAGGGTCTATGAATCCAGACTATACTACAAAGCTACAATCATCAAAATAATATGGTCCCGGCACAAACACAGAAATACAAATCAATGGAGCAGGTTAGAAAGCACAGAAATAAATCCACACACCTATGGTCAATTAGGGGCTTCCCTGGTGGCTCAGTGCTAAAGAACCCGCCTGCCAGTGCAGGAGTTATGAGTTCAATCCCTATGTTGGGAAGATCCCCCAGAGGAGGGAAGGGCAACACACTCCAGTGTTCCTCCTTAGGAGATCTCTTGGACAGAGAAGCCTGGCAGCCTACAGTCCATGGGGCTGCAAATGTATCAGACACGACTTACTGACTAAACAACAAGATGGTCAATTTATAACAAAGGGGGTATGACTACACAATGGTGGAAAGACACTCTCTTCAACAAATGGCGCTGGGAAAACTGGACAGCTACCTGTAAAAAAGTAAAATTAGATCATTCTTTAACACCATGCAAAAATAAACTCAAAATGAATTAAAGAACTACATGTGAGACTGGACAGTATAAAACTCCTAGAGGAAAACATAGGCAGAACACTCTGACATAAATCGTAGCTCTATCTTTTTCAATTCATCTCCTAGAATAATGAAAACAAAAACAAAAATACACAAATGTTACCTAATAAAATGCAAAAGTTTTTGTACAGCAAAAGAAAACATAAAGAAAACGAAAAGACAACTCACACACTGGGAGAAAATATTTGCAAATGATGTGACTGACAAGGAATTGGTCTCCAAAATTTACAAACAGTTCATAAAGTCACATATCACTAAAACAAACAATCCAATTTTTTAAAAATGGGCAGAAGACCTAGACATTTCTTCAAAGAAGACATATAGATGGCCAAAAGGCACATTAAAACATGCTTAACAGAACTAATTATTAGAGAAATGCAAACCAAAACTATAGTGAGATATAACCAGACAAAATGACTATCATTAAAAAATCCCAAAAAAATAAATGTTAGAGAGGCTATGGATAGAAGGAAACCCTCATACACTGTTGGTAGGAATGTAAACTGGTACAGCCATGGTGGATAACAGTATGGAAGTTCTTTTAAAAATTAAAAAGAGAGCTACCATTAGACCCTGCAATCCCACTCCTGGGCATATATCCAGAGAAAAGCATGGTCGGAAAGAATACATGCACCCCAGTGTTCACTGTAACACTATTTACAATAGCCAAAACATGGAAGCAAGGTAAATGACCATTGACAGAGGAATGGATAAAGAAGATATGGTACATATTATGATGGGATATTACTCAGCCATAAAAAGAATGAAATAATGCCATTTGCAGCAACATGGATGGACCTAGAGACTGTCATACTGAGTGAAGTCGGAGAAAGAAAAATATCATATAATATGCCTTATAAGGGGGATCTAAAAAGAAATAAGGCTTCCCTCATAGCTCAGTTGGTAAAGAATCCACTGGCAATGCAGGAGATCCTGGTTCAATTCCTGGGTCGGGAAGATCCCCTGGAGAAGGGATAGGCTACCCACTCCAGTATCCTTGGGCTTCCCTGGTAACTCAGCTGGTAAAGAATCTGCCTGCAATGCGGGAGACCTGGGTTTGATCCCTGAGTTGGGAAGATCCTCTGGAGATGGGAAAGGCTACCCACTCCAGTATACTGGCCTGGAGAATTCCATGGACTATAAAGTCCATGGGGTCGCAAAGGGTTGGACACGACTGAGCAATTTTCACTGTCACTTTCAAAAAGAAATGATACAAATGAACTTATCTATAAAGCAGAAACAGACTTACAGAATGAACTTATGGTTACCGGAGGGAAGAGATAAATAGGGAGCTTGCGATTGACATGTATACATTACTATATTTAAAATAGATTATCAACAAGTGCCTATGATAGAGCACAGGCAACTGTGCTCATTGTTCTGTGACACTGGATACGAGGGGAGTTTGGGGGAGAAGGGGTACATTTAAATGTTGGCTGAGTTGCTCTGAAACTATCACAGCATTGTTAATCAGCCCCAATCAGCTATACTCTGATGTAAAATTAGAAGTTTAATAAAAATGAAATATTGTTAGATTGGATTAAAAAAGCAAGATCCACCTACATGGTGCCTACAAGAAGCACACTTTTAACCCAATGACAAATACAGGTTAAAAGTAAAATGACAGAAAGACATATGCCATGCTAACACTACTCAAAAGAGAGTTGAATGTCTACTTTAATATCAAAGTAGATTTCACAGCAAACAATATTGCCAAGTATAAAGATATTCATCTTCTAAATTCTATAGTAATTAGATCCCAATTAAAATAAAAATTTTTTAATTTTTAATTAAAAAAAAAGATAAGCTGGTAAATTTATCAAGAAGACACAAATATCCTAAATGCTCTTACCCCTAATAACAGTATTTCAAAATGAATGACTCAGACACTTTCAGAACTAAAAAACAAAATCAACAGATCCATAGTTACTGCCAAAGACTTTGATCATCTACTCTCAGTATTTGATAAAAATGGTTTTAAAAAATCAGCAAGCAGGATTTTACAGAAGCATCAACCAACTTCATTCACTTAACTGAATTAAAGAACACTCCATCTGACAATAGCAGAATATACATTCGTTCCAAGTGTCCATCAATATAGATCATATGCTGAGCTATAAAACAACTTTCAAATTTAAAATAAGTTATACAAAGTATATTCAATGACCACAGTGATAATAAATTATAAATCAATATCTCTTTTTTAAATAAATCAATATCTTAAAGTTATCTGGAATAATCAGTGTTTGAAAAATGAATACTACACATCTAAATGAACACCACATATGGATCAAAGGAAAAACAGTTATTGTTGTTCAGTCATTCAGTCATGTCCAACTCTTTGTGACTCCATGGACTGCAGCATGCCAGGCTTCCCTTTCCTTCACCATTTTCCAAAGGAAAAATCAAAATGGGAATTAATAGCTATTTTTCTTTTTTACTGAATGTAAATGAAATAAAAATACTGAAATCCCTGAGATGCTGTTATAGTAATAATTAGGAGGAAATTTATAGTAAACACTATAGTTTTAGTGTTTGCTGCTGCTGCTACTAAGTCACTTCAGCTGTGTCCAACTCTGTGCAACCCCATAGACGGCAGCCCACCAGGCTCCCCCGTCCCTGGGATTCTCCAGGCAAGAACACTGGAGTGGGTTACCATTTGCTTCTCCAATGCATTAAAGTGAAAAGTGAAAGTGAAGTCGCTCAATCATGTCTGACTCTTGGCGACACCAAGGACTGCAGCCTACCAGGCTCCTCCGTCCATGGGATTTTCCAGGCAAGAGTACAGGAGTGGGTTGCCAATGCCTTCTCCGAGTTTTAGTGTTTAGTAAACACTAAAATTGGAAAGAGCATATCAAAGCAGTGATTTCAACTTCTGTTTTAAGAAACTGAAGATAGAGCAAATTGGGAGTTACATCAGCATCATAGTATATGTAATGAGATGTCCTCTTTTCCTCTCTTCTTCAATCTACAACCAATAGGACACTCACAATTCAACAAAGGTACCTCTGCAAACACACCAGGACACACCAGTGCAATGGGGGGGGGGGGGCATAAACCTGACAACACCAGACGTAGCAGAGGCAAGTTAGACCCAGCTCCTTCCATCCCCCATCTCCCACCCCAACAAGCCTGTGTCTTAGGAGATCCCTTATATAGCAGGCTCAAAGTAAAGGCATATAAAATGATACTCCAAGTAAATTGCAGCCAAAAGCAAGCAGGGTCAGTCAGTTAGTCAGTTCAGTCGCTCAGTCATGTCCGACTCTTTGCGACCCCATGAATCGCAGCACGCCAGGCCTCCCTGTCCATCACAAACTCCTGGAGTTTACTCAAACTCATGCCTATCGAGTCAGTGATGCCATCCAGCCATCTCATCCTCTGTCGTCCCCTTCTCCTCCTGCCCCCAATTCCTCCCAGCATCAGGGTCTTTTCCAATGAGTCAACACTTCGCATGAGGTGGCCAAAGTATTAGACAAATAATTGGCCAATTATTACTATAGCAGTATCAGTCCTTCCAATGAACACCCAGGACTTATCTCCTTCAGGATGGACTGATTGGATCTCCTTGCTGTCCAAGGGACTCTCAAGAGTCTTCTCCAACACCACAATTCAAAAGCATCAATTTTTCGGTGCTCAGCTTTCTTCACAGTCCAACTCTCACATCCATACATGACCACTAGAAAAACCATAGCCTTGACCAGACGGACCTTTGTTGGCAAAGTAATGTCTCTGCTTTTTAACATGCTATCTAGGTTAGTAATAACTTTCCTTCCAAGGAGTAAGCGTCTTTTAATTTCATGACAGCAGTCACCATCCGCAGTGATTTTGGAGCCCAAAAAATTAAAGTCTGACACTGTTTCCACTGTCTCCCCATCTATTTCCCATGAGGTGATGGGACCAGATGCCATGATCTTAGTTTTCTGAATGTTGAGCTTTAAGCCAACTTTTTCACTCTCCTCTTTCACTTTCAAGCAGGGTAGCCATACTCAAATCAGACAAAATAGACTTCAAGACAGAAAAGCTAACAAGAGACAAAGATGTACTATATATAACTATAAAGAGGACAATTCGTCAAGAAGACTTAGTAGCTATTAATATAAATGCAACTAACATAAGAGCACCAAAATAGATAAAGCACTTACTAATAGACACAAAGGGGAAAGTTGACAGCAACACAACTTTACTACCCCACCAATGGATAGATCACCCAGACAGAAAACCAACAAGGAAGCAGTGGCCTGACATGAAACATTAGGCCAGATGAATTTGATAGATTTGTACAAAACATTCCATCCAAAAGCAAAAGAATACACATTCTTCTCAAGTTCACATTGAAGTTACTCATAAGCGGATATGTTAAGACATCAAACAAGTCTCAATAAATTTAAGAAGAATAAAATCATTTCAAACATCTTTCTAATCACAATGGTATAAAACTAGAAATCAACTATAAGAAGAAAGCTGGAAGAGTCACAAATTTGTGGAGAATGAACAGCATACTACTGAACAACAACTGGATCAATGAAGAAATCAGAGGAGAAATTTAAAATACTTGAAAACAAATGAAAATGGAAAACACAACATATTTACAAGATGCAACAGAAAAGTATTGAGAGTCAGGTTTATAGCAGTTCAGACCTATCTCAAGTAATAAGAAAAACCTCAAATAAACAATCTACCCTTTCACCTAAAGGAGCTAGAAAAATAAGAATGAATGAAGCCTAGAGTGTGCAGAAGAAAGAAAATAATAAAGATCAGAGCAGAAATAAATGAAACACAATCTAAAAAGGAAATAGACAGTATCTAGGAAACTAAGAGCTGATTCTTTGAAATGGTAAACAAAACTGACAAACCTTTAGCTAGACTCACTAATGAAAAAGGAGGCAAGGCTCTAATAAATAAAACCAGAAACGAAAGAAGAGAAATAATAGATATCACAGAAATACAGAGAAATATAAAATAATACTATGAACAGCTACATGCCAATAAATTAAACAGTCTAGGAGAAATGGACAAACTCTTAGAATCACACAACCTTCTAAGACTGAATCATGAATAAATAGCAAATCTGAATAGTCTGATCACTAGCAAAGAGACTGAAACAGTTATCAAAAACCTCCTCCAAAAACAGAAGTCCAGGACCATAAGATCCACAAGTGAATTCTAAAAATCATTAAAGGAAGATATAATACCTATTGTTCTCAAATTCTTCCCCAAAATTGAAGAATAGGGAATACATGCTAACTCATTTTACAAAGCCAATGTTACCCTGATACCAAAACCAGACACAGACAACAAATAAAAAAGGAAATTACAAGCCAGTATCTCTGATGAACACAGATGCAAAAATCCTCAATAGAATATTAACAGATAGAAAACAACAATGCAGTAAAATGATCATACACTATGATGAGGTGAAATTTACTTCAGGAATGCAAAGATGGTTCAACATCCATATATCACTATGATACACCACAAGAAAAAAAAATGAAAGCTAAAAACATGATGATCATCTCAACAGATGCAGGAAAAGTGTCTGGCAAAATTCAACATCAATTTATGATAAAAATCGTCAATAAAATGGGTATAAACTGAATGAGCTTCAATATAGTAAAACCCATACAATGACAAACCACAGCTAACTCCACATTCAATGGTGAAAAACTGAGAGCTATCTCTCTAAAATCAGAAAAAGGACAAGGATGTCCACTCCTGCCACTCTTACTCAACATGTAGTAAGTCAGTCAGAGAAATTAGGCAAGAAAAAGGAAAAAAGGTAGGGCTAGTGCACTGGGATGACCCAGAGGGATGGGATGGGGAGAGGGGTGGAAGGGGGGTTCAGGATGGGGAACACATGTACAACCATGGTGGATTCATGTCAATGTATGTCAAAACCAAAACAATACTGTAAAGTAAAAAAATAAAAAATAAAAATAAGTAAATTTTTAAAAAATTTAAAAAATAAAAAACATTCTAAAGGAATAGTAAAACTCACTATTTATAGATGACATGATTTCATATATAGGAAATCTCAAAGACCCCACCAAAACCTGAGATGATAAATACAGTAAAGTTGCAGGGCACAAGATCAACATATAAAAATCTGTCTTATTTCTCTATGCTAACAATGAGAAGGAGAAATTAAGAAAACAATACCACTTACAATCATGACAGAATAAAATACAAAGAAACTTAACAAAGAAAGTGAAAGACCTACACACTGAAAACTAAGACACTGTTTAATGAAATTGAAACATCACAAATAAATGGAGAGAGATTTCATGCCCGTGGATTCAAAGAATCAACATAACTAAAATGTCCATATATCTAAAGTAATCTACAGACCTAATGCAAGTCCTATCAAAATATCAATGGTGTTTTTCACAAAGTTAGAATAAATAATTCTAAAATTGCAAGGAAATACAAGAAACTCTGAATAACCAAAGCAATTCTAAGAAAAAAGAATATAGCTGGAGCTATCACCTCCCTGTTTTCCAACTATATTACAAAGCTATCATAATCCTAGCAGCATGGTATTGGCAGGAAAACAGATACACAGATCTATAGAACAGAACTGAGAGCCCAGAAATAACCCAGGCATATATGGACAACTAATTTACAACAAAGTAGCAAACAACATACACTGGAGAAAGATAATCTCTTCAATAAATAGTGTTGGTAAAACTAGAGAGCTACATGCAAAAAAAAAAAAAAAGGACTGAGACCACTATCTCACACCATACACAGACATCAACTCAAAAGGAATTAAAGACTTGAAAGGAAGACCTGAAATAATAAAACTAGAAGAAAGCATAGGCAGTGTGCTCTCTGACATCATTTTCAATAATCTTTCAAGATATGACTCCTCAGGCAAGGGAAATAAAAGCAAAAATAAACAAATGGAACTACATCAAACTAAAAAAGCACAACAGGGAATAATCAACAAAACAAAAAGACAAGTGGATAGGAAGGGATTTCCAAATCATATATCTAATAAGGTGTTAATATCCAAAATATATAAAGAACTCATGCAATTCAAAAACAACTTCATTAAAATATGAGCAGAAGAACTGAATAAACATTTTTCCAAAGAAGACACACAGGTGGCCAACATGATTTTCAACATCATGAATTAATAAAGGGAAATACAAATCAAAACCACAAGAAAATATCACCTCATGTTGGTTAGATGGTTAGACTGACCATTATCATTAGGCAAGAAATAACAAATGTTTGCAAGGATATGGAGAAAAGTGTTGGTGGTAATGTAAACTGGTGTAGCCACTATGAAAAACAGTATGGAAATTCCTCAAAAAAATAAGCATAGAACTACCATATGATTGAAATATCCCATTCTTAAGTATATATCCAAAGAATACAAAAAGCACTCATTCAAAAATGTATGCACTATGTTCACTGCAGCATTATTTACAGTAGCCAAGATACAGAAACAACTTAAGTGCTCATCAATAGATAGGTAGATAAAGAAGATATAGCATGTGCATACAGATGGATACATACATATATACATATACACAACAGAATATTACTCAGCCTTAAAAAAGATGAAATCTGGGAATTCTCTGGCAGTCCAGTGGTTAGGACAATGTGCTCTCACTGCTGCGGACCCAAGTTCAATCCCTGGTCAGCGAACTAAAATCCCACAAGCTGCAGGGCATAGCCAAAATAACAGATGAAATCTTTCCGTGTGTGACACCATGGATGGACCTTGAGGGTATTTTGCATAGTGAAATAAGTCAGACAGAAAGACAAATGCTGTATGATTTCACTCATAACTGCAATTTTTAAAACAAACACCAGAAATAAATTCACACCTACAGTCAATCTTCAACAGAGAAGGCAAGCATATACAATGGAGAAAAGACAGTCTCTTCAGTAAGTGGTGTTGGGAAAGCTTGAAAGCCACATATAAATTAGTGAAGTTAGGACACTTCATACATATGCAAAAATAAACTCAAAATGGCTTAAAATTTATATAAATATAACATATGACATTATTAAACTTCTAGAAGAGAACATACACAGAACATTCTCTGATATAAGTTGTAGCAATGATTTCTTAGGTCAGCTTCTCAAGGCAATGAAATAAAAGAAAAAAGAAACAAATAGGACCTGATAAAACTTTTAATCCTTTACACAGCAAAGGAAACTATAAAAAAATGATAAGGCAACCAAAATGGGAAAAAATACTTGCAAACACTGTGCCCAACAAAGGATTAATTTCTAAAATATACAAACAGTTCACACAATCAATAACAAAGAAAAAACAATGAAAAAATGGGCAGAACATCTAAATAGATATTTCTCCAAAGAAGATATACAGATGACCATCAGGCCCATGAAAAGATGCTCAACATGGCTAATTATTAGAGAAATGCAAATCAAAACTACAATGAGGTATCCCCTTACATCTATCAGAATGGCCATCAACAAAAAGTGTACAAATAATAAATTCTGGAGAGTGTGGAGAAACGGGAAGCCTCTTACACCGTTGGTGAGAATGTAAGTTGGTGCAGCCACTATGAAAAACAATATGGAGAAACCTTAAAAAACTAAAACATAGAGTTGCCATAAAATCCAGCAATTCTAACTCTGGGCATACATCTGAAGAAAACTCTAATTCGAAAAGATACCTGCAACCTAGTGCTCATAGCAGCACTATTTACAAGTAGCCAAGGCACTGAAACACCGAAATGTGCACTGCCAGATGAATGGCCAGATATGTGGTCCATACATACAAAAGAATATCACTCAACCATAAAACATCATGCAATAATGCTATCTGCAACAACACAGATGGACCCGGAGACTATCATACTAAGCGAAATAAGTTAGACAGAAAGGCAAACATCACAGGATACCACATACATGTGGAATCCAAAGTATGATACAAATGAACTTATTTACAAAAGACAAATAGACTCACAGACACAGAAAACAAACTTATTGTCACCAAAGACAAAAGGTGGTCTAAGAGGAGTAAATTAGGAGTTTGAGATTAGCAGATAAAGAGTACTATATATAAAATAAACAAGGTCCTGCTGTATACAATAGGGAACTATATTCAATATCAAGTAATAAACCATAATAAAAAAGAAAAAAATAAATTATCAGACAAAACAACACAAACACACATAGACGGATTCAGAGACCAGAGTAGTAGTTACCAGAGTGAAAGGGGCAGGGCAAGCAGAGACTGAAACAGGTAAAGGGGATCAACCTGAAAACTGTGACTATTGCATCCGAATTTGTCCCTCAAATTAGCAGGTTAACGACCTCATCAGCACCGCTCAGTAATACTTTATAAGAGTGTCTGTGAGACCTTTTGGATCGGGATATTAGTTACAGAACGAGGCAATGCTGACACTCAGCCGAAGGCTCAGCCTAAGACAGACTGTCACGACAGGGGAGCTCACAAACCAAGCTGGAACTGCAGTCATGACAGTGTGTGGGTCTGGGACACGAGGCGCCAGCTACTTTCTGTTCCCTCTACAGGCTAGGACTTACAGGCTATAACTCTTACAACAGGACTCGGATGTCATTTTAATTGCTCCATTTAGAGATGGAAACCTCTATCAATGAGGTCAAGGAATCTGCTGGTAACTGGTGGAAGAACCCACTGAATTTTTTTCACTCAAATACCCTCTCATCCACAAGAAGCTAAACTGCTCAACTCCTGCGTAGTAATGAATAAACTTAAGAAATGACTCATTTGTTAGTCTATAAGCTGAACTGCATATTCAAATCAAGCACAATCATTAGATTATTCCTAGGGACACATGACCTGAGTTATTTACCAAATTATACATGAGAAAAAATGAAATACTTATACATTGAAACCTCATTATATGTTCTCTATAAGAAAAAAAGGAGCTTAGTAAAAAGCATTTTTACCAAACTGCATGCATACGATCTTGTCTCACACAGAAGGAAGCCTTAGGTAAGCATGCCGTGGGGGTGAGGTATGTGTGAGAAAGGCGGGAACAAACACAGAAGGGTCGCCCGCCAGCGTGTGCTGGGCTGAGGTAATGGCTCTTCACTCAGCACCCTCCTGATGCCTGAACAGTCTCTCCAGGAGACGACAGATACAATTTCTCCAGAAACCTTGCTCTCCACCTCCCTTATGCATTTGAATTGACTCTGTGAGAGAGAGTTAGCTAAGGCTACAGTAATAGCTCTTGCTTCAAGCACAGCAATTAAGAGTGCCTGTTTCCTCTCCTCCTACATCTGTTCTGAGAGTGGAGTGAATACACTCGAGTTATTTTCTGGATATACAGTAATTGCTCGGAAATGACAACTCACCCGTCTGTAGAGTATGCTGTGCTTTTTCAGGTGAGGAATACCCAGGCTAACCTAAACGTTCAGTTGACACAGTCATCTGCTGTGCCATGAGAAAGGAAAAAGACAGTTTGACTTGAATTAGTCAGAGCAGTTGTCCAAAAATCAGTGCCCTGGTGAGGCAGTTAGACGGTGACCTACCAGTGTGCTGTGCTTTAGGGACCTCAAAATACTCCCCACCCTACCTCCAACTCCCTCTGCCTCTGACATACAAGCACCTGCCGTCAACCTTCATACTTCATTTCTCTGAATTAAAACCTCATGTCTCATTTTTTCTTAAAATATAAAACCCATCAGAATGAGGGATAATTCTATAGAACCAACATAAATCATAACACCTAAATATTTAATTTTTTTATGGTCCTTCACACATTTCAAAATTATCTGAAATTCAGCAACTAATCTCAAAGCCTTGGCAGGGCTTGGCAAGAACTGCCGCATTTACACAACCCAGGAACCAGGGGAGAAAGAGATGGGAACTTCCTCCGGCGTTCCATGGGCTGAGCCAGGCCTCTCTCAGAGATATGACACGTGTGTGTGATCAACGGTCTTTCAGTATTCAACTCATAGTTCTACGGTAACACAGTTCTGCTCATAATTTTTCACTGAAAGATGATTAAAGAGCACCGTGATAAGGCTTGCTTTAAAAATTATACTTTAAGTCCATTTATGATTTATTTTTGTTTTTTAATACAGATATTCTGCAACAGAACCAACTCCTGTCCCATGGGGGATCATTTTCCCATCATTTAGTAATTTCCCTTCTTCCTACATTACTGAGAACATGACCCCAGCAAGGGCAGCAGCTCCTCCTGCAGGGCTCCACGGGGTCTGCCTGGGTCACGGCAGTGCCCGAGTCGGGGCCAGGCTGCCACAGCCACTCCAGAAGCCTGAAGGAAAGAAAGGCCAGTGGCATCTCCTCTCTGGCTCTGACTGCAGTGGGCCCATGGGCACCCTCGACTATGGGGAGCTGGGGGCCTGTCTTTCCCCACCGAGGCACGTCCTCACCCATACCATCAGCTTCCTCTCACACTAGATGCTCCTCGATCCACATTTAGAAGTTCTCATTAAACTCAGAAAACAAGCTTTAGGAAAGCCTGGAAAAGAAATCCAGAGATGCAAACACCTGAAGAAGAGGGACAAAAATAAATCCCTCTGGCTATGGACACAGCCAAGAGGAGAATTCTCAAATGTTCTGCTTGAATTAAATGAGCCTGTGGGTATTCTCTATGCATTGTGCATGTCTTCATCGTGTTCATTCACCTTTCAAAGGCAATTTCATTTTCCCCAACACTGACTGCATTTTGCGTAGACTGACAGATCACGGACAGGGAGGGAATTTGTATTCTATACGTGGAGAAATTAACTGACAACAATGCCTCTCAGCCAGGCTCTCCTGTCCCACTCTCTCACAGCCTCATGCCTTATGTTTTGTAAACGACGACACTGCTGACCTTGGTAGCACTGTGCCCACTTGGCCATGGGCCGCTTTTGTCCGCCTTAGTATTTAAGTGGTCTTTGGAGACTCCTGGCTGCTTCTGCCCAGAGAGAATGAACGTGTCTGCAGCCCCCACAGCTCCCTGAGTCTTATTCCAGCTTCCTCGGTCACGCCTTATCCACCCTGGGTTCAGGGACCAGTGTGAGCGGCAAGACATTATAATAAATTTATTTTCAGGATAGTGCCTCAAATTTCTTGAAACCCTGAAGGGGGAAAATTTTACTCAGGTCATTAAACCTTCTTTTTCACAATTATCTTATTAAAAGGTTTATCCTCCTCCAGCCTTATTGAGCCCGCATGACAAGATGTGTTGCCGAGATAAATGACACCCTGCATATCCCTGGACTAGCAAAGGACACAGCTGAAGTATTACTTAGAGTGATGGATAGTTAAAGATGTGGAACTAAAACAGATACATCCATAATTTGGAGAAGTAAGGAAAGACAATAGTTGGGAAAACAGTATTTTTAAAACACAACGATCACAATTTGTATTATGTATCATGAAAACTATTTTATTTGTATTATGAAAACTAATTACAGTAAATGAGTCTCTGTGATTCTATTTACTGCTGAGCCATTTTTTTCCTGATGCTATATCTTTGTTGGTGCAGTTGGACTATGTATGTTGGGAGATGGCAACATAAACCAACGCATCTAAAGTTAGGAATTAGGAACCATGTCCAACGGGACAGTTCTCAGCTACAGACTCGTGAAAAGCACACAAAAATGTTACAGAAACTGTTTCACGGTTATACCACATTACGCCATCCTCAAGAGAGTCCTTCAAAATTTAATAATCCCATAGAAAAGATGAAAAAGATGAAAAATTGATGCTAGAAGAAATCAAAGGAGAAACACTTGATCCAGCCTGGCAGTGAGGTGAGGGGCGTAGGCCATGGATGGGGCCCACACAGGAAACAGGAGAGGGGGCGAGGGGATCACAGGCTGCAGCGAGAATGCAGATGAAGAAGACAGGAGGCTAGGTGTCCATGGGGGGTGTGACACATCAAAGTGGAGGCAAGGGCCAGAGAGAGGCTTACCTCTCTCCATCATCTGAAGGCGCTTAGACTTTATCCTACAAACAAGTGATGTTTTCAAGGAGCTTAAGCGAGGTAGAGCCTTAAAAGGCCTGCTTTACTCCAAAGTGGGAACAACATTACCAAATCCTAGATGCTACCTGAGAACTCCTTCTTCTCCCCCTCCTACTCAGAAGAACTTGAGTGAAGGCAGTGTCAGGGCAGTTCCCCACCTGTCCACAGGCCAGGGCTACGTGCAGAGTGGATGCCCAGAAAATGCGGGCTGACTGGCTGAAGGAGGCAGGAGTGAAAAGGAAGAGAAGCAAATAAACTGGTAATTACAACAAACAACTGATAAATCCATGCACAACACTGCACGGATTAAACTGCACCTTGATAAGGAGACATAATGGCTACAACAAATAAAATATTCTACATGTGAAAAAAAATAGTGTGAAGAGAAAAGAAATTCATATATTTGCAGTAAAGTATCCCTTAAAGCCCTTCTAAAGCATGAATTAAAATGGTGTCTAATTCAGTGTCTTTTAGAGTTACAGGGGAATTGTGTCCCTGGGCAGTTACTGAGTATCAGTGAGTGGCTGGATTCTGCCACTCAGACGTTATTTAGCATTTACGTGAGACAAGAGGAGGAGTCCTAAGGAGCCCAGAGATTTAGCATTTACGTGAGACAGGAGGAGGAGTCCTAAGGAGCCCAGAGATCCTCAGGTCACTGTGCTGCCCTAGGGCCATGACAGCGTGCGTGGTGAACTTTCAAGTCACGAAACCAAAGGAGAGCATCTGCTATATAGTTTTATATTTAGTTGTTTTTTTAATCTCTTTCACGCAAAAACCACAGAGCTCTTCCCATATATGAAGATGACTTCCAAGGACCAAGTGACATGAGGCTTTAGAAGAGCTGCCTTCTAAAAAAAAGAAATATCCGTTCTTTTCATTATGCTGTTTCATTTGGAAAATTCATGATTCCTTATGTAATAAAGGAAAAATGAATCTTTTAATTGTGAATTCTGCTTGCTTGCTGAACATGACAAAGTCTTAGTATATTCCAAGTGTTGTCATATGAGTGTGTAATGGGGAATCCAATTTTGAATGGGCTAGGCTTGCATTTTCTATAAATACAGCAGTGATCTAACTACAGTCAGAGAGATCTGGGTTGGATGCCAAACTCACCCACTTTCTACCCATGTCCAATTTTCCCTCTCAGATGATGAATGTGGTACTGAATAATACCATGTATGGAAGGCCCTTTGCTGTGTTCTAGCACAAGATAAGCAAAGGACCAATTGGACTAAATTTACCCAGAAGGGCAAAGGGTGAGTCTTATTTATCTTTGTGCTAGGGTCAAGCACAGTTTGAAAATTAATGAGGAAATTAGTAACATTTTCTCAGTCTTCTCTTTCCATACAAATGCATAATTGCTGCACACTTTCCATACTGGGTACGCCTTTTATGTAATTATGATGGGAAAATTGTGGTGACAATTGAATTTATGAACCCGTGCAATAGTAATCTGATGTACTGCTCACTAAATAAATACCTTAAAACAAGAAGGAAGTTTAAGAGTATTCTGTTCCCCTGCTTCCTTGTATGGAAGAGGCAACTGAGACACAGGAAGGTGGTAAGACAGCTCCAGGATTGCACAGGACATGCATCTCCAAGACCCCTGCACATTGCAACACAAGGATTTTGGAATTCTATGCTTACTGGGTGGGATGGTGTAATCCTATGTCCTGATACAGATAAACTGGAGAGTAAGTCTCAGAGCTGGAAAAATGCAGGGACGGGCAGCCAGGGTGGTGTGAGGGTTGGCAAGCTGCAGGGCTCTAAATAGAACTGAGCTCCATGGAGAAGAGGGAAACAGGCCATGGTCAAGACGCACTCTACGAAAAATGTGTTTGCAACAACCTCAGCATTCTCTGACCATCACCATCAACAGGCATGCATTTCTCTCCTAAGAACACTATTCTTGTCTTGGTCTTTTTTAATCTATCAATTGCTAAATCAAAAAAAATTGATAGAAAAACTAGACAGAAAATTGGCAAAGACATAAAACTCATCAAAACCATTAAATAAGATTCAAGTCTTCCAGTAACAGAAGAATACAAATTCTTTACAAGAGCCCATGGAACAGTCCCCAAAAAACATATCCCAGGTCATAAATTAAATAGTAACAAATTGTAAAAAGTTTTGAACTTATAAAGAGTATGTTCTGTAACCACAATGGAATTAAGCTATAAATTAGTAATAGATAACAAAAAAAACTTCTAGACATTTGGAAATAAAAAATACACTTCTAAATAGTACATGAATTAAAGGGGGAAAAATCTCAAGGGTAGTAAAAAACACATTGAACTGAATGAAAATGAAAACACAAACATCAAAAGCTGTGAGATACAGCTAAAATAGTACAGAGCAGTCAACTTAGGGCACTAAATGCTCACATTAGAAGTCTCAAGTTGAGACTCTAAATGCTACCTCAAAGAAGAAGAACAAAATAAATCCAAGCAACAAGAAGAAAGTAAATAATAAAGACAAAAAGCAAAATGTAATAAAACTGAAAATAGAAAAATAATACAGAAAAAGAATGAAACAAAAGTTGGTTCTTCAAAAAGATGAGTGGAACCAACCTCCAACCAACCTCCAACCTCCAGGATGACAATGAAAAAAATGACAACACACATTACCAGTATCAGAAATGAAGCAAGGAATATTACTGTAGGTCCCACGATGTTAAAAGGATTATAAAGGACTAGCAAATAGAATACAACAACATATAGAGTTTTTAAAAAAAAAAGATTTATTATTAAACATGATAACTAGGTGGGGTTTATCCTAGGGATGCAAAGCTGGTTCAATATCTGAGACCATGTAATTCACCATACAGCAAGCAAGACCCCTACCTATAAACCTTCAAACTGCGAACTTTCAAAAATTCAAGTGTGTATTCCATCAACATTAGGCATATGTGCAACTGCAGCCTGCCTTCCATCTTCTATTGCTAATGCTCTTTCAGTTCTACAATCTCCTCCCTTCTCACTCTCTGCCAGTCAGTAATGCTTTCTTGCCTGTTCACTCGATGTCATGGCCTGTATGCCACCTGTTGTACTGAACTACTGTGATTTTCAAGGTACTGTACTGTAAGATTAAAATTGTTTTATTTGTGTGCGTGTGTTTGTTTTTTATGTACTATTTGTGTGAAAGTATTATAAACCTATTGCACTACAGTACTATATAGCCAATTGTGTTTAGTTGGGAACCTAGGCTAACACTGCTGTACTTATGAACAACTTGGGCTTATGAACACACTCTCAGAATGGAACTTGTTCATAGGTACGGAGACTTGCTGTATTAACTGCCCTAAAAAAAAAAAAAAAAAGCACATTGTGTATCAATTAATGCAGAAAATGTATTTGGCAAAGTTCAACACCCATTCCTGATTTTAAAAATTATTTCAGAAAATTAGAAATAGATAGAACTTTCTCAACTTAGTGAAGAATGTACATAAAATATATCTAGCTAACATCACACTTAATAGTGAAGACTGAATACTTTTCCTCTAAGATCTGGAACAAAGCAAGATGTCCACTCACACTACCACTATTCCTGTAGCATTGGAAGTGCTAGCCAGTGGCATAAGGCAATAAGAACAGTAATAAGAGGCATACAGATTGGAAAGCAAGAAATAGGTCTCATTTGCAGATGACATGATGATGTACACAAAAATTCTTAAGGAACCTATCAAAAAAATTTTCTAAAATTGGTGAGTTTAGCAAGTCAGAGGACACAACATTAACTTATATAAGGTAACCATATTTCTGTATACTATCAATGAACACAGGGAAAAATAAATATTAAAATATAGTACCATTTACAAGCACTCAAACACTGTGAAACACTTAGGTGAAAATCTAACAAAATATTTTCAGAACTTGTATACTAAAAACTGCAAAACACTGAATGTAAAAAAATAAAGAAGATCTAAATAAATGGAAAGATATACCATGTTTATGGATTAAAATACTCAACATAATAAAGATGTCAATTCTTCCCAAACTGATATAAAGGCATAGCACGAGATATTTTTTTGCACTTATAGATAAGACAGCTCTAAAGTATAGAAAATATGTACTAAAATAATTTTTAAAACTAAAGTGACTCAATTAATTCCACCCAATTTCAAGACTTATCACACATAGCTGCAATAATCAAGACTGCAGGTTGACACAATGATAGACACACAGATAAACAGAAGAAACTAGAGACCAGAAACAGCCCATAGAAGTTGAGCCAACTGACTTCTGACAAATGTGCAAACATAATTCGAAGAGGAAGGATAGTTTTTTTTCAACAAGTGATAATAAAGTAACTAGATATTCATAAGCAAAAGGAAAAGAAACAAACTTAGCTATAAACCACACACACACAGAGATTTTCTATAACAATTAATTCAAAGCTGAAAATGAATTAAATGTTAAACACATATTAAAACTTTTATAAGAATATAGGAAAAAATCGTTAGAAGCTAGGGATTTATGAAGAGCTCTTAGACATTACTCTAAAAGTATACATTCCCATTGTTGGCAGGAATGTAAATTGATGTAGCTACTATGGAGAACAGTATAGAAATTCCTTTAAAAACTAGGATTAAAACTACCATATGACCCAAAAAGCCCACTATTTGGTATGTTCCCTGAGGAAATCATAATTGAAAAAGACATATATATCCCCATGTTCATTGCAGCACTGTTTCTGACAGCCTGGAGTGCAGGATGGGGTGGGAGGTGGGAGGGAGGTTCAAGAGGGAGGGCATATACGTACACCTGTGGCTGATTCATGCTGACGTATGGCAGAAACCAACACGGTGCTGTAAAGCAGTTATCCTACAATTAACAGTAAATCAAAAAAATACCTGCCACACAGACAAAAAAGTATATTTCATAAAAAGTAAAAAGAAAATCAATAAATTGGACTTCCTCAATATTAAACACTTTTCCTCTTTGAAAGATCCTACTAAAAGGATGAAAAAAAAAGCATACAAAGAGGGGAAAAAATCTGAAAACTTCATCTGGCAAAGGAATCATATCTAGACTGTAGGAAGAACTCTTAACAAGGCAGGAGAAAAAATAAATAAAGCAAAATACTCCAAATTTTTAATGCAGCAACTAATATGAGGAAACATTTGGATGAAGAAGATATACTACTGGCAAATAAGCACATAAAGAGAATTCAATACCACTAACAATCAGGAAAATGTAAATTAAGACAACAAGGCAATATCAACCTATTGGACATACACATAGTTGAGTAGCTAAAACAAAAAACTGTGACAGTACCGACTGCTGGTGAAGATACAGAGAAACTAGACCTCTCACACCTTGATGGTGGGATAGAAAATGGTATATAAACTTTGGAAAAGAGTTTGACAGCTTCTTTAAAAAAAAAAAACAATATGTATCACAGGACCTGGCAATAATATTCCTGGGCATTTATACCAGAGAATAAAACCTTACATCCACACAAATACCAGGAATAGAAGGAACATACCTCAATATAATAAAAGCTATATATGACAAACCCACAGCAAACATTATCCTCAATGGTGAAAAACTAAAAGCATTTCCCTTAAAGTCAGGAACAAGACAAGGGTGCCCACTCTCACAACTACTATTCAACATAGTTTTAGAAGTTTTTGCCACAGCAATCAGAGAAGAAAAAGAAATAAAAGGAATCCAGATTGGAAAAGAAGAAGTAAAACTCTCAGTGTTTGCAGATGACATAATCCTCTACATAGAAAACCCTAAAGACTCCACCAGAAAATTACTAGAGCTAATCAATGAATATAGTAAAGTTGCAGGATATAAAATTAACACACAGAAATCCCTTGCATTCCTATACACTAACAATGAGAAAACATAAAGAGAAATTAAGGAAACAACTCCATTCACCATTGCAATGAAAAACATAAAATACTTAGGAATATATCTACCTAAAGAAACAAAAGACCTATACATAGAAAACTATACAACACTGATGAAAGAAATCAAAGAGGACACAAATAGATGGAGAAATATACCATGTTCATGGATTGGAAGAATCAATATTGTGAAAATGAGTATACTATACAAAGTAATCTATAGATTTAATGCAATCCCTATCAAATTACCAACAGTATTTTTCACAAAACTAGAATAAATAATTTCACAATTTGTATGGAAATGCAAAACACCTCAAATAGCCAAAGCAAACTTGAGAAAAAAGAATGGAACTGGAGGAATCAACCTGCCTGATTTCAGACTATATTACAAAGCTACAGTCATCAAGACAGTATGGTACTGGCACAAAGACAGAAATATAGATCAATGGAACAAAATAGAAAGCCCAGAGATAAATTCATCCACCTATGGACACCTTATCGTTGACAAAGGAGGCAAGAATATGCAATGGAGAAAAGACAATCTCTTTAACAAGTGGTGCTGGGAAAACTGGTCAACCACTTGTAAAAGAATGAAACTAGAACACTTTCTAACACCATACACAAAACTAAACTCAAAATGGATTAAAGATATAAACATAAGACCAGAAACTATAAAACTCCTAGAGGAAAACATAGGCAGAACACTCTCCGACATGAATCACAGCAGGATCCTCTATGACCCACCTCCCAGAGTAATGGAAATAAAAGCAAAAATAAACAAATGGGACCTAATGAAACTTAAAAGCTTTTGCACAACAGAGGAAACTATAAGCAAGGTGAAAAGACAGCCTTCAGAATGGGAGAAAATAATAGCAAATGAAGCAACTGACAAAGAATTAATCTCAAAATATACAAGCAACTCGGGCAGCTCAATTCCAGAAAAATAAACAACCCAATCAAAAAATGGGCCAAAGATCTAAACAGACATTTCTCCAAAGAAGACATACAGATGGCTAACAAACACATGAAAAGATGCTCAACATCACTCATTATCAGAGAAATGCAAATCAAAACCACAGTGAGGTACCATCTCACGCTGGTCAGAATGGCTGCTATCCAAAAGTCTACAAACAATAAATGCTGGAGAGGGTGTGGAGAAAAGGGAAACCTCTTACACTATTGGTGGGAATGAAAACTAGTACAGCCACTATGGAAAACAGTGTGGAGATTCCTTAAAAATCTGGAAATAGAACTGCCATATGACCCAGCAATTCCACTTCTGGGCATACAGACCGAGGAAACCAGATCTGAAAGAGACACATGCACCCCAATGTTCATCGCAGCACTGTTTATAATAGCCAGGACATGGAAGCAACCTAGATGCCCATCAGCAGACGAATGGATGAGGAAGCAGTGGTACATATACACCATGGAATATTACTCTGCCATTAAAAAGAATGTATTTGAATCAGTTCTAATGAGGTGGATGAAACTGGAGCCTATTATACAGAGTGAAGTAAGCCAGAAAGACAAACAGCAATACAGTATACTAAGGCATATATATGGAATTTAGAAAGATGGCAATGATAACCCCATATGCAAGAAAGCGAAAGAGACACACATGTATAGAACAGTCTTTTGGACTCTGTGGGAGAAGGTGAGGGTGGAATGATTTGAAAGGATAGCATTGAAACATGTATATTATCATATGTGAAACAGATCACCAGTCCAGGTTCGATGCATGAGACAGGATGCTCAGGGCTGGTTCACTGGGATGACCCAGAGGGATGGGATGGGGAGGGAGGTGGGTGGGTCAGGATGGGGAACACATGTACACCCATGACTGATTCATGTGAATGTATGGCAAAACCACTACAATATTGTGAAGAAATAAGCCTCCAAATAAAATAAATAAATTAAAAAAAATAAACAATAAAGCTTCTGAAGCATAAGAAAATATTTTCATGTTATCAGTGCAGATAACATTTTAAAGGAAAGATCATTATGTTCAACTATATTAAAATTCATAGAGTTTATATTTCAAAATATACATTGGAAGTAAAAAAGTAATACATAGATCAGGGGGGAAAAAAACTGTGTGCTTACTAATACACACAGTCATTTTATTTCTAATAGAAAAAAACTGGGAATAACCAAACCAAGGTCCATCCATAGCATGGAAGATTACTTAGCAATAAGTAAAAAAACTACTGATACATGCAACAACTTGAATGGATCCCAAAATCACTTTGCTGAGGAAAGAAAAGCCAATCTCAAAAGGTCATGTGCTAAACAACTGCAGGTATGCACCATTCTCAAAATGACAAAACTATAGAAAAGACTAAATTAGTGGTTGACACATTAGAAATTTTGGAGGAGTGAAACAGATATGACTCTGAAGCGATAGCAGGAAGGGAAACTTCATGGTGATGAGACCGTTCTGCATCTCAGTTATAGTATCATTACCCAGACCCACATGTGACAAGACAGTGGAGCCGTGTACACACACTCTGCCAAAGTCAGCTCTGAGTCTGATGCCCACAAATTGCGTGCTCTGTACTAACTTTGCAACTTCCTACAAATTCATAATTATTTAATATAAAAACTTAAAAAGCATATCACACTGTGTTTCCTACTAAAATAGCAAGCATCGACACTCACTTCCAATATCTGGCCTCAGCTTCTTATCATATTCTCTTAGCAACTTGTTGAGAATAAGAGTCACATCTGTGTCTTGAGATTTCGGAGCCAACACCCACTTTTGGTTTGATGATGAATCTTCATATTCATCTTCTTCCACCTTCCTGGTCCTGTAATTACAGCACAAAGTGTGACATGTAAGTTGTAGCAATGATGACAGGAAATGTCTTAAGCTTTGGCCTGCCCAAGCACCACTGAAATAGGTAGAAAATCCCCAGTACACTCAGCCCATTCAAAAAACTACCCCTAAAATCTCACAAGTAAAACAAAACACACAAAAAGAATCCAATAAAAATGTCAGTGCTATTAACATAACATGATGCTTTCATTAAATGTCATAAAAAAAATTCCAAGTCCATGTTAAATCACAGACATCATAATAAGTAATCTAATTCATGAAGGCCAACGAGCAGAGAGTCAGGCTTCCTCGTATCAACCTTGAGATCTTCTGAAGATCAAGGCAAAAACAGCTCACAGCTTCCACTTCTCGTTGCCAAGACCTCATTTTAGCTTAAGGTGAACAGCTTTTGCAGAATGCATTCATTGAAAATAGTTGAGTCTGACTCTGTGCTTCTCATGGAGCACCTTTGGTCTAGGCAGACACAGGGACATAAGGAGGTGATATGCTTGGCTGGCACCCATGTGGGGTGCCAAGGAAGAGATACTGGTTGGTAAGTACCCTCTGGTGATTTCACATACCTCTACCACACAAACTGATTAACCTCATGCAGAGCAGGCTTGTTGTTACTGTTCAGCCACTCAGTCGTGTCCGACTGTTTGTGACCCAATGGACTGCAGCAGGCCAGGCTTCCTGTCCTTCACCATCTCCTGGAGCTTGCTCAAACTCATGTCCATTGAGTCAGTGATGCCATCCAACCATCTCATCCTCTGTCATCCCCTTCTCCTCCTGCCTTCAATCTTCCCAGCATCAGGGTCTTTTCCAATGAGTCAGCTCTTCACATCAGGTGGGCCTCAACTTCAGCATCATATTAAGGATTGATTTCCTTTAGGATGAATTGGTTGGATCTCTTTGCAGTCCAAGGCAATCTCAAAAGTCTTCAACATCACAGTTCAAAAGCATCAATTCTTTGGCACTCAGCCTTCTTTATGATCCAACTCTCACATCTATACATGACTACTGGGAAAACCATAGCCTTGACTATATGGACCTTTGTTGGCAAAGTAATGTCTCTGCTTTTTTATATGCTGTCTAGGTTTGTCACAGCTTTTCTTCCAAGGAGCAAGTGTCTTTCAATTTCATGGCTACAGTCACCACCTGCAGTAACTTCGGGCCCAGGAAAATAAAGTCTCTCACTGTTTCCATTGTCTCCTCATCTATTTTCCATGCAGTGATGCCATGATCTGTGTTTTTTTGAATGTTGAGTTTTAACCCAGATTTTTCACTCTCCTCTTTTGCCTTCATCAAGAGGCTCTTTAGCTCCTCTTCTCTTTCTGCCACAAGGGTGGTGTCATCTGCATGTCTGAGGTTACTGATCTTTCTCTGGGCAATCTTGATTCCAGCTTATGCTTCATCCAATTTGGCATCTCTCATGATGTACTCTGCATATAAGTTAAATAAGTAGGTTGACAACATACAGCCTTGATGCATTCCTTTCTTAATATTTTGAACCAGTCCATTGTTCCATGTCCTTTTCTAACTGTTGCTTCTTGACCTACGTACAGGTTTCTCAGGAGGCAGGTAAGGTGGTCTGGTATTACAAAAATTAAAATCTTTCTAGCATGTCTTTAGCATTTGGCCCTTTGATAGATGAATCCAAAAGAATGCTGAGCATCAGAATCTGCCCCAAGCAGGGCTGAGCCTGACAGCCACCTCTCCCAGGTGTACTTGAATGGAAAGGTCTCAAAATGCCAAGGTAGTTTCTTTAGTGAGTGAGGCCATCTCAGCAGCACAGCAATTTGGGCCTGAAAAGAGGAGAGTCTCCTCCAAAGTAGCGCTTCCAGGGGGCCTGCCATTTACCAATGCAAAAAAGCCTGTCACACAAATAAAACAAGCAAACTTCTTCCTTCGTGGCTTGTCAGTGTGTGCACCATAATAACACATCTTCCTTCACAAAAGATAACAAAATAGAAAATTGCATTGAGGTTTATTTGTCCTGATTAAGTATAAGCTCATTTCTGTTTAGCTTTCCAGATGGAAGCCAAAATGGCAACAACCTCACAAGGGAGTTGGCTTCTGGGACATGTGTTTTTATGTTAATTTTTGTCATTGTTTACTCGCTCAGTCGTGTCCAATCCAACTATCTGTGACTCCATGGACTGCACCACACCAGGCTTCTATGTCCTTCACTGTCTCATGGAGTTTGTTCAAACTCATGTCCATTGAGTTGATGATTCCATCCAACCACCTCATACACTGTCACCCCCTTCTCCTACTGCTCACAATCTTTCCCAACATCGGGGCCTTTCCCAAAGAATCAGCTCTTCGCATCAGATGGCCAAAGTCTCCAATGAACATTCGGGGTTGATCTCCTTTAGGATTGACTGGTTTGAGCTCCTTGCAGTCCAAGGGACTCTCAAGAGTCTTCTCCACTGCCCTGTTCAAAAGCATGAATTCTTCCGCTCTCAGCCTTCTTTATAGTTCAGCCCTTCAATCCACACATGACTACTGGAGAAACCATATCTTTGACTACACGAACCTTTGTTGGCAAAGTGACATCTCTGCTTTCTAATATGCTGTCTAGGTTGGTCATAGCTTTTCTTCCCAAAAGCAAGCAGTTTTTAATTTAATGGCTGCAGTCACCATCTGCAGTGATTTTGGAGCCCAAGAAAATAAAATCTGTCACTGTTTCCTTTTTCTTCCCATCTATTTGCCATGAAGTGATGGGACTGGATGCCATGATCCTTGTTTTTTGCACACTGATTTTTTAAGCCAGCTTTTACACTCTCTGCTTTCACCTTCATCAAAAGGCTCCTTAGTTCCTTTTCACTTTCTGCCATTTGGGTGGTATCATCTACATATCTGAGGTTACTGATATTTCTCCCAGCAATCTTGATTCCAGTTTGAGATTCATCCAGCTTGGTGTTTCACATGATGTACTCTGCATACTGGAGAAGGAAATGGCAACCCACTCCAATATTCTTGCCTGGAGAATTCTAGGGACAGAGGAGCCTGATGGGCTGCAGTCCATGGGGTCACAAAGAGTCAGATGTGGCTGAGCAACTAACACAGACACACACACACACTGCATATAAGTTAAATAAGCAGGGTGACAATGTACAGCCTTGATGTACTCCTTCCCAGTTTTGACCAGTCTGTTTTTCCAGATCCGGTTCTGATTGTTGCTTCTTGACCTGCATACAGGTTTCTCAGGAGACAAGTAAGGTGCTATGGCATTCCCATCACTTTAAGAATTTTCCATAGTTTGTTGTGACCCACAGTCAGAAGACTTTAGCATAGTCAATGAAGCAGATGTTTTTCTGGAATTCTCTTGCTTTTTTATGATCCAATGGATGTTCGCAATTTGATCTCTGGTTCCTCTGCCTTTTCTAAATTCAGCTTGTATATCTGTTACCAGTTCTCGTACTGTTGAAGCCTAGCTTGGAGGATTTTGAACATTACCTTGCTACCATGTGAAATGAGTACAACTGTGCAATAGTTTGAACATTATTTGGTATTGCCCTTCTTTGGGATTGGAATGAAAACTGACCTTTTCCAATCCTGTGCTAGGTTTTCCAAATTTGGTGGCATATTGAGTGCAGCACTTTAACAGCATCACCTTTTAGGATTTGAAATAGTTCAGCTGGAATTCTATCACCTCCACTAGCTTTGTTTGTAGTAATGCTTCCTGAGGCCCTCTTGACTTTATGCTCCAGGATGTCTGGATGTAAATTTTTAGTACAGTAGTAAAGAACCTTCCTTCTAATGCAGAAGACACAGGTTGGATCCCTGGGTTAAGAAGATCCCCTGGAGATGGAAATGGCAACTCATTCCAGTATTCTTGCCTGGGGAATCCCATGGACAGAAGAGCCTGGTGGGCTACAGTTCATGGGGTTGTAAAGGAGTTGGATACAACTTAGCAACTAAACAACAACAACATAATATAATAATATTATAACATAACTATAATATATAACATCTGTAAAATCTTATGTATATGTCACATGGTATGTACATGACTCTTTTAATGAGTGTTAACTAGCTTTAACATAGATCAGAGCAGTATCAGCCAAGCTCTGTATGAATATATACATGTACATGAAGTTTTGATAATAGTATATGGCATATTTCTTGAAGACTGAATTCATTTAACTTTTCCCTTGGCTAAGATCCCCTGGAGAAGGAAATGACAACCCACTCCAGTACTCTTGCCTGGAAAAATCCCACAGACAGAGGAGCCTGGTAGGTTAAAGTTCATGTGGTCACAAAGAATTGGACACAACTCAGTGACTAAATGATAATAACAATATTAAACTATAATTCTGTTTCTTGACAGAAAGCTTAGAATATATATATCATCCATAGGAACTATAAGTTGCCATGGATTTTTTGCATTGAATATTCACCATCAATAGGAACCTAAAAAATGTGGGACTGATATTCAAGAAGTGATATGCTTCATTTAATTACTGGTAAGACTTTACTTTTATAAATAATATTATCAAATCTAAAATGTTACAGAAGAATATTTTATTTATCACAAATATTAATTTTATCATCTTTAAAAGAAGTGGGTTGAGCATCACTCATTATCAGAGAAATGCAAATCAAAACCACAACAAGGTACCATTACACGCCAGTCAGGATGGCTGCTATCCAAAAGTCTACAAACAATAAATGCTGGAGAGGGTGTGGAGAATAGGGAACCCTCTTACACTGTTGGTCGGAATGCAAACTAGTACAGCCACTATGGAAAACAGTGTGGAGATTTCTTAAAAAACTGAAAACAGAACTGCCATATGACCCAGCAATCCCACTGCTGGGCATACACACCGAGAAAACTAGATCTGAAAGAGACACGTGCACCCCAATGTTCATCACAGCACTGTTTATAATTGCCAGGACATGGAAGCAACCTAGCTGCCCATCAGGAGACGAATGGATAAGGAAGCTATGGTACATATACACAATGGAATATTACTCAGCCATTAAAAAGAATTCGCTTGAATCAGTTCTAATGAGATGCATGAAACTGGAGCCCATTATACAGAGTGAAGTAAGCCAGAAAGATAAAGACCAATACAGTATACCAATGCATATATATGGAATTTTAAAAGATGGTAACAATAACCCTATATGTAAAACAGAAAAAGAGACAGATGTACAGAACAGACTTTTGGACTCCGTGGGAGAAGGCAAGGGTGGGATGATCTGAGAGAAGAGCATTGAAACAAGTCTATTATCAAGGGTGAAACAGACCACCAGCCCAGGTTGGATGCATGAGACAAGCGCTCAGGGCTGGTGCACTGGGAAGACCCAGAGGGATGGGATGGGGAGGGAGGTGGGAGGGGGGATAGGGATGGGGAACACATGTAAATCCATGGCTGATTCATGTCAATGTATGGCAAAAACCACTACAATATTGTAAAGTAATTAGCCTCCAACTAATAAAAATAAATGATAAATAAATAAATAAATTGGGGGGAAAAAAGAAGTGAATTGAGGAAGGACATGGATTGCTGGGAGCCAACCACTGCCCACAGGCCTGGCAACTCAGTCCACAGCAAAGGCACTCGGGCACTGTGGGCAGGGGGACAGCTCACCTGGGCAGGATCTCATGTGGCATCCTCAGGACTCCTTCCAACTCGCCCCCAGTGCAGTCCTCTGCCCCTCTGGGGTCTCTCTCCTCCCTCCCCCCCCTCCCCCAGAGAGAGCTTACTAGTACAGACCAGACCATGCTTTCCAAGCTCTGTATCTTCTCTTGCCCCAACACTCATATGTACACAGAAGCACACTAACTCTGCGCCAGTTCTCTCTATGCACAGCAGTAGTTTCTGAAAAATACTTTGAGCTACTTCAATAACAGGTATTATAATGAGACTAATTCTCCCTCTAGCGGTGAAGTGGTGATGAGTGTTTTCCTGAAATTGCGTAAGCTTCCTGGTTCAGGGTAGGTGAAGGGGGAGACAGAGAAAAGAACAACAGCAACAGCTTCTTCAGCACCTCCCCCTTCAGAAGGTGAAACGGGGCACCTGCAGCTCTGTGGCTGGGCTGGGGGGAGAGCAGGCAGGCACAGGCTGAGAGGCTCTGGGCCAACACTGGGCTCCCCCCAATCCTGAAGCCTCATCAGGTTGTGCAGGACTTCAGAGAAGGAAATCAAAGCTTCCCAGCACTAGGGCCAGACCACCAGCCCTACAGAAAAGCTTCCCTTTGTAGAGAACCCAACCTCATCTCAAGGACTCACCAAAATATGAATAAAACAAAAATGTTCTGCTTTTCTAAATTCCAAGTGGGTCATATATAATATTCATGAGTGTTCTGTTATCAGGATTGTTGGATCCTAAATGCCATCACTAGCTTTTTCTTAAAAACAAATCTGCGATATACTTACAGTTCAGCCCTCAGATGGTATTTTCACGTCTTACAACTTCTCTTCGACTGCAAGGGCAGAGACAAAGCTGGATGTATCCATAAACATAAAAAGGAGCTCCTAAACTTCGGGCAGCACTAAGGCATTCACTTACGGTGTCACTAAGTCCCAGGTGTGACTTCGTGTTTTTAATGTAGAGTAAGTTCTTCCAAGGGTGTCAGAATGGGGTGCTTTGCTCTCCACAGAGCTGCCAACCTATCACCACAGAGCACAACTGTCAGAACCTTCTCTAGGGCTTTTCAACACCAGAAAGGCAGGCCAGAGCACAATCGAGAACTCTCTCAGAATTAATAACGGTTTTAAAAGGTGAGGGCTTCCCTGGTGGCTCAGATAGTAAAGAATCAGCCTGCAATGTGGGAGACACAGGTTCGATCCGTGGGCTGGAGATCCCCTGGAAAAGGGAATGGCAACCCGCTCCAGTTTCTTGCCTGGAGAATTCCACAGACAAGAGGAGAATAGTGGGCCATAGTCCAAGGGGTCACAAACAGTCAGACACGACTGAGGGACTAACGCTTGAAAGGCGATGCTGGACACTGGATTACTTCACATGTCTGTAACCCATGCAAAGAGCAAAGATACTTTCAAAGAAGAGGCATATAGCAATAAAATTAGTTTAAAACTTGGATTATTTTCAACTGATTTGCAACTTCTATTATCAAGGCCATGGAATCAACCCAGACAAAGAATATATTAAAGTTGTTACATCATCCGTGGCAAAATGGAATGACAAAGAATACCCAGGAACCCCTAGACACCTGAGTGCTTCAAGTCAGACATCCAGGTATCTTCCTACTAAGCACATAAAGTAATGAGAACAATAAGCAGATTTCCTTCTAACACGTTAAGTATCTACAGATCAAAACAGCTGGTTTTCTAACCCTCAACTGCAGGTCACTTCATCCAGTCAGTAGCAGTAGGAAATTCAATTAGACATAACCTCAGATCGAGATATGACCTGGGACATCTACATTATGCCCGGTGTTGTTTGTTTCTAAACAGAGATACATCCAAGCGGGGTCAGCCTCGGGGAGCACACTTCCATTTCCTTCCCAGCTCATTCCTTCGACAGGAAGAAACTTCAGTTGAAGGACCAAGGAGTGTGCTGCCTGGTTGAGAAAGGTTACAGAGTCTGCCTTCCCCAGCACATACAATCCGCCTTTCTTACTCTCAACTCTTTGCAAAGACCAGCAGTTTGTGGCAGGGAAGAACAGGACTTTCTTCCTCACAGTCTGTCAAAGGGAGGGAGGGAGAACTATGACCTTTCCAAATTCATGTCTTGTAGGATTTGTTAATGTGCCTTCCTAGCCCCTCAGGGGGCTTCCCTCAGTGGCTCAGTAGTAAGGAACCCGCCTGCCAATGAAAGAGATGCAGGTTCAATCCCTGGTTCTGGAAGATCCCATGGAGAAGAAAATGGCAACCCACTCTAATATATCCGCCTGGGAAATCCCATGGACAGACAGAGCCTAGTGGGCTACCGTCCATGGAGTCACAAAAGTCAGGCACAACTGAACAAGTTCCTCAGTACTTCACGAATCTGAATGAACATGCAAGACCTCCCAGCACTGCACGCTGACACCTGCAGAGCTTATGACCCATAGGAAGGCTCTCTAGCCCCCAACCTAGGAAACGAAGAGGGTATCAAAAGTGTTTGGAGCGTCGAGGTGCTTGGAGATTTTTGGGGTCGTGAGGGGAGCAGAAGGAAGGGAGCTGCTCTAATTTTTAAAGCACAGGGCAGTCTCTAGGCTCTTGATCAGAGATCGAGTCCGAGACAGAATTAAAGGAACCAAACCCAGAATCTCCATTTATATTTACAGCAACAGGGTTTAACCCTTCTGGTCCCACTGTCCTTCCATCCTCATGAGCCATCTTCACCCCTTCCTGAATTATTTTTAAGGTCCCATCAGCTGGCTGGTGTACTGGGAGGAAGGGTAAGGGTGTCCATGGTAAGGTAATTTCCCACAGGCATTGGGTAGAAACCTCATTATCAACTTCAGTATGCTTGCTTCATTTGGGTAGGTTCGTGCATGCTGCTGCGTGTGAAAATGGCTCATACGGAAGGGGTGCTTATGTGCAGCGTGCATGTGCTCGCAGAACCTGGGAGGGGAATCCTTTCCGAGAAGCAGGGCCCACCATGCCCCCAACCTCCTCCGTCTGCCTTCAGTCCTGCTACTCCTCATAAAGACCGGTTTAAACTCGGCCGCTCGGAAACCTGACTCCCAGGTCCCGGGAGATTTCAAGGAGGGATATGATACAGAACGTTGATGTGTGTGTGTGTGTGACATACAGAATGTTGGTATGTATCTCTGCGTGTGTGTGTGTGTGTGTGTGTGTGTGTGTGTGTGTGTGTGTTCGCGCGCCCGGGGGCGCGCGCGGAACCCTGAAACACTTGGGGGAGGGGGAGGAGCGAGATAAAGAGGTAGACACCGGCTTCCCCCAGTGATGCTGATCTTCGAAATCCCTTAAACCCACCAGACCTTACAAGGTTCAGAAGAGCCCATTAGTCTCGGAGTCCCTGCGCTTTAGGCTGCAGAGAAGGCTGCGGTCGCCTAGCCCGGAGAGGCAGACGGCCGTGGCCGAGGAAGACGGGACAAGTAAAGAGCCTGCGACTCCCCGTCTCCAGCCCGCTCGGCCCCGGTGGAAGACGCCGCAGCCCAGACGACGATGGCCGGGCGCGCCGGGCACTGGGGACCGACGGAGAGCGCGCCGCCGCCCGCCCGCCAGGCTCCGCACCCCGGGCACCACTCACCGCGCGTGCAAGCCGGAGAGCAGGCAGAGGAGCAGCAGCAGCTTCGGGGCCATGCCGCCGCGGAAGGGGGCGCGGGGTCGGCGGCCCCAGGCCGAGCGAGGCTCCCTGCGGGGCGCGGGCCTCCGCTCCGCGGCTTCTCCTGGCCCTTGCTGCCTCCGACGGCGCCGGGCCTCTGCGGCGGGACAAGTGCGGACTCGGGCAGCGGCCGCGCCCCCGACGGCCGGCGGGTCTGCGCGCGCCTCCGCGGGGCCCACGCGGGACGCCGGCCCCGCCTGCGCCCCGGCGCGGGGTCTGCGCAGCGGGCTGGCGGGCGCGGGCTGTTCGCGGCCCGGATACCCGCGGCCCCGCGGCGCCCACCGCGCCCGAAGCGAGAGCCGCGCCGCGCGCAGATGCCGGGCGGTGGGCTCTACGCCGGTCGCGCGGCCGCCGCGCTCGGGGGTGGGGCGGGGAGGCGGCCGCTCCTCGGGCGGGCAGCGCCTCCGAGGCGGCCTGGGAGGGGAGGAGTTCCCCCAATTACACGCTCAACAATGCGCGAGGCCAAGAAAGGTTTGAATGGACCCGGAGCATGAGGCCGGGAAGGGGGCGGGGAAGCTCTGGGATCCCGCCGGGAGACTAAGAGAGGGTCCTAGAATCGGCACCCCTTGGCTAGAAAGATCCTGCGTTCAGAAAGACCCCTTGGTTTAGAAGTCCCGATGGGATGCACTCTCCCTGGCATTTCAACACCGCATTGTGGTTTTCTGCGCTCCCAGACCTCCCAGAACGTCCCCACCTAGGCGCCCTGGCGAAGGCGCGAGATGGTCTGCTGAGCAACCGGTCCTTCGCACACGTCGTTCTAAATCGACTGAACCCCTTCAGTGCACTGCTGAGATTCTGCATGGAAAAGTGGCTTGCTGGGAAGTACTTTGAAAAAAGCAACCCCGGAGTGTACCTTTCACACACAGGGAGAGACTAATACATACCACTGAGCAGCAGTAGTGAAAGAGAATGTTGAATGTTGGAGACCAAGACCTCTGCCTAGGTAAAAGCAAAAGACAAGTGGTTGAAGTATGACACGCAGCTCATTGAAAATATTTTCAGACTCAGACTGAAAATTGCCTTTGTTTTCATTAGTGATAACCATTCAGAATGTTAGTCTTTCACCATTTAAGTATTACAAATAGGCACACTTTAGACTACATTCACTAAGAGGTTGGCTTATATATTGGGGAAAAAAATAGGTCTTAGAAAGTATTTCTGAACTACCGTTCATAGAATTATAAGGATGTGATGTTTCTTTAACATACTGTCAAACAGCTGTGTTCTTAGGATATATGCAAGGGTAAGTAGAAAACTGCCTGGTTTTTTCCTCTTTATTTCTGGGTTCGCCAACATGAACGTGGTTGCAGAGTAAAGTTGTTGATGATGAGGACATACAGATATATAATAGATAGGGGTTTCCTGGGTGGTGATAGTGGTAAAGAACCCACCTGCCAGTGCAGAAGACCTAAGAGATATGGGTTCGATTCCTGGGTCAGGAAGATCCCCTGGAAGAGGCATGCAACCCACTTATTCTTGCCTGGAGAATCTAGACAGAGGAACCTAGTGGGCTACAGTCCATAGGGTTGCAAAGAGTTGGACATGACTGTAGCAACTTAGCACACACACATAGACAGACAGACAGACAGATAGATGTATGTATATATAGGGGGTTTCTCAAGTGGAGGTAGTGGTAAAGAACCCACCTGCCAATGAAGGAGACACAAGAGACCGTTGACTCCCTGGGCAGAGAAGATCCCCTGGAGGAGGGCATGACAACCCACTCCAGTGTTCTTGCCTGGAGAATCCCATGGACAGAGGAGCCTGGCGGCTATGGTCCATAGGGTCGCAGAGAGTCAGACATGACTGAAGCAACTTACATAAAGTGTGTATATAGATACGCTTTAACAGTCAAGCCCCTGGCCTTCTTTGCATTGTCATCTTCTTATCTCTGTCTCTGTTTCTGCCTTGAGCTTGCTCCAGCTCATCCTTTCCCGGGGCCCTTCTGACATTCCCCACTGCCTTCCACATCTTTCTCCCTCAGGTCATGACGCTAAGAAGGCTCCCAACCCTCCTACATTCTGCCACTTTCAACAGCTTCAACACTTCTTCCAGCTTCAAGGGAATATGAACATTTATCATACTCTGCTCTAATATTTCATTTTCTCTATCCAACAAGTAAGTTGAGCATTTCAGAAATCAGTTAGATTATGATCTATTTGTTAATTGCTTATAGAAATATGTTGTCTCCAGATACTTATGTGTGTTGTGAGAAAACTGCATGTAAAAAGAAACAATTCATCTATGCCTCAGTTTTAAACACAGTAATAGGAACTTGAGTAAAATAACTCTCAGACATTGATAAATGAACTAATTTTAACTCTCACGACGGTATACCCATTTCAAAGATGGATGAAACACACAGAGAAATTGTCATTCCACAGCTAGGAAGTTGAGGACTGGGAGTTAACACCCCAGGAGCAGGTGCCAACATTTCTTAATCACTACGCCATACTGCTTCTCAGATGAATAGGAGCTCAGGAAACATTTGTTTCTTGGTTCTTCGACCAATGTTTCAGACTCCTTGCTGTATTCTTTATTATTTAAACATGACTACAGATGCTTTCAAGTTGTTTGTAATAGAAACAGACGGATACTTGAATGTATTTGCAAAATTTCAGTATAATGGCAACTGTCCAGGGACGTTTTTACAATACAAACAGTGGAAAAGAAAATGTGATGCCTTTTTTACATCTCTTTATTGTTTATTCTTTTCCTTTCTTGAATATTTTCAATCTGTTATCATGATCTCTTCCGGCTCTTGATTCCATTTATTAGACTTAGCGGGTCAGCTTGACAGGCTTGAATATTTTACCATAGAAAGCACCTCCGTCCATGGTGCTGTCTGAAAAAAAGATTTTTTTAAGCTAAATGAGTTGAGGAAAGGCAAATTCAAAGCAAGCTTCCTGGGCAGAAGTGTGAAAGCAAAATTCAAGGTCAAGAATCTACACTCTTCAAAGGAAAATCTTTCTGGCTTTGATTTTCCTGCTTTGCCCAGCTTAACCAGCGTGGGGACGGGGGACTGTGTGGCAGGGCAGGCGGGGAAGGGAGGGGCAAACGGTCAGAGACGGAGGAAGGTGTTTGGTGCGGGGTGGGTGGCGAAGATACTTTACGGAGCATGCGCGATGCTCACTCTCCGGTTTTTTTTTTTTGTGGGGATTTTATTGCCTCAGTCCTCTCAGTCCTCAGCTCTAAACAAGCTGACAATTCGGTTCCACTTGGAAGAGCGGCATTTGCATTCCATTCCCCCAAGTTCCCAGGAAAGGGGAAATAAAAAGTAACCTGAGAGGTAAGGGTTGGCGCACATGCACTTCTGAGAGGATGGAGCACTCTCCAGTGATGCGTGCTGTTTGTTGCAAATGTTGGCATCTGATCCAGACTCAAGGCTTCCGGGGAAGACCTGGGGTGGCCGCTGCGTCTGGCTGGAGACTGGAAAGAAGAGCCCTAGAGGACGGCAAAACTGGGTTACCTGTACTTGAGACCCTCTTGTGGCTTCTCCAACAAATACTACAGAATCTCTTGCCTAGCCTGCCTTCACCTTCTACAGGTGCGAAGAAGCTGGCGAGCTATGGTGCAGAGTATAATTGAACTGCTGCCTCAGCTGGTCTTATTCTTTACGGCTTCTGGGTTTTCTCTTTGAATAAAATCTCTCACACTCTGAAAAGTATACTTCTGAATTGCATTACAATGTTTCATGGTTTAAAAAAATAACTTTCTTGCTCAATTTTTAAATAATGTTATTAATGTATTTTTAATTGAAGGATAATTGCTTTACAGTACTGTGTTGGTTTCTGCCAAACACCAGCCTGAATCAGCCATAGGAATACCTATGTCCCCTACCTCCCACCTCGCTCCCCACCCCACCCCTCTAGGTTGTTTTTATTGGAAGAGGGCAACCAGGAGGAGACAGTTGGTAGCATCACTGACTCAAAGGACATGAATTTGAGCAAATTTGGGAGATAGTGGAGGACAGGGAAGACTGGCATGCTGCAGTCCATGAGGTCTCAAAGAGTTGGACATGACTGGCTGCCTGAAAGACAGCAACAATACACATACAATAAAATGCACTCACCTTAACCGTATGGGCCAGCGTATTTTTACACATGTATATACCATATGTATAAGAGTAGCATGTGTTTATAGCCCAGACTAAGATAAAAAGCATTTTCCCAAAGCCCTCTCCTGGGCGCTGAGCTAGCTTTGCTGCCAACACCAACTCTGGTAATCACTATTCCGTGTTCCATCACAATGGACTGGTTTTGCCTGCTCTTGAATCTCACATGGAATTGTGTAGTGTGTCCTATGTTACCTGTGGCTCTCTCATCCAACATAATGAGTTCTGGATGTATCCACGATGTCACAGGTAGCAATCGTCCATCACTTCTTATTCTTCATGTGGTTTCACTGTGGTATTCAGTAGGGCACACAATACTTAGCTGACATGAACATACTCGTACATGTCTTTTGGTTTGGCGTATGTGCTGATTTCTCCTGGCTACATGACTAAAAATGTACTTTTTAGAATATAGGGAAGGCGTTTTTGTTTAGTGATAATAAACATTACTAGAGATTTCCAAAGTAGTGGTATCCATTACTACCAATTTTCTGTGTATGAGCTCCATCAGTTCAGTTCAGTTCAGTTCAGTCACTCAGTTGTGTCCGACTCTTTGCGACCCCATGAATCGCAGCATGCTAGGCCTCCCTGTAGTCTACTCACTGTAGACTCCCGGAGTCTACTCAAACTCATGTCCATCAAGTTGGTGATGCCATCCAGCCATCTCATCCCCTTCTCCTCCTGCCTCCAATCCCTCCCAGCATCAGGATCATTTCCAATGAGTCAACTCTTCGCATGAGGTGGCCAAAGTACGGGAGTATCAGCTTCAGCATCAGTCCTTCCAATGAACACCCAGGACTGATCTCCTCTAGGATGGACCATTGGATCTCCTTGCAGTTCAGGTTACCCAGGTTCAATTCCTGGGCAGGAAAATAAGGCCTCCCTTCAGGAATGCCCACTGCTATCTCTCTGAGATCAATTTTGTTTGGTTATAGCCATTCTGATATTTCATTCTGGTTTTAATTTCATTGAGCTCCTTTCAAAGTCATGAAAGTGAAAGTTGCTCAGTCATGTCTGACTCTTTGCCACCCCATGGACTATACAGTCCATGGAATTCTTCAGGTCAGGGTGCTAGAGTGGATAGCCTTTCCCTTCTCCAAGTGATCTTCCAAACCCAGGGATCGAACCCAGGTGTCCCACATTGCAGGTGGATTCTTTACCGGCTGAGCCACGAGGGAAGCCCAAGATCCTTCTGCAATGGATCTTCCTGACCCAGGAATCAAACCAAGGTCTCCTGCATTGCAGGCGAATTTCTTACTATCTTGTTTTAGAAAGTATCATTCAAGTCTCTTTCCCACTTTTAAACTAGGCTGTTTGTCTTCTTTTTGTTTGTAGAAGACTCTGGCATTTTTGATATGAGTCTTTTAATGTGTGTGATGAATATCTTCTCTCAGTTGATGGTTTGCATTTACTCTCTGCAAATAGAGTCTTTTAATAACCTTATTGCTTTGCATGCTATTTAGAAAATTATTGCCTATCCAGAGGTTATAAAGATAGTCTACTGTGTTTTCTTCTAGAAGCTTTAGAAGAAAGCTCCTTTTAGGTCTAGGCTTCATTTCAAATCAATTTTAGTATATTGTTTAATTTATGAGTCAATATTTTACTTACTTCCAAACTGATAACCAATTGATTTAACATGACTTATTTAAAATACTATCTTTTTAACACTCAGTTTGTATAAATCATGTGACCATATATGAATGCATTTTTATGAGCTCTGTTCTCTTGATTTATTTGCCAACTTGCATCATTGCCACTTTTTTATTAATATAACTTTAAAAATTGTTCTTAATATCTACTTTTTAGTACTCTGAATTTATCCTTTTGGCTGTTCTTGGTTCTGCATTTCTGAATGTCAGCTTGAAAAGTTTCCCAAAATCTTAAGACTACTTAATATGAAATATTCACAAGGATAAAAAGAAATGTGTAAGAATCATATGAAAATTTCCACATATTAAAATCTACAGTCCACAGTCTAATTTTGTTAATTGTTCCAGTTATATCTTCAATATCATTTCCCCCCACTGGTCCAAAATCCTATACAGGATAACACAATTATTGTCAGTTATCATGCCTTTTAGTCTGCTTTTAATCTAGGGCAATTGCTTGGCCTTTCGTAGCATCATGACAGTTTCCATAGAGACAAGTGATTTTATAGAATGCATCTCAGTTTGAGTCTGTCTGCTGTTTCCTCATGATCAGATTCAGGTTATGTATTTTGGGCAGAGATACAATGTAAGTAATGTTGCTTTTCTCAGAGCATCACAGCATTGGCAAGTAATGCTGGTTTGTCCTACTGCAGGTCATGTTAATCCCTTGGTTAAATCAGTATCTGCCAGCCTTCTCCCCTGTGAAGTTGCTTTTTCCTTCTTATATTGTTAAATATTCTTTGGAGGGAATTCTTTAAGAATATTTAAGCATTTTAGTTTTAGCTTTCATTGATGATTCTTGTCTGCTAGCTGTAAAATGGAGAACTGCTAACTCAATTGTTTCTTCTGCATTTATGAATTGGTATTTTATGGTGAGGAAGCACTTCCCTGATTCCTCTATTACTATTTTTGATATGAACTCATGACTTGTCTTACTTAATGCATTTTAGTCTATCACTGTTCTTATTTATTGTTATTCTCAAGGTATCCAAGGTTTAGACAGTAGGGGCCTCTTCAGCCTGACACCTGGCTCATTTTAGCATGTCTCCAATCTATTTGTTTTAATTTATTTATTTTTCAGTTGAAGATAATTGCTTTCCAGGATTTTGTTGGTTTCTGCTAAACATCAGCATGAATCAGTCATAGGTCCCCTCCCTCTTGAAACTCCCTCCCATCTCCCTTCCCATCCCACCACTCTAGATTCTTACAGACCTCCTGTTTGAGTTCCTGAGTCCTATAGAAAATTCCTATTGGCTATCTATTTTACACATGGTAATGTAAGTTTCCATGCTACTCTCTCCATACGTCTCACCAAATCCATCCTCCACCCCCTGACCCTGCCATGTCCGTAAGTCTGTTCTCTATGTCTGTGTCTGCATTGCTGCCCTGCAGAAAATTTCATCAGTACCATCCTTCTAGATTCCATATACATACATTAGTATAATATATTTATCTTTCTCTTTCTGACTTACTTCATTCTCGGTTCATCCACCTCATTGGAACTGACTCAAATGTGTTCCTTTGTATGGCTGAGTAATATTCCATTATATGTATGTACCATAGCTTCTTTATCCATTCATCTGTCAATGGACATCTAGGTTGGTTGCTTCCATGCTCTAACTATTGTAAATAGTGCTCCAGTGAACAATGAGATACATGTGTCTTTGTCAATTTTGGTTTCCCCAGGGTATATGCCTACTAGAGAGTCATACGGTGGTTTTATTCCTTGTTTGTTAAAGACTCTCCATACTGTTCTCCATGTGGTTGTATCAATTTACACTCCCACCAACAGTACAAGAGGGTTCCCTTTCACCCACAGCCTCTCCAGCATTTATTGTTTGAGGACTTTCTGAAGATGACCATTCCAACTGGTGTGAGGTGATGTTTCATCATAGTTTTGATTGGCATTTCTTTAATAATGAGTGACATCGAGCACCTTTTCATGTGCTTATTAGCCATCTCTATGTCTTCTTTGGAGAAATGTCTGTTTAGGTCTTTTTCCCAGTTTTTGATTGTGTTGTTTGTTTTTATGGTATTGACTTGTATGAGCTGCTTGTATATTTTGGAAATTAATCCCTTATCAGTTGTTTCATTTGTTTTTATTTTCTACCATTCTGAGGGTTGTCTTTTCACCTTGTTTATAGTATCTTTGCTGTGCAAAAGCTTTTAAGTTTAACTAGGTCCCACTTGTTTATTTTTGTTTTTATTTCCGTTACTCTAGAACATGGGTCATAGAGGATCTTGCTTTGAATTATGTCATTAAGTGTTCTGCCTATGTTTTCCTCTAAGAGTTTTATACTTTCTGGTCTTCATTTAGTTCTTTAATCCATTTTGAGTTTATCATTGTGCATGGTGTTATCAGTTCAGTTGCTCAGTCATGTGCAATTCTTTGCGACCCCATGAATCGCAGTATGCCAGGCCTCCCTGTCCATCACCAATTCCCGGAGTTTACTCAAGCTCATGTCCATAATGTCAGTGATGCCATCCAAACATATCATCCTCTGTGGTCCCCTTGTCCTCCCGTCTTCAATCTTCCCCCACCTCAAGGTCTATTCTAATGAGTCAGTTCTTTCGCATCAGATGGACACAGTTTTGGAGTTTCAGCTTCAGCATCAGTCCTTCCAATGAATATTCAAGACTGATTTCCTTTAGGATGGACTGGTTGGGTCCCCTTGCAGTCCAAGGGACTCTCAAGAGACTTCTCCAACACCACAGTTCAAAAGCATCAATTCTTCAGTGCTTAGCTTTCATTATAGTCCAACTCTCACATCCATACATGACTACTGGAAAAACCATAGCTTTATCTAGATGGACCTTTGTCTAGGTAAAGTAATGTCTCTGCTTTTTAATACGCTATCTAGGTTGGTCATAGCTTTTCTTCTAAGGAGCAAGCGTCTTTTAATTTCATGGCTGCAGTCACCACCTACAGTGATTTTGGAGCCCCAGAAAATAAAGTCTCTCACTGTTTCCATTGTTTCCTCATCTATTTGCCATGAACTGATGGGACAAGATGCCATGATTTTAGTTTTCCGAATGTGGAGTTTTAAGCCAACTTTTTCACTCTCCTCTTTCACTTTCATCAAGAGGCTCTTTAGTTCTTCGCTTTCTGCCATAAAGGTGGTGTCATCTGCTTATCTGTGTATAATATCATCTGTGAAACATTATTGATGTTTCTCCTGGCATTTTTGATTCCAGCTTGTGCTTCATCCAACCTGGCATTTCCCATGATGTACTCTGCATATAAGTGAAATAAGTAGGGTGACAATATACATCCTTGACGTACTGCTTTTCCTATTTGGAACCAGTCTGTTATTCCATGTCCATTTCTAACTGTTGCTTCTTGACCTGCATACAGATTTCTCAGGAGGCAGGTCAGGTGGTCTGGTATTCCCATCTCTCAGAATGTTCCACAATTTTTTTGTGATCCACAGAGACAAAGGCTTTGGCATAGTCAATAAAGCAAAATTAGATGTTTTCCTGGAACTCTCTTGCTTTTTCAATGATCCATTGGATGTTGGCAATTTGATCTCTGGTTCCTCTGCTTTTTCTAAATCCAGCTTGAACATCTGGAAGTTCATGGTTCACATACTGTTGAAATCTGGCTTGAAGAATTTTGAGCATTACTTTGCTAGCGGGTGAGAAGAGTACAATTGTGTGGCAGTTTGAATATTCTTTGGCATTGCTTTTCTTTGGGATTGTAATAAAAACTGACCTTTTCCAGTCCTGTGGCCACTGGTGAGTTTCCAAGTTTGCTAGCATGTTGAGTGCAACACTTTCACAGCATCATCTTTTAGGATGTGAAATAACTCAACTGGAATTCCATCACCTCCACTAGCTTTGTTCATAGTGATGCTTCCTAAGGCCCACTTGACTTTGCACTCCAGGATGTCTGGCTCTAGGTGAGTGATCCCACTATCGTGTTTATCTGGGTCATGAAGATCTTTTTTGTACAGTTCTTCTGTGTATTCTTGCCACCTGTTCTTAATATCTTCTGCTTCTGTTAGGTCAATAGGGTTTCTGTCCTTTTTTGTGCTCATCCTTGCATGAAATATTCCCTAGGTATATCTAATTTTCTTGAACAGATCTCTAGTCTTTCCCATTCTGTTGTTTTCCTCTATGTCTTTTCATTGTTTGCTGAGGAAGGCTTTCTTATCTCTCCTTGCTATTCTTTAGAACTCTGCATTCAAATGGGTATATCTTTCCTTTTCTCCTTTGCCTTTAGCTTCTCTTCTTTTCGTAGGTATTTGTAAGGGCTTGTCAGATAACCATTTTGCCTTTTTGCATTTCTTTTTCTTGGGAATGGTGTATAGTGTATGGTGTTAAGAATTGTTTTAATTTCATTCTTTTATACACAGCTCTCCAGTTTTCCCAGCACCACTTATTGATTAGTCGGTCTTTTCTCCATTGTGTGTTCTTGCCTCCTTTGTCAAAGGTAAGTTCCCCATAGGTGTGTGGGTTTATCTCTGGGCTTTCTCACTTATTCCTGTGTTCTGTATTTCTGTCTTTGTGGGCTGGCACCATGCTGTCTTGATGACTGTAGCTTTGCAGTGTAGTCTGAACTAAGGGAGTTTGATTCCTCCAGCTCTATTTTTCCTTCTCAAGATTGCTTTGCTATTCAGTATCTTTTGTGTTTCCATATGAATTGTGAACATGTTTCCATTTCTGTGAGAAACGCCATTGGTAATTTGATAGGGATCACATTGAATCTGTAGATTGCATTTGGTAGAATAATCATTTTCTCAACATTGATTTTTCCTACCAAGGAACATAAAATCTCTCTCCATCTGTTTATGTTGTCTTTGGTTTCTTTCATCAGTGTCATAATTTTCTGTATATGGTTCTTTTCCCTCTTTCAATTCAAGTCAGTCGCTCAGTCATGTCTGATTCTTTGCGACCCCATGGACTGCAGCATGCCAGGCCACCCTGTCCATCAGCAATTCTCAGAGCTTGCTCAAACTCATGTCCACAGAGTCAGTGTTGCCATCCAACCATTTCATTCTCTGTGGTCCTCTTCTCCTCCTGCCTTCAATCATTCCCAACATCAGGGTCTTTTCCAATGAGACAGTTTTTCATATCAGGTGGCCAAACTATTGGAGCTTCAGCTTCAGCATCAGTCCTTCAAATGAATATTCTGAACTGATTCCTTTAGGACTGACTGTTTGATCTCCTTGCAGTCCAAGGGACTCTCAAGAGTCTTCTCCAAAACCACAGTTCAAAAGCATCAATTCTTCAGTACTTAGCTTCCTTTATAGTCCAACTCTCACATCCATACATGACTACAGGAAAATATCATAGCTTTGACTAGACAGACCTTTGTCGGCAAAGTAATGTCTCTGCTTTTTAATATACTGTCTAGGTTGATCACGGGAGAAGGCAGTGGCTCCCCTACTCCAGTACTCTTGCCTGGAAAATCCCATGGACGGAGGAGCCTGGTAGGCTGCGGTCCATGGGGTCACTAAGAGTTGGACACAACTGAGCGACTTCACTTTCACTTTTCACTTTCATGCATTGGAGAAACAAATGGCAACCCACTCCAGTGTTCTTGCCTGGAGAATCCCAGGGATGGGGCAGCCTGGTGGGCTGCTGTCTATGGGTTCTCACAGAGTTGGACACGACTGAAGCAACTTAGCAGCAGCAGGTTGATCATAGCTTTTCTTCCAGGAGCAAGTGTCTTTTAATTTCATGGCTACAGGCACCATCTGCAGTGATTTTGGAGCCCAAGAAAACAAAGTCTGTCATGGTTTCCCCATCTATTTGCATTGAACTGATGGGACCAGATGCCATGATGTTAGTTTTTGAATGTTGAGTTTTAAACCAGCTTTTTCACTCTCTTCTTTCATTTTCATCAAGAGGCTCTGTAGTTCTTCACTTTCTGCCAGAAGGGTGGTATCTGCATATCTGAGGTGATTGATATTTCTCCTGGCAATCTTGATTCCAGCTTGTTCTTCATCCAGCCCATCATTTCTCATGATGCACTCTGTATATTAGTTAAATAAGCAGGGGGACATTATACAGCCTTGACGTACTCCTTTCCCAATATGGAACCAGTCTGTTATTCCATGTCCAGTCCTAACTGTTGCTTCTTGAACTGCATACAGGTTTCTCAGGAGGCAGGTAAAGTGGTGTGGTATTCCCATCTCTTGAAGAATTTGTCCCCTTAGGTAGGTTTATTCCTAGATATTTTATTCTTTTTGTTGTAATTGTGAATGGGATTGATTCCTTAATTTCTCCTTCTGATTTTTCATTGTTAGTACATAGGAATGCAAGTGATTTCTATGCATTGACTTTGTATCCTGCAATTTTGCTAAATTCACTGATTAGTTCCAGTAATTTTCTGATGGTATCTATTTTTGAGCACATCCTTACTTTCTTGTACAAGACGTTTTTCCAGGCTGACTCATAATTTCCTTTTCTTGGCCCTTAAGTCACACTTTCTCCCTGGTTTCTTTGAATTAAAAACAATATTTAGAAAATTTTAGGCAAAAGGAGAAGAGGGTGGCAGTGGATAAGATGGTTAGATAGCATCATTGACTCGATGGACATGAACTTGAGCAAACTACAGGAGATAGTGGAGGACACGGAATCCTGGAATGCTGTAGTACATGAGATCACAAAAAGAGTCGGACAAGACTTAGCAACTGAACAACAACAATATTTAGAAAACAAGATCTAATTGTTTTAAAATATCATTGTTTAGAACTAAGAGGTGAGAATTAGCTCCACATAGTTCTAATTTTCATTTTTCTTGTTATGAATAGTCTTGAACATTTTAAAATATTCGTGGCCCATTTCTATTTTAACAAATTATCTTTTCATACCCCTTGCACATTTTTCTATAAGAGTTCTTCATATCTTATCCTTAAATTTTGAGCATTTCTGATTTTCTGTAGCATATGTGGCAAGTAATTTCTTCCCATTTGTCATTTTTCATTTGATTTGTTTGTATTTTTCTCATCCTACAAATTTAAAATATTCTTCTGTAGTCAAATTTACCAGTATTTTATTGCATCTTTATTTAAATACATAAATAAATAATAGTTGGAAACCTTCCCCATACACCAAAATTATGAAAACATTCACTCATGATTTATTCTGATCACTTATATATCTATATCTCTAATCCATTTGGAGCACATTCTGATGTATTATATGAGGCATGTTGCTATTTTGACATTTGCCAGCTGGTTATCCAGATCTCCACACACTACTTATTCAGAAGTTTAACTTTGTGCTCAGTTGCTCAGTCATGCCCAACTCTTTGCAACCTGATGGACTCTAGCCCACCAGGCTCCTTTGTCCATGGGGTTTCCTGGGCAAGAATACTGGAGTGGGTTGCCATTTCCTCCTCCAGGGGATCTTCCTAAGCCAGGGATAGACCTCAAGTCCCCTGTGTATCCTACATTGGCAGGTGGATTCTTTACCACGGAGCCAGCTGGGAAGTCAAAGTTTCAACTTTACCCTACTATTTTTAAATACTTTATCATATTCTAAATGTCCATCTATATTATAGAAATTAGTTATTATTCATGCATATAAATGTTGTTATTTTTATTACTTTTATAGCCTACTTGCTTTCTGAATTCTCCTGATGTTTGAATTAATTGATCATTAATTCTCTAGTGTTTTCCAATTTTTTATCACATTATCTACAAATAGAGGTAGATTTGCTTCAATGTCATCCAGTTTCATGCTTTCAGTATTTCATTTTTGTCTAATTCCAGGAGCTAATACTTGAAGTAGGATGATAAAGAAGAGAGGAAGGAGTGGAGGAAATTTCTTATTCCAAATCCCATTGAAAAGGTCTTAGTGAGACAGAGGGATAGGAGAAAGACACGCCCAATAAATGATTCATTATTGGGTGTTTTTTTAAACAAATCAGAAATTAATATTGAAATTTGTCATATTTGTAGCATCAATGGAGTTAATCAAATGATTTTTCCCATAGATGATTAATAATGAAATTAAATCATTAAATTTCCTAATATTGAATAATTTTTCCACAGTTGAAGATAAACTGAGAAGTTTTTCATTTTCCATGTTCTTAAACAATTTATTTAAATTGAGGTTCTAAGCTTTCCAAAAGGTTAGTGAAATTCCCCTGTGAAGACATCTGGGCCCTTTGTGTGTACCTCTGTGTGTGTGTGTGTGTGTGTGTGTGTGTGTGTGTGTGTGTGTGTAGAAGTTTCTTTGATAAAGTTTCTTTTTTTCTTCTATGGCAAATTGACCTCCTTAACTTTATATCTCTAGTGGAGTCAGTTTCAATAAACTTTATTTCCTCCAAGAAGCCGTCCATTTCATCCCTGTTTCAGTGTTACTGATCAAAGGTGTGCTAAGTAGTCTTTTATGACTGCTGCTTGCTTTTCTTGGTTTTATGTAATTTGTTTCTTATTTTGTGTGTGTTACCCCCTTTTTTCTTTAGTGGATTATAAATTTCACTTTATTAATCCCCATTCTTTTGATTCATTAGCTGTTTCCACTGTTTTTATATGTGCTATACAATTAAATTTAGCTTTTTATCTTTACTTTACTTACCTTGTATTTTCTTTTGGTTTATTTCATTGTTCTACATTTTTGAGTGGAAATTTAATTCTTTTTAAATTTTCATTTGTATTGATATAAATGTTTAAGAATATGAATTTTCTTCTGATGTGCCTTAAATGTATACCATAGATTTTTATGTGTAATTTTACATTACTTTTGAGTTTTAGAAATTTTGACAATTTTTGCATCTCCCTTCAACCTTGTGTTATTTAATAGAAAAAAATCTAAATTTCCAGTTGGAAGAGTTATTTTAAATTTTATTTTTAATTTCTAGTTTTATCATCAGATAGTTATCATTATTTATGAAATATCTACTTTATAAATATGCCTATATTTCTTAATTTTACTAAATAAACTAATATGAGATTAATTTTGTGACTGGTCCTTGTGAATTTGAAAAGGAAGTCTATTCTTAATTATGAGATGTAATGTCAAAATACATCATAACACCTGTCTCATTATGTTGTTTAATTTTTTGTGTCTTTATTTACTTTTTCTTCTCTTGACTTATTTTATCCTAATGTTAAAGTCTTTAATGTGTATGTATTTATATGGGTCTCCTTTCATCTTCTGTCATTTCTACTTTATATGGGTGATGGCCATACTTTTCGGTGTATTTCTAGGTATATTCTAACTGGTGTATCTTTGCTTTTAAATGTGTTTTGTTGTGTTAAATCTCTTTATAACTGAATGTTACCGTGCCTGATGTTAGGATTTCAAGCTCTGCTTTCTTCTAGTTTTCATTTGCCTGATATATCTTTGCTGATACTTTCTTTAGCCTTTTAGGATCACTGGGTTGTGTGTGTGTGTGTTTCTGTATCGCATAGAGTTGAGTTCTGCTTTATGAAACTATTTTAAAATATTTTCCTTTTGATAGAAGTAAATTCTTCACTTTTATGATAAGACTTAATTTGGTACCAAGTCTCAACTTTCTCTATATGTGTTCTTTACTGTTTTTGGATTTCAGTTTTGGAATACAGAAAGTTCTGTGGTTTTGTCCTGGTGCTTGTAAGCCTTTTTCTTATCTAACCTTTCAGCAGTTTGTCTGTTCTGAATGTCCTACTGTGACTTTTACCTATTATCTCTATAGCAGTCAATGGACTAGCTTCATTTTCCCCTTTCACTCTCCTTCCTCTGCTCATCAGTACAATTCTTCATTCTCTGTCCCAGCATTCAAGATCTATGCCCTATACTTCTGTCCTCATTCCGACCTTTCCATTTTAGGTCCACAATTAAACATATTGAATGCTCACCATCAGTTCTTATAATGAAAATTCCCTGAGACTTGCCAGGATTAAGCTACAAATTCTTTACTCCATCAAAAATAAGTATTATATAACATATGATTTTATATTACATGTATAACATAACACATAAGAATATGTTAACTCTACTCAGGCAGCTGCTTTCTGGTATGTCCAGGAATTCGTGTTTATCTTTTATTTTCTTCATACACACTGAGTTATTTTTAATTGCTTTGTGTGAGTTTGGATTTATCAGCATATTTGCAACATTTTTGCTCACATTTCTTTCTTTTATATCAGAGCTGCTTTCTAGGATCTCCTTCCACTGCCTAGAATTCCTTTTAGAGAGGATCATTTACCATCCTTAGATTTTTATTAACCTAAAAATGTCACCAGTGTGTTTTCTTTCTTAAAATGTAGTTATCCCAGGTATAGAATTCAGTTTGAAAGTTATTTTCTCTTAGGTGCTATTGTTCTCTGGTCTCTCATATGCTATGGAGAAGGTATCAATTTAACTTTAATTTGGCCTTTCTTCCCTCTGCATTTTTTTGAAAATCGCTGTAACTTTTAATTAAACTTAAAAAACATAAAGAATTGTAGATTCAACATGAACTTGTAAAAATGATACAGAAAAATCCCACATAAGGTTTGCTAAGTTTCCTCCAAAGGTAACAACTTAAAAAACTGTGGTACAATATCATAAGCAACATATTGGCATTGATCTATCAAGACCCTGAACAGTTCCATCACCGCTAAGGTCTGTCATGTTGCCCTTTTAATAGCTACACCCACACTCTCCCATCTCCACTCCCTCCTGTCTCCCTGGTATATCCAGTCTTTAGTCTTGTGTCATAATTTACAGCACAGAAACCTTGATCACCTTTCCCTTCCAGAAGAGTGGGGTGACTCAAATGCCATGGGCCTGCTCTTGCCACATTACACTCTGCATCTCAGCCACAGCTGTGGCCTCCTGGGCGATTCCCTGCAAACTGTTGGATGAAGGAAAATAACTGCAGCCTGATTTCCAGGTAATTCTGTACACTATGCAGACAGCACCTGAAAGCAGACAGCAGAAGCACTGTAACCACTCTCTGGGACACCCCTGAAGCACAAGGAGAAGGGGAAATCCTTTGAACTGACAGAACCTCAAACAATACGTCTCATCCGTTTTGCCTAGAAGGAAAGAGGTCTAGAGGTATGAGTCTATTCTTTGTCATGGGCTTTGGCCAGTGGTGTGGCTGGATGGTCATAGGTTTGGGAGAGAACACAGTTGAGTGATGGTGAAAGGGCAGCCTGAGGAAGGAATATGTGGAGAGACCTTTCTGTGTACACACAGAAGGAAGACGTGTCCTTTATGAATGCTCCCCAGCCAATGACTGCAGCAGAGATGAAATTTCACAGTTAACTAGGCAGTTAGACCCATCCTTGGGATGCTAGTCAGCCTCTTTATCCACCTGTCTAGCCCAGTGGGCCTCATGAGCGAAGTGGCCATGGTAGCAGGGACTGAGTTTTTGCTTAGGCCTAGTAACATGGACTTCCCTCAATAAGGCTGGCCTGGCTACGGCCACTGCTGAGAGCCTGGTCTGCCAGCAGTAGAGAGCAGCACTGAGTCCCCAGAATGGCACTATTTCTCATGGTGACCAGCCAGCTACCTGGTGGCGAGACGATTAAACCGGAGTGCTTCCATCATGAAAGGGGTGATAGTTTACTCTTATTGGAAGAGATGCTTACTCTGGATATACAGTTACCCTTCTGCCAAAACCACTTTCTATCGACTTAGAGAATTCCTTTTCCACCCCAGTGTTATTCCATAGACCACACACCATTACTCTGATCAAGGAACGCATTTCATAACAAATAAAGTGTGACAATGGGCCCAACTCATGGACTTCACTGATCTTACTATGTTTCCCCTTATCCTCCAGAAGCCTTCTTGATAGAACAGAGGAATAGTGTTCTCAACTGAATATTCGTGTTTCTCCCAAAGGTAAATGTTGGCATGCCAAGGTCCCTTGTGATGGCATTAGGAAACCGGGCCTGTGTCGTGAGTATGATGTGTGAGTGTGAAACGACTCATGAGTGTGGAGCCCTCGTGATGGGTTAGTGCCTTCAGGAAGAGACTTCTGAGAGCTTGCTTTCTCTGTCTCTGCTCTCTCCTATGTGAGGATACAACATGAAGACCACCATCGGAAGACCAGAAACCAGGCCCTCGTCAGACATGGGGTCTACCTTGACCTTGGACCTGCCATCCTCCAGAATTTTGTGAAAGAAATGTTTGTTGTTTCAACCACCCACTCTATGGTAATAGTTACAGCAGCCATCAAAAACTCATCTATGACACCAGCCAAGTGGCAATACCTAGAAAAATTTTGAATCCTATCTCCTTGATCTTATACTCTGCTGGTCTAGAGGTCTCAGTTCCAAAGAGGGGAGTGCTTCCACCTGGGGACCATGACAAGGATTCCACTGAAAACAGAATAAGACTGGCCATGCATTTGGAGCTCAGGCCTCTGAATCTACAGGCCAAAAAAAGAAATTGACTCTGCAGGCTTGGTGATTAATCCTGACAACCACAGGGAAACTGGAGTGCTGCTCCACAAGAGAGGTTAGGAAGAGTATGTCGGGAATGTAGGAGATCTCTTCAGTTCAGTTCAGTTCAGCCACTCAGTCATATCTGTCTCTATGCAACCCCATGAACCGCAGCACGCCAGGCCTCCCTGTCCCTCACCAACTCCCAGAGTTTACTCAAACTCATGCCCATCAAGTTGGTGATGCCATCCAACCATCTCATCCTCTGTCGTCTCCTTCTCCTCCTGCCCTCAATCTTTCCCAGCATCAGGGTCTTTTCCAATGAGTCAGCTCTTCACATCAGGTGGCCAAAGTATTGGAGTTTCAGCTTCAACATCAGTCCTTCCAATGAATACCCAGGACTGATCTCTTTTAGGATGGACAGGTTGGATCTCCTTGCAATCCAAGGGACTCTCAAGAGTCTTCTCCAACACCACAGTTCAAAAGCATCAGTTCTTTGGTGCTCAGCTTTCTTTATAGTCCAACTCTCACATCCATACATGACCACTGGAAAAACCATAGCCATGACTAGATGGACCTTTGTTGACAAAGTAATGTCTCTGCTTTTTAATATGCTGTCTAGGTTGGTCATAACTTTCCTTCCAAGGAGTCTTTCAATTTCATGGCTGCATCACCATCTGCAGTGATTTAGGAGCCTAGAAAAATAAAGTCAGCCACTGTTTCCATGGTTTCCCCATCTATTTTCCATGAGGTAATGGGACCAGATGCCATGATCTTAGTTCTCTGAAGGTTGAGCTTTAAGTCAACCTTTTCAACTCTCCTCTTTCACTTTTATCAACAGGCTCTTTAGTTCCTCTTCACTTTCTGCCGTAAGGGTGGTGTCATCTGCATACCTGAGGTTACTGATATTTCTCCTGGCAATGTTGATTCCAGCTTGTGCTTCATCCAGCCCAGCGTTTCTCATGATGTACTCTGCATAGAACTTAAATTAGCAGGGTGACAATATACAGCCTTGACGTACTCCTTTCCCTATTTGGAACCAGTCTATTGTTCCATGTCCAGTTCTAACTGTTGCATCCTGACCTGCATACAGGTTTCTCAAGTTGCAGGTTAGGTGGTCTGGTATTCCCATCTCTTTCAGAATTTTCCACAGTTTATTCTGATCCACACAGTCAAAGGCTTTGGCATAGTCAATAAAGCAGAAATAGATGTTTTTCTGGAACTCTCTTGCTTTTTTGATGATCCAGCAGATGTTGGCAATTTGATCTCTGGTTCCTCTGCCTTTTCTAAAACCAGCTTGCACATCTGGAAGTTCACGGTTCATGTATTGCTGAAGCCTGGCTTGGAGAATTTTAAGCATTACTTTACTAGTGTGTGAGATGAGTGCATTTGTGTGGCAGTTTGAGCATTCCCTGGCTTTGCTTCTTCTGGATTAGAATGAAAACTGACCTTTTCCAGTCCTGTGGCCACTGCTGAGTTTTCCATGATTGCTGGCATATTAAGTGCAGCACTTTCACAGCACCATCTTTCAGAATTTGAAATAGCTCAACTGGAATTCCATCAGCTCCACTAGCTTTGTTCATAGTGATGCTTCCTAAGGTCCACTTGACTTTGCATTCCAGGATGTCTGGCTCTAGGTGAGTGATCCCACTATCGTGTTTATCTGGGTCATGAAGATCTTTTTTGTACAGTTCTTCTGTGTATTCTTGCCACGTGTTCTTAATATCTTCTGCTTCTGTTAGGTCCCTACCATTTCTGTCCTTTATTGAACCCATCTTTGCGTGAAATGTTCCCTTGGTATCTCTAATTTTCTTGAAGAGATCTCTAGTCTTTCCCATTCTATTGTTTTTCTCTATTTCTTTGCATTGAAATAGAAGGCTGAGGAAGGCTTTTTTTATCTCTCCTTGCTATTCTTTGGAACTCTGCAATCAAATGGGTATATCTTTCCTTTTCTCCTTTGCTTTTCGTGTCTCTTCTTTTCACAGCTATTTTTAAGGCCTCCTCAGACAACCATTTTGCCTTTTTGCATTCCTTCTTCTTGGGGATGATCTTTTTTCCTGTCTCCTATACAATGTCATGTACTTCTGTCCATAGTTCATCAGGCACTCTGTCTGTCAGATCTAGTCCTTTAAATCTATTTCTTACTTCCACTGTATAGTCATAAGGGATTTGATTTAGGTCATACCTGAATGGTTTAGTGGTTTTCCCCACTTTCTTCAATTTCAGTCTGAATTTGGCAATGAGGAGTTCATGATCCAAGCCACAGTCAGCTCCCAGTCTTGGTTTTGCTGACTGTATAGAGCTTCTCCATCTTTGACTGCAAAGAATATAATCAATCTGATTTCGGTGCTTGACCATCTGGTGATGTCCATGTGTAGTCTTCTCTTGTGTTGTTGGAAGAGGGTGTTTGCTATGACCAGTGCGTTCTCTTGGCAGAACTCTATTAGTCTTTGCCCTGCTTCATTCTGTACTCCAAGGCCAAATTTGCCTGTTACTCCAGGTGTTTCTTAACTTCCTACCTTTGCATTCCAGTCCCCTATAATGAAAAGGACATCTTTTTTGGGTGTTAGTTCTAGAAGGTCTTGTAGGTCTTCATAGAACTGTTCAACTTCAGCTTCTTCGGTGTTACTGGTTGGGGCATAGACTTGAATTACCATGATATTGAATGGTTTGCCTTGGAAAGGAACAGAGATCATTCTGTCATTTTTGAGGTTGCATCCAAGTACTGCATTTCAGACTCTTTTGTTGACTATAATGGCTACTCCATTTCTTCTAAGGGATTCCTGCCCACAGTAGTAGATATAATGGTCATCTGAGTTAAATTCACCCATTCCAGTCCATTTTAGGTCACTGATTCCTAGAATGTTGATGTTCACTCTTGCCATCTCCTGTTTGACCACTTCCAATTTTCTTGATTCATGGACCTAACATTCCAGGTTCCTGTGCAATATTGCTCTTACAGCATCAAATCGTGCTTCTATCACCAGTCCCATTCACAACTGGGTGTTGTTTTGCTTTGGCTCCATCCCATCATTCTTTCTGGAGTTATTTCTCCACTGATCTCCAGTAGCATATTGGGCACCTACTGACCTGGGGAGTTCCTCTTTCAGTATCCTATCTTTTTGCCTTTTCATACTGTTCATGGGGTTCTCAAGGCAAGAATACTGAAGTGGTTTGCCATTCCCTTCTCCAGTGGACCACATTCTGTCAGACCTCTCCCCATGACCCATCCATCTGGGGTGGCTCCATATGCACAGCTCAGTTTCATTGAGTTAGACAAGGCTATGGTCCATGTGATCAGATTGGCCAGTTGTCTGTGATTGTGGTTTCACTCTTTCTGCCCCCTGATCCCCTCTCTCAGTGCCTGCCATCTTACCTGGGTTTCTCTTACCTTGGATTCGGGGTCTCTCTTCATGGCTCCTCCAGCAAAGCACAGCCGCTGCCCCTGACCTTGGGCACGGGGTAGTTCCTCTCGCCCGCTGCCCCTGACCTCCTGCCCTGACTAAGGAATATTTTAGTATCTTCATGTTCTGTGATAAAGAACTTCAACAAAAATCTGGGTCAGCCTGTCAGGCAAAACACCATCACCAACTGAAATATTTGCTGAGGGTAAAGCGAATATGAAACGATTAGTGGATGGTGGCATTTGTAAATACTAGTTATAATGATGTGACCAGTTTAAAAAATGAGTCTAACAGTTATAAATATTTCTTCTTTATTTTGGTATAAATATGTTTTTGTGTATATAAAAATGTTGTTTTCTTACCTCTATTATCCCCTTATCTAATATAAAGGATGTCAATAATAGTTAATTTTATGTCTCATTATTTAAGATACCAGAGGATAAGTGAACAGTACCCAAAGACTTTGTGTTCTCTTCTGGAGAAAGTGTTGGCTTGTTTTGTATTGTAGGTACGTGACATATATGTGTGCTCAGTCGTGTCTGTCTCTTTGTGATCCCATAGACTGTAGCCTGCCAGGCTCCTCTGTTCATGGGATTCTCTAGGCAAGAATACCAGAGTGGGTTGTCATTTCCTCCTCCAGGACATCTTCCTGACCCAGGGATCAAACCCGTGTCTCCTGCATTGCAGGTGGATTCTTTACTCCTGAGCCACCTGGGAAAGCCCTGTAGGTAGGTTAGTTGTATCATACACATCTCTTTAAACCATATTTATTTAATCTCCAAATAAAGACAGTAACAAAGTTACTAAAATGTAGGTAGGTTAGTTGCATGATTTTAGGCAGAAATACAACTTTGTTACTGTCTTTATTTGGAGATTAAATATGGTAGAAGAGATGTACATGGGTGCCAAGTTGACAAGGGGAAGACTGTAGTGGTGTTTTGATTTGTCAGCTTGGTTAGGCTGCTGCCGCTGCTGCTAAGTCACGTCAGTCGTGTCCGACTCTGTGTGACCCCATAGACAGCAGCCCACCAGGCTCCCGTCCCTGGGGTTCTCCAGGCAAGAACACTGGAGTGGGTTGCCATTTCCTTCTCCAGTGCATGGAAGTGGAAAGTGAAAGTGAAGTCGCTCAGTCGTGTCCGACTCTTCGCGACCCCAGGGACTGTAGCCTACCAGGCTCCTCCATCCATGGGGTTTTCCAGGCAGGAGGACTGGACTGGGGTGCCATTGCCTTCTCCGTTGGTTAGGCTACTGTCCCCGATTATTTAATCAGACAGGCATAAATCTAGCTGCTGTTGTAAAGGCATTTGTAGGTATAATTAAAATCCCTAATCAGTTGACTTCAAGTTAAGGACATTTTCCTCAGGGGGCCTGTATCTAATCCGGTGTAAAGCCTTGAAAGCTGGGTTGAGCCTTTCTGGAGAGAAAGAGGCAGAAACTGAGAAAGAGAAAAGACTCCCAGTTGTGGGCAGCATCTTCCCCCGGTGTCCCTGGAGTCCCAGGCTGCCCCTGACGGCCCCTTCCTAACGGCTTCTCTGCAGACTCTGAGCTTGCCTAGCCAGGCCCCGCAGTGTGTGAGCAATACCTATGTGTGTCAGTCACATACATCTATATATTTATAAATTTATATATGCATTTCTTACAGGTTTTCTTCTCTGGTTTATGCTGAAGAATATAAAATCATGTCAAAGGAGTCACAGAAGTATTCAAACTACTTCCTCTAACAGACAATGTTCAGGACTTCAAAAGAGTGGTTTCCAACGACCAGAATTTGCCTTACCTTGGCCTCTTTCATGCCCAGATACTTCAGTTAGAATACTTTGCTAAGAAAATCCCCTCCATACAATCAAGATCTATTGACTCACTCCTGTAAGCAAAAACAACTGGTTGGAAAAGTAGGAAATATTTCTTTTCCCTTCTCTTATTTGCCATGTGAAAATTTTAGGATGTTGAAGATTTCGTACAGTTTCTAGTAAAGCATGGAACTTCCAGGAAGAAATTAAGGTTAGAAATTAACCATTTTAAATGTGAGGTATTCTCAAGGACAAGACATGGTCAGTAGCTATCTGCAACAAAAGAAAATAGCCAAGCTTTTCTTAAAGAGTTCCCACAACCCACCTTCTCACCTTTTGTCATGTGGAGTCAAGAAAAAAAATAAATTCTGATTCAGACTATGTTTTTTAAATGGCTTAAAATAGCTATAGGGCATAGTAGAATTTAAAATTAACTCATTTGAAAGTAAGGTGCACGTTTTCTGAAATGCTCCAGTTCAAACTCGTCTAAAAAAGATGCTGCACACAAAGTCTGTAGGATCAGTTAGATCCACTCTGGAGATAACTGAAGCAGAGGGACTGGGGACTGTAGGAACTCAATAGTGGATTCCCAGCCCAAAGCAGAATGAACACAAGTCTGAATTTGCTCAAGTCAATTTTGATTTATGCCTGTTTTCATGGTGTAATTATCAGTCTTGAGTCCTCTTATAAGTGTCCCAGTTTGAACAATGAATTCCTAATTTACTGCCGCTATGTTTTGAGAACGTACTTGATATGATTTTAATCTTTTAAAGTGTATATGGACTTCTCTCATGGCTCACAAAGTGCTCTATCCTGGAGAACGGCACAGGTGCACTTGTAAAGAAGGTGTGTATGTTCTGCTGTTGCTGGGTGGAGTGTTCTATTAATCGCAGGTAAGTCAGGTTGGTTAGTAGTGCTTGTCCTGTCTTCTGGCTCCATGCTGAATTTCTGTCCAATTGCCCTATCAGTTATTGAGAGTGGAGGAGCATTCATGTTTTCAACTATTATTGTTGAAATATCTATTTCTCCTTTTAGTTCTCTCATTTTTTGCTTCATATATCTTGGGACTCTGTCCTTAGGTGTGGATCTGCTTTGAATTTTTAGATGTTCCTGATGAACTGATGTTTTTATTGCTATAAATGTCCTTTTTGTCTCTAGCAATACTTTTATATTAAAGTTGTTTTTTTCTGATATTGCTATAATCATTCCAGTAGTGTTTTGGTTTCTGTATGCATGCATGGTGTATCTTTTTCATCTTTTTGTTTTCAACCTATTTGTGCCTTTGAATCTGAAATCTGTCTCTTATTGACAGCCCGCTGCTGCTGCTTCTAAGTCACTTCAGTTGTGTCCGACTCTGTGCAACCCCATAGATGGCAGCCCACCAGGCTCCCCCGTCCCTGGGATTCGGCAGGCAAGAACACCAGAGTGGGTTGCCACTTCCTTCTCCAGCACATGAAAGTGAAAAGTGAAAGTGAAGTCGCTTAGTCATTTCCGACTCTTAGCGACCTCATGGACTGCAGCCTACCAGGCTCTTCTGTCCATGGGATTTTCCACGTAAGAGGACTGGAGTCGGGTATTAGACAGCCTTCAGGGGGGTAATTTTGTAGAATTTAGTCTGACTCTCTCTACCTTTTGATTGGACTACCAAATGCATTTTTAACATAATCATTGATATGATTGAATTACATCTCCTGCTTTGCTTTTTGTTTTCTTGTATCTTCTTTGGTCCTGTGTTATTCCTTTTCTGCTTTCTTTTGTGCTAAATATTTTCTAGGGCACCACTTAAATTTATTTGTTGGATTCTTTACTCTTTTTTTGATTTTACTTGTTTTCTTAGAGCATGGAGATTAAAAATGCATATTACCTAAAACCAACATAGTTCAGATTATTATTAATTTCAATAGTATACATAAATTTTTTTCCAATATAGGGCTCTGTCCTCCCCCCCATCGTGATATATTACCTCACAAATTTTTGCTTATAAACTCAACAATGCAGTTTTATAATTATTATTTCAAATAACTGCCTTTTAAAATGAGCTGAGGACTATTTAAAAATATATTCGTATTTTCTATTGTATTTTCTTGTGTAATTACTTTTACGGGTTTTCTTTGTATAGATTCAAATACCATCTAACATTTATTTTCCACCTGAAATACTTCCTTCGATATTTCTTGTTGAGTAGGTCTATTGTAGATTAATTACTCCATTTTTATTTACCCAGGAATGTCTTTACTTCAGTTGCCTTTTGGAAGGATAGTCTTGCTTGATCACAAGTCCTTTGATGTTGATTTATTCTTGAGTGTGTCAGACCTTGGCTGTGGCGCGAGGGCTCTTCCCTGGCATTCAGACCCCAGACCCCATGGGCTCTGAGTTGCTGCAGGCAGGCAGGCTCTCGAGTTGCCGTCTGCGGTCTCAGTAGCTGCAGGGAACGGGCTTAGTTACTCTATGCATGTGGGGTCTTTGTTCCCGTCAGGGGTGGAACCCGTGTCCCCTGCATGGATTCTTACACACTGGACCACCAGGGAAGCCCCTAGAAACTTTGACTATTATTCTTCAGTATTTTTCTTCTTCCTATCTCTTTTCTCCTTCTAGGACTCATGAATATTTCATAGACATTGATCTATTTGATGGTGCTTTACACGGATCTTCCAAATCTCCCAGTGGTAAAGAATCTGCCTGCCAGTGCAGGAGACATAAGAGACGTGGGTTCGATCCCTGGGTTGGGAAGATCCCCTGGAGAAGGAAATGGCACCCCTTCCAGTATTCTGGCCTGGGAAATCCCATGGACAGAGGAGCCTGGTGGGCTATAGTCCACGGGGTTGCAAAAGAGTCGGACACGACTTAGCGGGTAAACAGCAACACTGAGTGTTTCAGTTACTGTACTTTTATTTTTATTTATTTTTTATTTTTCCGTTTATTTTTATTAGTTGGAGGCTAATTACTTTACAATATTGTAGTGGTTTTTTGCCATACATTGACATGAATCAGCCATGGATTTACATGTGTTCTCTATCCCGATCCCCCCTCCCACCTCCCTCTCCATCCCATCCCTCTGGGTCTTCCCAGTGCACCAGCCCTGAGCACTTGTCTTCTGCATCCAACCTGGGCTGGTGATCTGTTTTAAACTACAGAGTTTCTAGTTGATTCTTTTTCAAAGTTATTTCTCTTTATTGCTGTTGTCTATTTTGTGAGACAATGTTGTCCTACTTTTCTTTAGTTTTTTTATTTTTTAATTTTTTTTTAAAAATTTTAACTACAAAAACATTTTGTGTGGGGGTATAGCCGATTAACAATGTTGTGGTAGTTTCAGGTTAACAGTGAAGGGACTCAGCCACACACACACATGTATCCATTCTTCCCCAAACCCCGCTCCCATCCAGGCTGGCATGTAACACTGAGCAGAGTTCCATGGGCTATACAACAGGTTTTTGTTGGTTATTGATTTTAAGTGTAACAGTGTATACACTGTGACCTTGGTGTCCTTTAGTGCTTTGAACATATATATAAAAGCTGATTTAAAGGCTGCCACTACCCTGAACATCTGAATATCCCAAGGTTAGTTTCTTTGAATTGTTTTGTTTCCTATATATAGGCTATACTTCCCTGCTTCTTTGTATATCTCATAGTATTTGTTGAAAACTGGGCATACTAGATTATTTTAGTAACTTTGAAATCCAGTCATCCCTTCTGCTCTGCTGGTTGTTGCTATATTTTTTTATTATTGAAAATTAGATCTTTTTTTTTTTTTTTTTGCTGTTGTTTGGTAATTTTCCTTGACTGGTGTTTGTATTTCCTGTAGTATGAACTTTAATTTTGTTTAATTTTTAGTTTTGGCTTTGTAGGTGTCATTCTTGGATCAGCATAGCTCTGTGCTCTTTCTTTACTGTTCACACAGCCCTGAGCATGCACACGAGTTTCCAAATCTAGCAACATGTCAGAGGTTTTCATAGTCCACTACGGACATGTGAGTCCCTACATTATCTTTTTACATTTTTGGCTGGACTCTTTTTAGCCCCAGCTCACATCACAGCCTGAGGAGCCTGTACAGTTTACCTTCCCTAACTGCTACTGATTTTTATTGTTATCAACACCACCCTGGGAATGAGGCTTTGCTGTGGGGCTGCAGGTCAGGACAAAAGGTGCCGCTGGTCTCCACGGGTGTACACAGGGAACTGGCAGGGAGGGGGAAAGTGTCACAGGCAAAGTGTCACAGACTCCACTGCTCTCACTGAGGTCAGTAGTTTTCTTCAATAAACACTTTAATTTGTTGTGTGCCTTTAGCTAAATATCCAGAGTTCTGAGATGGTTGCTTTAACAATCGTGCCAGACTTGTCATTGCGTTTTGAGGAGAGAAGATGTACTGAGGTGCTTGCTTCACCATCTGGAAGTCTCACCTCTGCATAGTAAATTGTATGGTTATTTACCTAAAGGGTCTGCCTGCTACTCAGGCCAAGCCAATTGTTGCTGTTTAGGAGGTTGTGTTCCCAGTGTTATTATGTGGACTAGGAATAGGTTTGCAAAAATTTCAAAAATCTTATTTTATAAACTCTAACCCAAAGAGGTTGCATCACATCCAGTCCACCTACTTTCCAATATTCTCTCCCTTCATCAATTTACTGTCACTGAGCACCTGTCACTGGCCTGGAATAGTGTTCACTACTAGGGAGACCACACATAGAACATACAATAAATTGGACTTAAATTACTATATTGAGTCAATTAAACCTAATTTCAAATTTTCCTTTTTTAAAAATTTTATTTTCAATTGGAGGATAACTGCTTTACAATATGGTGATGGTTTCTGCCATACATCAGCATGAATCAGCCACAGGTAAACATATGCCGCCTCCCTCTTGAACCTCCTTCCCACCTTCCTTCTCATCCCATCCCCTCAGGTTGTCACAGAGCACAGATTTTCCTTTTAAGGATGTACACTGTAAAATGTAGTATCTGATATTTGGCATTTTGTTGTTGTGCAGAAGCTCAGCTGTGTCCAACTCTGCGACCCCATGGCCTGCAGCACGAAAGTCTTCCCTGTCCTTCACCATCTCCCAGAGCTTGCTCAGACTCATGTCTATTGAGTCAGTGATGCCATCCAACCATCTCTTCCTCCTTTACTTGTCTTTCAATTTGAATTCAGAAAAACTAAAGAAAACCCTTTCTTCAGACTTTTATATTAGGGAAATTCTAAGCAGTAAATATTTTTCAATCACAAGTTTCCGTAAAGAACCCATGCTCATATTGTAATTAGCCTCCAACTAATAAAAAATAAATGAAAAAAAATAAAAAATAAAATAAAATAAGCTACAGAGCCACTGAGATTGGAGTTGAGATATCTATTGAAAATGGCATCAACAAACACATAATCATGTAAATCTTTGATGAAATGAACCTTTTTGCACACTTCAAAAGGATTACATCACTGTAAACCTGGCAAGTAATTGCAATGATCAAAGTAATTCATATTCAAATATTCACCATGTTTGTTTATGGTGTTGATAGTCCCAGATGTGCTAGTATTGTAGAAGAGACATTAAGAATAATTTTTAAATATTTAAAATACTGTTTTCACTGAGAGAACTATAGTATTTCCAATTAAAAAAAAATAAAGTTCTTTGTGATTTCAAGCTAGTTCTTACAGTGGAGCTGTATTGCTTGAAGACTCTCTGTCATCATAGTTCTGCTTTCTCCTTGAGTAGACCCCCCCCCCCACCCAGTCACCTTAATCATTTGCACGGGTGCTCAATGAGGAGCAATCACATCCAGACACTGGGTTCTAGCCAGTCAGTGCTCCTCACTCTTTGCTCCCTGCAGCCTTGCTCCTTCCTTCCTCTCTCTCTCTGTCACATGAGGAGAGTGCTACCATGACAGGTCTATTCTATCAAGAGGAGTTTCTAAGATCACAGAAGCACAGAAATCTTATATAAGAAGGAACAGACTTAAAAGTCACATTTTCAGTATAAAAAAATATTATCCAGAGCATTCTTAATAGATAATCGGATAATCATTCAACCAGTGCTTAAAGCAAGATTTTCCAATTTAGTTTACATTTTTGTTCTAAATCAACTTCCATCTGGAGGCAATTGGATGGTATTGTGAAGCCAAATTTAGAAACTATGAGAATTGAAATATATTTTTTCCTAATATGTGATAAGATTTGAGCCAATGGATTAGCCTGTTCGTGTTTCAGTATCCTTACTGGCTCAATGGACCTGAGTTTGAGCAAGCTTCAGGAGTTGGAGATGGACAGGGAACCCTGGAGTGCTGCAGTCCATGGGGTCGCAAAGAGTCAGCATGACTGAGCAACTGAACTGAACTGATCCTTATTTGTAAAATAGACATTTCTCATTTACCTTACTTATTTCCCCTAACTTATCCCAAAGGAGACACAGAGTCTTATTCCTAAAGCATCAACATAACAAAGATATTAGGAGATTTACATAATCCTTGTCAACATTAAATGCAAGGTGTTGCTGTAGCATTTTAACTTAGATAGTTACTCTAGGAATATCTGAACCAAATTGTTGTATATAAGCATTTAGGTCAACTTTCACCACAGCCTGCCCTAAATAGACCCATCTCTTTCTGAGAAACAGAGAAGTAATACTGATTGCTGACTTATTAGAATATTCTTTCTATTTAGGGTGATGTCAAAAGAGATATGTTAAATACTCTGGTTCTAAAAGTAGGGCAGTGTAATTTATAATTATTTTCAAAAATTTTATTTCCTACCTGGTTATCATTTTTCCCAAGGTGGTTCTTCATGATATCCTCATTAAAAATAACAAACACTGAAATATCTATAGTACAAAATCAACAGAAAACTAATATGATCCTTTTCACTAAATTTTGCTCAGATTTAAGACTGAGCAGCATATAAATGTAGCAGTAACCTCAAACTGGAATTCCCCTAGCAGGGTTCTGAGGGTTTCCTGTAACAAAGGCTAGAATTTGTCAAGAAAATTATTGCAACCTAATGTTGAAGATAACATTTCCCATTAGGACTGAGATGTTCAGAGTGTTTGTGTGGAGCCTTTTAGATCCAACCTATACTATATTTTTCTCCAAACTATAATGCAAAGCTAAAATGTGAAGACTACATAAACAAATATAAATAAACAGTAAATAAAAACAGAAGTTGCACAGTCAGCATCAGATTTGCCTTTGGTTTTGGCTGATTTTATGCTGTGGTATAGTCGAAAGTGAAAATGAAAGTGAAAGTCACTGAGTCGTGTCTGATTCTTTGTGACCCCATGGACTATACAGTCATGGAATTCTCTAGGCCAGAATAATGGAGTGGGTAGCCTTTCCCTTCTCCAGGAGATCTTCCCAACCCAGAGATCAAACCCAGGTCTCCTGCATTGCACCCAGATTCTTTAATAGCTGAGCCACAAGGGAAGCCCAAGGATATCAGAGTGGGTAGCCTATCCCTTCTCCAGTGGATCTTCCTGACCCGGGAATCGAACCACTGCAGGTGGATTCTTTAGCAATTGAGCTATCAGGGTATAATGGAAAGCACAGATAGTTCTATAAATATACCACTATTTGCAAAAGAGAAACGCTTCTTGTGTGAAGTTTTAAGAGCATCCTTTTTGTTGACCTTTACTATTCTATTATGATAGCCTGAAACAAGGCAGAGAAGGGGCAATGGAACCTCTATATATTTAATGAACCAGGGATGCCATAAATGGGCACCAGTCTTTTTGAAGAATGTAGTAGTTCTGTGCATCTCTCACACTACTGTGATAAAATATAATCAGTTCAGTTCAGTCTCTCAGTCATGTCTGACTCTTTGTGACCCCATGGACTGCAGCACGCCAGGCCTCCCTGTCTATTACCAACTCCCGGAGTTTACTCAAACTCATGTCCATCGAGTCAGTGATGCGATCCAACCATCTCATCCTCTGTCATCCCCTTCTCCTCCTGCCTTGAATCTTTCCCAGCATCAGGGTCTTTTCCAATGAGTCAGTTATTCAAATCAGGTGGCCAAAGCTGGAGTTTCAGCTTTAGCATCAGTCCTTCCAATGAACACCCAGGACTGATCTCCTTTAGGATGGACTGGTTGGATCTCCTTGCAGTCAAAGGGACTCTCAAGAGTCTTCTCCAATGCCACGGTTCAAAAGCATCAATTCTTCAGTGCTCAGCTTTCTTTATGGTCTAACTCTCACATCCATACATCTATATAGGAAAATATAATACTTGATCTTGAATCCTGTGGAAATATTTCTCAGAATAAGTACTTGGGAGTTTTCAGTGAGTGGATGCTATAGGCATTTATATAATTATTCAAGATAAAAGACTTCTGAATATATGCCTTTACATATGTCCATGTCCATGTCCATGACCATATATGTGTCCATCACCCATGCCAAGGTGTATGAGTTTTTTAAGTTCCATGAAATAGTCAGTTTTGGTGCGTTTAACTTTGATACATGAACCGTGAACTTCCAGATGTTCAAGCTGGTTTTAGAAAAGGCAGAGGAACCAGAGATCAAATTTCCAACATCTGCTGAATCATTGAAAAAGCAAGAGAGTTCCAGAAAAATCATCTATTTCTGCTTTACTGACTATGCCAAAGCCTTTGACTGTCTGGATCACAATAAACTATGGAAAATTCTGGAAGAGATGGGAATACTAGACCACCTTACCTGCCTCTTGAGAAACCTGTATGTAGGTCAGGAAGCAACAGTTAGAACTGGACATGGAACAACAGACTGGTTCCAAATTGGGAAAGGAGTACGTCAAGGCTGTATATTGTTACCCTGCTTATTTAACTTATATGCAGAGTACATCATGAGAAACGCTGGGCTGGAGGGAGCACAAGCTGGCATCAAGATTGACGGGAGAAATACCAATAACCTCAGATATGCAGATGATACCACCCTTATGGCAAAAGGTGAAAAACTAAAGAGCCTCTTGATGAAAGTGAAAGAGGAGAGTGAAGAAGTTTGCTTAAGGCTCAACCTTCAGAGAACTAAGATCATCACATCCGGTCCCATCAATGGAAACAGTGGCTGACTTTATTTTTGGGGGCTTCCAAAATCACTGCAGATGGTGATTGGAGCCATGACATTAAAAGACGCTTGCTCCTTGGAAGGAAAGTTATGACCAACCTAGACAGCATATTAAAAAGCAGAGGCATTACTTTGTCAACAAACGTCCATCTAGTCAAGGCTATGGTTTTCCAGCATTCATGTATGGAGTGTTGGACTAGAAAGAAAGCTGAGTGCAGAAGAATTGATGCTTTTGAACTGTGGTGTTGGAGAAGGCTCTTGAGAGTCCCTTGGACTGCAAGGAGATCCAACCAGTCCATCCTAAAGGAGAACAGTCCTGGGTGTTCAATGGAAGGACTGATGTTGAAGCTGAAACTCTAATACTTTGGCCACCTGATTCGAAGAGCTGACTCATTGGAAAAGACCCTGATGTTGGGAAAGATTGAGGGCAGGAAGAGAAGGGGATGACAGAGGATGAGATGGTTGGATGGCATCACTGACTCAATGAACATGAGTTTGGGTAGGCTCTGGGAGTTGGTGATGGACAGGGATGCCTGGCATGCTGCGGTTCATGGGATCGCAGTCAGACATGACTGAGTGACTGAACTGAACTGAACTTTGATACCATTTGCTAATAGTCATAAAATCCCTTTTATGAGAGGAAAAAGAAACTGTTCCTTTCATACATGTTATCCTCTAACAGTAAACAGATGGTCTACATGCATTTCTTTGTATCACTCTTCACAAACAGCAGAAGGAAAGGCATGGAGGACTCTGCAGTAACCTTACCTTCAGGGAGCACTCTATCAGAGACTGGTGGAGCACTGTATCATGGAGATGCACGTGATGGAAAGAACTTCTGGTTCTACCTGTTCACCTCATGGTGGTTGAAGTCAGCTTTCTCTTTACATGCCACCCAGAATCAGACTGGAAGAGAGATGAACAGCTAAGTAAGAGGCTTTTTTCCCAAGCACTTTCATCATGATGATGGGTTTCCTTTACATCATCTTTAGAAAATGAGTCAGTACACCCACCAAAATCTGAAATATTTTCAGAAAATGACATTTTCCCACAAGATCAGTTTCATTTTTATTTTTTAATGAACATTTAAGGTTCATATACAAAAGCTTACAGAGCAATAAGTCAATCATGAAATAACATACAGGGAAATAAAAATGGAAAATAAGTCATTTACAGTTTCTCACCACTGAAGCACTATACTCTGGCTGCAGTGAATTGTGGTCAGTGTTTCAGACAGTGGATGCTCAGGTCAGATGCCAAGACTGTCATCACACTACTTTTTGTTTTAAGATCTTTTCTTTCTTGGTCATTGTTCAGTTAGTCGGTCGGGGGTGGGTGGTCAGAGGGAGAGAAGTAAGTTTCCCTCCCACTCCACCAAAAAAATTTTTTTTTAAGCAGTTAAATTTTAACTTGGGGAAATATTTTATCTGTTAATCTAACATACTATATACTTCTATTATTAAATGTCTGCATAAATATTTATTTCTTAACATAAGATCATGCAGTAGTTTTAATTTCAGAGCAATTAAATTCTTTAATTTCAAAGAATTATCAAAGGCAATTAGTTTTGTACATAAATGCCCACAGTTTCATTTTCAATGCAAAATGTGCTTTGTGATATCTGTTTCTTGTGAGAGTTGGTCAAGTAATAATCATGGAGCATTTCCTAAAATATTTATTTGCTGGGAAAATTTGTATGAAATGACATCTGAAGTATAAAAAACATTGTTAGGTAACACTTGGAACAGTTAAAAATATACCTGTTTGTAAACTATCAGTGTAAGGTGCTGAGCATCTGAGTGTCAGTGCCATGACTCCTGTTTTTCTAGAAAGTGGCTTGATTTATTTATCAATGTGTCATCTCTGAAACATCTGACATTATATATAGAAACACCAAGGCAATATTATTGGTACATATAATTAAACATGCAAAAATTTCCTGAAAGATAGTGCCCAAATAAGGGAGGCCCCCCAAGTTCAACCTCTCCTTGGTGCCGTCACTGACAGATGGCTCTCTTGGAGTTTGGGAGCACGAAAGCTCACTTTGGAGAGGTAGCCCCTTTAATCACTGGCTCCCTATTCAAATATGTTGCCCAGTAGACAAGGTTGAAAGTGCCAAACAGAACTGGGAATATAATTCGGGACATTTTGTCAATCTTGCTGATGCTGTTGTAAGTCTTTTTGTTTTCAGAAGTCTTGTCTTCAGGTTTAACTGAGGCTGAAGAGGCATTTGTGGTCCCTGCAGGGGTCTGCTCCTTCGGGATGTTTGGGGGGTGGGTCATCTTCCCAGTAGTGTAAGCATTTGTTGACTTATTTATTGTAAGTTCACGCTCCTTTTTCTGCAAAATAGAAGAAAAATGTAAGAGCATGATGTTTGCAAGCAACTATCAGTTCTCTTCTAAGGGTTTCTCTCTCTAAAGAGACAGAGACAGACAGGGGGATCAGCTGATCTCTGGTGGAGGACAGCCTTCCACAGACTTCTAAGCTCAGAACCCCCCATGGCCAGTCTTGGATGTGAAATTCTAGAACAGGCAAAATAGTTTATGGTAGAAAGGTTAGGAAATGGCTCCCTTTGGTTTGGCAAGGACAGGAATGGACTGGGAAGGGGCCTGTGGCCTGGAGTGTGACGACATGCGCTGTGTTCACGGGGTTTGGGTTATACAGGTGAGCATGTTCTCCTGCAGTGTGACCACGTGCTCTGTGTTCACAGGGTTTGGGTTATATAGGTGAGCATGTTCTCTGAGTGTGACCACGTGCTGTGTTCACGGGGTTTGGGTTACACAGGTGAGCATGTTCTCCTGGAGTGTGACCACGTGCTCTGTGTTAACAGGGTTTGGGTTATACAGGTGAAGGGTTTGGGTTATACAGGTGAAGGGTTTGGGTTATACAGGTGAAGAGTTTGGGTTATACAGGTGAGCATGTTCTCCTGGAGTGTGACCACGTGCTCTGTGTTCACGGGGTTTGGGTTACACAGGTGAGCATGTTCTCCTGGAGTGTGACCACGTGCTCTGTGTTCACAGGGTTTGGGTTATACAGGTGAAGGGTTTGGGTTATACAGGTGAAGGGTTTGGGTTATACAGGTGAGCATGTTCTCCTGGAGTGTAACCACGTGGCTCTGTGTTCACAGGGTTTGGGTTATACAGGTGAGCATGTTCTCCTGGAGTGTGACCACGTGGCTCTGTGTTCACAGGGTTTGGGTTATACAGGTGAGCATGTTCTCCTGGAGTGTGACCACGTGCGCTGTGTTCACAGGGTTTGGGTTATACAGGTGAAGGGTTTGGGTTACACAGGTGAAGGGTTTGGGTTACACAGGTGAGGGGTTTGGGTCATACAGGTGAGGGGTTTGGGTCATACAGGTGAGGGGTTTGGGTTACACAGGTGAGGGGTTTGGGTTACACTGGTGAGGGGTTTGGGTTACACAGGTGAGGGGTTTGGGTCATACAGGTGACGGGTTTGGGTCACACAGGTGAGGGGTTTGGGTCACACAGGTGAGGGGTTTGGGTCACACAGGTGAGGGGTTTGGGTCATACAGGTGAGGGGTTTGGGTCATACAGGTGAGGGGTTTGGGTTACACAGGTGAGGGGTTTGGGTCACACAGGTGAGGGGTTTGGGTCACACTGGTGAGGGGTTTGGGTCACACAGGTGAGGGGTTTGGGTCATACAGGTGACGGGTTTGGGTCACACAGGTGAGGGGTTTGGGTCACACAGGTGAGGGGTTTGGGTCACACAGGTGAGGGGTTTGGGTCATACAGGTGAGTGGTTTGGGTCACACAGGTGAGGGGTTTGGGTCACACAGGTGAGGGGTTTGGGTCATACAGGTGAGGGGTTTGGGTTACACAGGTGAGGGGTTTGGGTTACACAGGTGAGGGGTTTGGGTCACACAGGTGAGGGGTTTGGGTCACACAGGTGAGGGGTTTGGGTCATACAGGTGAGGGGTTTGGGTCATACAGGTGAGGGGTTTGGGTTACACAGGTGAGGGGTTTGGGTCATACAGGTGAGGGGTTTGGGTTACACAGGTGAGGGGTTTGGGTTACACAGGTGAGGGGTTTGGGTTACACTGGTGAGGGGTTTGGGTTACACAGGTGAGGGGTTTGGGTCATACAGGTGATGGGTTTGGGTCACACAGGTGAGGGGTTTGGGTCACACAGGTGAGGGGTTTGGGTTACACAGGTGAGGGGTTTGGGTCACACAGGTGAGGGGTTTGGGTCACACAGGTGAGGGGTTTGGGTCACACAGGTGAGGGGTTTGGGTCATACAGGTGAGTGGTTTGGGTCACACAGGTGAGGGGTTTGGGTCACACAGGTGAGGGGTTTGGGTCATACAGGTGAGGGGTTTGGGTCACACAGGTGAGGGGTTTGGGTCACACAGGTGAGGGGTTTGGGTCACACAGGTGAGGGGTTTGGGTCATACAGGTGAGGGGTTTGGGTCACACAGGTGAGGGGTTTGGGTCACACAGGTGAGGGGTTTGGGTCATACAGGTGAAGGGTTTGGGTCATACAGGTGAGGGGTTTGGGTCACACAGGTGAGGGGTTTGGGTCACACAGGTGAGGGGTGTGGGTCACACAGGTGAGGGGTTTGGGTCACACAGGTGAGGGGTTTGGGTCATACAGGTGAGGGGTTTGGGTTACACAGGTGAGGGGTTTGGGTCATACAGGTGAGGGGTTTGGGTTACACAGGTGAGGGGTTTGGGTTACACAGGTGAGGGGTTTGGGTCATACAGGTGAGGGGTTTGGATTACACAGGTGAGGGGTTTGGGTCATACAGGTGAGGGGTTTGGGTTACACAGGTGAGGGGTTTGGGTTACACAGGTGAGGGGTTTGGGTCATACAGGTGAGGGGTTTGGGTTACACAGGTGAGCACGCTCGTCAAGCCTTCTCAGGAGTACCCTTAGTGTTTGTGGACTTCACACTGTCAATTTTGCTTCAAAAGAATCAAACAGTAAATGAATATTGAACTCTAATTAGTGATATGCTTGCTGAAGTATATAGTGGGAAATGCACCATTCACTTTGAATCCATCAAGAATTAAGATGCATTGACGGACTGAGGAGGGGTGGATGGATGAAGGATAGACAGATGTTAAGTGACATAAATGACAGATAGGTGGTGAAGACACAAGCATTGTAAAGTTAATAGTAGAGGTTTTCATTCTGTAATTCTTCAAAATTTCCACATGTTTGAAAATTCTCATGACAGAATGTTGAGAAAAATTCTGTTCTTTTATCAAGTTAACACAGTCTCATTGAATTAAATTTAATGAGATTTAAATTAAATTTCTCTGTCTTGGTGATCAAGACAGAACACCATCAGCACTCCAGGTCACCATGCCCCTTCCCAGTCCATTTCCATCCTCACCACAGCAAAAGGAACCACTATTCTGGGTTTTAATACCATAAACTATTTTGCTTGTTCTAGAATTTCACATGCAAGATAATAGCAAAGATTGGTAACAACAAGTATCCATCAATAGACGAACAGATAAACAAAATGCACACACACTCACACATATATATGCATATACACCTAGCTGAAGTGACTGACCATGAATATACATATATATGAATGCACTTTGGTTGCTAAGTTGTGTCTGACTCTTTTGCAGCCCCATGGACTGTAGCCCACCGGGCTCCTCTGTCCATGGGATTCTCCAGGCAAGAATACTGGAGTGGGTTGCCATTTCCTCCTCCAGGGAATCTTCCCGACCCAGGGATTGATCCTGTGTCTCCTGCATTGCAGGTGGATTCTTTACTGCTAAGCCACCAGGGAATCCTTATACTATATACTAATACACACACACACACACACACACACACACACACAGTGGAATACTATTCAGCCATTAAAAATGAAGAAAATCCTGCTATTTACATCAGGGATAGACCTTGAAAGCACTGTTCTAAGTGAAATAAATCAGACAAGACAAATACCGTATGACTTCACTTATACGTAGGATCCAAATAGGTCAGGGTAGGGTGGGGAGCAAAGTGGATGAAGGTGGTCAAAACGTACAAACTTCCAGTTATAAAATAAATAAGATCAGGAAATATAGTGCACAGCCTGGTGACTCTAGTTTTAAAACAGAAAAGAAAATATATTAACTGTTAAAAATATGTGAAAAGTAAAAAGCAGAGAGGAAGGACATGGAAAGGGAGCAGGAAGCCACGGTGGAAAGTGAGGTTGAGTAAGTGCGCGTACAGACCCAGCCCCAGGGAGCATGAGAACCCGGGCCCAAGGCGAGGATGACCATGAGCCTCAGGGCAGAGCAGGGCCTGTGAGCAGCTTTCCAGGAGGGCCCTTTGCGGACCCTGTGGTTCTGTGTGCACACGTGCGGGGCTGCCGCCAGCCTGACAGACTAGGTCCGTCAGTGTCTTGTGCAGCCTTCATGTCCTGGGGTAACCAGGGCAGAGCAGACACTGGAGGACAGAAGGGTGGTCTCAGGAGCGGGAGTCCTGCTTGGGGGAGGCAGCGCACGAGCCTTAGGACCGCCACAGTGGTTGGAGACGGGCCCCTGGTGCTCTTTCGGGGAAGACTTGCTGCCCAGCTGAGGGCACAGTGGCCAGCAGACCACTCCCTTCACAGTCAACTTGAACTTTTTCCTCTATCCTTTCACAGGTGTTCACCCCTAAAAACTGCCTGGCACCCCCAACTCTGAAGACCCCAACAGGTAATGATGGCAAACAGATTGGTGTTCAAGTTTTCTCCGCTTATAAGTAAAAGCCAGTTCACGCAAAAAGAGTAATGATACACTTCCTTATTCGTGCTCACCACACGTCTAAAGTATGGCTTGCTGGCCGGGATGCCTGCAGATACCCTGATGCCTCCACTGGCCTGGGGCATGGGACCCCCTGCTCCACACCTCTGGGGGCAACACGCAGTCTTCTGGGAGATCAGTGCTCGTCTGGAGTGAGACAAGCTACTTTACCTCCAAGCCCTCCTCTCCCTTCTGGTCTGTGTCCAGACCTGTGATGAGTGGGAAGGACAGGGAGGCCGTGTGTGGGAGAATAAGGTGGCTGACGATGATGACAACCCACCTGACAACATTCAGGGCCTCTCTGCCACTCTGCCTTCCTCCCAGGCTCACAGACATAAGCCTGACGCCTCAGCTCCTACCACACCTCCCAGCTGGCTGCCCCACTCAAGGGGGCCACCTCCAGTTGACCCTCACCAGGCCCATAGCACACATTTACCTCCCGGCAACACAGCGCCGGGAAGCCCCTCTCCCCAGACTTCAGGCTTGTCGGTGTACGAACATCCCCGTGGCTCTGCCTACTGGGACCCTTCAGTCAAGAGCCCCCTGTCTCTGCGGTGTTCTCCCAGCTCTCTGCCAACCGCCCGCTCTGCTCAGCTGGCCCCTGCCCCCGTCACCTCCCCCAGACACACCCATCTGGGAGCTTCGCGCCTGTCAAGGCCTGCCCGGGCACCTCTCCCCTCCCCTCCTGCCCTCAGGGGCCTGATACGGGCCCACTAGGGCCCCTTCCTCCATCTCCATACAGGTGAACTGGGCCTGGAAGCAGGTCTTTCTTTCATGACTGAAACCTCGGCGTGGGAGTGGACTCATGGTGCTTGGAAGTAGGAAGAATCTGATGGGCCAGGTCAAGTCAAAACTTTGGACTTTTCGTAAGAAAAGAACAGCTGTGTTGAATGCAAAAAAAAAAAAACCAGTTGTACTGTTGTGGGTGTGCACCCCTGAGTGCCCTCAGCAGCAGCAAACTATCTAGGCACCATCATGGGTCTGGGGTCTAGTCTTCAGGAAGGCCTTCCAGGACTGCCTTCGTGATGATTTCCAAAGGACAGATGGAGTTTCACATTCAAGTCTGCTCTGACAACTCTGGCCTGCTCATCTCTCATCTCTCACTTGCTCGTTTGTTTTATGTATGGTATAATTAGCGCTTTACCATGTGCTATTTCTTTTCTCTTCCATGTATGTTATTTTCTTTTCCCCAAGGACCTGGTTCAATTTGGAATATTGCACAACCTTTTTCTTCAAATATTTTTTAGATTCAGGCACCAATCTCTTTCTATATACTCAGCACTTAATTGCTCTGCACAGAAAAATGCTTCCCACAATAACTCATGCCTCGTTTAAGCAAGCCAGATCATCTCATGAGTAGAATCAGGTGTGTTTGCGGTTGTGTTGCTTTCAATAATTCAAATGCTCCCTTCATGACCTTCAGCCACCTTACAGAAGACACACTGCATGGTGAAGTGGCAAAAGAAAGAGCAGAACAACTGGGTAATTCAAAACTGGGTAAGTAGTCCCTGAACAGACAGAAGGTACTTCATCAAAAGTAATAGGCCTGAGTATAAACAAGCCCAAACCATCCACATGAAGTCAGATCTTTCCCTTGAATGAAGCTGGTGACTGAAAATAAAGTTAAAACAGGACCCGTTATAAGACTTTGTAAGGTCCGTGAATATAAGCGAAGGAATCATTTTTCAGGGGGAGGGATGTAGGGAAGAGAAACATTTGGTCTGATGGTTGGACATGAAATCCGGCCTGTTTTCTCTGGAGTAAGGAGGAAAATGAAGTCAGTACCTTAATCTTGGCTGCTTCCAAGGCTTTTTTTCCATCCCAGGCCCAGCCTCTCTTTGTGAAATAGTTGACGGTGGCAAACTCGATCAGCGCAGAGAACACAAAGGCGTAACACACGGCTATGAACCAGTCCATGGCTGTTGCGTAAGCCACTTTGGGCAGAGAGTTCCGGGCACTGATGCTGAGGGTCGTCATGGTCAGCACTGTGGTCACCCCTGGTCAATGATAAGGGGGGACAATTGGAACAAGGGTCAGCTCTAGCACCGGACCCCAGCATAACAGCCCAGCATGAGACAGAGACAGAAACAGTCTCTCAGCCCAGGTCTCTCCTCTTTGTACGATTCTCACAGCAGAACACGTTCATTTAAAATACTGCTTAGTCTGCTTATCTTGTCAGTTGTCTCCTTCGCTAGAATATAGATTGAGGCAGGCAGGGATCGGGTCTGATTTGTACACAGGCCCTAACTGCGTCCCTGTTGTCCTGACCTGACCCTGCAGAGAGCGGATGCCCAACACGGGTAAGTTAGGAGACTGGGGCATCTTTGTGTTCCTCAGAGAAGTCCAGCTGAGATGGGCAGGGACGTCCCCCCGGCTCTGGGGAAGCACTTCACAAAGACTCACTGCACCTGACAAACTGTGGGCTCCAGAAAACTCATGCAGCAGACTTGCTTTCACATGGACGAACGGAGCCTGCAGACTCTGAGGACCCGAGTGCAAGAGAAGTGCCACATCTGAATCTAGGTCTTGGCGCTCCCTCTAAGAAAGATCTGGGTCACCTTGAGGCTGCTGTGTAAGATGCCTGTAGCCATCTGCCTTGTCTTCTAGGGACATCTGCAGTGAGCATACAGCAAGTCTAGGTCCTCAGAGGGAGCTGTTGAGCCTTTATTGGGCGTCTGCTAGGGGCCAGCCCCTGACCTAAGCTACATTCTGGATGGGTGTCAATATTCACATTTGGCAGGTGAGGAGCTTAAAGATTTAAAATTAGTAATGCGCTCAAATTCACCAGCTGGCAAATGAGAGCCAATACTAGGATCCAGGTCTGCTGAACACTTACAGCCCATGTAGTTTCCACAAGCTCACAGTTTTGCTTGCATAAGGGTGCGTATCTGTGCATGGGGTGTGAGTGCAATGCAGCTGTTCCAGTGGAACTGTGTGCCACTCTCCCCAAATTCAGAGGCTGAAGTCCTAATCTCTACAACTCAGAATTACTTTCCAGATCTTACTTAGAAATATGGTGATTACAGAAGTAATCAAGTTACAATGAGGTTACAAGGGTAGGCCTTAATCCAATATGATTGGTATCTCTCTCTCACACACACACACACACACAGGGAAAACCCCATGTGAAGACCAGAATTATGTTGCCACATGCCAAGAAAAAACCAGAAACTAGGAGAGAGGCCAGACACAGAGCCTTCCTTCAGAGAAAACCAACTCTGCTGATTTGGGACTTGTAGCTTCCAGAACAGTTAACTCCAGGCAGTTGATTCTATTGCTTAAGCCCTCAGTGTGAGGAACTGTATTAGGACAGCCCCAGAAAACAGCATCAAAAGAGTGTATTGCTGCTGCTGGTCATAGCAGCTTAGTGTCCATTCAGTGTCATCCTTCAGAGATATTTACATACCCTCACTGAACATGGCACTGTGCATGGAATTGACGCTTAATGAGAAATCAGTGGTCATCTTTGATTTTTCTTAGAGATCCATTTCATCATTGTGATAGAAAGCAGTGCTCTGTGTGTGACCTTAAACAGGCTTCTTGTGTCTCCTTGAGTCTTTTAACGTCCTAACACTAGGTGAAAATCTCTATGAGGAAGCAGACTGGAATATAAGGCATTCTCCAAACTTTTTTCCTTGCCCACCTACTAATGTTCTCCTAAAGAGCTGGGGGAACACTGTCTAGCCACAAGCCAACCCCCACACCTTCCTGATGCTAAACCAGATGAGGCAGATGAAGCACGTGGTTGGAGGCAGAGAGCTGGTTGCACAGGAGGAGTCCTGGGCCCTTCCTGGGAATCTCCAGGATCCCCGGCTTCTTCCACCTACAGGAGTTTTGGCAGGAAATGCAGGGCACCTTTCCTTTTTTGGAAGAAAAAGTACAATAGGAAGAGCTGAGGTGGGAACAGTACTTTACAGTTTAGAATGATGTGAATATCCATTACAACTCACCCATGAAATCACTTTTAATGTTGAATTTGATGAAATGAGCTTCCAAGTAAGAGTTAAACATTGGATCACGTCTGCTGTGTCAAGGTACCAGCTAGCTGGATCTGGCTAAACTTGATTTATGTCTCAGGGATGTCAGATAATATTCTAGATTCTTATCATACATATATATACATATACACACATATCATATATGCATATATCTCATATATGTGTTTATTTACACATTTGTTGTTCTTGTTCAGTTGCTCAGTCGTTTCTGAATTTCTGTGGTCCCGTGGACTTTAGTCTGCCAGGCTCTTTCGTCCATTGAATTTTCCAGGCAAGAATACTAGAGTGGGTTGTCATTTCATTCTCCAGGGGATCTTCCGGACCCAGGGATCGAACCCACATTTCTTGCATTTCCTGCATTGGTAGGTGGATTCTTTATCACTAGCATCACCCAGGAAGCCCATATTTATACATACATATGGCAATATATAGAGTTTGCCTGGTGGTTCAGTGGTAAAGAATCTGCCTGCAATGGAGACTTGCGTTCAATCCCTGGATCGGGAAGGTCCTCTGGAGAAAGCAACAGCCAAGTATTCTTGCTTAGAAAATTCCATGGGCAGAGGAGGCTAGCAGGCTATAGTCTATGAGGTCGCAAAGAATTGGACATGGCTGAGCAACTAACACACACACACACATATACACAGTAATATGTATTATATTTTATATATATAATCTATTACTATCATATTATATTTTATATATATAACCTATTACTATCATATCACATGCAACATATTGACTGCAACTTGGGAGTTAATTTTGAAGCGGCATGCATATTTCAAGGAAAATTGCCTGATAACATAGAAAATAGTACTTTATGAGACTTGTGAAAATATTGTAGCAAAATCTCATGTAAGAGATTGCTGGAGATTTCAAAAACACTGTCCTTCTCTGCCCCACCCCCCACCCCCCCAAAAAAACCAGGCTACTGGTGGCAGGCTTTTCAGGAGGGAAACGATGATCAAATTGCTCTGAATCCTCGTTCAGAAAGCAGCCCTAAATCTAGTCCTTAAGACTGAATTTGTTTTCAAGGCCACAGAATAGACAGGCAGCTCTAGGCTGTTGTTTTGGGATGTTAGGCTAGGCAGAACACAGTCTGCAGGCCTGGGTCAGGTACACTCACCAAACACTGTCCTGGCGGGAACTGATTCTCGGTTCAGCCAAAAGGACACTTGTGACAAGATCACGGTCATTATGCAGGGGAGGTAGGTCTGGATGACAAAGTACCCGATCTTCCTCTTCAGATGGAAATGAGCTGTCATGATTGTGTATTCACCTGCAAATAAGCAAGTCTGTGCGGTCAGCCACCTAAAGGAAGCCCTACAGTCCCGCCCTGTGGTTCCTGCCCCGAGTCACAGTCTGCTCGGGAGTCTCCCTTCTCTCCACCTTCTCTTTGGACAAGCATTTAATCGTGTTGTTCGGGTGAAGGAGAGGCTGGTTGTTTTATGAGTCTCCTGACCCCCAGCCTCTGAAGAGCCTCTGCTGGCGGATGCTTTTCTGGGGAAAATCAGATTTGTGTGTTTTCCTAATCCCTGGATACAATCTGTGCCGCTCTCCACCTGCCCCCCTCACTGCTACTGCCCTCGGGATTTCAGGATTTAGCCTCTCTACATACAACTCAGGACATCACAGAGCCCTGTCGCGGGTGGAGGGTTTTTCATCATTTCCCAGCCAGAGAGGGCTGGTAGGGGTGGTGGGCTTCCAGGCCCCCACAGGCTCAGCGCCGTGCCCCTGGCTGGGGGTGAGAGGCAGCAGACCCAGAAGGCGGTGGGTCCTGACTGCGCCGAGCTCCCGCGCCTCCCAAGGAGAGCGAGGGTGTCTCCTCGGCGATGCCCCAGTGCCTTCTCTGGATCTGCCTGGTGGTGTGGGAGGCGAGCGCCGACCTCCCCTTCATCGCGGAGAACGACGCTGCACTGACGGTGAACTGGTAAGGAGCCAAGGCAGCTAGAGGGGGAGAGGGTGAGATGGGATCCTTTGTTGTGTTGAGTCTGCATCTCCCTGGGGAGACGGGAAGGAAACTTCCAGACGTGAAGGCAGAGCTGAGTTGATCTGAGGACAAGAGTCCTTTGACTGATTGGAAAAATCAGATGGTGTGGCCAGCAAGCCTGGCAGAACTGTGGACGCGGGTGGAGGGTCGGGGGCCTCTGCTGATGTGGACCCCAGATGGGGCCATCTGTTTGAGGTGGTCAGACTGCAGCACGGGCACAGTGTTGAGACATTTGAAACTGGTTGAAACGTGGACGCTCGCTGCTGGAATCAAAGCCCAGTGCTCAGTAAGGTCAGCTGTGCACGTGTCCCTATGTGCCTTGCCTCACAGCACGAATTAATGTCACGTGTGGCAAAACCTGCTCCCTACAGAAGAGGAGACCACAATTCCCGCAGGGTCGAAACGCACCACGCCCAGCCCACAGCCCCAGGAAGGGGAGAGGAGGGGAACAGGCTCCATCCCGCAGAAGGAGACAGGGACAGAGAGAGGGAGGTTATGTTAGTAGCAAAGACATCTTTACCATGATCTGATTTTGCCTCTCAGTGCTTGAGAAGAGGGAAATCGCCATTCTGTTTCTTTGCATTCGGATTTGAAGTGACTCTCCTACTTATAAATTCTTTTGCTGTATGGTTCTTTTCGTTCTGTTTTATTTTTGTGTCGAGGATAGCAATATAAGATAACATTCAAAAAAGGTCATTTTTTCTAATGCAAATAGGGGCGGAATCCCATTGAAAAATGTTCACAGAATGACATGAAACAGTAGCACTCTTTACTAGCATTGCAGCCATGCCACCTTCCCACTTGTTCCCGTAAAACTGGGCCTGCTGACTCTTCCTTTCCCTTGAACGCAGCAGCCTCTTCCCAGGCCTGCCAGGCCCTTTCCGAGGAACCAGCCCTGTCCAGTGGACCGGCACGGAGTGGAAGGCTGCAATGTGCGTCCCTTGCTTCCGGCCAGCTCCCAGGGGTGGTGATGCTGACAGGGCGATGCTGGATGCTGACTGGGGGACCATCTGGGGCTTAGAACTCATGCTCCAAGCAGGACTCACTCCATCCTTGTCCCACATTTCTCCTGCCATTTGGCACCCTGGAGGGCCCTCCCCTGCTCACAGCCAAGCTGGTGACTGTGACCACTGGGGCTGGGGTGTGAGGACACCACATGTCGCTGTAGGCCAGGAATGCACTGTGTTCCTTTGGAGACCCTGCCCACTTGGCATCAGGTGAAGCCAGGCTTGTGCTGCCCTGCGGGTTCAAGCCCGCCCGGTGCCTGTGGGAGTTAACTGCACCCACAAAGGCCTTGGCTATTTCTACGCAGCTCACTGTGATTTCCAAAATTCAACCCCTGGGGAAATCCCTGAAATGTTCAAACAGGGAAACAGCAGAGCAGGTAAACGGGAGGATGTGCAGGGAGCTCTCTGACTTTGCTGCAGAGGCTGCCGCTGGCGGTGCTCGGCAGGACTGTTACATAAGCAGGGCCCCGGGTCACTGATGCTCACATGTGGGCAAACGCACTTCGGATTAACGGCCCTCGTGACCCTCAGTGCCGGGACGCCACAGCTGTGCCTCCGTGCGCGCTGGAGGAAGGGCTGGACGTGGTGGCTCCCTGTGGCTCACGAGAGCCGGGGCTTCCCCGGGCGTGTGCCCGCGCAGGGTGTGCGAGAGGAGGGCTACTACCTGTGCTGGTGCTGATGTTCTCCGTGCCCACGGTCTGCCCCATGAGGTGGTACTGGTTCAGCCTGGAGCCGTCTTCTGCCACCACCACTGACTTGGCGGTGCCGTTGGTCCAGACATAGACGACTTCGGAATTAGGATATGCGTCTGCATGGCAGGGGACAGAAAATGGTGCAAGCCTGGAACCGTTTGCAGCCTGGCACAACCACACATGTTTATAAAAGTAGTGACAGGGATGACTGAAGAGTGGGATGCCCTACAGAAAGCACAGGCAGGCAGACCAGGGCAGACAGCTACGCGGTCGCAGCCCTTCTCGTTTCTACAGGGCTGAGCGCTCAGAAGTCAGGCCCGGTGCTTCCCACGGACTGTGCAGGGGCTGACCACAGGGCCTGAGGCTCTCCCAGCTCCATGGTCTGGGGCAAGCCTCCTGTTCTGTGCTCAGTGCTTTTACCTGAGAATGGGATTGTGACAATGCCCGCTTCTTAGGCCAGCAGTAACAATGCCTGCTGTCCACTGTTACAATGGAGCTGGCGAGAGCTCCGTCAGGGTGTAACTCGTAGAGCACCTTGTCCATGGTTCATTAAGAGTCAAAGTAAACACGATGAATCACCCAAGAAGCAATGAGTCAGTTCACTGTGCACACACCAAAAAGACAGTCTGCAAACCCGGAGCACTCAAATCAAAGCATGGACTGAGGCTCAGAGGTACACTATCATAACGCAGCTTGTGTAGCTGGAAAGAGTTGATGGTTTATCCAAAGTGGTTGCTTACAATATTAGAATTTTCTTAAGTGATACAGAATCGGTCAGTAGTTACCTCACATCAACCCTGGGAAACAGTTTAAGTTTTGCTTCTAATTCTTAGAGTTCAAGTTAGCCTTACAAAATAAGCTAAATTAAGCTTCATTTGTAGGACGAAGCTGGTTGTCTGCTCAGTGAGTTTTCATGTCTGGTCTCCATTTGTTTGTGGTTCTAACAACTTGGAGCAGCGGCTGACTACATCAGCTCCTCTAAAGGTCTCACTTTGCAGAAGGCACTTGTCTGATTGTCTGCACTGTCCTGGCAGGCAGGTGACGCAGGCAGCAGGAAGTTTAACCCTGGTGTCATGTCTGTGACTGTTTCCTTACATTGCAAAAGGCACTGTGCAAATGGGCCTCAAAATCAGGAAATTTCCTAGATGTTCCCAGTGGCCCCAGTATAACCACTTTAGTCCTTAAAAACAGAACTTTCTCAAGTTGAGGACAGTCAGAGAGACCCAGCTCCTAGAGATTCGAAGAAGAAAGAAAGGACTCAACTTCTATTGCTGGTTTTAGAGGTGTAGGAAGGGGCCATGACCCAAGGCATGGGGGTAGCCCTTCTATGGGCAAGAATGACTCTTGGAGACAGCCAGCAAGAAACAGAGACTTCAACCTGCCGATCATGGAACTGAATCCTGCCCGCAGCCTGAGGGGCTGGATGTGGACTTGTCCCTAGAGCTTCTAGAAGGGAGGGCAGCCTTGCCGACACCATGATTCTGGCCATGCGAAACCCAGAGCTGAGACCCCAGGCAGATTCACTGTCTGACCTGTAGAACTAGAAGATAATACAAGTGTTGTTCTGTTTTTTAATGTTTTAACTATTGAGATACAATGGACACATGTCATTGTATAAGTTTAAGGTGTACAATGTCATGATTTTATACATGTATATATTATAAAATGATGACTACAATAAGGCTGCTTAATAAATACATTGTTTCAATTAAATTGCTAAGTTTGTGATAACATCATGGTAGCAGAACACTATAACAGGTGGATGGAAAATAAACAGAAGACTGTCTCCCAGAGGAGAGAGACAAATATACATGAACATGTTATATGTGAGGTAGTAGTGAGTGCCACAGGGAGACAGACGCTATGCCAAGGGGAGAGGTGCAGTTCTCAGGGGGCAGTCTGAGGAGGTGAGGAGGTGACATCGTGGGGCATCAGCACACGGACATCATGGGAAGCAGCAGCTGGAGTGTGTGTTGGTGGAGGGGAGGGGACTGCAGGGCCCAGACGCTGGGAGGCACAGTGGCTCCTGCCCTGGGAGAACCAGGAGCATGCTGCTGGGGACCTGGGTCACAGGTTTCAGGGGACAGCTGGGGTCGCCTATGCATGAGCAGCTCCTGGGGAGCGGCTGGAGTGAAGGAACTCGCACGCGCGAGTGCACCTTGTGTCTCTCGAGGCCCCCGATGGTGAACCCACACACCACAGCCTGTGGATCTGCACGGCTGCCACACACAGCACTCAGCGCCTGCTGCACAAGCCTGTGTCCTTGGCTCCCTGCCTGACGTTGACCCCAGACACAAAGAGCTGTGTGCCCTTACAGGGAGGCCTCGCAGGCATCTCCGGAGACGGGCGGGACGGCAGGTTCTGGGATGCCACCAGCCAGGGCCTGGTGCACGGCTCATGGGCCCTGTGCAGCCACTGCTGGGCAGACAGGCAGGGGTGCACGTGTGGCCACAGGCCTCCACAGAAGGTGCCAGAAGAAGGGTCACGTCAGTGGTGAGCAGTGCTCCTTCCTACCAGTGTGCGAGTTTCTCTGCTGGTGCACATCACTACCCGTATCCTTGATTTACGTGTAAAAGAGCATTCCTAGTGGTCATGTATGGATGTGAGAGTTGGACTGTGAAGAAAGCTGAGCGCCAAAAAATTGATGCTTCTGAACTGTGGTGTTGGAGAAAATTCTTGAGAGTCCCTTGGACTGCCAGGAGATCCAAACAGTCCATCCTAAAGGAGATCAGTCCTGGGTGTTCACTGGAAGGACTGATGCTGAGGCTGAAACTCCAATACTTTGGCCACCTCATGCGAAGAGTTGACTTATTGGAAATGATCCTGATGCTGGGAGGGATTGAGGGCAGGAGGAGAAGGGGACGATGGAGGATGAGATTGCTGGATGGCATCACTAACTCAATGGACATGAGTTTGAATAAACTCCGGGAGTTGGTGATGGACAGGGATGTCTGGTGTGCTGCGATTCATGGGGTCGCAAAGAGTCAGACACGGCTGAGCGACTGAACTGAACTGAATATTTGAAAAATAATAAAACAAACAAGTATGGAGCAAACACTGAGTTAACACAGAGGGAACTTCCAGGCCCTCTGTGAACTCACTTTCCCCCCACAGATTCTATTCCAAACTTGACGAAAATCACATGATCAGTGCATTGTTTGCTCTGGAGTTTTACAGACATCACTAAACAAAAAATTTTTTTTCCTATATTTTCTTCATAAAATCTGATTGTGTTTTTTACCCATTTGAATCATGTTTTCTTTACATATTCTGATATACATAATTCTTTGGTTCCATGTGTTGTAAACGTCTTCTTCAAGTTGTGCCTATATCACTTTGCTCACTTAAAAAAAAATTTTTTTTGATAAATGGTAGTTTAAGTGAGTTAAATTTATCAACCTTTTAATCTCTGCATCTTATTTCGGAGGCCCTCCTGATGTTATACATTTAGGATCAAAGCTGGAATGCTCCATCTTTAACCATTAGGGCCTTGATACAGGGAGCTGACTTCTGCACATATTTTCCTTTATAAGTATCCAATCGCACCCTCTCCATGAGATTTTCTGTGCTGCCACCAGAATCATTAAGCAGTTCCTCCCACCCACATCCTTGCAGGGCCTGTTCTGACAAGTAAGGTCTCCTTCGGGCACAGACTCTCTCTGTGGAATTGTCTGTTCTGCCTTCTTTTCCTATCACTGTTTCAAGCCCCTCGTCTTAACCACACAGAGTGTAGAATTCGAGAAACCAGCAGCTGGAAGAGCAAGGAGTTCCCTTTTCATCTTCACCCACACACATGTTAGAATCAGGCTTTCCCCAAAATATTCTGATGAGATTTATGCTGGACCTGAACTGGATCTACAGATTTAGATTGGGGTGACATCACATCTTAGGTATCGAATCTTTTTACCAGGGCCATGATGTGTATGTAGGTCTCTGGAGTGCCAGTGACTGATAATAAGCTTTTTTTAGTTGTAGTGTTAAGTGCCTGGCACCAAGCTTTCAATTGCTGATTGCCAAGGCCCTTGTTTAAAAGGCACTCACCTCACATGAGCATGTTCCCAGATACTCCACTAGATAAAGGACCAACCCACCCATGCAGTTCCCCTTCAGGAAAACCCAAGGTGACCTAGATAACTGACCGCTTGAGGACCCCAATTCTCCCTAGTTAGAACACCGAATTCCCCTTCTTACGTTTTGAGTTTGCCAATAAAAATGGAACTGGTGAAAGCCTAAGCACCCTGCCCTGGGCCCCAGTGAAGGCAGAGCCCCACGTCTGTGTCCCTTCTCTCTCCCTTACCCGTGACGGTGCTGTGTGGTCTGGCTGTGCCATGTGCTGTCTGAGATCTCTGAGTGATAAACCTGGTCTTTTCAAAGCTCCCTCTTCCTGGCGGTTGCTGCTGAGTGTGTCATGCAGTCCCGAGAGGAAGCACGAAGGCCCGTCCAGCTCAGCGCTGGATCCCGTCAGAGAATGTGTGAGTGAGCTGCCATACCTCATATGGGCCCAGATGGGCACCCCAAGCATTCCGAGTCACAGTGTGTGTCTGGCTGCTAATGATGACCTGAGGGCAATGCAGAACAGTGCTCTAGCCGGACACAGCTTCCAGTGAAGTTGCATCACTTTCCTCTTTCACTGGGTGTTCTCCCCTCAGTGTGTTATTCAACATGGTTCCAAAACCCAGCGCGTCCTGTCTCTGAGAAAAGCCGCAGCTCCCAGAGTTGGGAACCCAACTTCTCAGGAGGCTCCTTGGCGAGGGGGGAGTTAGAACCCTGAGAATTAGTGACACGATTCCAGTGCCATATGTGTATTAGTAAGATATCAAACAGAACGCCATAAATAGAGCAGAGTGCTCACCAGTTAATGGGATACCAGGGATGCCACACTTGAAGGGGAACAGCAAGTGGAGGCTGAGTGTTCTTGTCATGTGTTTTTAAAGTCCATGACCTTCCAAGTCTCAGGTAACACAGAAGTGTGTTTTCACATGGGCTGCACTTGAGCCCTCCAGCACAAGTGCGTTCTGCTGCAAGTTCCCTTCTCTGTTGGGGGGCATGTGGCCGGGGTGGCGTGGGGGGCTGATGATGCACTCCACCCTGGCAAGCTGCTTTCCAAGTGTCTGGCCACAGACACAGTCAGGCTTATGCTGATGGCTCCCTGAGTGTCCTGTACACAAGGTGAGATTGCCCTCTTTCTATTACTCACACAGTACAGCACCCTGAAGACTGCAGGGCCATGGCCTGAGACATGGACTGGAGCAGAGTGGCCACGCCGGGTTCTGGCTGGGGCTGAGTGTGGAGTGGGTGGTGGACGGTGATGAGGCTCCCCGCTGTCCCCAGACTGGCACAGGCAACTTGCATCCTGCTGTCTTGAGCCCCATCCTTCCCCAGCGCCTGTGCCCCAGGGAAGGCCGGGCTGCTGCTCTGTGAGGCTGGCCCCACCCTGGCCACGTTCACACGGAGGAGGGCTGCCCATGTCCCACCAGCACCCCTCATCCCGGCCCCAACCCACAAACCACAGAGGCTGTGAGTCTGTCCCCTGCCCCAAAGAAGTATGGGGGCCCCCACAACCCCTGGAAGATGTGAGCTGGCTGGCAAACGTGAATCCCAGAGCTCAGAAAGGACTGCAAACATTGGGGCAATAGGTCTCAGTGACCTGGGCAGTTCTGAGAGCCAAGGATGACTGGGTGCAAAACGTGTCAGAGCAGAGAGCACAGAAAACGATGCTTCCCCTGCACCTTCCCTCCTCCCTCAACCTGCGGAGCTACCTACTCAATGCCCAGTGTCCTTGAGGAAGATGGGGAGAGAGCAAAGAGCAGGTGACATGGGGAAGAGGGGGGCCTTTGGGACGAATGAGGCTTTCGGGAGGGGAGAGGGTGCCCGCCTGGGTGGCCTGGAGAGAAGCCAACTAGGATGCGGGGATGTGGGAGCTCTGGGGTCGTGGAGGTGCAGCTGTGGCAGGGTACAGACCGGACTGCTGGGCACACGGTCCTGACTCTGTGGAACTGGGTGTGGCTGGGCAATGGTCCTGACTCTCTGTGGGACTGGGTGTGGCTGGGCAATGGTCCTGACTCTCTCTGTGGGACTGGGTGTGGCTGGGCAATGGTCCTGACTCTCTCCGTGGGACTGGGTGTGGCTGGGCAATGGTCCTGACTCTCTGTGGGACTGGGTGTGGCTGGGCAATGGTCCTGACTCTCTCTGTGGGACTGGGTGTGGCTGGGCAATGGTCCTGACTCTCTCTGTGGGACTGGGTGTGGCTGGGCAATGGTCCTGACTCTCTCTGTGGGACTGGGTGTGGCTGGGCAATGGTCCTGACTCTCTCCGTGGGACTGGGTGTGGCTGGGCAATGGTCCTGACTCTCTGTGGGACTGGGTGTGACTGGGCAATGGTCCTGACTCTCTCTGTGGGACTGGGTGTGGCTGGGCAATGGTCCTGATTCTCTGTGGGACTGGGTGTGGCTGGGCAATGGTCCTGACTCTCTGTGAGATTGGGTGTGGCTGGGCAATGGTCCTGACTCTCCGTGGGACTGGGTGTGGCTGGGCAATGGTCCTGATTCTCCGTGGGACTGGGTGTGGCTGGGCAATGGTCCTGACTCTCTGTGGGACTGGGTGTGGCTGGGCAATGGTCCTGACTCTCCTCGTGGGACTGGGTGTGGCTGGGCAATGGTCCTGACTCTCTCTGTGGGACTGGGTGTGGCTGGGCAATGGTCCTGACTCTCTGTGGGACTGGGTGTGACTGGGCAATGGTCCTGACTCTCTGTGGGACTGGGTGTGGCTGGGCAATGGTCCTGACTCTCTCTGTGGGACTGGGTGTGGCTGGGCAATGGTCCTGACTCTCTGTGGGACTGGGTGTGGCTGGGCAATGGTCCTGACTCTCTGTGGGACTGGGTGTGGCTGGGCAATGGTCCTGACTCTCTGTGGGACTGGGTGTGGCTGGGCAATGGTCCTGACTCTCTGTGGGACTGGGTGTGGCTGGGCAATGGTCCTGACTCTCTCGGTGGGCCTGGGTGTGGCTGGGCAATGGTCCTGACTCTCCGTGGGACTGGGTGTGGCTGGGCAATGGTCCTGACTCTCCGTGGGACTGGGTGTGGCTGGGCAATGGTCCTGACTCTCCGTGGGACTGGGTGTGGCTGGGCAATGGTCCTGACTCTCCGTGGGACTGGGTGTGGCTGGGCAATGGTCCTGACTCTCTGTGGGACTGGGTGTGGCTGGGCAATGGTCCTGACTCTCTCGGTGGGCCTGGGTGTGGCTGGGCAATGGTCCTGACTCTCTCCATGGGACTGGGTGTGGCTGGGCAATGGTCCTGACTCTCTGTGGGACTGGGTGTGGCTGGGCAATGGTCCTGACTCTCTGTGGGACTGGGTGTGGCTGGGCAACAGTCCTGACTCTCTCCGTGGGACTGGGTGTGGCTGGGCAACGGTCCTGACTCTCTCCGTGGGACTGGGTGTGGCTGTCCTTGAGTTCTGGGGCCAAGGGGCATGCAGACCTAGAAAGCCGGTCTGTGCTTCAGGCTGAGGAGAGGCTGCCTCTGTTACCTGCAGGCTCACTGGCCTCCAGGCCTCTTTCTCCACTGCTGATGGGGATGGGGTGGGGTGGATTATACCACTTATCTTATAATAAGGACCCCAGAAAATGAGAATTGTAACTAGATAAAAGTTACTTGAAATCACAAAGTAATGCATGAATGTCAACTACAATGCTCACTAATAATTCATATCCTCTTGTTTTTCAAACTGCTAGTATTAAATGGCCTATTGATATCAATGACATTTAGCAGCACTAAATTCTGCTCTTTGTGTCAGATGCGTGGCAGCCAATCTCTTAGCTGGTACAACAGTAAACGAGGCCATCAAGTTTGCCATGGCACCATCATCTGTCATGATTTAGAGCACCAAAAACATAACGCTTGCCTTCCTCCAACTATACATCAGCAGAGCTAGGCAAGAAGGTTCAAAACATTTTCACCCACAGCCAACTTGGCAATTCATCACTGCTTCCTGAGCAGCTCTGTTCCCGGGTTGACATTTCCTATCTGTGCTCTTCTGGTGCTGCAAATCCTGAATTAAAGGCCACAATGGCACATCAACCCCTTGTTTACAAAGCCTTTTAGAAGCCGCGAGTTTTTGTCTAACTATGAGAGGAACATTTTGGCATAATCCCGACCTTCACTGTGGGATGACCTTCCACAACCTCTTTATGCTCTAAGCTCTGCTTTCTCATCTGCAGATGGAGAGAAACAATCTGGAGGTGCTTCACGGTCACATGAATTCATGACAATCAAGTATTTACCATATGCCTGATACACAGTAGATCCAGAGTAAATAGCAGCTGTAAGGAACACAGGCACAGGTTGGATAGGAGTTTTGTTTGCTGTCAAATTCAGTCTCATGAGAAGATCTTTGTACATGAATTCACTTTCTAATTGTCTATCAAAAGCAAACCAAGTGTGTGGGAACTGCTGGTGAGTCTTATGTGACAGGCTACAAGACAGCGAGGAAACCTCTTCTGCTCTGGGCGTTTACTGCCTATGTTAGAAGAAATACAGGTTATGAGGTAATTAAAATTGTGATGATTTACAAAATGTATAGGATTTTAGTTTTCTGACACCGTGTCCTCAGTGTTCCTCCTTCTTCTAAAACTTCGGTAGGAATAGGCAGAGTACCTGTCCCAGGGGACCTCACCAACCATCAGCTGTGTGACCCACCTGTCTTCAACCATCAGCTGTGTGACCCACCTGTCTTCAACTGCCCAGTCAGTCTCCTGAACCGAAAACCAAATCAACACATGACACATCAATTCCATAATCTAAATGAGAAACTTTGTAAAACGTAAATGTCTGTGGATACATGATCTCTAATGACCTATGAGACATTCCGCATCCCTCCTTTCAATCAAGCAGGTGCCAATGAGATCAGTGGGGCTCTGCCAGGCCTCTTTCCTTGTCCAGAATCAGCTAAGAAGTGAGTGCAGCTCTCTGCAGATGGAGATGAACAGTTAACACTGTTGCTTTGTTACCCAGAAAGCAATAGTGGAAGAGTGAGATTTGCTAGTCAAATGGTCCATCACCACCCCACAGTTGGGTCTCTGTAAAATTACCTGGGGTCACTGACTACCTGCTGGTCTGAGGCAGAGTTGAGAGACCATGCTGTCTGTGTCTATAGACTTGAGTGGAACCAAGTCAGGGAAGAAAACAGACTGTCACCCTCAGAGTAGAAGGGCTGCTTCCTTTGTGAAGAAGAGAGGGAAGCAGGTCAAAGGCCAGGAATATGAGGATCAAACCCCTCCACACACTTTCCTGTCCCCTTCATAAACCAATTAGCTTTTTACACATTCATACCAGTAGCTCCTTCCAATCACTTTCCAATTTCTCATAGAAAATAGTATTTTGCAAGTCACTTGGTCTTAAACCACGATGCTGTCTTTAACTCATACATGGGCCTAGAGCCCATCTCGTAATCCACTTCTCACACCGGCCACAACCCTGCTCTCAGCTCTCATCACCTCCACTGCTTCGTGACATTCCAAGCACTTGTTTTCACTTCCAAAACAATGACTTCAGCACATCCTCCTCTTACTTCACATCACTGCTCTATTTCTACATTTTGGAATTTAAGGCCCTTTCTAGCTGGGAGCAGAGAATAAGATGTTAGATGGCATCACTGACTCAATGAACACAAATTCAAGCAAACTCTGGGAGACAGTGGAGGACGAAGGAGCCTGGCGTGCTGCAGTCCATGGGGACTGACTTGGCGACTAAACAGTAACAACGTATAACAACGACAACAACAACAACAGCACCGGGTCACAAAGAGCCATGACTGAGTGACTGGACAACAATGACAACATCTGAACCGTGACGCTGCCCTGTCTCTTCCCCAAAGGGGGGTGTCCAGTGCCTCCACGAACTGATCCTTTATCCATGATGCCTTCTTCCATCCAAACCCTCAGGCTCAGTTCAAAATATGACCCCATGAGGAGCTTCCCTACACGGCCCTCAGTTTCACAAGGGTTTTCACCCGGTTATTTAATCTGCCCAGCATTAGCTCCTGGAACACTGGCCACGCCTGTCTCCCACTGTACCTCACAGTTGCGGAGGGCAGACCACACCCGACACCGCTGCTGGATGGTCAAGGGCAACGAACGCACAGCACAGACAAAGCTTCACCGTGTCTCTGAGGCCCCACACCAGGCTCTCTGAAACCTGCACTCTAGACACCCGCGACCAGCGGAGTCGCTCCGTCCTGGCATGACCAAGGCAGTAGCAGCACTGTAATCTCACATGTCTGAACTCGAACAGCTTGACCTCATGACACTTACCCCTGACGGCCCGAAATTCTGTCTACTGGAGATCCACCAGAATAGTGTCCATGTCCACTTCAGAATACATTTTCATAAATCCAGATGTTTTCTCATGACACTTGGTCTAATACTTAGGCATAACTTCACAAATAAAATGAACAACAAAAAAAGGACCGTTTCCTCCTTCGCTAAATAGTCTTGATTTGTATAAGCACTTGCTTCCAAATTTAAGCCATGCCATTAGATCCTGATGCTGGGCAAGATTGAGAGCAGGAGGAGAAGGGAACGACAGAGGATGAGATGGTTGGATGGCATCACCAACTCAATGGACACAGATTTGGGTAAACTCCGGGAGTTGGTGATGGACAGAGAGGCCTGGCGTGCTGCAGTCCATTGGGTCGCAGAGTCAGACATGACTGAGTGACTGAACTGAACTGAACTGAATTATCTTTAAGGAATTTCCTTATAGACTGGGAAATACAGCTCTAGAAGCCAGGACTAATTTCAGTAACTGTTTGAATTCTTGAGAGTAGATATAACAATAAGAGAAATGTATGTTAATTCATTTCTGCCTGAGAGAAGCCAGAGCATGTGGCTCATCAGAATAATGACGACTGTCTGCATTGCTTTGTCTCCTAACAGCAGAGAGCTGTTAGATTGCGTAATTTGAAACTCATTATCACATTTAGCCTCTGCAGCCTTGGATGCCAAGGGTAGAAGTGAGCTATTTGACCAAGCAGCTATTTTTAGTAAATCCAAAAGATAAAAGAAAAGTAAGAAAAACACTTCACTGAATAGTATTTCTCCTCTTAAAACTAGTCCTGAGCTGATGAGGAAAATCTTTTAAGCTGCCTTATATATCATAGTAATGGTAGTAACAGCAAATATAAATAAGTGATCACATCTATTTCAAACCAATTTTAAAATATCAGGCAGATAAAAAGAAATTTGGTATGAGAGTTCAGTATCGCCACTGAGTTCAAGAAATGTTTATATTGATTTTGTCTATGAAGTTAAAGAAATGAGTACATTTGTGTATACACAAATTTATATATATATATATATATATATATATATATATATATAAAAATTGATCTTTTTTTGTTTGGTTGAATGTAGAAATGAAGAGGTCCTATTAGATGCATATTTTAGCTTTGAATATGATAAATTATATACCCATAGTTGGGGAATCGCTGAATATGAGATGATATGAAGCAGGGTTAAAAGCTCACATACGTTCTTTCACCAAAAATTGCTTTGTGCTGCCTGCCCTGCACATCAATGCCATTAAATCTGAACATCACATTGACTTGAATTTATTTAGATAATGATGAAAAATAACAATCTTTGACTTTTAGTGTTCTACCTTTGATCAAATGAATAGCGCAATTTTCAGGTGCAAAGAGTGGCAAGATTTTAAGTGCCTGCCATAATGACTCAGTGTTTCCTAAATGAGGTGCCCTAGGGATCTTTTGAAGAGTTTGTCCCAACTACTGATGTGCACAGCCACCCCACGGCAGTAAATTCTGGTGAGAGTCTCTATTATACTACTTTCCCCAAGTAAATGTATGTGCTATCTCTATATGGCATTTGAAAAAAAAAAAATGATTTATTCCCATGCGACTTAATTTTGGTTCATCATACATACTTACTTCTAATCCCCCAAATCCCTTTGGAACTATAGAAGGAAATTAATTTTAAAGGAAACCCTCAGAAATAAAGGAAGCTCCCTGCCAGTAATGGCAGAGTGGCTATTAGTAGGTAATAAATATTAACTTTGGACACCACATGAAACATAACCCCTTGAAGGCAATGGAGAGTGAACAAGGGCAGGAGGGCCCCAGAGAGGAGCTGGTACTTAGATGCAGGGAGGGGCTTCTCTTCAAAAAAGACAGAAAATAATCACTTGACTCCAGCCAAATACCACAGAAAAGATGCTGCCCTGCCCCAACCCAGGCCCCCAAAGAGAGTGGGGAGCTAGGCTTTCCCCTCAGCAGGTATGTAGACAGGTCCAGCCTGAGGGGGCAGGGCAGCACAGAACCCATTCTCTGCAGGGGCGAGAGGACGAGGGGAGCCTGGACCCCCACCAATGAGCAGGAGCAGTCCTGCTGATACTTGCTGGGGCTGCATCACAGGAGGCTCAGTGGAGGCTCCGACGCCTACCACCCCAAGGCCCCCCTCCCGTGTCAGGGGACACGGGTACAGAGCCTGAGCTCCTGTATCTACCCAGCAGCAGCCAGAACCCAGGCCCACTTCTGTCAACAGAAGCTGAGGGGAAGCCTCAGTTCAGTTCCGCTCCGTTCCATTCAGTTGCTCAGTCGTGTCCGACTCCTCGCGACCCCATGGCCTGCAGCACGCCAGGCCTCCCTGTCCATCGCCAACTCCTGGAGCTTGCTCAAACCCATGTCCATCGAGTCGGTGATGCCATCAGACCGTCTCATCCTCTGTCGTCCCCTTCTCCTCCTGCCCCCAGTCTTCCCCAGCATCAGAGGGGAAGCTTACCTGGCAGTAATAAGGCTGTGCTGTACCTTTCCCTGCAGAGCAGTGATTGTAAGTCTAGCCAAAACACAAGGTGTCAATAAATCTAGAGTGTCATAAAATACACAAAATGTCCAGGTTCCAATAAAAACACATATGTCCTAATCATAACCAGGAAGATCAAACTGGATTTTTTGAAAAATCAATAGATGTCAAGGAAGATATGATAGAGACGTTAGAATTACCTGCCAAAGAGTTTTTGAAGCAGCCACCATAAAATGCCACAATGATCAATTACAAACATGCTTGAAACAAATTTAAAAAAACAGTCTCAGCAAAGAAATAAAAGAGAGAAACAAAAACTAAACATAAGTTTTAGTATTTGTGTTGGTCTGCTTGGGCCACCATAACGAAGTATTATAGACTGGTTGACTTAATCAAATTTATTTTCTCACAGTTCTGGAGGCGGGCAAGTCCAAGATGAAGGTGTTAGCGAATTCTGGTGAGGACTCGTCCTGGCTTACAGAGGGCTGCCTTCTCTCTGTGTATTCATATAGCCTTTCCTTGCTGCATGCATGTGGAGACAGAGAGATCTGTCTCTTCCTTTGCTTATAAAGGCATTAATCCTATCAGATGAGGATACTTTTATGACCTCAATTAACTTTAGTTACAAAGGCTCTAGTTCAAATGCAGTAACACTGAGGATTAGGGTTTCAAAATATGAATTTGGGAGGCATAATTCAGTTCATAACATTCTACTACTGGCCCCCACAAAATTGATGTCCTTCTCACATGCAAAATATACTCATTCCATCCTAGTAAGCCCCAAAGTCTTAAATCATTCCAAGCATCAACTCCAATATCTGAAGTCCAAAGTCTCATCTAAACATCTAAATCAGATATAGGTGAGATTCAATTCATCCTGAGGCAAAATTTGTCTCCAGCTGTGAACTTGTGGAACAAGTTATTTTGTTCTAAAATACAATGGTGGGATGGGTATAGGATAGACATTCCCCTTTCAAAAGGAAAAGAAGGGCTGATAAGTCTCAAGCAAGTCCAAAACCTAGCAAGCCAAGTTCCACTAGATCGTAAAGCTCGAGAATAATGCTCTTTGGTTCCGTGTTCTGGGGAGCAGCCTCACTCACACTGCCCTGCAGGGAGCAGCACTCGGAGCTCTGCCGATGGCAGAGGAGAGGCCGTCTCGCTGCACGCTGCACCTGGGCCAGGACTGGCAGCCCTGAGGGTCTCTGAATCACTTCGGGGCTCATTCTTCCTGCTTCTGTTGAGATGGCTTATAACACCTTGGGTAACCTTTTATTTTGGTGTTCCGTCATGAACAAACTTCCTCATTTTTGCAATGTGAGTATAAGAATTTCCCAAATCTTTTAAGTTCTGGAATTTTTTTTTTTTTTTCATTTTGGCTTAACAATTCCTTCTTTAATTCATCTGTTGTCTCTCAAGAGGAACCAAACAACTTCTCCAGCACTTCACATAGAAATTTCCTCAACTAAACATCCAATTTCATTACTAACAAAGTTTACCTTCTACAAAACACTAGAATACAAAGTAGTCAAGTGCTTTGCCAATTCATAATAAGAAGCATCTTTCCACCATTTTCCAAAACCTGTTTCACATTTCTTTCTGAGACCTCACCGGAAAACCTTTAACATCCAAGTTTCAAGCAGCATTCTATTCATGATTATTTGGGTATTCTCTAAGAAGATGAAAATTTTCTCTCTAGTGCTTTTTATTTTTCTTTCTGAGCCCTAACCAGCATCTTCAATATCCTCATTTCAGCCAACAACCGTCCCTTCATAGCAATCTCAGCTTTTTTAAACATTCACCACAAACTTTCCAGCCTCTATCCTGTACCCAGTTCTAAAGCCACATCCACATTTTCAAGCATTTGCTAGAGTAGCATCCACTTCTCAAAACCAAAATCTATATTGGTAAGGGTTCTCCAGAGAAAGAGAAACAATAGGATATGTGTGTGTATATCATCTCTATATAGACATATGTGTGTATATATATATATATATATATACACATACACATATATATGATCTATTATAAATATACACATTTATGTATTTGATTTATTATAAGGTGTTGCCTCATGAAGTAATAGTAGCTTGAAGTCCCAATCTGCAGTCAGCAAGCTGAAGACCCAGGAGAGCTGATGGTGTAGTTCCAGTTTGAGAACTGTTAGGTTGGAGACCCAAGACGAGCTGTTTCAATTTGCATCCAAAGGCAGGAAAAGTCCAACATTCCTGCTGAGGGCAGTTAGGTAAGGAGGGGTTTCTTACCCATGGGAAAGTCAGCTCTTCTGTTCTATTTCAGGTCTTCAACTGATTGAACAAGTTCCACCCACATTAGGGAGGGCAATCTGCTTTATTCAGTCAACCAATCTAAATGTTAATCTTATTAAAAAATATCCTCACATGCACACCCAGAAAAATGTTTGACAAGTATCTAGGCATCCTGTGGCTCAGTTAAGTTGACACATAAAATTAAAGAAAATAATAATCATAACAAGAAGCTCACTAAACGGGTTCATCAGCAAGGTGGAGGGAACAAAAGAAAGTATCAGTAAAATTAAATATACAACAATAAAAATTAATTAAGTTTATCTGAAAAATAGAGTATTGGCTTGCACCTCTTAGGCCTAAGAAGCCTGTACTCAACCATCCTCTAGACTGGAGAAACAGTCAGTGACAGAGATGTCAATGGTTTAAAGGATGGGGGAGCTTACACGTCTGAAGCAAGGTCCTGGGGCAGCACCCCACCATGTGTGCTGGGTAGCCAGCAGGACATGGCAGCCACCTTTGCTTAGGGGGAAGGGGAGACCACAGGGGGAAATAGTACCAAGTTGGCTCATCAGTTACCAGGGAAACCACCAAAGGGACCCAGTCCCCACCACCCCTTTGATAAGAGGAGTGGAGTTCTGACCTAAAGCTAGAACAGTCATTAGCTGGGGCCTGGGACAAGTATGTAATTCCATCTTGTGAGTTGGGTGTAGGTGTATATCCACTGGTCAGGCAGGGGATATACACAGAACAAGAGAACAGCCATCCTGAGGAGCCTGACCATACACAGATGCAATAGAGAAAAATGCAAAGAGCCTCAGAAGTTTCAGGAATATAACAAAAGATTTAATATTCACGTCATTGGAATCAGGAAAGAAGAAAAAGAGGATGGGGCAGAAAAAGTATTCAAAGTAATAACTGCTGAAACTTCCTAAATTCGACCAAAACCTATAGATTCAAGAAGTAGAGCAAATCTCAAATCAGATAAACCCAAAGAAATCCACACTAATACACACGATAGTCAAACTTCTGTAAAGACAAAAAAAAAAAAAAAAAAAAAAGAAGAAGCTGGAAAGCAACAAAGAGAAAAGATATCTCACCTATAAGGAAAATATGATTTGAATTACAGCAGATTTCTCATCAGAAACCATGGAGGCAAGAATAAAGTAGCACATTTTTCAAATGCCACAAAACTGTCAGTACAGAATCTTATATTCATTAAAAATGTTCTTCAGGTATGAAGAGAGAAATCAAGGTATTTTCAGATTAAGAAAAAATTAAGTATTTATTGCCAGAAGTCTATCCTAAAAGAATGGCTAAAGGAAGTTTGCTAAGCAGTTATAAAGGAGCCTGTAGCCCCCCAGGCTCCTCTGTCCATGGGGATTCTCCAGGCAAAAATACTGGAGTGGGTTGCCAGGCCTGCCTCCAGGGGATCTTCCCAACCCAGGGATAGAACCCAGGTCTCCCGCATTGCAGGCGGATTCTTAACCATCTGAGCCACCAGGGAAGCCCAGTTTTAATATAACATTTATTTCAAAAATGTTTTCTTTTATTTTTATGATAAAATAATTTTTAGTTATAAAATAAGATATTTTGGGACACTGGGAGTACAATAAAAGACCACCACAAGTAAAAATAGAGAAAAAATATCCATTTTCTCTTGAGCTTTCAGAATTAAGTTTGATGGTTCAAATGAACACCACAATACTCTATGACATGATTCTAGGTGAATACAGACAAAATGTTTCACTATCTTAGGATAAAGGAACTTCGCTTTTCTATGAACTGGTAAAATAAGAACAGTAAACTGTAATAAGTCATGTATGTATAAAGTAAAACCTACAGCAATAACTAAAAATATATATAAGAAGATACAAGCAAAACATTATAAATTTAAAAAAATGGAATCATAATAAATGTTCAGCTAACCCACATGGAGTCAGGAAAAGGAAAATAGAGAAACATAAAGCACAGCAGAAAACCAAAAAATCAAATAAAGTGGCAGACAGGCCTTCCAGAAAGTGTAAATTATGAGAATACACCAATTAAAAGATAAAGACTGGCAAAGTGAACTTAAAAATATGACCCAAATATACATCAACTACAAGAAATTCATTTTAACATGATGATTAAGCAAATGGAAATATATATATATATATATATATATATATATATATATAATTCAAATGTAATCAAAAGAAAGCAGGAGTGGCCATATAGATTTCAGGTAAAGTAGACTTCAAAAAAAAAGAAAATTACCACAGACAGAGAAGAACATTATGCAATCATAAAGGGTTGAGTCACCCAGAAGAGACTATAAGCCTGAATGTGTGTGCACCAAAGAACAAGTGAGAAATACATGGAACAAAACAGTACTGAACTGAAAGTAGGAACAGTTACTTGCACAATTAGTCAGAGACTTCAACACCTCTTGCTCAACAACTGATGTAGACAGAAAATCAGGAAACAGTATAGAACTCACAACAGCATAGTCAACAGGATCTAATCAGTACTTGTAGAGCATTCCACCAAGTAACTGCAAAATACACAAGATTTTCAAGTGTTCAAAGAACAAATGCCAAGATGAATCCTCTGGGTCATGAAATAAACCTCCATAAATGTAAGAAAGGTGAAGTCATATAGAGGTGTCCTCTGATTATAATGGAATTAAACTAGAAATCAATAACAAAGATAACAGGAAAATCCCAAACTGTTTAAAAATTAAATAACCACATACAAATAATCAAATGTTCACATGGATCATCTGAGAAGTGACTCAACATAGCAACGACTACCATGCATGAGGAGTTCTGAGGTGGGTAATGGAGATTGAGCCGTTCAGGGCCCTTGGAGGAGGTGACCTGCAATCTGAAAAGTGAAAACAAAAAAGAGCAGCCTGCTGCAGGTCTAGGGGTAAGGCGTTGTTTCCCCAGGAGCATGTTCTAGAGGGCGAAAGCCTCCACTTGCCTTCTCTGTTACAGGCGGAAAAATCAGTCTGAGAGGACAAGTGTGTGTGCCCTACTGACTCTCCAGCTTTCCCAAGCAGATGAGACTGAGGCTCATCTTGAGTTTATTTACATATAGTATCTAAATGCTTCTGAATGAATGTGGAAATAACACCAAAGTATATCCATGGTTCTTACTTGTGAAAATAACTTACAGCTGCCAAATTTCAGAGGGCAGGCATGGGCATCCATTGGGAAGTCTTCAAGTTGCATTGGGCACTCTGCAGAGATGGTCAAGCTGAAAAACAAGAGATGGGGACCTTTAAATGACTCATCAACTCTGTTTATTAGACACCATGCTCCAGAAGGAATGTTAAGTACTCCACTCATTTTAATTATTTTATCAAATTGTCTAAACTGTTGCATCAAATTACATAGGATTGTATTGTAGGTAAATATCATTTAGAAATAAGGTTTAAATCAAATCTACTCAGGAGTTCTGTGGCTTGATGTATCTGTACATACATTACCACTTGTAAAGCAATTTGAGATGCTTTTAAAAATAATTTATTCTTTTATTCTCCCATCACTTACCAAGAGTAATCTAAAAAACTTCCCTTGACAAGACTGAAAACATATTTTTTCTGAAATAATTTATAAGCTCAAAAATATAAATGTGGAATAAATGCACAGTCCATGTTTTGACCCCTGAATATTCACTGGAAGGACTGATGCTGAAGCTGAAGCTCCAATACTTTGGTCACCTGATGAAAAGAGTCAACTCATTGGAAAAGACCCTGATGCTGGGAAAGATTGAGGGCAAGAGGAGAAGGGGGTGGCAGAGGATGAGATGGTGGATGGCATCATTGACTCAATGGACAGGAGTTTGAGCAAACTTTGGGAAACAGTGACAGACAAGGAAGTGACCGGCAGACAAGCGTGCTCAGTGCATGGGGCTGCAAAGGGTCGGACCCGGTGAGTGACTGAACAACAGCAAGAAGCTTTAACCAGAAGCTGGCTATAATTATCAGGAACTGGGCTTCGGCCACTGAACTTCAGAGTAAGTGAAAAAACAACTTTCTTACTGTTTTTAATCCAAGGCTGGTCTTCCAGATAGCAATACCATCCATTGCCATCATCACTAATGACTAAAACAGCACTGGTCATAAAACATACTGGTCTGTGCCAGGCACTGTGTTAAGTGCTTCACCTGTATTAACACATCTAATTAGAATAGCATGATTTATTGCTATTATCATCCCAGTTTCCAGGTAAGAAAGTAAGACACGGATGTTAAGGGATCCCAGCAAGAATACACAGACTCTAACGACAAGTCCTCCCACAGGCTCTGTGACCTGAGTCTGTCTGTATTTGCAAAGTTGTCACTGTGGTGCTTTTATTTCTCTATAGAGCTACTAATTAGGTAGTAAATATAAATTTCTTTAGGAGTTAATCTTCTGTTTCTCAATGTTTAATTCTATTATTTAAAATGAAAAATAATTACATAAAATGAAATCAAATTGCACAATTTTCTCTTTCTTTTTCATTTATTTTTATTAGTTGGAAGCTAATTACTTTACAATATTGTAGTGGTTTTTGCCATACATTGACATGAATCAGCCATGTATTTACATGTGTTCCCCATCCTGAACCCCCATCCCACCTCCCTCCTATGGATGTTACAATTCTATTTTGTTATATTAAGTCTGGATCTTGCCTATGTGCCTGGGATGAAAATCAAAATATACAATCATTTTTGTCTTTACTGCTTCCTTCTTTCAAGGTAGATTAACATTTTTCTCTTTAATTGGGCACATAATTCACACTTGACAATTCCAGATGGAGCAGTCAACGCATGTATTCTCTGAATGGAGCTAAAACATGTGTCAGTGGAAGGAAGGTGTGTGTCCATCACAGAGATGAAATTTTCTGGTGGTCTGGGGGGGACCACTCTCCCCAAAATGGAGTCAGTTCCAAGGGATGTGAGAGCGCATGGATGAGAATATACCATAAAAGTTTCATATTCAGGCAGGGAGACGATATTTAAAATTATATGCCACCAATGTTCATATAAGAATATGGAAAATGCAGAAAAATTATAAGTAAGAAAATTATAAATATATATCATTTCACTTATAATTTCACCTTATACATTTTGTCCAGATTTTTTCACAGGTATATACATTCTTGTTTCATTTTTCTTGGTTTATAAAATTCAGTCTTTTGGTTACCCAACATTACAGTAGAGGTATTTCCCAAATCATTAAAATCTCTACAGAATCACAACTTTGAAAGGTGCAATATTTAATTGTAGCATGCAGATGTGTAAGTATGTGTAGGATATGGATATATCTGTATATGTGTGGACATCTTCAAGCACAAACTATATAAAATGGATTATTATTAGAGACTACAAAGTAAGTAAGGTAAAGGAATATTTATTTAGTAGAACTAAGAAAACAGGACTTAAAAACCACAGCCTGTGAGGAGGACATTCAGCCAACATAAAAGAAAATAGTGTTACTTTATTCATTTGTTAGTAAACTTAAGCCATTTGTTAAAAGCAATAGTGGGACACAAAACTTCAGTGAGTCAAATGTGTTCTAGAGAATAAAATCACAATGACCCAGTAAATTTAGAATTTTCTTGAGAAACAAATTCATAGCAGGGAAATAGAAAGCAGATACAAAGCTACAGTGCCGTGTACAAAGCAATAAATGTGAAAATAAGCACATGAAGAAATGGTGATGTGGGAGCTCAGAGAACGCTGATGACTGGGAAAGTCTGTCTCATAGACAGCCTTCGTTCCAACAGCGGACGGCCCTGGTGTAAGGAAGATGCTGGGCTCAGCCCATGGGAACACTACAGGGCGGCGGGCGGGGTGCTTCAGGTGGAGCCGACTGTCCTAGCCCTGCTGCTGGGCGCGCAGACCCCAACCAGCAGACCCAGTGCTGCAGTCGCAAGTCGCCCCCACCCAGGTCAACAACTTCTGGCTGCACTCCCACCACCAGAGTAATGTAGAGAGGGTCCTTGCGTGGCAGAATCTCCTCTCAGGACACCAGCATGTCTGTGAGCTCACACAACTGGGCTTCCGTCCCTTGGAAACCATCCCTTGGCCCACTGGGTCTGGAGGCTGCCTTGAAGCCAGATGTGTTGTCTGGGTTCTTGATAATGTGGTGAGTCGTGGTTAACTCCTCTGCCCCTTGCTTGGAGCTGGTTCTCTGCTTCAGTATCCAGGCCCACGGGGGCCCCTGCATTCCTGCTGTTCGCCCTAATCTGTCAGAGAAGACCCCCGCAGGGAGACTTGGGCTCCCACCTTTGTCACTCTGCCCACCCCTGACTTTTCTCCTTTTCTTCACATACTCCTTTTTCTTGGCTAACACCATGTGTTTACAAGAGAGGTGAGGAGCCATTCCTTCTGTAACTGTGGTCTTAGCATCTCATGTCTTGTTTTATTCTGGCTGTCTGGCCCTGAGATCTAGGCCAAGACTACTGCACTGACATTTTACAATGGCAAGAATTGTATACCAAGGAGTCTGCTTTTAGCATACAGCAGGAGAGAGGGTGGGTAGAGACAAGCAGAAAGAACTTAACTGGATCTAAAAAGAAAACTCTTTTGAAGAAAAAAAATAATTCCAGTAAAAATATAAAAAAGATTCTACAATTACCATCTCAATAAATGCTATCATTAGAGTCTCACAGATTGTTTCCCAATTTAATAGACTTCCTTAGAATTAGAATTCCAAACATCAAAAAAATATACTTCATTTGTGGTAGCATCTCTCCTCTAAGGGATGAATGTATTATTCAGATAAATTCCCCAATAGCAAATGTTTCAACCTTCAACCTTAGTAAGAGAACATTTAAAATTCTGATGCCTTTAAACATTTTTTTTAAAGGCTTTTATAGTACTCAAACAATATCTCTAAATAAGAGAGACCCTTCCATTCACGGGATCCTTAAAATGTAGTGTCCCTTAATGTATAATCAACCTTCTTCACACAAAATTGAGATCAAAGCAATCCACGGAATACGGACTGTCCTAGCAAAGGAGCTAGTCAGGGCACCTCCTAGAAACACTTTTCTCAAAAGGTTAATGAATGTGTTTATGGAAAAACTTCAGTGAATTACTGGTAGATCCAAGAATATGGTTTTCTTCCCCAAAGGTTATATTTCTGTTTTACTTCCAATTTCTAAAGACATTCAAGCATTAACTTATTGGAACATAAGGTTCATTTTTAATATCTTAATTTTAGGGCTGGGAAAAGGGCATTTTGTGACTTAAGCTGTTTGCTTCAACTTGGATGTAAACTCCTTAGAGAGCTCTTTGTTTGCGCAGGGGCAGCCCACAGTGCAGCATGCTTTAAGATGCTAAAACAGCCAAATTCTAGAGTAGCTTTGCCATTAAGGAACTGTGAGACCTTTGTAAACTGCCTAACCTCTCTGGTCCAGCCTTTCCAAATGGAAAAAAAAATAACAGCTGCTTTATTCTCTGGGGGAATAAAAGAAAAGTTAATAGGTGTGAAGAGAGATTTCTACCCAATATGCTCTTCAGATCCAAGCCTTCTTCATTTACATGAAAATACTGCATGAATGCAATAGAAGATGTCCTGGCAGGCAGCATAATGTTCCTGCAAAGATGTCCATATCCTAATCCCCCAAACCTCATGATTTGTAAATATGTTACCTTAAATAGCAGAAGGGCTTTGAGGATGTGGTTAAGTAAAGGCCTCTGGGAGATGGGAGATTATCTTGGATTATCCAGATGGGCCCAGCAGAATCACACAGGTTGAGTGTCAGAGGCAGAAGCCATGCAATGGGAGATTGGTTCAAGATGGCAGAGTAGAAGGGTGCATGCTCACCTCCTCCCGTGAGAGCACTAAAATCACCACTAATCATTGAACACTCATCGACAGGAGGATGCTGGAACCCACCAAAAAAGATACCCCATGTCCAAAGACAAAGCTGCAAGAAGATAGTAGGAGGTGTGCAACCATAATAAAATAAAATTCCATAACCACCAGGTGGGTGACCCACAGATTGGAAAACAATTATCCTGTAGAGGTTCTCCCACTGTTATGAAGGTACTGAGCCCCAGGTCAGACTCAGCCTGGGGATCTGGCAAAAGGATTAGGAATCCCCAGGGAATCTGACTTTAAAGGCCAGCAGGATTTGATTGCAGGATTTCCACAGGACTGGGGGAAACAGAGATTCCACTCTTGGAGGACACACAGAAAATCTTGTGTGCACCAGGACCCAGGGAATAGGAACAGTGACCCCACAGGAGAAGGAACCAAACCTGCCTGCTAGTGCTGGAGCATCCCTTGCAGAGGCATGATTGGCAGAGCCCCCCTGGGGACAAGGGCACTGGCTGCAGCAGTTCCAGATGTACCTGTTGGCATGAGCCCTCATGAAGGTTGTCACCATCGCCCCTACGATAAAGCCTGTTGAGTCCAGGGCTGAGTTGTCTCAGGTCAAACAACTAACAGGGAAGGAGTTCAACCCCATCCATCAGCAAACAACTGAATTAAAATTTTACTAAGCAAAGCCCTGCCCTCCAGAACTAGAACCAGTGCTATCCATGGTCAGTCTCTCCCATCAGGAGCTTCATCCACCAGAGGGCAGATAACTGAATCAAGGCTAAATTACTAGAGCTGCAGAATAAAAACCACAGTCACAGAAAGTTAACCAAAATGACAAGGCAGAGGATTATTTTCCAGATGAAGGAAAAAGAGAACACTTCAACTAAGTGAACTAAATGAAGTGGAGATAGGCAACCTTCCAGAAAAAGAATTCAGAATAAGAATAGTGAAAATAATCCAGGATCTCAGAAAAAGAATGGAGGCTATGGAGGAAAAGATTGAAAAGATGCAAGAGATGTTTACCAAAGACCTAGAAGAAATAAAGAATAAACACACAAAGATGAAAAATACAGCACAATACCTGAAATGAAAAATACACAAGAAAGAATCAATAGCAGAATAACTGAGGCCGAAGAATGGATAGGTGACCTGGAGGACAGAATGATGGACATCACTGCCACAGAAGAGAATAAACAGAAAGGATGAAAAGAAATGGAGACAGCGTAACAGACCTCTGGAACAATACTAAACAAACCAACATAGCATTATAGGGGCCTCAGAAGGGAAAGAGAAAAAGGACCTGATAAAATACTTGATGAGATAATAGCTTGTTTAACATGGAACAGGAAACAGCCAGCCAGGTCCAGGAAGTGCAGAGACCCATGCAGGATAAACCCAGGGGGGGCATGCTGAGACACACAGTAACCAAACTGACAAAAATTAAAGACAAAGATGAAGATATAAAAAAACTGCAGAGGAAAGTTCCCAAACTCATTCTATGAGGCCACCATCACCCTGATACCAAAAACAAAGATACCTAAAAAATTATAGGCCAATATCACTGATGAACATAGATGCAAAAATCGTCAATAAAATACTAGCAATTCAAATCTAACAATACATTAAAAGAACATAAAGGGAACATACCTCAACACATAAAGGCCATACAAACCTACAGCTAACATCATACTCACTGGTTAAAAGCTGAAAGCATTTCCTCTAAGATTAGGAACAAGACAAGGAAGTCCACTCCTGCCACTTTTATTCAACATAGTTTTGGAAGTCCTAGCTATGGCAGTCAGAGAAGAAAAAGAAGTAAAGGGAATCCAAATTGGAAAAGAAGAAGTTAAACTGTCATTGTTTGTAGATGACATGATACTATACGGGCTTCCCAGGTGGCGTCAGTGGTAAAGAACCCATCTGCCAATGCAGAAGACATAATGAGACATGGGTTCAGTCCCTGCGTCAGGAGGAGGAAATGGCAACCCACTCCAGTATTCTTGCCTAGAGAATTCTATGGACAGAGGAGCCTGGCAGGCTATAGTCCATGGGGTCTCAAAGAGTCAGACATGACAGGAGCAACATAGCATGCATGATACTATACACAGAAGATCCTAAAGATGCTCTGAGAAAATTACCAGAACTCATCAATGAATACGGTAAATTGCAAGTTACAAAATTAACACACAGAAATCTGTTGCATGTCTATACACTAACAAGAAAAGACCAGGAAGAGAAATTCAAGAAACAATTACATTTACCAACACATAGGAAAGAATAAAATAGTAGGAATAAACCTACCTAAGGAGACAAAAGACCTGTACTCTGAAAACTATAAGAAACTGAAGAAGACTCAAACAGGTGGAAAGATAAACTGTGTACTTGGAATGGAAGAATCAATATTGTCAAAATGACTATACTACCCTAAGCAATCTACATATTCAATGCAATCCTTATCAAATTACCAATGGCAATTTTTTAACAGAATTAGAAAAAAAAATTGTATAGAAAGGCAATAGACCCTGAGTACCCAAAGAAATCTTGAAAAAGAAAAACAGAAGTGGCAGAATCAGAATGGTCTCTGACTTCAGATTATACTACAAAGACACAGTCATCCAAACAGTATAGTACTGGCACAGAAACAGAAACATAGATCAATGGAACAGGGTAGAAAGCCAGGCATCTATGGTCAATTAATCTCTGACAAAGGAGGCAAGGCTACACAATGTTGGAAAGACTGTCTCCTCATCAAATGGTGCTGGGAAAACTGGACAGCTATATGCACAAAACAAAAGCATATCCTTCTCTAACACCATAAACAAAAGCTCAAAATGTCTAAAGACCGAAAACACCTGAATGTGAAACGAGACACTGTAAAACTCCTAGAGGAAAACATAGGCAGAACACTCTCTGACATAAACCACAGCAATATCTTTTTAAATGCCTCCCATAATAATGGAAATAATAACAAACATAAATGGGACCTACTTAACCTCAAAAGCTTTTGTACAACAAAGGAAACAACAACCAAAACAAAAAGACAACCACAGACTAGGGTAAAAAGATTTGCAGACAATGTGACTGACAAGGGATTAGTCTCCAAAATCTACAAAGAGCTCATGAAGCAAGCCAATCAAAAAATGGTCAGAAGATCTAAACAGATCTTTCTCTAAAGAAGACAAACAGACGGCCAAGAGGCACATGAAAAAGTGTTCAACATCACTAACAATAAGAGAAATGCAAATCAAAATTACAATGAGATATCACCTCACACCAATCAAAAGGGCTATCATCAAAAAACCCACAAGCAATAAAAGGTGGAGAGGGTGTGGAGAGAAGGGACCCCTCTTACACTGTTGGTGGGAATGTAAGCTGGTACAGACACTAATGGAGAACAATATGGAGGTTGAGCCAGACATCCTGGAATGTGAAGTCAAGTGGGCCTTAGAAAGCATCACTATGAACAAAGCTAGTGGATGTGACGGAATTCCAGTTGAGCTATTTCAAATCCTGAGAGATGATGCTGTTAAAGTGCTGCACTCAATATGCCAGCAAATTTGGAAAACTCAGCAGTGGCCACAGGACTGGAAAAGGTCAGCTTTCATTCCAATCCCTAAGAAAGGCAATGCCAAAGAATGCTTAAACTATCGCACAATTGCACTCATCTCACATGCTAGTAAAGTAATGCTCAAAATTCTCCAAGCCAGGCTTCAGCAACATGTGAACTGAGAACTTCCAGATGTTCAAGCTGTTTTTAGAAAAGGTCGAGGGACCAGAGATCAAATTGCCAACATCCACTGGATCATTGAAAAAGCAAGGGAGTTCCATAAAAACATCTATTTCTGCTTTATTGACTATGCCAAAGCCTTCGACTGTGTGGATCACAATAAACTGTGGAAAATTCTGAAACATATGGGCATACCAGACCACCTGACCTGCCTCTTGAGACACCTGTATGCAGGTAAGGAAGCAACAGTTAGAGCTGGACATGGAATAACAGACTGGTTCCAAATAGGAAAAGGAGTATGTCAAGGTTGTATATTGTCACCCTGCTTATTTAAATTATATGCAGAGTACATCATGAGAAACGCTGGGCTGGAAGAAGCACAAGCGGGAATCAAGATTGCCAACAAAAATATCAATAACCTCAGATATGCAGATGACACCACTCTTATGTCAGAAAGTGAAGAGGAAGTAAAAAGCCTCTTGATGAAAGTAAAAGAGGAGAGTGAAAAAGTTGGCTTAAAGTTCAACATTCAGAAAACTAAGATCATGGCATCTGGTCCCATCACCTCATGGGAAATAGACGGGGAGACAGTGGAAACAGTGTCACACTTCATTTTTCGGGACTTTAAAATCACTGCAGATGGTGACTGCAGCCATGAAATTAAAAGATGCTTACTCCTTGGAAGGAAAGTTATGACCAACCTTGATAGCATACTAAAAAGCAGAGACATTACTTTGCCAACAAAGGTTGGTCTGGTCAAGGCTATGGTTTTTTCAGTGGTCATGTCTGGATGTGAGAGTTGGACTGTGAAGAAAGCTGAGTGCCGAAAAATTGATGCTTTTGAACTGTGGTGTTGCAGAAGACTCTTGAGAGTCCCTTGGACTGCAAGGAGATCCAACCAGTCCATCCTGAAGGAGATAATTCCTGGGTGTTCATTGGAAGGGCTGATGTTGAAGCTGAAACTCCAATACTTTGGCCAACTCACGCAAAGAGTTGACTCATTGGAAAAGACCCTGATGCTGGGAGGGATTGGGGGCAGGAGGAGAAGGGGATGACAGAGGATGAGATGGCTGGATGGCATCACTGACTCGATGGGCATGAGTTTGAGTGAACCGCAGGAGTTGGTGATGGACAGGGAGGCCTGGCGTGCTGTGATTCATGGGGTCACAGAGAGTCAGACAGGACTTAGCGACTGAACTGAACTGAACATTAGAGCTACCGTATGACCCTGCAATCTCATTCTTTGGCATATATCCAGAGAAAAAAAAACTGGTCTGAAAGGATACATGCACCACAATATTTATTGCAGCACTGTTTACAATGGCCAAGACATGAAAGGAACCTAAATGTCCATCAACAGAGCAACGGATAAAGAAGATGTGGTACACATACACAATGTAGTATTACTTAATACTACTCAGCCATCAAAAAAGAATGAAATAATGTCATTTGCAGCAACATGGATGGACAGCATACTCAGTGAACTAAGACAAAGCAGAAACATCACATCACACCCCTTTTATGTGGAATCTAAAAAGACATGATAGAAATGAATGTATTTATAAAACAGACTCAAAGATTTAGAGAATGAACTTGTGGTTGCCAAGGGGAAAGGCTGGGGGGAAGGGAAAGCTGGGGAGTTTGGATGCACGCGCACACTGCTGCATTTGAAATGGTTAAGCAAGGACCTACTTACTCTATAGCAGAGGGTGCTCTGCCCAACGTTGTGCAGCATCCTGGATGGGAGAGGAATCTGGGGGAGGATGGACACATTTATATGGGTGGCTGAATCCCTTTAGTGTCCATTTGAAACTGTAACAACATTGTTAATCCGTTACACTCCAATACAAAATAAACAGTTTTTTTTTTAAGAAGAAAGTTAGCAGAAGGGAAAGTCAGAGAAATTTGAAACATGAAGACTAGACCTCATCATTGCTGGTTCAAAGACAAAGGGAAACATAATGAGGAATGTAAGTGCCCTGAAGGAGCTGAGAGAGGAACCCAGGTGACAGCAAGGATACATCCTCAGCACCACGACCACAAGAAACTGAATTCTGCCAACAGCCCTATACTGCTGATCCTTCCGTGATAACCACTGTCTGGTTCCCTACATTTCGCTGAAGGCAGGTAGACCAGGCGCCATCTAAGAGGCTGGAAGGAAACTCGAGGAGCCGCGGGAACTGCAGAGGCATCTATTCTCTCCCGGCTGGCGCAGCAGGCGTGGCAGCAGACACGCTATACTCTCTCCTCTAGTGGCTGACCCACGGACACAGCGCGTTGCAGCAGTAATGCCGCTGTTTTCTAGGTGGAGCTCACATGCGCCGACAGCAGGAAGTAGCTCGTGAGCAAGAGAGTACTTCGTGGCGTGCACGCGCGGTGCTGAAAATGATCTCAGCTGTTACCTAGCCATTATCGACAAAACGTGGGGTGAGAGAGCTGAACACGCCATCCTGGCCAATTTGCTTTCTCCCCACAAAGCCGAGTGAGGTTGGGAACAGATTCTGCCCCACAGTCTCTGGCTAACAGGCTAGATCATCAAACATCTTGATTTCAGCTCTGGGAGACCCAGAACAGAGGAACTAGATTTCTGACCTACAGACCCATGCTATAGTAAATTTGTGCTGTTATAGGACACTAAGCATGTGGTCATTTGTTATTATATTACAGTGAAAGGAGAGTATTGCAGCAGATAATCAACCCAAACTTTCCTTCTACTTCAAGACCCATCAGAATCTACGCCTACTTGACTAAGCTCAGCTAATTTCCCTCTGTTCACAAACACTGGCTTTTGATTTCTGCCAGGTCAGGCTCAGCTCTGTACACAGAACTTTTGTTTTTTGAAGGAGAAAAACAAAACAAAACAGTAGATGATGACTGTATGGTACAAATTCAGAGAGTGTGTGGCGTATGCAGATCTGTGCTGACCAGATCCCTTTCAAGGAAGGCCTTCTGCCCCGCTGCAGGGGTACAATCAGTGGACAGCCCCGCTGTCAGCTCTTGGAGGATCCAGTTGAGCTGCAGGGAGCCAACTTCCTCAAGGCCATACTCTTCCCAAGGAAGTCTGTACCTGTGACTAAGCAGGGAAGTGGACAGAGAGAGGCTCAGCCATTTGGGCTCAACATGGGCCACTCTGACAAGTTCTTCATGAGGCTGGCTGACTCCCTATAAGGCCCAAGTTGCAGGCTGTGTCCAAACCTGCTCCTCACTTTATTCATCGGTTAATTCCTAATAAACAATTTGAAACTTGTTACCCTCCAAAAGAAGTGATGTGATGGCAAAAGCAGAAGTTAACGGAATTGCTGTCACGAACCCTCGGGATGCAGGTGGTTTCTTGAAGCTGGAAGAGGCAAGGAAAGGCTTCTCCCCTAGAGAGTCCAGAAGGAATACAGTCCTTCTGCCTGAAACTTGATTTCAGCCTCATAAGACCTTTTTTAGCCTCGTTTTGGACTTCTGATCCAAAGAACTGTGGGATAAATTGTGTTTTAGCCAATAAATTTGTGATAATTTGTTACAACATCAATAGGAAAATAATACAAAATCTGATACCTGGAAGTGGGATGCTACGGTAACAAATAACCTAGAAAATGGGGAAAATGATTTGGAACTGGACAATAGGAAGAGGCTGGAAGAATTCTGAAATTCATCACAGAAAACACCTGGACTACACTGAACTTGAAATGTGAATGTTGATGATTCTGTAATGAGAACCTGTAGTGAGAAGCAAGGTAGTTGAAACCTACATTAATAAACACACTGTTTCCTAGCAATATGAACATTAAAGGCCCTAATAATGAGGGCTCAGAAGGAAATTAGGAAACTGGAAATTGGAGGACAGGCGATTTCTCGCTGTACAGTGACAGAAGGCTTATGTGGAAAGCAGAACTTATAAAAGATTATAGTAAGCTAAACAATGACCCTCAAAGATAGCAGGTCCTAATTCTGGGAAGTTGCAAACATTACCTTATACGGGAAAAGGGTCTTTACAGATGTGATTAAGTTAAGGGTGTTGAGAAGGGGAGACTGACAAGATGGTCACGAAATGCATCATAAAGACACTTAACAGGGAAAGGCAAAGGAGATCTCACACAGACAAAAGAAATGTGCTGGATGAAAGCGCGGCTATTTGAAGATGCTGTGCTGCTGGCTTTGAAGATGCAGGAGGGTGTCCTGAGCCAAGGAGTGGAAAAGGCAGACTCTGGCCCAGAGCATTCAGAGGCCTGCCAAAACCTTCATTTTGCCCCAGTGACACAGATTCCAGACTCATGGTCTCCAGAAATGTAACAGAATAAATGTGTGTTGTTTTAAGTTGTCAAGTTTGTGGTAAAATTTTTTGTAGTAGCTACAGGAAACTGATACAATAATGAAATTAGACCCTTACATGAGGAGAGTGCAAGTGAAGTGTTAAAGTTGTAGCCTCTTCCTATTGCTCATAGTAAAATGTGAGAAGAAATAGATTAAGGCAAGAACTGCCAGTGAAAAAGGGATCAGGACTCGATTTGGGAAAATTCTCAGTTTATCCAGGTTGCAAAAGATGCTATAATTAGGTGATTCATTGTGAGGAAAACAAATGCTTAAGAGGAAGCCAAGGGTGTGGTTGGACAACCTTCTGCTACTGCTTCAGACTCATTGAGGAAATTAGGTGTGTGATTCACGGATTGTCTCAACCATGTTAGCAAAAGCCAGGAATAAGGAATGAATTATTCATAAAAGATTTATGGAGGAGGTCTAGTGGTATAAATTCTTGAGACATATGCAGAAGACCTACATGATTCTTAAAAATTTTTACCAGCGGAAACACTGTCAGTTTAGACTGAAAAGGACAGACAGAAGCCAAAATGAAAGAAGGGTATCAGAACCCCAACATTCTATATGCAGGAAATAGGTAGGAAATAAACTACTCAACTGGAAACATGTGCTATCTTTCATGAAAAAGAAAGGATGACTCCAAGGGCAGAGTTTTAGTCACAGGTAATTAGTCCCAATATCCGCTGGATCATCGAAAAAGCAAGAGAGTTCCAGAAAAACATCTATTTCTGCTTTATTGACTATGCCAAAGCCTTCGACTGTGTGGATCACAATAAACTGTGGAAAATTCTCGAAGAGATGGGAATACCAGACCACCTGACCTGCCTCTTGAGACACCTGTATGCAGGTCAGGAAGCAACAGTTAGAACTGGACATGGAACAACAGACTGGTTCCAAATAGGAAAAGGAGTATGTCAAGGTTGTATATTGTCATCCTGCTTATTTAACTTATATGCAGAGTACATCATGAGAAATGCTGGGCTGGAAGAAGCACAAGCGGGAATCAAGATTGCCAACAAAAATATCAATAACCTCAGATATGCAGATGACACCACCCTTATGTCAGAAAGTGAAGAGGAACTAAAAAGCCTCTTGATGAAAGTGAAAGGGGAGAGTGAAAAAGTTGGCTTAAAGTTCAACATTCAGAAAACTAAGATCATGGCATCTGGTCCCATCACCTCATGGGAAATAGATGGGCAGACAGTGGAAACAGTGTCAGACTTTATTTTTTTGGGGCTCCAAAATCACTGCAGATGGTGACTGCAGCCATGAAATTAAAAGATGCTTACTCCTTGGAAGGAAAGTTATGACCAACCTAGATAGCATATTAAAAAGCAGATACATTACTTTACCAACAAAGGTCCGTCTGGTCAAGGCTATGGTTTTTCCAGTGGTCATGTATGGATGTTAGAGTTGGACTGTGAAGAAAGCTGAGTGCCAAAAAATTGATGCTTTTGAACTGTGGTGTTGGAGAAGACTCTTGAGAGTCCCTTGGACTGCAAGGAGATCCAACCAGTCCATCATGAAGGAGATAATTCCTGGGTGCTCATTGGAAGGACTGATGCTGAAGCTGAAACTCCAATACTTTGGCCACCTCATGAGAAGAGTTGACTCATTGGAAAAGACCCTGATGCTTGGAGGGATTGGGGGCAGGAGGAGAAGGGGACGACAGAGGATGAGATGGCTGGATGGCATCACCGACTTGATGGGCATGAGTTTGAGTAAACTCCGGAAGTTTGTGATGGATAGGGAGGCCTGGCGTGCTGCAATTCATGGGGTCACAAAGAGTTGGACACGACTGAGCGACTGAACGGAACTGAACTGAATTAGTCCCAGGCCTTGAAAACTGCTGTTTGCCTAACTGGATTTAGAAATTTGGGAGGAACACTGCTTCCTTTTGTCCTATTAGTTTCTTTGCTTTCAAATGGCAATATCTTTAACTGCTATCCTATGCTTGTCCTACCATTGTATTCTGTGGGTAATATCTTGTGGGCTGAAGCTGAAGCTCCAATACTTTGTCTACTTGATGCGGTAGAACCAACTCCTTGGAAAAGACCCTGATGCTGGGAAAGGCTGAAGGCAGGAGAAGGGGGTGACAGAGTAAGAGATGGTTAGATAGCATCACCAACCCAGTGGACATGAATCTGAGCAAATTCTGGGAGATAATGAAGGACAGGGGACCCTGGTGTGCTGCAGTCCATGGGGTCACAAAGAATCAGACATGACTTAGCAACTGAGGACAGTGAACAACAACAAATTTGTTTCTTGAGCTCCACAAATTCACAGATAAGAACCGTGCCTCAGGGAAGCTCATACAGCTGATTTAGATGATTCAGATTTGGAACTTGGGAGCTGATAAGATTTAGTTGAGATTATGGACTTTAATTTGATTCTGTAATTGCTTGAGACTTTGAAGGATACTGGCATGTGATTAATGTTTTTTTCATGTGTGACAGACATGAATTTGGTGGGCAGAACATAGACTGTGGTAGGCAAAACAATGATTTTGCCAAAGATGTTCATGTCTTAATCCTTCCTCTTCCTACTTATAAACATAAAACCTACTATGGCAAAAGGGACTTTTCAGATGAGATTAAATTAAGGATTTGGGGATGGGGAGATTACCCTGATTATCTGGGTGGGCCCAGTAGGCACCAAGGCTACTGATAAGGAGACAGGAGTGTCTGAGTTGGAGGGGGAGATGTGGTGCTGGAAGCAGTGATGGTGGGAGCAGTGATGCTGGACCATGAATCGAGGGGGGCAGGCAGCCTCCAGAAGTTTGGGAAGGTAAGAAAAAAACTTTCCACTAGGGAATCTGGAACAGACACAAACCTCCCAAAGTGAGACATGTTTCAGACTTCTGGTCTCCAGAACAGTGAGATAATAAATGTGTACAGTTTAAAACTGTACAGTTTAAAACTGCCACTAAGTTTGTGGTAATTTGTTACAACAGCAATAGGAAACTAACAGATTAGTTTCAATAAAGTAAAATAATAATTACTAATCCAATAACCAGCTGCCAAATAATTTTCACAAAGTTGAAAAAGAAATTTTCATTTCATCAACTTATAAATAGCTCACAAAGTGTTCAATTCTGTATAGTTCAGTTCAGACACTCTTATGTCTGACTCTTTGTGACGCCATGGACTGCAACACGCCAGGCCTCCCTGTCCATCACCAACTCCAAGACCTTGCTCAAACTCATGTCCATCAAGTCAGTGATGCCATCCAACCATCTCATCCTCCGTTGATCCCTTCTCCTCCTACCATCAATCTTTCCCAGCATCAGGGTCTTTTCCAATAAGTCAGTTCTTCGCATCACGTGGTCAAAGTATTGGAGCTTCAGCTTCAGCATCAGTCCTTCCAATGAGTATTCAGGACTGATTTCCTTTAGGATGGCCTGGTTGGATCTCCTTGCAGTCAAACGGACTCTCAAGAGTCTTCTCCAGCACCCACAAAAGCGTCAATTGTTCATCAGTCAGCTTTCTTTATGGCCCAACTCTCACATCCATACATGACTACTGGAAAAGTCATAGCTTTGACTAGATGGACCTTTGTTGGCAAAGTAATGTCTCTGCTTTTTAATATGCTGTCTAGGTTGGTCATAATTTTTCTTCCAAGAAGCAAGCATCTTTTAATTTCATGGCTGCAGTCATCATCTGCAGTGATTTTGGAGCAGAAGAAAATAAAGTCTCTCACTGTTTCCCCATCTATTTGTCCTGAAGTAATGAGACTGGATGCCATGATCTTAGTTTTTTGAATGTTGAGCTTTAAGCCAGCTTTTTCACTCTCTTCTTTCACTTTCATCAAGAGGCACTTTAGTTCCTCTTTGCTTTCTGCCATAAGGGTGGTGTCATCTGCCTATCTGAGGTTATTGATATTTCTCCTGGCAACCTTGATTCCAGCTTGTGTTTCATCCAGCCCATAATTCACATGATGTACTCTGCATATAAGTTAAATAAGCAGAGTGACAATATGCAGCCTTGACATACTCCTTTCCCAGTTTGGAACCAGTCCATTCTCCATGTCAAATTCTAACTGTTGCTTCTTGACCTGCATACAGATGTCTCTGGAGGCAAGTAAGGTGGTCTGATATTCCCATCTCTTGAAGAATTTTCCACAGTTTGTTGTGATCCACACAGTCAAAGGCTTTAGCATAGTCAAAGAAGCAGAAGTAGATGTTTTCCTGGAATTCTCTTGCTTTTTCTATGATCCAACAGATGTTGACAATTTGATCTCTGGTTCCTCTGCCTTTTCTAAATCCAGCTTGAACATCTACAAGTTTTTGGTTCATGTTCTTTTGAAGTATAGTTTGGAGAATTTTGAGTATTACTTCGCTAGTGTGTGAGATGAGTACAGTTGTGAGGTAGTCTGAACATTCCTTAGGATTGGAATGAAAACTGAACTTTTCCAGTCCTGTGGCCACTGCTGAGTTTTCCAAATTTGCTGGCATATTGAGTGCAGCACTTTCACAGCATCATCTTTTAGGATTTGAAATGCTTCAGCTGGAATTCCATCACTTCTACTAGCTTTGTTCATAGGGATGCTTCCTAAGACCCACTTGACTTCACATTCCAGGATGTCTGGCTCTAGGTGAGTGATCACACCATCGTGATTATCTGGGTCATGATGATCTTTTTTGTACAGTTCTTCTGTGTATTCTTGCCACCTCTTCTTAATATCTTCTGCTTCTGTTAGGTCCATACCATTTCTGTCCTTTATTGAGCCCATCTTTGCATGAAATGTTCCCTTGGCACAGAGTGTTCACTACCATGAAAATCACAGCCTGGGTAATGAAAGGTACTGGATGTCTCATGCAGAGTACCCTGGCTTGATCAGTGACTGAGGTCCAGGCTGCACCTCCACCCTTTTTACCCCCTCCCTCCCCATCCTCCTTGGCAACCACAGGTCTGTTCCCTATATCACTAAGTCTGTTTTGTTTCTTAGATATGACTTGTGTCATATTTTAGATTTCACACATAAGTGGTATCATATGTATTTGTCTTTCTCTGTCTGACTTACTTCACTCAATATGACAATCTCTAGATCCATCCATGTTCCTGAAAATAACATTATTTAATTCCTTTTGACAGCTCAGTAATATGCCTTCACGGGTCACTCAGTGGAAGCATCACCTTCCTATCACAATGCTGCAGTGACTCTCAGGTAATATGTGGAATTTACTTGAGGACTCTTGAAATTCAGTACTCACACAGTACTTAATGATTGGTGTTATGGGGAAGAGGCAAGGCTTAATTTGGCTGTGACATGTTTCCAAGTGAGCTTTCGGAAGGGACATGCATGTGTGTGTTAAGTTGCTTCATTTCTGTCTGACTCTGCAACCCCATGGACTTTAGCCCACCAGGCTCCTCGGTCCATAAGATACTCCAGGCAAAAATATTGGAATGGGTTGCCATGCCCTCCTCCAGGGGATCGTCCCAACCCAGGGATCAAACCCCAGTCTCTGTATTGGTAGGCGGATTCTTTACCACTAGTGCCAACTGAGAAGCCGCTTGGAAGGAACACAGAAATGCCTAATACACAAGTTTCTACTGGCAGTGCCTGCATCCATTGGAAGCGCGGCTGGGGCTGGAGGTGGCGGAGGTCTGGCACTGCAGGTGGCGTTACCACATGCAGCACCATCACTGTTGTGTGGCCTCCCCGTGCTGCTCTGGTTATTCCCGTCAGGTGGGGCTGTGCAGGGCCCCTTCAACGCTCCGGAGACTCTTCCTTGCTCTGCACCTGAGTCACGTCCTCAGACAGAAAGCTGCAGATTCATATCTGCATGAGGAACATATTTTGTGCTGGGTAGAGACGGGGGAGGTCTCTGAAAGAAGCCTAGCTCTGAGAATTATATGCTTCTTTTCCTTATATTTGATTTACCACTAGACTAGCAAATAACAGAGGTTTACTCAGGTATTACAAATAGTTGGTCTTTTTACTAGTATAATATGTGCTTATTTACATGTCCATATATTATGTATTTATTAATTCACTGGTGCTAGGTACAGATAGCCCTACTTCTGCTTCAGAAACTTCCCCATGAGCCCTGCTTAATGTAAAAATCTTATTTATTGGAGTTTTCTCCTTTATACTCCTATGCTTAGAAGAACTGCAAACTTCTTCAATGAATACAAGAATACATGAATGCATTTCTCTTCCTGTAAACAATCACTGTTCTGTGTGTCGTGATAAACACTGAAATACCAAGTTCACTATCTGTCAGCTAGGTATGGCTGGTGTTCCCAGAAACTAACTGTGATTCATAATAATGTTTTGAGGAAAATACACTCTAAAGCTCATGTATAAAAAACATATATATATATATATATAAAACTAAAGCTCAGTTCTCTAAAACAGAACTTTTAAGCCCTAAACAGTAACAAATTGGGAGCAATGTATGTTGGAACCCAAAGGTCACTGCCAGGAGCAGCTGCCCCCACCCTGTCTTTTCACTAACTAACCTGTGCAAACTGGTCCCTTCGGGGACAGTCATAGACCTACTGAAATTGTGTTTGATCCAAATCAGAACTGCAAGCCTAGTTTTATTCCGGGTCTGGCTATGATGCCTGTTCTGGTTAGTTGCCCTCCTGAGGGATCTTTGCCTTAGCACTTACCCTGGCCTAACCAAATCTAACGAAGGGGTTTGGTCTGTGATAAAGATGAGAAGAGATACCAAGTTTAGCAGGTACAGTCCAGGTGGGGGTGGGGAGCAGTCCATGAACAAAGGGTGCAATGGCTTGTTTAAAAGCAACAGAATTTAAATTCAGTGGATAGCCTTGTAGAAAGAAAAACTTAGGGCCTTATCTGAAAGTTCCAATAATACTATACTAAAATGATCTGTGTTTTTGTTTCTACAACTGTAAACTTCCACACTTAAAAAAAAAACTGTTATTGAAATAACATAATGAAACTCTTCTTTTTAGCAATGAAATTAAATGCTACAACTTACTTCCAGTTTGAGTTACACTTTTCATGTCATCCTAAAGCTAACTGATTCATTTTGTGCTCTTCAATGTAACAGGAATGTACAAGGGACCAATCATCAGAATTATATTCTGCTAAAAATCCTCTTTGAACTTGCACTGTTCATTAGGACTATCATTCCCCTTCAGCTGTTGGAAAGAAGATGCCAGAAATTCTTCTATCTTTTTGGAAAACTAGTAGATGAGTGACAATTTTACAAACAGTTATATTTCTTAGCAAAAAGGGATATAAGCTTTATTGATCTACTTGGATTAACATAGCTATTTCTTTTTTAATGTTTGTGTTTCTCAGGAAGACACTATGATTGATGTGAGATTGGAAAATTTTGGTTAATTTTTTATGTGTATCCACACACCCAGCAATAAACCGTCTTAATAAATCAAATGTAGGAAGATAAACACAAGCCTGGGCAATAAAAATAATGCTTCAAAAAAGAAACAGCACAAATATGCAAAGACATTCCTTTCTCAAAGTGAAATTCAAGTACATCTCTAATCACAAGGCATAATGCAATCAACAGTGTCATGGGAGAATAGATAGTAAAACGGAACAGACCCAGCTCCAAAGCTCAGCTCAGTCTCCATGTGCCCACATTCCCTATAAAGGGGATTATATTGATATAAAGCTTATCTTACAGTGTTAAGTCCCAACATACCAAATACCAATACAGATGTGTTGTACAAAGGCTGACAAACAGTAAATGCTTTGAAAATTCTAGAGGAGAAGTAAAGGTAACATCAGTAGAAGTGAGGGACTAGGGAACAAACACAGTGAATAAACTGCAAAAACGGTCAGCATCAACTTTTTATGAAACTCGGGCATCAAAAAATAAAAAATAGCCAGAGAATATTTTGTAAAAAAAAAAAAAAAAAAAAGCCTGAAAACCTGTAAGCAAGTTCTGTAGCATTTTAATTTTCCCTGGTACCAGGCCCCACTCTCCAGCTCTGCAGTGCTCTTGAAAACAGGAACGCATGTTCCTGGTGCAGGTTACTGGTAACAGGAAGGATATGGACCTTATTCTTACAGAATGTTAGTTGCTTCTTTTGATCTGTCTTGTGGGTCCTGCAGGACTGGCTCAAAGGCTTGCCTTTGTTTCAACTGACTTAGAGATGTCCTCCTAGGGTATTTAGGTTGAAAACATCTGAAGGTAAATGTATTCAGCACGGTCACAGGGGCAATGGATATAGACGGGGCAAGCAAGAAACAGATGGAAAGCCTAGAAGGAGAAGCTGAAGGGGAGATACTTGGGGACAGAGGGGGTGTAAAGTGCCCACATATTCCAGAGAGTCTAGAAGGCCATGTGCATGCTCAGGACTGAATACATGCTCAGAAGAGACTCAAGAAGACCCTAAGTTCTCATATCCAGCTGACCCTCAGGCTCTGAACATGCAGGAAGTGAAAACTATGGCAAAGTTGTAAACTGCTTGGCTGAGCTTTAAAAAGCACTCCAACAGACACATGAGCTGATCCACAAAGACTGAAAGAGTTTTTATTTTCTGTTTTTTTGCTCCAGGTTATTAAGGAATCTCTATCAAACCACTAGTTGACCATTAATCTAATGAGTGACCACACATGACAAAGAATACAGATTTTTAAAAGTTGTTGAGAAAACTCACTAAACAATACCACAGAAAGCAAAGCAGGAAACTCTATTTATGGAGCAGGATTTGATTTCCTGAGATACTATATTTTGACAATCAAAACATCCAATTTCAACAAAAATTTAAGAGGCATAAAAACAGACCCCACAAAAATAGATATCCCATTCACAAGCGAAAGAAAAAATGAACAGATGCAGTCCCCGAGGAAGCAAAGACACTGGACTCACCAAAAATCCCTTTAAATCAATTGCCTTAAATGTCAAGGAGCTAAAGAAAACAATGGGCAGAGAAATTAAGCAAACCTAGAGAACAACAGCTCAACAAAGAGAAAATATCAATAAAGAGAGAAAAGGTATCATAAGAATCAAACATAAATTTTTCAGGTCAAAAGATATCAATAATTGAAAGGAAAAAGTCACAAGAGGGTTTCAATAGCAGATCTGAGATGGAAGAATCAGCAAACTCGAAGATAAGTCAAGTAAATTTATCCAGCTCAAGAAAAAAGAGAAAAAGATTGAATGAAAATGAATAAAGCCCAAGAGACCTCTGGGAAACCATCAAAAATATCAAAATAGAGACTTCCCTGCTGGTCCAGAGACTAGGACTCTGTGCTCCCAATGCAGGAGGTCTGGGTGCAATCCCTGCTCTGAGAACTAAATCCCACACACCGCAACTAAGAGTTCCCATGCTGCAACTAAGATCCTGCAAACCACAACGAAGATCAAAGATCCCATGTAACACGACTAAGACTTGGCACAGTCAAACAAATAAACTGATTACATTTTAAAAAAGAATACCAAAGTGTACACAGTAAGAATCTCAGAACAAGTGCAAAATGAGAAAGGGGCAGAAAGTGTATCTGAAGAAATAATGACCAAAAATGTCTTCATTTAATCAGAAATATCAACATCAAAGTTAAAAAAAAACTCCAAGTAGGATAAACTTAAAGAGATCCACACTAAGACACATTGTAATCTAACTGTTGAAAGCCAAAGATGAAGAGAGAATTTGGAAAGCAGCAAGGTAGAAGTAACTCATCTTGCCCTGGATATCCTAAATAAGGTTAACAACTGATTTCCATCAGAAACCATGGAAGTCAGAGGCAGTGAAGGAACATGTTCAAAGTGCTGCAAGAAACTAAGTGTCCTTCAAAACTGAAGGAGATACTAAGATATCCGAGATAAACAAATGCTGAGGGCATTCACTGATGATAGATCTACTCTATTATAGACACTAAAGGCAGCTCTTTAAGTGAAAACAAAGGAGCACAGGAGTAACTGCGAGTCACGTGAAGAAATGAGGAACACCAGTGCTAACAAAGACACAGGTGAACAAAACATAAAAGCCAGTATTATTCTTATTTTAGGTTCATAAACCTCTCTATTATATGATTTTAAAGACAACGAAATGGTAATTATAAATCCATGTTACTGGGTACTCTCTACTTAAAGATGCAATTTGTGACAGTAACAACATACGAGGAGGACAGAACTATAGGGTCAAACTTTTATACACTATTGAAACTAAGTCAGTATCAATTTGAACTAGATTGTCATAAATGTAGAAGCTGATGTAAATCCCCAGAGTAAGCTTTAAGAAAATAACTAAAAAATATACAGTAAGAGAAGTGAGATAGAACTGAAATAGTGCATTATAAAAAAATAATTAAATACCAAAGAAACCAATAATGGAAGAGTTGAGGAACTAAAAACAATTAAGGCATAAAGAAAGCAAATAGACTTAATCACTTCCTTAAAGACCCTATCCCCCAATACAGTCACCTTCTGAGGCACTGAGGATTAGGATTTCAACATGTGAATTTGGAAGGACACAGTTCAGCCAGTGACAACATCCCTTACTACATTATTTTGAGTCCTTCCTTGTCAGTAATTATATTAAATCTAAATGGAAACAAACACTTCAGTTAAAAGCAAGAGATGAGTAGAATCAATAAAGAAATATGAACTAACTATATACTCTCCATAAGGGATTCACTTTAGTTCCAAAAATTGAAAGTGAAAAAAGTTGAAGTTGAAAGTGAATGGATGGGAAAAAGCAAACATAGCCAAAAGAGAGATCAAGGTAAAAATTTTTACAAGAGACAAAGAAGGACCCTATATAATGACGAAAAACTCAATCAGTTAGAATATATAGAAGTTATAAACAAAAATGAACCTCAAAAATATATGAGGCATAAACTGACAAAATTCAGGAAAAATAGACAGTTTTACAATAATACTTGGAGATCTCAACATCCCACTTTCAGTAATGTTAGAAAAGCCAGACAGAATAATAACAGGGAAGTAGAAGGTTTAAACGACACTATAACCCTAGTAGACCTACCAGACTTATACAGAGAACTTTATCCAACAATAGCCCTCTTTTCAAAGGCACATACAACATTGTCCCAGACAGACCACACGAACAGCCGTAAAATAACTCTCAAAAAATTTCAAACTATTGAAATCATACAGAGCATTTCCCTTGACAGCAATGGAAAGAAACTAGGAATCAGTAACTGAAGAAAAATGGAAAATTCCTCAAATATGTGAAAATTAAATAATACAGTCCTAAATAACAAATGGATCAAAGAATAAATCACAAGAGAAATGAGATAAAACTTTGAGATGAATGGAAAGAAAAACACAGCATTTGAAAACTTATGGGATGCATTAAAAAGAGTGCTCAGAGTGAGATTCAGAGCTGCAAATAGCCTGCTTTTAAAAAGAAGAAAGATTTAAAATCAGTAAACCAATTTTACATATTAAGGAACTAGAAAAAGAAGACCTAACTAGACCCAAAGCTAACTGAAGGAAGGAAATAATAAAAACTGGCTAAGTGAAACAGCAAATAGAAAAACCTCAGCTTTTCTCCCAGAGAAGTCAAAGGCTGTGAGCCAGTGAGGCCACAGAGCCAGTCTTCCCCACCGCAGACGCCGTAGTTTTCCATGCCCGAGTCTCTTCTTCCAGAATTCTAAACGCTGTGAATAACAGACATTAGACCAGGATTTACTATGTTATCTAACATATTTTAACAACCCAGAATCTTCCAAATGATGACCACATCCTTCCTTGGGGAGCTGACAGGAAGGGTGGTGTTGGAGCACGCGGATAAGTAGGTGAGACACTTGCTAAACTGGGAGGTGCTCGGTGTCTGAGCCCCATCTGAGTGGTGGCTGCAGCCTCCTTAAAGCAAGGATTGGGTTAGATTTTCTGTTGGCCTCACGAACAGTGGGCATGTCTTTGTTCAGACTTAGAGACTCGGTGATTTTCTTCCTAGACTGTTCATGGAAAGAGAGTCTGGAGACCCTTCCTCCTGGGGGCTTTGGTTTTTGCTAAGGACACAAAGAAGAATCAAAGGTCTTTACCAGATGCGAGAAAGCTTATTAACAAAAAGGAGAGAAAGAGCAGGTCAGAGTCCAACACAACTGAGTGACTGAGCACACACAGAGAAAGAACAGAGAGAATAGCTTAAGGGTGAACTGCGCAGGTGAAGGGAGGCAAATGGCCCTGAAGAGCTGGGGTGCAGATCTTCTAACACAGGGTTACCTGCATAGTCCAAGGGGGTCACTGGTTGACAGCTGCATGTTATATAACATGATGCTCTACTGAACATGCACTTCCAATAATTCAGTCTGTTATAATTAGATGTATTTATTCATGGCATATTAATAAGCAGTTAATAAGTCCAACAGCTGCCGAAGGTTACTTTAGTCAGGATAGTGTGAGCCCTGCATATGTGCTAGACTAGGGAAAGTCCTGCCAGTTGGCCACGGGGGTTCTTCCGGCCCCCTATTTTTGGAGTACTGTATTGGAGGCAGGGCTGGTAAATTACTTGGTGGATTAGGCTGCGAGGGTCGGTTAGCTGAAGGGGCCGCCTCTCCTCGCTCGCTGCTAACTTCCTGCCTGTCAGGACTGCCCATCAGTATCATTCCTCTCAATTTCCATGACTGCGGTTTGGCCATCACTCTCTTCTTTTCACTTCACATTTCAGAATGCTCTACTCTTTACTCTGGCAACTCATTTTGTGACAGTCTATCATTTCCAGAAAGTGGCCAGACAAATATTTTGGAACTGTGTGGAGTTTCTGTGAATCAGGAAGAGTTTCAGGTTTTTTTATCATTTAAATTTCTGAGCTCAAGGCTACCAGTCCCCAAGTGTCATCAACTTATGGAAAGTGCATTACTTGTAGAAAACAGTATGATAAAATGTGCCCTAAAAAGTCCCTTTTTGGATTAGTTTTTATCCCCAGCACACAGCGAAGAGCCTATAAGTAACACTGACTAGTCTTCATGATGCAACTTTGCAGAGCAGAGAATGAGATACTTGTAGCACAGAAGCCGAGCATAAAACAGGAAAAGTGACAAGAGGTTCTGCTTATCATCAGTAGGCTTATCATAAAAGATGTATGCATTCTGAAACTCTAGATTTACCAGTGAGTGAGCTGCACTTCTCCAGGTCTGTACGGAATTCAGAGTGCGGTGAGGAAGCCGTGCGTGGTGGGTTGGCGTGGTTTGTACCGCACTGTAGCTTCTCACTGATGTCTGGGTGTGTTTGCTAAGAGAGCCAAAACAAAGTGTCACAGATTCAAGGGCGAAAACCACAGACATAAATTTTCTCATGGATCTGGAGGCTGGAAGTGTGAGTTGGAAGCCAGCCTGGTGGCTGCTGAGGCCTCTCTTCTTGGCTTACAGACGCATTCTTCTCCCTGTGTCCTCACAGTCTTTTTGTGCGTAGCTGTGTCCCCATCTCTTCCTATAAAGACACCACGCACAGAGGGCCAGAGGGCCAGGATTCATTCTAAAGACCTCTGTTTAACTTAATTATCTCTTTAAAGGACCTATCTCCAAACACAGCCACATTCTGAGGAATCGGGAGTTAGGGCTTTAACACACAAACTTGGCAGGAAGGACACAATTTGTCCCACAATAATAACAAAATCACTTGCTTCTTACCTTCAACACCCTCCCCCACCTTTCTGACTTAACAAAAATTGTGGCATACAGACTAAAACAATGAGGAAATCTACCTGAATTGGTGAATTTGGATTGTTGAAAAGTGACTTTACAAAGGGGGGTGAAAATTTGGCATTTGTGAGACATTATGTTTCATTTCATATGCCTTTTATGAGATCTTCTGAACAGTTTTTTTTATGGCTGCTTTGCAGAGACACCAAGAAACTTTTGGTTCATTTGGGGCCAACATTAATGCACATACCCAGAGACACCTCAGAGCCCTAAGATATATATATATATGTGTGTGTGTGTGTGTGTGTGTGTGTGTGTGTGTATATATATATATATATATATATATATATATACAATCTATTCCAAATAGCCTTTCTACTCTTGTGTGACTCAAGAGAAGGAGACCCCAGAAGTGCTGGGTTCTGAGGAAATTCAAGATCGAGGAATGGCCGAGGGTGGGAAGTATGTAAACTGATGACTCTAGAGGAAAAACGTGTAACGAAAGGGAGGTGGGTGGGGCCCCCTCCATCCCTTCATAGGAAAGTCTGAGCAGGATCTGCTTGGCTTTCACGGAGACGCTGACCAGCCTGGCTGACAACTAAATGACTTTCTCCTCTGGCCAGTAAAAAAGAAAGCTTTTGAAATGCTGTGAAAAAGCTTTTCTCACTTGTGTTTACAAAAACCCTAGAACACGGGTACTATTTTTATACCCATCTTACAAATGAAGTTACAAAATCTCTCCCATGTCTCACAATTAATGGCATAGTTAGGATTCCAACCCAAGCAGAACAGTTCCAGTATCTGCACACAAGTTGGCGTCAAGTCAGGAATTTGCAAGTCAGTTAACAAGCTCTGTATCCCTAACAAGAGACACTCAGTGTTTCAAATTGTCTTGGCTTCTGTGTTCAGAAGGACTCCCTGAGAGCCAGGGGCCGACCAAGTGCCAAGGCAACATTCCCAGTGGAGGTGAAGGGCCCGCGTGGCCGAGCGGACAGGCAGGACAGGAGGGCCAGGCGGCCCCTGGTAGCCAGGGCAGGAAAAACCAACAAAACACTAGCGGAGCAGTTGCTATTTGGGAAGAACTCTGGGCCACAATCCAGACCTTGACAGATGAGCCTGAGGGGTGTCCTACAGGTCATCATCGTGTGGTCAACGTGGGACCACACAAGATGAAATCAAGGCTTGTGTTTTACAGAACATCAGCAAATAGACAGGCTGGACCATGGAAACAGAAGAATTTTCAAGGAGGAAACTGGGGAATAAGAAGACGAGATACCCAAGGGCCTGAGGCTCTGCTGGCCAGGCTGTGCCTCTGGATCTGTGTGGCTTTAAAAGTTACCAAGTCTCAGTTCAGCTCTTCAAAAGAGGGAAAAATATACTCCTAACATCTCTGAGGGAGAGCACACGCACCTCGAATGGCTAAAATAACAGATATTAGCATCTTCCTAATGTGGGAGGAAAGGAAGAGTCTGGTGAGCACAGAGCCCAGGGAAGCACAGGTTTATGCAGCGAAGGACGGTGAATGCCTGTAGAGGGGGATCATGCCCCAGCGTCCGGAGGCCAAGAGATTAAGATGAAGGCCAGTGAGGGCAAGTGGGTCTCACCGGGTTCATCCTCAACAATCAGGGACCGGCTTTTATAAACACATGACAGACAGAGGGCAACAGCCTAGAGCCGCGTGTTCGACATGTTGCTGATCTGCTGCAGAGAGCAGCAGTCCCTACTCCAGGGCATCTGAGAAGGAAGGAGAAGGCTGGTCAGTCGAGGGGTCAGGAGAGGTTCTGCTCCTTGCCCTAGAATTCCCAGGGGCCCAAAGCAGAAGGAACTAGCCTTGTATACAGGGAATCGGTTCTTGCCCGCCTTTTATTCTTCTGAGATATCATCACACATTTTCAACACTATTTCACTTGGACTGCTATTTCCATATTTTTGCACATTTTTGTCCCTAAGTTTAGAACACTCTTGCAAATCTTCCCCTCAACCCACAAAGCCATGCCCCCCACAACTCAGCTCAGTCTTCCATCACTTCCTCTAATAACCCTGCCTCCTGCCCACCAGCCCAAGAAGGCAGGTCCCCATGGTCCTGTTCCCAAATATGCCTGCCTCCACGTCCATGACATCCAGGGTCTACGGATGGTATTTATGTGCCATCTAAACTGGAGCTGGCCTGTCAGTCGGTCTGTCTCCTGCCCTCCATCCTTTTCTCCCCTCTTGCTCCATCCCTTCATCAACTGAGAGAGAAAGGGGAGAAAAGGATGGTTCAGTGAAGAGCTCATAGGGTGAAGGGCAGGAGACAGACTGGCTGATAGGTCAACTCCAGAGATCGCTGCTTACTTATCTAAACTAACACACAGGGAGACAGCAAAACCAACCTTCCTCTCGCCTCCCCCTCCGGTTTAATAGTTTAATGATGTACTTTCAGCTTCAAGATTAAGGCTCATCCCCTCAACGCCCCCCACACACCCACGCAGGCTCACACGTTGCTCTGGCTCTGGCACCGACATCCTCTGTAACGTCCTTCCACAAGCTCAGTCTTGCACCAGGAAAACAGAGAGTAGGGAAGGAGGAGAATGACCTCCAGACGTCTGTGCAACTGTCTGTTTTCCAGCCCGGGGATGAGTACAGCTTGTGTGCTTGGCGGGGAGGGATCACTGTCCGTGCAGGGGTGGGGAGGCCCGCAGAGCCCCCCGGAGACAGCTCTGTCATCTGCCGGCCCTTCAGACCCGCTGTTCAGGGCGAGGCCTCTGCTGCTCAGCACCCAGGGAAAGGGCTCAACAACGTGTTGAAAATCAAACCAAAATGTCGAGCGCTCGCATCTTCGTGTGCAGCCTCAGAGCCACACGATCTGAGTGTAACGAACATGGAGTTCAGCCTTCCTCTGGCCCTTTCAGGAAACCCTGGTGCCCTTCAGGCATCCTCATGCACGCATTCCTGCACACTGTGACCTCAGAACAGCGCTGCTTTGCAAGGCAAACCTGGGAATCATTGCTGACACTTGTCATGCACATATCTCTCCGTTTCAATTCCACCAGCAAGTCTGTCAGTTCGCCTCTAAAATGACTGTTTCACCTCATTTCTTTGGTTTGTCTCCCAAAGATCTGCCCTCATCTCCTGCCTGATGTGGCAAACCCCCTAAGAGCACTGTGTGATTCCACTCTGAAGCCTGATTCCTCTAAGCCCTGTTCTTTTTGCAAGACAGCAGATACCTAAGCTTAACCCTCTGCACTTCACTCCCAGCTTCAGCCTTTCCTTCACTCCTTAAAATGCTGGTTCAGGACACCAAGCCAATGCCACCTTGTCTTTCTGGCTAAAATTGCAAAGAGACTTAGAGAAGCCTTTCCTGGGCCCATCCCCAATCTAAAGGGCCTTTCCTGTTAGTCTCTCCCATGTTCTTTTTCTTCTCTGTTTTAATAGTAACAGAGAATAACATTTTCTATGTCTATATTTAAAGGTGTGAGCTTCCTGGCTGGCTCAGTGGTCAAGAATCCACCTGCAATGCAGGAGACACAGGAGACACAGGTTCGGTCTCTGGGTCTGGAAAGATGCCCTGGAGGAGGGAATGGCAACCCACTCCAGTATTCTTGCCTAAAGAATCCCATGGACAGAGCAGCCTGGCAGGCTACAGTCTATGGGGTCACAGAGAGTCAGACACAATTAAGCACACACACATTATTGGCCTCATTAGTACTGTCTGAAGCACTGTGGGGAAGAAATAGGTTCAATAGTAAAACCCAGATTTGCAATGTTTATTATTTTTTGTTGGATGCCTTTAAAAATATTTAGAATCTACTTGATTTTTCATATGTTTAAATGCTTTTTTAAAAGTCACTTTATTAAAAGAGGAGTGACATCATCACATTGAAGGCCCAGTCCCTTTCCCTCCACAAAGATCAACAACTGAATTGCTCTTCATGAACAAAAACAGCTCTGAGAGATATGGAGCCCACACTCCACTTCTTAGGAGAAAAGATCTGGGTGAGCGATCAGGTTCCACAGCTGTTCTCAACACTTTGCAAAGGTCCTATTTCACTTACATGCAATGAAGACTGGCCAAACCAATATACAACATGGCTAGACACAGGAAGAAAAACAGGGGCTACTAGGAGCAGCCACACAGCAGAATGACCGTGTCTCACAGCGACTGCTCTGTAGACAAAACTGGCAGTCACCAGTGAGGGAAGTGAAGGCAGCACAGCCATCATCGACATCCTGCAGACCTCACCAGCCTTCACCCCACAGGCATCTCAGTGACACAGCTACCAGAGTCTTCCCCAGTCCCACTCCTGTGTCCCCGCCAGAGCCTGGGCACCACACCAGCAGCCGGGCCAGGCCTCTGTGTCTGCACGAGTTCCCGCCGAGACGTCGCCACTGACGCCCACCACCATGGACGCACTGAGGCCAGCCCACCCAGCAGGACTGTGAACACTGTCAGCCTCCGCTACAGTGAGGCTACAGGAGAGCACACCAGAGCCAGGGGCCCCACCACAGCTGGTGGGCCCGGACTGGGCCCTGACTTCTGCCGCTGACCTACACCACTACACTCCCCTGCAGCTGGCCCTTCTTTCCCGCTGTGTGCCACCACGCCCCCAGCCTGACCATCATGCCACACCCATGGCATGATCCAGCAGTCACAAGCGCACACAGACATTCAGGGCCCCTGTGGTTGGCCTTGCCCCTCCATCATTACATATGTGTCTTCAGCTGGCCCCGCAGGTGAGGGAGTGCATACCACCAGTTCTGGCCACCACCACAATCGTTAAGTCCTTATCCAACAACAATTACTTGATGTGAATGTAAATGGATTGAATTTTCAAATCAAAAGGTACAAAACAGGTGGATGGACAGAAAAACATGACCCAATCATATGTGGCCTATAAGAGACTCACATTAACTTTAAGGACACAAACTGGCTCAAAGGGAAGGCACAGAAAAAGATATTCCACGAAAATGCAAACTGAAAGAAAGCAGAAATAAGTGTACTGATATCAGAAAAAAACAGACTTTAAACCAAAACTGTAAGAAGAAACAAACAAGGTCATTACATAATGATAACAGCTCAATTCACCAACATGATATAACAATCCTGAATATGCATGCACCCAATATCAGAATACCTAAACACACTGATCAAATACTAACAGACCCGAAGGGAGAAATAGACACTACAGTGATAGTAAGGAACTTCAAAACCCCACTTGGAACAATATCATTGCTTCAACTTTCACTATCCAGACAGGAAATGAGTAAGGAAAGTTGGACTAGAAATATACTTTAGACCAATGGACCTAACATCCACATACAGAACATACCACCCAAGAGCAGCAGGACAAACACTCTCCATGAGTGCACATGGAACATTCTCCAGGATAGGACACAAGAAGTCTTAGCATACTTGAGAGGACTTCATTCATGCCAAGTGTCTTTCTGATCATGATGGTATGAAATTAGAGATCAACAACAGGAGGAAAACTGGAAAATTCATGAGTATATAGAAATTAAATAACACTCTCTTGAATGACAAAAAGATCAAAGAAGAAATCAAAAGGAGGGTCAAAAATATCTTGAAGCAAATGAAAATGGAAATATAACACAAAATCCTATAGGCTCTCTAACTGGTTTCATCTGTCTGCATTTCTGTTTTTGTGCCAGTACCATACTGCCTGGATGACTATAGCTTTGCAGTATAGGCTGAAGGCAGGAAGGCTGACACATCCACCTCCATTCTTCTTTTGCAAAATTGCTTTGGGTCTTTTGTATTTCCACACAAGTTGTGAAATCATTTGTTCTAGTTCCGTGAAAAATACCATTAGTAGTTTGATAGGTATTGCACTGAATTTATACATTGCTTTAGGTAGTACAGTCATTTTCACAATATTGATATTTTTCAATGCAAGAATATGGTATATCTCTCCATCTGTGTGTGTTGTCTTTGATTTCTTTCATCAGTGTTTTATAATGGTTTTTTTTTTTTTTTGCATACAGGTCTTTTGTCTCTTTAAATAGGTTTTAAAGTGAAAGTGTTAGTTGCTCAGTCGTGTCCAACTCTTTGTGACCCCCGTGGACTGAGTATGCCAGGTTCCTCTGTCCATGGGATTCTCCAAGCAAGAATACCACAGTGGGTAACCATTCCCTTCTCCAGGGGATCTTCTCAAGCCAAGGATCAAACCCAGGTCTCCTGCATTTCATGCAGATTCTTTACCAACTGCTCCTAGGTACTTTAATCTTTTTGTTGCAATGGTGAATGGGATTGTTTCCAGAACTTATTTTCCTGATTTTTTAGTGTCAGTGCACAAGAATGCAATGGATTTCTGTGTATTACTATTAAATCCTGAGACTTTACAATTTGGAAGAGCTCAGAGATAAACCCATGCACCTATAGGCAAATGATATTTGACAAAGGAGGCAATACTATACAATGGAGAAAAGACAGTCTCTTCAATAAGTGGTGCTGGGAAATCTGGACAGCTACATGTAAAAGAATGAAATTAGAACACTTCCTAACACCATACATAAAAATAAACTCAAAATGGATTAAAGGCTTAAATATAAGGCAGAAACTATAAAACTCTTAGAGGAAAATATAGTCAAAACACCCTTTGACATACAGCACACACAATCTCTGACCCACCTCCTGGAGTAATAGAAATAAAACAAAAAATAAACAAATGGGACCTAATTAAACTTAACAGCTTTTGCATAGTGAAGCAAATTATAAACGGGGTGAAAAGACAACCCTCAAATGGGAGAAAATAATAGCAAATAAAACAACTGACAAAGGATTAATCTCCAAAATATGCAAGCAGCAAATGCAACTCAACCCCAGAAAATAAAAAAACCCAATCAAAAAGTGGGCAGAAGACCTGAACAGACATTTCCTCAAAGAAGACATACAGATCACTAATAAACACATGAAAAGATGTTCAACATTGCTAATTATTAGAGAATGCAAATCAAAAGTACAACAAGGTATCATACCCCACACTGGTCAGAATGGACATCATCAAAAAATCCACAAATAATAAACGCTGGAGAGGGTTTGGATAAAAGGTAATGTAAACTGCTACAGCCACTGTAGAGAATAATATGGAGATTTCTTAAAAAACTAGGAATAAAACTACCAGACGACCCAAAAATCTCATGAATGAGCAGATGCCTTGAGGAAACCATAACTGAAAAAGACACATGTACCCCGATGTTCATCACAGCAGTATTTACAATAGCGAGGCCATGCAAGCAAGCTAGATGTCGACTGACATGTGAATGGATAAAGAAGGTGTGATACATATATACAATGGACTATCACTGAGCTATAAAAGGAACACATTTGAGTCAGTTCTAATGAAGCAGATCAACCTACATCCTATTATACAGAGTGAAGTAAGCCAGAAAGAAAAACATATCATACATTGATGCAGATATATACACATATATATATGGAGTCTATATACAGTCCATGCACATGAATACATGGAATCTATAAAGGCGGTACTGATGAACCCATCTGCCGAGCAGCGAAGGAGACACAGTCATCGAGAACAGACGCATGGACACAGCCGGGAAGGAGGGGCGGGCAGACTGAGGGAGCAGCACTGAAACACACGCATTCCCACGTGGAAATCAGACGGTCCATGAGACTGCCACATGACACAGGGAGCTCGATCCGGGGCTCAGCGCGGGCGAGAGTGGTGGGATGGAGAAGGCAGAGGGAGGGCCAAGAGGAAAGACACACAGGTATATCTATCACTGATTCATGCTGATGGATGGCAGAGACCAACACAATTTTGTAAAGCAGCTATCCTCCAATTAAAAATAAGTTTTAAAAAATCCTATGGAATGCTGCAAAAGCAATGCTAAGAGGAAAGCGTACGAATGCCTCAACTAGAGAAAAGAAAGAAAGAAAGATCTCAAATAAATACCCTAACTCTATACCTCAAGGAACTAGATAAAGAACAAACTAAGCCCAAAGTTTGCAGAAGAATGAAATAACAAAGATCAGAGCAGAAATATCAAAAAGACAGACCAGGAAATAACAAAGATGAACAAAACTAATGGGTTTTATTTTTAAATGGGAACAAAATTGACAAACTCTTAGCTAGACTAAGAATAAAATAGAAAAGACTCAAATAAATAAAACCAGAGAAGAAAGAGAAAATTTTACAACTAATATCACAAAATACAAAGAATCATAAAGCTACTATAAAATGTATGCCAAAAAATTGAATAACTTAGAAGAGCTGTATAAATTCTCAGAAACATACAACCTTCCTAGACTGTTATAGGGAAAATAAAAAGTATGAACAGATGAAAAATTAGCAAGAAAATTTAATCATTATCAAAAATCTTCCAACAAAGAAAAGTGTTAAGACCAGATGGTTTCACTGACGGATGCTACCAAACAGTAAAAGAACAATGAAAACAATCTTTCTCAAACTCTTCCAAAAAACTGAAGAGGAAAGAACACTCCCAAATTCATTTCACAAGGTCAGCATCACCTTGATACCAAAGCCAGACAAAGATACTATAATGAAAACTAGACAAAGTCCTAGTTAATCTAGATGCAAAAATTCATAACAAAATATTAGCAAACCAAATTCAACAGCATATTAAAAAGAGCATACATTATAATCAAGTGGGATTTACTCCAGAGATGCAAGGAATCAATAAATATGATACACCACAGAAACACTTTGGCCACTTGATGCAAAAAGTCGACTCACTGGCAAAGACCCTGATGCTGGGAAAGATTGAGGGCAGGAGGAGAAGAGGGCGACAGAGGATGAGAGAGTTGGATGGCATCACAGATTCAATGGACATGAGTTTGAGAAAACTCTGGGAGATAGTGAAGGACAGGGAAGCCTGGTGTGCTGAAATCCACGGGGTTGCAAAGAATTGGACATAACTTAGTGACTGAACAACAACAATCACATAACTAGAATAAAAGATAAGGATCTTGCAATTAACAGAAGTATTCACTGAAAATGAATTCATCCTTCCATGATAAAAATAAGATCCTATCACAATAAAAACACTGAACAATTTCAGTATACAGTATGTCTCGTCTCAATGTAATAAAGGCAATATATGACAAGACTGGGGCTTGCCAGGTGGAACTAGTGGTAAAGAACCTGCTGACCAGTGCTTGAGATATAAGCGGTGTGGGTTTGATCCCTGAGTCAGAAAGATCCCCTAGAGGAGGGCATGGCAGCCCACTCCAGTATTCTTGCCAGGAGAATCCCATGGACAGAGGACCATAGGGTTGCAAAGAATCAGACACAACTGAAGCAACTTAGCACACGTATGTGACAAGACCACTGCTAGCTTCGCATTCAACAGAGAAAGTCTAAAAGGCTTTTCCTCTAATATAAGCAATAAGACAAGAGTATTCACTCTCACCACTCTAATTTGACATAGTTACTGCATGTTCTATCCAGAACAATCTAGCAAGAAAAAGAAATAAAAGGCACCACATCGGAAAGAATGAAAATTGTGTTTGTGTGCAAATGATATGATCTTATATATAGAAAAACCTAAAAACTCCGCATCAAAAACTTATTGGAACTAATCAATGAATTCAGTAAAGTTGCAAGATGCAAAAACCACAAGCAAAAACTGGCTGTAATTCTATACATTAATGACAAAATATCTGAAAAATAAAAACATCTCATTTTGAATAGCACAAAAAACAATAAAATACTTAGGAATAAATTTAACCAAGGAGGTGAAAGATCTCTTCACTGATACTACACTTGATCTTAGCCAAAAGGCCAAGAAGCAATTAGATCTCTTCACTGAAAAGAACATGATTTTGAAGAAAGAAATTTAAAAAGACACAAACAAATGGAAAATTTTCACATTCATGAATCAGAAAAACAAATAGTTAAAACATCCATACTACCCAAGATTGTCTATATATTCAATATAATCCTTTTTAAAACTTAAAAGGCATTTTTCACAGAGATACAATAACAATCCCCAAATTTGTATAAAACCACAAAAGACACTGAATAGCTAGAGCAATCCTGAAAAAGATGAACAAAGCTGGAGGCATTCTGTTTCCAGACTTAAATTATACTACAAAGCTATAGCAATCAAAGCAGTATAGCATTGCCTTAAATACAGCAACACAGACCAATGGAACAGAATTGAGAGTCCAGAAATAAACCTTCTAACATAGTCAGTTAATATACCGTACGCGAGCCAAGAATACTCATTGGCAAAAGAATAATCTCTTCAATACCTAGTGTTGGGAAAACTGGATAAACATATGCATAAGAATGAACTCAGAGCCATATCTTACACTATTCATAAAAATTAACTCAAAACAGATCAATGACTTATACATAAAACCTGAAAAGAAAAAACTGCTAGAAGAAAACACAGGGGAAAAGCTCCTTGACATTGGTCTTGGCAACCACGTTTTGGATGTAACAACAAAAGCAAGCAAACAAAAATGCTTCTGCACAACCAAAGAAATAATCATCAAAGTGAAAGCACAACCTACAAAATGGGAGACAATATTTGCAAGTCATATATCTGATATGAGTTTACTTTCCAAAAAACATAAAGAACTCATACAACTCAATAGCAAAAAAAGAAAAAAGAAATCCAACTTTCAAAATGGGCAGAGGAACTGAAAAGGCATCCTCCCAAAGAAGATACACAGAAGGCCAATAGGTACATGAAAGGATGCTCAACAACTAGTTGTTATGGAAATGCAAACAAAACAACAGTGAGACACCACGTTACACCTATCAAAATGTCTATCATCAAAAAGATAAGAGATAAAAAGTTTGGAGAGGGTGTGGAAAAAAGGGAGTCCTCCTACACTGATAGTGGGTATATAAGTTGGTATAGCCACTACAGAAAAAAGAGAAGTTCCTCAAAAAATTAAAAATTGAACTACCATATGATCCAGCAATCTAACTTTGGGGAATATTTCCAAAGAAAATGAAAACTAACTCTAAGAGATACTTGCACTACCTGCAATTCTTATTGCAGAATTTCTCACAATAGATAAGTTGTAAAAACAACCGAAGTATTCATCTCTGGATGACTGGATAAAGAGAATGTGATATATACTCATATTTACACATCCAAGAGAATATTATTCAGTCATGAGAAAGAAGATAATTCTTCTATTTGCAACAACTTGGATGAACCTTAAAGGCATTATGTCAGATAGAAAAAGGCAAATATTGTATGAATTTAAAACTCCAAACTTCCAGAAATGAGAGTAGGCTGGTGGTTACCAGGGCTGGAGGGCAGGTGAATTGGGGAGATACTGGTAAAAAGGTACAAACTTCTAGTTAAGAATGAATCAGTTCTAGGTATCTAAAGTGGAAGGATGGTGATTACAGTTGTAATACTGCATGACAGGTTTGAAAGTTGCTAAGACAATAGACGTAAAATGTTCTCTCTCACCACAAAAAAAGATATGGTAATTATGTGACACAGCAGAGGTGTTACTAACATGGTGGTGGTCATCATGGTGCAATGCATAAGGCATCAAGTCCACCCGCTGGACGCCTTAACCTTACACAGCATTATATGTCAATTACTCTAATAAGACTAGAAACCATATATATTTGTCTATATAAAAATACAGTTTTAAAAATATTGAATCATAAAGGCTTTAACTTTTTCAAAGCTATTCTAAAATTTTACTTAGGTCTGAGGATTCTCGGTGTCCTCTGCCAATGGAAAAGTGCGACCCCTGAGAAACATTTCAGCTCTGTTGGATTAAGCTGCGTTTCCACCTGAACTTTCTGTGATGATATGAACGGCCTATATTTGTGCTGTCTGATACTGACTCCCTTCTTCACGCTAGTTATTGACCACTTAAAATATGGCCAGTATGACTTAGAAGCTGAATTTTCAATTTTATTTAACCGTAAAATTAACAACAAGATACAGTAGCTACTGTTTGAGGAAGTACAATTACAGGAAAAACAAAACCCCAAACTCATGATCCCACGCCCCTTGGGAAATATCTTTAGCATCGAGGACTCGATGCCTTCATTCTTCTCCATAAACATCAGACACGTGCATAATCCTTTTCAGGGCTAACACAGAAATCCTCAGGGCATTATCCACGTATCTAAAAGACAGTGGCCTCTCTGATTTATGTGATTCGCAAGGTGCTTGTCTGAGATTTATGAAGCGAAAAGTGGCAGTGTTAGTCGCTCAGCTGTGCCTGACTCTGTGACCCCGTGGACTGTAGCCCGCCAGGCTCCTCTGTCCATGGGATTCTCCAGACAAGAACACTGGAGTGAGCAGCCACTCTCTTCTCCAGGGCATCTTCCTGACCCAGGGGTCCAACCCTGGTCTCCTGCATTGCAGGCGGATTCCTCGCCATCTGACAGATTATGCGTGAGATGAGATTACGCACAGGTTACGTCTGAGATGAGACCACCAATTTCAGCATCCTAGAAGGACCCTTCATGTTTCCCCAGGCGAGGAGACGGAAGCACTTCCTCGGGAGCCCTTCTGCTCTAGAGTTAGCGCCCTGGCGTCCCCGTGGCGTGTAGGAGGCACAGACCAGCTGTGTGCCAGTGAGGGTGTGGTGCTAGGACGGACTTCCTGACTGTGAGAAACCTCAGGTCAGTCGCAGACACACCAAGTGCATCTCATGGCAACACTGTCCAGAAATGCAGCACTTTACTTTCCCTGAACGAGTTTCGGTGAGACCAGAGCTTCCCTTGGGTCTCACACAAGGCCCTCCTAAACTGATTCCCAATAAATGCAAGTGGGTAGGGCACCACCTGCTGGAGACTTTTCACGCAGGTTGGCGGAATAGCATGCGTACTCGACCGCTGTGTGTTTCTTAGGTACCGTGTAGATATAGTAGGTATAGCAGGTAGGTGAGTTGGGCATTTGGACTCTATTGATGGGCTAATTCCTGTGTATTCATTTTCATCTGCTTCATATGCCTCATCTATGAACAGGGATGATGATGGTACCAAGCTGTTAGGGGTGACTTGAGGATTAGATGGCTTTATATTTCTAAAGTGTCTGGCACATAAAAAAGGCTACATAGTTTTTTTGAAAAGCAATTAGCAGCCCAGGTCAAGAGGTGTTCTCCGTTCAACATTACTCAGGGCCTGGGCCTTACCTTTATGAGGCTGGGGATGGGTCTAAGACCAAGTCACTAGCCAGCAGCTGTCTGGGATTTGCCGCCCACCGCCTCCCACCCACTGCCTCCAAAGAGAGGTCATAGAGATTCCTCAAGACTGTGGGAGCTGTGGCCCTGAGCTTAGAGTCCCTGCCTGGACAGGGAAGCCCGAGACTCCAGCCCACAAGAGAACAGTGGAAGGAGCCTAGAAGTGAGTGTCTGACAGCTTTTGTTGGTTCCGAATCTAAGAAGACAAAAATTCGCTGGAGTTGTCCATCTGCAAAGGATGAAGTAATCCAATTTAATGGTCTAAATTGACACTAACTGCAGTGAATTGACCCAGGATAATTCCAGTCACGTTTTCAAACCAAGTATCCAAGAAACCTGTAGTAAGATGGCCTCATGTGGCCCCAAAGTACAATTTGTTAGCCAAACATAAACTTGAATCCATATAAAACTGGCAGAGACTCAAGCACTGAGCAGGTCTAGGGAAACTTTCCAGGTCTCCCTTCCAAATCTGTCAAACTAAGGGCTGAGCAGTGAGATACCCTAGATTAAGGGAGGTGTTTTGTTCATCATGGTTTGTGTATGTGTGTCAGTCACTCAGTCGTGTCCGACTCTTTGTGACCCCATGGACTAAAGCCCACCAGGCTCCTCTGTCTATGGGATTCTCCAGGCAAGAATACTGGAGTGGGTTGCCATTTCCTTCTCCAGTCACTATGTTTGACTCTTCACAAACGTAAACTCCTCTTGAGGGCCAGGAGCCCTCCAGAGTCCACGGACTAAGAAATCACAGAGAATCATGCATGATCAAGACATAGGCCCTTCCCCAAAGATGCTCCAAAGTTCAACAGGGATGTCAGATGTAGGTGGCAAACGCTCCAGGCAAGATTACTCGGAGGCTGTGAGTGGGGACCCTGAGATGAGCCGGGGCCAGCGAGCTGGAGAGCAGGAGGCTTTGGGGTGTAATCTGGGAAGTCTGGGGCCCAGTGCTGGAGGAAAAGGAGGGACGCTGGAGGTGCACACTGACAGGGAGATGGAGTGGGAGCGGCGCAGGACAGCCAGGTCCCCAGGCCCTCTTTTAGGAGGAGAGGTCGTCTTCGGTCACGTCAGTTCACAGGCTGCTCTGAGATGCGTTTCCCGCAGGGAAAGAAGGCTGGTGTGACTATACCCTCAGACTCACTGTCACACGTGCACTTTTCTATCGCTGATCGCAGCCCATGTAGCAAAGCGGGCTGCTGCTTTGTTTTCAGCTCCACAGGTCAAATGTCAGCCAGGAGGTAACAGAGACCAACCCTCCTCCCCTGTTGGAGGGAGGGAGCTTGGTAGGGTTTTTACAGAGTAACATGGAATTAAGTACTGAAAGGCTTATCTTTTGACCAATTCCTGGAATTTATCCAATGGATAGAATTATGTGTTTGCATTACAGTGTTTATCATACAGGAAAAAAATTAAAATGACATGCATTTCTTTAGAGACTATATAATGACAGGATACTGACCCGATGGATGTAATGGATCACAAACTTGAGAATAATGTTTAATGAGGGAAAAAGGTGCTCAATATACTTTACATCATAAAGCTATTTACAAAACAATTTTCAGAGAATGAGACCACTCAAAATCTATAGGAGAGCATGTGTGGACACACTCAGATAAACACACATGTATGCAGGTGTGCCCACACACGTGGACACACACATGTGATACAGGCCAAACCGCTGACATAGATTTTCTTTGGTCTTGGTGTCATAATTGTATTCCATACTTGGTGATTTTCCTTGTTTTACAAATATTTAAATGATACATTGATTCTAATCATTAAAATAAATGTTATCTTAAAAATTTCAAGATCTGGCCAATATATCTACTGGGGTCATGAAAGACAATGGTATTACATGTAGTGATGTAGACACTCTTAAACACATACCAGTGGTTAAGTTACAAACTTCTAGTTATATATGTATAATCTCCTTCAAATACATTACCCATAAATCAAACATACATAAACGTGTACATAATTTCATTCAAGTAAGTTACTTATACTAAATGGTCCCTGCCAATCACTATGAAAAACTGTGACTGCGTTGCCTCCCAGTGGCCATTCAAGGAATAGCTGTATATATGATTATGTTCTCAAACTGACATTCTCAGAGCCTACAGGTACACGGTACTGAAAGAAAGAAATAAACAATAACAAACAATGGTTCTAAGAGATTAAAGTAAAACAGGCATGTGTTCATGACCACTAAATGATCAAGTCAAGATCTGAACTTAAGTGAGCCTGCCTCCAAAATCCATGCTCCTTTCTCTTCCTATAGCTCTGATTCGAAGCAATGATTTCTACTAATAATGAAAATCCAAACGGGGTGTAAACAATCATAAAAATATGCCTTTCTCAAAATATAAACAGCACAGGGAAATGCATAGTGTGCCAAAGAGATAATGCAGAATGACTCTGCTCTGCCTAGGGCCATTTTCCCCGATGCGGGGCATGGTATGACCACGATGGCAGGCTCAGACACCTGCCCACGGTGTGGACACAGTGATCCTAGGCCCAGCAGCAGCCAGGATTTCTGACACCACATGATACTACCAGGCCCACTTCCTTGTCAGTGCTTTCTCACCTGCTGAGGTTTCCTACACCACAGATTAGAGAGACTGGCTCTTCCGCCAGGGACCCAAAGACCAGGAAACTGAGCCCTGTGTGGTCCTCACAAGTCTGCACCTTCAGCAGGGATGCAGGAAAGAGATGAGAGCTGGTCACTATCTCCCAGCTCACCTGTTATAAAGAAAGTGTGTCACGAGGTTTGGCACATGCCCTCCTGTGGTCATGTGCGAGCTTGCAGGGGAGTGAAATCAAAATTCACTCAATGATGACCTGAAGTTGCACCCAGGGAAAAACCCCAGGTAATTAGCAAGGCCGGCCAAAAGGGCAGTGATTCGGGCCCTGGGTGGACAGAAGCCATGCTCTGCATTCTGTGCCTCTTCTCTCCCCAGCTCTGGCAACAACAACCCACAGAAACTGCTGCACTGGGGGTCCCCTTAAAGATGCCAGGCCACTGGCCTGGCATCCACAGTGCACCTCTGGGTATGGCTCTGTAAAACCTATCACTTTTATTTGCTACAAGATCATCCTGAAGGAAATAGCAGAGCATTTTAAGTTAAGGGTCCTCTCTTCGATGCTCCAACAGGAAATGTCTATGGCTCTCTCTGGACTTACCTTTTTATCATCAGACCCTATAAACAGACTATGCATGGGTGGTAGAAAGTTCTTTGGGACTGAAATTGTAGATAAGCTCTAGGCAAGCACCAAAGGCTTTTTAGAAGACATTTTTGGAGCAAACGGCATCAATAGCTTATGTTCCCTTAGCTTCTTTGGAATCACCTAAGGAATTTCATCCATCGAATTGTGTCTTTTAATATTACCTTAAATGATTTTGGGAGCATGATGGGGATTTTACATAAATGAATCCTGCCCATGTACAATAATCACTATAGAGTTACTTTTCAGAAGTTGGTAACAGTACTTTTCAAATATTTCTCAATATGTATCTCAGGTTAAAAGTGTAGGATGTGAACCCTAGTTTCTTCTTCATGTTCATGTTTCATCTTTTTTTATTAGATCCAAAGTCTGAATAAAAATTTTTAAATACAATTTTAGTTGAAAAAATGTGCAGAATTTTTATATTTTTCCCAGTGTTTGGTATCATAAGTAACATGATAGTAGAAACCTTTGCGCATAAAGCTTAGTCCTTACTCCTAGCTGTTTCCTTAAGACGGATATTACATGGAAATTACTGGGTCACAGTGTACCGCTGCTTTTATAAGATCTGGTAGGAGTGACCAAGGAGCGAGACAGAAAGGCTGCACTTCTGAGGGCCCAGCAACGGGGTGAGGCCTGGGTGGGGCTCTGTGCTCTGTCTAGTGAGTTAGGGACGCCATCTCACCATCTCTGCTAAATCTGTAGACTAAAATGCTCTCAATTATAGCTACAGATGCATCATACTATAATTCCTAATGCTTTCAAGTGTAGCTCGTTCTACTTTCTACATGTTGTATAAGAGTGAAAAAGAAAACTGGTTATCAACTTTGCAACTCATTAGCAGCAGGCTTCCTCTGCATGAAGTGAAGTGAAGTCGCTCAGGCGTGTCCGACTCTTTGCGACCCCATGGACTGAAGCCTGCCAGGATCCTCAGTCTATGGGATTTAAATCATTGCTAAGTTGCTCTGGTTCTCACCACTTTCTTCTGGGCATGACACTTTAACAAAGGCAAAAAGGCGTTTACATGTCTAATAACGCTGCATCCTTCCAAACAAGGAAATTGCTCATACTGGAACTTAAATTCCTGTTGCCATCACCCGCTTCATAGCTGTGTGACCTTGGGCTGATTACCAAACATTTCTGACCTCTGCCTTTTTGTTGGTTAGTGGAAATGGTGTCCCCTAGCTGGCTGGGCTGTCTGAGGACTGAAGGGCTGCACGTATTTGGGAGGTGTTTGGTGCAGAGACACTTGGTAAGAGGCCCCTCTGCTGCCTCCTCCCCTTCTGGACAAGAGGCTTATCTCACTGCCCTGTCCATGTAGCCGTGCACAGGACGAAAGCATCCCATTGTTTTAGGCAATGGACCAAACTGACCCCTGCAGGGCAGGAGCCACGTGTGAATCAAGGACAAGAATCTATGCAGACTGGGGTATTTTTAACCTAAGAACAGAACACAGGTGCACGGAGGCCCACCCAGGGCCCCCTCTGCGGGGGACCCCAGCCCCGGCCAGGACGCAGGACTCCACGCTACTCTCTGCTCACAGGCTGAACACAGCGCTCTTGGTGTCACTGCCCAGCCTTCCTTTCCACAGCATGACGACCGAGGACTGAATGTCAGTCCTTGAGATATTCCTCAGCTTTCTACATAATTTCTGCATGAAAAAGGCACTGATGTGATGTTCAGGTATTGATGTGATGCTCACAACTCCTATCCCCATCTATGGGTGAAACACCTTCCAGATCAATGCAGGGAAAAAGGAAGAGTAAAGACTGGAACAAAACACCAAGGTGTGTGTGTGCAGATCACTGATCAGAATCCTTACTGGGTTGGTATAAGAAAAATCATGGCCTGTTGTCAAACGGGTTTGGGACACAATAGGCCAAAGTGTTCCTCAGAATTATGTTAGGACAAGCAGTCTTTGAAGATGACTGTATTAACATTATTTTCCACTACAATTATCCTTTTAAATATAAATTTTATTGTGAATAATTATAACTAAGATATCTATAACAGCTACCAAATGAATGTACCTTTTTAAAAACTTGGATTTTGTGCTTTTTTATTTCCTTTTCTCTTTTTCATTAATTTAAAAATATCTTCTAAAGTCTACTTAGACCCACCATGGAAGCTGAAAAGCTATAAAGGCGTCTTTCTCACTGGTCAATTTATTGATTTACTCAGATGCAATGAATAATTCAGAATTTTCAAAAAATGAATAATGATCATTTTAAATGACAAATGCTACCATTCAACCTCAGTGCTGGTAATGTTATCAAACCATACAATAAATAGACTTTTAAAACTTCAAAATACTGGATGATCACAACAAAAATGGGGTCACCTTAGACTTTTAAATAAAATCTGTTCAATTTTCCCTAACTTACATTACCACTTTTCTAAAGATGCCCTTGATCTTGAATCAAACAAACAAGTATAGATAAATACTACGAACTCATAGTAGCCCAAAGAAATAATCTACATGGACATTAGTACCGGCAAGTCAGAAGGTAAAAAGCACCCATCACACACACACACACACACACACACACACACACACACACACGACAAACCCTCAAACTAGCCAGCTTCTGCTAGCACCCATCACACACACACACACACACACACAGCGCCCTCCGGCGGCACTCACCGCATGGTGCAGAGCAGGGTGCCGTCGTCTCTCACATACACACACACACACACACACACACAGCGCCCTCCGGCGGCACTCACCGCGTGGTGCAGAGCAGGGTGCCGTCGTCTCTCACACACACACAAACACACACACACACACACAGCGCCCTCCGGCGGCACTCACCGCATGGTGCAGAGCAGGGTGCCGTCGTCTCTCACACACACACACACACACACACACACACACACACAGCGCCCTCCGGCGGCACTCACCGCATGGTGCAGAGCAGGGTGCCGTCGTCTCTCACATACACACACAAACACACACACACACACACAGCGCCCTCCGGCGGCACTCACCGCATGGTGCAGAGCAGGGTGCCGTCGTCTCTCTCACACACACAAACACACACACACACACAGCGCCCTCCGGCGGCACTCACCGCATGGTGTAGAGCAGGGTGCCGTCGTCTCTCACACACACACACACACACACACACACACACACACAGCGCCCTCCGGCGGCACTCACCGCATGGTGCAGAGCAGGGTGCCGTCGTCTCTCACATACACACACAAACACACACACACACACACAGCGCCCTCCGGCGGCACTCACCGCATGGTGCAGAGCAGGGTGCCGTCGTCTCTCTCACACACACACACACACACACACACACAGCGCCCTCCGGCGGCACTCACCGCATGGTGCAGAGCAGGGTGCCGTCGTCTCTCACACACACACAAACACACACACACACACACAGCGCCCTCCGGCGGCACTCACCGCATGGTGCAGAGCAGGGTGCCGTCGTCTCTCTCACACACACACACACACACACACACACAGCGCCCTCCGGCGGCACTCACCGCATGGTGCAGAGCAGGGTGCCGTCGTCTCTCACACACACACAAACACACACACACACACACAGCGCCCTCCGGCGGCACTCACCGCATGGTGTAGAGCAGGGTGCCGTCGTCTCTCTCACACACACACACACACACACAGCGCCCTCCGGCGGCACTCACCGCATGGTGCAGAGCAGGGTGCCGTCGTCTCTCACACACACACACACACACACACACACACACACACAGCGCCCTCCGGCGGCACTCACCGCATGGTGCAGAGCAGGGTGCCGTCGTCTCTCACACACACACAAACACACACACACACACACAGCGCCTTCCGGCGGCACTCACCGCATGGTGCAGAGCAGGGTGCCGAGCAGGGTGCCGTCGTCTCTCACACACACACAGACACACACACACACACACAGCGACACACACACAGCGCCCTCTGGCGGCACTCACCGCATGGTGTAGAGCAGGGTGCCGTCGTCTCTCTCTCACACACACACACACACACACACACACACACACACAGCGCCCTCCGGCGGCACTCACCGCATGGTGCAGAGCAGGGTGCCGTCGTCTCACACACACACACACACACACACACAGCGACACACACACAGCGCCCTCCGGCGGCACTCACCGCATGGTGTAGAGCAGGGTGCCGTCGTCCTCCAGGCGCAGCAGCTTGTTGGGTGTGGTCATGTTGTGGGCGATGGACTTCTTCCCGTTGTGGAAGAACGTGTCTGGAGTCCAGATTTTGCTGGCGAGGAGATTGTTGAGAGGAAGGCGCTGCATGGGCCCTTTAAACCGAAGCCTCTCGTCTTTCCAGCTTTGTCGGAAAAACACGTCGATGGTGTATTCCTAGCCCAAAGGGAGGCAACCAAGGGACCATCAGCAGGGGCAGCTCTGGGCCGGCGCCGGCAGGGTTTACAGTGGTCCGGACCGGGCCGCAAGCGAACTCACCATTTCCGTGTCGGACACGGGTCCGAAGCTGGTGACGTAGATGTCCGTTCTCACCTGAGTGATACGCTCTGAAACACAGATACAGGTTCCTCGCCAGGGCCTCAGCTCACAGTTCAGGGGGACATAAGTCAGGGTGCAGTAAATGGGGTCAGGGCGCCTACGTGGACTGTTCTTGTCAAAAAGGAGAGAGGGTCAACTCATGGTTTAAGCAAATGTCCCTGATGAAAATGCAAATAATGAAGAAGGACTAAACACTTTCCTCTGGGGGTGGATTCGTTAGGGGGCCCTCCTCACCTAACAGAGCAGGTTCAGATGCACACATGCAAAGCTGGTGGAGCCAAGGGCCCTGCACATGCCTGAAACGCACGGGATTCTCAGCACACAGTCAAGCCAGCTGCACTCTGACAGCATCTTTACTACTCATTTACTTTCATCAGCTTTACAGGGTCAAAGTAAAAACTAATTACAGTTCTAGTGAAAAATTAAACCTGTAATATGCAACGTGTAAAGAACACTTGCACTAAAAGTGGTTTTCTGAAAAGGACTTGCAGAGACAGGAGGGTATGAGGTTGATGATAAAGTATTTCCTAACATAGGGCAACTTCAGCTTCAGTATCACCTAAGAAGTGGTTTCTCCTTAAGTGGACTGGAATGGATGTTACCGTTATCTGGGGAGAAAAAGGAGTTCTCAGGGAGACCACTTCCCCTGGCTTCTTGCATCTGGAAAATGACAACGTGCAGCAGCCTTGGCAACACCACCAATTCAAATTCCTAGCAGGGAAGCCCTTTGAGGAATTGTTTGAATCATGGCAATCGTAAGCTTGAGACTGGGTTTAAGCAAAAATGTGCCTTGGGCCTCGAGGGCCTCGGCCAGGGCCCACACCCACCTCCGAGCCCGGGCCTCAGTCTGTTGTCGTAACCATCCAGCAGCCCATCCAGGATCCTGGTGAATATCGTGATGTTGTCATCGGTCTCCGCTTTTACAGAGCTGGTTGGCATTTGTGAAAAGCTTTTTAACAGAGAAACAAAAGAAGGAGTTCAGACTTTGTTAATTGTTTCTTACAATTTGTTCTCAAAGTATAGAAACGGGGAATGATATGTTGACTTGTCTTGGAGGGAGGACATCTAAGAATGATCTCCTGTACCATCCAGGCTGTTTTGCTTACATAATCCTTATTCTTGAATATCTTAAAGTGAAAGTGAAGTCGCTCAGTTGTGTCCGACTCTTTGCGACCCCATGGACTGTAGCCCACTGCTCAGTCCATGGAATTTTTCAGGCAAGAATACTGGAGTGGGTTGCCATTTGCTTCTCCATTGAATATCTTAAACAGCCCTAATTCTTGAATAGCCAGTCTGAGAATGCTGGCTCTGGGCTGGTCACCCATCAAATCAAACTCCATGCCTCCCAGACTCTGAAGAAGTCTTTGAGTTGATGGTGCAGCCATTTTTAAGGCATATTAGTCACTGCACATGGGCTGGCAGCGCCTCACCCACTTGTGGGGCGTTTCAGCAGTTTGGTTCAAATACAGAGAACTGAGCCTTCATTTTGTTAGTTACTCCACTGCAATGGGCTATGGGGCACCGGGGGACATTAAAGGTTCTGTCTAATTTGAAACCTAAGATTGCTGGGCCCACATTTTCCTGCATCCTAGACTGGGACCACTTGTGCTGTGAGCATTATGCCGGCACCGATCACTGGTGGGGGGCGGTGGGGGGCTTCCGCATCGTCAGCTCTGCCGGCTGCTGGCACGATCCTCTCAGTCAGAGCAGAAGCTCTGAACCCAGGCTGAAAACCCTGACTTTACATGATGTGGCCCCAGAGCTGAGACTCTGGGAGCACAGTGTTCTGTGACCAACATGTCAACTTACAATAAAACCCCAAGTTTTATTGAGTGGGTGGAACCTTGCAGGAGGTTCACAGGAAGAACGGTCTAATTTGTACAATTCAGCAACAAACTTACTCAGGCCTCAAAAGTCTATGTCAAAAAAACATGTATGCCGATGGAGCAGGTGGAGATGAGAACCAGCCCTGAGCAGATGTGGGCAAGCTGAAGAAGTTATCAGCAGGGAAAGAAAGCCATAGTCTAGAAGATGACTGAACACCTGAACATCAAGGGTTCCACTTCAGAAGTCCATCCATTGCTACCTGTTCAGACGTGCAGATAGCAAGATGTGTGTTATCACCAAGAACCTGACCTGCCATCTGGCTCGGCTTCAAGGGGAACTCATCCTGCTGACAGCCGGCTGTGGCTCCATGACGTCAGCACCCCTGGTACTTGGGAGGAGGACAGGGGGCTCCTGGGGCCCCTCTGGTGTCACTGTGAGGCCCGACTCTGCTCACACGCGTTCTCTTCTGACATAGCTGCAGTGAAAGCTGAACCTCGCCATCAGCAGGAGGTTCTCAGGCAGCACACATGTGTGCTGCCCCACCTGCTTCTTGAAAATTGGTCCTTTTCACCGACTGCATCTAAACAGATCAATCCTCTAATGGCCTAAAGTGTCTCCCTTTTGAATGAACGACTATAATGTTCTTTGGATCTAATTTTCTCATCACCATTAAAATGCATATAGTTGAAGCTCTAACAACCTAAAATCCAGTCCTGTTAGACTGAATTATGAACCTTTGGAGCCCACAGACACATTTTTTTTTCCTTTACTCTGTGACTTAGTATTTAAAAATACTGAATTCCCTTTTCTCTGACATCCATTGTAGTTTCACACAGAAAGACAAAGCACTCAGCCTTGAAAATCTAATGTCAGAATGAAGGGCCTTAACACTGTCCTCCAAATTTATGAAAGAAAGTTTGTGCATGGGCCCAGCTGAGCAACAACAGAGCAACTATTGCTCAAACTAACTCTGGCCTTAACGTCCACTTCGTGTGAAGCTCACAACAATCACCAGTTTGGTTACTCAATTCTAGGTTTTGTCCAGGTGTCCAACTTTTGGAAGGTTCCTGTTGGTTCTTTAACTTAGAAGAGAGGTGACAGCATGCAAGCTAGCGGAAAAAAGCTATCACTTGTATGTGAAATCTAAGAAAGCCAACTCGTAGACACAGACAGTAACCAGGGGCTGGGCTGATGGAATTCGGGAGATGTTGGTTAAGGTTACAAACCTGCAATGAGAAAAAAAATAATTTGGGGGAATCTAATGCACAGCGAAGTAATTCTAGTTAATATTATGTTATAAACTTCAAAGTTAATAAGAGGCTAGCTCGTTTCCATCACAAAAAGGTAATGACTTAATAATTACGTGACATGACAAAGGTGTCAGCTACTGCTAAGATGGTAATCACACTGCAATACATTAATGTATCAAATCAACATGCTACATACCTCAATTTACACAATGCTACATATCAATTCTATCTTAATAAAAAATATAAAAGTCACAATAAAAAAAAGAAGAAGCATACCTTAATGTTTCAAGTACATTTTAAGAACTGTTGCATTATCTGTTGTGAAAATATCCTTAAATTATATTTGCTCTGAATAGCCTTGACTGTCAGGAGACAGAGACCATGGGGATGGCCACAGACCACTTAGACCCATCATGTCTCCAGGAGCACTGCCTCCTAGACACCCTTGCAGGAATTTCAGTATTTGCCCCCTTTTGCTATAACTGTTTCTTGCATTTATCTGTGGACTTTAAAAAAAAAAAAAAAAAAAAAGGTGCCACGGCTGGAGATTTGCCATGATTTCTTCTCTGTATTTACTGAAGGTAGGGCCTAGGATGTCACAAATAGTTTCTTTAGAAGTCCTTAAAAATGCCCATCAGGGCAGGAGTAGAGGTTCTGCTCATGAACAACTGGAAAGTCCTCCTCAGTCCATAGATCCTTCTCCGAAACCATTCCTTTGTAACTCGTGGTTACAAAACGCACCGTCTTCACAGCTATGGAGAGGAAGGCCTCCCCTTACGACTGAAAGCAAATGGTGTGCCAGCATACAGGAGACTCTCAGAGTGGCCTGGTGAACTTTCTCATGCATATCAAGTTGTATAATTTTTACAGACTGCTCCTGATATACAGAGTGACTTCAGCTTGCTTTGTTCCATTTGGGCTAGGAAAACAAAACAGCACACAAATACAGGGATGTGCCTTCAGCGAGCAGTTCCATTCAGTGAGCGAATCCACAAGGCCTCCAGGTGGAAACACAAGACACCCTCAGCCCTCTGGGGTACAGTAAGCAGGCTTCAGCTTGCGTCTTCACGGTTCTGGGTAAAACCAAAGAGCTCTGCCGGCCCTCAGGTCAGCTGTGAGTGCACGGCCACTCCTAAGGTAAGCTGAAGGCTCTGTTCTTGCGGGAGGCAGATTCTGTGAACTAAGTAAGACTAGCTCCATCATTTTTGACAACAATTTTATATAAAGTAGAAATCCTTGAAAAATGTGGTGATTTTCCCTTCAGTATCAGGATTAATAAACTAGGTTGTCTGAAAATTTGAACTATTTTCTTAGAGTTAAGTGCATGTTTTCTACAAATAATGACACTACAAATAATGTCCATGAAACAGCTGCAATATTTTCATATTACTGATGTTTCAGAAAAGGGACAATAAAGGAAATACAGATCCAACCAATCATGTTAAAACATCCTCATTTTTTACATCTTCTATACAAAAGGCAGGTGGACTTGATCCCTAAGCTTGAATGCTGAGCCCCACGTTCCAGGCTGAGGAGGGAAGGTGATGGTTGGGACATAGGCAGGGACACAAGTGGGACCCAATGCTCAGGCGGTGGAAGGACTTCCTCAGACGCCGTGACTGGCCCCTGCCAGGCTTAAAGGTCTGGGTCTTTCAGGGACTTCTGACGAGGTGGAGTAGGGAACAGGCAGCCATAAATGTGGTCCACTAATGGTTTATTTCACAAGCAGAGCTTTCAGAACAAAAACATGCATGACTTTAGAAAGACTCAACTCCAGTAATTGTGCAAACTTCCCTCCTGCCCCTGTGGTCTTACCTCTGGTGTCTTCAGGGCATTTGAACCTGTGACTTTTGCATTAGCTTCTTCTGGATTTCTAGACCCTAGAGCCTCGGCCTTAACTGACCCAGGAGGAACAGGCTCTGGTATTTTTTAAGGTCCCCAAATGATCTTCATGTGAAGTCAGAGGGGAGAGGGACTGTTCTAAGAGGGACCTAGATAGCTAAGTTGGAAACAGGCTGCTCTGTGAACCAGCTGCCAAAGTGACTCCAAATGACCCCAGAGAGCACCTGTCTCCATCACATCTTCACAGAGGTTCACTGTCCCAGCAGCTCAGCTCAGCAAAGGCATTGTGGATGGCGACCGTGTGCCTGGCATTGTGGCGGGAACTGTGACGATGACAAAGGTGGCATTCCTAACCTTGGGGTCTAAAAGAATGGGTCATGTTCCCAGAGGATTCCTGAAGAACATGATTGCTTCAGGAGTCTTATATGCAGGGCATCCTAGGACCTGAAAGTAGAGAGATCAAGCTTTGTATGAGGTCAGAAGAAAGGAAAGCAGACCCGAACCTTCGAGCATGAAGATCAGGTCTCAAGCCAAAGGAAGGGGTCTGTGAGTAGTGGCACCAAGAAAAAAAATTGGTAGATTGGGATTGATATATACACATTATTATATATATAACAGATAACTAATAAGGACCTACTGTATAGCAAGGGAAATTCTATTCAATATTCTGTGATGACCTATATGAGAGAAGAATCTATAAAAGAGTAGATATAAGTATATGTGTAACTGATTCACTTTGCTATACAGCAGAAACTAACACAACATTGTAAATCGACTATACTCCAAAAAAAATTTAAAAAAAAAGAAAAGAAAAATATTGACATTTGCAATGGGCATGTAAGAACCCTAGTGAGAAGAGCCCTGTGTGGGGGTCAAATCACAGCATATTCAGGTGACAAGCTCCACCTCCAGGATCTAGCCTCTCAACAGGGGCACTGTCTTTCCTTGTGGCCTCAGGCACCTCGGGGATGATGGGCTTATCAGAGGCAAGACTGGAGGTGGAGAGGGCCAGAGTTGAGGACGTGCAGGGCTGCAGAGGGGGGATGGACAGGCCATCAGCAGGGTTTCTGACTCGAGCCAGGGAGAAACAGGGAGGGAGGAATCTGAATGCAGCAGGACCAGGATCCCGAGAGCGCTTTCTCCAAAACCAGGGATCAAGGTGGGTGAAACCTGCAGTAGAACCCATGCGTTACTCTGAAAGGAGAGCATTGTATTAGTCGTCAAATATAAGAGTCTTTTTGTTTTTGAGGAAACTTTACTCCAGTGTAACTTTTCTATCAGGGTGAATGCCTCTACTAGTAATAATAACATTGCAGTAGAGTCCACCTTTAAAGGTGTTTCACTTTACCAAGTGATGCCTGATGATGCCTCCTTATTTCAGTATTTTAAATGGTTCAAGTTGAACAGTTACATCATCATTTCTGGGGAAGAAAAATCTTTTGAGTCTTGTACCACAAATGGTGCTGTTGATGGCAATGTGTGATGCATTTCTTGTGATCTCTGCTTATGCTGACAGTCATTTTCGATTTCCATAAAATGGTATAGATAATTGCATCTGCAGACCAGCTTTAATGTGAACTTACTTTGGGACTTGAACAGAATTGCTTTTAAGCAACAGCTTGTCTGTCTTCTTGAACTGCATTTCTTTTTGCATTCTTTCTCCAGTATATAGTTACTTCTGAGAGAAGTATCTTCAGTTTTGTTTGCTCATTACTTTAAGCTCATTAAATAAGTACCTCTAAATGGCACTGTTTCGTGATGTTTTCCTCAAATTTCCATTACAAACCACTTTAGTTAACTATGTTAAAATATGTAAACTTTTAAAAATACCATGGTGGATATAACCAGACATGAAAATAAAACTCAAATTTCCAATTAAATTGTTTCCTCTTATGATGGAAAATATGGATCAATTGGCACGTGTGCTTTATGTGGATAAAGGTGTGTCCATAAAGCTTTATGCCAGAATTCTTTGGTGGCTTCCACGTCAAAAGTGCCCATGGTCCTGCCCATCACTCTCTGGACAGAGCTCAAGCCCACCCCACCCCTGCCCACCACCCTGCATGTAGATGCTCCACGCTTGTCCCCACTACTGCAGCCTGTTTCAGGATCCTACAACCTGCAAGGTTGGACCCAGGTGCCTGCCTTACAGGCCACACCCCCGTCATCTGACCCCAGACTTCCCTAGACTCCTCCCCTTCCTTTCCCCCAGCTACAATGGGTGCTCCACAAATGTGGTTATAAAGCACATGAATCATCCCGGTGCTTATTACACGTGGGTCTCCCTCCTCCCTAACCAGTCCCACCAGTAAGTACATCAGGTCTTTGAAAAGTCTCTCATTCACCCTATATTCCCTTTGAGGTACCGCGCCATCCTCAGCCGCTCATCTGGAGCGGCTCTCCCACTGAAGATCTGTCTGCTCAAAGGTCTCTGCTGTCTCTGCCCTGCCCTTGCCCCGCCTTTCCCAGGATCCCAGTGGAATCTTCTGTGGCTGCTCCTCTCAGTGCCAAACCCACAGGGCCAGTCTCAGCCCTCAGCTGACCCCATCTCCTTCTTACAGTGCAGGACATGCTCTCTTTCTTCTTAACCTCCCTGGCCTCTTCTCCTTAAACCTGGCATTTCCCAGGGCTGTCTAGAGACACTCCTTCAGTCTAAACTCAATCTCTAATTGATCTCCTTCAATCTAATGGCTTTAAGTATCTCTCTCAAGTTCACGTCTTCAGTCCCAAACTCTGTCTCGGACTCCACACCTGTATGCCCAATGGGCTGCCTGGCTGCTTGGATATCTAACGAAGCTTGCACAGGTCCGGAACTGCACTCATGATTCTCAGAGGCCTCCTCCGCTGCTGTCTCTTCCAGCTCAACAACAGCCTATTGAACCCACCACCTTCTCAGGCCTTCGTTCATGTCCACGACAGCCCATCAACCGATCCTGCTGGCCAAAACGCCCCTCCCCTGGGGCACTGCCTTTGCCTCTTGATTGCCTTTCCTGGCCCCTCCTTTACTAAGCCTCCCCACCCAGACTCTGAGTTTACTCTCCACTTACAGCCAGTCAGCCTTACTGTAATTCTGCTGTCACATCTCAACGGGACCAGATTTCACCCTTCAACGGCCAACTGCTTGTCCCGATGCTACCCCGCATGGCCTACAGATGAACTGACTATCCCCACCCATGCTGCCTCTCTGGCCCTTCCTCCCACCCACCTTCCCTGTCCTCAAGCTGGCCTCTTCAATCACCTTGCCTCTGCTGCTCCTCTCAACTGTCCAATCATTGCCACCAAGATAGGCTCATTCTTCAGACGTCTGCTTGAGTACATCTCCCAGCACATTCACTACCTCCTACTCTGAACTACTCTGAACTATAGCAATCCTTGTGACCCAATTGATAAGTATGTGTTTACTTACTGCACCAGGAGCCCTCCTGGCAGGCAGGCTTTGCTCTGCCCATCACAGGGTCTCAGCATCTAGGACAGTGCCTGGCACGCAGGAAGGACTCAATAGACCCTGACGCAGCTACAGGGCACCATCCTGCAGAATGCCCAAACCCCGACCCAGAACCTGTAACTGACTGTGTGCCCTTACACAGGAGGGAGACTGCCAGCGGGACTAAGCTTGTGGACTTTGCTGTGCCCAGCCCATGAGTCTAGCAAACCTTGGTGCTTCTTGGTCACAACGCCCAGAAGGACACTGAACTTAGCACTCCCTTCTTACCTGGCCATGTTTCAGCACTTAGCATACACGCATTGATCCTTCACATCAACCCTGTGGCGTAGGATCTGTTATTACTTTCACTTGGAAATTAGGAAACTTGAGCTGCAGGCAGGCTTAGTAACTGCTGCCGCAAAGAGCAGCTTCACTGTCCTCTGTCAAAATGATACCTACATCCCTGAAGTAGGAACTAAATTGATTATGGAGTGATGCCCCAATTTCTTCCTGTTGTTAAAAGTGAAAATGAACTGGCCCTGGGTTTCATTTATTTTTAGGTTTGCCTTTTGATCTTATCTTGAGATAAATTATTAAATAAATACAAATAAAACACAATTTTCAATGAACTGCTAAAGTCTTTTTCATTGTATATCTTAATTTTCCTATAACATGGTTCCCTCTCTATTACATTATATTTCATAGCATATATTTTGTATTTGATTTTATTCAGGCTACAGAAGGCTATCTTTAGAGCAGTGCTATTTGAGTTCTAGGTTAGAAGATTCCAATGTACAGATTTTTCCCCATTCTATCCCTTTTTGTTGCAGCTTAAATATTCAGACATTCTGGAGAAGGTCCTGCATTGATGGTGCTAGCCCAGGCCCTCAGCCTGGGGATGGACCCTGAGTTTCCCACTTTTCAATGATGAAACTTAGACATGTTTCTCTGTATTCCATCACCTTAACTCTTTTAACCTACAAAGAGATGATTCTGTGAAAATTAAACAGTACATTTCTTTTGAAAATGCATTCTGGAAATGAAGAAGTACTCATGTAAGCACTTATAACTATTGTTGCTGCCACCAGAATTCTACTTTTGATTCTAATATTTTCCTTTGAAATTTCACACCAATTAAAATATGCATGTTATGCAATTGTACCTTTGTATAAAAAATCCCAAAGCCCACATTCTCCTTCTCCCCTTGAAGCAAGCCAGTTACTCATCTTGGAGCTGATGGCCAGAGAAGGGCTGGCTGGGTCGACTCTGGCTGACTGTCCGTCTAATCTTTGGTTAGCAGTTTTAAGTTTCTAAGCATGTAATTTGGAAGTATTTTGTTTTGGTGTCTTAAAAAAGTGTTGGCATTACTCTGTAGCAGGGTCTCAGTCGGGCTCTCCTGCAATGCAGAAGACCGCAGTTCCATCCTGTGTCAGGAAGATCCCCTGGAGAAGGGATGGGCTACCCTCTACAGTATTCGTGGGCTTCCCTTGTGGCTCAGATGGTAAAGAATCTGCCTGTAATGCGGGACACTTGGGTTTGACCCCTGGGTCGAAGGGCAGATCCCCTGGAGGAGGAAATTGCTACCCACCCCAAAATTCTTGCCTGGAGAATCCCTATGGACAGAGGAGCCTGGCGGGCTACGGTCCATGCAGTCGCAGAGTTGGCCACAACTGAGTGACTAAGCACAGCTCACACAGGGTCTTGGTCACCTAAGAAGTTTACCATGTGCGAGGTCTCTGGCCATCCCTGCAGCCTCCACGTAATGTCTTCTCACTGTGAGTGTCCTATCTGCTTCACAGCACTGCTCTGCGGTTTTATAACTGTCGTGATGACCATTCGTCCTGGTCTTGTGAATTTGCAGCTATAAGCAGGAAGAACTTTCCATATGGGGATTTCCCTCTTGCCACTTAAAAAGACATCGTGAGTTGTGAATGACTCAGAGAGAGTGCACTTTCTGCTCTAGTTGAGTAGAGAACTGTCCTTGAGAACGTGTATGAACAGACCCTCTTCATGAAATCAACAGTCCAGGTTAGCATGCTTGTGTAGACAGATAAGCTTTTCTTAAGCTACTTCTACAAGAACCTGCCTATAATTGCCAATTATAGAATACTGTTTTCCAAAAACTATTTGAATGATAGTACCCATGTGATAAAATTCTAATGTATTTTTTACTTTCTAATAGATAAACCTCTAAAGAGTGTTTGATATTATTAAATGAATCACATTTTACCATATAATTGAATTGATAATCCTCAAATCTATCTTACAATTATCACTGATCTAATCAAGTCTGAAAAGTATGATTTTTCAGATGATGATAAACTAACTTCAGATTAAATTATATTTTGACCTTCCATTGATGCAAACATCATTTTTGTGCTGGTGTCTTTACACCATGTATGCGTGATTACTGGTTAAAATAACTATAATCCCTCAAATTATACCATGCCTCTGAATGTGACATCACACAAGGCCAACAGTCAGATATGTCTCTGTTCTGTTATACACTTGACTCATGCTCTGTTATATAACCCAAAACTAACAGAAGAATTACAAAGGCTACTGAAAATGAGCTACTGGTGGCTCTGATCAAATTTAGAAAATAAAAGGGAGAAGAAATGAGACTCATATTTTCAAAGCAATTTCACCTTATCTTATATAATCACCAAATACATTTTACTTACCACATATAAATTTCTTGATCGCCAGCTCCACATATTTTTCACAAACAGTGTATGATTTTGTACTGCACAGAAGCACAAGCGTCCTTCCTCTTTCCTCTGCTCTCTGACTGAGAGCAGTTTCCTATCACTCTCTTTCCCCCTCACCAGTTGTCTGATTTTCTTTACGTATTTACAGGTATCCACATTTCTTTTGTCCCACAATGTGCAAATTACGGCCTTTCATGCTTCCCTGTTCACCTTTCTTTAGAACAAAATCACATAAACTCTTCCTTTGGAGGAAGATAACAGAGCTTACCAAGCTCTTTTTCTCTGTTATCTCAGAATGGAAAATTCTCTCTACCCTGATGCAGAGAATTCCTTTCAAAATTATGCCCCCTTCCTCTATAGATCAGTCTGACTTAGACCTTCCCTGAAAACCATGTGCAGTCAAGACGAGAACCCCAGGACCACCCGGCAGGCTTCCTTTGAGGACAAAACCCCAGCACAACCAGCGTGGTAAACCCCCCAGTTAGCCATCTTTTCCTCTCGTCTTCCTGACTGTAAGCCAGGGCTAATGATGCTCAGCTCATAAGTGTCCTCTAAAACAGACAGTGTTACAATAGGCACTGCATATTGCAATAGATATTATTTTGTCAAGATTTTAAATCAAATAAGTGTTCTGAAACTTTCTTTGCAATTTGATAAAATTATTCTTAAGCTCATTTACAGTAATAACCAAGTGAGAGGAGCCTTGTATGAAAAGGGAAATTGATAGGGCCTTGTGCCCCTAGACGTCAAGATGCCTTCTGCTGAAAACCATACCCTACTTAACTTCCCACTTTGCTACAGATCTTGGTCCCCAGAAGCAACTGGACGCACAAAGCCAAGAGCTAAAAGCACTCAGGGGAGCTGACGTAAAATTCTACTTACAGAAAGATCTTCTAATAGAAATGATCTCAAATACTTAAAGCAATTGTAGGATGGATATGTTCACAGGTACGTAGGAAACCAACACAATCTGAAACAATGCAAACACCCCTAACTAGGGAAGTAGCCCATGACAAAGCGTTTATGCACTGCAATACACTTGTCCATTCTACGTAATACATTTTAAGACCTTGTGGTAACAAAGTATTGGTGTGAAGAAAGCACAAAAATACAGAACTGAAAGTACAGTATGATCCCAACTGTATAAAGCTAGGCATAGAAGCAATAGAAAGAACCACACCAGAATGGGAAGGATGATTGTATCTGTGTGGTGGAATTAAGGATATTTTCCTTTTTCACATACAATCCTGTGTTTCATTAATTTCTGCAGGTGTCATTTTAGGATGGATTATTAAACTTGTATCTGACAGGTTCAAAACTTCTCCAACAACTAACTGTCTAAGGAGATTAAGGGGTATTCTACTACTCGTTCTGTATTAGCTTCTAGAAATTAAGAGTTATCTCTCTATTTTGAAGATGACCTCAGAAAGTCATTAAATTGAGTAAGAAATTAAGTACAGCTGCTTCTAATGGCTAAACTCCATATGCACATTTCTTTATACTTCAGACTTTCATCCACCAGGTAAGCATAGTACCTTCTTGACTATAGAATATGCAGATTCACAGAAATATATTCGACTAAAATCTTAGGAAAAAAATACATGTTTCCAGTCCTAGCATATTTCTTACCTCTGAAATATTGATAAATATATGCAATATATCAGTAGGCAAACTACCTACCTAATGTAGTAACTTGGAAATTTAAAATATTGTGTTTGATTTCATTTCTAAACACACTTCTCAGGCAGGAGGGATGTATGCAGGATGTATGTGGGAACACTAAGGTTAAATCCTAGAAGATTTAGCAGCAGGGAGAGCCCTTGGAAGGGAAGACATTCACTGAACAGACAAGGAAACCAAAGGCACAAGTAGGGAAGTACCCATTCAAGACGAGCAGCAAGGCAAGAATAACAACCGACACTGTCCCAAGGGAAGGCCCTGACTGGCTCGAAGGCCGTCCCACGGGCATGGGTAGCATGCTCACTCTGTCCCCTTCACGGTGCAGAGGGCCGGACAAGTCTCTGATGGAGCTGGAACACAGCCCCATGCCGTCATGTACCGGCCACACACCTGGGGATGGGCCCAGGCCTCTCTCTCTCTGCCTTCTCGTCTGTACAGAACTGGGAATGTCAGAAGTACAGAAAATGTGCTGAGAACAAGGAGAGAGGGTCATGGACTTTGGAGGGGCCTTCTTCCTGCCAACTCATGGGGATGTATTGCAGAGCCATTGTGCCCTGCAGATGCCTCCATGATTCACACAAGCGCAACCTTCACCACTGATTTTCACATAAGGGGTGTTTGGCGACTTTTGTCCTAAAATTTAACTTCTTAATTACACTCCACCAACTTTAAGTTGGGGTCTCCCTGGTGACTCAGGGGTAAAGAGCCCACCTGCCAAGGCAGGAGACACAGGTTCAATCCCTGGGTGGGGAAGATCCCCTAGAGAAGGAAATTGCAACCCACTCCAGTATTCTTGCCTGGAGAATCCCATGGACAGAGGAGCCTCGTGGGCTATAGTCCAAGGGGTTGCAAAGAGTCGGATACGACTTATCGACTAAACACACCACCAACTTCAAGTTAGAATCCTTGTGATTAGCCACAGCAATTTTGGGAAGAAGAGGACAGAGTCAGCACCTCACAAGAAGTTTGTCAGGAACGTGGGTTATCACTGGTTTGATGAAAAACTATTAGAATCAGTACACTGATACTAAAGGCCAAGATGAAAGAGCTTAAAGGCACTGGTAACTCCAAATGCCCTGGTGTCCTGCAGATCAGACACATGCAGTTTCTGGTATCTGCGTCTGCATTCCGATGGCCACAGTTCAAGTCCTTTGGCTCAGGTCAGGACCACTGCGAGTCCTTGTCAGTGCCACCTAGGCTAGGCGTGGCTTTAAAGGCAAATTCCGTTACAGAATGGAACTAAGGACAACAAAGAATGTTGCCCACTGCTTTGTCCAACAAGCAAGAAACGTCCTTCATGCAGGTCAGCTTTTGAATCCTGCTTTAACCTGAGTGGGAGGAAACACAGCTTACTCTGAAACCAGCTTCGGTTTCCACTTCTGAAAACATAATCTGCTTCTTTTCTCTGACTGACTTCAGAAACCTCACACTTGGAGCAGCCTTGCTCGGAATGAAGCGTGGGGTAAGGCAGGGACTCTTATAAGGCTATGGGACTGCAAAGGTGGTCAAGGAGGGCTTGCTGATACACTGCTCAGCAAAGTTTCTAAAAGGTACTTGTGCCCTGAAAATTGGAAAATCAAAGCATAGACGATAACTTACCCAAAGTGACTGGCTAAGTTCATGGAAATACAAAAGAGAAGGAGGTTTTTGATCATGATAAAGCTAGAGAACATTCCATTGTCCATTCCCAGTAAGAATAACAGCTGAAGCAGATGAATTTGGAAGAAGAGCTATTCCTTTCTCCACCTTGATCTTGAAGCTGAAAGGGGAAAAAACATAAACATGACTGTTGTCATGAAACAGCTTCTAGAATCAAATCACACTGCTAACACACACAATTCATACAGAAAGGAGCCTGGCTGTCCTTGTCCATCATGGCTCCATATCAGGAGTTATCTGTGTTCAATGGCCAGTAAGGTGGGGTGTAAAAAGAAATTACAGTAGGCTTAATTTTCACCTTTACTCAAGGTGCAGAATCATTTTCCTAATTTGTCTTTCCCATGTCGCAAATTCTTTATTTTTCCACGTGATCAAATGACCCTCTAGTCCTATGATTAGAATCAATGCCTGAAGTTATCTAACTGTATTTTACATCTGTCAAATCCACAAGTGGAATAATTTTACCTTTCTGAAATATTTGCCACGCGTCAAAGCCAGCAAGCTACTCCTTGTTCTGCAAGGTGCTATGAGAAAGTATGTGGAAAGAGGGGAAAAAAGGCACATTTAAACAGGTCTTCTGCAAGATCACGACAATATAAGAACTGCTTATAAAAGAAGGCTGCCACTTTCTCAGCAATCTGTCCCCATGACTAAAGAACTTAGTAATCACTGCATTTGGGAAAGTCTTTCGGCTCTGGGTTATATGCTGGGCCCTAATTAATGCATCTGAAATCCAAGCAGGCACAATCCCTGGGTTCTGCAACTAACCCTAGAGAAGGGATATATTTCTCAATATGCGCATAATGCAAATGGATAGATATCATATAGGAGCACCGCGTGTTCAAAAGCAACATTTTCCCGAGGAGACCCCAGGCCAACTCCGGAAGAGAAAAACACACAACAGGTACTTCCACCTCTGAAACCAAGGCCCTCGAGTCGAGAAAGGCAGGGCGGGGATCGCCTGAGTGCGTCCAGGGGCTGCTCTCCAAACCCCGGGCCGGAGTCCCGGCGGCGAGCACGCGGCGCTGCATGCGGGAAACCCGGGCGGCACCTCCTGCCGCCCTCAGCCTGGTGAGAGTCGGGACCAGGCTTTGGGGGAGTCGGGACCCCCAAAGACAGGCTGGCTCCCACGGTCCCAGGACCGCCGCGGGGGCTCGCGAGTGCGGGGGTGGCACTGCAGAGCTGCAGCCTCCGCGCCCGGGCGCCCGCGGCCGGGTAGAGTCGGCCGCCCGCCCGGTCCGCAGCGGCGCGCCCAGCGCCAACCGTTTGCCCACCCTCCCCGGCTCGCTTCTGGCCCCGGCAGACCTGCCCTGCTGCCGCTCCGGGTCCGAGCGGAGCGTCCTGCCGCGTGGCGCTTTCCTCCTCGGCCCGGAGCGCGCTGTGCAGCGTCGGCTCCGTGTCTCCCGGCCTCGAGCCGCCAGCGCGACCCGCTCGCGCCCCCGCCCCAGTCTCGAGGCCGAGCCCGCGCCCACCCCGCAGGAAGCGCCCAGCCAGCCGCGCCTCGGAGCCCGGCGGCTGGCGTGGCCCCCGGGGGGCGTTTTCGGCCCTCGGCTCGGGTGACCGCGGCGGGAGCCTCGTGCCCCAGTTCCTACCGGCAGGTCCGTGGGTCCTGCGCCCTGCCCCGTCCGGCGGCGCCGCGCTGCTCTGGACGCCCCTGCCCTCCCGCGCGGGCTGCGCCTCCGCAGTCGCCGGGGGAAAGTTTGGGCTCCCGGCCGCCAGCGGCGCCCCGCCTGCGTCCACCGCCCTCCCCGAGCCAGGCAGCCTCGAGGAGATAGCTGCGGGCCGAGCCGGGGCCGCTTGCCCTCCCGCCGCCGCCCGCAGCTCCTGACCCCACGGCCCCGGTCCCGCGCGCCCGGGCTTACCCCGCGCGCCGGCCCGGGAAGGCGAGCCGTCGGCGAGGGCGCATCCTCCTCCCCCGTCTGCTCTCCCCGGCTGGCAGGCGCGGAGGCCGGTGCGGCGTCACCGCCCCGTGCAGCCAGCGCGAACTTCCCCGGTGCTGCCGGGCCGAGCGCCTCGGGCGCCCCCCGCGCTCCCGCCGCCGCCCTGCGGCTCAGCTCCGCGCCCGAGGCCGCGCGCCGCCCCGCTGCAGAGCCCCCGGCGCCCCCGGCGCGCCGGCGCGCGCTCTCACCTCGCCCGAGCGCTACATGTCGGCTCCGGCTCTGAGAAACGCTCCTCTGAGGAGGCGCTCCGGTAGAGGCCGCCAGACTCTCAGCAAACGCGCTCTGGCCCCGGGCCGGCTGCGAGGAAGGGGGAGCGTTCGGGGACCCCGGCTTGGCCAGCTCTGGGACAGGCCACGTTTCTGATGAAGTTTCTTGGTGGCCTGCGGGAGTGTATCGGCGCCTCGTGTCCCTCTTTTTAGGACTGAGATGGAAAGGGGGTGTCCAGGCAGCCGCCGAAGGCCGGGGCGCCGAGAGCTTTCCTGTCTCAGGACCAACCCTGAGCGCCTTTCTGGCCGGGCCTAAGTCCTGCCTCAGTCCTCCACGCAGTCCCCTGTGCCTGCAGCTCCTGCTCTCTATTGGAAGAAAACTGGCCTCTTTAAAAAATTGTAATTCATTGCTATGGGAAGGAAAGTCCGTAAAATGGATTAATTAGAATTAAACGCTTACCTAATTGCTCTGTACATTTGGGGAGGCTGGGAAGTTCCCTTTCCGGACAAGCCTGCTGGTCAGTGACAACAGGACTTAGGGTCTGCAGAATTGAGAGTGGGTCTCGGACGTGAATTCCGCTGTAGGGCGTTACCCCCCGCACCCACGAACACGTGAAATTCCGTTATTGCGGTCATGTTCGTCTCTGCCTCGGCGTGCCTACTCTGAGCGCTGAGGCTAGCTGGCACAAACGACTCTTGAGGAGGGTTAGGAGGCCAAGCAGCACAGTTCTGGTTATAAGACGGCAGCGTCTGATCTTCTCCGGAGGGGATGCCTCTTGGCTATGAGAACACCCGGGGGCAGATGTTCAATATTTAAATAAACCCAGCAAGAACCTGATGGGCAGTGTAGTATCATTTCTGTGTCTCTGACAAAATACATAGAAAGACTTTGAGAGTCAGAGTCAAAAAACTGAATTGTTTACAGTCTCTCTTAACAGAATAATTGTGGGAAGGGCAAATTTCTAACTCTCCTCCAGAAAAGATCTTTAATCATTCAGTGTGTGAAGTCACACTATCCTTAGTTATGTTTAATACAACGCAGTCCAAATCTAAGCTAACTGCTGGCACTTTTGCACATGCCAAAAATTCTAAGATTTTCTAAAAATAGCAGCTTCTAGATATATTTCAGAAATAGGACAGAAAAATACATAAATGTTCCAAGTATAAGGAAGTGTTATTCTGAGTATACACTTAGTCATAGTATTAAATAGCTCTGATTCCAGTGGTTCTGCATGAAATATAAATTAGATAAGATGCTTATTTGAAAGGCTTTTCTGATTCTGAAGTGAATAAATTGAACACAGACATTTCTTAATTTTCTAATTACTCAAAAATCATATCACTAAGATAAAGTTCATTGAAAATCAAAATCATTAAATTTAAAGCAATAAAAATCAATATAATTGTAACCTACTAAGTGTTAGAATTCTAGGTTTAGAGATACCAGTGATAATTACTCTTTTCCCAATATTAAATAACATAAGGCAAATCAAACAGTTCAAATAACTAGTGAATTTAAAGCCTTAGAGATTACCAAAGGAAATCATTTAGTAATTTTTGCAAAGAAATGCAGATCAACCAGGGATTATTTTGTATTAATGTGAGTTACAGATACTGATTTTTAACAATAATACTTTAATGGATTTAATCAACTGTAAGAGAATTTATGTTCTTTTCATGAATTATTTTCAAAATTTCCATGCCTTCCCTATCAGTCTAATGTCAATGCATATTATTGAACACATGGAAATTATGTTTATTGAGAGCTAATCTTTAAATTTTATTTAACCGTGTGGCTTAAATACTTAATTTCTCCATGTGATGAAATGGTAACCCCATCTCTTCTCTTAATATTTATGAACATATAAAGAGCCATAGGTTGGACCTGAAAGGATAGTGAAATAATAAGGCATACCTTATAGAAATTCATATGTTAGAAGAATATATATTACCATTTCATAATATTTGTTTTAATATGAAATTCAGTGTTTGCCCTGGGAAATTATGGTCTATCCACTTAGCTCCCATTTGGTCTATTAGCATTTTCCCTTGTGTTGAATGACAGAAAGCAAAGTAGTCATGGTTCTGGAAAGCAGTAGAGGGCACCACAGTTCCACATAACCTTGAATAAGTCTCCATAAAAGCTTCCAAGTGAGAGACAGCCTGGGGAAGCCAGGCAGTGGATAGACACCCTCTATTCCATCCAGAACAGAGGCAGCACAGCTAGGCTGTGTCTGTGGCAGTAGGTGAAGTAGAGATGGCTAAACAGAAAACAGTATTGCCATAAGGAAGCAGAGCTGGTTGAGAAGTTGAATGCAGAGTCTTCTAAGCTAAGAGTCCACTCGTATAAGATGTTCATTGAATTGTGTGTAATTTAGTATTTAGGAAAATTCAAGTGCAGGGTAAAGACAGAAAGATAAGATGAGTCGGGTTCAGTACAGTCCAGTCACTCAGTCGTGTCCGACTCTTTGCGACCCCATGAACTGTAGCATGCCAGTCCTCCCTGTCCAACACCAACTCCTAGAGACCACCCAAACTCATGTCCATTGAGTCGGTGATGCCATCCAACTGTCTCATCTTCTGTTGTCCCCTTCTCCTCCTGCCCTCAGGATGCCTTTCCCAGCATCAGGGTCTTTTCCAATGAGTCACCTCTCTGCATCAGGTGGCCAAAGTATTGGAGTTTCAGCTTCAGCATCAGTCCTTCCAATGAACACCCAGGACTGACTTCCTTTAGGATTGACTGGTTGGATTTCCTTGCAGTCCAAGGGACTCTCAAGAGTCTTCTCCAACACCACAGTTCAAAAGCATCAATTCTTCAGCACCCAGCTTTCTTTATAATCCAACTCTCACATCCATACATGACCACTGGAAAAACCATAGCCTTGACTAGATGGACCTTTGTCGGCAAAGTAATGTCTCTGCTTTTTAATATGCTATCTAGGTTGGTCATAACTTTCCTTCCAAGGAGCAAGCATCTTTTAATTTCATGGCTGCAATCACCATCTGCAGTGATTTTGGAGCCCCAAAAAATAACTGGAAGACAAAAAAATGTGGAGCCAAGGAATCAACTTCTTACAGGGAAGGTGTCATTGAATAGTTTCATTGGTCAGGGAAGTACATGTTCCAGAACAGATTCCCCATAGCAGCTGTATACAGAAAAAGTTTTGGGAAGAGACAAATCTAGGCTAAAAGCATGAATGAACATTGCAGGTCCAGTCTATGGTGGGGGGAAATTTAATAAATGTTTGAGTTTTTTCATTAATGGAATCATAACCATATTGATTCACATGTACTCCAAGTGGATTTATTAGTGCTTTGCCCAAGCAGAAGCAAGAGGGTCTTGATTGTTAAGGAAACAGAAATGTCAATTCTGACTAGAAGAAGAAACAAAATTCCTAGGATAAGATGGCAGTTTGTTGGTCCTTTAATGGACCAGAACCTGGTGGTCCGGAGTCGATGATGAGAGAGTGGAAGAAAGAAAGAGGCTAATATTCCCTGGGTTACGCAGCCGGCTTCCGCGCTCCAGGGAATCAGCCAGAAGTAGAGAAATAGAGAAAGACAGAAAGAAGAGAAAGAAAGAGAGACACGGGGACCAAAGCTCTGATGGAGCAAAGGTGTTTCAATCACATGGCCTGGGCATATATCCTGTCTCACAAGGTGGTTATTCTCAGCAAAGATAAAGATTAAAATTCCAGACTTACAAAACGTAAGACGATCCCTATCAAAGAGAGAGTTGCAAACAATCACCTCTTACCATTTGGCTCATAAAAAGGAAGAGGGCACTTATCACTGTAATGAGAAATACCTGGATTCCTCAGCCCCGGGAAAGGCGTGCCTCTCCTCTTAATTCCTGAATATTCAGGAATCAATAAGGACCAGAGGGTTCCTGACAGATCCAAGACAGCACACAGGAAGCCTCTTGTTAAATGCTTCCTGACAGCAGTTGATTTGGATTTTGAAAAAGAAATTGGACAGAAAATATCAGAAAAAGGTAAAAGTAAGAGCAGGAAAAAAAGTAGGACAGTATGGGACACATTAAGTGATAAATGTTCCATTCACCAAAATCACACTCTGTATTTATAGTCCATCATTGATTCCTTTTATTGTTCATTTTATTTATATTAGAGTTATCATATTAGTTATCTGAAGGCTACATGTAGACTAAGATGTGTTTAATTAGTCGGCGCTATTTTAAAACAAAGACAACTTAAAAACCAGAAGATTTCACATGAATCAATGAATAATAGATGAATTATTCTGTTCATAGATTAATTGCATCTAGATGAATAGGTAAATTGTATCTATTCAATGGATGAATAAATAGATTTTTGGCTTTTCTTAAAAGAAAAATAGTTAAAATCAAATTTAGCAATAGTGGACATACATTACCACCTTCTCCCCCAACTGTCACCCACTTATACTGGGTGCGGGATCCTCAGAGAAACATGGTCTCTTTTGTTTTTACACCTAGGCTGACTCCTTCACTTATGTTACCTGGCAAATAGAAGCACATGAGTCTCTGTTTTGGATTCCATTTTATCTTCTTTATTGGCTTGTTAGTCATATCTATTTATTTTGCTTTTATTAGTTTCTCTAAGGTTGAGAATAAAAATCTCTAAATTATTATGCATGCACGCTAAGTCACTTCAGTCATGTCTGACTCTATGACCTTATGGACCATAGCCTGCCAGGTTCCTCTGTCCATGGTATTCTCCAGGCTAGAATATTGGAGTGGGTTGCCATACCCTCCTCCAGGGGGTCACCCCAAACCACATATCAAACCCAAGTCCCTTATGTCTCCTGCATTGGCAGGCACATTCTCTACCACTAACACCACCTATATCTACCTTTAAGTGACATTATACCATTTCATGTGTAGTATATGAATCTTACAATCTTATACTTGTATATTGTTTGCTGTCCTATTTTCTGTTGTTGTCACACTTTACTTCTACATGGTTAATCAGTCAATTTTTACTTTGTCAGAAACCTACTTTTAAAATTGCAATAAAATGCACATAATATAAAATTTACATTTCGATTCAGTTGGTTAGTCATGTCCAACAATGCAACCCCATGGCAGCATGCCAGGCCTACCATTCCATCACCAACTCCCGGAGCTTGCTCAAACTCATGGCCGTCAAATCAGTGATGCCATCCAAACATCTCATCCTCTTGTCCCCTTCTTCTCTTGTCTTCAATTTTTCCCAGCATCAGGGTCTTCTCCAATGAGTCAGTACTTTGCATAAGGTGACCAAAGTATTGGAGTTTCAGCTTCAACATCAGTTCTTCCAATGAACACCCAGGACTTATCTCCTTTAGGATGGACTGGTTGGATCTCCTTGCTGTCCAAGGGGCTCTCAAGAGTCTTCTCCAACACCACAGTTCAAAAGCATCAATTCTTTGGCACTCAGCATTCTTTACGGTCCAACTCTCACATCCAAACATGACTACTGTAAAAACCATAGCCTTGAATAGATGGACCTTTGTCAACAAAGTAATGTCTCTGCTTTTTAATGTGCTGTCTAGGTTGGTCATAGTTTTTCTTCCAAGGAACAAGCATCTTTTAATTTCATGGCTGCAGTCACCATCTGCAGTGATTTTGAAGCCCAAGAAAATAAAGTCTGTCACTGTTTCCATTGTTTCCCCATCTATTTCCCATGTAACGATGGGACTGGATGCCATGATCTTAGTTTTTTGAATGTTGAGCTTTAAACCAGCTTCTTCACTCTATTCTTTCATTTTCATCAAGAAGCTCTGCAGTTCCTTTTTGAGTTCTGCCACAAGGGTGCTGTCATCTGCATATACGAGGTTATTGATATTTCTCATGGCAATCTTCATTCCAGCTTGTGCTTCACCCAACCCAGAATTTTGCGTGATATATTTTGCATATAAGGTAAATAAGCAGGGTGAGAATATACAGCCTTGATTGTAATCCTTTCCCAATTTGCAACCAGTTCATTTTTCCAAGTCTGCTTCTGTTTCTTCTTGAACTGCATATAAGTTTCTCAGAAGGCAGGTAAGATGTTCTGGTATTCCCATCCCTTCCCAGTTTGCTGTGATCCACACAGTCAAAGGCTTTGGCATAGTCAGTAAAGCAGAAGTAAATGTTTTTCTGGAACTCTCTTGCTTTTTCTATGATCCAACAGATGTTGACAATTTGATCTCTGGCCTCTCTGCCTTTTCTAAATCCGGCTTGAACATCTGGAAGATCTCTGTTGTGTACTTTTGAAACTCAATTGGAGAATTTTGAGCATTAATTTCCTAGTGTGTGAGATGAGTGCAATTGTGCCATAGTTTAAATATTGGCACTCCCCTTCTTTCAGATTGAAATGAAAACTGACCTTTTCTAGTCCTGTGGCCACTGCTGAGTTTTCCAAATGTGCTGTTGTAATGATTGCAGCACTTTAACAGCATCATCTTTTAGGACTTGAAACAGCTCAGCTGGAATTCCATCACCTCCACTAGCTTTGGTTGTACTGATGCTTTCTAAGGCCCACTTGACCTCACAGTCCAGGATGTGTGGCTCTAGGTGAGTGATCACACCATCATGGTTATCTGGGCCATTAAGACCATTTTTTGTATAGTTATTCTGAGTAGTCTTGACACCTCTTCTTAATATCTTCTGCTTCTGTTGGGTCCATACCATTTATGTCCTTTATTGTGCTCATCTCTGCATGAAATGTTCCCTTGGTATCTCCAATTTTTCTTGATGAGATCTCTAATCTTTCCCATTCTATTGTTTTCCTCTATTTCTTTCCACTGATCACTGAGGAAAATTTTCTTATGTCTCCTCATTATTCTTTGGAACTCTGCATTCAAATGGGTATATCTTTCCTTTTCTCCTTGCCTTTCACTTCTCTTCTTTTCTCAGCTATTTGTAAGGCCTCCTCAGACAACTATTTTGTCTTTTTGAATTACTTTTTCTTGGGGATGATCTTGATTCCTGCCACCTGTACAATGTCACGAAGCTCCATCCATAATTCTTCAGGCACTCTCAGATCTATCCCTTGAATCTGTTTGTCTCTTCCACTGTATAGTGGTAAGGGATTTTGATTTAGGTCTTACCTAAATGGTCTAGTGGTTTTCCCTACTATCTTCAGTTTAAGTCTGAATTTGGCAATAAGGAGTTCATGATCTGAGCCACAGTCAGCTCCCGGTCTTGTTTTTGCTGACTGTACAGAGCTTCATCTTTGGCTGCAAAGAATATAGTCAATCTCATTTCAGGGTTGACCATCTGGTGATGTCCATGTGTAGAGTTGACTCTTGTGTTGTTGGAAGAGGGTGTTTGCTATGACCAGAGTGTTCTTTTGGCAAAACTCTGTTAACTTTGCCCTGCTTCGTTTTGTACTCCAAGGCCAAACTTGTCTGTTACTCCAGGTATCTCTTGATTTCCTGCTTTTGCATTCAGTCCCCTATAATGAAAAGGACACCTTTTTTGGGTGTTAGTTCTAGAAGGTCTTGTAGGTCATCATAGAACTGCTCAACTTCAGCTTCTTTGGCATTAATGGTTGGATCATAGACTTGGATTACTGTGATACTGAATGGTTTGCCTTGGAAACAAACAGAGATCATTCTGTCATCTTTGAGATTTCACCCAAGTACTGCATTTCAGACTCTCTTGTTGACTTTGAGTTCAGTTCAGTTCAGTCGCTCAGTCGTGTCTGACTCTTTGTGACCCCATGAATCGCAGCACACCAGGCCTCCCTGTCCATCACCAGCTCCCGGAGTTTACTCAAACTCATGCCCATCGATTTGGTGATGCCATCCAGCCATCTCATCCTCCGTCGTCCCCTTCTCCTCCCGTCCCCAATCCCTCCGAGCATCAGGGTCTTTTCCAATAAGTCAACTCTTCGCATGAGGTGGCCAAAGTACTGGAGTTTCAGCTTTAGCATCAGTTCTTCCAATGAACACCCAGAACTGATCTCCTTTAGGATGGACTGGTTGGATCTCCTTGCAGTCCAAGGGACTCTCAAGAGTCTTCTCCAACACCACAGTTCAAAAGCATCAATTTTTCGGTGCCCAGCTTTCTTCACAGTCCAACTCTCACATCCATACATGACCACTGGAAAAACCATAGCCTTGACCAGACAGACCTTTGTTGGCAAAGTAATCTCTCTAATTTTTAATATGCTATCTAGGTTGGTCATAACTTTCCTTCCAAGGAGGAAGTGTCTTTTAATTTCATGTCTGCAGTCACCATCTGCAGTGATTTGGAGCCCCCCAAAATGAAGTCTGACACTGTTTCCAGTGTCTCCCCATCTATTTCCCATGAGGTGATGGGACCAGATGCCATGATCTTACTTTTCTGAATGTTGAGCTTTAACCCAACTTTTTCACTCTCCTCTTTCACTTTCATCAAGAAAGTTCCTCTTTACTCTCTGCCATAAGGGTGGTGTCATCTACATATCTGAGGTTGTTGATATTTCTCACGGCAATCTTGATTCCAGCTTGTGCTTCCTCCAGCCCAGCGTTTCTCATGATGTACTCTGCATAGAAGTTAACTAAGCAGGGTGACAATATACAGCCTTGATGTACTCCTTTTCCTATTTGGAACCAGTCTGTTGTTCCATGCCCAGTTCTAACTGTTGCTTCCTGACCTGCATATAGGTTTCTCAAGAGACAGGTCAGATGGTCTGGTATTCCCATCTCTTTCAGAATTTTCCACAGTTTATTGTGATCCACAGAGTCGAAGGCTTTGGCGTAGTCAATAAAGCAGAAATAGTTTTTCTGGAACTCTCTTGCTTTTTGATGATCCAGCAGATATTGGCAATTTTATCTCTGGTTCCTCTGTCTTTTCTAAAACTAGCTTGAACATCTGGAAGTTCATGGTTCACGTATTGTTGAAGCCTGGCTTGGAGAATTTTAAGCATTACTTTACTAGCGTGTGAGATGAGTGCAATTGTGTGGTAGTTTGAGCATTCTTTAGGATTGCCTTTCTTAGGGACTGGAATGAAAACTGACCTTTTCCAGTCCTGTGACCAATGCTGAGTTTTTCAAATTTGCTGGCATATTGAGTGCAGCACTTTCACAGCATCATCTTTCAGGATTTGAAATAGGTCAACAGGAATTCCATCAGCTCCACTAGCTTTGTTCATAGTGATGCTTTCTAAGGCCCACTTGACTTCACATTCCAGGATGTCTGGCTCTAGGTGAGTGATCACACCATTGTGATTATATGGGTCATGAAGATCTTTTTTGTACAGATCTTCTGTGTATTCTTGCCACCTCTTCTTAATATCTTCTGCTTCTGTTAAGTCCATACCATTTCTGTCCTTTATCCAACCCATCTTTGCCTGAAATTTTCCCTTGATATCTCTGATTTTCTTGAAGAGATCTCTAGTCTTTCCTATTCTGTTGTTTTCCTCTATTTCTTTGCACTGCTCACTTAGGAAGGCTTTCTTATCTCTCCTGGCTATTCTTTGGAACTCTGCATTCAAATGGGAATATCTTTCCTTTTCTCCTTTGCTTTTTGCTTCTGTTCTTTTCACAGCTATTTGTAAGGCCTTCTCAGACAGCCATTTTGTCTTTTTGCATTTCTTTTCCATGGGGATGGTCTTGATCCCTGTCTCCTGTACAATATCATGAACCTCCGTCCATAGTTTATTAGGCTCTCTGTCTGTCAGGTCTAGCCCCTTAAATGTATTTCTCACTTCCACTGTATAGTCATAAGGGATTTGATTTAGGTCATACCTGAATGGCCTAGTGGTTTACCCTACTTTCTTCAGCTTAAGTCTGAATTTGGCAATAAGGAGTTCATGATCTGAGCCACAAGTCAGCTCCCAGTCTTGTTTTTGCTGACTGTATAGAGCTTCTCCATCTTTGGCTGCAAAGAATATAATCAATCTGATTTCGGTGTTGACCATCTGGTGTATCCATGTGTAGAGTCTTCTCTGGTGTTGTTGGAAGAGGGTGTTTGCTATGACCAGTGTGTTCTCTTGGCAAAACTCTATTAGCCTTTGCCCTGCTTCATTCCATACTCCAAGGCCAAATTTGCCTGTTACTCCAGGTGTTTCTTGACTTTCTACTTTTGCATTCCAGTCCCCTATAATGAAAAGGACATCTTTTTGGGGTGTTAGTTCTAAAAGGTCTTGTAGGTCTTCATAGAATCATTCAACTTCAGCTTCTGCCGCATTACTGGTTGGGGCATAGGCTTGGATTACCATGATATTGAATGGTTTGCCTTGGAAACAAACAGACATCATTCTGTCATTTTTGAGATTGCATCCAAGTACTGCATTTCTGACTCTTTTGTTGACCATGATGGCTACTTCCATTTCTTCTAAGGGATTCCTGCCCACAGTAGTAGATATAATGGTCATCTGAGTTAAATTCACACATTCTAGTCCATTTTAGTTCACTGATTCCTAGAATGTCAACATTCACTCTTGCCATCTCCTGTTTGACCACTTCCAATTTACCTTGATTCATGGACTGAACATTTCAGGTTCCTATGCAATATTGCTCTTTACAGCATCGGACCTTGCTTCTATCACCAGTCCCATCCACAAGTGGGTATTGTTTTTGCTTTGGCTCCATCCCTTCATTCTTTCTGGAGTTATTTCTCCACTGATCTCCAGTAGCATATTGGGCACCTACCAACCTGGGGAGTTCCTCTTTCAGTATCCTATCATTTTGCCTTCTCATACTGTTCGTGGGGTTCTCAAGGCAAGAATACTGAAGTGGTTTGCCATTCCCTTCTCCAGTGGACCACATTCTGTCATACCTCTCCACCATGCCCCGTCTTGGGTGGCCCCACACAGCATGGCTTAGGTTTCATTGAGTTAGACAAGACTGTGGTCCTATGATCAGATTGGCTAGTTTTCTGTGATTGTGGTTTTAGTGTGTTTGCCCTCTGATGCCCTCTCACAACACCTACCGTCTTACTTGGGTTTCTCTTACCTTGGACGTGAGGGTATCTCTTCACGGCTGCTCCAGCAAAGCACAGCCACTGCTCCTTACCTTGGACAAGGGGTTATCTTCTCACGTAGCTCCTCTCAGCCCCCCTGCACCCCACAGCAGCCACTCCTTGGAGGTGGGGTTGCTCCTCTCGGCCGCAGCCACTGACCTCGGTCTCGGGGTAGCTCCTCTTGGCTGCTGCCCCTGGCCTCGGGCGTGGTAGTTCCTCTCAGCCACCTCCCCTGACCTCGGACATTGGGAAGCCTCTCTCGGCCCCTGCTCCTGCGCTGTCGCAGCCTGGCACTCTCGGTCGCTACCCTGTTGACTATGAGGGCTACTTCATTTCTTCTAAGATTTTCTTGCCCACATTAGTAGATATAGTGGTCATCTGAATTAAATTCCCCCCTTCCAGTCCATTTTAGTTCGCTGATTCCTAAAATATTGACGTTCACTCTTGCCATCTCCTGTTTGAACACTTCCGATTTGTCTTGATTCGTGGACCTAACATTCCAGGTTCCTATGCGATATTGCTCTTTACAGCATCAGACTTTACTTCCATCACCAATCACATCCACAACTGAGTGTTGTTTTTGCTTTGGCTGCAACTCTTTATTCTTTCTGGAGTTATTTTTCCATTCTTCTTCAGTAACACATTGGGCACCTACCGACCTGGGGGGTTCATCTTTCAGTGTCATATACTTTTGCCTTTTCATTCTGTCCATGGGATTCTCAAGGCAAGAATACCGAAGTGGTTTGCCATTCCCTTCTCCAACGGAGCACGTTTTATCTCCCCACAATAATCAACAACGTTTGTTTTTGTTTTCATTTTGTGTTTACTTAATAGTCTCCTATGAGGAGAGAGCAAATTAGCCAAGATGGCATGTTTAGGCTCCCTCACCCCATGTTTTCTAAATATTGACTGTGTAACAGTTGAGATCATTTATAGCACAGAGCATGCATTTCACAAGGTACTCACTTGGTCACAGATTGTATGCAGTGTGCATATATGTGAACTCCACCTGGAAAGCGGTGGCATGTTTCTGCTGCATCAAGGCTGTGACCATTGCGTCAGCCATGAGATGAGAGAATATAGTGTGTCTACATCTGTTGCATCAGCCAGGAGAGCATAAACGTGTCTGCAGTTCCCAGGGCTCCTCAAGTCTCCTTCCAGCCTCTTAGCTCACACCTTGCCTCCCCTGGGTTCAGTGAACAGTGCGGACAGTGAGATACAGAGAGACAGCACCCTAATAGGTTTGCAGAGTGTTACCTTATTGTTGTTTTGCTTTGCCTTTCCTTAATAGTGATATTGAGTATCTATATGTACTGGTTGCACATTTGTATATCTTCTTTCAAATGTCTCCTCAAGAGCTTCGCCCCTTTTTGAAATGGGTTGTTTGACCTTTTGGTATTGGATTATATACTAGTATTAATCCCTTAGCAGATATATGATTTAAAATATTTTTTTACTCTGTTGATACTGTCCTTTGATGTTCAAAGTTTTCATTGTGATGAAGTTCAGTTTACCTCTTTTTTCTTTTGTTGCCTGTGCTTTTGATGTTCAAGCAGTCATCACCAAATTCAAAGTCATGAACTTTTAGCTTATGTTTTCTTCTGATAATTTTATAGTTTTAACTCTATGTTTACATCTTTGACCCATGCTGAGTTCATTTTTGTATGTATTGTTAGGTTATAATTCAACTTCATTGTTTTGCATATGAATGTTCAATTTTCCCAGCATTTTTTTTTTTTTAAATCCTATTCTTTACCTCAGAGAATGGTCTTGGCATCCTTTGGTAAGTCATGTGACCATATATGCAAGTATTTTTCTCTAGGTCGTTTACCCTGCCTTTAATCTAGTAGTATGCTATTTTGATTGCTGTAGCTTTGTAACAAGTTTACAAATCAGTAAGTGTGAGTCCTCAAATTTCGTTTTTCTTTGTTTTTCTTTTTGAAGATTTTTTAGCTATTCATATTTCCTTGGATTCATCTGCAACTAATTAAATGTTTCTCTAATTCTGCAAAAAAATGTCACAAAGATTTTGATAGGAACAGCTTTAAATCTGTAGATTCGTTTGGATAGTATGGATATCCTAGAAATATTGAGTATTCCAGTCATTGAAAGTGGGATGTTTCCCACGTGTTTAAGTCTTTCATTTTTTCACTAATATTAAGTAGTTCTCTTGTATGTGTGTGCGTGTTGTCAGTTGTATAGTCACACCCGACTCTTTGAGACCCTGTGAACTATAACCTGCCAGGCTCCTCGGTCCATGAAATTTTCCAGACAAGAATACTGAAGTTGGTTGCCATTTCCTACTCCAGGGGATCTTCCTGACCAGGAGATTGAACCCGTATCTCTTGCATCTCCTGCATTGGCAGGTGGATTCTTTACCACTGCACACACTGGAGATTTATTATTGCTAGAAAAAAGGTAAAATGAAAACACAATATTCTTAAAACTTATAGGATGTAATGAAAGCAATGCTAAGAAGGAAATTGATAGCTGTAAATACCTACTTTAAAAAACAAGAAATATCTTAAATCAATGGACTAACTTACAGTTTAAGCAACTTAAGAAGAACAAATTATACACAAAGCTATCAGAGGAAGGAAATAATAAAGATTAGAGCAGACATAAAAAAATACTGAGGGGAGAAAAACAGAAAGAAGCAGCACAGTCAAGAGTTGGTTCTTTGAAAAGGTCAAATTTGACAGACTTTTTGGTAGTTAGACTTAGAAAAAAGAGAGAGAAGACTTAAATTATGAAACCCAGGGATGAAATTGAGACTTTGCTACTGGTTCTCTGGAAATAAAAATAATTAGAAGAGGGAACTGTAGGCTATTTTAGGTCAACAAATTGGCATAACTTAAATGAAATAAACAAATTCCTAGAAACAAAATGCTACCAGGACTGACTCATAAGGAAATAGAAAATCTGAATAGAATTTTGACTAGTAAGGAGATTGAATCAGTAACCAAAAACTTCTCAAGTGTCTGTCAGAATGAAGTAAGTCAGAAAGAGAAAAAATAAATATCATATATTGATTCATATATCTGGAATCTAGAGAAATGGCGCAGGTGAACCTGTTTTCAGGGCAGGAGTAGATGCAGATGCAGACGCATGGATGTGTAGACACAGTGGGGGTGGGGTGGATTGGGAGATTGGGATTCACATATATTCACTAACATGGGTATGACGGATGGCTAGTAGGAACCTGCTATGTAACACAGGGAGCTAAACTTGGTGCTCTATGGCGACCTAGATGGGTGGGATGTTGGGGATGGGAGGGAGATCCAAGAGGGAGGGCTTTATGTATACAAATAGCTGATTCACCTCACTGTAGAGGAGAAGCTAACACAACATCATAAAGCAACTATATCTCAATAAATAAAAGAGAAGAAAAGAAAAGTTCAAGATCACATGGGTACATTGGTGAATTCTAACATACACTTAAATAAAAATGAAGAGCAATCATTTTCAAAATGTTCAAAAAGATTGAAGTGGAGGAAACACCTCCTAACTCCTTCTTTAAGGCCAGCTTCAGTTTTATCTTTATACCAAAGCCAGATAAAAATTTCTAAAGGAAAATAAACTACAGACCATTATGCCTTATGAAAATTCATGAAAATATCCTCAGCCACATACTAACAAGCCAAATTTAGCTGTATATCAAAATGTTTATACATGACCCATGTGTAAATGACCCATAACCATGTGGGATTTGTTCCTAGAATGCACCCTAACCCTGTATGTGAAAATCGAATAAAGTAGTACACCAAATTACCAGATTGAATAAAACAAAAACAAAGAGAGAACCCTATTGATCATCTCAATAGAAGTAAAAACGCTTTTGAAAAAAATTCAACAACTTTTTCCTGATAAAAACACTCAAATTAGAAATAGAAGGAAACTATCTCAAAATAATAAATTACCATATATTAAATACCCACAGTTAATCATACTCAATGATAAAGGACTAGAACATTTTTCTCTAAGTTTAGAACAAGATATCACTTTGCCACCTCTATTCAATATAGCACTGGAAGCTATAATCAGAGAAATTAGGAAAGAAAAATAAACAGAAAAGGAAAAAGTAAATTGGAAAGGAAAAAGTAAAATTATCTTTGTTCACAGACGATATGGTCTTGTACATCATTGTTGGGTATTCAGTATATTGAGGTCAGATCTAGTTGTCATACTGTGTCATTTAAGTCCTCTATTTCTTTACTTATCTTTTGTCTAGTTGTTTTGTCTATTATTGAGAGTAGGTCCTGAAATCTCTGGTTACTATTGAAGAGCTATATCTTTCACCCCATGGTGCTATCATTTTTTTTCCCCCCATATATTTTGAAGATCTCTTACGAGGTCTATAAATGCTGATAATTATTGTATTTAACTTTTCTTTTAAAATTTATTCAAATTTTTAAGTTGGAGTAATTATAATGCTGTGCTAGTCTCTGCTGTACAACAAGATGAATCAGCTATAAGGATACATATATCCTCTCCCTCTTAAGCTTCGCTCCCACCCTCCAGTTCTACTCCTCGAGGTCATCACAGAGCATCCAGCTGAGCTCCTGTGTTATACAGTGGCCTATCAATAGTTATCTGTTTTATACATGGTACTGTACATATATAAATTCTACTTTCTCAATTCACCCCCCACACTCTTATTCCCCTGCTGTGTCCAAAAGTTAATTCTCTTGATCTCTTTCCCTGGCAAATAGACTCATCAGTAACATTTTTCTAGATTCCATATATATGCATTAATATATGATAATTATTTTTGTTTTCTTTCTGACATACTTCACTCATGACAGAGTGCATGACAAGTTCTAGTTTCATCCACCTCAGTTATATGGGCTCATTCGTTCCTTTTTATGAAATGAATTTCATTGTGTGTATACATCACAATTTCTTTATCCATTCATCTGTTGGTGGCCATCTAGGTTGCTTCCATGCCCTGGCTATTGTAAACAGTGATACAGTGAATATTAGGATGCATATGCTGTTTTGAATTATGGTTTTATCAGGGTATATGCCCAGAAGTGGGACTGCTGGGTCACATGGTAGGTTTACCCCTAGTTTCTTAATGAATCTTCATACTGTTCTCCATAATGGCTGTATCAACTTACATCCCTACCAATACTGCAAGAGGAGTTCCTTTTCTCCACATCCTCTCCAGCATGTTTTGTTTGTATACTTTTTAATGGTGGCCATTCTGACTGGTACGAGGTGACCCCTCATTGGAGTTTTGATTTGCATTTCTCTAATATGAGCAGTCATAGCATCTTTTCATGTATGTGTTGCCCATTTGTGTGTCTTCTTTGGAGAAATGTATGTTTGATTGGGTTACTTTTGTTTTTCATTATTGAGCTGCATAATCTCCTTGTATATTTTGGAGATTAATACTTTGTCACTTGCTTTGTTCGCAAATACTCTTTCCCATTCTGAAGGTTGTCTTTTCATCTTGCTTATAGTTTCCTTTGCTGTGCAAAAGCTTTTAATTAGGTCCCTTTTGTTTACTGTTGTTTTTATTTCCATTGCTCTCGGAGAGGAGTCAAAGAGGATCTTGCTGCAATTTATGTCAAGGAGTGTGCTGCCTATGTTTTCCTATAAGAGTTTTATGGTTTCTGGCCTTACATTTAGGTATTTAATCCACCATTAGTTTACTTCCATGTATGGTGTCATGAGTGAACGAGAATATTCTAAATATTCTCATTTTATTCTTTTACATGTATTTGTCCAGTTTTCTCAGCATCACTTATTGAAGAGTCTACGTTTTCTCCATTGTATATTCTTGCCTCCTTTGTCAAAGATAAGGTACCCATACGGTGTGTGGGTTGATATCTGGACTTTCTATCTTGTTCCATTGATCTAGGTTTCTATTTTTGTGCCAGTGACCATAATGTTTTGATTAGTGTAGCTTTGTAGTGCAGTGTGAAGTAAGAAGGCTGATTCCTCCAGCTCCATCCTTCTTTCTCAAGATTGCATTGCCTACTCAGAATCTTTTGTGTTTCCATACAAAATTGTGAAAATTTTTGTTCTAGTTCTGTGAAAAATACCATTGCTAATTTGTTAGGGATTGCATTGAATCTGTAGATCTCTTTGGATAGTATAGTCATTTTCATAATATTGATTCTTCCAATTCAGGAACATGATGTATTTCTCCATCTGTTTGTGTCACCTTTGATTTCTTTGACCAGCTGTATAGTTTTTTTTGTATACAGGTCTTTTGTCTTCTTAGGTAGGTTTATTCATAGATAATTTATTCTTCTTGTTGCAATGAGGAATGAAATTGTTTCCTTAATTTCTCTTTCTGATTTTTCACTATTAGTATACAGGAATGCAAGGGATTTCTGTATATTGATTTTGTGTCCTGTGACTTTATTAAATTCATTGATTAGCTCTAGTAACTTTCTGATAGTATCTTTATGATGTTCAGTATATAGTATCATGTTATCTGCAAACAGTGAGAGTTTTACTTCTTCTTTTCTGATCTATATTCCTTTTCTTTTTATTCTTATTGCCATGGCTAGGACTTCCAAAACTTGTAGAATAACAGTGGTGAGAGTGGGCACCCTTGTCTTGTTCCTGATCTTAGAGGAAATGTTTTCAGTTTTTCACCATTGAGAATAATGTTTGCTGTAGGTTTGTTGTATATAGCCTACATTATGTTGAGATAGGTTCCTTCTATGCCCATTTTCTGGAAACTTTTTAAAAAATCATAAATGGGTGTTAAATTTTTTCAAAAGTTTGTTTTAACCTATTGAGATTATTTTATAGTTTATTATTGTTATTGTCATTAAATTTTTTAAATTGTTTGTTCATTTTTGGCTGCACTGGGTCTTCATTGCTGTGCACAGGCTTTCTGCAGCTGTGGTGAGCTGGGGCTACTCTCTAGTTGTAGGACACAGACTTCTCCTTTCAGCAGCTTCTCTTCTTCCAGAGCACGGCCTCCAGGGCACATGGATTTCAGTAGTTTTGGCATGTTGGCTCAGTGGTTGCAGCTCATAGGATTACTTGCTCCTTGGCATATGGAATCTTCCCAGATCAGGGATCAAACCTTCTCCCCTGCACTGGCAAGCAGATTCTTAACCACTGTACCACCAGGGAAATCTTATCATATGCTTTTTAATTTTCAGTTTGTTAATATGGTGTATCACATTGATTGATTTGCCTATATTGAAGAATACTTGCATCCCTGGGATGAATCCCACTTGGTCATTGTCTATGGTCCTTTAAATTTATCATTAGTTCTGTTTGCTAGCATTTTATTGAGAATTTTTGCATCTATGTTCATCAGTGATATTGGCCTGTAATTTATTTTTTCTGTGATATCTTTGTCTGGCTTTAGTATCAGATGGTAGTGGTCTTGTAGAATAAATTTGGGAGTGCTCTTCCCTTGCAATTTTATGAAAGAGTTTGAGAAGGACAGGTGTTATTTTTTCTCTAAACATTTGATAGACTTCACCTGTGAAGCCATCTGGCCTCAGGCTTTTGTTGCTTGGAAGACTTTTTATCACTGGTTTTATTTTGGTGCTTTTGATTGGTTTGTTCATATTTTTTATTTCTTCCTGGTTCAGTCTTGGAAGGTTGATCTTTTCTAAGAATTTATCAATTTCTTCCAGATTGTCTATTTTATTGGCATAGACTTGCTCACAGTAGTGCTTTATGGTCCTTAGTATTTATCTGATGTCAATTATAACTTCTTTTTCATTTTTTTGCCACTTCATTTTTTAATTGAAGGATAATTGCTTTACAGAATTTTGTTGTTTTCTGTCAAACATCAACAAGAATCACACATAGGTACACCCATTCCCCCCCCCATCCCACCCTTCTAGATGGTCACCAGCCCCTGTTTGAGTTCCCTGATTCAAACAGCTAATGCCCTTGGCTATCTATTTTACACAAGGTGTTGTAAGTTTCCATGTTATTCTCTCCATACATCTCACCCTCTCCTTCCTCTCCTCCCCCCACTTCCATAGGTCTGTTCTCCGTTTCTCCATTGCTGCACTGAAAATAAATGCATCAGCATCATCTTTACAGATTCAATATATATGCATCAGTATAAGTATATATATATACTTATATACATGTATCAGTATAAGTATGTATATCTTTCTATTTTACCTCACTCTGTATAATAGGCTCTTGGTACGTCCACCTCATATGACTCACTTGCCTTCCTTTTTATGGCTGAGTAATATTCCATTGTATATATGTACTACAGCTTCTTTATCCATTCATCTGTCGATGGACGTCTAGGTTGCTTCCATGTCCTAGCTATTGTAAATAGTGCTGAAATGAACTGTGGGGTATGTGTGTCTTATTCAGTTTTGGTTTCCTCAGTGTATATGCCGAGGAGTGGGACTGCTGAGTCATATGGTGATTTTATTCCTAGGTTTTAAGGAATCTCCATACCATCTTCCATAGTGGCTGTATCAATTTATATTCCCAACAGCAATGCATGAGGGTTCCCTTTTCTCCACATACCTACAGCATTTATTGTTTTTAGACTTTTTGATGATGGCTCTTCTGACTGGTGTGAGATGGAATATCATTGTAGTTTTGATTTGCATTTATCTAATAATATTGAGCATATTTTCATGTGCTTATTAGTCATCTGTATGTATTTTCTGGAGAAATGTCTGTTTATGGCTTTTTCCTATTTTTTTGATTGAGTTGTTTATTTTTCTGATATTAAGTTGTATAAGCTACTTGTTTATTTTGTAAATTAATTCTTTGTCAGTTGTTTCATTTGCTCTTATTTTCTCCCATTCTGAGGGTTTTCAACTTGTTTGTAGTTTCCTTTGCTTTGCAAAAGTTTTTAAGTTTAATTAGGTCCCACTTCTTTATTTTTGTTTTTATTTCCATTACTCTAGGAAGTGGATCATAGAAGATCTTTCTTTGATTTATTTCATTTAGTGTTCTGCCTATTATTTCTTCTAACAGTTTTATAGTTTCTGGTCTTACATTTAGGTCTTTAATATATTTTGGGTTTATATTTGTGTATGGCATTAGGAAATATTCAAATGCCATTCTTTTGCATGTAGCTGTCTAGTTTTTCCAGCATCTCTTATTGAAGAGGCTATCTTTGCCCCATTGCTTCCTTAGTCACAAGTAAGGTACCCATAGAGAGTGTGGACTATCTATCTTGTTCTATTGGTCTGTATTTCTGTTTTTTGGGTTTTTTTTTTTTTTGCCAGTACTGTACTGTCTTGATGGCTGTAGCTTTGTAGTATAGTCTGAACTCAGGAAAGTTGATTCCTCCAGCTCTGTTCTTATTTCTCAACATGGCTTGACTATTTGGAGACTTTTGTGTATCCATATGAATTGTGAAATTTTTTATTTTATTAATTAATTAATTAATTTTTTTCATGGAAGCTCTTTTTTTTATGCTCATCAACGTCATCCTCACCTCTGAGGCCCTGGCCCATTGTCACTGTTCGCCCCGCTCACCTGATCTAGGCCACATACTGCTTCTTTCGCTTACTCTTCTCTCGCTCTGCGAGTAAAAGTTCCAGTTTCCTCTTGGAGAGGGTGAGCTTGGGTCCCCTGTCCCTCTCGATCCCGAGTCTGGGGGGTGGCCGTGACTCTCTGGCCCTGCCCTGGGGTCTGCCAGCCTCGGGAGACCCCCGGTCCTCCTCCATCATCCCCGTGTCCTCCTGGGGTCAAGACAGATCTGCCCTGCAAATAAATCTTCAAAAATGCCTTTGATAAGGGTTTCTCTGGGGGCTCAGTTGGTCAAGAAGCCGATTGCCAAGGCAAGAGACATGGGTTTGATCCCTGGTCTGGGAAGATTCACATGTTGAGCAGCAGCAAAACTAGGGCAGAAGACCCTGGGCCCTGAGGCCCAGGCTCTGCAACAGGAGAAACCACTGCAGTGAGATGCCCACGCACCACAACCAGAGTTGCCCCGGTTCCCCACACCTGGAGAGAGCATGTGTGCAGCAATGAAGACCCAGCACAGGCAAAAAAATGTTTTAAATTATTTTTTAAATGCTTTTGATGACTTCCCGGGTGGTCCAGTAGCCAAGACTCAGTGCTCCCAATGCAGAGGGCCCAGGTTCAATCCCTGGTCAGGAAACTAGATCCTGTGTGCCACATAAGCGTTCACATGCCACCACGAAAGATCCCGCATGCTGCAACTAAGACCCAGGGCAGCCACATAAATAAATATTTTTTAACGCATTTGATAAATATCCCAGAGCCTCCTAAAAGCCCGAGGGTGCCCCACTGTGGGGGTGTCCCAGCCCGAGCCCCATCGTTTCAAGACCTCCTTCCAGCGCTGGCAGCCCCTGTCCACCACCTCAGTCTGAGCTCGTTTTCCTGCTCTGACCCCGGTGAGGGCCTCGCTCGGGCCGCCCCGAGCCCATGACCCGGGCAGGCTGTGGAACCTCAGTGCCCACCCCCAACACACTGGGCCACCCAAGGCGCCGGAGGAGGTGGAAATGAGTCTCTGAAACATTCACTGTTTCCAAGGTGCCCGGGGTGGCTCTTGAAGGCCGGCCATGGGCCCTTCAGGAGCAAGCGACACCCCAGGGCAGCCACACACCCCACCCCCCACCTCTACCACTGCCAACAGGGGCTGCAGAGCTTTCCGGACCCTCCTCACCCCACCTGGGGACCGAAAGGTCCGGTTCCTTACTCGTTCACTCCTGCCCTGGGGCTCTGGCTGGAACGGTCTCTAGGGAAAGCCCAGGTGCCCACAACCAGGGACCACCCCCTGTTGCACGGAGACCTTTCCAGACGGGCTCCACCCGCAAACCAGCCGGCTGATCCGCACGACTTGCCCTGTGAGCACCTCCTCCCCGCTGGCCCGCGGCCTCGGTCTCATGCACAGAAGGACCCCAGGCCCGAGCCAGCAGGGGACCCCCCTGGGGCCCTTTCCCTTGGGTGGTGACAACTCCCGAGAAAGCTCACTTGCTCTTTGGACAGCTGATGTTCGTTTATTCCAGAAGGAGAAAATGAACATCAACACTGTAATCTACCAGCAGCCGTAACCATTGCAGATCCAGAAACTGGTCAGAATTGCTGGAATTCACAAAACAGACACTCGCTCTTGTGACCCCACCCCCAGCAGAGCAGTGAGTGTCCCCGAGAGGCCCAGCCCAGAGACCCCCCAGGGTGTGGGGTCGGGGGTGCTGATTTGAGGGCCTCATTTGGGCCTCATAAGCCCACAGAATCTTTCCTGGCAAACCAAGAAATGCTCGGCCAGGCCCTCCAGTCACTGGTTCGGGGTAGAAGGACTTAGCAGCACGCCTGCCCTGTTCTCCAGGGGCACCTGGCGTCTTAAACCACCCCGAGGCCAGGGTTACCTACTACACCTGTGTGATCCATGAGACTGAATTTGACTTGACTGAGATTCATTTTGAGATTGACTAATTGTAAACTCATGGTCTCGTCAATCTATCTTCCAGGTAAATTACCTGAAGACTTTTGTCTTTAAAGACTTTTGTTCTATAAAAAAACTGGGAAGAGGAATGAACAACCAATGTAAATGTTACAGTGAAGCTTTTTCTAAAATGTAGCCACACCACTGGGCTGGGCAGATTCTCGGAGCAGGCCTGCGACCGCCCTCCTGAGGAAGGTGTGCCTGCAAAGCTGCCCTCGGCCTGGCCTCTGGGAACTTGGACTTGAGGGGGCCCCCAACCGTCCCCAGAGACAGGAGCAGCTGCTGGCTGCCTTGTTCAGGGACGTACCTCTCTCCAGATGCCTTCAACAAAGTGCAGATGATTCTTCTGTGACTGGTCTTGAGGCGATGGAGCCTGTTTCTCTGCCGCTTCTGGAAGCCGGCCCTGGTGCTGGCCGTGAACGCGGCCCGGATGCAGCTGCAACGGCTATGGCTCGGGTGCCAGGGGGTGGACCTTTCACTTAATGAGAGGAGAGACCACACACCTCTGTGCTGTTTCATGTCACTTGCTTCCCTCCAGAATCCCGGGACCGGTGTCCTAGGCCCTTCTGTTGCCTCCTTCTCCACCTGCCTTCAATCTTTCCCAGCATCAGGGTCTTTTCCAATCAGTCAGCTATTCCCATCAGGTGGCCAAATTATTGGAGCCTCAGCTTCAGCATCAGTCCTTCCAGTGAATGTTCAGGGTTGATTTCCTTCAGGATTAAGTGTTTTCACCTCCTAGCTTCCCAGGGACTCTCAAGAGTATTGAGACTCTTCTGTACTTCGGTCAGTTCAGTTGTGTCCGACTCTTTGTGGCCCCATGGACTGCAGAACGCCAGGCCTCCCTGTCCATCACCAGCTCCCAGAATTTGCTCAAACTCATGTCCATCGAGTCAGTGATGCCATTCAACCATATCATCCTCTGTCATCCCCTTCTCCTCCCGCCTTCAATCTTTCCCAGCATCTATACTTGGGTTGTAATAAAGACTACATCATTTATTTTGTTCTGACTTTGGCTGGAACTTCAGCTGGCTCCTGTTGGCTTCAGTTGGCTTCAGTTGGCTCCTCTAACAGGACCAACCCAGATTAATTTTGATTTCCAAAAGAATACACCCTTTGAGCTACTTAGGACTCTCTATGGGCTTCCCAGGTGGCACTAGGGGTAAAGAACCCGCCTGCCAATGAAGGAGACATAAGAGATGTGAGTTTGATCCCCGGGTCAGGAACATCCCCTGGAGGAGGACATGGTAACCCATTCCAGTATTCTTGTCTGGAGAGTCCCATGGACAGAGGAGCCTGGCAGGCTACAGTCCATGGGGTCAGAAAGCTGAATTGTGAAATTTTTTGTTTTAGTTATTTGAAAAATGCCATTGGTAATTTGATAGGGATCACATTGAATCTGTAGATTGCATTTGATATTATAGTCATTTTCACAATACTGATTCTTCTTGCCCAGGAACATGGAATATCTCTCCATCTGTTTATGTCATCTTTGATTTCTTGTATCAATCTCATAATTTTCTGAATACAGTTCTTTTGTCTCCTCAGGTAGGTTTATTCCTAGATATTTTGTTCTTTTTGTTGCAATGATGAATGTGATTGATTCCTTAATTTCTTTTTCTGAGTTTTCATTATTAGTATTTAGGAATGAAAGTGATTTCTAAGTATTGACCTTGTGTCCCACGAATTTGCTGAATTCACTGATTAGTTCTTGTAATTTTCTGACAGTTTCTTTTGGGTTTTCTATGTATAGTATCATGTCATCTGCAAACAGTGAGAGCTTTACTTATTTGTTGGAGAAGACTCTTGTGAGTGCCTTGGGCTGCAAGGAGATCCAACCAGTAAATCCTAAAGGAAATCAGTCCTGAATATTCATTGGAAGGACTGATGCTGAAGCTGAAGCTCCAGTATTTGGGCCACCTGATGCGAAGAACTGACTCACTGGAAAGACTCTGATGCTAGGAAAGATTAAAGGCAGGAGGAGAAGGGGATGACAGAAGCCTAGATGGTTGGATGGTATCACTCACTCGATGGACATGCATTTGAGCAGGGTCCGAGAGTTGGTGATGGACAGGGAAACCTGATGTGCTGCAGTCCATGGGGTAGCAAAGAGTCAGATGCAACTAAAAGACTGAACTGACTCCCATCTGGATTTTTTTTTTAATTTCTTTTTTTTTTTTCTGTAATTGCTGTAGTGAGGAATTCCAGAACTATGTTGAATCATGGTGGTGTGAGTGGACACCCTTGTCTTGTTCCTTATCTAGGAGGGAATGCTTTTTATTCACCATTGAGAATAATGTTTGCTGAGGGCTTATCATATGTGACCTTTACTATGTTGAGTTAGGTTCCTTCTATGTCTGTCTTTTGAAAGATTTTTATTATAAATTGGTGCTGAATTTTGTCAAAGGCTTTTTCTGCATCTACTGAGATGATCATATGGTTTTTACCTTTCAATTTCTTAATATGGTGTATCACAATGATTAATTTACATATATTGAAGAATCCTTGCATCTCTGGCATAAACCCAACTTGATCATGGTATATGAGCTTTCTTTTTAATTAAATTATTTTTTATTGAGGGAAAATTGCTTTACAGAATTTTGCTGTTATCTGTCAAACCTCAACATGAATCAACCATAGGTATACATATATCCCCTCTGTTTTGAAACTCCTTCCCATCTCCCTCCCTATCCCAACCCTCTAGGTTGATACAGAACCCCTGTTTGAGTTTCCCGAGCCATGCAGCAAATTCCCATTGGCTATCTATTTTACACATGGTAATGTAAGTTTCTATGTTACTCTTTCCATACATCTCACCCTCTCCTCCCCTCTCCCCATGTCCATTAAGTCTATTCTCTATGTCTGTTTCTCCATTGTTTCCCTATAAATTCTTCAGTACCATTTTTCAAGATTCTGTATATATGTGTTAGAATACGGTATTCATCTTTCTAATTCTGACTCACTTCACTCTGTATAATAGGTTCTAGGTTCATCCACCTCATTGGAACTGACTCAAATGCATTCCTTTTTATGGCTGAGTAATATTCCATTGTGTATATATACCACAACTTCTTTATCCATTCATCTGTTGATGGACATCTAGGTTGCTTCTATGTTCTAGCTATTGTAAATAGTGCTGCAATGAACAATAGGATACATGCATCTCTTTTAATTTGGTTTCCTCAGTGTATATGCCTAGGAGTGGAATTGCTGGGTTATATGGTGGCTTTATTCCTAGTTTTTTTTTTTTTTTTTAAAGGAATCTCCATACCATCTTCCATAGTGGCTATATCAATTTACATTCCCACCAACAGTGCAAGAGTGTTCCCTTTTGTCCACACCCTTTCCAGCATTTGTAGACTTTTTGATGAGGTCCATTCTGACCAGTATGAGGTGATAACTCATTGTAGTTTTGATTTGCATTTCTCTAATAATGAGCGATGTTGATCATGTTTGCATGTGCTTGTTAGCCATCTGTATGTCTTCTTTGGGGAAATGTCTGTTTAGGTCTTTTCCCCACTTTTTGATAGGGTTGTTTGTTTTTCTTGTATTGAATTGTATGAGCCACTTGTATATTTTGGAAATTAATCCTTTGTAGGTTATTTATTTGCTATTATTTTCTCCCATTCCAACGATTTTCTTTTCACCTTGCTTATAGTTTCTTTGCTATGCAAAAGCTTTTAAGTTTAATCAGGTCCCACTTGTTTATGTTTATTTTTATTTCCGTTACTCTAGGAGGTGGGTTATAGAAAATCTTGCTTTGATTTGTGTCATCAAGTGTTCTGCCTATGTTTTCCTCTAAGAGTTTTATAGATTCTGGTCTTACATTTAGGTCTTTAGTCCATTTTGAGTTTATCTTTGTGTATAGTGTTCAGGGGTGTTCTAATTTTGTTCTTTTACATGTAGCTGTCCAGTTTTCTCAGAGCCATTTACTGACGAGACTATCTTTGCCCCATTGTATGTTCTTGCCTCCTTTGTCAAAAATAAGGTACCCATAGGTGCATGGGTTTATCTCTGGGCTTTCTATCTGTTCCATTGGTCTATATTTCTCTTTTTGTGTCAATACCATACTTTCTTGATGATTGTAGCTTTGTAGTATAACCCGAAGTCAGGAAGATTGATTCCTCCAGCTCCATTCTTCTTTCTCAAGACTGCTCTGGCTATTCAGGGTCTTTTGTGTTTCCATACGAATTGTGAAATTTTTTGTTCTAGTTCTGTGAAAAATGCTGTTGATAATTTGATAGGGATCACATTGAATCTGTAGATTGCACTTGGTAGTATAGTCATTTTCACAATATTGATTCATCCTACACAGGAACATGGAATATTCTTCCATCTGTTTATGTCATCTTTGATTTCTTTCATTAGTGTTTTATAATTTTCTGTGTACAGTTCTTTCATCTCCTTAGGTAAGTTCATTCCTAGATATTTAATTCTTTTTGTGGCAATGGTGAATGGGATTGATTCCTTAATTTCTCTTTCTGATTTTTCATTGTTAGCATATAGAAATGCAAGTGATTTCTGTGTTTTGATTTTGTATCCTGCAACTTTGCTAAATTCACTGATTAGCTCTAGTAATTTTCTGATATTGTCTTTAGGATTTTCTATGTACAGTATCTTGTCATCTGCAAATAGTGAGAGCTTTACTTCTTTTCTGATCTGGATTCCTTTTATTTCTTTTTCTTCTCTGATTGCTGTAGCTAGGACTTCCAGAACTATGTGAATAATGGTGAAAGTGGATACCCATGTCTTGTTCCTGATCTTAGGGGGAATGCTTTCAGTTTTTCACCGTTGAGAATAATGTTTGCTGTAGGCTTATCCTATATGGCCTTTACCATGTTGAGGTAGGTTCCATCTATGCCCATTTGTTGAAGAGTTTTAGTCATAAATGAGTGCTGAATTTTGTCAAAGGCTTTTTGTGAACCTATTGAGATGATCATATGGTTTTTGTCTTTCTATTTGTTAATTTGGTGTATCACATTGATTGATTTCCATATATTGAATCCTTGCATCCCTGGAATAAACCCAACTTGATCATGGTGTATGAGCTTTTTGATGCATTGCTGAATTCTGTTTGCTAAAATTTTGTTGAGGATTTTTGCATCAGTGTTCATCAGTGATATTGCCTGTAGTTTTCTTTTTCGTGTGTTGTGTTTGTCTGTTTTTGGTATCAGGGGTGATGGTGGCCTCATAGAATGAGTTTGGAAGTGCTCCTTCCTCTGTAATTTTTTGAAAGAGTTTTAAAAGGAAAGGCATGAGCTCTTCTCTAAATGTTTGATAGAATTCTCCTCTGAAGCCATCTGGTCCTGGGGTTTTGTTTTTTGGGAGATTTTTGATCACAGCTTCAATTACAGTGCTTGTAATTGGGTTATTCATAATTTCCATTTCTTCCTGGTTCAGTCTTTGAAGATTGAACTTTTCTAAGAATATGTCCATTCCTTCCTTGTTATCTATTTTATGGCCATTATAGTTGTTCATGATAGTCTCTTATAATCCTTTGTATTTCTGCATTGTCAGTTGTAACCTCTCCTTTTTCATTTCTAATTTTGTTGGTTTAATTCTTCTCTCTTTTTTTCTTGATGAGTCTGGCTGAGGGTTTGTCAGTTTTGTTTATCTTCTCAAAGAACCAGCTTTTAGTTTCATTAATCTTTACTATTGTTTCTTTCCTTTCTTTTGCATTTATTTCTGCTTGGATCTTTATTATTTTTTTCCTTCTACTAATTTTTTTTTTTGGTTATTCTTTTTCCAGTTGCCTTAGGTGTTAAGTTAGGTTGTCTATTCGATGTTTTCCTTGTTTCTTGAAGTAGGATTTTATTGCAATAAACTTCCCTCTTAGAACTGCTTTTGCTGTAGCCCACAGGTTTTGAGTTGTCATGTTCTCATTGTCATTTGTTTCTAGAAATTTTTTGATTTCCCTTTCGATTTCTTCAGTAACCTATTGATTATTTAGAAACGTGTTTAATCTCCATGTGTTTGTGTTTGTTATGGTTTTTTTTCTTGTAATTGATATCTAGTCTCATAGCGTTGTGGTCAGAAAAGATGCTTGATATGATTTCAATCTTCTTAAATTTACTGAGGTTTGATTTGTGACCCAAGATGTGATCTATTCTGGAGAATGTTCCATGTGCACTTGAAAAGAAGGTGTATTCTTGTGCAATTGGATGGAATGTCCTGAAGATATCAATGAGATCCATCTCATCTAATGTATCATTTAAGACTTGTGTTTCCTTATTAATTTTCTGTTTTGATGATCTGTCCATTGGTGTGAATGGGGTGTTAAAGTTTCCTACTATTATTGTGTTACTGTCAATTTCTCCTTTTATGTCTGTTAGTGTTTGTCTTATGTGTTGAGGTGCTCCTGTGTTGGGTGCATCCTGCATTGTCTGCTCCTATGTTGAGTACATAGATATTTACAATTGTTATGTCTTCCTCTTGGAGTGATCCCTTGATCATTATGAAGTATCCTTCCTTATCTCTTGTAATCTTCTTTATTTAAAGGTCTATTTTATCTGATATGAGGACTGCTATTCCAGCTTTCTTTTTCTTTCCATTTGCATGGAACATATTTTTCCATCCTATCACTTTCAGTCTGTATGTGTCTTGAGGCCTGAAGTGGGTTTCTTGTAGAGAACATATATATGGGTCTTGTTTTTGTATCCATTCAGGCAGTCTGTGTCTTTTGATTGGAGCATTTAATCCATTTTTTAAAAAGCAATTACTGGTGTATATTTTCCTATTGCCATTTTCTTAATTATTTGGGGTTGATTTTGTAGATCTTTTTTCTTCTCTTGTATTTCTTGACTATATTAGTCCCTTTAGCATTTGTTGTAAAGCTGGTTTGGTGGTGCTAAATTCTCTTAACTTTTGCTTGTCTCTAAAGCTTTTGATTTCTCCATCAATTTTGAATGAGATCCTTGCAGGTTAGAGTAGTCTTGATTGTAGTTGTTTTTATTTATTTATTTATTTTTGTCTTTCAGTACTTTAAATATATTCTTCTATTCCTTTTTGGCCTGCATAGTTTCTGCTGAAAGATCAGCTGTTAATTCTATGAATTTTCCATTGTATGTTACATCTTGGTTTTCCCTTACTACTTTTAATGTTCTTTCTTTGTGTTTAATTTCTGTTAGCTTGATTAGTGTGTGCTGCGATGTGTTTCTCCTTGGATTTTTCCTATATTGACCCTCTGTGCTTCTTGAACTTGACTGATTATTTCCTTTCCCATGCTGGGGGAGTTTTCAACTGTGATCTCTTCAAAAATGTTCTCAGTGCCTTTCATTTTCTCTTCTTCCCCTGAGATCCCTATAACTCGAATGTTGGTGTGTTTAATATTGTCCTAGAGGTCTCGGAGGCTATCCCCAATTCTTTTTATTCTTTCTTCTTTCTTCGACTATTTAGCAGTTATTGCCACCATTCTGTCTTCCAGCTACTTATCCATTCTTCTGTTTCAGCTAATCTACTGTTTGTTCTTTCTAGAGTATTTTTCATTTCAGTAGTTGTGTTCTTCATCTCTGTTTATACTTTATTTCTTCTGTGTCCTCGCTAGTTGTATTGATTGTTTCTTGCATTTTCTCCATTCCATTTTCGAGGTTTTGGAACATCTTAACTATCATCACTCTGAATGCTTTTTTCAGGTAGTTTGCCTATTTCCTCTTTATTTATTTGGTCTTGTGTGTTTCTAGTTTGTTCCTTCATTTGCACAATATTTCTCTGACTTTTAATTTTTTTAAAAAAAATTAATTTATTTTTTATTGAAGGATAATTGCTTTACAGAATTTTGCAACAAATTGAAAGATAAAAAACCATATGATCATCTCAATAGATGCAGAAAAAGCCTGTGACAAAAATTCAGCACCTATTTATAATTTTTTTTTAACTCACTGTGTTTGAGGTTTCCTGTCTCAGGTTTTGAGGTAGAACTCCTCCTCCTTTTGGTCTCTGCCCTTGGTGGCTAAGGTTGTCCCAGTGGTTTAAGAAGGCTTCTGTTGGGTGAGTCATGCTTGTGCACTGGTGGGAGGAGGTAAGTTTTTCCCTCTGATGGACAGGGCTGTATGAGGCAGCAATCCTGTTTGCTGATGTTTGGAATTGTGTTTCTGTCCTGTTTGTTATTTGGATGAAGCATCCTGCACTTGGTACTGCTGACAGTTGGGTGATGCTAGGTCTTATGTACAGCTGAAGGCCTTTGTGGGAGTCCTCACTAATTAATACTCCCTGGGGCTAGGAGTTTTCTGGCATTCTGGGGTCATGTTGCCCATGCTCCCACTCTAAAGGCTCAGGGCTTGCTCTCTTGCCGGGGAACTGAGATTCCACAGGTGGTTTGTTATGGCATTAAAGGTGGGGGTGGGGTGGGGTGGGGACAGACACATTAAAACAAGAAACAAAAGGCAAATCCCAGATAAATGGCAAATACAAAGTCTTTGTTACTAACAAAGATTTTGTTAGTAACAAAGATTATGGCATATTATCTAACAAAGATAATGACATATATACACACATAAACAAAACCAATACAGTCAAAAAAAAGAAAAGAAAAAAAGTAGAAGAGGTTGACCTGGAGAGCAAAGAATAGCAAAATGATATCAACTGGTAAAAGCAAAACTAACTAAAGCATAAACTGGAAAACAAAACCAAAGGAATGTGCCAACCTGGGAATAAAGCAATGAAAGCAAAACAGGCTAATGAACATGGTGGAAAAAGGAAGAAAGGTAGGAATAGAAAAGCAAAGTTAAATAGAGGTAAAGAATATTTATATATGTTAAAGAATAACTGCAAGAGGAAAAGAATAAAAAGCCTAACAATGAATATAAAAATAATAATATTATTTTAATTAAAAAAAAAGGATAAACCCTACAAAACTGCAAAAGTCCAAAGCAGAGGCAGAAATATTTAAAGGAAATAAAAAGTGAAATTTAAAAAATTCACAAAAGCATAAATAGATGTATTAGTACTAATAAAATCAACAACTGTAGCAAAGGGGAGGGGGACGAAAAAAGGAGAAAAATTTAGAAGCAATATTGAACAAGTTAAACTATAAGAATATTCAGTGTTTTTCTTGGATCTCAGCTGTAAGCGTCCTCACTGTGAGTCACAGGCCACCTCGCCTTCCTAGGATGCACTCTAATGCTGAGCTCATCTCTGGACCTGCTGTGGGGGCAGCTCAGACTCTAATCTTGTCCTACTCCTGCAGGTTCTTGCCTCCAGTGTCCACATTTGCCTTGCTAGTGCATTTTCTTTTGTGGAAGCTCTCATTTTCTTTTTACATATTCCATAGACACAAAGTCTGCCTAGTTGAGTGTATGGATTTAATTTGCAGCTTGTACAGCTGGTGGGAAGGTTTGGGGTTCTCTTCCTTAGCCACACAACCCTTGGGTTTCAGTAGTGGTTTTTATCTCCACCTCTGTGTGTGAGTTGTCTACAAGGGTTTGCTCCTGAGGCTGCCCTGGAGGACTCGGATCTGCCCCAGGGAGGTCCTGGTGTAGAGGTGGTGCAGCTGCTTGACTAGCAGGGGCCCTGCAGCACCAGGTACTCAGGGGAGCCAGCAGTTGGGACAGTAGGGAATATGGTGCTCTTATGACTTTTTCTAGCCTCTGGCTTCTCTGTCCCAGTGCAGATCAAGCATGGAGTTGGCATGGGAGCTTGGATCACGAGGACCCTGTTAATGCTGGATATGCAGGATTGCTGACAGCTATTGTTACAGGAGGCATGGTGCTATTAGGGTTTTTCTAGCTTCTGACAACTCTAATCCAGTGAGGACTGAGCGTGGAGGTGGCACAGGTGCTTGGATCATGGGAACCCTGGTGTACCAAATGTGCAGGGACACCAACTGCCCTAGCCACAGGAGCTATGTGCCGATTTTTAGCCTTTCTAGCCTCTGGCAGCTGGCAATCAGAGGGCCTTTTTGGCTGGTCCTTCTCTGTTGCTTGGCCTGTTCAGGCACTTACAGGGCCCCCTCAGTTGGGGTCCTTCTCTGTTGTTTGGTGCATCAGGCACTTAAGGGGCCACCCTAGCTGGGGTCCTTCTGTTTTGTTCAGCATATCAAACACTTAAAGGTCCACCCTGGCTGGAGTTCTTCTCTATTGCTTGGCCCTTCAGGTGCTTAAAGGATCACCTTCTCTGGGGTCTTTCAGCTGCCAGGTAATGACGTGTGGGGAGAGAGACTAGAGTCCTGGCCCCACCCACTGTGTGTGACTCAGTAGAATCACCCTGCCTCCGTGTCTGCCTGGCTTTTTGTCACAAGCATTTCCCACTGCTGTCGCCTCCCTCAGGCCCCCTACGGCCACCTCCCCAGTCAACAGCAGAGCTTGCCTGGCATTGCTTTCCAATCTCTATCCTCCAGCTCCCAGCCACTGAGCTTTCTAGGGCACTCGTGTCCCTGTCTGGGTTAGTATGGCTGCGGCTAGAATTGAATGTGTGATTCCATTCAGACTGTCCCAGATCAGCTGCTTCACGCTCCAACAGCCTCAAATCTCCACCTCTGTCCCAAAAAGTTGCCCTGATGTGGGGATCTGACTCCTGCTTCAGTACCCCCGCCTCCCCAGTGCAGATCCAGTCCTACTCACTCTCCTGTTTTCTGCCCTCCTTCATTTCTCCTACTGAATTTTGTGTGGTTCTATATTTTCTTTTCTAGTGGTCAGGTACTCCTGCCTGCTCGCAGCTGATGTTCTACAAGATCTTCTATGTCTGGAGGTGTATCCCTGATGTATCCATGGAGAGAGATGTGCTCCCTCCACCTACTCCTCCACCTTCTTCATTGTCTTCCTTCCATTTGTTAATTAAAAAAATTTAATTGTAGCAAAATACATATAACAACAGTATTTTCATTTGGTTTTTGTATCAAGATTATACTGGCCTTATGAAATGATTTGGGAGATTTCTCCTTTTTATTTATTTTTATTTTTTTTAGATTTCTCCTTTTTTAAAAAAAATATTTTTTGCAAGGATTTGCACATGTTTAGAAACACATGTTCCTTAAAAGTTTGATTTGATAGCATTTATGTGTAAATTGTCTTGTCCTGTGTAGTTGTTGTTTTTCTTTTTCCTGAAAAATTGGAAAGTGGCACTGATTCAGCTATAGGGTTTGTACATGGCACTTATCAAATTTTCTGTTTCTTCTTAAATTGACTTACTGATTTATATTCCACTGTATTTTTCTATTTCATATACAATTTCAAATTTATCTAGCATAAAGTTATTCCTGGTATCTCCTTACTTGTAATAATGTCATTTCACCCCAAATATTGCTGCATTTGTCCCATCTCTCAGTTTTCCCCCTTTTTTTTGTAGAAATCATTTAGACATTAAGTTTATTAGACTTCTCAAAGAACCAACTTTTGGCTTTGTTGATACTGTTTTCTGTTTCATCCTTTTCTGGTCTGACAGTTCCCCCACCCTCCAGGTGCAGATCCAGTCCTACTCACCCTCCTCCTTTTTGTCACCCTTTGTCCTTTTCTCCTACTGAATTTTGTGTGGTTCTATATTTTCTTTGCCAGTGGTCAGATACTCCTACCCACTCTTAGCTGATGTTATAATTTGTTACTTTTGTTATCAAATTATTTGCAGTTTTCCAAACTGTGAAATTACGGTTCTCCACTCCTTTCCAACTGTACTCATAGGAAAAAAGTCACCATGTTTAGCCCACATGTAAGTAATAGAGAACTATAGTTCACATTCTTAAGGGCAGAGTAGCTACATAAATTATTTGGAATTCTGAATAAGAGACTTCTCTTGCTTCCTCCTTTATTTATTCAATCAATTACTTTTTATATCACTGTGTACTCAAGTACATTTATTTCATATATCAGGTTACAGTTCAGTACTACTTTATTTATTTGATCAAATTGTTCCACCTTTGGATACTGGGAGCTCTTTCAGTTGGCTTCTGTATCCTGTTAACAATTCCCCGTCAGTGTGGTGTGTGTTTTTTCTTTTGGCTACATATTTGCTTTCTGGAAATACAAGATGTTCTGGGTTCATCTTGTACAATTTCTGAACTATTGTTAACATTAGCTATTTCTCCCAGAAGCCCTTGTTCTTTTTATTGGAAAATGGCATTAGAAACCAAGACCTAGGCATTGGATGTGGTCACTGCTATGGGATGTCAAGCTTCTAGGACATCTAAGTTGAATAGTCAAGGAAATATATGTGTTTATACTAATCTGTGTGTATGCAGGTATTTATAGTCCTACTGAGGTCTCCTACTGTAATGGATTGAATATTCATATCCCCCTCCTTCATATGTTGAAGCTCTAACCCTTAATGTGACTGTATTTGGAAATGGTACCTCTAAGTATTTAAAGTTATATGAAGTCATAAGGATGGGGCTGTGATCTGACAGGATCAACATCCTGATAAAAAGAGACACTAGAGAGCTCATTTGCTCTTACTGTTCATATATACACACTGAGGATAGACGAAATAAGGGGATTCTTTAGGCAATCAACTTATTCTGTATGACATTGTAGTGGTAGATATATGACATTCTGTATTTGTCCAAACCTATAGAACTTTAGGGACTTTCTGGGTAGCTCAGATGTTAAGAATCTGCCTGCAATGTGGGAGATCTGGATTCAATCCCTGGGTCAGGAAGATGCCCTAAAGGAGGGCATGGCAACCCACTCCAGTATTTTTTGCCTAGAGAATTCCATGGTCAGAAAAGCCTGACAGACTACAGTCCATACAGTTGCCAAGAGTTGGATCCGACTTACCAACTAAACATACCACCAACACAAGCAAGTGACAGTGTCACTTTCACAAGAGATGTATTATCATTCATAGAACTTTATAGTATAAGAAATTAACTTTAATACATGCAAATATTTTAAGAATCATGTAGGAAGTTGAGAGGTCCCAAGATGGAGTGCAGAATGTGACGCCAAAATTCTAACTGAAGTGTGAGTTAAAACAACCATAGAAATGGTATGAAACAACCATACAAATGGAAAGGGGGGAAGATGATAACTTAAGCTACTTGAAAAATAAGTAGAATATGTAATACTAAAGGCAAAAGAAGCTATACATAAGTACTGTATCTAGTTGACTATGTATTATACCACAGGGATCTAGCTTAATAATTTTGATGTTGCTACATATTTATACTGAAATTGAACAATTGATTGAGTGAATAGAAAATGGTGGGAGCCAGGTTTCTCACTGTCTGGTTCAGTTCAGTTCAGTCACTATTCAAAAAACTAAGATTTTGGCATATGTTGCTGTCACTTAATGGCAAATAGAAGGAGAAAATGTGGAAACAGTGACAGACTTTATTTTCTTGGCCTCCAAAATCCCTGTGGATGGTAATGACAGCCATGAAATTAAAAGACATTTACCCCTTGGAAGAAAAGCTATGAAAAACCCAGACAGTGTATTAAAAAGTAGGGACATCACTTTGCTGACAAAGGTGCATATAGTCAAAGCTTTTGTTTTTCAAGTAGTCATGTACAAATAAGAGAGTTGAACCATAAAGAAGGCTGAGTACTGAAGAACTGATACTTTCATATTGTGGTGCTGGAGAAGACTTTTGAGAGTTCCTTGGACAGCAAGGAAATCAAACCAGTCAATCGTGCAATCAACCCTGAATATTCATTGAAAGAATTGCTGCTAAAGCTAAAGTGCCAATACTATGGCCACTTAATGTGATGAGATGACTCATTGGAAAAGACCCTGATGCTGGGAAAGACTAAGGTAGGAGGAGAAGGGGAATACAGAGGATGAGCTGTTTGAATGGTGTTACTGACTCAATGGACATGAATTTGAGCACACTCTGGGAGGTAGTGAAGCCTGGTGTGCTGCATTCCATGGGGTCACAAAGAGTTGGACATGACTTAGTGACTGAACAACAAAGACACGTGGTTGTAAATAGGATTGTTCTTTAAATTTTTCTGATAGCTTGTTATTAGTGTATAGAAATGGTACAGATATTTTTATATTGATTTTGTATCCTGGAACTTTATTGAATTCATCTATTAGTTCAGTACTTTTATGGAGTCTTTAAGATTTTTAATATGTGGTATCATGTCATCTGCAAATAGTGACAGCTTTACTTCTTTCCAGTTTCAACGTGTTTCATTTCTTTTTCTTGCCTAATTGCTCTGTCTAGGTCTATCAATACTACATTGAATAAAAGTGGGAAGAGTGGGCATCCTTGTCTTGCTCCTGACCTTAGAGTAAAAGCTTTCATCTTTTTACCATTGAGTATCATTACCTGTGAGTTTGTCATATATGGCTTTCATTATGTTAAGGTACATTCCTTCTATACCCATCTTGTTTAGAGTTTTTATAATAGCTGAATGTTAAAATTTTTCAAATACTTTTCCTGCATCCATTGAGATGATCAATGATTTTTATCCTTCTTGTTGTTAATGTGGAGTATCACACTGATTGATTTGTGGATCTTGACCTACTCTTTAATAAAGAGACTTTTTAATAAATCTCACTTGATCGTTGTGTATGAGCCTTTTAATGTATTGTTTAATTTGGTTTGCTAATATTTTGTTTAGGATTTCTGCATATGTGTTCATCATGTATACTGGACTGTAATTTTCCTTTCTTGTGGTTTCCTTGTCTGGTTTTGGCATCAGCATAAAGCTGTCATCCTAAAATAAATTGGAAGTGTTTCCACCTTTTTTTTGTGTGTGTCATTTGAAAGAGTATAGAAGAACTAGTATAAATTCTTCCTTAAATGATTGGTGCAAATCACTAGTGAAGCCATTTGGTCCTGGACTTTTTCTTGTGCGAAGTTTTGAAATTACTCATTCAATATCTTTCCTAGTAATTTAGATTTTCTGTTTCTATATGATTAACTCATGGTAGGCTGCATATTTCTAGGAATTTAGTAGTTTCTTCTAGGTTGTATGATTTGTTGATGTACAATTTTTTATACTAGTCTCTTGAAAAATGAAAGTGTTGGCCACTCATGCTTGTCTGACTCTTTGTAGCCCCATGGGCTGTAGCACACCAGGCTTATCTGCCATGGAATTTTCAAGGCAAGAATACTGGAGTGGATAGCCATTCCCTTCAACAGGGAATCTTATTGACCCAGGGGTCAAATCTAGGTCTCTTGCATTGCAAGCAGTTTCTTTCCTGTCCAGGTCACCAGGGAAACTCACCCTTTGTATTTCTGTGGTATCAGTTGTAATATCTCCTCCTTCATGTATGACTTTATCTGAGTCCTGTTTTTTTCTTGGTAATTCTAGCAAAAACCCTGTCAATTTTCTTTACCTTTTTAAAGAATCAGCTCTTAGTTTCATCAGTCTTTTCTGCAGTCTATTTAGCCTTTATTTCATTTACTTTTGTTCTGATGTTGTTATTTCCCTTTTTCTACTAACATTGGATTGTGTTTGTTCATTTTCTAGTTCCTTGACATGTAAAGTTATGTTGTTCATTTGCGGTTTTTCTAGTATCTTGTGGTAGGTATATATTTCATGAAATTCCCTCTTAGAACTGCTTTTGCTGCATGCTTTTATATATTGTATCTTCATTTTTCTCAAGATAGTTCTTGATTTCTCCTTTGATTTCTTCATAAACTTATTGGTATTTCATTAGTGTGTTGCTTAGTTTATACATATTTGTAAAATTTCCAGTTTTCTTGTCCTAATCGTTTTGTAGTTTCATACCAATGTGGTCAGAAAATATATTTGATAAGATTTGGATGTTTTTAAGTCTTGTTTAGTGTCCTAACAAGTATCTATCCTGGAGAATGTTCCATGTGATCTTGACAAGAATGTTTATTTTCTTGCCTTTGAATGAAATGTTCTGTAGATATTGTTAAGTTCATCTGGTCTAGCATTTTATTTAAGGTGGATCTTTCATTATTGGTTTTCTGTCTGGATGTTGTATCAATTATAAGTGGGATATTAAAGTTCCCTACTATTTTTGAATTACTGTCTATGTCTCCTTCTAGATCTGTTAATATTTACTTTGTATACTTAGGTGCACCTATGTTGGGTGCACAAATATTTACATATGTTATATCATGATATGGATTGACCTTTGCATCAATATGCAATGTCCTTCTTTGTCTCTTATTACAATCTTTGTTTTAAAGGCCATTGTCTTATGTAAGTACAGTTTTCTTTTGGTTTCCATTTGCATTAAATATCTTATCTTTTCCATCACTGTATAAACTGTGTATGTCCTTATATTTGAAGTGAGTCTCTTGTAGGCAGCATAATGATGGGGCTTTTTAAAAAAATCCATTCAACTACCATGTCCCCATTGATTGGAGATTTTGGTTCATCTACTTTAAAAGTAATTATTGATAGGTATATACTTATGGTTTATTGATTATGCCAAAGCCTTCGACTGTGTGGATCACGATAAACTGTGGTAAATTCTGAAGGAGATGGAAATACCAGACCACCTGACCTGCCTCTTGAGAAACCTGTATGCAGGTCAGGAAGCAACAGTTGGAACTGGACATGGAACAACAGACTGGTTCCAAATAGGAAAAGGAGTACATCAAGGCTGTATATTGTCACCCTGCTTATTTAACTTCTATGCAGAATACATCATGAGAAATACTGGACTGGAAGAAGCACAAGCTGGAATCAAGATTGCCAACAGAAATATCAATAACCTCAGATATGCAGATGACAACACCCTTATGGCAGAAAGTGAAGATGAGCTAAAAAGCCTCTTGATGAAGGTGAAAGAGGAGAGTGAAAAAATTGGCTTAAAGCTTAACATTCAGAAAACTAAGATCATGGCATCTGGTCCCATTACCTCATGGTAAATAGATGGGGAGAGAGTGGAAACAGTGTCAGACTTTATTTTTTGGGGTTCCAAAATCACTGCAGATGGTGACTGCAGCCATGAAATTAAAAGACACTTATTCCTTGGAAGGAAAGTTATGACCAACCTAGATAGAATATTAAAAAGCAGAGACATTACTTTGTCAACAAATGTCTGTCTGGTCAAGGCTATGGTTTTTCCAGTGTATGGATGTGAGCGTTGGACAGTGAAGAAAGCTGAGCACCAAAAAATTGATGCTTTTGAACTATGGTGTTGGAGAAGACTCTTGAGAGTTCCTTGCACTGCAAGGAGATCCAACCAGTCCATCCTGAAGGAGATAAGTCCTGCGTGTTCATTGGAAGGACTGATGCTGAAGCTGAAACTCCAATGCTTTGGCCACCTCATTTGAAGTGTTGACTCGTTGGAAAAGACGCTGATGCTGGGAGGGATTGGAGGCAGGAGGAGAAGGGGACAACAGAGGATGAGATCCCTGGATGGCATCACCAACTCGATGGACATGAGTTTGGGTAAACTCCAGGAGTTTGTGATGGACAGGGAGGCCTGGCGTGCTGCAATTCATGGGGTCACAAAGAGTTGAACATGACTTAGCAACTGAACTGAACTGAACTGATATACTTATGGCCATTTTGTTAATTGTTTTCTAGCTGTTCTATAGTTTCCTGTAACTTTCTTCTCTTACTCTATTTCTTTGCACTTTTATGACTTTCTGTAGTGGTACACAAATTCTTTTCTTATTATTTCTAGTGTGTATATTATAGGTTCTTGCTTGAAGGTTCCCAAGAGGCTTACATATAACAATTTACATTTATACCAATCTATTTTAAGTTGATAACAATTTAAATTTGAATGAGTTCTAAAGCCCTAAATTTTTACTCTCCCCCTCCCAATGTTTTATGTTTGTTTTATTTTTTTAATTTTTAAAACCAAACCTATTTTTCATTGGGGTATAGCTGATTAACAATGTTGTGATAGTTTCAAGTGAACAATGAAAGGACTCAGTCATACATGTATCCACTCTTCCCAAATCCCCCTCCCATCCAGGCTGCCACATAACATTGAGCAGTGTTCCATGAGCTATACAATAGGTTTTTGTTGGTTATCCATTTAAAATATAGCAGTATGGGGCTTCTCTGATGGCTCAGATGGTAAAATATAGCAGTATGTACAGGACCTTCTCAAAATCCTTAAATATCCCTTCCCCCCCGAAAACTTGAGTTCATTTTCTAAGTCTATGATTCTCTTTCTGTTTTGTAAGTAAGTTCATTTGCATCACTTCCTTTTAGATTCCTTTTAGATTCCACATATAAGGGATGTCATATGATATTTCTCTTTCTCTGACTTAATACACTCAGTATGACACTGTCTAGGTCCATCCATGTTGCTGCAAATGGCATTATTCATTGCTTTGAATGGCTGAGTGATATATATATATATATATAATGTCTTCTTTAGCCATTTCTCTGTCAATGGATATTTAAGTTGTTTCCATGTCTTTGCTATTGTAAATATCACTGTAATGAACACTAGGGTGCATGGATCTTTTCAGGCCACATTTTTCTCTGGATATATGCCCAGGAATGGGATTGCAGTGTCATATGGTAGCTCTATTTTTAGTGTTTTAAGGAACCTTCATATTATTCTCCATAGTGACTGTACTAATTTACATTCCCACCAAAAGTGAAGGAGGGTTCCCTTCTCTCCACAGCCTCTCCAGCATTTGTTGTTTGTGGATTTTTTGAGGATAGCCATTCTGTCCAGTGTGAGGTGATATCTCATCGTAGTTTTGATGTACATTTCTCTAATAACTAGTCATTTTGAACATCTTTCATGTGCCTACAGGCCATCTGTATGTCCTCTTTAGGGAAATGTCTATTTAGGTCTTCTGCACATCTGGTGCTATTGTATCCTAAACTGTCTGTAAATTTTGGAGACTAAACCCTTATCAGTCATATGATTTGCAAACATTTTTTCCCAATCTGTGGGTTGTCTTTTCATTTCATTTGTTGTTTCCTGTGCTGTGCAAAAGCTTTTGCATTTAAGTGGTTCACATTTGTTTATTTTTGCTTTTATTTTCATTATTCTGGGAGATGGATTAAAAAAGATGTTGCCATGATTTATATCAGAGAGTGTTCTGCCTATGTTTTCCTCTAAGAGTTTTATAGTGTCCAGTCTAGCATTTAGGTCTTTAGCCTATTTTGAGCTTATTTTTGGGTATGAAGTTAAGGAATGATCCAATTTAATCTTTTACATGTGGCTGTCTAGTTTTCCCAGCACCATTTGTTGAAGAGACTGTCTTTCTAACCTTATGTATTCTTGCCTCCTTTGTCATAAATTGACTAAAGGTGCCTGGGCTTATTTCTGGGTTTTCTACCCTGTTACATTGATATTTATATTTGTTATGCCAGTGCCATACTTTTTTGATGATTGTAGCTTTGTAGTATAGTCTTAAGTTAGGGAGCCTGAGCCCTCCATTTCTCTTTTTCAAGGTTTCTTTGGCTATTTGGTTTTTTTGTGTCTCCATACAAATTTTTGAGTTTTTTTTTTTTTTCTAGCTCTGTGAAAAATGCCATTGGTAGTTTGATAAAGCTTGCATTGATTCTGTGGGTTTCTTGGGTAGCACAGTCATTTTGACAATATTGATTCTGCCAGTCCTTGAACATGGTATATCTTTCCATCTGTTTAATCTCTTCTTCAATTTCTTTCATCAGCATCTTATAGTTTTCAGAGTAGAGGTCTTTTGTCTGCTTAGGTTTATTCTTAGGTATTTTATTACTTTTGATGCAAAAGTAAGCAGAATTACTTCTTGAATTTCTCTTTCTCATCTTTTTTTGTTCAGTTCAGTTCAGTTCAGTTCAGTTGCTCAGTTGTGTCTGACTTTTTGTGTCTGACTTTTTGTGACCCCATGAGGCATCACACCAGGCCTCCCTGTCCATCACCAACTCCCAGAGTTTACCCTAACTCATGTCCATTGAGTCGGTGATGCCATCCAGCCATCTCATCCTCTGTCGTCCCCTTCTCCTCCTGCCCCCAATCCCTCCCAGCATCAGGGTCTTTTCCAATGAGTCAACACTTTGCATGAGGTGGCCAAAGTATTGGAGTTTCAGCTTCAACATCAGTCCTTCCAATGAACGCTCAAGACTGCTCTCCCTTAGGATGGACCAACTGGATCTCCTTGCAGTGCAAGGAACTCTCAAGAGTCTTCTCCAACACCAAAGTTTAAAAGCATCAATTCTTCAGTGCTCAGCTTTCTTTACAGTCCAACTCTTACATCCATACATGACTACTGGAAAAACCATAGCCTTGACTAGATGGACCTTTGCTGGCAAAGTAATGCCTCTGCTTTTTAATATGCTGTCTATGTTGTCATAACTTTCCTTCCAAGAAGCAAGTGTCTTTTAAGTTCATGGCTGCAGTCATCATCTGCAGTGATTTTGTAGCCACAAAAAATAAAGTCAGTCACTGTTTCCATTGTTTTCCCATTTATTTGCCATGTAGTGATTGGACCAGATGCCATGATCTTAGTTTTCTGAATGTTGAGCTTTAAGTCAACTTTTTCACTCTTTCACTTTCATTAAGAGGTTCTTCAGTTCTTCTTTACTTTCTGCCATAAGGGTGGTGTCATCTGCATATCTGAGGTTATTGATATTTCTCCCAGCAATCTTGATTCCAGCTTGTGCTTCATCCAGCCCAGCATTTCTCATGATTTACTCTGCATATAAGTTAAATAAGCAGGGTGACAATATACAGTCTTGACATACTCCTTTTCCTATTTGGAACCAGTCTATGTATAGAAATGCAACAGACTTCTGTGTATTGATTTCATAACCTGCAACTTTGCTGAGTTCATTGCTGAGTTCTAGTAGTTTTCTGGTAACATCTTTAGGATCTTATATGTATAGGATCATGTCATCTACAAACAGGACAGTTTAACTTCTTTTCCAATTTGGATTCCCTTTACTTCTTTTTCTTCCCTGATTGCTGTAGGTATGACTTCCAAAATTGTGTTGAATAAAAGTGGTGAGAATGGACATCCTTGTCTTCTTTCTGATGTCAGAGGGAATGCTTTTGGCTTTTCACCATTGAGTATAATGCTAGCTGTGGGTTTGTCATATATGACCTTTATTATGTTGATGCATGTACCCTCTATGCCCACTTTCTGGAGAGTTTGTGTGTGTGTGTGTGTGTGTGTGTGTGTGTGTGTGTGTGTGATAAATGGGTGCTGAATTTTGTCAAAAGACTTTTCTGCATCTATTGAGATGACCATGTAGTTTGTATTTTCTAATTTGTTCAGATAGTGTATCATGTTTACTGATTTGTGGATGTTGAAAAATCTTTGCATCTCTTGGATGAATCCCACTTGATCATGGAATATGGTATGTTTAATGTATTGTTGGATATGGACTTTTTTTTGAGGATTTTTGCATATCTGTTCATCAGTGATATTGGCCTGTAATTTTCTTTTTGTGTAGTATCTTTGTCTGGTTTTGTTATCAGGGTGATGGTGGCCTCATAAAATGAGTTGGTAAGTTTTCCTTCCTCTGTGAATTTTTGGAACAGTTTCAGAAGAACAGGGGTTAACTTTTCTCTGAATGTTTGATAAAATTTGCCTGTGAAGCCATTTGGTCCTGGACTTTCATTCGTTGGGAGATTTTAAACATGGTTTCAATTTCAGTGTTTGTGATTTGTCTATTCATATTTTCTGTTGCTTCCTGGTTTAGTCTAGGGAGACTCCCTTTCTTAGAATTTATCCATTTCTTCCAGGTTGTCCATTTTATTGGCATACAGTTGTTCATAGTAGTCTCATCATTCTTGGTTTTTCTGTGGAGTCGGTAGTAACTTCTCCTTTTTCAGTTCTAATTTTACTGATTTGAGTCCCCCTCCCCCACCTTTTTTGATGAATATGGCTAAAGTTTTATCAATCTTGTTTATCTCTTCATTTTTGATGTCATGTTTTACATCTTTTTATCTTGTGTATCCCTTAATTATTGTAGTTAGTTATTGTTATTACCTTTGTCTTTAATCTTCATACTAGCTTTATGATTCATCTAGTACCTTTACTATATGTTTATCTTTACCAGTGGCATTTATATATATTTTTTGTTACTAATTAGAGCCCTTCCTTTTCAGCTTAAAAAAATTCCCTTTAGTGTTTCTTGTAAGGCAAGTTTAGTGATTATGATCTTTTTTAGCTTTTACTTATCTGGAAAGCTCTTTCTGTTCAGTGATTAAGTTGTGTTCAATGCTTTGTGACCCCATGGACTGAAGTACACTAGGCTTCCCTGTCTTTCCCTGACTTTCCTTCACTGGAAAATTCTACCTTTCCTTCAATTCTGAGTGATTACTTTGCTGGGTAGAATATTTTTGGTTGAAATCTTTTCCATAACCTTGGGTATATCATAATACTCCTTTCTCTTCTGCAAAGTTTCAGCTGAAATATCTATTAATTTTCTTATAGTGGTTTCCTTTTATATAGCAAGTTATTTTTCTTTCACTGCCTTTAAGATTCTCTCCTTGTCTTTAACTTGTGATTGTTTAATTATACTTTGTTTTGGTGTGGGTCTTTTGGTACATCTTATTTGGAACACTCTGGGCTTCCTGGATATGAAGGTCTATTTTGTTCTTCAGGTCACAGAAGTTTTTAACCATTATAGTTTCAAATAAGTTTTTTGCCAATCTCTCTTCTCTTTCTGGAACTTATTTAATGCATATGTCAATCTGCTTGTTGCTGTCCCATAAGTCTCTTAAATTTAAAGATTAAATTTAAATCTTTAAATTTAATTTTTCCCCCCTTTGCTGCTCTGATTGGGTGAGTTCTTCTGCCCTGTGTTTGTGTTCATTGATTCTTTCTTTGCTTCATCTATTCTGCTGTTGATCTACTTTATTGTATTTTTCAATTCAGTTATTTTATTGTTCAGTTCTGTGGCTTCTATTTGCAAATTTTAAAATATTTTGTACCTTTTTGTTGAAGTTTTCACTATGTTCATTTATTTTTCTCCCAAATTTGGTGAGTATTTTTATTATTGTTAATTTGAAATTTTTTAAAAACTTATTTTTAATTGGAAGATAGTTGCTTTACAATATTGTGTTGGCTTCTGTTTTACAGCAATGTGAATCAGCAATTAGACTACCTATATCCCCTCCCTCTTGATTTTTCTTCCCACTCCCCCTGCTTTGAACTCTTTATCCAGCTAATTACTTACTTCCATTTAATTAAGGTTTGTTTTTTTTTTTTCTGAGCTTTTATCTTGTTCTTATTTTTGGAACATAGTCCTCTGTTTCTCCATTTAGCCTGACTTTCTGTGTTGGTATCTATGCACTAGATGAAATAACCATTTCTCCCCATCTTTAAAGAGTGGACTTTGTGTCAGAGATTAACCTTACTACTCAACCCTGACTTTGCTCTTGGTTTTGGTTCTCAAAACTTTGTGTTTGTTCAAACAGTCTATTTTATTTTTAATAACATTTTAGCTTTTAATTATTAATACTTGTCACAGTAATTGAGAGAATGTCAAGACCAATCAGTGTTTCCAAGGGGCAGATATTTCAGTACCTAGATCCAGGCTTATTAGCATCTAGACCCTCAGGCAGCAACTTTTAAAGACAAAATATATACAAGTCCTGTGAAATTTCAAGGGACTTCCCAAATGGCACTAGTGCTAAGGAACCTGCTTACCAATGCAGGAGATGCAAGTTCGATCCCTGGGTTGGGAAGATTCCTTGGAGAATGAAATGGCAACCTACTCCACTATCCTTGCATGGAAAACTCATGGGCAGGGAAGCCTGGCATGCTACAGTCCACAGGGCCATATAGTCAGACACAATACAGGTGACACAACACAGGCGCGTGAGACTGTAAATGTAAGTCCTACTGGCCACCAGTGCCAGGCCATCAGGAGGTGTCTCCCAGACAGCAGTCACAAAACTGGAGCTCCAGATGACTGCATAGGCTTGTTTCTAGGAGATACCAGTGAGCTGTAGTGGGACAGAGGAGAGTGTAAAGATGGTGTCCCTTGGCCTAGATTCTCTAAGATCACCCCTGAAACTTCAAGACGTGTGTCAAATCTGATGTGTACTCTTAAGGCCAAAGCTCTAGGACTAGGTCTCTTGCACAGAAAGCTATGCATGTTTCTCAATCTGCTGTGTATGCAGTGCCCTACACAGTGGTAACCTAGAAAGAACTGTCTCCAATGGTTACACTATCATGAGACCCTGAATGCAAGACACTGTGTCCACTACAGCCAGGTGATCAAAGCATATCCCTTAGGCCACAGCCATAAAACCATAACAAAGAAAACAGGGTACCAGACGTGTATAAGAACTCCACTCTAAGAGATACAGGTGCTCTGGACCAAGAAAGGGTGAGCAAAAAGATAGTGCCCAACCTTCAAGGTCTCGGAAAAGGTTTACATTCAGCCCTTAGATGTGTGATTAATTAGAAACCTGCCTCTCGGCCTGCAGCTATGATGATAAACTTCATTCACAGAAACACAGATTCTCTGATTCTGTTCCCTCTGCTGTGCCCTGGGTGAGGTAGCTGTTTATGATCTCTCTCTCCATTAGTTGAAGTCCTGTGGGACTCACAAGGATAAACCCTGTTAGTCAACAGAGCCAGGTAATGTAGAAGTGTTCCCTGGCAACAATTATAAAAATTGGGGCACCAGACTAGGATATAAGGCCCTTTCTGGAAGATACCAGTGAGTTAGAATAGGTCAGAGTTTCTATGCAGAGACTGTGACCACTAACCTCTGTTCCCTGAAAGCATTTCTATACATTCTGTAAGTGTGTCAAACTAGAAATCTGCCCCTAAGATGAAAGTTCTGAGACAAGCAGATATTGCTTGAGAAAGAAAGACTTCTTTCTCAAGAAGTCTGTAGATAATGTTTTACCCTGTTATTTGTGCAATACCCTGAGAGTGGTAATATGCCATGATTTGTCTCTCCAACTTTAGCAGTCCTGGGTAACTCAGGAACATAAGCCAGTTTGTCTCATAGAGCCAGGTGGGTAATCAAGGGTAATTCCCTGGGTGACATGTAAAAAGTGGGTCATCAGACATTAAAACTGGGGCACCAGTCAATTTGATCCAAGATAGTGGAGTAGAAAGACACCGAGTTTACCTCCTTTTATGGGCACAACAAAATAACAGCTATTTACAGAAGAACTATTGATAAGAAAAACCAGAAAATCTTTTACAGCTAAAGATATAAAGAAGGAATCAAAATGAGACAAGTGAGGGGGTGCAATCATGGCACAGTCAAGAGCTATAAGCCTGAGTGGACAACTTACAGATGGGAGGATAATCATAATTGCAGATTCTCTCCAAGGTGTGAGAGGTTTGAGCCCCACACTGAAATCCCCAGCCCAGGGGTCTTACACCAGGAAGATGAAATGAGACCTCAGAACATTTGACTCTAAAGGTCAGTAAGGTTAATTTCAGGAGACCCAGAGAGCTACAGGAAATAGAGACTCCACTCTAAAGGGCACACACAAAATCTCACGTATTCTAGGACACAGGGTACAAGTAATAATTTGAAGGATTCCTGAGTCAGAACCATCTGTTAACTTTGGAGTGAACTGAAAGGGACCACAGTGGGTGAATTTAATTCAGATGACCATTATAGCTATTACTGTGGGAAAGAATCCCTTAGGAGAAACGGAGTAGCCATCATAGTCAGCAGAGGAGTCCAAAATGCAGTACTTGGATGCAATCTCAAAAACGACAGAATGATCTCTGTTCACTTCCTAGGCAAACCATTCAACATTACAGTAATCCAAATCTGTGCCCCAACCACTAATGCTGAAGAAGCTGAAGTTGAATGGTTCTATGAAGACCTATAAGACCTTCTAGAACATAACACCAAAAAAAAAAAGATGGCATTTTCATCATAGAGGACTGGACTGAAAAAGTAGGAAGTCAAGAAATACATGGAGTCAACAGGCAAGTTTGGCCTTGGAGTACAAAAGGAAGAAGGGAAAAGTCTAACAGAGCTTTGCCAAGAGAGCTCACTGGTCATAGCAAACACCCTCTTCCGAGATGACTGTACAGATGGACATCACCAGATGGGCAATACTGAACTCAGATTGATGATATTCTTCGCAGAAGAGATAGAGAAGCTCTATACAGTCAGCAAAAACAAAACCAGGAGCTGACTATAGCTCAGACCATGAACTCCTTATTTCAAAATTCAGACATAAATTGAAGGAAGTAGGGAAAGCCACTAGGCAATTCATGTATGACCTAAACATTTATGATTTTACAGTGGAAGTGACAAATAGATTCAAGGGATTAGACCTGATAGACAGAGTGCCTGAAGAACTATGGACAGAAGTTCATAACATTGTACAGGAGGCAGTGATCAAGACCATCTCCCCCAAAAAAGAAATGCAAACAGGCAAAATGGTTGTCTGAAGAGGCCTTACAAATAGCTGAGAAGAGAAGAGAAGAGAAGCTAAAGACAAGGGAGAAAAGGAAAAACATACCCATCAGAATGCAGAGTTCCAAAGAATAGCAAGGAGAGATAAGAAAGCATTCCTCAGTGGTCGGTGCAAAGAAATCGAGGGAAAAAATAGAATGGGAAAGGCTAGAGATCTCTCCAGGAATATTAGAAATACCAAGCAAACATTTCTTGCAAAGATGGGCACAAAAAAAGACAGAAATGTAATGGACCTAACAGAAGCAGAAAATATTAAGAAGAGGTGGCTTCTTTTTGTACAGAAGAACTATATAAAAATGATCTTAATGACCCAGATAGCCACAATGGTGTGATCATTCACCTAGAGCCAGATATCCTGGAGTGCAAAGTCAAGTGGGCCTTAGGAAGCATCACTGAGAACAAAGCTAGCAGAGGTGCTGGAATTCCAGCTGAGCTGTTTCAAATCCTAAGATGATGTTAAAGTGCTGCACTCAGTATGCCAAAAAATTTGGAAAACTCAGCAGTAGCCACAGAGCTAGAAAAGGTGAGTTTTCTTTCCAATCTCAAAGAAAGACAATGCCAAAGAATGTTCGGACTACCACACAATTGTACTCATCTTCCATGATAGCAAAGTAATGCTCAAAATTCTGCAACCTAGTCTTCAACAGTAAGTGAACCAAGAATTTCCAGATGTTTAAGATGGATTTAGAAAAGGCAGAGAACTAGAGATCAAATTGCCAATATCCATTGGATCACAGAAAAAGCAAGAGAATTCCAGAAAATCATCCATTTCTGCTTCACTGACTATACTACAGCCTTTCACTGTGTGCATCACAACAAACTGAGCAAAATTCTTCAAAAGATGGGAATATCAAAACACCTTAATTGCCTCCTGAGAAACCTGAATGCAGATTAAGAAGCAACAGTTAAAACGACATGGAACAACAGACTGGTTCTAAGTTGGGAAAGGAGTACATCAAGGCTGTATATTGTCACCCTGCTTATTTAACTTATACGCAGAGTACATCATGCAAAATCCTGGGCTAGAGGAAGCACAGGCTAGAATCAAGATTGCCAGGAGAAATATCAATAACCTCAGATATGCAGATAATACCACCCTTATGGTAGAAAGTGAAGAGGAACTAAAGAGCCTCTTGATGAAAGTGAAAGAGGAGAGTGAAAAACCTGGCTTAAAACTCAACATTCAAAACTCTAAGACTGTGGCATATGGTCCCAATCACTTCATGGCAAATAGATGGAGAAACAATGGAAACAGTGACACATTTATTTTCTTGGGCTTGAAAATCACTGCAGATGGTGACTGCAGCCATGAAATTAAAAGACACTTGCTCCTTAGAAGAAAAGCTATCACCAACCTAGACAGCATATTAAGAAACAGGGACATTTTTTCCAATAAAGGTCCTCTAGTCAAAGCTATGGTTTTTCCAGTAGTCATGTATGGATGTGAGAGTTGGAACATAAAGAAGGCTGAGCACCAAAAGACTGATGTTTTTGAACTTTGGTGTTGAAGAATACTCTTGAGAGTCCCTTGGACTGCATAGAGATCAAATCAGTCAATCATAAAGGAAATTCAATACTGAATATTCTGAAGCTGAAGCTGAAGCTCCAATACTTCGGCCACCTTTGCAAAGAACTGAGTCATTGGGAAATACCCTGATGCTGGGAAAGATTGAAGGCTGAAGAGAAGGGGATGAGAGGATGAGATGGTTGGATGGCATCACTGACTCACTGACTCAGTGGACAAGAGTTTGAGCAAGCTCTCGGAGATGGTGAAGCACAGGGAAGCCTGGCATGTTTCAGTCTATGGGGTCACAGAGTTGGGCATGACTGAGTGACTGAACAGCAGCAAGAGAGGCGGGAACGACTGAAGCTGAAGCTCCAGCATTTTGGTCGTCTGTTGCAAACAGACCACTCCTTGAAAAATTCATGATCTGAGAGAGATCAAGGGCAGAAGTGGAAGAGGGCATTAGAGTATGAGATGGCAATTAATATGAACTTGAGCAAAATCCAGGAGATAACAATATCTCCAGTGAGACCTGGCATGCTGCAGTCCAATGGGTCGCAGAGTTGGCATGACAGGGCAAGTGAACAACAAGAGAGGCAGGAGGAAACTATAGCTCACTCTGGGGGTATGTACATAGGTGGCGGCTATTTTGGGGAACTTGTTCTACCATGTTGACACTGGTGTGGGTAAGTGCCACTTTGGAAGCCTTGCTCTTGTTTCACACTTCCCTGGCCTGGCCCATCCGCCTGAAGTCACCACTATTGGTATACCTCAAGTCCTTGGTGGGGATACAGTCCTACCCACCAAGTACAGATTGCCTTAACATCCCCTAAGCCTCCAATGGCTCCTGTACATGTCCCTACCCACCAGAAAGAACAGGACAGTGTCCCAGAGACCGGCGTGCAGGCCCCAGACCTGGGACCCCCACGTCTGTAAAACCAGAGACCTCAGGACTCAGCTTCCCATACCAGTGCACAAGAACCAGCTGCAGAAGAACTAAGGGAAGTGGACATATGCGATCTACCCAGTGAATTGTTCAAGGTTATGACTGTAATGATGATCAAAGACCTTAGGGGAAAATGGATGAACAGAGTGAGAAGTTAGAAAATAGTATCAAAGAGAAAATATAAAGAGTAATGAAACAACTGAAGAATACAATAACTGAAGTGAAAAAAAGCTTTAGAAGGAATCAACGGTATATTAAATGATACAAAATGGATCAGCAATATGGAAGAACAAGTAGTGCAAATCACTTAAACTGAACAGAAGAAAGAAAAAGAAAGAAAGAAAGAAATGGGGACAGTTTAAGAGGCTTGTGAGAAAACATCAAGTGTACTAATAGTCACAGTATCGGGGTTCCAGAAGGAGAAGAGAGAGCTAAAAACAAGAGAACATATATGTAGACATAGCAGTTGAAAGCTTCCCTAACACTGGAAAAGAAACTGACACCCAAGTACAGGAAATATAGAGTCCCAGACAGTATCAACCCAAAGAGGAACACACAAGGACAAATTGTAACTCAAATGGCGAAAGATAAAGAGAGATTATTAAAAATACCAAGAGAAAAGCAACAAGTTATCGACAAGGGAATTCCCATAAGGCCATCAGCTCTGATTTTTCAGTAGAAACTCTGTAGACCAGAAGAAGTAGCATGACATAGTTTAAATGATTAAAAGCAAAAACCTACACCCAAGAATATGCTACCTGGGAAATCTTTCATTCAGATTGATGGAAAGATCAAGAGTTATATCAACAAGTAAAAGCTGAAAGAATTAAGCACCATCAATCCATCTTTACAAGAAATGTTAAAGGGATTTCTCTAAGCAAAAAAATGTCACAACTAGAAACATAAAAGTAACAAAAGTTAACAATTCATTGGTAAAGGGAAACATACAGTAAAGTTAATAAATCAGGCAAAAAGAAGGTTAAAGACAGAAGTAGTAAAATCAATTATATCTGCCTAAATACAAAAAATCAAAGTTGCAAGATATGATGTCAAAACAGTAGTTGTTTGTGACTAGGAAGTTTAAAATCAGGGTTGTTAAAATACCTTTGAAATTAAGTGATTGACAATTTTAAATTGTAGTGTGAATATATATATATGAATATATATGAATATATATTTGAATATATATGAATATATATATATATGAATATATATATATATATATGACAAACCCATAACCCCAAACCCATAATAAGAAAAAACAGGAAGGAATCCAAACACAACACTAAAGATAACCACCAAATTACAAGAGAATAATACAAATAAAAAAAGAAAAAAAAACTTAAAAAAAAAAAACCTCCCAAACAATTAGCAAAATGGTAATAAGTACATACTTATTAAAAATTACTTTACGTTTAAATGGATTAAATACTCCAATCAAAGGGCATAAGGTGGCTGAATGGTTTTTAAAAAAAGAACTTTGTATCAGCTGCCTACAAGAAATTCACTCCAGATCTAAAGACACACATTGAAAGTGAGGGGATGGAAAAGGATATTTTATACAAATGGAAATCAAAAGAAAGGTAGAGTAACAATACTTCTGTCAGACAAAATAAATCTTAAAACAAAGCCTATAATAGGAGAGAAGTGGGATGTTACATAATGATCAAAGGATCAATTCAAGAAGAAGAAGAAGATATAACAATTGTTATTAATGTTGTTGCTGTTCTGTTGCTAAGTCATATCTAACTCATTCCAACCCCATGAACTGCACCCAACATAGGAGCACCTGAATACATACAGCAAATATTAACAGTACTAAGGGAAAAATGGACAGTAACACAATTATCCTAGGGGACATTTACACACCACTAGTGCTAGTGCTAAAGAACCTGCCTATCATTGGAGGAGACATAAGAAATGCAGGTTCAATCCCTGAGTCAGGAAGATACTTTGGAGGAGAGCATGGCAATCCTTCCAGTATTCTTGCCTGGAGAATCCTGTGGACAGAGGAACTGATGGGCTACAGTCCATAGGGTTGCAGAGAGTCAGAAATTACTGAAGCAATTTAGCATGCATGCACGCACATCAATGAATACATCATCCAGACATAAAATTGGTAAGAAAGCATTGGCTTTGAAAGACACATCAGAGCCAGTGGACTTAATAGATGCAGAGAATATTCTATCCCCAAAGAGCAGACTACACATTCTTTCAAGTGCGTATGTAACATTCTCCAGGATAGATCACATACTAGGCCACATAACAGCCCTTGGTAAATTTTTAAAACTTAAAATCATGTCAAGCATCTTTTCTGATCACAATAATGTGAAACTAGAAACCACAAGAAAATACTGCAAAAAATCACAAATACATGGGGGCTGAAAAATATGCTACTAAACAACCAATATATCAAAGAAGAAATTAAAAAATACCTGGAGAAAAATAAAAAGATGACAATCCGACAATTATGGACACAGGAAAAGCAGTTCTAAGAGGGAAAGTTGTAGTGATACAAGCCTACCTCAGGGAAAAGAAAAACCTCAAACAACCTAGCCTAACACCTAAAGGAATTAGAAAAAGCCAACAAAACCCAAATTTGGTAGAAGGAAATAAATCATAAAGATCAGAGCAGAAAAAAAATTACATAAAGACTTAAAAAAATAAAAAGACCAGTGAAACTAAGATCTGGTTCTTTCAAAAAATAAATAAAATTGATAAATCCTTAGGCATACTGATCAACTAAAAAAAGAGAGATGACTCAAATCAGTTCATTCAGAAATAAGAAAGGACAACACCAAAGAAATGAAAGAATCAAGAGATTACCACAAAAAAACTCTACAGCATAAAATTGACAACTGAAAGGAAATTGGCAAATACTTTATTAAAGACTGAATCAGGAAGAAATAGAAAGTATGAACAGACCAATCATTGGTCAGGAAGTTGAATCAGTAACTAAAACTCCTAGCAAATTTAAGTCCAGGACCAGATGGCTTCACGGCTGAATTCTGCCAAACATTTAGATAAGAATTAACACCTATCCTTTTCAAATTATTCCAAAAAATTGAAGATGAACGACCATTTCCTAACACATTCTATGAAGCCAGTATCACCCTGATATCAAAACCAGAAAACAAGATCACAAAAAAGAGAGTTACATGCCTCTATCACTGATGAACATAAATGCAAAATCCTCAACAAAATATTAGCAATTCAAATCCAGCAATATATTAAAAGGATTACACACCTTGATGGAGTGGGGTTTATCCTTGACATGTAAGGTATTGTCAGTATTTGAATATCAATATTATAACTCACCACACTAACAAATTAAAGAATAAAAATAATATGACCACCTCAATGCTGCTGCTGCTGCTAAGTCAAGTCAGTCATGTCCGACTCTGTGCAACCCTATGGACAGCTCCCCACCAGGCTCATCTGTCCATGGGATTCTCTAGGCAAGAGTACTGGAGTGGGTTGCCATTTCCTTATCTGACCACCTCAATAGATGCAGAAAAAGCTTTGATAAGATTCAACAGCCATTTATGTATTTATTATTTTGATTAATTTATTTATTTTAATTGGAGAATTATTACTTTACAATATTTTTGTGATTTTTGCCATACATCAACATGAATCAGCCAAGGGTGCACATGTGTCCCCCACATTTTGAACTCCCCTCCTACCTCCCTCCCCACCCCATCTCTCTGGGTTGTCCTAGAACACTGGATTTAAGTGTCCTTCATGCATCAAATATGCACTGCTCATCTAGTTTTATATATTTCAATGCTATTGGTAATATACATGGTAATATACATGATTCAACACTAGTCTCTCAAGTCATCCCACCTTCACCTTCTCCCACATAATTTAAAAGCCTGTTCTTTACATCTGAGTCTCTTTGCTGCCTTGCATATAGGATTGTCATTATCATCTTTCTAAATTCCATATATATGCATTAATATATTGCATTGGTGTTTATCTTTCTAAATTACTTCATGCTGTATAATAGGCTCCAGTTTCATCCACCTCATTAGAACTGACTCAAATGTGTTCTTTTTTTTTTTATATGTATATATACCTGAGTAGTATTCCATTGTGTATATATACCACAACTTCCTTATCCACTCATCTGCCAATGGACATCTAGATTGCTTCCATGTCCTAGCTATTGTAAACTGTGCTGCAATGAACACTGGGGTACATGTGTCTCTTTCAATCCTGGTTTCCTCGGTGTGTATGCCCAGGAGAGGGATTGCTGGGTTGTATGGTAGTTCTGTTTCAAGTTTTTAAAGAAGTCTCCACATAGTTCTCCACAGTGGCTGTGCCAGTTTGCAATGCCATCCATAGTGTAAGAGGGGTTCTCCATACCCTCTCCAGCATTTTGTTTGCAGAATTTTTGATGGTGGCCATTCTGACCAGCAGGAGATGATATCTCACTCTAGTTTTGATTTCCATTTCTCTAATAATAATTGTTATCAAGCATCTTTTCATGTTTATTAGCCTTCTGAATGTCTTCTTTGGAGAAATGTCTGTTTAGTTCTTTGACCCACTTTTTTATTGGGTTATCATTTTTCTGGTATTGAGCTGGATGAGCTGCTTGTATATTTGGACTTTAATTATTTGTCACTTGTTTCCTTTGCTATTATCTTCTCCCATTCTGAAGGCTGCCTTTTCACCTTGCTTACACATTCCTTCGTTGTGAAAAAGCTTTTAAGTTTAACTAGGTCCCATTTGTTTATTTTTATTTCCATTATTCTGGGAGGTGTGTCATAGATGATCTTGCTGCAATTTATGTTAGAGAGCGTTCTGTGTATGTTTTCCTCTTGGAGTTTTATAGTTTCTGGTCTTACATTTAAACCTTTAATCCATTTTGAGTTTATTTTTGTGTATGGTGTTAGAAAGTGTTCTATTTTCATTCCTTTACAGGTGGTTGACCAGTTTTCTCAGCACCACTTATTAAAGAGATTGTCTTTTCGCCATTGTATGTTTTTGCCTCTTTTGTCAAAGATAAGGTGTCCATAGATGCTTTATGCCCAGGACTGTAGCTTTGTAGTAGTCTGAAGTCAGGCAGGTTGATTCCTCCAGTTTCATTCTTCTTTCTCAAGATGACTTTGGCTATTCGAGATTTTTTGTTTCTATACTAGTTGTGAATTCTTTGTCCCATTTCTGTGAAAAATACCATTGGTAGCTTGATAGGGATTGCCTTGAATCTTTAGATTGCTTTGGCTAGTATACTCATTTTCACTATATTGATTCATCTAATCCATGAAGATGGTATATTTCTCCATCTATTTGGGTCATCTTTGATTTCTTTCATCAGTGTTTTATAGTTTTCTTTATATGGGTCTTTTCTTTATATAGGTCTTTTGTTTCTTTGGGTAAATTTATTCCTGAGTATTTTATTCTTTTCTTTGCAATGGTGAATGGGATTGTTTCCTTAATTTCTCTGTCTGTTGTTTTCATGTTTAGTCTATAGAAATGCAAGAGGTTTCTGTGTATTAATTTTATATCTTGCAACTTTACTGTATTCATTGATTAGCTCTAGTAATTTTATGATGGTATCTTTAGAGTTTTCTATGTAGAGGTTCAAGTCATCTGTGAATAGTGAGAGTTTTACTTCTTCTTTTCCAATCTGGATTCCTTTTATTTCTTTTTCTTATCTGATTGCTGTTGCTAGGATTTCCAAAACTATGTTGAATAGTAGTGGTGAGAGTGGGCACCCTTGTCTTGTTCCTGATTTTAGAGGAAATCCTTTCAATTTTTTTCCATTGAAGATAATGTTTGCTGTGAGTTTGTCATATATGGCTTTTATTTTGTTGAAAATGCTCCTTCTAGGCCTGCTTTCTGGAGAGTTTTTATCATAAATGGGTGTTGAATTTTGTCAAACATTTTCTCTGCATCTGTTGAGATAATCATATGGTTTTTACCTTTCAATTTGTTAATATAGTGTATCACATTGATTAATTTGTGAATAATGAAGAATCCTTGCATCCATGGAATAAAGTCCACTTGGTCATAATGTATGATCTTTTAATATGTTGTTGGATTCTTTTTGCTAAAATTTTGTTCAGGATTTTTCATTTATGTTCATCAGTGTCATTGGACTGCAGTTTTCTTTCTTTGTGACATCCTTGTCTGGTTTTGGTATTAGGGTGATGGTGGTCTCATAGAAAGAGTTTGGGAATTTACCTTCCTCTGCAATTTCTGAAAGAAGTTGAGTAGGATCAGTGTTAGCTCTTTTCTAAACTTTTGGTAGAATTCACCTGTGAAGCCATCTGATCCTGGGCTTTTGCTTTTTGGAAGATTTTTTATTACAGTTTTTATTTCTGTGATTGTGATTGGCCTTTTCAGTTTTTCTATTTCTTTCTGGTTCTGTTTTGGTATGTTATACTTTTCTATGAACTTGTCCATTTCTTCCCAGTTGTCCATTTTATTGGCATATAGTTGCTGATAGTAGTCTCTTATGATCCTTTGTATTTTTGTGTTGTCTGTTGTGATTCTCCATTTTCATTTCTAATTTTATTGATTTGATTATTCTTCCTATTCTTTTTGATGAGTATGGATAAAGGTTTGTCTATTCTATTTATCTTCTCAAAGAACCAACTTTTAGTTTTTTGATATCTGCTATAGTCCCCTCTGTTTCTTTTTCAATTATTTTTGCTCTAGTTTTTATGATTACCTTCCTTCTATTAACTTTGGGGTTTTGTTTTTGTTTTTGCTAGTTGATTTAGGTGTAAATTTAGATTGTTTTTTGATGTTTCTCTTGCATCTTAATATAGGCTTGTATTGCTTATAACCTCCCTTTTAGCACTGTTTTGGCTGAATCCCACAGGTTTTTGGTTGTTGTGTCTCCATTTTCATTTGTTGCTATGCATATTTTGAATTCCTTTTTGATTTCTTCTTGGATCTGTTTGTTATTCAGAAGAGTGTTGTTTAACCTCCATATGTTTGTGGTTTTTATAGTTTTTTTTTTTTTTTTTTTTTTTTACCCCCTGTGCACTTCAGTTGCTCAGTCGTGTCCGATTGTTTGTGACCCCATGGACTGCAGCATGCCCGGCTTCCCTGTTCCTCAACAACTCCCAGAGTTTACTCAAACTCATGTCCATTGAGTCGGTGATGACAGCCCCATCTCATCCTCTGTCATCCCGTTCTCCTCCCGCCTTCAATTTTTCCCAGGATCAGTGTCTTTTCAAATGAGTCAGCTCTTTGCACAAGGTGGCCAAAGTATTGGAGTTTCAGCTTCAAGATCAGCCCTTCCAATGAACACCCAGAAACTGATCTCCATTAAGATGGACTGGATCTCCTTGCAGTCCAAGGGACTCTCAAGACTCTTCTCCAACACCACAGTTCAAAAGCATTAATTCTTCGGCACTCAGCTCTCTTCACAGTCCAACTCTCACATCCATACATGACTACTGGAAAAACCATAGCCTTGACTAGATGGATTTTTGTTGGCAAAGTAATGTCTTTGCTTTTTAATATGCTACCTAGGTTGGTCATAACTTTCCTTCCAAGGAGTAAGCGTCTTTTAATTTCATGGCTGCAATCACCATCTGCAGTGATTTTGGAGCCCCCCAAAATAAAGTCTGACACTGCTTCCACAAAAATATAGTCTGACACTGCTTCCCATCTATTTCCCATGAAGTGATGAGACCAGATGCCATGATCATAGTTTTCTGAATGTAGAGCTTTAAGCCAACTTTTCCACTCTCTTTCACTTTCATCAAGAGGCTTTTTAGTTCCTCTTCACTTTCTGCCATAAGGGTGGTGTCATCTGCATATCTGAGGTTATTGATATTTCTCCCGGCAATCTTGATTCCAGCCTGTGCTTCTTCCAGCCCAGGCTTTCTCATAATCTACTCTGCATAGACGTTAAATAAGCAGGGTGACAATATATAGCCTTGATGTACTCCTTTTCCTATTTGGTACCAGTCTGTTGTTCATGACCTGTTTTAGCTGTTGCTTCCTGACATGCATACATATTTCTAAAGAGGCAGGTCAGGTGGTCTGGTATTCCCATCTCTTTCAGAATTTTCCACAGTTTATAGTGATCCACACAGTCAAAGGCTTTGGCATAGTCAATAAAGCAGAAATACATGATTTTCTGAAACTCTCTTGCTTTTTCAATGATCCAGCAGATGTTGGCAATTTGATCTCTTGTTCCACTGCCTTTTCTAAAACCAGCTTGAACATCTGGAAGTTCAAGGTTCATGTATTGCTGAAGCCTGGCTTGGAGAATTTTGAGCATTACATTACTAGCGTGTGGGATGAGTGCAATTGTGTGGTAGTTTGAGCATTCCTTGGCATTGCCTTTCTTAGGGATTGGAATGAAAACTGACCTTTTCCAGTCCTGTGGCCACTGCTGAGTTTTCCAAATTTGCTGGCATATTGAGTGCAGCACTTTCACAGCATCATCTTTCAAGATCTGAAACAGTTCAACTGGAATTCCATCACCTCCACTAGCTTTATTCGTAATGATGCTTTCTAAGGCCCACTTGACTTCACATTCCAGGATGTCTGGCTCTAGGTGAGTGATCACACCATTGTGATTATCTGGGTCATGAAGATCTTTTTTGTACAGTTCTTTTGTGTATTTTGGCCACCTCTTCTTAATATCTTCTGCTTCTGTTAGGTTCATATCATTTCTGTCCTTTATTGAGCCCATCTTTGCATGCAATGTTCCCTTGTTATCTCTAATTTTCTTGAAGTGATCTCTAGTCTTTCCCATTCTGTTGTTTTCCTCTATTTCTTTGCATTGATCACTGAGGAATGCTTTTTTATCTCTTCTTGCTATTCTTTGGAACTCTGCATTCAAATGGGAATATCTTTCCTTTGCTTTTCACAGCTATTTGTAAGGCCTCCTCAGACAGCCATTTTGCTTTTTTGCATTTCTTTTCCATGGGAATGGTCTTTATCCCTGTCTCCTGTACAATGTCAGGAACCTCCGTCCATAGTTCATCAGGCATTCTATCTATCAGACCTAGTCCCTTAAATCTGTTTGTCACTTTTGCTGTATAATCATAAGGGATTTGATTTAGGTCATACCTGAATGGTCTAGTGGTTTCCTCTACTTTCTTCCATTTAAGTCTGAATTTGGCAATAAGGAGTTCATGATCTGAGCCACAGTCATCTCCTGGTCTTGTTTCTGCTAACTGTATAGAGCTTCTCCATCTTTGGCTGCAAAGTATATAGTCAATCTGATTTCGGTGTTGGCCATCTGGTGATGTCCATGTGTAGAGTCTTCTCTTGTGTTGTTGGAAGAGGGTGTTTGCTATGACCAGTGCATTCTCTTGGCAAAACTCTATTAGCCTTTGCCCTGTTTCATTCCGTACTCCAAGGCCAAATTTGCCCGTTACTCCAGGTGTTTCTTGACTTCCTACTTTTGCATTTCTCTCCCCTATAATGAAAAGGACATCTTTTTTGGGTGTTAGTTCTAAAAAGTCTTGTAGTCCTTAATAGAACCTTTCAACTTTAGCTTCTTCAGCATTACTGGTTGTGACATGGGCTTGGATTACCGTGATATTGAATGGTTTGCCTTGGAAATGAACTGAGATCATTCTGTTGTTTTTGAGATTGCATCCAAGTACTGCATTTCGGACTCTCTTGTTTACCATGATGGCTACTCCATTTCTTCTAAGGTATTCCTGCCCAGAGTAGTAGATATAATGGTCATCTGAGTTAAATTCACCCATTCCAGTCCATTTTAGGTCACTGATTCCTAGAATGACAACGTTCACTCTTGCCATTTCCTGTTTGAACACTTCCAATTTGCCTTGATTCATGGACCTCACAGTCTAGGTTCCTATGCAATATTGCTCTTTACAGCATTGGGCCTTGCTTCTTTCACCAGTCCCATTCACAACTGGGTATTGTTTTTGCTTTGGCTCCATCCCGTCATTCTTTCTGGAGTTATTTCTCCACTGATCTCCAGTAGCATATTGGGCACCTACCAACCTGGGGAGTTCTGCTTTCAGTATCCTATCATTTTGCCTTTTCATACTGTTCATGGGGTTCTCAGGGTAAGAATACTGAAGTGGTTTGCCATTCCCTTCTCCAGTGGACCACATCTGTCAGACCTCTCCACCATGCCCCGTCCATCTTGTGTGACCCCACACAGCATGGCTTAGTTTCATTGAGTTAGACAAGACTATGGTCAGTGTGATCAGATTGGCTAGTTTTCTGTGATTATGGTTTCAGTGTCTCTGTCCTCTGATGCCCTCTCGCAACACCTACCGTCTTACTTGGTTTCCTCTTACCTCAGACGTGGGGTAGCTCCTCTCGGCCCCTCGTGCGCCTTCACAGCCTGGTGCTCTTGGTTGCTGCCCCTGACCTTGGGTGAGGTGTAGCTCCTCTCAGCCGTGGTTCTGCGTGGTCCGTCGCAGCTTCCGCACTTCTGTGTGGTCCATAGCAGCCGCTGTGCTTCTAATCTTACTGCATTGTGATCAAAAAAGATTGTTGAAATGATTTCAATTTTTTAAAGTTTACCAAGGCTAGATTTGTGGCCTAGGAAGTGATCTATTCTGGAGAATGTTCCATGTGCACTTGAGAAAAGGGTGAAATGAATTGTTTTGGAATGAAGTGCCTTGTAAATATCAATTATGTCTAACTGATCCATTGTATTATTTAAAGCTTGTGTTTCCTTGCTAATTTTCTTTCTGGTTAATCTATCCATAGGTGTGAATGGGGTATTAAAGTCCCCCACTATTATTGTGTTACTGTTAATTTCCCCTTTCATACTTGTTAGCATTTGTCTATGGATTGAGGTGTCCCTATATTGGGTGTATATACAATTGTTATATCTTATTCTTGGACTGATCCTTTGATCATTATGTAGTGTTCTTCTTTGTCTCTTATCATAATCTTTATTTCAAAGACCATTTTAACTGATATGCATATTGCTACTGCTGCTTTCTTTTGGTCTCCATTTGCATGAAATATCTTTTTCCAAATCCTTACTTTCAGTCTGTATGTGACCCTAGGTTTGACGTGGGTCTCTTCTGGACAGCAACTATGCGGGTCTTCTTTATGTATCCATTCAGCTAGGCTTTGTCTTTCAGTTGGAGAATTTAACCCATTTACATTTAAGGTAATTGTTGATAAGTATGATCCTGTTTACCATTTACTTTGTTGTTTTGGGTTCATTTTTATAAACCTTTACTGTGTTTCCTGTCTAGAGAAGATCCTTTAGCATTTGTTGAAGAGCTGGTTTGGTGGTGCTGAATTCTCTCAGCTTTTGCTTGTCTGTAAAGCTTTTGATCTCCTACATATCTGAATGAGATCCTGGCTGGGTAGAGTAATATTTGTCATATGTATTTCTATTTCATCACTTTACATATGTCCTGCCATTCCCTTCTTGCCTGAAGAGTTTCTATTGAAAGATTAGCTTTTATCCTTATGGGGATCTGCTTGTGTGTTATTTGTTGCTTTTCCTTTGCTGCTTTTAATATTTTCTCTTTGTGCTTAGTTTTTGTTAGTTTGATTAATATGTGTCTTGGATTGTTTTGTGTTGGGTTTAGCATGTTTGGTACTGTCTCGATTTCTTGGAATTGGGTAGCTATTTCCTTCCCCAATTTTGGGAAGTGAAGTAAAACTCACTCAGTCATGTCCAACGCTTTGCAACCCCATGCACCATACAGTCCATGGAATTCTTCAGGCATGATTAGTGGAGTGGGTAGCCTTTCCCTTCTCCAGGGCATCTTCTCAACCTGGGGATTGAAACCAGGTCTCTTGCATTGCAGGCAGATTTGCTACCAGCTGAGCCACAAGGTAAGGCCCCATTTTAGGGAAGTTTTTGACTATTATCTCCTCAAGTATTTTCTCATGCCCTTTCTTTTTGTCTTCTTCTTCTAGAACAGCTATGATTCAAATGTGGGTCATTTAGCATTGTCCCGGAGGTCTCTGAGGTTGTCCTCATTTCTTTTTTCTTTTATTGTCTCTGCTTCATTTATTTCCACCATTCTATCTTCCATCTCACCCATCCTCCCTTCTGCCTCAGTTATTCTACTGTTGGTTCCTTCCACAGAGTGTTTTTAATCTCAATGATTGCATTGTTCATTATTGATTGGGTCTTCTTTATTTTTCTTAGGTCCTTGTTGAACCTTTCTTGCACCTTCTCAATCCTTGTCTCTAGTCTATTTAGCTGTAACTCCATTTTGTTTTCAAGATTTGAATCATCTTTACTGTAATTATTCTGAATTCCTTTCCAGGTAGACTACCTATCTCCTCCTCTTCTGTTTTGTTTAGTGGGTTTTTAGCACATTCCTTCACCTGGTAAATATTTTTCTACCTTTTCGTTTTGCTTAGATTGCTGTGTGTTTGGAGTGCCCTTTCTGCAAGCTGGAAGGTCGTGATTCCCCTTAGAGTGGAGACTGATCCCCATGGGTGGGGTTTTACCAGCGGCTTTTCAAGGTTTCCTGGTTGGGGGAACTTCTGTCTGTGTTCTGGTGGGTGAAGCTGGATCTCTTCTCTCTGGGAGGCAAGGAAGTGTCCAGTAGTGACTTTAAGGGTGTCTATGGGTTTATTGTGGCTTTGGGAAGCATTCCTTTTAATATTCAGGATTGTACTCCTATTTTGCTGGAGAATTAACACGGTTTGTGTTGCACTGTAACTTACAGGCTTATTAGTAGAGCTTGGTTTCACTGTAGGTATGTAACGAGAATTTTGAGTGGTCTACTAATATTCCCTAAAGTCAGGAGTTCTGTGATGTTCTAAAGTTCTGAATTTGAGCCCCCTTCTCTGGGTTTCAGCCCTCCTTTTACAGTAGACACAAGAGTCCTTCATTCATACAGCACAGAATATAAAACTCCTAGAGTAATGGTGAAACAGCTCTCCACATCCAGGGACACTCGGAAGATTCACAGAATTATATAGAAAAGAAAAGAGGGAGGAGGGACATAAAAGTGACCAAGGGGAGAAAGTTCACTTCAGTTCAGTTCAGGGACTCAGTCGTGTCTAAATTTTTGCAGCCCCATGGACTGTAACCTGCCAGGGTTCCCTGTACATCACCAAAACCCGGAACTTTCTCAAACTCATGTCCAACCACTTGGTTATATGATCCAACCATCTCATCCTCTGTTGTTCTGTTCTCTTACTGCCTTAAATCTTTCCCAGCATCAAGGTTTTTTTCCAATGAGTCAGTTCTTTGCAGCAGGTGGCCAAAGTATTGGAGTTTCACCTACTGCATTAGTCCTTCCAATGAATATTCAGGACTGATGTCCTTTAGGATGGACTCTTGATCACCTTGCTGTACAAGGAGATCTCCTGGAGTCCAAAGACTCAAGAGTCTTATTCAACACCAAACATAAAAAGCATCAATTCTTCAGCACTCAGCTTTCACGTCCATACATGACTACTGGAAAAACTACATACATCCATATATGACTACTGTCTAGTCTTTGGCTAGACAGATATTTGTCAGCAATGTAGTGTCTCTGCTTTTTAAAATGTTGTCTAAGTTGGCCATAACTTTTCTTCCAAAGAGCAAGTGCCTTTTAATTTCATGGCTTCAGTCACCATCTGCAGTGATTCTGAAGCCCCCCCAAAAATAAAGTCTGTCACTGTTTCCATTGTTTCCCCATCTATTTGTCATGAAGCGATGGGACTGGATGCCATGATCTAGTTTTTGGAATGGTGAGTTTTAAGCCAACTATTTCACTCTCATCTTTCACTTTCATCAAGAGGCTCTTTAGTTCTTCCTCTCTTTCTGCCATAAGGATGGTATCATCTCTGTATTTGAGGTTACTGATATTTCTCCTGGAAATCTTGATGTCAGCCTGTGGTTCATTTAGCCTGGCATTTTGCAAGATGTGCTTTGCATGTAAGTTAAATAAGCAGGGTGACAATATACAGCCTTGACGTACTCCTTTCCCAACTTGGAGCCAGTTCATGTTTCCATGTCTAGTTCTAACTGTAGCTTCTTGACCTGCATACAGACTTCCCAGGAAGCAGGTAAGGTGGTCTAGTATTCCAATCTCCTTAAGAATTTGAAACAATTTGTTGTGATCCACACAGTCAACGTGTTTGGCATAGTCGATAAAGCAGAAGTAGATGTTTTTCTGGAAGTCTCTTGCTTTTTCTATGATCCAACAGATGTTGGCAATTTGATCTCTGGTTCTTCCACCTTTTCTAAATCCAGGTTGAACATCTCGAAGCTCATGGTTCACATACTGATGAAACCTGGGATTGGAATCAAAACTGTTGAGTAGTCCAAATTTGTTCACATGTTGAGAGCAGCATATTAACAGCATCACCTTTTAGGGTTTAAAATGGCTCATCTGTAATTCCATCACCTCCACTAGCTTTGTTTGTAGTGATGCTTCCTAAGGCCCACTTGAATTCACATTCCAGGATATCTGGCTCTAGCTGATTGATCACACCATCATAGTTATCTGGGTCATGAAGATCTTATTTGTATAGTTCTTTTGTGTACTCTTGCCACCCCTTCTTAATATCCTCTGCTTCTGTTAGGTCCATACCATTTCTGTCCATTATTATGTTCATTGTTGCATGAAATGTTCCCTTGGTATCTCTAATTTTCTTGAAGAGATCTCTAGCCTTTCCCATTATTATGTTTTCCTCTGTTTCTTTGCATTGATCACTGAGGAACACTTTTTTTTTTCATTTATTTTTATTAGTTAGAGGCTAATTACTTTACAATATTGTAGTGGTTTTTGCCATACATTAACATGAATCAGCCATGGATTTACATGTGTTCCCCATCCTGAAGCCCCCTCCCATCTCCCTCCCCATCCCATCCCTCTGGGTCATCGAAGTGTACCAGCCCTGAGCACTTGTTTCATGCATCCAACCTGGACTGGCGATCTGTTTCACACTTGATAATATATATGTTTCAATGTTATTCTCTCAGATCTTCCCACCCTCGCCTTCTTCCATAGAGTCCAAAATTTATTCTATACATCTGTGTCTCTTTTTCTGTCTTGCATATAGGGTTATCGTTACCATCTTTCTAAATTTCATATATATGAATTAGTATATTGCATTGGTGTTTCTTTCTGGCTTACTTCACTCTGCATAATGGAATCCAGTTTCATCCATCTCATTAGAACTGCTTCAAATGTATTCTTTTTAATGGCTGAGTAATATTCCATTGTGTATACGTACCACAGCTTTCTTATCCATTCGTCTGCTGGTGGGCATCTAGGTTGCTTCCATGTCCTGGCTATTATAAACAGTGCTGCGATGAACATTGGGGTGCATGTGTTTCTTTCAGTTCTGGTTTCCTCAGTGTGTATGCCCAGAAGTGGGATTGCTGGGTCATATGGCAGTTCTATTTCCAGTTTTTTAAGAAATCTCCACACTGTTCTCCATAGTGGCTGTACTAGTTTGCATTCCCACCAAGAGTGTAAGAGGGTTCCCTTTTCTCCACACCCTCTCCAGCATTTATTGCTTGTAGACTTTTGGATAGCAGCCATCCTGACTGGCGTGTAATGGTACCTCATTGTGGTTTTGATTTGCATTTCTCTGATAATGAGTGATGTTGAGCTTCTTTTCATGTGTTTGTTAACCATCTGTATGTCTTCTTTGGAGAAATGTCTGTTTAGATCTTTAGCCCATTTTTTGATTGGGTCATTTATTTTTCTGGAGTTGAGCTGGAGGAGTTGCTTGTATATTTTTGAGATTAATCCTTTGTCTGTTGCTTCGTTTGCTATTATTTTCTCCCAATCTGAGGGCTGTCTTTTCACCTTGCTTATAGTTTCCTTTGTTGTGCAAAAGCTTTTAAGTTTATTTAGGTCCCATTTATTTATTTTTGCTTTTATTTCCAATATGCTGGGAGGTGGGTCATAGAGGATCTTGCTGTGATTTATGTCAGAGAGTGTTTTGCCTATGTTCTCCTCTAGGAGTTTTATAGTTTCTGGTCTTATATTTAGAACTTTAATCCATTTTGAATTTATTTTTGTGTATGGTGTTAGAAAGTGTTCTAGTTTCCTTCTTGTACAAGTGGTTGACCAGTTTTCTCCACACCACTTGTTAAAGAGGTTGTCTTTTTTCCATTGTATAGTCTTGCCTCCTTTGTTGAAGATAAGGTGTCCATAGGTTCGTGGATTTATCTCTGGGCTTTCTATTTTGTTCCATTGATCTATATTTCTGTCTTTGTGCCAGTACCATACTGTCTTGATGACTGTGGCTTTGTAGTAGAGCCTGAAGTCAGGCAGGTTGATTCCTCCAGTTCCATTCTTCTTTCTCAAGATTGCTTTGGCTATTCGAGCAATTTTATATTTCCATACAAACTGTGAAATTATTTGTTCTAGTTCTGTGCAAAATACCGTTGGTAGCTTGATAGGGATTGCATTGAATCTATAGATTGCTTTGGGTAGTTTAGTCATTTTCTCAATATTGATTCTTCCAATCCATGCAAACGGTATATTTCTCCATCTATTTGTGTTCTCCTTGATTTCTTTCATCAGTGTTTTATAGTTTTCTATATATAGGTCTTTTGTTTCTTTAGGTAGATATACTCCTAAATATTTTATTCCTTTTGTTGCAGCGGTGAATGGTATTGTTTCCTTAATTTCTCTTTCTGTTTTCTCATCGTTAGTGTATAGGAATGCAAGGGATTTCTGTGTGTTAATTTTATATCGTGTAACTTTACTATATACTTTGATTAGCTCTAGTAATTTTCTGGTGGAGTCTTTAGGGTTTTCTATGCAGAGGACCATGTCATCTGCAAACAGTGAGAGTTTCACTTCTTTTCCTATCTGGATTCCTTTTATTTCGTTTTCTGCTCTGATTGCTGTGGCCAACACTTCCAAAACTATGTTGAATAGTAGTGGTGAGAGTGGGCACCCTTGTCTTGTTCCTGACTTTAGGGGAAATGCTTTCTATTTTTCACCATTGAGGATATTGTTTGCTGTGGGTTTGTCATATATAGCTTTTATTATGTTGAGCTATGTTCCTTCTATTCTTGCTTTCTGGAGAGTTTTTATCAAAAATGGATGTTGAATTTTGTCAAAGGCTTTTTCTGCATCTATTGAGATAATCATACAGTTTTTATCTTTCAACTTGTTAATGTGGTGTATTACATTGATTGATTTGCGGATATTGAAGAATCCTTGCATTCCTGGGATAAAGCCCACTTGGTCATGGTATACAATCTTTTTAATATGCTATTGGATTCTGTTTGCTAGAATTTTGTTAAGGATTTTTGCACCTATGTTCACCAGTGATATTGGCCTGTAGTTTCCTTTTTTTTGTTTCATCTCTGTCTGGTTTTGTTATTAGGGTGATTGTGGCCTCATAGAATGAGTTTGGAAGTCTACCTTCTTCTGCAATTTTCTGGAAGAGTTTGAGTAAGATAGGTGTTAGCTCTTCTCTAAATTTTTGGTAGAATTCAGCTGTGAAGCCATCTGGTCCTGGGCTTTTGTTTGCTGGAAGATTTCTGATTACAGTTTCGATTTCTGTGCTTGTGATTGGTCTGTTAAGATCTTCTATTTCTTCCTGGTTCAGTTTTGGAAAGTTATACTTTTATAGGAATTTGTCCGTTTCTTCCAAGTTGTCCATTTTATTGGCATATAGCTGCTGGTAGTAGTCTCTTATGATCCTTTGTATTTCAGTGTTGTCTGTTGTGATCTCTCCATTTTCATTTATAATTTTGTTGGTTTGGTTCTTCTCCCTTTGTTTCTTGATGAGTCTGGCTAATGGTTTGTCAATTTTATTTATCTTTTCAAAAAACCAGCTTTTAGCATTGTTGATTTTTGCTATGGTCTCTTTTGTTTCTTTTGCATTTATTTCTGCCCTAATTTTTAAGATTTGTTTCCTTCTACTAACCCTGGCGTTCATTTCTTCCTTCTCTAGTTGCTATATGTGTAGAGTTAGATTATTTATTTGACTTTTTCCTTGTTTCTTGAGGTAAGACTGTTTTGCTATGAACCTTCCCCTTAGCACGGGTTTTACAGTATCCCATAGGTTTGGGGTTATTGTGTTTTCATTTTCATTCATTTCTATGTATATTTTTATTTCTTCTATGATTTGTTGTTTATTCAGAAGCATGTTATTTAGCCTCCATATGTTGGAATTTTTAATAGTTTTTTCCTGTAATTGAGATCTAATCTTACTGCATTGTGGTCAGAAAAGATGACTGGAATGATTTCAATTTTTAAAAATTTACCAGGGCTAGATTTATGGCTGAGGATATGATCTATTCTGGAGAAGGTTCTGTGTGCACTTGAGAAAAAGGTTAAGTTGATTGTTTTGGGGTGAAACGTCCTATAGATGTCAATTAGGTCTAGCTGGTCCATTGTGTCCTTTAAAGTTTGTGTTTCCTTGTTAATTTTCTGTTTAGTTGATCTATCCACAGGTGTGAGTGGGGTATTAAAGTCTCCCACTATTATTGTGATATTGTTAGTTTCCCCTTTCATACTTGTTAGCACTTGCCTTACATATTGTGGTGCTCCTATGTTGGGTGCATATATATTTATAATTGTTATATCTTCTTCTTGGATTGATCCTTTGATCATTATGTAGTGTCCTTCTTTGTCTCTTTTCACAGCCTTTATTTGAAAGTCTATTTTGAGTATTATGATATGAGTATTGCGACTCCTGCTTTCTTTTTGTCTCCATTTGTGTGAAATATTTTTTTTCCAGCCCTTCACTTTCAGTCTGTATGTGTCCCTTGTTTTGAGGTGAGTTTCTTGTAGACAGCATATACAGGGGTCTTACTTTTGTATCCATTTAGCAAATCTTTGTCTTTTGGTTGGGGCATTCAACCCATTTACATTTAAGGTAATTATTGATAAGTATAGTCCCATTGCCACTTAGCTTTTTTGGGGGGTTCGCGTTTATACAACCTTTTCTGTGTTTCCTGTCTAGAGAAGATCCTTTAGCATTTGTTGAAGAGCTGGTTTGGTGGTGCTCAATTCTCTCAGCTTTTGCTTGTCTGTAAAGCTTTTGAATTCTCCTTCATATCTGAATGAGATCCTTGCTGGGTACAGTAATCTAGGTTGTAGGTTATTCTCTTTCATCACTTTAAGTATGTCCTGCCATGCCCTTCTGGCCTGAAGATTTTCTATTGATAGATCAGCTGTTATCCTTATGATAATCCCCTTGTGTGTTATTTGTTGTTTCTCTCTTGCTGCTTTTAATATTTGTTCTTTGTGTTTGATCTTTGTTAATTTGATTAATATGTGTCTTGGGGTGTTTTCCCTTGGGTTTATCCTGTTTGGGACACTCTGGGTTTCTTGGACTTGTGTGACTATTTCCTTCCCCATTTGGGGAAAGTTTTCAGCTATTACCTCCTCGAGTATTTTCTCATGGCCTTTCCTTTTGTCTTCTTCTGGGACTCCTATGATTCGAATGTTGGGACATTTCACATTGTCCCAGAGGTCCCTGAAGTTGTCCTCATTTCTTTTGATTCTTTTTTCTTTTTTCCTCTCTGTTTCATTTATTTCCACCATTTTATCTTCTACCTCACTTATCCTATCTTCTGCCTCCATTATTCTACTGTTGGTTCCCTCCAGAGTGTTTTTAATCTCATGTATTGCATTATTCATTTTTATTTGACTCTTTTTTATTTCTTCTATGCCCTTGTTAAACATTTCTTGCATCTTCTCAATCCTTGTTTCCAGGCTATCTATCTGTAACTCCATTCTGTTTTCAAGATTTTGGATCATTTTTGTTATCATTATTCTAAATTCTTTTTCAGGTAGATTCCCTATCTCCTCCTCTTTTGTTTGGCTTGGTGGGCATTTTTCATGTTCCTTTACCTGCTGGGTATTTCTCTGCCTTTTCATCTTATTTATATTTCTGTGTATGGGGTGGCCTCTCTGTATTCTGGTAGTCTGTGGTTCCTTTTTATTGTGGAGGTTTCTCCCAGTGGGTGGGGTTGGACGATTGGCTTCAAAGTTTCCTGGTTAGGGAAGCTTGCATTGGTGTTCTGGTGGGTGGAGCTGGATTTCTTCTCTCTGGAGTGCAATGGAGTGTCCAGTAGTGAGTTTTGAGATGGGTCTATGGGTTTGGTGTGACTTTGGGCAGCCTGTATATTGATGCTCAGGGCTATGTTCCTGTGTTGCTACAGAATTTGTGTAGTATGTCTTGCTCTGGAATTTATTGGTTCTTGGGTGGTGGTTGGTTTCAGTGAAGGTATAGAGGCTTTTGGATGATCTCTTATTAATTAACGTTCCCTGTAGTCAAGGGTTCTCTGGTTTTCTCAGGTTTGGGGTTTAAGCCTCCTGCCTTTGGATTTCAGTCTTATTCTTCCAGTAGCCTCAAGAATTCTCCATCCATACAGGACTGATAATAAAACTTCTAGGTTAGTGGTGAAAACATTGTCCACAGTGAGGGACACCCAGAGAAGTTCACAGAGTTACATTAAGAAGAGGAGAAGGAGGAAGGAGATAGAGGTGATTAAGAGGAGAGAAAGGGGGACTCAAGAGGAGAGAGACAGATCTAGGCAGCACTCTGTTCCCTAAGTGTTCTCTGCAGCCCAGAACACCCACAGAGATTCACAGAGTTGGATTGAGAAGAGTAGGGGGAGGGAGGAAATAGAGGTGATCTGGGGGAGAAAAAGGAGAGTAAAAGAGGGGGAGTGAGTAATCAAACCAGTAATCACATTCCTGAGTAAAAATGTTTTTGAAATGACCAAAATTGATATCAAATACTGAAAAACAAAGATTAAAAATCTAGAGTAGATGTTAGACTCTTGAAAATGCAATATTTAAAAAAAAAACCCAAAAGATAAGAAATTTAAGAAATATATATGAAGTTCACTTTAAAAATAGGGTCCTTTTTTTTTTTTTTTTTTGCAAGGTTATCAGTTCAGTTCAAGTTGCTCAGTCGTGTCCGACTCTTTGCGACCCCATGAATCACAGCACACCAGGCCTCCCTGTCCATCACGAACTCCCGGAGTTACTCAAACTCATGCCCATCGAGTCAGTGATGCCATCCAGCCATCTCATCCTCTGTTGTCCCCTTCTCATCCTGCCCCCAATCCCTCCCAGCATCAGGGTCTTTTCCAATGACTCAACTCTTCACATGAGGTGGCCAAAGTATTGGAGTTTCAGCTTCAGCATCAGTCCTTCCAATGAACACCGAGGACTGATCTCCTTCAGGATGGACTGGTTGGATCTCCTTGCAGTCCAAGGGACTCTCAAGAGTCTTCTCCAACACCACCGTTCAAAAGCATCAATTTTTCAGCACTCAGCTTTCTTCACAGTCCAACTTTGACATCCATACATGACCACTGGAAAAACCATAGCCTTGAGTAGATGGACCTTTGTTGACAAAGTAATGTCTCTGCTTTTTTATAGTGGGTTATTAAAATGAAAATTAAGGAGTAATAGAGGGCTTTTAAAAAAAGAAAAAAATTTTTAATTAAAAAAATAGTGAAACTATATCTAGGAATTTCTCTGGAGCTGTTGTGGGCAGTGTGGGTTCAGTTCAGCTTCAGATAGTTCCTTTTTCCAGCTTACACTTCTCAATATCTATAGGCCCCTTCCAGTGCAATCAGTGTTAACTACAGGGATTTTAATCTGTTGTACCTGTCACTTCTAAGGCGGTTCCCTTTGTTTATCTTGCTTCTGTTTGCAGGTCTCTTCAGTGTCTAATTTCTGCCCTGACACAAGTGGGCAGAGGTAGTCTCTTGTTTAGGTTCGCTTGTTCAGTCGTGCTGTGGGGAGGGAGGGGCACTGCAAACAAATATCACTGGCATGTGTGGGGAGTACTCACAGTGTTCTGGCCACACTGGGTTTGCCCCCGCTCACGGCACATGTGCTTTCCCTGTCTACACTGCTCAGGCTCCAGGCTGCTCTACAGGGAACGGGCCCTGAGCTGTGTGCTCTTCCCAGGCCTAAGCCGCTTAGGTTCAGGTTCTCGGGTACTCCACATAGGTGCAGACTAGGGTTGGGCCTGCGTTTTGTACCTTGAGGAAGGTTTTTTTAATCTCCTTCCTAGTCTTTGGATCTCTGCATTCAGATGGGTATGTCTTTCCTTTCCTCCTTTTCCTTTAGCTTCTCTTCTTTTCTTATCTATTTTTAAGGCCTTGTCAGACAACCACTTTGCCTTTTTCCATTTCTTTTCTTTGTACCCAAGTTTCTTTTGATTGTACCCAAGTACTGTATTTTGGACTCTTTTGTTAACTACAAGGGCTACTCCATTTCTTCTAAGGGATTCCTGCCCTCAGTAGTAGATATTATGATCATCTGAATTAAATTCACCCATTCTACTCTGTTTTAGTTGACAGATTCCTAAAATGTTTATGTTCACTCTTGCCATCTCCTGTTTGACCACTTCCAATTTACCTTGATTCATGGACCTAACATTCCAGGTTCCTATGAAATATTGTTCTTTCCATCACCAGTCACATCCACAGCTGGGCATTGTTTTCACTGTGGCTCCGTCTCTTCATTCTTTTTGGAGTTATTTCTTCACTCTTCTCCAGTAGCATATTGGGCACATACTTACCTGGGGAGTTCATATTTAGTGTCATATCTTGTTGCCTATTCATACTGTTCATGGGGTTCTCAAGGCAAAATACTGAAGTGGCTTGCCATTCCCTTCTCCTGTGGACCACATTTTGTCAGAACTCTCCACCATGACCTGTCTGTCTTGGGTGGCCCTGTATGTCATGGCTCATAGTTTCCTTGAGTTAGACAAGCCTGTGCTCCATGTAATCAGTTTGATTAGTTTTCTGTGATTGTGGTTTTCAATCTGTCTGCCCTCTGATGGAGAAGGATAAAAGGCTTATGGAAGCTTCCTGATGGAAGAGACTGACTGTGGAGAAGACTGGGTTTTGTCCTGATGGGTGAGGCCATGCTCAGTAAATCTTTAATCCAATTTTCTGTTGATGGGTGGGACTAGGTTCCCTCCTTGTTGTTTGACCTGAGACCAAACTTTGTTGGTGGAGGTAATGAAGACAAAGGTGACCTCCTTCAGATGGTCCCATACACGCAAGGCCACAGTCAGTGCCCCTGATCCTGCAGCAGGCCACCACTGACCCACAGCTTCACCAGAGACTCCTGAACACTCACAGTTAATTCTGGATCATTCTCTTGTGGGGTCACTGCTCCTTTCTCCTGGGTCCTGGTATGCACAAGGTTTTGTTTGTGCCTGCCAAAAGTCTGTTCCCCCAGTCCTGTGTAAGTTCTATAATCAAATCCCATTTGCTTCCAAAGTCAAATTCCCTGGTGGTTCTCAGTCCTTCTGCCAGATCCTTTATTGGAAAATCTGTTGTGGGTCCTAGAACTTTCCTAACAGTGCACAGATTTATTTGGTATAATTGTTTTGCAGTGTGTGGGTCGTCTGCTCAATGGCTCTATGGTGGGTTTAGTGGCGACCTCCTCCATGAGGGCTTATGCCACATGCTGTGTGACCCAGGTCTGTTGCACTCAGAGTCCCTGCCCCTGCAGCAGGCCACTGCTGACCCGTAGTTCTGCAGGAGATGCTCAAACACTCAAAGGCAAGTCTGGCTCAATCTCTGTGGGGTCTATGGGTCCTGGTGCACACAAGGTTTTGTCTGAGTCCTCTGAACGTCTCTGGCAGGTATGGAGTTTGATTCTAAATGCAATTCTGCCTCTCCTACCATCTTGATGGGGCTTCTCCTTTGCCCTTGGATATGGGGTATCAGTTTATGGTGAGATACAACATTCTCCTGTTGGTGGTTATTCAGCAGTGAGTTGTAATTTTGGAGTTCTCTCAGGAGAAGATGAGCACACACTCTTCTACTGCACCATCGTGTGTGTAAGGAGGAGAAAAAGTGTCAACAGGAGACAGAGCAATCAAGCCAGTAACCAAATCCCTAAGTGCTCTCCAGAGCAGGCATAGCCAGAGAGATTCAGAGAGTTATACAGAGAAAAGAAGAGGTAGGAAGAACATAGAGGAGAAGAACCTGAAGGAGAAGAGGGAGAGTCAAGAAGAGAGAGAGTGATGAAGCTAGTGATCAAATCCATAAGTGAAAATAGATAGTGAAGAAAGATTCTTAAAGGTACAATATTGATAACCAATATAAAAAAACAAAGATTAAAAACCTAGAATAAAGGTTAGACTCTCAAAAATACAATATAAAAAATACAAAACAAAATCGATCACAACAATTTAAAAAATATATATGGAATCTGTTTTATAAAATAGGGTTTTTTTTAAGAAAGGTGATACTAGTCTATAAAAATGAAAATTAATGGAGTAATAAAGTGCTTAAATTTCTTTTTTTTTTCCATTTATTTTTATTAGTTGGAGGCTAATTACTTTACAACATTGCAGTGGTTTTTGTCATACATTGAAATGAATTAGCCATGGATTTACATGTATTCCCCATCCCGGTCCCCTCTCCCACCTCCCTCTCCACCCGATCCCTCTGGGTCTTCCCAGTGCACGAGGCCCGAGCACTTGTCTCATGCATCCAACCTGGGCTGGTGATCTGTTTCACCCTAGATAATATACATGTTTCGATGCTGTTCTCATGAAACATCCCACCCTCGCCTTCTCCCACAGAGTCCACAAGTCTGTTCTATACATCTGAGTCTCTTTTTCTGTTTTGCATATAGGGTTATCATCTTTCTAAATTCCATATATATGTGTTAGTATACTGTAATGGTCTTTATCTTTCTGGCTTATTAAATTTTTTAAATTTTTAAAATTAAAAAGTGGTAATAGTAAAAATATACCTAGGAATTTCTCTGGAGCTGTTGTGGGCAGTGTGGGGTCAGTTCAGTGTCAGTCCCTTGTTTCGGCTTTTATTTTTCTCAAGGTCTATAGTTGCTCCTCAAATGCACAGTCTCAGCACTAACTGCAGGTTTTTAATCTGTTGCGCTTGTAACTTCTGGTGCGGTTCCCCCTTCTTGTTTATTTTGGATTCCTCTGTTTGCAGTCTCTTCGGTGTCTGATTTCTGTCCTGCCGCGAGTGGGCGAAGGTGGTCACTAGTTTAGGCTCACTTGTTCAGCTGTGCTGTGCAGAGGGAGGGACACCACAAACACTTGCCGCTGGCATGAGTGGGGAGCTCACAGTGGATGGACAGCACTGGGTTTCCCAAGCCCAGGTTTCCACACTGCTCAGGCTCCAGGGTGCTCTGCAAGGCCACTCTCCCAAGTGGGCCCTGCATTTCGTGCACTTCCCAGGCCTAAGCTTCTCAAGCTCCTGGACTCTGCAAAAGCACAGACCCAGATGATATGGGCTGTGTGTTTGTGTCCTTCCCAGGCCCAAGCCACTCAGGTGACCGGGTGCTTGGCAAGTGCACTGTCCCAGGTGGGCCTTGCATCTTATGCACATCCCTGGTCCCGGCTGCTTGGTTTCCTGGGTGTGCCCTGAGGGTACAATCCCAGGTCTGCTGTGTGTCCCCTCTGGGGAACTGATCTCAGGCTGTGACACTCCTGGCAGATGTGAACCATCAGGATCCCAGGAAGATGTGGTTAGCAACCAGCAGCCTGCCCACAGTCTGGTGGAAGATGCAGTCTCTGGGTCGAGACTGCAGCAGCCCCTTGCTTTCTGGCTCTGGCTGCTGCACACCTGCCTCTCTGCCTCTGGGGAGGGCAGGCCCTAAACAGCAGCTGGCTTGCTGTCCTTTGGTATTTGCTAGGGCACAATGCTTTGTTCTGAGAGCATGTCAGGGGTCACCATGAGGCTTTAGAACCTTTCCCAGGACAGGTCCCTTTTTTGTTTTTTGTCTCACTAGTGATCCCATGGTTTGGGTTGCTGTGTCACCTTAGCCCCCTCAGATTGTCCTAAGGGCATTCAAGCCTGGTCCTTACCCTAAGAATCAGTGATGCAGCCCACGCCTCCCTGTCCAGTTCCCACTCGCTGCTGGCGGACTTGCGTGTCTGTGCTGTTTCTCCACTGGTAGTTGTGGTTAGGCACATATCCTGTGTCCTTTCTTTTTCCAGTTATGTTGCCCTTTGAGATTCTCAAGCTCCCCACCAACACACCTATGTAGGGTTTCCTATTGCGTGGAGATGTCTCCTTCTTCACGGCTCCCTCCTCAAAATGGGTCTCCATCCCTAAATACTTTCTCTCTGCTTTCATATTTTATGTTTTGTCCTACCTCCTTTCAAAGAGATTGGGCTGCCTTTCTCGGTGCCTGATGTCCTCCGCCAGCATTCATTAAGTTGTTTTGTGGAAGTTGCTCAACATTCAAATGATCTTTTGATGAATCTGTGGGATAGATAATGGTCTCTCACGTCCTATTCTTCTTACATCTTGGGACAGCTTTATTTATTTTTCATTACAGTATAGTTGACTTGCAATATTGTATTAATTTCTGATGTACAGCAAAGTGATTCAGTTATACATATAGATTATTCTTTTTAATATTAGTTTCTATTATGGTTTATCACAGGATATTGAATATCATGTTCTATAAGTAGGACACTACTTATCCATTCTATATATAATAGTTTGCATCAGCTAACTCAAGTTCCCAATCCATCCCTTCCCCACTTCCTATCCCCCTGTCAACCATAAGTCTGTTTTCTATGTCTATAAGCCTATTTCTGTTCATTTGTATCATAGTTAGGTTCATTTGTATCATAATGTAGATCCCAGGTATGTGATACCATATGATTTTTGTCTTCCTTTTAATCCATTCATATTGCTGCAAATGGCATTATTTCATATACATATACATATAACATCTTCTTTATATGTCAATGGATAGTCCAGGTCATTGCTATGTCTTGGCTATTGTGAATAGTGCTGCTAGGAAAATCGTGGTGCGTGTATCTTTTTGAATTATAGTTTTGTCTGGATATACACCCAGGGATGGGATGTCTGAATCATATGGCAACTCTATTTTTAGTTTTCTGAGGAAACTCCATATTGTTTTCCATAGTAGGTGTACCAACTTACACTCCTAACATAGTGTAGGAAGATGCCCTTCTTACCACACCTTCTCCAGTATTTGTTATTTGTAGAATTTTAAATGATGGTCATTTTGACCAGTGTGAGGTGATACCTCATTATAGTTTTGAGTTGTATTTCTCTAATAATTAACAATTTTGAGCATCTTTTCACATGCCTGTTGGGCATCTGTATTGAAATCTATTTATGATAGAAACTGTTAACAAAATGGGTGTAGAAGGAACATACCTGAACAAAATAAGGCCATGCAGTGTAAGCCCACAGCTAGCATGTTTCTCAACAGTGTAAAATTGAAAGCATTTACTCTAGGGTCAGGAACAAGACAGGGATGCTCACTCTCACCACTTTTATTCAACAGAGTATTGGAAATCCTAGGCACAGCAATCACATAAGAAAAATGAATAAGAGGAATCCAAGTTGGAAAGGAAGAAGGAAAACTCACTCTGCACATGGCATCATATTATACATAGAACAATGAACTGGGTAAAGTTGCAGCATATGAAGTTATGCAGACTATATTACAAAGCTACTATCAAGACAATATGGTACTGGCATAGAAATGGAAATATAGATCAATGGAACAAGATGGAACTCCCAGAGATAAACCCACATCTAAAGCCACCTAATCTATGACAAAGGAAGCAAGAATATACAATGGAGAAAAGATAGCCTCTTCAGCAAGTGGTGCTGAGAAAACTGGACAACCACAAATAAAGAATGAAATTAGAGCACTCTCTAACACCATATGCAAAAATAAACTCAAAATGGATTAAAATGTAAAATCAGACACTATACAACTCTTAGAGAAAACATAGGCAGAACACTTGTTGACATAAATGCAGCAAGATCTTTCTTGACCCACCACCGAGATTTTTAGAAATGAAAACAAAAATAAACAAATGGGGCCTAAATAAACTTAAAATCTTTTGCACAGCAAAGGAAACCATACACAAGATTAAGAGACAACCTCCAGAATGGGGGATAATAATTCTAAATGAAGCAACTGACAAAGGATTAATCTCCAAAATATACAAGCAGCTCATGGAGCTCAATATCAAACAAAACAAAACAAAAAACCACCCAATCAAAAAATACAGACTAGAATGACATTTCTCCAAAGAAGGGATACAGATGGCCAAAAAAAAGAAAGAAAGAAAGAAAGAAAGAAAGAAAGAAAGAAAGAAAAGATCCTCAACACTGCTCATTACTGCTGCTGCTGCAAAGTCACTTCAGTCATGTCTGATTCTGTGCGACCCCATAGATGACAGCCCACCAGGCTCCGCTGTCCCTGGGATCCTCCAGGCAAGAACACTGGAGTGGGTTGCCATTTCCTTCTCCAATGCATGAAAGTGAAAAGTGAAAGTGAAGTTGCTCAGTCTTGTCCTACTCTTCATGACCCCATGGACTGCAGGCTACCAGGCTCCTCCATCCATGGGATCTTCCAGGCAAGAGTACTGGAGTGGGGTGCCATTGCCTTCTCCAACTGCTCATTACTAGAGAAATGCAAATCAAAACTGCAATGAGTTATCACTTCATACTGGTCATAATGGTCATCATCAAAATATCTACAAACAATAAATGCTGAAAGGGTGTGGGAAAAGGGGACCTCCTCATGTGCTCTGGTTGGAGTACAAATTGATAAAGCCACTAAGAAAACAGTTTGGAGGTTTCCTAAAAAAGTAAAAGTAGAACTATCATATGACTCAGTAATCCCATTACTGGGCATCTATCAGAGAAAATCATAAATTCAGAAAGATACATGCACTCCAGTATTCATAGCAGTACTATTAATAATAGCCAGGACATGGCAGCAACCTAAATGCCCATCAATGGAAGAATGGGTAAAGATGTAGTACATATATACAATGGAGTATTGCTCAGCCATAAAAAAGAACAAATATGAGTCAGTTCTAGTGAGGTGGATGAACTTAGAGCCTGTTATCACAGAATGAAGTAAGTCAGAAAGAGAAAAATATCATATGTTAAAGCATATATATAAAATCTAGAAAAATGGTACTGATGGATCTATTTCTAGGGAAGGAATGGAGATGAAGATATAAAGAATGGACTTTTGGACCCAGTGAGGGAAGGAGAGAGTGGGAAGAATGGAGAAAGTAGTGTCAATATATACACACTATTGTGTTAAAATTGATAGCTTGTGAGAAGTTGCTGAATAACATAGGATTAGGGCCCAGCCTGGCGCTCTGTGATGATCTGGAGGGGTGGGATGGGGGAGGGGAGGGAGGCTTGAGAGGAAGGGGATATATGTATAATTATGGCTGATTTGTGTTGTTGTATGGCAGAAACCAACATTGTAAAGCAATTTTCCTCCAATTAAAAAATAAATTGGTCTTCCCACATGGCGCTAGTAGTAAAGAACCCACCTGTCAATGCAGATAGATGTAAGAGATGCGGGTTCTGTGATTGGGAAGCTCCCCTTGAGGAGGACACAGCAATCTAATCCAGTATTCTTGCCTGAAAAATCCCATGGACAGAGGAGCCAGGTGGGCTATGGTCCATAGGGTCGCAAAGAGTCAGACACGACTAAAGCAACTTAGCATGCACACATGCCCAAAAAGTAAATTTAAAAAATATACATGGCCCACAAAAAAAAAAAAAAAAGAAAAAAATAATGCCATTTGCAGAGACATGGGGGAACCTAGAGACTGTTTTATTGAGTGAAGTAAGTCAGAACGAGAAAAACAAATAGAGTATATTAATGCATATGTGTAGAATCTAGAAAAATGGTATAGATGATTTTATTTGCAAAGCAGAAATAGACATAAAGGTAGAAAACAATTATATGGATACCAAAGAGGAAAGGTGGGGGATAGAAGAAATTGGAAAATTGGGACTGACACATATTGTACTATTGATACTACACCTAAGATGGATAACTAATGAGAACATATTGCATAGCACAGGAAACACTACTTAATGCACTGTGGTCCCCTGAATGGGTAGAAAGTCCAAAAGGGAGAGGGTATATGTATGTGTATGGCTGTGTAGTAAAATGATATATTCATTTTGCTGTATGGTAGAAATTAAAACAACATTGTCAAGCAACTATACTCCAATAAAAATGTATTTAAAAATATTCAGAATGTTCATAGCAGCATTATCTACAATAGCCAAGATACAGAAGCAAGCTAAATACCCATCAATAGATGAATGGATGTGAATTATATGTGAAGATGATGTGAATTATATGTACAAGTGTATACCATGTACATGTGCACTAAGTTGCTTCAGTCATATCTGACTCTGTGTGACCCTGTGGACAATAGTCCACTAGGCTCCTCTGTCCATGGGATTCTCCAGGAAAGAATACTAGAGTGGATTGCTGTGCCCTTCTCACAAGAGAATATTACTCAGATATGAAAAAGAGTGGGGTTTTGCCATTTACAACAACATGGATGGACTTAGAGGGTATTATGCTTAGTGACATAAATCAGACAGAGAAAGTCAAATACTGCATGTCCTCTCTTATATGTAGAACCTGAAAAATAAAACAAAAGAATGAATGTAACAAAACAGAAACAGATCTAGAGAATGAACTAATGATTATCAGTGGGGGAGGAAAGTGGGGGCCTGGTGAGGGAATTAAGAGGTACAAATTACTATGTACCAAATAGTTAAGCTACAAGAATTTATCTTGTAGAGCAGAGGGGATATAGAGAGTATTTTATGATAAGTTTTAATGGAATAATACTTTAGAAATTTGATCCACTATGCTGTATACCTGAAAGTAAAATAATATAAATCAACACAGAGGAGGAGTGCAAAGATGGTACCTACTGAATAAAGGGAAAAAATAGAAATTTTAAAAAGGGAAAAAGGGGAATAAAATGAAAAATAAAATGGTTCCAACTGACTCTAGCAGAGGGAGAGCAGGAAGATGGCACATGCTAGCTTTTGACCCTCAGGACTGTCCTAGCAGGTCCCTGCAATTCAGACCAATGCTTTAAAATTAGCAAACGAGTCCCTTTCACATAAAGTCTCAGAGCTTTTCAAGGGCTCAATTTACCACAGTCTGCAGATTTCCTGGGCTTGAGCCCTGTTAGTCTTCAAATACAGGTGTCTTAGGGGCTTGTATCTCAGGTGTCTGACTCAAGAGTTGGGGTGTCTGTTGTGGGGTACAAGCCCTTCTCTCCTCAGGAAGAAGTGTCAGGTTTGGGGTTCTCTCCTGATTATGGGTTCTATTGCTGTGGATGGGGTTTGTGGTTAGACTGTGTCTCAGCCTTTCCCACTTACTTTAATGTGAGTTCCCTCTCATTTGTCTGATGTGAGGAGGTAGCTCTGCCGGTTTTAGTTTTTGTTTTGTTTTTTCAGAAGAAGTTGTTCCACATATAGCTGTAGGATCTGTGTGTCCATGGGAGGAGATGAGCTCAGGATATTCTCATATCACCATCTCGAACCAGACCCTCAACGGTAGTATAAGTAGTAGAGTATCAACACAAGGACAGAAGCAAATGAGAACAGAGATATCCAATCACTCATATGACAAAGGGGTACTGCAGTGTAGTGAACAAAGGATGGTCTTTCAAGAAGCTTTGCGAAGGAGATGAGGACCTTGAAGATGAAGAGTGTAGTGGCTGACCGTCAGAAGTTGACTGCCCTACTGAGAGCCATCACTGAGGCTGATCCTCTTAAACAACTACATGGGAAGTTGCCAAAGAACTCGACACTGACCATTCTACATACTCAACACTGATCATTCAAATTCGGCATTTGAAGCAAATTGGAAAGGTGGAGAAGCTTGATAAGTGGGTGCCTCAGGACCTGGCCACAAAATCAAATATATCATTGTTTTGAAGTGTCATTTTCTCTCATTCTATGCAAAAACAATGAACCACTTCTCTATGAGACTGTGAGGTGCAATAAAAATTGGATTTTATACAGCAATCAGTGATAACCAGATCAATGGTTGGACTGAGAAAAATCTCCAAAACACTTCCTAAAACCAAACTTGCACCCTCCCCCCCCCCCCAAAAACAAACAAACAAACAATGATCATGGTCACTGTTTGGTGGTCTACTGCTGGTCTGATCCACTACAGCTTTCTGAATTCTGGCAAAACCACTACATCTGAGAAGTATGCTCACCAAACCAATGAGTGCACTAAAAACTGCACCACCTGCAGCCAGCACTGGTAAACAGAATGGGCCCAGTTCTTCTCCACAACGACTCCCAACCACACATTGAACAACCTCTTCAAAAGTTGAACAAACTAGGTTATGAAGTTTTGCCTCATCCACCATATTCACCTGACCTCCTGCCAACAAACTATCACTTCTTCAAGCATCTCGACAACTTGTTGCAGGGAAAATGCTTCCACAACCGGCAGGATATAGAAAATGCTTCCTAAGAGTTCCTCGAATTTTGAAGCACAGATTTTTATGCTATAGGAATAAATAAACATATATTTTTGTTGGAAAAAAATCATTGATTGTAACAGTTCTTATTTTGATTAATAAAGATGTATTTGAGCCTAGTTATAGTGATTTAAAATTCAGGGTCCAAAACCACAATTACTTTTGCATCAACCTAATATAATGTGCAAATAAAGATAAAACATTTTGGGAGAAAGCAGACTGTGACCAATATTCCCCTAGTCTACTTCTGCCCTGGGTCAAAGCAATGGCCTGAGATCAGTAAGCAAGTGTTTACTTGGCTCTGGCTCTGTTCATAAGCACCAGTACCCATGCCTGGGGACACTTTCACTGGTTCTCACCAGTGAAAGCTCCTGCTATTTTACACTTCTCCTTCCTGGCTTCCCCAGAGTCCTCCAATGATACCATCTTGTGTCACACTACCAGTGCTGATTGCTGCACAGAACAACCTGTTCTATTTTCTGTTCAAATTCTATTAAAACATGGCTCTGCAAGGTTTATGCTTTCTTTGACATGCTTAACATGTTTACATTCAATGTACTTAGCCTTGTGACTATAGAGGTCAAGTCCAAGGGTACTCCTTGAGACCATGATGACTCTGTGATTGGCATCCTCTCTCTCCTCGAAATTTTGTTGCTGAGACCTCAGCTCTCTTTGCATTGCAATGACATACTTCATGGAATCCCTGTTCTCCAGATTAAATAAGTTTTCAGCAGACCCTCCCTGGCCAGGGCTTTAACTATGTCCAGATTTGCAGCCTAGAGAAATCAAGAATTAGATTTCATTTAATACTTCTTTGTATAAATATTCCTGTGATATTACAAGAAATAAGGCAATTACTAATTACAGATTTTACAGAAAAATATAACACCAAATAAACATTTTTGAGTTAAAAGTTGAAAAAGTGTAACATAAATAAACAGAATTATGTGGTCCAGTTAGTCTTCAGACAAAGGAAAAAATTGTCATTCTTTTATGCATAATGAGAAGTGAATTAAAAACAAAAACCAAGAATTCCCTGATGGGCCCGTGGTGAGGATTCCATGCTTTCACTGCTGAGGGCCTGGGTTCAATCCCTGGTAGGGTAACTAAGATCCTGAAACAGCAGCAAAAAAAAAAAAAAAAAGAAAGAAAGAAAGAAAAATTGAACAAAATATGCAGTAAGAAAATTCATTCTGTAGTTTTTGCCATACATTGACATGAATCAGCCATGGATTTACATGTATTCCCCATCCCGATGCCCCCTCCCACCTCCCTCCCCACCCCATCCCTCTGGGTCTTCCCAGTGCACCATTCTGTATAAAACCTACAAGGTAAAAACGGTCCTATTTTGCTCTTCCAAGCATTATACTTTTTTGAAAATTTAATTGTTATTGAATTATTATTGAATAATGGCCAAGTTGAAATAGTACACACTTTGAAGCGTCCTGGTATGGCCTCAGCTGGCATGATCAGTGTGGTTCATTTTTCAGCCAAGACTTTTTGCATTTCTAAGACCATCTACCTCCTCAGATCCTTTGTTTTGGAGGGTGAAGGAGGAGAAGCAGCAACAAAGTCATGCTGGAAGAGGCAGTGGAGTACTGACAGTCTTTCTTCACCTTATTTCATTAGAAAATGCTTGCTGTGACAAAGCCCTGTCTTGATGTTGCTCGGCTAAGACTCACATTGCCCCATCTACAGCGGAGTTCAGATCTTTGCTTCCTGAGAATAGTTCTGTACCTTATTTTTAATTTAGTTCCATTTTGGGAGTAAATCATTTTAGTCTTATTTATAGCCTTATTTTTCTGTTGAAAATTGTGTTCAAAAGTTTTTCAGACTAGTCCTACCTCATCAAAATGAAAAATTCCGCAAAGATTTCCAAAAGCAAACAATTTTACAATTCCAAGACATTTTTCTCAGTTAAGGAGACAAATACTTAGTTTTCTAAATCATTTTATCAATAAGCAATATGGAAGTAACAAATCATTATCGCAGTTACCAAGAAGATAATGTATTTGGAAGGTTCTGAGAAGTAAGTTTCTAAGAAGGAATTGAACAACTGGCACCTATGATTACTAAAAAACAATGGGCCTTATTCACACACACTCACACACATGCATGACTAAGTAAGAGGCTTTGTGCACAACATAATTACCTAATTGCAGATCAGACAGTCACAATCACAGGATAAAATAGTATGAAATAAAGTACCAATAGTGCAGTAGTAACAGCAAAGCTAAAGGAGGTAAACAAAAGAAGGATTGAGGTTGATACAGTGGCCAGCTAGATTGCATGAGAGCATTTTAGATTGCTTTAGTTAACAATGCTATAGAAACTATGAAGAATCTAAGAAAGGCATAGCTGTTGGCCCCAGTGACTAAAACTTCAGGGCCGTAACAAGAAAGAAGAGTGTTTTTGCCTGAGGGTAACATGCTGTTAATAATCACATGGGACACACAAGTATTATGTTTGTCCATTGAACTAAATATTTATTTAAAGGAATTATATTTCATACTTGATTACATCACAGTTTTTAAAGACATCATCATCACTGAAAATTCAGGAAAAAGAATATAATAAAAGCATCAAGTATTTTATTTAAAGTATTGAAGGATTTTGAATAATTTTGAAGCAAATATTGGTAATGGAATCCTTTTCATAACCTAAAGTAAATGTCATTTAAATATTTAAATATTAAATATTGCCCCTCAGAACTTTAGTAAAGGTCAAGATTTTGTTTTTCACTCTTATTTTTCAGTTGAAAAATTACCTCACCCAAGAATCCTCTATGATGTATTAATATATTTGAATAAACAGGTTTAAGGAGTTAAAAGCCTCAATGGAGTAAGAAAGACTGAAAAGTGACTTGGCAAGCAGCTGTGCATATGTTCTTAAAGTAGCTTGCAGATAGTTTGCCTGGATGGACAAATAGGACTTTGTCCTCCAAATATTGAACATATGAGCTTTGATCATTGATAGCTGAAATGGAAACCCACTCCAGTATTCTTGCCTGGAGAATCCCATGGACAGAGGAGCCCGGCAGGTTGAAGTTCATGGAGTCTCGAAGAATCTGACACAACTGAGCAACTAACAGTTTCACTTTTCTGATCACAGAGCTGCAGACAAAGAGGTAGAGGTCATTGTTTCGGCACTGTCCCCCACCCCACCCCCATTGTTGCAAGCCCCTCCTCCCTTGGATGAAGTGATTCCCATGGGACTGAAGAGATCAGTGACCTTTTTGCACCTTGGATTTTGTCTTTATTTTATTTTATTTTTTCCTTCTGAGAACCAGGCACTGAATAATAGGACATTCAAAATAACAACATATACTGAAAAAATTGTAAAGCAACTGCACATGACTAAGGAGAGGCACAGACTAAGAAAAACCTGAGAAGGTGTTATATTTACACTTCAGGCTGAAATATGGCACAGGGATATCCAAAAACAATACAAAATAAAAACAAAAAACTCAAACCTTGGGGGAGAGGGTTTTATTTTGCAGAAGTTGTTATTCAGTCACTCAGTCGGGTCCAACTCTTTGTAATCCCATGGACTGCAGCACACCAGGCTACCATGTCCATCACTATCTCCCAGAGCTTGCTCAAACTCATGTCCATCGAGTTGGTGATGCCACCCAACCATCTCATCCTCTGTCATCCCCTCTCCTCCTGCCTTAAATATTTCCCAGCATCAGTGTCTTCTCCAATGAGTTAGCTTTTCCCATTATGTGGCCAAAGTATTGGAACTTCAGCTTCAGTATCAGTCCTACCAGAGAATATTCAGGACTGATTTCCTGTAGGATTGACTGGCTTGATCTGGCAGTCCAGGGGACTCTCAAGAATCTTCTGCAACACCACAGTCCAAAAGCATCAGTTCTTCGGTGCTCAGCCTTTTTTATGGTCCAACTATCACATACATGACTACTGGAAAAACCGTAGCTTTGACTAAATGGACCTTTGTGGGCAAAGTAATATCCCTGCTTTTTAATATGCTGTCTAGGTTGGTCATAGATTTTCTTCCAAAGGGCAAGTGTGTTTTGACTTCATGACCACAGTAACCATCTGCAGTGATTTTGAAGCCCCCAAAATAAAGTCAGCCACTGTTTCCACTGTTTCCCCACTTATTTGCCATGAAGTAATGGGACCAGATGCCATGATTTTTGTTTTTGAATGTTGAGCTTTAAGCCAACTTTTTCACTCTCCTCTTTAACTTTCATCAAGAGCCTCTTTAGTTCATCTTTGCATTCTGCCATAAGGGTGGTGCCATCTGCATATATGAGGTTATTGATATTTCTCCTGGCAATCTTGATTCCAGCTTGTGCTTCATCTGGTCCACCATTTCTCATGAAGTACTCTGCATGTAAGTTAAATAAACAGGCTGACAATATACAGCCTTGACTTACTCCTTTCCCAATTTGGAGCCAGTCTGTTGTTCCATTTCAGGTTCTAGCTGTTACTTCTTGACCTGCATACAGAGTTCTCAGGAGGGAGATAAGGTGGTCTGTTATTCCCATCTCTTTAAGAATTTCCCACAGTTTGTTTTGATCCACTCAGTGAAAGGCTTTAGGGTGGTCAATGAAGCAGAAGTAGATATTTTTCTGGAACTCTCTTTCTTTTTCAATGTTCGAATGGATATTGGCAATTTGAACTCTTGTTCCTCTCCCTTTTCTAAATCCATCTTTAACATCTAGTTCGTGGTTTATGTACTGTTGAAGCTTGGTTTGGAGAATTTTGAGCATTACTTTCTAGTATGTGAGATGATTGTAATTATGTGGTAGTTTGAACATTCTTTGGCATTGCTTTCTTTAGGATTGGAATGAAAACTGACCTTTTCCAGTTCTGTGGCCACTGCTGAGTTTTCCAAATTTTCTGGCATATTGAGTGCAGCACATTAACAGCACCATCTTTGAGGGTTTGAAATAGCTCAACTAGAATTTCATCACCTCCACTAGCTTTGTTTGTAGTGATGCTTCCTAAGGCCCACTTGACTTCACATTTCAGGATATCTGTCTATAGGTGAGTGATCACACCATCATAGTTACCTGGGTCATTAAGAGCTACACGATGGAATATTGAAACTGAATTCCACCTCTGAACCCCAGTTCAGTTCAGTTCAGTTGCTCAGTTGTGTCCAACTCTTTGCAAGCCCATGGACTGCAGCACACCAGGCCTCCCTGTCTGTCACCAACTCCTGGAGTTTTCTCAAACTCATGTCCAATGAGACGGTGATGCCATCCAAACATCTCGTCCCCTTCTCCTCCCGCCTTCAATCTTTCCCAGCATCAGGGTCTTTTCTAATGAGTCAGTTCTTTGCATCAGGTGGCCAAAGTATTGGAGTTTCAGCTTCAACATCAGTCCTTCCAATGAATATTCAGGACTGATTTCCTTTAGGATTTACTGGTTGGATCTCCTTGCAGTCCAAGGAACTCTCAAGAGTCTTCTCCAACACCACAGTTCAAAAGCACCAATTATTCAATGCTCAACTTTCTTTATAGTCCGACTCTTAAATCCATACATGACTACTGGAAAAACCATACCTTTGACTAGAAGGACCTTTGCTGTAAAGTAATGTCTTTGCTTTTTAATAAGCTGTCTAGGTTGGCCATAACTTTTCTTCCAAGGAGCAAGCATCTTTTACTTTCAGGGCTGCAGTCACCATCTGCCATGATTTTGGAGCCCAAAAATATAAAGTCTGTCATTGTTTCCACATTTCCCCATCTATTTGCCATGAAGTGATGGAACCAAATGCCATGATCTTAGTTTTCTGAATGTTGAGCTTTAAGTCAACTTTTTTCACTCTCCTATTTCACTTTCATCAAGAGGCTCTTTAGTTTTCCTTTGCTTTCTGCCATAAGGGTCATGTCATCTGTATATCTGAAGTTATTGATATTTCTCCCAGCATTCTTGATTCCAGCTTATGCTTCATCCAGTCCAGTGTTTCTCATGATGTACTCTGCATATAAGTTAAATAAGCAGGGTGACAGTATACACCTTCACATACTTCTTTCTGAATTTGGAATCACTATGCTGTTCCATGTTCAGTTCTAACTGTTGCTTCTTAACCTGCATGCAGATTTCTCAAGAGGCAGGTCAGGTGGTCTGGTATTCCCATCTCTTGAAGTATTTTTCACAGTTTCTTGTGTTCCACACAGTCAAAGGCTTCATCATAGTCATAAAGCAGAATTAAATGTTTTTCTGAAACTCTCTTGCTTTTTCATTTATATAACATATGTTTGCAATTGATCTTTGGTTCCTATGCCTTTTCTAAATCCAGCTTGAACATCTGCAAGTTCATGGTTCACATACTGTTGAAGCCTGGCTTGAACAATTTTGAGCATTACTTCGCTAGCGTGTGAGAGGAGTGCAACTTTGTGGCTGTTCAAGCATTCTTTGGCATTGCCTTTCTTTGGGACTGGAATGGAAATTGACCTTTGCCAGTCCTGTGGCCACTGCTGAGTTTTCCAAATTTACTGGCATATTGAGAGCAGCACTTTCATAGCATCATCTTTTAGGATTTGAAATAGCTCATCTAGAATTCCATCACCTCCACTAGCTTTGTTTGTAGTGATGCTTCCTAAGGCCCACTTGACTTCACATTCCAGGAATCTGGCTCTAGGTGAGTTATTCCACCATCTTGATTATCTGGGTCATGAAGATCTTTTTTTTCTCTAGTTCTGTATATTTTTGCCACTTCTTCTTAATGTCTTCTGCTTCTGTTAGGTCCATACCATTTCTGTCCATTATTGTGCCCATTGTTGCATGAAAAGTTCCCTTTGTATCTCTAATTTTCTTGAAAAGATCTCTAGTCTTTCCCATTCTATTGTTTTCCTCTAATACTTTGCATTGATCACTGAGGAAGGGTTTCTCATCTCTTTGCTATTCTTTGGAACTCTGCATTCAAATCGATATATCTTTCCTTTTCTCCTTTGCCTTGCACTTCTCTTCTTTTCATAACTGTTTGTAAGGCCTCCTCAGACAACCATTTTGCCTTTTTGCATTTGTTTCTCTTGGGAATGGTCTTGGTCACTGCCTCCTGTACAATGTCATGAACCTCTGTCCATAGTTCTTCAGGTACTCTATCAGATCTAATCCCTTGAATCTATTTGTCATTTCCATTGTATAGTCATAAGAGGTTTGATTTATACCTGAATGGTCTAGTGGTTTTCCCTACCTTCTTCAATTTAAGCCTGAATTTGGCAATAAGGGGTTCATGATCTGAACCATAGTCAGCTCCTGGTCTTGTTTTTGCTGACTTTATAGAGCTTCTCCATATTTGGCTGCAAAGTGTATATAATCAATCAGATTTCGCTGTTGACCATCTGGTGATGTCATGTGTAGAGTCTTGTGTTGTTGGAATAGGGTGTTTGCTATGACCAGTGCATTCTCTTGGCAAAACTCTGTTAGCCTTTGCCCGGCTTCATTCTGTACTCCATGGCCAAATTTGACCATTACTCCAGGTATTTCTTGACTTCCTACTTTTGCATTCCAGTCCCCTATCATGAAAAAGACATCTTTTTTGGTTGTCAGTTCTAAAAGGTCTTGTTGATCATCAAATAACCGTTAAACTTCAGGTTTTTCAGCATTACTGGTCTGGCCATATACTTGGATTACTGTAATATTGAATGGTTTGCTTTAGAAACGAACAGAACTCATTCTGTCATTTTTGAGATTGCATCCAAGTACTGCACTTTGGACTCTTTTGTTGGTGGCTACTCCATTTCTTCTAAGGGATTCTTGCCCACAGTAGTAGATGTAATGGTCATCTGAGTTAAATTCACCCATTGCAGTCCATTTTAGTTCGCTGATTCCTAAAATGTCAGTGTTCACTCTTACCATCTCCTGTTTGACCACTTCCAACTTTCCTTGATTCTTGGACCTAACATTCCAGGTTCCTATGCAATATTGCTCTTTACAGCATCAGACTTTACTTCCATCACCAGTCACATCCACAACTGGGTGTTGCTTTTGCTTTGACTCCATCTTTTCATTCTTTCTGGAGTTAGTTCTCCGCTGATCTCCAGTAGCACATTGGGCATCTACCGACCTGGGGAGTTCATCTTTCAGTGTTCTATCTTTTTGCCTTTTCATACTGTTCATGGGGTTCTCAAGGCAAGAATACTGAAGTGGTTTGCCATTCCCTTCTCCAAAGGACTATGTTTTGTCTGTACCCCAACATTGAACTAAATCTTGAAGACAGTGTTTTGGGTAAAGTAGAAAATAACAGCTTTATTGCTTTGCTGACAGAGAGGGCCACAGTTGGCTAATACTGTTAAAACTGAGTGTCCCAACCTGGGAAAGGGGAAGAGTTGTGAAGAGTCTCATTGTCTAGGCTAGGGCAGAATTGCTGCTAATGATCATGGTTCTTGCATGGCCCACATTCATTCAATCCAGAGATCATCTGGTGTCAGGTGGTAATGTGAAAAGTGTGACCTTCTCAGGAATGAGGAGTGCTTCATCAAGTAGGTAACATCTTCCACTTATTGGGGATTTTAGTTCAGCAACAGTTCAAAGATATTGTAATGTATATCCCTTGAGGGGGAACCAAGACTCTGCTCCCAAAGCTGTACAGTTGTTTCTTGACTTCCCCTCTTTTTGTTTCTGCATCCCCTTCCTTTCCTGATTAGCAGCTGTTTGAATCTGCTCTTTGGAACTCAAAGAAGTGGAAACAGAAAGGCTTTTGAGCTCAGGAGTCCCACTGGGTCCTATTTGGTTTCAATATTTCTCATCCTTAAAAATAGTGAAATCATCCCATTTGCAAACACTGTGGATGAATCTAGGGGGTATTTTGCTAAGTGAAATATGTCAGACAAAGACAAATGCTGAACTATCTCCTTTACATGTGGAATATGAATAACAAAACAAATCAAACCAACCAAAACCAGACTCATAGATGTAGAAAACAAAAGGGTGTTTGCTAGAAGGAAGTGGGGTGGGGGATGGGTGAAATACATTAAAAATTAAAAAAAAAAAAAAGTTTTGTGCATCAAAGTACACTCCCAGGGCAATGAAAATGCAACTCATTGAATTGGAGAAAATATCTGCATATCAAATAACTGGTGAGGATCTAGCATCCAGAATATATAAAGAACAATTAAGATTCAACAATAGAAAGATGAATAACCTAGTTTTTTAAATGGACTAAGGATTTGAATAGGCATTTCTTCAAAGAATTTATACTTATGCCAACAAACACAGAAAGCCTCTCAACATTATTAGTCTTTAGGGAAATAAGGCCCAGCAACAGATATATATTTTGTACATCTTAGAGTACCACGTCCATGTATTTATGCTAGTGGAAAGAAAACTTGTATTCACACAAAACCCTGTACAGGAATGTTTATAGCAGCTTTATTCTCGCTTGCCTAGAATGAAAATGACCCAGATATCCTTCAGCAGATGAATGGATAAACAGTGTGTAGTACGTCTGTTGCAGGAAAGGGGACCGCTTCCAGGGCCCGAAACTGGGCTCTTGTCTAACACTCGGGAATGAATTGTCCGAGGAGACACATGCTGACAAAGCAAGAGACTTTATTGGGAAAGGGCACCCGGGCGGAGAGCAGGAAGGTAAGGGACCTGCTCCTTCTCTAAAGGATCTTCCCAACCCAGGGATCGAACGTGTGTCTCCTGCACCGCAGGCAGACACTTTGCTGTCTGAGCCAGCAGGGAAGCCCTCAAGCTTCTTCTTCTTCTTTTTTTTTTTTTTTCTTGTTTTACTCACCAGTTTTACAGAAGCACAAACTTAAGTAAATTCCTCAAAATGGCATATGGAAAGTATGCTCTTTACAGCATCGGAGTTTACCTCTATCACCAGTCACAGAACTGCTCCGCCGCGTGGCTCGCAGTCTTGGGTTTTATGGTGATGGGATTAGTTTCCGGGTGGTCTTTGGCCAATCATTCTAATTCAGAGTCTTTCCTGGTGGTGCACGCATCGCTCAGCCAAGATGGATGCTAGCGAGAGGGATTCTGGGAAGTGGACGGACACACAGTGTCTCCTTATGACCTTTCCCAAACCCTTCCGGTTGGTGGTGGCTTATTAGTTCCCTATTCCTTATCAGGATCTCCTGTCATAAAACAACTCATGCAAATGGTTACTATGGTGCCTGGCCAGGGTGGGTGGTTTCAATCAGTGTGCTTCCCCTAACACGTCCACAAAATGTAACATTACTCTTTTACAAACAGGAATTTTTTTTTAACATATACTGAGTCTTTTAAAACATTATTTATTTTTGGCAGTGATGGATATTCATTGCTGCATGGGCTTTGGTTGTATCGAGCGGGGGCTATCCTCTGGTTGCAGGGTGCTGGCTTCTCCTTGCAGTGGTTTCTCTTGTTGTGGAGCATGGGCTGTCCGGCATGTAGGCTTCAGGAGTTGTGGCTCCTGGGCTCTAGAGCACAGTCTTAGTAGTTGTGGAACACGGACTTAGTTCTTCCGTGGCATTTGGGATCAAACTTGTATCTCCTGCATTGGCAGGTGGATTCTTTATCACTGAGCCACCAGAGAAACCCCTGAGCAATGATGTTATATTTCACACAACGTGGATGAATCCTTAATGGATTTTGCTAAGTGAAAGAAATCAAAACTAAAAGAATATATTTTACTTCTTTCAATTTAAATGACAGTTTGGAAGAGGCAGTGCTATGGCATCAGAAAACAGATCTGTGGTTGCCTGGGGTTGGAGGTGTGGAAGGGGTTAACAGTAACAAATTTTAGGGGCAATTTAATTGTTCTATATGACACTTCGTTGGTGGATACTATGCATTTATTAAGAACCATAGAACTGTACACCATAAAGAGTGAATTTTATTCCAAAATTTAAAAATCAACCAGGATTTTGATGAAAGCACATATTGAATGTAGACCATAACAAATGAATCTACCTCTATTATAAATAAATGGCATATTTACACGTAAAGAGGTGGGACAGAAAGGAGCCTGTTCCCTCACTGGCTGCACTGATTGACTCAGGTGTGAGAACTCTCTGATTGGATGAGACTCTTAAGTCTCCTTCTGGATGGAAAGAGGTACATATGTGAAGCCTGGGGTCCCCAGGAGGATAGTTAGCCTGAGAAGAGATATATTTGAATGGGGATGGACTTGAGGGTCCCACACTCCCTGTTCCAAGGTCTTGATCAAATGTGTCTTGCACCTACCCTACTTACACTCTCTTTAGGTAAATAATTATTTAATTCTCCTTTTTTCTTCAAACATATTTTACTGATAGTAATCCAAAATCATCTTATCAGAAATACTTTCCGTATGCCATTCAGAGGAATTTACTTAAGTATGTGCTTCTGTAAAACTGGTGAGTAAAACAAGAAAAAAAAAAAGGAAGAAGCTTGAGGGCTTCCCTGCTGGCTCAGACAGTAAAGTGTCTGCCTGCAGTGCAGGAGACCCATGTTCGATCCCTGGGTTGGGAAGATCCTTTAGAGAAGGAAATGGCAATCCACTCCAGTACTCTTGCCTGGAAAACCCCATGGACAGAGAAGCCTGGTAGGCTACAGTCCATGGGGTTGCAAAGAGTTTGACACGACTGACTGATTTCAATTTCACTTTCACTTTGAGGTTCAGAGAAGTGTGTAGCCCAAGAGCGCATGACAGAAAGTCCTGTGGTCACAGCTTTGTAGCAGACATGGAAAGCAGCCAGTCTAGGAGAAAGAGGGAGCCATCCAGGCAAAGTAGAATGTCATGGGTTAGATATACCTTGGGGTTTCAGAATGGTTATGGATTAGATATACCTTAGGGTTTCAGAATGGTTAAAACATATAAAGACAGGATTGTATTTATTAGGAGACAAACATTTTGCAGAAGATACTTAAAAACTTCATAGGTTTGCATTGGCAAAGACCTTCACCTAATCCAGCCCCAAGCAAGGGGATATACTTTGTAAACAGAAGTCTACCTTTGAGTTTATGGGCACTTGAAGACCCTGGAACACCTAGCTTCACCCTTCAAGTGGAAAAAGCACTGTTTTGTCATCAGTCAACATATGGCTGCAGCCCATGAGAAAAGACTGTCACCCTGGGCCCAAGGTATCATCCTTCCCCAATGACAGGACCCTACACCGCCAGATCTCAGGCTGCTCCAGGACCCAGGAGAAAGAGAAAGGAGCTTACTCACAATCAAGTGTGTTCACATCCTGAACTGGAAGTTATGAGGTGACTGAGTGGGTTACAGGGATGCTATGGATGGTCTACGTTGGGCAGATTGGGTCTTGGGATAGAAAATTAATTTGAATTAAATAGATAAAACTACAGGTTTGTATACCAGGATTTTCTGTGACTGTAAGATTCATATGGACTACATCTGTAATAGATGCAAACTAATTTTCTAACAAGAAAAGCAAGAAAGATCATTAAAAGAGGATGGCTTGGAGGATGCAGATGAGGTAGAGCTGGAAACCGGGGGTGATCATCTTTCACAGACAAAGGTGGAGAGCAGCACATGCTTTGAAAAGTGTGTGATGGGAAGCACTACATGCACCTGATCAGTCACAGAAATTTCCTTGGCCATCAGTTGTAACTTTGACTTTACAACACACATTTCCATAGCAAAATTAATTTTGTAGCTTCCTCTGTGGTATGAGGATTGCTTGCTGTGCTAGATGTTTGTCAAATGGCAGTCTCCACTCATGTTGGAATTGATGGCATTAGGGGCTTTGTTTTGCTGAGAAATTCAATTTGTGAGCCATTTACTCCAAAGATGTTTTTCTTAGCTAGAGAAAGAAGAGTTTCTTATTCCTGAGAATATTAAGAAAGTTTCAGGGTCAGGAAAAAAAGTCAAATGAGGCAGGACAGAACTGTGCTATTGAAGAGAATTCTGGACCATCCTCTGAGGCTCTTTCTTTCCCTAATCACTATTGTTTGACATTGCTAAGGGCTTTCCCAGGTGACACCGTGGTAAAGAACCTGCCTATCAATGCAGGAGATGCAAGAGACTCGGGTTCCATCCCTGAGTCAGAAGATCCCCCGGAGGAGGAAAGGGCAACCCACTCCAATGTTCTTGCCTGGAGAATCCCATGGATTGCTAAGGACTCCATCAGCACTGAGAAGGATAAACAGGAGCAGGGCTGCTAACATACTTGCTTTAGACTACATTTATTTTTTATATAATTGTTATATAATGGATATCCTCTAATTGTTCGAATTTTGTTTAAAAGAGGTGAGTTTTCAAAATTTCTGAAAGACATTTTCTAGTAATAGATTTGTTTTTTTCAGTTTATCTATAATTCATAGTTGGGTATGTGTGTTAGTCACACAGTTGTATCTGACTCTTTGTGATCCCACGGACTGTAGCTCTCCAGGCTCCTCCGTCCATGGGATTTTTCAGGCAAGAATACTAGAGTGGTTGCCATTTCCTTCTCCAGGGAATCTTCCCAGCTCAGGGGTTGAACCCAGGTCTCACACATTTCAGGCAGATTCTTTACTGTCTTCCTTATTATTAAATAGTATATGCTTTTGGAAGCTACAGAGAACTAAAAAATTAGCTCACTATTGCAGCACTCAGGATTATTTATTATTTAAGTTTTGGTCTATTTACAAAAGCAAACACATGTAAAATTTTGTATTATGATGTCACTTACGGTCATGTGATAATTTTCTTTGGTCATTAAAGGTTATTCACATAGGTGTTTATGCCTGCTTACTATTCTTTCTTTGTAGGGCTGTTACTGTATTTTATTTAACAATTTCTATACTGTTAGATGCTTAGACTATTTCCAGTATTTTGCTAGTAAAAGTATTTAGATCAATATACTTGTCAAGCTAGTCTTTATTTTAACCAGAAGTCAGCTGAAGCTCTTTCCTAAGGACAGATTCCCATATCTGTAATTACTGATTCAGAGTGCATGAAATTTCTTGAGTGTCAAGTACACGTATGAAAATTACTAACATTTATCACTGAAATGCTTTAGAAGACTCATTTTACACAATGCTTGACAATATTATTTTTTTTCAAGTTTTTTCCAAAACAGCTGATTATTTTAATTTATATTTGCATCAAAATGTATGTATAACATTCTTTGTCATGTTCAGTTTTTAAAACTTTTGGATACCTTTATTACTTATTTAGTTTGTGATTTCTATTTTTTTTTCTCCTAGAGATCTTTTTCCACTTCAAAACTCAAGTAATAGTTAATTTTTCTTCTAAAATGTTTATAGCTTAACTTTTTAAAATAAACTTTTGTTTGAGATAACTTTGCATTCACATGTGGCTGTAAGAATTCAGAGAAATCTCATGTACCCTTTACCCACTTGCCCTCATAGATAATACGTTGAAAAATTATACTGAAGTATCACAAACAGGATGGTGATGCTTGACATGGTCAAGACATAACATTTGCTTCACCACAGGCTCCCTCACATTTCCCACTTGAACTCATGTGTCCCATGGCCAATCTCCCACCCACCTCTCCTTAAACTCTGGAAAGCATCAATCCATTCTATCATCTTATCATTTCAACAATGTTATATAAATGGAGTAATCCAGTGGTGTTCTTTCAGGATGAGCTTTCTTCATCCAGTATATTACTCCAGAGTTTCATCAGACAGAGTGTATCAATAGTTTTCTGCTTTTCCATGGCTGAGCAGTACTCCATGACATGGATTAACAAAATTATTTGAAGTTATTTGAAAACATTCATGAATCATTTATTTAAGGGCACCTGTACCATTCCATATAGGCTCCCATGAACAAAGCTCTTCCCTGATAGCAAGGTCTTCCCTGATAGCTCAATTGGTAAAGAACCTGCCTACAATCCAAGAGACCCCAGTTCGATCCCTGGGTTGGGAAGATCCCCTAGATAAGGGAAAGGCTACCCACTCCAGTATTCTGGTCTGGAGAATTCCATGGACTGTATAGTCCATGGGGTGGCAAAGAGTCAGACATGACTGAGTGACTTTTACTTTCATCTGGACCATTCCATATAAGCTCCCATGAACAAAGCTGCTACATACTATTGTGCACAGACCCTCGTGTGAACATAAATTTTGATTTCTGTGAAATAAATTCCAGGAATACAATTGCCATGTTGGGGCTTCCCAGGTGGCTCAGGTAAAGAATCTCCCTGCCAATGCAGGAGACACAGGAGATTCAGGTTCAGTCCTTGGATTGGGATAATCACCTGGAGTAAGAAATGGCAACCTGTTCCAGTATTCTTGCTTGGAAGATTCCATAGATAGAGGAGCCTGGTGAGCTACAGTCCATGGGGTTGCAAAGAGTTAGACATGACTAAGCATAGCACATAGTACTTGCATGCTTAGATTTTCTCATAACTGTTTCCTAGCGTGACCACATTTTGATCATAAATGAGTAAATGATCAATTTTCTCTGCATCCATGCCAGTGTTTGATATTATTAGACTTTTAAACTTCATAAGAGACTCCACGGCCCCTGCAGTGGAAGTGTTGACTCTTAACCACTGGACTGCTGGGGAAGATCCTCCTGATTTTTTTTTTTTAACTTCAGAGTTTCTAATTGTTCAACATCATCATAATATGGTTTTAATTTGCATTTCTCTAATGGTTAACTTTGTTGCACACCTCTTCATATAGCTCTATATCCTATCTGTCTGTATATCCTATTTGCTGAAGTGACTATCTTTTCCTCAGTTTTAATTGAGTTGTTTGATTTCTTACAGAAGAATTTTGAGAGTTCTCTATGTATTCCGGATTGAAGTCCTTTCTGTCTGTGTCACTGACAAATATTTTTTGCAAATATGTAACTTGTCATTTCATTTTATAAAACATTCTATTTCTTAAACTAATGCTTACATTTTTATTAAGTACAGTTTGTCATTCTATAATGTACTGTGCTTTTGGTGTCGTGTCTAGAAAGTCTCTGCTTGATCTCAGGTAATGAAGATTATTTCCTATATTTTTTCTTAAGTTTTTAAAATGGACAGTTTTAGATATATGAGAATCTAGGTATATGATACAGTTTGAGATAGTTTTGGGGTTGTTTTGTAAGGTATGAGGTTAAGATTGAAGTTTAATTAGTTTATAATAATCCTAAAAATGCACTGAAACATCTCTTATTTAATCTAAGATAGTTCTTATTTAATTCTTGGAAATTTGTTCTCATTTTATCAAATAACTTATTTCTTGGTCTTATTTTTTCTCTACTTCTGATACCTCCTGTTATCCAGAGGTTGGCACCTGTTTCTATGTATTCCACTTATCTTTGCTATTCTTTTACATTGTTGTCTCCTTATCTTTAAGCTCTGCCTTTGAGAGTCCTCCAGTACTATCTCCTAGCTCACTAACTTTTTTTCTTCAGCCATCTACCTTTTATTCATTCCTTTAAACATGTTCTTTCTTAAAACAGTTATATGTTTCGAATTTAACATTTTGCCAAATTCTTTTTTTATCTCATTCCTTTTCCATGATACTAGTGGTCTCTTGCCTCTTTGAGATTTTCATTTTTCTTTTCATCATGGTTTTATCTCCATTGTTTACTTTTTTTTATTTTCAGTGACCCTTTCAGCATGTGGATTACAGTGCTTTTCTCATTGCAATCAATATATAATTATTATTTTATATTGCTTTCATTTTCCTACAAATTTCCTGGTAAACTTCCACCATGATTCAGATTTCAATGAAAATTCATTTCTTTAAAGAAACTTTTCTTGCCATCCTTTGTGATATGGCTTCTCTTAAGTCATTTTCTGTTGTATTAATATCATTGTGTTCTATTTTTATTACTGCACATACCACTATTAAAAGTTGTTATTTCTTATTGTTTGTTTTCTGTCTCTAATAAAACTTAAGCAGTGGTTTGGTAACTATTTAAGTTTATCTAATGTAATGTGCATTGCTTTTAAAATGTATGCAAATTTCTTTAAGTATTATTTCTTGAAATTTACCAAAAAGGTAGTGGAGGTATTTCATCACCAAATAGATAAATTTAAGAACAGACTTAATGAAGGAATTTCAGATCTTAGCAATAAGTTTGAAGTTTATATTTTATCCTTCTTTTTTTTAGGAATGCAGTCAAAGAACACAGAAAACTTTATACCATTTATGAAACCAGGTGAGTCCATGATATCTTCAATTTATTTATTAAATGCTTCTACATTTCACCAATGATATAAGCATTAATAATCACTGTAATTTATGATATGATTTATCTTGCTGTATGTATTTTGTGTTTGAAACCCAAAATTATTATAAAGCATGCACTAAAACTAAAAAACAACAAGAATAATAATTAAATGCCACCGTAATTTACCTTATGTAATTGTGCTATAATTTTAAATAAAATTTTCTTTGAATTCTAATAAGGTTTCTGGCCCTCTAGGGATTTTGGCACTAAGTGCATCCAAGTTTAAAATAGAGTGCTTAAACACTGGAAGGAACTTCAAACATCATCATTTTGCATATTTTGAAAGGTGGCCCCAATAGATTAGAGTTGCCTAAGATCACACAGTGATTCAGAAGCACAGTTAGGAAAATAAAACGTATTGCTTACTTTCATCATCATGCTTTTAGATTGCTCCACATTGCCTAGGGAAAATAATCCCTAACACTTTTATGAAAATAGAAGCGTGCTCCTCAGGCTGATACCCTCTTGGAAAGAAATGGGCTCTAACAATGGAATTTTCCAGAAAATCTTTTGAAGACAGATTCATATCACTGTATGGCAAAAACTACTACAATATTGTAAAGTAATTCAGTCAGTTCAGTTCAGTTCAGTCGCTCAGTCATGTCCGACTCTTTGCAACCCCATGAATTGCAGCACGCCAGGCCTCCCTGTCCATCACCAACTCCCGGAGTTGACTCAGACTCATGCCCATCGAGTCAGTGATGCCATCCAGCCATCTCATCCTCTGTCGTCCCCTCCTCCTCCTGCTCCCAATCCCTCCCAGCATCAGGGTCTTTTAAAATGAGTAATTAGCCTCCAACTAATAAAAATAAGTGGAAATAAATAAATAAATAAATTGGTATTTTTTTTTAAAAAGACAGATAATTAATGGTACCTAATAAGAAAGCCTTTCTCAGTGATCAGTGCAAAGAAATAGAGGAAAACCATAGAATGGGAAAGACTAGAGATCTCTTCAAGAAAATTAGACATCCCAAGGGAACATTTCATGCAAAGATGGGCTCAATAAGGACAGAAACAGTATGGACCTAACAAGCAGAAGACATTAAGAAGAAGTGGCAAGAATACACAGAAGAACTAAACAAAAAAGATCTTAATGACCCAGAAAACCACAATGCTGTGATCACTCACCTAGAACCAGACATCCTAGAGTCCAAAGTCAATTGGGCCTTAGGAAGCATCACTATGAACAAAGCTAGTGGAGGTGATGGAATTCCACCTGAGCTATTTCAAATCTTAAAAGATGGTGCTGTTAAAGTGCTGTACTCAATAAGCCAGCAAATTTGGAAAACTCAGTAGTGGCCACAGGACTGGAAAAGGTCAGTTTAATTCCAATCCCAAAGGAAGGCAATGTCAAAGAATGTTCAAACTACCACACAAATGTACTCATCTCACATGCTAGCGAAGTAATGCTCAAAATTCTTCAAGCCAGGCTTCAACAGTATGTGAACTAAGAACTTCCATATATTCAAGCTAGATTTAAAAAAGGCAGAGGAACCAGTGATCAAGTTGCAAACATCTGATGGATCATCAAAAAAGCAGGAGAGTTCCAGAGAAAACATCTACTTCTGCTTTATTGACTACACCAAAGCCTTTGACTGTGTGGATCACAACAAACTATGGAAAATTCTTCGAGATGGTAATACCAGACCACCTGACCTGCCTCCTGAGAAATCTATATTCAGGTCAAGAAGCTTAGAACTGGGCATGGAAGAACAGGCCGGTTCCAAACTGGGAAAGGAGTACATCAAGGCTGTATACTATCACCCTGCTTGTTTAACTTAAATGCAGAGTACATCATGTGAAATGCCTAGCTGGATGATGCAGAAGTTGGAATCAAGACTGCTGGGAGAAACATCAATAAACTCAAATATTGTAAAGTAATTAGCCTCCAACTAATAAAAATAAATGGGAAAAAAATAAGCTCAGATAGGAGATCACAACATCCTTATGGCAGAAAGCAAAGAGGAACTAAAGAGCCTCTTCATGAAGGTGAAAGAGGACAGTGAAAAAGCTGACTTGAAACTCAACATTCAAAAAACAAAGATCATGGCATCTGGTCCCATCACTTTGTGGCAAATAGATGAGGAAACAATGGAAACAGGGAGATGCTTTATTTCCTTGGGCACCAAAATCACTGCAGATTGTGACCGCAGCCACAAAATCAAAAGTCACTTGTTCCTTGGAAGAACAGCTATGACAAATTAAACAGCATATTAAAAAACAGAGGCATTACTTTGCCAACAAAGGTTCATCTAGTCAAAGCTATGGTTTTTCCAGTAGTCATGTATGGATGTGACAGTTGGACTATAAAGAAAGCTGAGCACCAATGAATTGATGCTTTTGAACTGTAGTGTTGGAGAAGACTCTTGAGAGTCCCTTGGACTGCCAGGAGATCCAACCAGTCAATCCTAAAGGAAAGCAGTACTGAATATTCGCTGGAAGGACTGATGCTGAAGATGAAACTCCAATCCTTTGGCCACCTGATGTGAAGAGCTGACTCATTAGAAAAGACCCTGATGCTGGGAAAGATTGAAGGCAGGAGGAGAAGGGGACAACATAGGATGAGATGGTTGTATGGCATCGCTGACTCAGTGGATATGAGTTTGAGCAAGTTCTGGGAATTGATGATGGACAGGGAAGCCTGGGGTGCTGCAGTCCATGGAGTCGCAAAGAGTTGGACACGACTGAGCCATTGAACTGAACTGAACTGAATCGTCTGATGCATATTCTTGTTTATCTTTAAAAATTCAACTATAACATAACTTCTCAGTTGAAACTTCTTTTTTTTAAATCAACCACCTCCAACTTCCAAACTTAATCAGCAATCCAGACAATGTTCTTCCTCTGGGCCTACTGTTTGTTAATGGGTAAAGCTTTTCTGAGCTTAGAACATGCCTGGCAATGAAGGACACATAAGAGATGTGGATTTGATCCCTGAGTTGAAAAGATCCCCTGGAGGAGAGCATGGCCACCCACTTCAGTATTGCCTGGAGAATCCCATAAACAGAGGAGCCTGGAGGGCTACAGTCCATAGGGTCGCAAAAAATAGGACAAGACTGAAGCAACTTAGCACATACACAAAACTTTTCTGCATAAGAGACTAATGAATTCTTCCTTCCTTCCTTCCTTTCTTCCTTCTTCCATCCTTCCTGCAGGTGTCCTTGGCCTGCAGCAGCTTAAAGCAGGGTTTCTGTTCCCAGCCAGAGACTGAGGTTGGGCTGCAGCAGTTGTGAGCACTGAATCCTGGCTACTAAACTAGTGGCCAGTGACAAGGCTCTGGTCTTTTGGCTTTGCAGAAAACAGTTCCCACAAAGATGGAAAAGTCCTGAAACATGTAAAGTGTTCATTAGAAGGAAAAAGAGTATGTGTGGGCAGACACACAGGCAGACTGTGAGATTTGTGCCCACATAGTGGTTTAAATTGCTTACATGAGACATTTCTTCTGGGTTTCCTTTGGCCAATCATTTTGATTTGCCTGGTTCTGAGTCTGTATTTGGTTTATCTTAGGGTCCTCCTGTGGGTGCATGTGTATCTCTTAGCCAAGATGGATTCCAGTGAAGAATCCTATGGTTTGCTAGACTTCACTCCCCTTTTGACCTCCAAGGAGCTTTTTAGCTGAGAAAGTCTCTTTGACTTTGAGACTGAGAAATATATGGTATCTTATCTTTTTATCTGGGCAGAGCTCAGCCTCTCCTATCTTGGAGTATCAGGCCACAGGGAATGAACTCGCTTCTTGGTCTGGGGTCCATCTATCTCCTGCCTCACCTTCATATACCCGTATTCTGAGTACTGTCATTTGAACTACAATAGTTGTTCAATAATTTTGGTGTGTGTGTGTGTGTGTGTTACTCGCTCAGTCGTGTCTGACTCTTTGTGACCCCACGACCCTGCCAGGCTTCTCTGTCCATGGAATTCTCCAGGCAAGAATATTGGAGTGGATTGCCATTCCCTTCTCCAGAGGATATTCCTGACAAAGGGATTGAACCCTGGTCTCCTGCATTGCAGGCCGATACTCTACCATTTGAGTTACATTTGGTAGAAGTAATAATTTATTATTAAACATCATTTCAATTTATTATTTATCATGTACATATAATTTTGTTTACTCATTCAAATGTTTTCTTAAGACAAATTCTTAAAAGCAGAATTGCACGATGAAAGAGTAGGTGCATTTAAAACTTGAATTTTTTGTATAAGTCTGTACAGAAGTTTGATAAATTGTAAGTATAGAGCTTAAGTAAACACATTCACAAGTAAAGTAACCACTGATCAGATTGGGAAACAATGTCAGAGTCATTAATCTGTACACTTGTAGCTAACATATCTGTATTCTTCCTCTTCATCAGTTCAGTTCAGTCGCTCAGTCGTGTCCGACTCGTCGCAGTCCCATGAACTGCAGCACACCAGGCCTCCCTGTCCATCACCAACTCCCAGAGTTCACCCAAACCCATGTCCATTGAGTCAGTGATGCCATCCAACCGTCTCATCCTCTGTTGTCCCCTTCTCCTCCTGCCCTCAATCTTTCCCAGCATCAGGGTCTTTTCCAGTGAGTCAGCTCTTCTCATCAGGTGGCCAAAGTATTGGAGATTCAGCTTCAACATCAGTCCTTCCAATGAATATTCAGGACTGATTTCCTTTAGGGGGGACTGGTTGAATCTCCTTGCAGTCCAAGAGACTCTCAAGAGTTTCTCCAACACCATAGTTCAAACGCATCAATTCTTCTGCGCTCAGCTTTCTTTATAGTTCAACTCTCACGTCCATACATGACCACTAGAAAAACTATAGCCTTGACTAGATGGACCTTTGTTGACAAAGTAATGTCTCTGCTTTTCAATATGCTGTCTAGGTATGGGTTAATTGCCATGCTAATATGGTGGCTTCATTTTTAGGCAGTTAATTTACTGGCAGGGGGGTACAAAAGTGACTAGGCAACAACCATAGCTTTATGTTTAATGAAGTTTTTACTATATCTATTTGTGGAAGTGTCTCTGGAAATCAGGACATTTGGTTGCACAGTGCTGATCCATGTTTATAATAAACTATTAACAAAAGTCTGTAATTTATATTATAGTTTACTGTTGGTGCTCTAAAGTCTATGGTTTTTGACAAGCCTATAATGATATGTATCCATCATTACAGTTTCATACAGAGGAATTTCAATGCCCTAAAAATCCCTTTTCCACCTGTTTATTCCTCCCTACCATCTGGATCCTTTGGTAAGAATATGTTTAGATTTATAAGAAACCATCAAACTGTCTTCCAAAGTAGCTGTACTGCTTTTCATTTCAACCTGTAAAGAATGAAAATTCCTGTTGTTCCACATTCTTTTTTAGCATTTGTTGTGTTCAGTGCTTTAGATTAAGACATTCTAATAGTTACACAGTAGTGCTTCATTGTTTTAATTAATTTCATACTTTCCCTGATGACATATGATTTTGAATATCTTTCTGTATACTTATTTGTCATCTGCACAACCTCTATAATTAAACATCTTTTTGGATCTCTTGCTTAATTTTTAATTGGGTTGTTTGTTTCCTTATTGTTGAGTTTTAAGTGTTCTTTGTATAGCTGGATACCAGTACTCTCTCAAATATGTGTTTTGCCAGTTTGTGGATAATCTTTACATTTTCTTAACAGTGTTTTTTGTTTTTGTTTTTTGGGGTTTTTTTGTAAGGGCAAAAGTTTTTAATTAATCAAGTCTAACATCAATTTTTTCTTTCATGAGTTATAATTTTTGTATTATATTTAGTATCTAAATATGTCAAGGCTAAATTCAAAGTTACTTAAGTTCCCTCCTATGCTGTCTTCTAGAAGTTTTAAGACTTTATATTTCACATTTAACTCTATGATCCATTGAAAGTTTATTTTTGTGAAAGGTATAAAATCTTTGTATTTTTTGGCATATAGATACTGAATTGTTTGAGTGTCGTTTGTTGAAAAGGCCATCCTTTTTTCACTGAATTGCCTTTGCTCTTTTCTCCCAGAGAATTGATTATATTTATTTATTTCTGCATTATATATTCTGTCCCATAGATCTGTATTTCTATTCTTCTGCCATATCCACACTGTCTTCATTACTGTAGACGTATAGTTACACTTGAAGTCTGGTCACATTTGTCCTCTCATTTTGTTCTTCAATATTGTGTTGGCTATCCCGGGATTTTTGCCCTATGTACAAGCTTTGAAATCAGTTATTCAATATCTACAAGATGATTTTCTGAGATTATGATTGCAGTTGAATTGAATCCATAGATCAAACTGGGAAGCACTGACATCTTGACAATATTGAGTTTTCCTATTCACGCACATAGACTTTTTTTTTTAACTTTTGATTTCCTGCATCAGGATTGTAGTTTTATAGTTTTCCTCATACAGATCTTGTATATATTATGTTAGGTTTACCTTTAAGTATCTCAATTTTTATGCTAATAACCTAACAGTCTTTTACCTATGCTAAATTTTGGTTACCATATAAATTAGAATAGGCATTCTTTCATTAGCGTCTAACAAGAATTATTTTTCATATCCAAGACAATTATTATCATCAATTTAAACCTTACATACACTTAACCCCACAAATTATAATAGTATAAGAATAATAGTTTAAGTACTAGTAATATTACTTTACTAATAGTATAATCGGTGATCAAGACCATCCTCAAAAAGAAGTGCTTAAAGGCAGTATGGTTGTCTGAGGAGTCCTTACAAATAGCTGAGAAAAGAAGTGAAGCTAAAGGCAAAGGAGAAAAGGAAAGATATTCCCATCTGAAAGCAGAATTCCGAAGAATAGCAAAGAGAGATAGGGAAAACTTCCTCAGTGATCAATACAAAGGAAAAGGAAAACAATAGAATGAGAAATTGGAAAACTTCAAATTTTGAGTAGTCTCTGGGAGTTGGTGATGGACAGGGACGTCTGGCATGCTGCAGTCCATGGGGTCACAGAGAGTCGGACACGACTGAGCGACTGGACTGAACTGAACTGAACTGCTGTCTTTTGCTCTCTTATTTGCCTTTCTCACACTTGTGCTTTGTTCTGTTTATTTCCGAGTTGACATCTTCCAGGTAATGATTCCTCTCTTCCATTGTATCTCCTCTGTGGTTGTAGTTTCCATTTCTGGAAATTCCATTTAATTCTCTTATATTGATTTCAATTATCAGAAGTGTTAATATTTCACTATCTTGTCATCTATTTCTTAAGCATCTGGTAACTCCAATATCTGGATCACTATGTTTATGTTTTTATTGTTTTTTTGTTGTTGTTGGTTCTAGACCTTGATATGCCTTTTAAATTTGATTAAATACCAGGTGTATTTTAAAATGTAAAAGCTTTGCATCAGCACTGTTCAATAGAAGTTTCTGTGAATAAAAAAATGTTCTATATGTATGCTATGCAGGATGATCGCTGCTAGCCAGATGCAATTTTTGAACACTTGAAATTGAACTAATGTGACTGGTGAAGTAATATTTCATTTACTTTTAATAAATGTAAATAGCCACATGTGGTTTATGACCAACGTATTGAACAGCAAAGTTCCAGATAAAGTTTCTTGCCTGGCATTGTTTATTCAAAGTTGCAAAGTTCTCTATTTTGATATTTCTTCCACTAGAGAGGATATTCTTAGCTCCTTGTGAGTAGCTAGAGAAGGAGATCAGTCTAATGAAGTCAGGCATAAGGCGTGTTTCACTAAGTTGTTGCTCTATTTCTGGTTCACCCTTCCTTTTAGTCTGCAGTTCTCAAGGGTCCAAAAGGAAAGTCTATGTGTACTTTTCTTTAAATGTGTTTTACCTCAACCTCTCCGCTCTGGCTGGCTCTGAGCTCCAATTTTTATCTTCTCAGACCAAGGAGAGTGCTGGCAGCTCTACTTAGCTTTCTAACCTGCTATTAGCTGCCTACCCTCACCTCCTCTGCCTCTTACTTCTCCTATGCAGCTGAGGAATTGGTGAATGCCTTAGAACAGTAACAGATCAACCTACTGGAATCACTTTTCTGTGTTTCTCTTTTTTTCCAGGGACCTCCCATGTCTTGGTACTTTGGTAACTCTGAATATTAATTTTTAATCTCATTAGTCTTGGGAGATGTCTGAAATCTCTTTTCAGCTTCTCTACCTCATAGCAGCTGCTTTCTGTTCAACTTCACAGTCTCAGCCCCCACGTAGCTTATGAATCATTAATTGGGCTGCCTTGGAAGCAGACCCTGGATAAGTGTTAAAACAAAAATGATTTATTTGGGAAGTGCAGGACACTGGTAGTGCCATGGGGAAGTGATATAGAGAAGGGGAAGCAGCAAATAAAGTCAAGTTATTAAGCCAGTTACCATAGTGGACACCTGAGGCTGAATGCTTCAGGGAAAGCCTCGAAAATGGTGCAAAACCATCTCAGATATCCTGTACCCAGCAGCTGAGAGAGCTGAAATATTTTTCTACCAACTCCCAAGGGCTGCTCAAGGGAGGGAGGTCAAGTCTGTAACATGTCCTCCCCACAGCATATAGCTTGACACCATTTGGGGCAACATTCTGAGCTTCCAGAAAAAAACAGGTCATCAGACTTGGAAACACAAACACTGGCAATTGGACGTCTGCTGTAGGAAACAAAATGGGTGATGAATGATCAACAAACATGATGTAGAAAGTCACTCTCACTTCAGTGAGTTTGTTTTCTTTCTAGGATATTGGTCCCTCAGAATTCTGGCTACCTTAATAGCTCTTAAAAACCCTCTCATATATATTTTTTATCTATTTTTCCTGATTGTTCTAAGCAGGGGGATTGGTGTACCAAAAGCTAGTCAGTCATAGCTGACAGTGAAAGTCTAGGCTATTATGTTCTGAACACACTAAAAAGTATTTTACTGAATGATTTATGGGTCTGGTCACTAAAATATCTCTTTATTGATTTGGAAGGTGGATAACTGTTATTCAGTTTGTACCCTTGCAACGGCACTCTTTTAATCCCTGTGTCTTCGGTTTTCCTGATACCTGGCTTTCTTCTTGTCCATATTAATGGTGTTATGGGAAGTCAACAAGATGCTCCAGTCCAGGGTGGGAATTGGAGGGCTCCTTTGACATTAAAAAAAAAAAAAAAAACTCAGCTGCTTTAATGCATTTTATAAAGAACAATGTATATGTGGGCTGTACTGAGTTATTTTTACTTCTGTATGTTTGATCAGAAATCGGTAGTGACAACTCCATCCTTAATCCACAGTCCTTGAATTTGCTGCTTATCTGACTTCATGCTAGCCCTTAACAGTCCCCAGAAACTCTGTTTTGAGTCCCTGATTGGCATCCTATTGCTGGGCATGCTCTGTGCTGGAGGCATTGTGTCGAGTGGTGAGCAGCCTTCTTCGGGAACACGGTAGTAGCTGAGTGGCAAGGGTTAGTGACAAGTGAAGATGTACATTGACACTTGTCACTCACTGGCAAAACTCAGCTATGATGAGGAAATGCTTAATGGAGCATAAGAACTGACACCAAAAGCAGTACCAGAAAGAGAAAGTGAATTCTCAGCAAGTTAGAGACCAGGATCTTTCAACAACAGGGCACTACTGTGGTCTGAAATCAAGCCTTGGAATATTTGGATTCTGCAAACATAAACAATACATATGAGGGAAAAACCTTCCTCTTACTTAGCATTTTCCATTTTGTTTTCAAAGTAATTCTATCAATGAATTGTGTGGAAAGATGGTATTAAAGAAGCTTACGCTCTTTAATCTTTCATGCATAATCACTTACGTAAAATAACAAGCAAATATAGAGCAAAGCCATTTTAACTGGAAATAACATAAATTCAATGTATCACTCAACTAAGGAAATGAGTTACCACTGGATCCAAGTTTGTTGAAAATTGTTTGACTTTTTTTTCAAAAAAAACCTCAAATAAACTGGTACAAATTGAGTAACAGTTATCCACCTTCCAATCAATAAGAAGATATTTTAGTGACCAGACTCATAAATCATTCAGTAAAATACTTTTTAGTGTGTTCAGAACATAATAGCCTAGACTTTCACTGTCAGCTATGACTGACTAGCTTTTGGGATACCAATTCCCCTACTTAGAACAAACAGGAAAAATAGATTAGAATAGAAAAAAACATATCAGAGGATATTTAAAAGCTATTAAAGCAGCCAGAATTCGAGGGACCAGTATCTTGGAAAGAAAACAAGTTCGCTGAGGTGAATGTGACTTTCTACATCATGTTTGTTGCCATCAGCCATTTTGTTTCCTACAGCAGACGGCCAACTGCCAGTGTTTGTTTTTGGCACCCACTGCTCCCTCTGCCACTTTTACCCAAGGTAGAGGGGCCAGTGGGTGCCAAATTCCACAGGATGTGATCTTTAAACTAGCTTCTCCCAGGACAGAAGCCAGTTTCAGAGAAACTGGACTAAGACCTGTAAGCAGAATACTTAACGAGCAGCTCTGAACTGAAATGGAATATTTAGAGAATTAATATAGTTTTCAGTGAGCAAATCCAAATAAATTCTGAGCTTGTACTGACCGTTCCTTTGCCTTCAAAACCTTACATGCAATGCAATCTATCTTTGCTTCTGCAGAAGTATCTGTATGCATTGTAGAAAACCTATCAACATAAAGGTGAATTTTCTATCTACTATGACACAATTCAATCTAATTTTACTTAGAGCAGAAATGAGGTATAATATGACTTCAGAACACATTGTTCAGATTGAATGAGTCAAAATCTGACATAGACTTTTGTAGTTAATGTTACTCTAGAAAAAAAAATTAAAGTGATGGATGTTGTTGTTTAGTCGCTAAGCCATATCTGATTCTTTGCAACCCCATGGACTGCAGCATGCCGGACTTCCCTATCCTGCACTATCTCCCAGAGTTTACTCAAACTCAAGTCCTCATTATTTCCAGCATCAGTGTCTTTTCCAGTGGGTCTACTGTTTTCATCAGGTGGCCAGTATATTTGAGGTTCAGCTTTAGCCTCAGTCCTTCCAGTGAATATTCAGGGTTGATTTCCTTTAGGGCTGACTTGATGTTTAAGGGACTATCAAGTGTCTTATCTACCATCACAATTCAGAGACATCAGTTCCTCAGTGCTCAGCCTTCTTTATGGCCCACCTCTCACATCCATACATGATTACTGGAAAAACCATAGTTTTGAGTATAAGGACCATTGTAGACAGACTGATGTCTTTTTAATATGCTCTCTAGGTTTGTCATAGTTTTCCTTCCATGGAGCAAGCATCTTTTAATTCCATGACTGCAGTGATTTTGGAGGCCAAGAAAGTAAAATCTGTCACTGTTTTCACTTTATCCCCTTCTATTTGCCATGAAATGATGGGATTGAATGCCATGATTTTAATTTTCCTTATGTTGAGTTTTAAGCCAACTTTTTCACTCTCCTCTTTCACATGCATCAAGAAGCTCTTTAGTTCTTCACTTTCTACCATTAGAGTGGTATCACTTGCATATCTAAGGCTGTTGATATTTCCTTTGGTAATCTTCACTCCAGCTTGTGATTCATCCAGCCTGATATTTTGCATGATGTACTCTGAATATAAGTTAAACAAGCAGGATGACAATATACAGCCTTATCATACTCCTTTCCCAGTTTTGAACCAGCCTGTTGTTCCATGTCTGGTACCTACTGTTGTTTTTTGATGAACATGCAGATTTCTCAGGAGACAGGTAAGGTGGTCTGGTATTCCCATCTCTTTAAGATTTTTCCAGTTTTTGTAATCCATACAGAGGTATTAGTATAGTCAGTGAAGCAGAAGTAGACATTTTTCTCAATTCCCTTGCTTTCTCTATGATCCAACAAACGTTGTCAATTTGATCTCTGGTTCCTCTGCCTTTTCTAAACCCAGCTTGCACATCTGGAAGTTCTCAGTTCGTGTACTGCTGAAGCCTAGGTTGAAGGATTTTAAGCATAACCTTACTAGCATGTGCAATGAGTGCAACTTTATGGCAGTTTGAACATTCTTTGGCATTCCCCTTCTTTGGGATTGGAATGAAAACTGACACTCTCCAGTCCTGTGGCCACTGCTGTTTTCCAAATTTGTTTACATGTTGAGTGCAGCACTTTAGCAGTATCGTCTTTTAGAATTTTAAATAGCTTAGTTGGTGGTAGTTATAAATACTAGCTTAGACTTCCAAAGGAAATTTATTTTAAGCTCCTACTATATAGTTCTCATAAAGGAGTAGGTCAAGGCTGTATATTATCACCCTGCTTATTTAACTTATATGCAGAGTACATAATGCAAAATGCCGGGCTGGATGAAGCACAAATTGGAATCAAGATTGCTGGGGGAAATATCAATAACCTTAGATATGCAGATGACATCATCCTTATGGCAGAGAAAGAAGAAGAACTAAAGAGCCTCTTGATGAAAGTGAGAGAGGAGAGTGAAAAAGCTGACATAAAACTCAACATTCAGAAAATGAAGATCATGGCATCCTGTTCTATCACTTCATGGCAAATAGATGGGGAAATAATGGAAACAGCAACAGACTTTATTTTTGGGGGCTCCAAAATCACTGCAGATGGTGACTGCACCCATGAAATTAAAAGATACTTGCTCTTTGGAAGAAAAGTTGTGATAAACCTAGACAACATATTCAAAAGCAGAGACATTACTTTGCCTACAAAGGTCTGTCTAGTCAAAGCTATGGTTTTTCCAGTAGTCATGTATGGATATGAGAGTTGGACTATAAAGAAAGCTGACTACTGAAGAACTGATGCTTTTGAACTGTGGTGTTGGAGAAGATCCTTGAGAGTCCCTTGGGCTGCTAGGAGATCGAATCCGTCAATCCTAAAGGAAATCAGTCCTGAATATTCATTGGATGGACCAATGCTGAAGTTAAAGCTCCAATACTTTGGCCACCTGTATGAAGAACTGACTCATTGGAAAGATTCTGACGCTGTGAAAGATTGAAGGCAGGAGGAGAAAGGGACAACAGAGGATGAGATGGTTGGATAGCATCACCGACTGGATGGATGTGAGTTTGAGCAAGCTCTGAGAGTTGGTGATAGACAGGGAGGCCTGGTGTGCTGCAGTCATGGGGTTACAATGAGTCAGACATAACTGAGTCACTGAATTGAATTGATATAGTTCTCATATGATCCATGTTGACATCAATAGTAACAATAGGACTAATACTGTGAAGGGATCACCAATATTTGTGGTCCTTTTGACCACAGGCAGAATCCAATAAAGATCCCCTCTATTTATCAAGACTCCTTAAAAATACCTATGAAGATGGGCAGCACAGTGGTACACTCTTTTCTCATTACATGAATGAAAGCACCAGGTAGCTTCTAACTCATTTATTTTCAGTGTTTATCTATTAATGCCATACTCTTGATAATTTGATATCACCAAGATCCTAGAATTGAGAACACCTGGAGTTATTCTCAAACAAGGATGCTGGAGCACTGAGAAAGTAGCCTCAGCTCCATTCATGTCTTTCATGTGTTTAAGAAACCATGACAAGATTCAGGTGAATGTTTGGTCTCAATCTTAGAGATGTATATTTTATGCAAAGATGTTTGTGTAACTTAAAAGTTTGTATGAAAACATTCAGATTAAGCAACAAGTTTTGTAATTATCCTCATTTTCTTAGTTGACTTTTCCCCATTATCTGTCCAACTGTAAATTTTGTGCTAAAAAGTTTGAAAAGTTCTGTCTAGGTTATATATTAAGAGCATTAGTCACAAAGATGTAAGGTGTTTTGTGGTCTCACTGGCAGTCTCTCCAAATCTCTTGGTCTGTATCATATCAGGAATGTAAGGGAATATTGGAGGAAGAGTGTCCCACACAATGACATCCAGGGCTATGTGAATACCAGTTTATCTGTACATTCCACCCAAGAGCTTTAATAGACTCAGAGGTGAAATCCCTGAGAGTTCAAACAAACAAGGGGACACCTATCATCACCCAAGTGTCTGCTTACAGGTGATTTCCAGATTTCCATACCTTGGCACAGGAAAGGGAAATTCAAAGAGAGCTTGATAGCCTTGCTGAGTTGAGCAACAGGGATGGGAGTTCTGAGAGGCTAAGGTGACTATAACTTGGAGACAAGAGTCTCAGAGCAGAGGCAGATACATAAAAAAAGAGCTTTAGAGATGTGGATAGAGATCCATTTCAGTCTTTGGTTGAACATCATTCTGTATATCCATAAGGTAAAACTCCTTATGGTGGACAGAGAAAAATTTGCAGAAATTACTACTAACTTGAAACAATCCTCAGAGATCACACAGAGTCAAGAATCATTTCAATACCCAATATCCAGAGTGGAGAATACTCCTTGAATACACAAGATATTCTGTAGACTCCAGAAAGATAATGTCTTAATAATTGAGTTAAATTGAATCTAGGAGAAAATCTACCTTAGATCCATCATTTAGTCATAACAAAGTTAGAAATCAAAAGTGAAAAATTCACAATGTAGTATTTGCTATGTGTGAATTATACCTCAAAAATTGACTTTATAGAAAGAAGTAAAGTCTTTATATTTTTTCTCAACAGATAGAAAGTTGTTAAAATTTAATACTAGCTGATTCTAAATATTAGCAATCTGGTAATAGGAGATAGATATGTTCCTAAACTTGATAATTGATCATATATTTCTATGAATGTCACAGTTAATAATGAAGCATTAGACACATACCCATTAAGTAATTAATACCTGCTATCAGCATTCATATTTAATAGAATACTAGAATTCCTAACCAGCACAGTAACATAACAGAATGAAAGAAAGCTCACAAGACATAAAACAAAAAATTAAAGATCTCATTTTTCACACATAATTACTGTGTACGTACAAAGTCACATATTAATAATAGCAAAGCAGGGACTCAAACTCAAGAGTCTAACTCCAGAGTATTTAAATTCCTCAGCAACAATTTATTAGGAAATATAATCTTTTTGAATCTATAATTTATAATAACAAAAACCCTACCAAGTTTTGTGTTGAGAAACTACTAAGGAATAAAATCTTGAGTAAAAAATTAAAATTTTATTAAAGGCTTAAAGTAAGACCTAAAAATATCATAAGATATGTTCAAAGATGGCAATGTGAAAGCTGTTTTTCTCCTCAAAATGATCTATAAAGTCAGCACAATTCTAGACTGTTAATAGGGACCTTTGTGAAATCTGACATGGCAACAGTGAAGTTTAAAGGAGAGCCTCAGAACCAGGAAAAGACAATGGATAAAGAGGCCTTCCATCCTGCCCCAAGTCAGGTGTGGAAAATAGAAATATGGTGCAGGGAAGGCATATCAGCCAGGGAACCAGGCTGGAAATACTGAAAATGAGGAACAAGAATATATGAACCAGAGAGCAGTGGTATTACAAATCGGAGTGTGGACTTAGTAAGACATGATGCTAGAGAGATACATATGGAAAACAATAAAATGAGATCTATATCTCATGCCATGTTCAAAATTAATATCAGATGAACTGAAGACAGAAAAATGAGGAAAAAATTTACTTAAATCTTAAATAGAACAAAATACCAGAGACTATCTTGATAGTGGCCAAAAATATGAATTTGTTAAACTAGACACACATGAAAAGCACAAATTATAGAACAAAAGGTGGATTAATTTGAATTTAATATTTATTTTAATTAAATCCAAATTAATTTATGATAAATTTAATAATTCTTATATACCTAGAGTGATATTGATATGGGGAAACAAAAAATCTTATGTAGAGCTGGTGAGAGTATAAATACGTAAATGCGGATATACCCAAAGTGATTGCATTTCTAAATAAATTTATATGTAGAATGTTTATTTCAGTTCAGTTGCTCAGTTGTGTCCAACTCTTTGCGACCCCATGAACTGCAGGACACCAGGCTTCCCTGTCCATCTCTAACTCCTGGGGCTTCCTCAGATTCATGTCCATCAAGTCAGTGAAGCCATCTAACCATCTCATCCTTTGTTGTCCTCTTCTCCTCTTTCCAGGCATCAGGGTCTTTTCCAGTGAGTCAGTTCTTCACATCAGGTGGCCAAAGTATTGGAGCTTCAGCTTCAGCATCAGTCCTTCCAAAGAATATTGAGGTCTGATTTCCTTTAGGATTGACTGGTTGAATCTCCTTGCTGTCCAAGAGACTCTCAAGAGTCTTCTCCAACACCACAGTTCAAAAGCATCAATTCTTTGGTGGTGAGCTTTCTTTATAGTACAACTCTCACATCCTTACATGACTACTGGAAAAAACATAGCTTTGACTAGATGGACTTTTGTCAGCAAAGTAATGTCTCTGCTTTTTAATATGCTGTCTAGCTTGGTCATAGCTTTTCTTCAAAGGGGCAAGTGTTTTTTAATTTCATGGCTGCAGTCACCATCTGCAGTGATTTTGGAGCCCCCCAAAATAAAGTTCATCACTGTTTCCATTGTTTCCCTATCTATTGCCATGAAGTAATGGGACCGGATGCCATGATTATAGTTTTCTGAGTGTTGAGTTTTAAGCAAGCTTTTACACTCTCCTCTGTCACTTTGATCCAGTGGCTCTTCAGTTCCTCTTCGCTTTCTGCCATAAGAGTGGTATCATCTGCATATCTGAGGTTATTATATTTCTCCTGGCAATCTTGATTCCAGCTTGTGCTTCATCCAGCCTGGCCTTTCACATGATGTACTCTGCATATAAGTTAAATAAGCAGAGTGACAATATACAACCTTGACATTCTCCTTTCTCAATTTGGAAACTGTCCATTCTTCCATGTCTGGTTCTAACTCTTGCTTCCTGATCTGCATGCAGATTTCTCAGGAGGCAGGTAAGGTGGTCAGGTATTCCCATCTCTGTAACAATTTTCCACAGTTTGTTGTGATCCACACAGTCAAAAGCTCTGGCATAGTCAATAAAGCAGAAGTAGATGTTTTTCTGGAACTCTCTTGCTTTTTGATGATCCAATGGATGTTGGCAATCTGATCTCTGTTTCCTCTGCCTTTTCTAAATCCAGTTTGAACATCTGGAAGTTCACGGTTTATGTACTGTTGAAGCCTGGCTTGGAGAATTTTGAGCATTACTTTGCTAGCATGTGAGATGAGTGCAATTGTGCGGTAGCTTGAACATTCTTTGGCATTGTCTTTTTTGGGATTGGAATGAAAACTGACCTTTTCGTCTGTGGCCACTGCTGAGTTTTCCAAATTTGCTGACATATTGAGTGCAGCATTTTAACAGCATCATCATTTAGGATATGAAATAGCTCAGCTGGAATCCCGTCACCTCCACTAGCTTTGTTTGTAGTGATGCTTCCTAAGGCCCACTTGACTTTGGACTACAAAATGTCTGGCTCTATGTTAGTGATCACACTATCATAGTTATCTGAGTCATGAAGATCTTTTTTGTATAGTTCTTCTGTGTATTCTTGCCACCTTTTCTTAATGTCTTCTGCTCTGTTAGGTCCATACCATTTCTGTCCTTTAATTGTACCCATCTTTGAAAGAAATGTTCCCTTGGTATCTCTAATTTTCTTGGGGAGATCTCTAGTCTTTCCCATTCTATAGTTTTCCTCTATTTCTTTGCACTGATCACTTGTGAAGGCTTTCTTATCTCTTCTTGCTCTTCTTTGGAACTCTGCATTCAGATGGGTATATCTTTCCTTTCCTTTACCTTTTGTTTCAGCAGTATTTAATAGTGAAAATAGTGAATGAATTTTATTTTAAAAAGTTAAACTTTCTTCTGTAAGTAAATGATAAATAAAATATGGGTAAACATTAACACTTCCTAGACAGAAATGTTACATGCCATTTTATTTCCTTTCTTGTAGGTTTTTCCTTATAAGTGTTAAAAATTGCAGTTAGCTTTATTACAAATGATTTTATAGTTTTCATAGTTATAGTTAGTAACATGGTCCTTGCAAATAAAAAAAATAGAAATATGTCAAAGAATAATGGGTAAATGAAAGATAATTCCCAAATGCCAGAAGAATAGAGTATGAACATAAGGATAAATGTGTATATGAACTGAAACTGTAAGTCCCTCATCTGCGTCTGACTCTTTGCGACCCTATGGACTATAGCTCGCCAGGCTCCTCTGTCCATCGGATTCTCCAGGCCAGAATACTGGAGTGGGTAGCTCTTCCCTTCTCCAGGGGATCTTCCTAACCCAGGGATTGAACCCAGGTGTCTCACGTTGCAGGCACCATCTGAGCCACCAGGGAAGCCCAAGTATGTAATAAACATGTAATAACAAATAAATAAGTGAATAAATAAAAAATAATGTTACAATAAAAAATTTAAACTACAATTAAAGTCTAGAGAACTCAATCTCCATGGCATTTTAATTCAGGGTAAGTGAATCTTGGTTCTTATTTTATCCTCTGAAAGTTAGAAATCTTGCCTTCTTGGCAGAATTTTATATTGGGATGGGATAATTATATTAAATACTCATAAACCAAACTAGAAGAAAAGTAGTTTATATACTTTTTACTTCAATGGCAACTCTAATCAATATTAATTTGCACACATTTATTAAGTCCTACTTTCAGTCCCTTGGTGCTAAGATACCTCTTATTATATTCTTTGACAAGAAAATTGGGGTTTATTGGCTTCTAAACTCATGTGAAAATGGAATAACATGCACTTTTTCTCCTTTTTATGTATTGTATTAAAAATAATTCAATAAGATGTTTGAGAATACTTCGGCAACAAGAAGTTTACAAAAGTAAAGCCTTATTGTTCATATACATGCTTTCTTCCTTTCCTGTGTCTCTATACTCTCACCATCACTGCAAACACAAACTTTCCCAGATAAGAAATGGGCCACAGGAAGTTTCTGGAGCCTCTTGTTGGGTTCAAATATGTGGTGGTCAGAATTCTTGTGGATGGCAAAAATGGGAGACTGAGGTTGAAATTTTTCCCCTACAGTCATATTTATCATTTGTATAATTTTTAAATTTTTAAAAGACTAAATGAGGAAAAGATTATATAAATGGGTAGGGGATCTATATATATTGTTAATTATTGGTTTCAGTATACAATATTTGCATTTCATTTCTTGTCTTTCAATCATCAGCAAAATGATGTATGTTTTATATTTTTATCATGCTTAAGTCACTGACATAAAATGCATGATGACTACTATAGTAACACCAAATAGTCATATTGTTGTAAAAATCTTTGGATGTTCATGTTTTCTTATTATTCCCTAAAACAAAATGGTCAATGTCAGTGCATTAATAACACATGATTTAAAGATCTCAGCTGGAATTTTACTAATATATAAAAATGTGGGAAGAGAATTCCCTGGTGGTGCAGTGGTTAGAAATCTGGGCTTTCACTGCTGGAGGAGCAGGTTCAATCTCTGGTCCTATAACCAAGATCCTGAAAACCACATAGTGTGGTCAAGGAAAAAAAAGGGCTATCTTTAGACATATAAGCAAATTTAAAGATTGGTTTTAATTTAAAAAATGAGACTTCTGGTTTCAGCCCTGACATGTAAAGGAGCTTGGAAGCAGTCACTGCCATACTTATAAGAGGAAAAATCTGAACAAAGTGAAAAATAACAGCTTCTTTTGGACACATCGGAGAACTAAGGTAACAGAGCAAGCCACTTCAAAGACTGGAGATACAGAAGGATATGGAGAGAAACAGCCGAGGTATACTTTCAATAGCAGAAGCCATTGTCCAGGCAGGAATGGTGGAGTGGGTAGTCATTTCCATCTCCGGGGGAATCTTCCCAACCCAGGGATCGAACCCACGTCTCCTGTGGCTCCTGCATTGCAGGAGGAGTTTTACCACTGAGCTCCCTGGGAAGCCCTTGAGCTGTAGGTAGGGGATCTCTAATATTCTATTCTAAGTGTCTCATAATAGCTCTGGTACATAGTAAACACTCAGTAATTATTTATGGACTGATTGAGTCTGATTTCTATTCCCAACTGTGAGCCTTCCAACTTCTGTAACCCTGGACCTTTTTGCACCTTCTATACAGTCAGCAAAAACAAGACTGGCAGCTGACTGGGGCTCAGATCATGAACTCCTTATTGCCAAATTCAGACAAATTGAAGAAAGAAGGGAAGACTACTAGAACATTCAGGTATGACCTAAATCAAATCCCTTAGGATTATACAGTGAAAGTGACAAATAGATTCAAGGGATTAGATCTGATAGACCGAGTGCCTGAAGAACTATGGATGGAGGCTTGTGACTCTGTACAGGAGGGAGTGATCAAGACCACCTCCCCAAAAAAAGAAATACAAAAAGGCAAAATGTTTGTCTGAGGAGGCCTTACAAATAGCTGGGAAAAGAAGAGAAGCTAAAGGCAAAGGGAAAAGGAAAGATATACCCATTTGAATGCAGAAACTTCCCAAACTGAAATGCAGAAAGAATGAAAATGTAGCATACACATAATTGAAATACCAGAAAGAGGAGAAAGGAAACACAGAGCCAAAGAAGTAGTTGAAGTAAGAATGTCTAAGTTCCCAACATTAATAAAAGACACGGTAAATAACAGATCCAGGAAGCTCAGAGAACACCAACAAGGATAAACATTGAAAAGCCAAAGACAAGCTGTATGTGGGCATATCATATTCAAATTGCAGCAAAAACAAACAAAGAGAAAATCTTGAAAGGCAAAGGAGGGGAAAAGCCCTTACCCGTGGAGGATATGGTGCTTGCAGGAAGACAGTAAAATAATGTATTTAACATGCTGAGAGAAGAAAACTCACCACCCTGGAAATCTAGTGAAATTATCATTCAAATGTGAAAGAGAAATAAAATGCTTTTGAGCTCAACAAAAACTGAGGAAATTTGTCACCAACATCACCACCATACCAGAAATGCTAAATGAAATTCTTCAGGGAAAAGGAAAATTATATAGGTCAGAAATTTAGAGTGATAAGAAGAAAGGAAGAGCAACAGAGAAGTTGTAAATGAAGATAAAATTATTTTTCTTATCATTAATTGATCAAAAAGATAACTATTTCTTTAAATTAGTAATAGTAGCAATGTATTGAATGATTATAGTACATGTATAATTGAAGTGGATGATAGCAATATCATAAGGGAATTAGAAATATTCAGCTATAAGATACCTGCATTGTTTGTGAAGTAATGTATTATTATTTGAAGATGAATTTATTTGTATTCATGAAAATATATAGTAAACTTTAAATAAAACCCTAAAAACATTTTAAAATAAATATAATTGATATGCTAAGAAAGGAGACAAATGGAATCACATAAAATGCTCAAAGCACAAAAGGCAGAAGAAGAGAAAAAAAGAAACAGAGAACAAATACAATAAACATAAGATAGTTATAAAGATCATAGATATTAATCCAACTATGTCAATAATCACTTTAAATGGGAATGGTATAAATGCACCAAGTAAAAGACAAAGAAAAACAAATTGAGTTAAAAAACAGTACACAACTATATGTTGTCTACCAAAGGGAAAAAAAAAAACCCATATAAATACAGAATGAGAAGTGAGAGCATGCAGGTGGAGAAAAATACCTCATGCTCTACTGGATTGAATAGTGTTTCCCCCAAATCATCAAATCATGTTCACCCTGAACCTCAGAATGTGACCTTGCTTGGAAATACTGTGGCTTTACAGATAAAGCTATACTAGATCAAGATGGGCTCTACACCCACAGACTAGTATCTTCATGAGAACTGAAGAGTGGTGTCTTCATAAGACTGGTATCTTCTTAAGAACATGTGGATACACAGGACACAGGGACTCATGGAAAACATCCTGTGAAGACCGAGGTAGAGAAGGGAACAAACTAGCTACAAACCCAAGAGCCCCAGGGATTGCCTGCCCCTGCAGAAAGGTGAGCACAGTCTGGCTGACAGCTGGACTTCAGACTCCTAGCTTCCAGAGCTGTGGAGAATACATTTCTGTTGTTCGAAAGCACCAGCTTGTGCAATTTGCTACAGCAACGCTAGGAAACTGATATATGTGCTCACAATCATTAAAACACGCTAGAGGACAGAAACAGCAAGGACCTAACAGAAGCAGAAGAGATTAAGAAGAAGTGACAAGAGTGCATCACAGAACTGAACGGAGAAGGGCTTCATGACCTAGACAACCACGGTACTGTAGTCACGCACCTAGAGCCAGACGTTCTGGAGTGTGAAGTCAAGTGGGCCTTAGGAAGCGTTACTAAGCTAGTGGAGGTGATGGAATTCCAGCAGAGCTCTTTAAAATCCGAGAAATGATGCTGTTAAAGCACCGCTCTCAAAATGCCAGCAAATTTGGAAAACTCAGCAGTGGCCATAAGACTAGAAAACGTCAGTTTTCATTCCAATCCCAAAGAATGGCCATGCCAAAGAATGTTCAAGCTACCATATGATCACACTCATTTCACGTATTAGTAAGGTTATGATCAAAATTCTTCAATCTAGGCTTCAGCAATACATGAACTGAGAGCTTCCAGATGTGCGAGTTGGATTTAGAAAAGGTAGAGGAAACAGAGATAAAATTGACATTTGTTTGGATCATAGAGAAAGCAAGGGAGTGGAGGAAAACGTCTACTTCTGCTTCACTGACTATACTAATACCTTCGTATGAATCACGAAAACTGAAAAATTCTTAAAGAGATGGGACTATCAGACCATTCTACCTGTCTCCTGAGAAATCTGTATGCAGGTCAAAAAATAAGAGTTAGTACCAGACATGGAACAACAGACTGGTTCAAATTGGGAAAGGAGTATGACAAGGCTGTATATCATCACCCTGCTTGTTTAACTTACATGCACAATACATCATGAGAAATGTCAGGCTAGATGAATCACAAGCTGGAATCAAGATTACCAAGAGAAATATCAACAACCTCAGATATGCAGATGATATCAGTCTAATGGCAGAAAGCAAAGAGGAACTAGAGAACTTCTTGATGAAGGTGAAAGAAGAAAGTGAAAAAGCTGGCTTAAAACTCAACATTCAAAAAACAAAGACCAGCACATCCAGTCCCATCACTTCATGGCAAATAGACAGGGAAAAAGAGAAAACAGTGACAGATTTTATTTTGGGGGGCTCCAAAATAACTGCAGATGGTGATTGGAGCCATGAAATTAAAAGACACTTGTTAGTTGGAAGAAAAGCTATGACAAACCTAGGCAGCATATTAAAAAGCAGAGACAAGGTGGCAAATGTGCATATAGTCCAAACTATGGTTTTTCCAGTAATCAAGTATGGGTAAGAGAGTTGGGATATAAAGAAGGCTGAGCACTGTAGAACTGATGCTTTCAAATTGTGCTGGAAAAGACTCTTCAGAGTCTCTTGAACAGCAAGGACATCAAACCTGTCAATCCTAAAGGAAATCAGTCCTAAATAGTCATTAGAAGTACTGACGCTAAAGCTGAAGCTCCAATACTTTGGTGACCTTATGCGAACAGCCAACTGATTGGAAAAGGCCCTGATGCTGAGAAAGATTGAAGGCAATAGGAGAAGAGGGTAGCAGAGGGTGGCAGAGGGTGAGATGGCTGGATAGCAACACTGATTCAATGGACGTGAAACTTGGGCAAACTCTGGGAGATAGTGAGGGACAGGGATGGCTGGTGTGCTGCAGTCCATAGGGGTTGCAAAGATTCAGACATGACTTAGTGACTGAACAACAGCAAAGACTTCAGAAGAGGGCTGAAGTGAGCTGACGGCTCACTTGTAAAGAATTCAGCTGCCGATGCAGGAGACATGGGTTTGATCCCTGGGTCAGGAAAATCCCCTGCAGAAGGAAATGGCAACCCACTCCAGTGTTCTTGCCTCTGAAATCCCATGGACGGATGTGCCTGACGGCCTACAGTTCATGGGGTCACAAAAGCGTCAGACACAACTTAGCAACTAAACAACAACAAAAGAAGACTTCAGAAGAAGGACTATTATTAGGAATAAAGGAGACTTTGCATAAACAGGTCAGTTTTCCAAGATATAACACTCCCTGCATTTAGAACCAAGAACAGTTGATGGAAACCGGACTAATCATGGTATTCTGAAGGGAAGCTTTGGACAGAAAAACACTGGATGAAACTAAGACAGTCTGAACAAAGAATGGACTTTACTTATATAATGAAGCGATATTGGTTCATTAGTTGTAGCAAATGTACCTAGTATGGAAGAAGTTAATAATAGAAGAAACTTGGTGTGGTTTACATTGGAACTGTGCACCCACAAAATTTTTCTATCAATCTAAAACTTCCAGAATAGATATTACTTGTGTGTCCCAGGGGAAACACATAAAGAGGTAATTTAAGGAAAATTAGAAATGTCTCATAACATTGATTAAATAATAAAATAAAATACCTTAATAAAAATGTATATAAAAAGCAACTGACAATATTTTTAACTCACCAAATACTCACAGATTAGAAAATATATGTCACTGTTCTGCATTGGTCAAGAAAACTTTATAAATTTGGGGGAAAATAACTGGTGATATTTACAGAGCTTTCTTCCCCCCAACAAAGTTCATACCATTTGACTAAGTAATTCTGTTTCATGAGATGTTTCAAAAGGGACCTGTCAAAATGGAAACAAAGGTTTTGACCCCAAGATATCAGAAATGTGACTTACTTATAATATTAAATATTAAATACAACGTATTGTCTAATGTCTTGACAGGTAACATTTTCTTAGTAGAAGGCCACTTGCTTTTTAATACCCTGTCTTTATTGGGCTATATGTCAAGAGCTAAGTAGAGCTGGAGAGAACTGGGTTGCTAGTTTTTGGAGCGGTTATTGAGGCAAGCCACAGTGAAAGTAATCATCATACCTCGAGCAACAATGACCGATCATAAAGCAGAAGCTTTATGTACAGGACAAGGGCCAGACCCTTAGGCTTTGTTTTCCGCACAGCAGCGCCAGTGGAGGGCCGGGAAGGTCAGCTAAGATGGGCAAGTCATCTCTGCCCAAAGAGCCCAAATCAGTGGCTCCTGACTCTAAGTGTATGTACCCCGGCTTCCCTGGTGGCTTAGACGGTAAAGGATCTGCCTGCAATGTAGGACACCCAGCTCTGGAGCCTGGGTCAGGAAGATCCCCTGGAGAAGGAAATGGCTAACGGCTACCCACTCCAGTATTCTGGCCTGGAGAATCCCATGGACAGAGGAGCCTGGCGGGCTACAGTCCACAGGGTCACAAAGAGTCAGACACAACCGAGCAACTGTCACTTTCACTTTTCACCCAGAAGCCAGGAAGACAGAGGCTTGAAGGGCTGGAAGTGGGAAAGTCCTGAGCCCTGAGTCAAAGTGGAGAAGTGTCCTCAAGGTCACTCACTCCTGCTGAGAAGGGAATGCCCCTGGGCTAGCAATGCTGGTAGTGCCTGAGAGCAGGTGAGGGGGGCCTGAGTCCTGCACAGAGCCCCTCCGGGACTGCAGCACACTGGCTGTTAGCACCACTGGTGTGAGAAGAGCAGCTTTCTGAGAGGCTTGCCCTCTAGAACTTTCCAATTGCCAGTGGTTGGGCCTGAAAAATCACACATGGGATTTTGGCCTGGAGCTGGAGTCCTCAACGTGTATTAAAAGACAACTTTTCTGTTTGCATAGAAAAACATAGTTATGTTCCCAAGAACAGTGTGTATTTTTAACAAAATGATAAGTGGTCAAAACTTTTAAGTGACATTCCAGTTATGATGGGTAGAACACTAAAATTCTATGGAGATATTTTGAAACAAGTTTCAAGAATCAAAAAGAAGTGGACATTAGAGAGATGCCATGTCAGTGAGCGCAAAGCAGCTGTTAGTTAAAAACCATGCTTGTTTGGTGCTAGGAAGCAATGTTATAATCGTAAAGATGGTTAGAAATGAATTGGGAGTTTCAGGTGGATATATAATACAGTACAATCTACCCTTCTTAAAATAATGGGAAAGAGGCTTCTGGAAAGATATTCTAGCTGAACATTTAAAGTGCAGGAATAGGTTACTTATCTGAAATATGAGATGCCTATATCTGGATAGTTTGGGGAACTTATTAACTCACAGATTCATTCAGTGACTATTTAATGAATGGCTACCAGGTCAAATGGTAAAACATGTTATTTTATATCCAAATAATTGCTGAACTAGAGAATAGATCTAGAAATTTACTCCTAATTCAAGACAGAGAGAAAATGTGATGTAAGGTATAAGATTTTCCGTACTATTCCAAAGTAGAGGAATGCAAGAATAATATAATATTGGGAAATTTATTAATGGGTTGAGGATTAAACATGACAGATTAAACCTAACCATTTATCTTTCCTCTTTCTTGTTTTCTTTTACTAAATGAAATGACAAATTAAAAAAAAAATTGTACGAAAAGAATAAGGGGAAAAGGTAAATGTGCTATTTCCAATTTCTTCTATTAAGTATAGCTAAAAACACAAGATGTTATATATTTGAAAATTGCAAACATAAGAAGACACTGAAAGGTGGGAAAAAAATGCAGATGGCTGAGGGAGCTGGGCATGGCACAGCAGTGAGTTATCTGGGCTTTCTTTTTGTCTCACATATCTCAGTACTCTACTGAGTACTGTAGAAACCAGCAATCTGGAAATGCTAGCAAATACAAACAGGAAAAAAAGGAACCCCAAGAAAAGTCTGCCCTTTCTATCTGAAAACCAAGAAAGGGCAGTACAGAAGACAGAAAAAATTTATACAATAGTATCTTTACTCCCAGCAAACACCACTGAAAATACTGTGGCCTCTCCCACTCCTGCCTCAAGATTAACAGCTCCAGCAGGCTGTGCGAGGAGCCCAGTGCCCCTCAGGGGTGATGTCAAAGCAGGCTGAGTGTGAAAGCAGGACTTTCATCCCTAGGAGATGGTATCAGAAGCTCCAAGACCTACTCATTGGAGTCCATGTGGGGAGCATGGCCTTCTCTCCTCTCTGCAGCAGTGAGGAGCCACCCACTCTCCATGGGGGTGGTGCCAGAGGAGACTTAGTGGAAAGGTCTTTTACCAACACCCAGAGGTTATTGAAATCACCCTTTTGCAGTGTCAGTGGAGGACATATGAGGGGCCAAAATGAGACACTGCGCCCTCTCTCTCCAGTATAATCAGTGGAGGTCTACTGGGGATCCTGAAGCCCCCACGTCAACCAGCAAGGGGTCTCTTCTCCTTTTGAGTCAATGAAAACACAGTGAACAGACTTGACTTCTACTCTTATCTGGAAGTAATGAGGCAGGCTTTTACCAGCATGGAATTGGAGGATGCTAGATAAAACAGAAGAGTTCAAAGAGATCCAGATGTTTGTAACATAATACAGAAAGCATCCAGGTTTTGATAGAAAACAATTTATCATACCAAGACAAAGAAGATCTTAAATGGAATGAGAAAAACAATAAACAGATGCCAGCACTAAGATAACAGAGATGTTAGAATTATCAAACGAAAAATTTTAAGCAAGCCATTGTAAAAATTCAATAAGCACTATGAACACACTTGAAATATATGTAAAAAAATACAGTCTTAGCAAAGAAATAGAAGATATAGAGGAAAACTACATGGAAATTTTAGAGTTGAAAAATAATGTAAACAAAAGCCTCAGTGAATGGGCTCAACAGCAGAGTGTAGGGGACAGAGGAAAGTAGATAGGAAACTATCTGAACAGCAGAGAGAAAATAAACTGAAAGAAAAATTACTGAGCATGACCTTAAGGGCCTTTGCAATCATACTGCCAGGACTCCAAAGCTCCAAAGAAACTGGAGCTAAAAATTATTAAAAAAAAAAAAATGGCTGAAATATCCCCCAAATTTGTAAAGCACATGAACTGACATTCATGAATCTGAGCAAATTCACTATAGGGTAAACTCAAAGAAATCCATAGAAAGATACATCATAATCAAACTTCTGAAAACTAAAGACAAAGAAAAAAATTTGGGAGCATCCAGAAAGAGATGACAGACCATGAATAAAGGAAAACAATTCAACTGAGGGAAAATTTTTTGTCAGAAATGACGGAGGCCATAGGAGAATGGTGCAGTACTTTCCATTAGCGCTGCAAGAACCATCAACTGAATTCTTTGTCTAGTTAAAATACCCTTTATGGATGAAGAAGAAATCAAGACAATCTCAGATGAAGGGAAAGTAAGGGAATTTGTAACTAGCAGATCTACTTCTTTACAAAAGCATATTCTCTTTTAAAGAAGAAAACTTGGGGAGGAATAGATCAAGATGGCAGAGTAAAAAGATGTGGAGCTTACCTCCCTAAATGAACACATAAAAACCGTATCCATATGCAGACAACTCCCAGTGAAAACTATTGAGATGTCCACAGATGAGAAGTCTGCAGATGGACTTCTGTGCAACCAAGGCTATAAGAATGATACACATGTATTTGGGTAGGAAGGGGAGAAAAATGATTGGGTTGGGACTTTGGTCTGGGAAAAGATAGGAAGACCGCCACTCCAGGGGGTAGGTGGATCAAGCTACACACTGGATGTCTTACACATAGGAGACAAGCCCCTCAGTGCCTTGGCGACTTCTGGAAAGACAGGAAAGCTGGAGAAGCATAGACGCTACTCCTGAGGACTGTGCAGGTGCTGCTTGCCCCTTGACAGGGCAGGGAGGGTCGGGGTTTTCTATGACCACCTTGCCCTGCTCCCCAGCCTGAGCTGAGGAAATGCCTTGACCTTACTCACTTCATTCCATAGTGTGGCACTGGGTCTAAGGTGGTCAAAACGTGGGAAAAAGCTCAGCCTTTGATAGCAGGGTTGACCTGGTCTTGGGGTCAAGCCCAGGTGCAGCGGCAGTGGCCACTGTTGGTGTTCGCTCAGGCAGGCTCCCCGAATCAGCTCAGGTCTCTGACAGCAGTGTGGCTGCTGGGCTTCCTGTGGCTGCCTTGCTATGTACCCGAGCTGAGCCAAGACTCTGACCTGCTCGCTCCATGCACAGCACCACTCTAGATCTGGGGCAGCCACGGCACAGAAAAAGGATGCAACTGTAGGCTGTGTCTGGGCGGAGCTGCAGAATTAAACACAGGCAGAGCATAGGACCCCTGTTAGTGCGCAGGTCCCACTTGATTCTGCACTCCCCTCCTTTGGGAAGAAGGTCTCAGTGAAGGAGGAGGGAAAAAACACATTTAAAGGGAACACATTCACCGTGAGCCCCCAGGGTAATACTCGTAGGATATAAGTAAAATACATAGATGAGGGAATAGAGCCAGCTCGAGCCTGACCCTCAGGGTTTCCACTTCGGTAACATGGGCTCAGACCACACACCCAACAGGGTGGTGACAGCAGCTGACCAGAGAGGCGATCCTGTCTCACACAAGGAGCCTGCTCGATGCGCCCTCCAACTTCAGCCCCACCCCTACCAAAGTGGCAGCTACCAGCACACCCGGAGGCAAAACCTAGCTGGCGGCCCCATCAAATTCAGTCCCCCCCAGGGACCCTGGGCACACAGTCTATAGGGACACTCCTATGCGAGAACACCCCTTAAGACCACGGTAGGCAACTATTTCACCTAAATTTATAGAGGCAGAGAAAGTTACATACAATGAAAAGGCAGAGGAAATGCTCTCAATTGAAAGAGCAAGAAAATACTAATGAAAGAATAAATAATGAAACAGATATACACAATTTACCAGATGAAAAATGCAAAACATTGTTTATACAGATTTAAATGGATTAGGGAAAAGAATTGACATAAACAGCAAATATTTTAACAAGTCGCTAAGAGTCGGATACGACTGAGCGACGTCACTTTCACTTTTCACTTTTATGCATTGGAGAAGGAAATGGCAACCCACTCCAGTGTTCTTGCCTGGAGAATCCCAGGGATGGGGGAGCCTGATGGGCTGCCGTCTATGGGGTCGCACAGAGTCGGACACGACTGAAGTGACTTAGCAGCAGCAGCAGCAGAAAATATTAAAAACACCATAAATGAAAAATTTAGTAGCTGAAATTTAAAAAACACACTAGAAAAAATGAATAGCATACCAAGTGATACTGAAGAAGGCATACATGATCTGGAAGACAGAATAATGGAAATCCTCTAATCTAATTAGAATTAGAACAGTGAAAAGAAAAGCAAATTAAAAAATGAAAATAGTTTACACGATCTTTATCATAATATTAAGCATACCAACATTTGTATCATAGGGGTCTCAGAAGAAGAGAGAAAAAGGGATCAAAAATGTATTTAAAGAAATTATGGCTAAAAAATCTTAAAGTAGAAAACATAGACATTCAAGTATAGGAAGCACAGAGGAGTCAAACAGGATGAGCACAAAAAGACCACCCAAGACATATCATAATTAAAGTGGCAAAAGCTAAAGAGAGAGTTCTAAAGGCAGCAAGAGAAAAACTAAGAGTCACATACAAAAGAACCGCAGAAGGCCGTAACCCCAGATTTCCCTACAGAAACTTTGCAGGCCTGAAGAGAGTAACAAGATATATATTCAAAGTCCGGAAAGGGAAAAACCTGCAATCTAAAATACTCTACCCAGAAAGTTTATCATTTAAAATAGAAGGAATGGTAAAAACTCCTCAGATAAATAAAAACTAAAAGAGTTCATCAATACTAAACCTATCCTAAAAGAAATGTCAAAGTGGAAAAGAATTAATAATCTATAGGAAAGGGAAAATTCGACTGAGAAAGGCAATTATATAGAATGGACTGGGGAGCAACCACTTAAATAAGCTAGTATATAAATTAAAAGACAAAATCTTGTAAAAGTAACTATGCCAAAGGTAAACAGCTAAGGGATAAACATAAAGATGTAAAATATGATGTTAAAAACAGAAAATGTGGAGGAATGCAGTTTTAATAAAAATGTATATTGTTTAGAGTACATGTGATTTTAAATGGTTATGAGTTTAAAGCAAATAGATATAGTTAAAGGTTAAGATATGTGAACCACCATATGTGAACCACATACGATAATCACTGTTTTGCTGAATGCTTTTACTTTCATCCCAGGTTCAAAGGATTTGTTGACAAAATAAGCCACTCATTATATACAAATAAATAACACCAGTATTTATTGTGATAATTATCTAGCTTACTTTCAGCATACTAACATTAAAAAAAAAGAGAAATAGAGACATCTATTTTGCAGAGGATACATCACCAAATTGGGTTTTGAGCAACATCCAGACTCAAACAGCACTGGGAAGTCACGTGACACAGCACATCTGGAGTCCCCATTGGGAAAAGGTCCCAGGCAGTGTGTCCACTCCATGGGTGAGACTTCAGAGATTGCAGTTTGGAGTTTCTGCTTATAATCCCAGGAAGCAAACTGGTATTATCATCAATCTGTGAGCAAATAGCAGCTCTAGTTTCACGTTAATGCTGTTTGTTTTGTCTTAGGAAACTTGAAATGCTGTTAAACCTGGAGCTTGGTTGGCCAGGGCCCCTCCAATGCCTCAACAATTTCAAGATTTGTCCCCTTCTTCTCTATGGTGCCACAGCTCTTGCACGTACTAGGTATACTTACTTACTTACTTATATACTTATACTTACACTAGGTATACTTACTTACATACTTACAGTTACTTAGCAGGCAGTCAGGGAACTCACTGTCAGGGCAGTGTCCAGGAAGGTTAGAAGCAAGGTCAGAGGACTGTTACGCTTTGTCTCTGAAGCCTAAACAAGACTATTTAATTTCCCTAACAACCACAAATCAAAAAACTACAATAGATACAAAAAAAAAAAAAAATCCCAAAAGAATGGAATCCAAGCATACTACTAAAGAAAATCATCAAACCATGATGGTACAAACAAAAGAAAAAGAAATGAAGAGAAAATGACAAAACAACCAGAAAACATGTAATAAAATGACAATAATCCTGGAATAATTACTTTAAATGTCAACGGACGAAAGTCTTCAATCAAGACATAGCCTGGCTGACCTTCCATATGCTACAAAAGATGCCCTCCAGAGCTAAGGACATACATAGACTGGAAGTAAGGGGATGGAAAAAGATGTTTCATGCAAATAAAAAGGACAAGAAAGCAGGGTAGCAATACTCCTATCAGACAAGCTTGACTTTAAAACAAAGGCTGTAACTTAAGTCAAAGAAGGACATTATAAAATATAAAAGGGATCAATACAGAAAGAGGATTTACACTTGCTAACATAGGTGTACTAAGTTCAGTCGCTCAGTTGTGTCCGATTCTTTGCAACCCCATGAACCACAGCACGCCAGGCCTCTCCTTCCATCACCAACTCCCGGAGTTTACCCAAACCCAAGTCCATTGAGTCGGTGATGCCATCAAACCATCTCATCCTCTGTTGTCCCCTTCTCCTCCTGCCCTCAATGTTTCCCAGCATCAGTGTCTTTTCCAATGAGTCAGTTCTTCACATGAGGTGGCCAAAGTACTGGAGTTTCAGCTTCAGCATCAGTCCTTCCAATGAACACTCAGGACTGACCTCCTTTAGGATGGACTGGTTGGATCTCCTTGCAGTTCAAGGGACTCTCAAGAGTCTTCTCCAACACCACAGTTCAAAAGCATCAATTCTGTGCTCAGCTTTCTTTATAGTCCAACTCTCACATCCGTACATAACCACTGGAAAAACCATAGCCTTGACTAGATGGACCTTTGTTGGCAAAGTAATGTCCCTGCTTTTTAATATGCTGTCTAGGTTGGTCATAACTTTCCTTCCAAGGAGCAAGTGTCTTTTAATTTCATGGCTGCAATCACCATCCACAATGATTTTGGAAGAGCACCTAAGTGTATAAAACAAATATATACAAAATATAAAAAATATATAAATATATAATATATAAAAATATATAAAGAGAGAATTGACAATGATATGATAATAAAACTACTTTGGGTTTGAACAGTTAAAATTATATCAATTTCCTATTTTATGGTCTTAAAACATTAAAACAATTCTTCATTTTAGTTTGCCTCTCATCACACCCAGGTTATTCTAGTGAGTATTTTGCCATCTCTTTCATATATCCAGTCAGCACTGTTATGTAATCAATGTTAGGAAGGTGATTCACACAAAGAAATTAATGGTGCTTTCGTAAAATTCATAGATTTTTTGGGGCCATTGTTACTGAATGTATTATTCTCTCAAGTTATACCTAGAATGCATGTACACCATCCCTAGTTTAAATTCTTTCCATTTGGCATTTATGGTGTAAGTAGAATACTTTTGGTAACCTTAAGTAGCAAAAGGCTTCAGTTGCATGAGGACAAAAATAAATGTGCTATTTATTAACTAAAAAAAACAATAATCTAAGGTTCCATCTAAAGAAGCCAGAAAAAGAAGAGTAAAGTAAATCCAAAGTAAGTGATGAAAGAAAATAATTAGGGTACGAGCAGAAATTAATAAAATAGAAGGCAGACAAGTGATAAAGAAAAATCAATGGAACCAAAAGCAAATTCTTTGAAAATATTAATAAAAGCAACCAATCTCATTGTAGACTTATCGAGAAAAGACAAGAAGAGACAAACTACCAATATCAGGAAATAAAGACAAAGTATAAGGTGGCTCAGAGGGTAAAGCATCTGCCTGCAATGCGGGAGACCTGGGTTTGATCCCTCGGTCGGGAAGATTCCCTGAAGAAGGAAATGGCAACCCACTCCAGTATTCTTGCCTGGAGAATCCCATGGATGGAGGAGCCTGGTAGGATTCGGTCCCCAGGGTTGCAAAGAGTTAGACACAACTGAGCGACTTCACTTTCATAATTACATATACTACAGACTTCAAAATTATAACAAAGGAAAATTATAGGCATTTTTGTTACTAAATTTGACAGGTGAAATGGAGAAACTTCTCAAAATACATACATTAGCAAAACTTTTTTTTTTTTTCAAAACTTTCATGAGAAGAAATAGAAATCTAAATAGCATTATGCCTGTTGAATAAATTTTATTTATCATTAAAAACATAAAAAAAGGAAAACTCCGAGGGAAGATGGTTTCGCTGATGAATTCTAGAAAATATTTAAAGAAGAAATGATAATTATTGTACAAAAAAATCTTTCAAAACTTAAGAGGATGAGGATGCATGTTGTAGGCTCATTTTGCCCTGAAACTAAAAACAGACAAGAAAAGGAAATTATACAGCAAACACTCATGAACATAGATAGAAATCTTCAAAAAACTTAAGATGTCAAATCCATTGAGATATTAAAAAATGTTAGCAACATGAGCAAGTTCTGGGAATGCAAAGATTAGCATTTGAAAATCATTCACCTGCCACATTAAAACCATAAAGGAGAAAATACATATCATTAACTCCATGGACATGTAACAACAACAAAGACATCTGATAAAATTCCACTTCATTCTTGATAAAATGTCCATAAACTGGGAATGGAAGGTATTTTTTCTTCATCTGTTTGTTGAAAGGTACCTAGAGAAAACTCTTTTTTTAAAAGTGTAAAGCCATCATAAACTTGCAGAGAAATTTTAAGGACTTCACAACCATCTGTGTGTAAGAAGCTTACTATCATCCTCAAAACAACTGAGTATTTTTTACACATGCAAGGAGTTTTTCTTATGTAATTGCAATACAAACATCAAAATCAGGAAATAGATATTAAATCACTACCCTGCAATCTTCAGGGCCCATTCAAGATCCACCAACTGCCTCATTAGTTTCTCTTACAGTTCAGAATCATACATGCATTCAGAATCTCTGACACTTCATTTTCTTTCAGCTTGGGACCGTTTCTCAGTCTTTCCTGACTTTGATGACCTTGGCACTTTTAAATATTATAGGGTTGGTGGCTTGTCTTTGAAGTCTCACTTGGAATTTGTCTGATGTTTCCTCATGATTGCATTCAGGTTATACATCTCAGTTAGGCATATCATAGAACAGATACAATATTTTTATCAACGTGTTGTATCATGGGACACATTATTTTGATTTAATTCTTTAATTTATTCATATTGATCCCTTGATTACAGTGGTCTGCCAGATATAATGCAAAATTTCCTCTTCATAATTAGTACTTTGAGGTGAATGTACTTAAAAGCTATGTAATATACTATTTGTGATTAAACATTTCATTAATTAATTGATTCATTACTATGTGTTAACTCAAAGTTTCCTAATTTTTTTCCTATGGGTTGTAGTCCAGTACTGTCATTATTAATTTTCAGGCTCATTTTTTTCCCCCAGAATTGGGCAGTGCAAACACATTCAAGCTGGATTCTGTGTCTTTTTGACATATCCCCATCATTCTTAAAACATTTCCTCTTCTCTGGCACAAGATATTTCAATCTCACCTTATACTTTCCTTGTCCATCTGAAGAATCAGCCCTTTTCCCAAAAAGCTATGGTTCCTTTTCAGTTCAGTTCAGTTCAGTCGCTCAGTCATGTCCGACTCTTTGCGACCCCATGGGTTGCAGCACGCCAGCCCTCCCTGTCCATCACCAGCTCCTGGAATTCACTCAAACTCATGCCAATTGAGTCAGTGATGCCATTCAGTCATCTCATCCTATGCTGTCCCCTTCTCCTCCTGCCTTCAATCTTTCCCAGCATCAGGGTCTTTTCCAATGAGTCAGTTCTTCACATGAGGTAGCCGAAGTATTGGACTTTCAGCTTCAGCATCAGTCCTTCTGATGAATATTCAGGACTGATCTCCTTTAGGATGGACTGGTTGGACCTTCTTGCAGTCCAAGGGACTCTCAAGAGTCTTCTCCAATACCACAGTTCAAAAGCATCAATTCTTCTGTGCTCAGCTTTCTTTATAGTCCAACTCTCACATCTGTACATGACTACTGGAAAAACCATAGCCTTGACTAGATGGACCCTTGTTGGTAAAGTAATGTCTCTGCTTTTTAATATGCTGTCTAGGTTGGTCATAGCTTTCTCCCAAGGAGTAAGCGTCTTTTAATTTCATGGCTGCAGTCACCATCTGCAGTGATTTTGGAGCCCAAGAAAATAAAGTCTCTCCCTGTTTCCACTATTTCCTCATCTATTTGCCATGAAGTGATGGGACTGGATGCCATGATCTTAGTTTTCTGAATGTTGAGCTTTAAGCCAACTTTTTGACTCTCCTCTTTCACTTTCATCAAGAAGCTCTTTAGTTCTTTTTCACTTTCTGCCATAAGGGTGGTGTCATCTGCATATCTGAGGTTATTGATGTTTCTCCCACAATCTTAATGGTTCCTTTTAGTTAGATACGATCCATGGCTGGGTGCAGGGGATGCTGATTTCTACTGGGCTGCCACTGTTCCTAGGTGTTCTGGGTGGATAGAACTTGAGGATTTAAGTATGTATATGTATGTAGGTATACAGAAAATAAATATATATATATATATAGTATTTGTATGTGTATGCACATATATGTGTGTGTACATATTTGTACTTATCTTTGACTGCAGTCTTACACCACAGGGATTATTTCTCCCTCTTAATATTTGTACATCCATCTTCAGCAGAGAGAAATCTGGCTTCCATTATCTCTAATATATTTACTCATTTGGTAAGTGCTCCATGGTATAATCAATCTCTTGCTGCTGCCACTACCCTGCACACTTTCTTCTCTCCCTGACCAGATTCTGACCCCGTCTGGGGCCATCCTAGGGTGTGGATGCCCTCCCTCCTCTTCTCAAGCTGAGTTTCCATGACAGCTTGCCCCAGCACACAGGTGCACACAGCTTCCCCCCTTGCACAGTGTTATTAATAGGATCTTGGGCTCTGATTCCCTATTCCAGGCTGGCCCACCACATGTGGATGCCCACTTCATCCTGCCTGGGTTTAGAGCCACATTCAGGATAGTCTGCATGCCTAGACACTCTCCTGCCCACTGGGATCCTTCCTGCCATGTGAAGCCAAGAACCACTGGGATGTGGCTTCACCTTGCCCTAGTTCTGAGGCCACAGAAGCGGCCTTGTTGGCATCAGTACCTTCCTCATCTCCCACGGGCCCTGACACCCATGCCAGGCTGTCCTTCTCCAGTAACACCCTTCTTACTTTTGCTGCAGTGGTGACATCCAAACACAGCTTTGCACCCCCGAAGATGCTTTTTTTAATCCGTTTGAGCTATGGACCCTCACACACTCCTCACGGTGCCTGGGCTCCCCATTTCATGCCAGATACATGTCTTATACAACCCTACTCTTAAGACTGAACTTTTCAGAGAGGTGCAAAAAAGGAGAAAGAGAAAAGGTAGAGAGACCAGAAGAAAAATAACCATATTTAATGGTTAAAAAAACCAAACTCTGAATATTTTCCCCTAATATTAGTATAAAGCAAGAGTATCCACTCTCAGCACTTCTATTCACATTGGTTACATAGTATCTAGAAAGGAGAGGAAGAAGTAAAAAATATCTATATGAAAAGGTTATAGGATTGATCCTAATGAATTGATAAAAGTATTTATAACAGTACATTGAGCAAGATTGTAGGATTCAGAGGCATTATATTAAAATCAATTATAGTTTTATATACTACCAACAAATGGATGGGTAACAAAGTATTAAAAATAACATTTATAACAGCATAAAATATTAAATAATTGAGATATATTTATTGAAGCACGTGCAAGATTTTAAACTGAAACCTATATTTCTGAGAAAATTAAATAAATAGAGACATATAGAATTTTCGTAGCTTGGAGGATTAAATTCTGTTGAGATCTAAATTTTACCTTAATTCATCTATAGATTTTACCAATATTTATTAAAATCCCATGAAGCTTCTTTATAGAAATTGAAAAGCTTATTCTAAAATGTCTATGAAAATGAAAAAAAAAAACCTCAGTCAAAAATATTTCTTAAGAAGAGAAAAGTTGGATAATTTATGTTATCTGTTTTCAAAATTTACTCTATAGCTACATTAATCAGAACACATGGAACTGGTGAAAGAATACATGTACAAGTCAACAAAACAGAGCCCCAAATATACCCATACATATAAGGTCAACTGATTTTTCAACAAAAATGTAAAAGTAACTCAATGGACGAAAGAGCAGTATTTTCAACAAATTATGTTGAAACAACTGGACATCCACATGGAAGGAAAGAATCTTGATTATTATCTAAATAACCACAAAAAATTAGCTGAGAGTATATCAAAGGTGTAAATATGAATGCTAACTTTTTAAAGAAGACACAGAGAAAATCTTAACTTTTGATTAGGTAAAATTTTTCTTAGTTAAGATAACAAAAATCTGACTCATACAAGAGAAAGGTTGATAAAACTGAACTTCAACTGAACTGTATCTAAATTAAATTAAATCCTTCATTTCTTTAAAGGACATCATCAAAGAAAGCAAACAGAAAGGCCACAAAATAGGAGAAATTATTCACATTGCATATATTTTACAAGGATTTGTATCTAAAATATATAAACATCTTTTACATCTCATTAAAAAGACTACGAATGCAATTTTAAAATGGGAAAAAATCTTATATTTCCAAAAAAGATGATATGAATGACCAGTATGCAAATAAAATACATTTACATGTCATAAGGAAAATACAAACTCAAATCTCATGAGATATCCACTGTATAGAAATCAGGATTGAATGAGGAGGGGTTGTGAAACAGCCACATTTCTCATAAACTGTTGATGAAATTTAAAATTCTTCAGTTATTGGGTTGGTCAAAATGTTCATTTGGGTTTTTCCATAGGATGTTAAAAAATAGTGTGAAAGTGTTATTCGCCCAATTATCTCTGACTATGACCAAATGGACAGAAGTCCGCCAGGCTCCTCTGTCCACGGAAATCTTCAGGTGAGAATACTGGAGTACGTAGCCATTCCCTTCTCCAGGGGATCTTCCTGATCCTGGTATCAAACCTGGGTCTCTTGCATTGCAGGTGGATGGATGTTTCACTGTCTGAGCTATTAGGGAAAAGGAAAATCTCAAGCGAACTTTTTGGCCAATCCAAGAAAATGTGTTAGCAGTTCCTTATAAGCTAAGCATGCACTCCACTGTATGATTCAGCCACTGACTCCTATATATTCACCTAAGAGAAATGATTGATTATTTCCTTTCTCATGTTACTGAAGTTTGTAACTACAGTCTCTTCAAATATTTTCTCAGACCCTTTGTTGTTGTCATTCTGGGACTACTATAATTTGAATGTTGGTGTGTTTAATATTAGTCAACAGGTCTCAGAGACTGTCCTCAATTCTTTTCATTCTTTCTTCTTTATTCTGCTCTTCAGCAGTTATTTCCATCATTCCTTCTTTCAGCTCATTTATCTATTCTTCTGCCTCAGATATTCTGCTTTTGATTCCTTCTAGAATATTTTTAATTTCAGTAATTGTGTTGTTTGCCACATTTATTCTTTATTTCTTCTTTTTCTTTCTTTCTTATTTATTTTATTTATTTATTATTATTTCTTTAGTTTCTTTCTTTATTATTTATTTATTTATTTTATTTATTTCATTTATTCTTTATTCCTTCTAGATTCTTGCTAAGATATTAAATGACTCCTGCATTTTTCTCCATTCTATTTTTTTTTTTTAAGATTTTGGATCATCTTTACATATTACTCTGAATTCTTCTTCAGGAAGTTTGCCTATTTCCTCTTTGTTTATTTGGTCATATGGCTTTTTATCTTTTTCCTTTATCTGCACAATATGTCTCTGTCTTTTCTTCTTGTCTAACTTGCTGTGTTTGAGGTCTTCTTTCTCCAAGTTATAGGGTTGCAGTTCTTCTTGCCTCTGTTCTCTGCCCCAGGTGGGTGAGTTTGGAGAAATGAAACCATGTTTCCACACAAAGACTTGCACATATGACTTTTTATTCATGTCATCCCAAACTACTAAGAGAAAGATTCACCAAAAGATTAATAGATAAACAATTTGTGGAATAGCCACACAATGGAATATTAACCAGCAGTAAAACAAAACAAACTATACATCTTCAACAAAGATGGATTTCAGAACATACTGAAGGAAGGTAACCAGTCGTCAGGTAACATATATTGTGGAATTCCACTTATATGGCATGCTGCTGCTGCTAAGTTACTTCAGTCATGTCCGACTCTGTGCGACCCCATAGACGGCAGCCCACTAGGCTCTCCCATCCCTGGGATTCTCCAGGCAAGAACACTGGAGTGGGTATATGGCATGCTAGAACAGATAAAAAAATCTATAATGAAGAAGTTAGGTCAGTGCTTGTCTGGATCTGGAATGGCGTGCAGGCTAAAGTATTACGAGGGAATTTGGGGGATGATAAAAATATACATTGACCTATACATTTTTCAAAAATCATCTAACTATACATTTAACTTTCAATTTCATGTGTCATACCTCAAACTGATTGGGTTAAAGGGCTTTAAACTAATTTGTCAGAAACTTTGATACTGTTTAAAAAGACAACTTGATTCTCTATAAGTAAGAGGCAACTATGAATAAAACAGTTTGGTGAAAGTCTTTTGGTTACCCCAAATTCACAAACATAGGTAAGGTAAAGTGATCATGTGTGTGCTGTGTGCTAAGTCGCTTTGGGCATGTCTGACTCTGTTACCCCATGGACTGTAGCCTACCAGGCTCCTCTGTCCATAGGATTCTCCAGGCAAGAATACTGGAGTGGGTTGCCATTTCCTTCTCCAGAGGATCTTCCTATCCCAGCAATTGAACGAACCCCTGTCTTTTTTTTTTTCCTTGTCATCTTTATTTTATTTTCCCAATTACTTTTATTAGTTGGAGGCTAATTACTTTACAATATCTCTTATGTCTCCTCAATTGGCAGGCAGGTTCTTTACCACTAGCACCACCTGGGAAGTCTGATGCTTTTCATATTGTCTCCTTTCCCAGTTTCTTACCTTGTTGTTCTTCTACAGTCGCTAAGTTGTATTTGACTTTTTGCAACCCCATGGACTGCAGCATGCCAGGCTCCTCTGTTCTCCATTATCTCCCAGAGTTTGCTCAAATTCATGTCCACTGAATCAGTAATCCCATTCAACCATCTCATCCTCTGCCACCCCCTTTTACTTTTGCCTTCAATGTTTCCCAGCGTCAGGGTCTTTCCCCAGGAGTCTGTTTTTCACATCAGGTGGCCAGAGTATTGGAGCTTCAGCTTCAGCATCAGTCCTTCCCATGAGTATTTGGGACTGATTTCCTTTAGAATTGACTGGTTGGATCTCCTTGCAGTCCAAGGTCCTCTCAAAAGTCTTCTCCAGCACCACAATTTGAAAGCATCAGTTCTTCAGCACTCAACCTTCTTTATGGTCCAACTCTCATATCCATACACGATTAATGGAAAAATCATAGTTTTGACTATATGGACTTTTGTTGGCAAAGTAATATCTTCGCTTTTTAATACACTGCCTAAGTTTGTCATAGCTTCTTACCTTAAGGATCCTTAAAAGTTATTCTAGTCTGTTTAAAACCACCTTATCATGAACAAAATGACATTCATGTCCATTTTATTCTGACATGAAAATTTATCCATTGTAAGACTCCTAAAACCTGAAACCTTTTTCTCTTTCTGTAGAAAACAAATGAAAGCAAGAATTGAATCAATTTTTCCTGCCAATTTGGCTAATATGTTAGCACCATACAGTAAAAGTATGAAAATATTCTTGGTTTGAGGAATCCTGACAAGAGAATAGAATGATGGGGATACCTGGGATTTCGTTTTCCTTCAACCCTCCAGAAGGCTGTTGGGGAAGCTGAGACAAGAAGGCAGCCAGGGGTTGCTTGCCCAACTTTTGTATCTTGACTATACCAGTGTATACTTATCACAATGTTTCCCTTAGATTTTTGTCTCCACATTAGAAAAAGACTGCATTTTCTTCTTCTTTTTTTATTGGAATACACTTGTTTTAACAATGCTGTGCGGGTTTCTTTTGTACAACGAATGGATCAGCCATATGCACACACATATCCGCTCACTCCAGAGCTTCCCTCCTGGCCCACTCTCCATCCCAACGCTCTGAGTCATCAGAGAGCCCCCAGCTGAGCTCCCTGAGCTGTGCAGGGGCTTCCTGCCAGCTCTCTAGGTTACACGTGGTGGTGTTTACAAGTCAGTGCCACTCTCTGAATTTGTCCTGCCCTTTCCATCACCCTGTGTCTACAAGTCTGCTCTCTACACCTGTGTCTGTGTTCCTGCCCCGTGAATAGGCTCATCAGGGCCATTTTTGCTAGAGTCCATATTTATACATTGATATACAATATTTGGTTTTCATTTTCTGACTTACTTCACTCCATATGATAGGCTCAAGGTTTACCCCCATCACTATACATGACTCAGTTTTGTTCCTTTCTATGGCTGACTAATATTTCAGTGGGCTTCCCAAACGGTTCAGTGGTAAAGAATCAGTCTGCCAATGTAGCAGACATATGAGTTGCAGGTTCAATCCTTGGTTTGGAAAGATCCCCTGGAGGAGAAAATATACTCCACTCCAGTATTCTTGTCCTGATAACCCCATGGACAGAGGAGCCTGGTGGGCTACAGTCCATGGGATTGCAGGAGTTGAAAATGACTGTATGACTGAGCACACACACACACACACACACACACACAACACAATATTCCAGTGTGGCTTCCCAGGTGGTACAGTGGTAAAGAATCTATGTACGACATCTTGTTTACCCATTCATCTGTCGATGGACATCTAGGTTGCTTCTATGTCCTGGCTATTGTATATAGTGCTACAATGAACACTGGGGTACATGTGTCTTTTTCATGACTTGTGATTTTTCTTAGTGTATGTGTCCAGTAGTGGGATTGCTGTCTATGTCTAGTTTTTTAAGAAACCTCCATATTGTTCTCTATAGCAGCTGCATCAAGTTACATTCCCTCCAATAGTGTAAGAGCTTCTCTGGTGGCTCAGTAGTGAAGAATTCATCTGCTACAGTCCATGGGGTTGCAAAAGAGTTGGACATGACTTAGTGACTAAACAACAACAACAACAGTGTAACAGGGTTTCCTTTTCTCCACATCCTTTCCAGCATTTATTTTTTTGTAGATTTTTTGATGATAGACATTCTGATCAGTGTGAGGTGATACCTCACTGTAGTTTTGACTTGCATTTCTCTACTAATGAGGGATGTTGGATGTGTTTATTGGCCATATGCATGTCTTCTTTGGAGAGATGTCCATTTTTCGATTGGATTGTTTATTTTTTGCATATTGAGCTCCATGAGTTATTCATATATTTTGGAGATTAATCCTTTGTTGCTTCATTTGCAAATATTTTCTCCCATTCTAAGGGTTGTCTTTTCATCTTGTTTATAGCTTCTTTTGCTGTGCAAAAGTTTTTAAGTTTAACTAGGCCTCATTTATTTATTTTTATTTTTATCTTCATTACTCTAGGAGGTGGGTCAAAAAAGACCTTGGTGTGGTTTTTATCAAAGAGTGTTTTCCCAATGCTTTCCTCTAAGAGTTTTATACTGCCTGGTTTTACATTCAGGTCTTTAATCTAATTGAGTTTATTTTTGTGCATGGTGTTAGGGAGTGTTCTAATTTCATTCTTTCACATATGGCTGTCCAGATTTCCTAGCACAACTTATTGAAGAGGTTTTCTTTTCTCCATTGTATATTTCTGCTTCCTTTGTCATGGATTAAGTGACCATAGGTGTGTAGGTTTATCTCTAGATTTGCTATGCTGTTCCACTGGTCTGTATTTCTGTTTTTATGCCAGTACCATACTGGAAAAAGACTGCATTTTAGGCGACAATTTTAATTAATTTAATTTGCCAGTGGGTTTATGATGTACCCTGTGTTCACCAGAAAATATATCCTAAGGCAAAATGAAGTGCTATTGCTTTTCTAGGGTGGGTGATACTGCTGAAAAATGAGTGAAGGTAAAGGAGATCTAGGCACACAGGGAGAGGGAAAAGAAAGGAGTTGCTATGTTATCTCAGGTCATTTCATAGGGAGAAATAGAGGGTGAATCATTTATTCCCCTGGTTCCCACCTTCCATTCATCTAAGGCCCACCACATGGATGGCTAACTCTACCACCATTTCAGATTGCACATTTGCAAGTACTGAGCAGGTCCTGTTACACTTGGACCTCTTTGCTGAGAAGCCTGAAGGTGCAAGGTAAGAGAAAAGCAGTGTGGATGGGTGGTGGTGGTGAAGGGTGAGAACACGTTCCCATGTAAAGTTGATCGGAGCTCTTGTAGAACTGCATGGTGAGGCAGCAGCTCGGATGAAAAATAGGTCAAGAGACTCAGAGACTGGTTGAAGCTAAGATCTGAGGTATTACGTGGTTGGATGATAATAACACTTGTAATGTGGTTTTCACATTTTAGAACATGTAAAATAATATTAATAGAAAGGGGGATCACTCTTGCTATGTTGTTGGCTTTTCTCAAGCACCTTATTCTCACTGTTTATTTTCTATAGCTGTAATCCCCGCTGGGGCATTCCTCTGAAAGAGGTACATGCAAACAGGAGAAACAGACTGACACATGAATATGGAGGGATGCACATACAGATTTAATCTAATATTCCTGATAATTGCATTGCACATGAACAGGAAACAGAATGCAAAGTATTTTGTATCTATTCTGAAAACTAGATTTCTTCAGAAAATAAGTAGGAGGCTAAGTTTATTTCTTGTGTGTGTTAGTTGCTCAGTTGGGTCCAACTCTGTGTAACCTGCCAGGCTCCTCTGTTCATGGAATTCACCAGCTAGGAATACTGGAATGGGTAACACTTTCCTTCTCCAGGGGATCGTCCCAACTCAGGGGTGGAACCCAGGTCTCCGGTATTGCAGATGGATTCTTGAACCATCTAAGCCACCAGAAAAGCCCAACTTTATCTCTTAACCTATCTTAGTATCAACCTTTCAGGAAATTGCTGACTTTTATAAAAGGCAATAGATTTAAAACTAATTCCAGAAACATGCCAACTTGAGATCCAGGGTCTAGATTGAGATATTAACCTATACAAAGTCTTGACAACAGAAAAGAAAATCGTAAGCTTTGTGGAAAAAAAATACAGAAAAGCAGCATTTAGTTCTTGGAATGACCCGAGGAAGTCTATCAAGCAGCAAATGGATTTGAATTGCAGGTTTTGTTGGTTGACCACAAGTAGGAATGTGTAATCATCTTCCTCAATATTAGAAGTCTGAAGCACACAGTTCTTAAAGAAAAATCTACAACCTATGACCCTGGGAAAGCAAACATTCCTCAGGAACACAGTGGTGATACACAGGGCAGGGTGGACCGTGGTGTTTATCTGTCTGTTTCTTGGCCAAGGTGCTGGAGGTCTTCTAAAATGAGAACCAGAGGGTGCGGTCCGGTCATGCAGAACACGAGGTTCCTAGTCTGATATTAAGAACCACGGACAGCTCCGGGCTGCGCCAGAAAAGGCATTTTATCTTCCCATTCCTCGGAATGATAGTCCAGGGTCTCCATGTCTGATGCGGACTCTAGCTTCTGATAGTAAAGCAAGCCTGCTTATCTGGGCTTCTCTTTAACACTCATTTACGTGTATCTATGTGAGTAGGTAGGGAGTGCTCACATGGAATGTTCAGGGGGGTGAGAGTGAGAGAAATGGTTGAAGGAACCAATTTAAGAAAATGGTTTTATATTGCATAAATAATTAATCGGGCCGCCTTGCAACCGGCAGGATGGGTCAGGCGGGAAAACCCGTGGGTGGGGGCGGGAGCGGGGATCCCCGTATCGCCGTTAGACGTTCAGTGACTGCGGGGGAGAGCGGAGCCCACCCGTGTCAGGTCAGAGGCGCCGCGCCATGTGCTCTGGGCTCCCGGCCATCCTGCTGCCCATCTGGCTCTCCTGGACGCTGGGGACGAGAGGCTCGGAGCCCCGCAGGTGAGGCAGGGGCTTCCCTCCGGCCCGGCGTCCTGCCTCCCGCGCTGCAGCGCAGGTCTGCGGGCAGAGGCGTTCCGCAGCCGCCCCGGGCTCGGCCTGCACCGCCGCCGGGCGGGGGTCGCAGCCAAAGGGCCAGGCCGGGGAGCAGGCTGAGCGGGGGCGTCTCGGGAGGAGTGGAGAGCGTCTCCTTCGCCGTTGCTGCCCACGTCGCCTTCGCCGACCGTCCCCTTCTTCGCGGGTGGCTGGGGGCCCAGCGCGGCTGGCTGCGCGGCCCACCCCTGGCGCTGCCCGGCGCCGCGCGGTCGCGGCTGCAGCCCGCGCGCCGAGCAGGCAGAGCCCCGGGTCTCGCTCCGCAGTCACCGAGGCGGCGGGGACGCTGGGTGCCGGGGCCCCGCGGGCTCGGGAGCCGGGCCCGGCTGGGCGCGCAGCGCGGCGGCCCGCGCGCCCCGCCCCGGCCCTCGCCGCGCGCCCGCGCCCGCGCTCCTCCTCGCGCGCGCGCCTCCCCGGCCCTCCCCCTGCGCCCTCCTCCGCTCGGGGCCAGCGCGGCGGCGGCGGCGGCGGCGGCAGCAGGAGCAGCCCCGGCTGCGGGTCGCGACGGCGGCGGGGCGCCCCCTCCCCCGTGCCGGGGCGCGGCGGAGGGATGTGGGGCTTTGCGGGAGGAAGGTTTTTCGGCATCTTCTCGGCCCCGGTGTTGGTGGCGGTGGTGTGCTGCGCGCAGAGGTAGGGTCGCGGCTGGCTTGCCGGGAAGCGGGCCGGGCGGCTGGCAGGGTGCGCGGGTGTGCGCGCCGGGCACGGGCGGGCGAGCCGCCGCCTGACCCGGCTCTTTCTCCCCCACTCCACCCCTCCCGCAGCGTGAACGATCCCGGGAACATGTCCTTTGTGAAGGAGACGGTGGACAAGCTGCTGAAAGGCTACGACATTCGTCTGAGACCGGACTTCGGGGGTAAGTAGGCTGTGCGCGGCCGCTGCAGGCTGCGCGACCCCCCGCGCAGGGGCCTGGGCGGAGGAGGGAGGTCGGGGCCGCTGCCGCCGAGCTGCGGCCGTGCGGGGGGGGCTCGCCCGGCTCCCCCTCCTCGGCGGCTCCCGGGCCCCGGGGCCGCCGCAGCCCGTGCCCGAGCCTAGCTCACGGCCGTGTCGTGCACTTTCCGCAGGTCCCCCGGTCTGCGTGGGGATGAACATCGACATCGCCAGCATAGACATGGTTTCCGAAGTCAACATGGTGAGTGCCTGCCCTCCCCTGGCCCAAGCCCCTGCCCCGCCGCGCGGGCCCGCCGGCGGGCTCGGGACCGGGCTGGAGGCCTGCGCTGCCGGGCCGAGCTGGCCGGGCGGGTGACCCGAGCGGTCCTCGCCGCGCCGGCCTCCGCCTGCCCGCGCGCCTTGCTCCGCGCGCCTCTGCGCGCTGAGCAGTCGTCGGCTCGGAGCCTCGCGGAGGGCGCGCCTTCCTGCGGTGGGAAGGGGTCCGGGCTCACCGGAGCTGGGCACCCCCGCCGCCCGCGAGCTCCCGGCCCGTCCCGCCGTCGGCCCCCCGGTGCCCAGGCCGCCCGGGGTGGTCTCGCCTCCTTAGCAACAGGCGCCGGGGAGCGGGGGAGGAGAGCGCAGTTGCGGGGGAGCTTGTATTCTGGGTGAGAGGGGCTCAAGGGTTGCTTCCTCGGGGGAGGAGGTGCTGGCCTCTGGAGAGCGCGGAGGGCGGTGGTCGGCGTGTCCTGCGCTGTCTCGGGTCGGTTTCCTCAGAGTCCAGTGGCTTTTCCGAGGGAGGGCTCTAGACGCGGAACCCGGACCCGATCCTCCGGGCTCTGTCTGAGGTGCTGACCGTGCTGGAGGGTCTGGGCCGCCTGCGGGCCGTCTCTTCTGGGAGAGCGGAAAGCTCGGGAACCGAGTGTTACTTAGGGCTGTGTTAATGCGAGGAGATTCTGTGTTCTGACCTGTGGAAAGTGGAGGTCCCTGTCTGTCTAGAGGTGTGAAGTGGGTGTCACAGGCTGTTCCTCAGGAACCTTTAAGACAACACGGAATAAGGAGAAAAAGGACCCCTTTCATTTTTTGATTGAACTGAAATACCAGGGGTTTTGGAAACAGGTTTCATTTTCTGAGTGACACTTTAGAAATTGTGAGGATGAGAATTTGGAAAAAAATATTTTATTTTGGAAGAAATCATTTGGCAACTATTCTTTCTAAAATATAGCACCAAGAATATAATGAGGCATGAGATAGACTCCATGGATTTCTCAAGTCTGGTGGACATCAGAGTCACATGGGCAAACTTGTTTTGAATGCTTATTCCCAGGCTCTGATTCTGGTTCAGTGGTGTGAAGTGGAATCTTGGGGGTCTCTGTATTTAAAACTAGTGCTTCATATTTTTTTTTTTCAAGCAGATGTTTTATGGGCAGTTTTTTGAGAAACATTGTAATAACATAGAAATATGGATGTTTACCAATAAACTAAAATCATGACTTTAAATAGATGTTTAACAAGATATATTTAAAGGCATACACTAGTATGGATTTTGTAGGAAGAAATCTTTGACTGCACGAAACTACTGTTAATTAATTTTTTACTCTTAACCTAAAGGATTTAAAAAGTATTTTTCTTTCAATGTATATCATTAAGGACATTTATATTCAAATATGAATAATAAACAGATAAATAAATAAATTGTTAATAATAATGCATGAGGAAGAAACAGAGACTTTACATATATTACACTAAAAACATCACATTTATTTTACTTTTTAAAATTTTTGAAAAATCATTCTGTCAAAAGTATGTTTTATGACCTTAAGGAAACAAGTTAATATGTTCAAGATATACTCTGTAATCTGTGATTTCCTTAATTGGGAACTTCATATTCCATAGAGAAGAATAGAAGTTAATAGACTATTTAGGGGATTTTTATGTCAAAAATTATTATATTGGATGTCAAATAATGAAGAAAACATACTGATGTGGCACTTTAAGAACTCTGTACAGTGTTAAAACAGCCAGGGAATAGAGAATGTCTTGTTGCAGATCATTACACATTTCCTGTGAATGAAGTTTTAAACTTAGCTATCCAGTTGTTTAGACATCATGCTGATATTTAGCACCTTTAAAAACTTCATGCACTGTGAACTGAAATGTCCTAGTTTTCTCTGAACCCAATAATAGGAAGACAATAGGAAGACAATAATAGGAAGACAATAACAGGAAGACAAATAGGCCATTATATTGAATAATCTTTAAGTGCCTATACCAAAGCCAGTAATTATGCATAATGTACCATAGCATACTTGTATGGCTTTCGTTTTGCATTTTTATGATGTTAATTTTTGTGGTTCTCTCTACATAAGTTTATGGTAAAGAAAAACTGGGAATTGATGAAATTGGAAATTGAAGGCTATTGGACAGATGGACTGGCTGGCATCTGAAATATCTTCCACAAGTGGATTGGTAAAAACATCCACTAGAAAAATCTGATTTCCTATACCTCATGATCAGGATCACAGCTCATAGTCATAGCTGCTATATTTGATCTATTTTTTACTGAAGGAACTTCAAACTTATAGTAATAATTAAGTATCATTTTGGAGGTGACATTTTATAGGGAAAAAGAGAGTATGTGAGCATAAGATTAAACCCATGTTTTTAATCGCGTTACTTAAAAGCAATGCATTGTATTTGTGAGCTCCCTTAATGGCCTTACTAGTTACACAAAACTTAAGTGTTGTTAGGTTATGAAAAAAGAAAGGGGCATGCCCTAAGGGAGAGGGGGAAGGAAAGAGGGAGGGAAGGAGGCAGGAAGAGGGAGGGGAGAGGGAGAAACAGAGGACTTCTGACAGGAGAGGCTTCTGAGAGAGCTTATGAAGTGGCGCTTAAGTTGGGTGTGTGAGTAGGGGGAATAGAATTGTGACTGGCATAGACAGAGGAGGATATTCTGGGTTAGAGAAGAAATTGGCAAAGCTATGGATAGATAGATTAGCAGGACAGGAAATTGTGGAGGAGACACTCAAAAGATGAAATTGGAAAAGTAGGACAAACCCCTGTTCACCTAGGACCTTCTCTGCCTTGCCAAGCATTGCAGATGCTAATTAATTTTCAAGAATTAAGGAGCCTGTAAAGATTATTAAGCAGATGATTGACATGATTTAAGTTGTGGTTTAAGATGAGTATTGTGACAAAAATGTTAATTTAGATGGAGTGAGAATAGTAAAGTTAGCAAGAAAATTCAGGGTAAATGATCATGGAAGGTTCTTTGAAACTGTTCTCAAATTTTCATAGATATGCTTTTGAAAACATTTTTAGTGAAATAAAGATTCATTAATATCTGAAATAAGGATATATAGAGCATGTATATCTCAAGGTAGGACAGATGTGTTCTTGTTAGTGAACATTTTGAGGGTGAACATGAAGCAAATAGTTACTTTTCTTTTTAAACAGTTGTAAAGCAGTCTTTATCTACTGATGGTCATACAGGTAATGCCTCCAAAGAATGCCTCTGACCTCAAAGAATTAAATAAATAGATACATTATACATATACATGTATATATCATGATGTATTTTGGTGTTTTATATTAGCAATCAAAATGGATTTTAGTATTTTAATATTTAACATTGTTTTGCTGTAACATGTTTCACTGATAATGGAGATATTTTGTATTTCCATTTTTCTTAAGCTTCTAATTTTTCTTTTTGTGTACTTCTTTATTTAAAATTGACATATAGTTAGTTTGCAATCTTATTAGTTTCTAGTGTACAGCAAAGTGACTCAGTTATAAGCATATACATATATATACACACACAGATATTCTTTTTCAGATTCTTTTCCATTATAGGTTATTACAAGATATTGAATTTAGTTGCATGTTCTATATAATAGATCCTTATTGTTTACCTATTTTATATATAGGAGTGTGTGTGTTAATCCCGAACTCCTAATTTTCCACTTCTTACTTTTTTTAATTAGCTGACTTGACAGCAGTCAAACAAAAAATCATTTTCTTTTACATAACTTTCCTTGTTCTCTTAGCTCTTGTTAAAAGATTATGTTCAGATAATCTTTTAAAACTAAGCATGGTTAACTATTTGTTGAGATTTGGTTTACATATTTCTTTAAGTGAGATTGTACATATGAAAGTATACTGTCTACTGAAAATTTTTATATGCATGTGTTGTAATTCTGGTGTTAAAATTTTAGCACTGGTCCAAGTGTGAAATAAACCTGTTGAATAGATAGGTGGAGAGATAAGTGGACACAATTACTGAAAATATAGGATACGTAAGGGAATATTAAAATATAAAACTAGAGAAATTTAATTATATATATATTTTTTACTGACAGAGAGTGAAGTAGTTCTGGAACTCTTTAAAAATCGTTCAGATAATAAGAACAGTATTTTAAAGTAGTCATATGAGTTCTTTTTGAATTTGAATTACTAGAATAAGCCATTGTTTGATTTGTTAATTCAGAAGAAACTATACATTCTCAATTTCTTGAGATACTTAATTAAGTGTTAAAGTATTGAGGATATTGGGCTTCCTTGGTGGCTCAGTGGTTAAGAATCCACCTGCTAAGGCAGGAGACATGGGTTCGATCTCTGGGTTGATAAGATCCCCCTGAGAAGGAAATAGCAACCCACTCCAGTATTCTTGCCTGGGAAAATCCCATGGACAGAGGATCCTGGTGTGTCCATGGGGTCAAGAATCAGACGTGACTTAGCTACTAATCAACAAATATTGAGGATATAAAACTAGATTCAAACTCTAGTATTAAAAAGGCTAATGTTCTATGATTTAACTTTATTATTTTCTGCACTTAATTCATCTATTAAAATTGAAGTGAAAGTTGATTAGTTGTGTCCGACTCTTTGCAACCCCATGGACTATATAGTTCATGAAAATGTAACTATAGAATTATTTTTTTTATTTCATGCATATAAATACTAAACTGTTATCTTTTTTTAGTTGTGAGTTCCTTTTAGGTGACATATAATCTGCTGTGTTTAGTTATTATGAGAGGTATATTTGTCCCTTATGCTTGTTGTATTGTATTCCTTCCTCATTGATTGCATTTTCCTCTTCAAAATCAACGTATTTTTTGGTGTCTCAGTGTAAAATGAGTATGGTTCGTAAGAGCATGGTTTTGGAACACCCCAGCAAGCAGCTTTTGTGCTGCATTATTGTGAAATAGGTGCCCTTTACTTACGTGCACAACACATAAGCATTTACTCTCACTGTCTTTCCTGTTTTCCGAAGAGTGGGAAAAGGAGAAGGTCACCTTGGTTTGAGTGAGCTGGGATCAGCTGGAGAATTCAGCTTTTAGGCATTTTTGATCAAGTTTATGTTAATCAGCTCCCCTTCCTGTGCCGCAGAGTCTAGAGTTGCTCTGCCCGTGGGGCACCCAGTGTCCAGCACCTGGCTGGGTCCTCAGGCGGAGAGGCTGAGTCCCAGGGGTCCCACTGTGCTGCAAAGAGCCTGATGGGGTTGGGAGTTTCAGCTTCTGTTTCTGGACTGATGGGAGCCTCTAGCCGTGGGCAAGCCCCTTAATACTCAGTAACTCAGTCTCTGGCTTCTCAGATGCCTGTGGCACAAAGATGCCTGGCTGATAGCACGAAGGGCTTAGCTCTACACAGAAAACTGAGGTGAAGGTACCCATACGATCACAGTCAGACACACACGTATTAGGAAACTGCTCCTTTCTGATTTCTTCTGGAGAGGCTCTGGCTTGTTGTTCAGAGTTAGCATATGAATTGTTACTCGCATTTGAATTGTTACTAGCATTTTAAATGTTGGAAATGTGCTAATGCTCTTATTACCACTTAAGCTGAGGGGTGACTCAGCAGAAAGGCGGAAGTGTTTCTCTGACCCAATTGGGTTTGAAAAACCTCTTACATGAAAGGCACTCCAGGGGTAAGGTCCAGTGAGTGTGTTGGCATTTGGTTCCAGGTTTCTGCATTTAGGAGGTAAAACTGTTTGCTGAGGACGTTACTTTTTGCTGGAAGTATGTTTCATGCCTAAATTATGATTAAACATCAATGCTGGGGCACTGATAAGGTAGCATATAATGAACTTAAGAGATGGATGAGAATAATGCTTACATAATATGCTCTTTATGAAAGGAGGTTTCTGTTTAACATTAGAAAGAATGATACGGGAGGCAAAGAGGATGCTTTTTGTCTTTCCCCTCAGGGAGGTTGTAAAGCTTATGTTGCTACATCTCTTAAAAATGAATCTTCCACACATTGCCTTGTTGTGAGCAACCTCTTCCTGGAGCCTTTGCCAGGCTCAGTAGATCCTATGCTGTGTTGCACATAGAAGTAAGTACTTGGTTTGAATTAATGGCACAAATCTGCTTATATATTAAAAACGTTATAATTTTTGCCAATAAAGCAGTATGAGTTCAACATCTGATTTTGTAAAGTCTGTTATCTGTAAGAGCTCTTCTTTCTTTCCATTTGTAGCAGAACCTTTCTTTCTCCTGTGGGTTCTGTATCGTGACACTCTGGTGGTTGTTCAGTTGCTGAGTCGTGACCGACTTTTTGATCTCATGGACTGCAGCACGCCAGGTTCCTCTGTCCTCCATATCTCCTGAAGTATCATATCATATATACTGTCATCATGCTAGAAGCCTACTGAGCATTTGGTTTAAATAAATCAAGCCTGTTGACCATTGGGAATCTTTAAACTTTTCTCGTGATGCATATTGAGGTATAACTTAGGGAGATGACAGCTAACAACAGCTTTATGGCATTTTGCAGTTGATGAAATGTTTCAGATATTTTGCATATTTGATCATCAAACCTGATGTTCAGCTTAGTGAAGTTTTTCTTACAGGTAGATGTTACTCTCATCTCCGTTGTTCAGGTGAAAAAATAGCCTTAGGAACAGCACTGATTTACTGTTGATACAAAGCTGGGACTTGATCTTGTTTCTTTCTACCTCATTGTGCTACAGAGCAATTAAAAAATGCTTTCTTAGGGCCTTAAAAGGTTTAACCTTTTTCCATGACCTTCATTGCCATCTAAAGTGGATCTTCCAGTTTACTTTTCTGTGCTCTTAGTCTTTCCTTTTATCGCTATCAAGTGATGATTACTATCAAGTGATCGCTATTAAGTAAGTATGATTCTGGTGTGCTTGTTTGTTTAGATGCTTTCTTCCCCTTTTTTCTCCCCCTTGAGACTGTAAACCTCATGAGGCAGATCTGTGTGTCTAAGAACTCCCTTTCATAGTGCAAAACCAAAATCTAATAGTTGCTATATAAATAGATACTAGTGTCTATTAGATATTGGTTGAAAGAAACATCTATGAATGAAGAATGAATGAATGAATAAATATAAAATTCATGAACAAATAGGTGGCTTTCCAATGAAATATTTTTATCCCAGAATTTGGGCTCATGACCAAGAAGAACCTTTTACAGTCTAAATGTGATATATATAGTTTTTATTTTAGGGGACTTAATTTAATCAGAATTTGTATAATTGTACACAGTATAGTGGTAGTGCTAGTGGTAAAGAGCCCGCCTGCCAATGCGGGAGAAGTAAGAGATGTGGGTTGGATCCCTGGGTCAAGAAGAGCCCCTGGAGGAGGGCATGGCAACCCACTCCAGTGTTCTTACCTGGAGAATCCCTTGGACAGAGGAGCCTGGTGGGCTGCAGTCCATGGGTCCCAAAGAGTCGGACACAGCTGGAGAGACTTAGCATGCAGGCAAAGTACCTTCAGCTGTCATGTATTTTATAGCATTTGTCCCCTTCCCTGGAGAGCTTTTACACTGATTTCAGTGTGGAAGGGAGGAAGTCACGGTGGTGGTACTGTGATGTGTACAGCCTGTGTAAGGATTAGTGGAGGTATTTCAAACACTAGTCACTGGTGCCTTTGTTACGCTCAAAGTTTTGTCTCTAATTGGAAGTATATGCGGCTTGAGCTTTCCTACATGATAGGGAAGTTTTGGTGGTTCTTCTTAATACAGAGATTCATTAAGCTCTGCATTCCCTCTGATGCCTGTTCAGCAGTGCAGTGTAGCTGTAGTGGTTTTCATTTGTTTGCTAGCTTTTCAGCACAGTTTACTTCTGGGCCATTTATGGCAGACATTAGGAAGACTCTCTAGCGGCAAAATTTGGAAGACTAGGACTGAAATAGGTTTTATCTCTTGGCAATTTGTTCAGTCCTGTCAATTCAAGAGGGCTCACAATGGAGAGCTTGCCTCCGATCTCTGTGGAGGGAGATGTAGAATTCTCTTATTCCTTGGTTACCAGGAGACTATATTAAGAAATAGAAGCCATTTGTAAGTGTTAACTCATGTATCCTTTTTGCATTTTTACACAGAAGCATTGATATAATTAACAAAAACCCTAGCATGCATGGAACTAACATTTCAGATGAATAGGAGTAAGATTAAAATATGAGAATGTCATAGCTCTTTAAAAGTTCTAATTTGTGCTTTTCCAATCAGTCTGAGAGAAGGTATGGATTCTATTGAATCCATTTTATTACATCATCATATTTTACTTAAGTTCTATAATGAAAGAATTCCTTTTATCTAAAATATTTACTGAATCATGCTATGATTCATGACATGAATACATTTGTTTTATTTTGAGTTGACTTTAAAGAATAGCAAAATCTACTGGTTTAAAGCTACATGACTCTGATTGTGTTTGATACATATATATGAAGTGTTAGCTACTTAGATCAATATCACATCACTCTTCTCTTAAAATTTAATTTTTTTATTAGACTTTACAACTGTTAACTTTAATGGGTAGAAGGAACAAGTTTTCTGGGTCACGCATCATTACAAGTTGTGTGTGTGAATCTGTGAATCTTTGCAAACCAAAAATTCTTTTAAAAGAGACAACAATATGATAATTCATTGTAATATCATTGAATTTTTTTTTCCCAATCATGACTCTAAAAATCCATCTGAGAGAGAAGTCTGTATATCGGGTTGAAAGACTAGACTAGTTACCAGGGACAGTGCCTGTTATGTAGAATACGCTTGGTGAATACTTGTTAAGTGCATCTGTGTAACACATGACCCTTGTGGTAAAACTGTATCTTCTGTTTGTTTCATGGAGAGATTCCCTTTTCCGGGTGTTTGTCAAGCATGCAGAGGGCTTCCCAGGTAGCGCAGTGGTAAAGAATCTGCCTGCCAGTGCAGAAGATTCAACACACACTAGTTCGATCCTTGGGTCAGGAAGATCCCTTGGAGAAGGAAATGACAACCCATTCAAGTATTCTTATCGGGAAAATCCATGGACAGAGTCGCCTGGTGGGTTCGGGGTTGCAAAGATTTGGACACAACTGAGTGTGCACAAGCATGTGAAATTAACCATAGTTTTACACATATGAATTACTGTGAACTTGTCACAGAAAAGACATCCAAATTACAGAAAGCGGTGCCATTCCTATGGTCTAGATTAGTGGTTCCAAAGATGTAGACCAAGACGCTTTCTGTGGTGTTGGAATGTTTGCAGGAGCTGACACAAATTCACGCCCACCCAGCAAAATTTCTTACCATTGTTGTATGCCATGTTTTGCCTTTCCAAAGCAGTGTGCATACTTGAAAGAGATTGGGAGTAACTGAATGTATGAAGAGCAGGATTGATTGTGCTATATTCCTTCTTGTGCTGTTAAACATTCTGCAGATATTTCTCACCCTCTGTGTGAAGATGTAGTTGATTGTGCCGTTGAATGAGTTTTCCTTTCTGAATTTTCCTTTGTTTTGGCCCTGTGCACCAAAACTCCCTATGAGAATGTAGTTTCTTGTGATATGGGCTAAAACAATGCTTGCTCAAGAGAACACATGTGTACCTATGGCTGATTCATGTCAATGTACAGCAAAAACCATCACAATATTGTAAAGTAATTATCCTCCAATTAAATAATTAATTAAGAAAAGAACATTGTTATATAGAATGTTCATGTATGCCCCATAATCAGTGTTTCTGCTTAAATAATATTGGAAATTATGTTGGAGATGTAAAACAGGTTTCTTTACTGCAGGAATTGTCAAGCCCTTTAATATGTCAATGATTTTGTAAATCTGCATGAGGGGGGTGAAGAGTTCAGTACTTAAAATACATGTTTAGGGATTTTTTCCTTTGTGAGGGGATGGTGGACCTTATTAATACTTCATGAAGTTTTCTGTAGAACACAGTTGAGGAAATGTGGGTGTAACCCATGGAATTTAGAATAATTTTTAATATAGCCAGTCCCCAGGAATGTTAACTGAGAAAATTATTGCATTAATAAAGCCTCTTTTTGTGACCTTGTCCAAACAGCAGAGAAGGCACAATTTTGATAAAAAAATTCTACTAATGCATATGAGAATGGGTAATATTTTATGAAAATGAACATTAAACATCTCTTATAATTAGATTGATAAAAAACAGAGATTTTCTTCTATAATAATACTGTCTGTCATACTGAAGGAAGATCTGTTTCAAGCCTCCTTGTTTTCTTGTATTATAAGAGCAAATGATACAGAAACAGAGGTGGTTGTGTTGAGCAAGTATATTAGTCACCCAGTCGTGTCCAGCTGTTTGTGACCCCATGGACTGTAGCCCACCAGACTCCTCTGCCCGTGGGATTCTCCAGGCGAGAATACTGGAGTGGACAGCCACTCCCTGCTCCAGGGGATCTTCATGACCCAGGGGTTGAACCCAGGTCTCCTGCACTGCAGGTGGATTCTTTACCGTTTGCAAAAAAGACTCTTGGGCCAACAACAGTAGGTTAATTTTGAGACAAAATATGTCTCCTTGAGGCTGATGGGCTTGACAGGTGCTTTCTTGGAAGGCTAGAGATTCCTTCTTGGGGCTATGGCAGGGAGAACAGGCAGGGCTGTGATTCTCACGCTAGGGAGAGTTGACATGTATCTTTGAATATATGATACTGTGTAAACATTTATTATAGTCTGTAATATATATTGTGTATAATGAAATTATGTAGTATACTGTATATAATTTATGTTATTCATTTATATGAAAAATAAGGTTTTCTTTGGTCGAAAGGTTCTGGTGATAAATATTTAACATCCCCTTGAGTAAGACATGTTTAAAATTCCCTGTATGACTAATTCTCTGTACTTCCATGAAGAGTTTGTCCATCTTCATGAATAATCAGTGACAGTAGCCCAGAAGGCAAATGCATCTTCTGGACTGTTCCAGAACCAGAGGAATAAAAGAGGGCAATATTCCTTTGCAGCACTGTGGAGGCCGCACTGGGGATCTGGGCTTGGCGGGGGTAAGGGGCGAGGAAACCAAAGTAGATTCAGAAAGGCAAAGAGATGCAAAAGTGTTAATTGATTGCAAGCGTCCTGAGTTTCATTTGTTTGCTTGTTTGTTGCTGGCATTTAGAATCACAGGGAACTGTGAATTTTAATTGTCTGGGTAATTTCCTCAATACTCCTGGCTATTTTACCTTTAGAGGCTGTGGGGATCTAACTTGCAAAATTGCCCTGGGCAATGAAAAAGAGTTAGTTGTTAGAATTCTCAGATTCTAGAAGGGTTTCTGTTAATTTTGGTAAGTCATTAGACTCAATTGTTTTCAAGCTGATCATTTTTTTCTAAAGTATGTTAAAATAGATTCTTCTAGCCCTGATTTCTGAGTCTGTGAACAGTTGAAAACGTGAGACTTTGATTTGCCTTACAGAGACCACAGCTTCTTGTCATTTGATACTGCATGTGGTTTAACTGGGTATCCAAGTGGTGGTCATCTGGCAGCTTGCAGCCATGCAGTCAAAGTGTAGCCCATTTTCCCCAGGTCACCTGTGCTGTGCACTGCGAGCCTGGGGTGTGTCGTCCATAAACAGTAGGATTTACAGTCTGCACTCAGGCTCATTAAGTTTTGGGTTTCAGACGTGCTTATGTTCACTATTTGGGTTGAATTTGTAGTTACTAATTTATAAGTGAAAACTGTAGCTGGCTGTCAAAATGCTTTTTGCATGCATGCTCAGTCATTGAGGGGCTTCCCTTGTGGCTCAGCTGGTGGAGAATCCACCTGCAATTCAGGAGACCTGGGTTTCATCCCTGGGTTGGGAAGATCCCCTGCAGGAGGGAAAGGCTACCCACTCTGGCCTGGAGAATTCCATGGACTGTATAATCCATGGGGTCACAATGAGTCTGACACGACTGAGCGCCTTTCACTTTCACTTCAGTTGCTGGGTCCCATCCCACGTCTTTGACTGCCAGGATCCTCTGTCCATGGGATTTTCCAGGCAAGTCATACTGAAGTGGGTAGCCACTCCCTTTCCCAGGGGATCTTCCTACCCAGGGCTCAACCCATGTCTCCTGCTTGGCAGGTGGATTCTTTACCACTGAGCCACCTGGGAAGCCCCTTAAAATGCTTCAGTTGTATCCAAAGAATGACCTTTCCATTATCACCTAAGAAAAATAACTCAATATGGAGATATCACTTAGTGCTAAAGTAAAAGTAAAGTAAAGTAAGTTTCTTCAGTCATGTCCAACTCTTTGTGACCCTATGGACCTGTAGCCAGCCAGGCTCCTCTGTCCATGGGATTCTCCAGGCAAGAATACTGGGGTGGGTTCCAATTCCCTTCTCCAGGGGATCTTCCTGATCCAGGGATTGAACCTGCATCTCCAGCTTTGGCAGGCAGATTCTTTACCGCTGAGCCACCAGGGGAGCCTCTTGATTCCTTGCCTCACATAAAACAAAATTATTTATACATAAAATCCGAGCAAGAAAACCTGTGTGGATATAGGGACAAAGACTTGAGCTTACCTGAACTACAGATTGCAAAATGAGATGTATAAAACTGTTTAATTTTGTTATGAAAGAGTATAAATGTGGACATGCCAATTATTATGTAACCAGGAAATTACCTATTTAGATTATATAGATCAAAATGTATAGTGTGACTCAAAGTTGGACATAATCAATAACCAAAAAAATTAGTAATTTTCAGTGTTTAATTCATATTTGTTTACCGTAGGTGGAATCCTGCTGATAACGGATTGTAGGACCTGGTTGGTAGGTGGTTTAGTTGCTAAGGTGTGTCCGACCTTTGCAACACCATGGACTGTAGCCTGCAAGGCTCCTCTGTCCATGGGATTCTCTAGGCAAGAACACTGGAGTGGGTTACCATTTTCTTCTCCAAGTATCTGGTTAGAAGAAATTATAGCACAGTAAAGATAGTAAGAAACTGATTTTCTAACTTAGCACTTTGAAATTGTTTATCTACAGTGGTAGCCCCGCACATAGATGTTTCTCAGAGTTTTGTTTTTCTTCTCTTTCTCTCCCAGAATAAGAGGGGTATGGCAGCTAGTCTGGACTAGCAAAGGTCAGGCATTAAAAGGGGAGACGCTGTTCTAAATGCAACTGCACCTTGGGTAGCACCAGCTCTGAGGACCAGCAGGTGGCGCAGGTCCCGGACCTCAGCTGGTTTGCTGAGATTAGGGGTCAAACAAGGGGCTTGATACTCTTCCTTGTCTCTTGGCTGCCAACCTGCATGGTATCTCCCTGATGAGGTAAGAAATGGGGATCTTACCTTCTGTTTTTCTCTCTATTTATCTTTCTGGAATTTTTGAATGAAAAATTTCTATACTCCAAGCAACAAATGAGCTCAGTAATTTCTCTCCTGTTATCTTTCTGTTTTTAAAACCATTAAGGACAGTCCTCTTTATTTCCTCCAGCTTAATTCAGAGAAAAGTGGAATGAAATTTGTTAAACAAAGGCTGACAGGAAAGCAAGCACCTACTAATTGTCATCCAATTTCCTGATATTCCAAGCTTTGCCCAAGATTATGCAATAATGTGCAAATAGAAACTCAGAATTGGCTCATGCTACAGTATTAATAGATACTGTCAGTTACCCAGAGGAAGGACTCACATCAGTTTCACATGTTACTCAACTATATTCTGTGTCAGGTAAGTGTGAGTACTTCTAGATCACACCTCTGTAGAGATTTATGAGACTATCTACATTATAATGGAAATGGTGAGAACAGTAATCATGACAAAACCCTAAAATATAAGAGAAATGTGCTAGAATTCTAGCACACTGACTATTGAACCTGTTAGGATGGTAGAAAAGGAAAGTGTCAGGGACCCAATTTTGTATGTACAGCAGAACAATATTTTTGATGCTTCAGCAAGAAGTGCTATATCTAATTGACACTTACTCTAATAGGTTAGTCCAGAATTCAGTTCAATTCAGTTGCTTAGTCATGTCCAGCTCTTTGCGACCCCACGGCTCTTTGCAACCCCACGGAGTGCAGGGCGCCAGCCCTCCCTGTCCATCACCAACTCCTGGAGTTTGCTCAAACTCACGTCCATGCAGTCGGTGATGCCATCCAACCATCTCATCCTCTGTTGTCCCCTTCTCCTCCCGCCTTCAATCTTTCGCAGCATCAGGTGGCCAGAGTATTGGAGCTTCAGCTTCAGCATCAGTCCTTCCAATGAATATTTAGGACTGATTTCCTCTAGGATTGACTGGTTTGATCTCCTTGCAGTTCAAGGGATTCTCAAGAATCTTCTCCAACACCACAGTTCAAAATCAATTCTTTGACACTCAGCTTTCTTTACAGTCTGACTCTTACACCCATACATGACTACTGGATAAACCAGTCCAGAATTAGCTGTATTATATAAATTTTTAAAGTTCTAGGCTTGTCAAAGCGTCTTGTATTTGTAAGTTAACTATGGAACTAACTGGGGAGAATGCAGTGAATGTTTCTTTTTTTTTAATTCTCAAAATAATTGATATCACTTAATAATTCCTCTTGTATTGTGTTTTATGACTTTTTGGTCCACCTGTGCTGTGCTGATGAGCGTATTCTTGCGTGGTCACCTTCACTGGAGATACTTCAGGTTTAAGAGGGGCCTTAATTAGTGTGCAGCTGCCCTCATCCACCAAAGAAACCCTCAGCAGCACAGATCCCAATGACAGTAGTCTGGGCTTTTCCACGTGTCTCCAGTTTAGCGTGGCTGTTCAGTGTTGCCTCTGTCATTTCAGACGTGAAGCTCTGGCAGGCTGTCACTGCCAGTGAAGTAGTGCAGAAACTCGGGAAGAGAGGGTGCTTGCCTGGAGCCCAGGAGTGAGTCAGACAGTACTCGTCAGCCTGTGCCAGATGTGGGGGGTTGGTGACGGTGAAGGTGGGGAAGGAAAAGAGGAGACGCTGAGAGTGTTCTGAAAAGCAGTTTGGAGGAGAGTGAATAGAACTAGACGGCATGGAAAAGACATAAGGCAGCTACAGATGGGATTGAAATGGTAAAAGTGTGACAAGAAACTGGATGTTTTTTTTTCTTGAACTACTCAAGATACTGGGATATTTGGCCATATGTAATTAAAAAGCAGATACATGCCAGTTCATACTGTGCAAAATTAAATTGTTTACTTCTGTTCTTCTTATATTTTCCTTTGAAAAAAAGTGGAACCACTGGGAGTGTTTGCGTCCGTGAAGTGGAGCCCATCCTCCTCCTCGGGCAGCCACCTACAGTACAGAGTCACTAAGAGGTTTTACAACCTGAGCAGAGAGAGTGCTGAAACCCCAGGTGTTACCAGAGCTGCAGGCCTTCACAGATACTTTGCTGAGCGTTCTTTTTAGGTGTGACAGGTAGGAAGGTGAAGCTTTAAGTGAGAAGGAAGGCAGAAATCCTCCCTTATCCAGCTGTGAACTTTGTAAATGATCACAACACCCATGGAGTTTTCAGTATAACATGTGACTTTGTGTTAGCATGCCATGTTCTTAACATTGGGTGCAGGAATGTTCTCTGACTTTATATTGTGAAAAGAAGGCTGGGGATGGCAGTCTGCCTGCCTGTTGAGAATTTAGGTACTCACTGCACCTTCACTGCTTTCACAAAATAGTGTCGATTGTTTTCCAAAATTAAAAAAAAAAATTGTCCACTAAGAAAATTAAGAACAGATAGAAAAATACATTTGGATGTATTTCTTTTGTCTTTTTTTTTCATGCACATGTAATATGAATGTGTATTTTACATACTGTATGGATAAGTTTTTATCATTCTTTTGGATGTAACTTTATGTTACAGACACTTCCATGCTACTGAACATATTTCACAGATATTTTAAGACCTATATGGTATTTTCTTGCATGACTGAATAATATAATTAATATTATCCTATAAGTTTAGTTACTTGTTCTGATACACTAAATAGTGTTTTGATGAATTTCCTTGTGTGTAAATTATTATGCATATTTTCCTTGAGAAATATTTTAGTAAGGAGGATTACTGAGTCAAATAGTATAAGTATTTTTAAGGTGTTTGATATACGTAACCAAGTAGCTTTAAAGAAATGATCTCTTGGTTTTGGATCCACTGATTTGCTTGAACACTGTTTTATATCTAATATCTTAGAATAAGTGTATCTTTTGGTTAAGGGAAAGAGAACAATAGCTCACAAAATTGAGTTAAAGCCCAAAACTATTCTTAACTTTACTATGACTCCAACACAGTCTCATCTAACAAGAAAAATATATCAGTAATTTGGCATTATATAAAAACTGACTTTATCTTAATTTTATATTTGGTATTCTAATCACAACTTCAGGTCACTGTTTTGAATGAAAGAGTATAAATTCTAGTTCCCCAAATAACTTTTATATTTGAGTACTAGAATTTTATCAGAAATCAAGCCTAAGACACTGTAAAAAAGTTATTTTCAGGGACTTTGAGGTCACAGTTGACCATTTTTGTATCAGTTCAGTCGCTCAGTCATGTCTGACCCTTTGTGACCCCATGGACTGCGGTACGCCAGACTTCCCTGTCCATCATCAACTCCCAGAGCTTGCTAAAACTCATGTCCATTGAGTCGGTGATGCCATCCAAGCATCTTATCCTCTGTCGTCCCCTTCCTCTCCTGCCTTCAATCTTTCACTGCATCAGGGTCTTTTCCAGTGAGTCAGTTCTTCATATCAGGTGGCCAAAGTATTGGGAGTTTCAGCATCAATCCTTCCAATGAATATTCAGGACTGATTTCCTTTGGGATTGACTGGTTGGATCTACTTGCAATCAAGAGTCTTCTCCAACACCACAGTCCAAAAGCATCAATTCTTCGGCGCTCAGCTTTCTTTATAGTCCAACTCTCACATCCATACATGACTACTGGAAAAACCAAAGCTTTGACTAGACTACTTTGTTGGCAAAGTAATGTCTCTGCTTTTTAATATGCTGTCTGGATTGGTCATAGTTTTTCTTCCAAAGAGCAAGTGTTTTTTAATTTCATGGCTGCAGTCACCATCTGCAGTGATTTTGGAGCCCAAAAAAGTAAAGTGTCTCCCTGTTTCCATTGTTTCCCCGTCTATTTGCCATGAAGTGATGGGACCAGATGCCATGATATTAGTTTTCTTAATGTTGAGATCTAAGCCAACTTTTTCACTCTCCTCTTTCACTTTCATCAAGAGACTCTTTTGTTCTTCTTTGCTTTCTGCCCTAAGGGTGGTGTCATTTGAGTATCTGAGGTTATTAATATTTCTCCTGGCAGTCTTGATTCCAGCTTGTGCTTCATCCATCCATTTCTCATGGTGTACTCTGCATATCAGTTAAATAAGCAGAGTGACAATATACAGTCTTGAGGTACTTCTTTCCCAATTTGGAACCAGTCTGTTGTTTCATGTCCAATTCCATGTCATGTCTGCTGCCTCTTGACCCACATACAGGTTTTTTCAAGAGTCAGGCAGGTGTTCTGGTATTCCCATCTCTTGAAGAATTTTCCACAGTTTGTTGTGATCTACACAGTCAAAGGCTTTGGCACAATCAATAAAGCAGAGGTAGATATTTTCCTGGAACTCTTTTGCTTCTTCAGTGGTCCACCAGATGTTGGCAATTTGATCTATCGTTTCCCTACCTTTTCTAAATCCAGCTTGAATTTTTGGAAGTTCACAATTCATGTACTATTGAAGCCTGGTTTGGAGAATTTTGAGCATTAATTTGCTAGCGTGTGAGATGAGTGCAATTGTGTGGTAGTTTGAACAATCTTTGGCATTGCTTTTTTATGGGATTGGAATGAAAACTGACTTTTTCCAGTCTGTGGCCATTGCTGAGTTTTCCAAATTTGCTGGCATACTGAGTGCAGCACTTTAACAGTTTAACACTTTAAATCTTTGAGGATTTGAAGTAGCTCAACTGGAATTCCATCACCTCCACAAACTTTGTTAGTAGTGATCCTTCCTAAGGCCCAGTTGACTTTGGACTACAGGATGTCTGTTCTAGATGAGTGATAACACCATCATGGTTATCTGGGTCATGATCTTTTTTGTACAATTCTTCTGTGTATTCTTGCTACCTCTTCTTAATATCTTCTGCTTCTGTTAGGTCCATACCATTTCTGTTCATTTTTGTGCCCATCTTTGCATGAAATATTCCTTTGGTATCTCTAATTTTCTTGAAGTGATCTCTAGTCTTTCCCACTCTTGTTTTCCTCTATTTCTTTGCATTGATCACTGAGGAAGGCTTTCTTATTTCTCCTTGCTGTTCTTTGGAACTCTGCATTCAAATGGGTATATCTTTCCTTTTCTCCTTTGCCTTTCACTTCTCTTCTTTTCTCAGCTATTTGTAAGGCCTCCTCAGGCAACCATTTGCCTTTTTGCATTTTTTGGGGGGAGGGATGGTCTTGATCACTGCCTCCTGTACAATATCTTGAACCTCCGTCCATAGTTCTTCAGGTTCTCTGTATATCAGATCTAATTCCTTGAATCTATTTGTCACTTCCACTGTATAATCATAAGGGATTTGATTTAGGTCATGCCTGAATGGTCTAGTGGTTTTCCCTACTTTCTTCAAGTCAGAAATTTGCACTAAAGAGTTCATGATCTGAGCCACAATCAACTCCTGGTCTTGTTTTTGCTGATTGTATAAAGCTTCTGTATCTTTGGCTGCAAAGAATATAATCAATCTGATTTCGGTATTGACCATCTGGCGATGTCCATGTGTAGAGTTTTCTCTTGTGTTGTTGGAAGAGGGTGTTTTAATGACCAGTGCATTCTCTTGGAAGAACTCTGTTAGTCTTTGACTTGCTTCATTTTGTACTCCAAGGCCGAATTTGCCTGTTCCTCCAGATATCTCTGAACTTCCTACTTTTGCATTCCAGTCCCCTATAATGAAAAGGACATCTTTTTTGTATTTTAGTTCTAGAAGTTCTTATAGGTCTTTATAGAACTGTTCAACTTCAGCTTCTTCAGCATTACTGGTCCGGCCATAGACTAGGATTACTGTGATATTGAATGGTTTGCCTTGGAAATAAACAGAACTCATTCTTTTGTTTTGAGATTTCACCCAAGTCCTGCATTTTGGAGTCTTTTTTTGACTCTGAGGGCTACTCCATTTCTTCTAAGGGATTCTTATCCACAATAGTAGATATAATGGTCATCTGAATTAAATTCGCCTGTTCCATTGCATTTTAGTTCACTGATTCCTAAAATGTCTCTGTTTACTTTTGCCATCTCCTGTTTGACCACTTCCAATTTACTTTGATTCATCAACCTAACATTCCAGGTTCCTGTGCTACATTGTTCTTTATAGCATCGGACTTTGCTTGTTTACATCGGACTTGACCTCCATTTTTATATGGAGGCCCAGATTTTACCAGTACATTTCAAATGCAGTGTAGCCGCATATTTAATCTCTGTGACTGAGGAGACCTTTGATTCTTTTGATGTTTGAGTGTGTGGGGCCACTGGCTGTGTAAGTGAGGCAAGTCCTGGGTCCTGGTGCGCGCCGGGCCTCGTGTGTCAGGAGTGCAGTGAGGCTGACATGAAGGGTGCATCTGGTAAACTCGAGGTTTTGTTTGATGAAGTATTAACTTACTTTGCCTACTTGAGTATTATTTCAGGTGACTGTTTTCTGTAGTTAATGAGGAGAAAATCAGGAGAAAATAATTTCATTTGATCCAAAATTTGGTCTGCTGATGCAGAGAAAAAAAATTAAGTGATGGTTAACATTTAATTGGAAGGTAGTTTAAGTCTAAATTATTTTGGATTTTTCCATATCATTTATGAGATGAATGGGTAACCATTTTCCTCACTACCCTAATTTTGAATTCTGCTGTCATGCTCGGAAATAGCATCTCAGTGAAAACTGTTCAGGAACACTACCATATTTTATAAAAATTTTCACCTACCCCTGAGCTTTATTTTTTTAATCTTTTCTTTTTTAAAGGGAGGTGGGAGGGGGGACTGGGATGGGGAATACATGTAAATCCATGGCTAATTCATATCAATGTATAACAAAAACTACTGTAATGATGTAAAGTAATTAGCCTCCAACTAATAAAAATTAAAAAAAAAAAAAAGAAAAAAACATTAAGATCACACTTTTGCCATCTGCTTTAGAGAAGACTCATTTCGCTGTCACTTGTCCTTCCCAGTCTCCTGCCTGTCAACAGTTTAGTTTCATTCATCCTGTCCTTAAGCACTGGTTCTACCTTTGCCTTCTAGATGCCAAAGAAATCTATTTGAAGTTTCTCCAAGCCCTTTCACATCATGGTTGTGTTTAGCTCTTGCCCAGCTTTCAAAATGATGTTGGTCACCCAACTAGGAGAAATGGTCTCTGACTACAAGAAGTCTCCCAATAATTTTATTATTTAACTTTCATTGTCTTCACCATGCAGAGCATTCTGTCTCTCCTTGAGGCCTCCCCTCTCACTTCCCATCCTTCCTCGCAGTTGAGCTCAAATGAGAATTCCAGTGTGGATTTACTTCCTCCTGTTTGGCAGGACGCATGGGCTCTGCCTGCATGTCTTTTTCAGAGGAAGGTGTTTCTCTTCCTATCAGAAATTATTCTTGCTCTCTGTGCTCTGCATTTTGGCTTTTCCTGTGCCCACATTCTCTGTTTGCGTTGCAACATATCTTCCTCTCCGTTAGGTTCTTTCCTGTAGTCTTTATATGGGAAAAAGAAAGAATCTGTATTTAAAAGAGACACTCTAAGCTTCCTGTAACTGTACTACCCCTAACTGCTGAATTCTATTTTACAGCCATTTTCCTTGACTGTATGTCTCTGGGATGAGTATCAACTGTTAGCCCTTGCCTATATCCTTGCTGGCAAGTGCTAGGGACTGTGTGTAAAAGGGGTAATTAAGAATCACTCTATGGCATGGCAAATCTTGGCTGCCAGCCTCCTAAATTGTGATTTTCCACCTTGTCATTCAATCCTGAAGATAATTTTCATCTCTTTCCTCTTTCTCTAGTATCTGATTATTCATGGTCTTGCACAGTAATTTTGATAATGTATTGAAGACTCCCTTTTTCACATGACCCTAGTTTGGAGCCTTGGATGTAGGGCTCTATGAGTTGCCTTAAATCTATGACCATCCTCTGTTCTTCTTCCACTTGTGCTATACAGCCGCCTGGTCCTTCCTGTCCTTTTTTAGGATGGGAGCCCTCAGTGGCTCCAGAGTGCTTGCTGGGTGTGGTAGAGTAGGGTAACTGGAGTTAATGCCCACTGTGGGTGGGATGCTAAGGTTAAGAACTAGCTCCAGGATCTGGGGAAAAGAGCCTGTGGGCTGTGTCAGTGGACATCTTCTGAGCTCCAGGAAAAGGCATTGGAGCAGATCTGAGGTTCTCAGTACATATCAGGGCCTTCACCATTTGGTTTGTACAAGGGGTGACATTTAGGGTTCTTTCTGAGAAAGGGCAAGAACAAAAGAAGTGATAGCCCTGGATGACTATGATGAGTTTGGACTTGACGCTGGTGCCTCCCAGAATCTAAGAGCAAAGCTCTTACTGTGATAAGGTCGATCAGCCCTTTGTTTGCCCAGCTTCAGTTTATTGTAATCCTTAGTACAGTGTTAACTTATTTCTTTTTCTTTTTCTTTTCTGTTGGTCTCAAGTTTTTTTCACTTGTAGATATCCTTCCTTGACCATATTGTGTATCCTTTTACTTCCATATATTCCATACTACCAGCCATAAATGGATGTGTTAAAAATGAGTATTGATAGTGATCCTGTTGTACTTATAGACATGGCCAGAGGAAGACAAAGATCTATTCTCTCCAAGGAGACCATCACCATAAAGAAAGCTGTGGGGCAGATATGGAACCATTTAAAGCACTCTTAACAGAGAGCACACAATGAGTGGGTGGGAGTAATTGTGAAAGTGAGAGATGGCAGGACCCAGTCCATGATTCTTATCCCCTAAAGTCATTGTTTTTACCCTGGGTAACTACATGACCATAAAGGAGAATCTCAGAAAGAAAGAGTGGGTGTTAAGAGTTTCTTGGTCTGCTGGTAAAGTGACAGACAATGTGTTGTTTGAATTATTTCAAAGCATCCTTTTTATACAAAAAATTATATTTCTTAGGGGGAGCAGGAGTGCTGTCTTGGCTAAAACCCTTATTTAATATGTGCTTTCTCCTCTTGTCAAGTACCAATTAGAAGTTAGATTACATAGTTTATCAGTTAATTAGAGATGGAGATAAGCCTTTCTGAGTGTGGTTCAAATGCATAGTTTTTATTCATAAAATAATAAAAATATGAAATTAGCTAGAAAAGGAACAAATTTGACAATTTAAAACCTAGAGAAGTTAGTGCAATAACCGAATTTCATTTACTGGAATGCTGAATCCACAGAGGCACAGACACTTAAGATAGGCAGTAATGAGTTAGATATATTGTGTGATTTTTTTTCCAGAGAGCTTGGATAATATTGGGATATGATGAAAATTCAGAGTCAAACATCAGATTCCAAATTAAGAGGAGAAGGTGGACAGGTGGTTATTTTAAGACCCTTTATTTCATGACCTTCTATGTCTAGAGAGTTCTTTTACACTGAAGGGAATCTGATCACTGTTCTGTTATTACTTTTGGCCTTGTTCCAGGAATTGGAAACCATAGACTCTGAAACAATGCCCCTTTCTATCTGCAATTGTTCTGGATAAATTCCAGTGTGTTTCTAGCTTGAATTTCCACATTGTTGCCAGTGTTGTCAGTTGATATTTAAAAGGTTATTGTTGTTGTTATTGCTGTTGTTCAGTTGTGCCCCACTCTTTGGGACCCCATAGACTGTAGCCCACCAGGCTATGTGGGATATTCTAGGCAAGAATACTGGAGTGGGTTGCCATTTCCTTCTCTAGGGAATATTCCAGACCCAGGGATCGAACCTGCATCTCCTGCTTGGCAGGTGGATTCTTTACCACTGAGTCACCTGGGAAGCCCAAAAGTTTATGATATTTTAAATATTTGATTAACATGAATTGTAAACTGTGGTTTGTTAAGGAAAGAAAGGAAGGAATCCAATGAATTCTGGATAGCTTTATCATCAAAAAAATTTTTTTTTTAATTTGCTAAAATGAAAAATACAAATGCGCAGATTTTGGAAAACTCTTACAAAAATGCATCATGTAGCTTTCAACGTTAGTAGTTCATGACTTTTCCATTCTAGAAAGATTTTGAAAAACTAGAGATTTTCCCTATTCCCAGATGCTAATTGCACTTTATAAAACATAATTTTAGAGGAAAAAAAGAACAAAATGCTTTATTGTTATTGGTAGAACTTAAGAAAAAAGTTGATCTATCATAATGAAATCTGAAATAAACAAGCTTTGGGAAACTTTATTGTTCTGTGAGAGCAATTTCATGTAGAAAGCATTTGAAAGGCAGTATCTAGGCAAGGAATGGGGTCTAAGCCCTTAATGTTCTTCTACAGTTAGTTGAGGTCTTGGGTTTGAATAAATGATCTACATCCATAGATTATTGAAAATTTCATGTTAGGAAGTAGTTTCAAGTTCTTTTTTCACTGGACCTCTTCCAGAGTTACTGATGAGTAGCAAATGGAAGATTTTGAATTCTAGCTCCTTCCATTTCCTTGCCTTCCTTCTGGTGGAAGTGCTAATAAGCAAGAATGCAACTAAAAGGTGTGAAAACAGAAAGGAAGAATTAAATGAAGCTTTTCTTAAAACCCTCTGAACAGATTTCTAATTCCAGCCAAGATGGAGTAGTCTTTCCTTATTCCTCCTGGTCTTCCCACTTACAAATAAAAAGTCCTGTTGTAACACAAAAAGTGAACATGGGAAGATTCTCAAGGTTGAAAGAAGGTCAGTTAGTTGCCTGTGGACCTCGGGACATGGCAATGACTTGGTATTGAGTTATCCCTAGGTCTCATTTTTGCCTTTCATGTATTCCAGAGAGTGTATTGGAAAGCCTACTGCCTAAAACTACCAGCAAACACAGAGAAAAAGTAACTCCAAAAAAAGCTTCTTAGCCAGATGATCAGGAAAAGGATTGGCTACCAGAAACAGAAACTTTTTGATAATACATGCTCAATTTCAGCCAAACACCAGTCAAAAACTGCATACCTCCCTCCCCATGGTTTCAGCAGGGTCGAACAGGGAGCTAATTTTCTATCCACTACCAAGTAAAATGGGTGGATGGGCTCCTAGGATACAGAAGAACTGAACATCCCTCAGTCAACCAGGATCTGATTGACATTTGTTGTTGTTGTTCAGTCACTAAGTCGTGTCCAGTTCTTTGCAACCCCACGGACTGTAGCACACCAGGCTTCCCTGTTCTTCAGTATCTCACAAAGTATGCTCAGATTAATGTCCATTGAGTCAATGATGCTATGTAACTATCTCATCCTCTGCTGCCCCCTTCTCCTCCTGCCTTCAATCTTTCCCAGCATCAGGGTCTTTTCCAGTGAGTCATCTCTTTGCATCAGGTGGCCAAAGTGTTGGAGCTTCAGCTTCAGCATCAGTCCTTCCAATGAATACTCAAGACTGATTTCCTTTAGGATGGACTGATTGGATCTCCTTGCAGTCCAAGGGACTCTCAGGAGTCTTCTCAGGTCCGATCAGTTCATGGCAAATAGAAGGAGAAAAAGTGGAAGCAGTGACATTTTATTTTCTTGGGCTCTGGAATCACTGCACATGGTGACTGCAGCCATGAAATTAAAAGACACTTGCTCCTTGGAAGGAAAGCTATGAAAAACCTAGAAAGCATATTAAAAAGCAAAGAAATCACTTTCCTGACAAAGGTCGATATAGTCAAAGCTATGTTTTTTCCAGTAGCCATGTATGGATAAGAGAGTTGGGCCATAAAGAAAACTGAGCACCAAAGAATTGATTGGCATTTAAGGAACACTTTACCCAACCACAGCAGAATACACTTTCTTTTCAAGTGCCCACTGAGCATTCCACAGTATAAATCATGTTCTGAGTCATAAGGCAAACCTCAACATATTTAAAAGCATTCATGTCATGTAGTTTTGTAACCACACTGGTATCAAACTAGGAATCTGTGCAGAAAAACAACAGGAAAATCTCCAAATACTTGGAAATTAAACAGTAAACTGTTAAATAGTCCACAAGTCCAAGAAGATGTCTCAAAGGAAGTAAAAACATACATAATACTGAATGACAATAAGAATTCAGCCTATCAAAATTTGTGTGACACAGTTACAGCACTGCTGAGATGAAAAGTTATAGCACTAAATGCTTACTCTAAAGAAGGGAGAACTCTCAAATCTAAGTCCTTAAAAACAAGAAGAGACATAGCAAAGTAACCCCAAACAAGCAGATGTAAAAATAAGAGTAGAAATAAATGAAATTGAAAATAAGAAAATAGTAGAGAAAAACTGATCAAATATGAAGTTGAATTTTCCAAAAATTGATTAAATTGCTAAATTGTGGATAGGAATAACAGGAAAGGACAAATCACTGATGTCAAGAATGAAATGGGAATTGTCATTCCATATCTTGCACTCGTTTAAAGGAAAATGAGTGAATAGTACAAATGAACAACTTTACACAAATAAGTTCAACAACCTAACAAAAAAGACCACTTTCTTAAAAATCATAAATTACAGAAACATACCCAAGTGAATCAGATAAGTTGAATGAATATTTCATTACTGACTAAAGAAATTGAATTTGTAATTAGAGGTCCTCAAACAAGAAATCTCTGGGCCCAAATAATTTTGCTGGAGAATTGAAGAGTATGTTTAAAGAAGAATTAAATACTAGTAGTACACAATCTTCTCTAGAAAACAGAAGAGGCGGGAACAGGTCCTGACTCATTTTATAAAGCTGTTATTACCCTGGTATCAACCCAGAGAAAGACAGCACACAAAGAGAAACCAAAGAGGAAAATCCCTCAAGAACACTGTCACAAAAATTCTGAGCAGGGTATTTACATTCCAAGCCCAACGATGTATGAAAGGAATTCTACGCCATGACCAGGTGTCATTTATTCTAGGTAAATAAATGGCTGGCTCAGAGATCACAAATCAATCAGTAATTCCATGTCAATAGGCTAAATAAGAAAAAAAAAAAGATCACATGCTATATGAGACAGAAGAGGCATTTGAAAAATACAACATTCACTCATTATAAAAATTTTCAGCAAATTAAGAATAGAAAATTTCCTTAATCTATAAAGAGAATATACAAAAAACTACAGCTGTCATTATGCTTACTAGTGAAGGACTGCTCCCCCCACTGAAATCAGGAATGAAGCAAAGATGCTGTCACCTTTCTTCTGCTGCTCAATTCAGCAAAGCAAGCAAGAAAAGGAGAGGGCATACAGACTGAAAAGGGAGAGTCAGTATAGATGGTGCCATGGTGGATGGTAGGTGACCCCATTATCTGTGAGACAATCCCAGGAATCCACATAGAAAGTCCTAGACTTAATGAGTTCTAGGTCTTAGGATACAAGATCAGCGTGAAAATCAGTCAGATATCTATATAGTATAGCAGACATGGAAACTGAGATTAAAAACATTCAAACTCACTTCCAAGAAAATGAAATACTTTGGTATAAACTTCATAAAACAGTCATAGAACCTGTATGTAGAAAATTATAAAGTATTAATGAAAGAAATAAAAGTGAGAGTGAAAGTTGCTCAGTCGTGTCTGACTCTGCGACCCCATGGACTGGGATTTTCCAGGCCAGAATACTAGAGTGGGTAGCCTTTCCCTTCTCCAGGGGATCTTCCCAACCCAGGGATCGAACCCATGTCTCCTGCATTGCAGATGGATTCGTTACCAGCTGAGCCACAAGGGAAGCCCAAAAGAAATAAAAGACCTGAATAAATGGAGAAATCTGACAAATTGGAAGACTCGTCATAAGACATGAATTCAAATTGATGTGTAGGTTTTATGCAATTCCTATCAAAATCCCAGTAAGATATTTGTTGACATAGATAAATTTATTTTAAACCATACATGGAAAAGAACAGGGGCAAGGAGAGCTAATAAAATTATCTTCAAAAAGAAGAAAATAGTGAGAAAGCAACACCCTCTACAATATTTGTGATTATTATATAACCATAACTCAGTGGGTTTTGGTGGAAGGATAGACATATTGATCATTGAAATAGAATAGTGAATATGAAACAGACCCACACACATATGCCAAAGTGATATTTAACAAAGGTTCAAAAGCAACTTTATAGAAGAAGGTTGTCCTTTCCAACAATGGTGATGGAGCAGTTGAACTTTGACCTAAACCTCAGACGTATATAAAAATTCACACAAAGTGGACTTTGGAAGATGACATAGAACACCTTTAGGACCTAGGTTTAGGGAAAGAGTTTTTAGACTTGACATCAAAGGCATGATTCATTAAAGGAAAAGTTGGTAAGTTGGATCTCACCAAAGTTAAAACATTTGCTCTGCAGAAGATTCTGTGAAGAAGAATGAAGGACAAGTTGTACAGTCAAAGAAAATTTCTGCAAACTATATTTGACAAAAGACTTGGATCTAGACTATATAAATTAGAAATTAGAAAATGGGCAAAAGAGATAACACACAAGCCATGAGATAAACACATGAAAAGATGTTCAATATGTAAACATCTATCAGGATGACTATAATAAAGGAAGTGACAGCATCCAATACTGGCTGGAAAGTGTGAAGAAGCTAGATCACTCATATATTGCTGGTGGGACTGCAAAGTAGTATAGTCACTACAGAAAATAAGTTGTCAGTCTCTGGTAAATTAAATATGCAGTTATGACACAACCCAGCTATTGCATTCTTTGGCATTTATCCAAGAGGAAAGAAAACCTGTCACTCAAAAAGCTGTTAATGAATATTCATAGCAGCTTAATATGTAATAGCTCCAAATTGGAAACATAACCAAATACTTGAGTGGCTGAATAGTTAAACAAATGTGGTCCATCCATACCTTGGAATATTGCTCAGCAATAAAAAGGAATGAATTGTTTATACACACAACTTGGATGAATCTCATGGAGCTATGCATTTGGATAAAGCCTAATCTCAAAAGGTTATATGCTATCTGGTTCTATTTATCTAGTGGTTTTAGAACAAACAGTAAAGAGGGAGGACAGATTAGTGGTTGTTAGTGGTTAGGGAGGGAGACGGAAGGGTGGTGGTGGGTGCAGTTATACATGGGGACGGGAGGGTGTGTGATAGAATGCATTTGCATCTTGACTGTGGTTACACAGGTCACCACATGGCTACAATTTCAGATAACTATAACCGCCACACCCTGTGCCCACCATACATGCAGATACAAATGAGTGCATGTGAGCATGGTGAAATCTCAGTGAGCTCTGTGGATTGTACTGATGTCAGTTTCCTGGTTTTGATATTACAGCACAATTACGCTGGAGTTAACTGTTGGGGGGAATGGTGTGAAGGGTACATGGTGCCTCCTTGTTCATTTTTTTTCAGTATCCTATAAATCTATAATTATTTCAAATAAAAATCAATTCTGAAGACTGTGTGTGTGTATATATATATATATAAACATGTAAACATATATTTTGTTATTGTTGCTGTTCAGCCATTAAGTCACGTCTGACTCTTTGCGACCCCATGGACTGCAGCATGCCAGGCTTCTCTGTCCGTTACTACTTCCCGGAATTTGCTCAGATTCACATCCATTGAGTCAGTGATGCTGTCTAACCATCTCATCCTGTGCTTCCCCCTTCTTCTTTGCCTTCGATCTTTCAATCTTCAAGCATCAGGGTCTTTTCCAATGAGTTAGCTCTTTGCATCAGGTGGCCAGATTATTGCAGGTTCAGCTTCAGTATCAGTCCTTCCAATGAATAGAGTTGATTTCCTTTAGGATTGACTGGTTTGATCTCCTTGCTGTCCAAGGGACTCTCAAGAGTCTTCTCCAGCACCATGATTCAAAAACATCAGGGCTCAGCCTTCTTTATGGTCCAACTCTCACATCCATACATGACTACCAGAAAAACCGTAGCTTTGACTATACAGACCTTCATCAACAAAGTGATGTCTCTGCTTTTTAATATGCTATCTAGGTTTGTCATAGCTTTCCTTACAAGGAGCAAGCATCTAATTTAATGACTGCAGTCACCATCCACAGTGACTTTGGAGCCAAGGAAATAAAATCTATCACTGATTCCATTTTTTCCCCTTTATGTAAGTATAAATAATAGGTGAAATGTTTTTTGAGAATATAACTTGAGAATTGAAAATATGTGTTTCAAAGTCATGAGTTTGATACTAGTTATTCAGGTTTTAATCAACATTTCTGTTATTACTGAGTTAGTTAAAAATAATTTCCACTGTATCTGATAATTGTATTTATTTAAGGAAGCATAGTTTAAAGTTAAAAAGAAGGAAAAAGAAATGGGAGTTCCAAAATTAGTCAACTGTCCATACAGCTTATTTAATTTTCCTAGTCAAATATCTGAGAATTTTCGTGCTTGAATGCAGTTTCTAGGCAAGGTCCTGATCTGCAGTACATTAAATGGAGAAGAGCAGGCAGACTGTGCTATTATTATGTGCCTCATTTAGAAGAACTCACCTGAGTAGAATCCTTTTTCTTTAGATTATGCTAAGCTTTCTGGTTATTTCATGGGAGACACTCTCAGGCACATGGGCAGGGGGATTAAGCACCTTGGGCTTCACTTTTGGTGACTAGCACCTGTGCTTCCGCCAGTTTGTAAATGTAATCTCCCTCCTCCTCAGTGGGAAGGGTGGGGAAGAGACATGGTTTCACAGCCCCCTGAGATGTGCTCAGACTGGAGTGCTCACTATGTCCTATTCCTGTTGGTGTCGGTGTGCTTGGGCATTCATCTCTGCTGACAATCCACTCACTTGTTGACATGGTAGCAGTGGATGTGTTACACGGTAGAACTTAGCGGGAGGAGTGAATTGGCAGAGTCACTGTCTTGCCAGAATATGGCCTTTTCCTTCTAAGACTGTCTTGCTGTATTTTGCTTAGTAATGAAACATAGAAAAATCAATATAATCTTCACTTTTCCTACAATTTTTAACTTTTTTGTTCTAGCTTGGAATATTCATGGAGCTAGTACAGTCTTATAGGAACACCAAGTTACACACCAACAGGCATCTTTCTGAATCAGAAAACATTGATAATAATACCAGTAATCAAGCACTTGCAATTATAATGGGTAAAGATTACACAGATAAACTTTAACAGCCATCTGCTATGGAAGGAAGCTGAGAGTGTAATTTCTCCAAGCCACATACCTTGCGTGAAGCCAGGAGTCAACTCCCCAACCTGAAGTCTTTCTACTATGAAACAGAATGGGTTTCAGGGTACAAAGGCTTGGGTTAAAGGTTGTGGGGGGAGTGGAAATGGACAGGGGAGGGAAGAGGAAAGGGTATCCATTCCATGTGTACCATCTGTTTTTGAGGAAAATAAAGTTCAGTGACAACGTAGCGGTGGGATGGAAAGGCTTAATAGTTTATAAATGTTCAGTTCAGTTCAGTTCAGTTGCTCAGTCGTGTCTGACTCTTTGTGGCCCCATGAATCGCAGCACGCCAGGCCTCCCTGTCCATCACCAACTCCCAGAGTTTACTCAAACTCATGTCCATTGAGTCGGTGATGCCATCCAGCCATCTCATCCTCTGTTGTCCCCTTCTCCTCCTGCCCCCAATCCTTCCCAGCATCAGGGTCTTTTCCAATGAGTCAACTCTTCGCATGAGGTAGCCAAAGTATTGGAGTTTCAACTTCAGCATCAGTCCTTCCAATGAACACCCAGGACTGATCTCTTTTAGGATGGACTGGTTGGATCTCCTTGCAATCCAACGGACTCTCAAGAGTCTTCTCCAACACCACAGTTCGAAAGCATCAATTTTTCGGTGCTCAGCTTTCTTCACAGTCCAACTCTCACATCCATACATGACCACTGGAAAAACCATAGCCTTGACTAGATGGACCTTTGTTGGCAAAGGTCTCTGCTTTTTAATATGCTGTCTAGGTTGGTCATAACTTTCCTTCCAAGGAGGAAGTGTCTTTTAATTTCATGGCTGCAATCACCATCTGCACTGATTCTGGTCCCCCCAAAATAAAGTCTGACACTGTTTCCACTGTTTCCCTATCTATTTGCCATGAAGTGATGGGGCTGGATGCCATGATCTTAGTTTTCTGAATGTTGAGCTTTAAGCTAACTTTTTCACTCTCCTCTTTCACTTTCATCAAGAGGCTTTTTAGTTCCTCTTCACTTTCTGCCATAAGGGTGGTGTCATCTGCATATCTGAGGTTATTGATATTTCTCCTGGCAATCTTGATTCCAGCCTGTGCTTCCTCCAGCCCAGCATTTTGCATGATGTACTCTACGTATAAGTTAAATAAGCAGGGTGACAATATACAGCCTTGATGTACTCCTTTTCCTATTTGGAACCAGTCTGTTGTTCCATGTCCAGTTCTAACTGTTGCTTCCTGACCTGCATATAGGTTTTTCAAGAGGCAGATCAGGTGGTCTGGTATTCCCATCTCTTTCAGAATTTTCCACAGTATATTGTGATCTACACAGTCAAAAGCTTTGGCATAGTCAATGAAGCAGAAATGAATGTTAGTCCTGCTCAAATTAGTATGTAATTAAAATGGAATCTCAATTATGATCTGAATTTTAGATAAGAATGTGATAAACTGATAAATTTCATGTAGCAGAATAAATGGGTGATAATAACAATAAGAAATAACAAATTGGGAGAAAAGATTAATTATGAGAACTTTCCTTACCAGGTATTTAAAAAGGTAAATTGCAGCAAGGATGATGTAGTAAATCAATGGAAGAGAAAGTCCACTAGAAGACACATTCATATATGGGAAAATGATGTTTCAAACCAGAGCCAAAAGGTTTGCTGTGAAAAATGTTAGATCCTTGGTTTTCAGTCTCATACCATTTATAAAATACCTGCCTTATAAAGGCTTGCACATGTTTAAAAACTTGGGTAAATATAGGCATATATTTGGACTGTATTTGTAAATTTAAGTTATAAGCCCAGGGTAGAGAAGTTTCTTGCTTTTAGTTTTTAAGCAGTACCTCAAGATAGATCAGACACTTAAGAGGAAAGAGTTAAAACTCACATAGCACATGGTAAATATTATTGTAATTAAAGGACTCCCAGAGTTAGAAGACATCAGAGAGCTAGTTTTGGTAAATGACTCAACAGACAAGCTATTGAAGAAATGTGGTGGAGAGGAAGGCAGTTTGGATAACATGCTTAGGGAATCACCGGGAAGCGGGAGGGACATATCATTAATCCAGCATTACTAAGGCTGTAGGGAAGAGCACTTCAGAGGGAGCTCTAGACAAGGGCCATCTGACATGAAATAGTGCATTTTAAAACTTGCATACTTTTAGCTAAGAAGTTGCATCATGAGAGTTTTCCTCTGGAAGCGTTTGTGCACTTGTTATAATGACATTTGCACCGTTCTTTATAACAGTGAGAAACTGATAGGGAACTAAATGCCCCAGCAGAGGAGGCAGGGTAAATAAAGGTGGATACCTTCAGACAGTTGAGGCTTGTGAGACCTCTCAAAGAATGAGGTGGATATATCCACATGATGTGGTCCACAGATATTTGCAAAACAGTGTATGTGGTATGAACATAAATTTGGAAGAAATATGTCTATATTTGGATGTGGTCTGGAAGGATATTCATTAATTATACTGTGTGTTTTATTGAACTTTTTTGGAGAATGTCAGAGAGATTGGATTATAGTATAGTTTAATTTATGCATATATATATATTTTAGTTTTATGGCTAAATGACTTGTCTTTTCTATGTAGAGATTAGGATTACTGGACAGCAGACTGCTGGATCTTGTTTCTCAGTCCTGGATAAGAGGACTTGTGCCCAGTAGAATGGCTGTAATATTTATTCTCCTTCCTTCTCTGGTAAGAATGCGTGGACATCACTGAAAGCCAAGTATTCATGTCAGGGAATTCAGGTCAGTTCACCCAAGGCTTATGTAATCTTCCTTCTGGCCTTAAGCTTGGAACTATAAGGAATAAAAGATAAAGTAGTGAGAGGTCTTCCCTGGTGGTCCAGTGGTTAAGAATCTGCCTTGCAACGCGAGGGACAAAGGTTCGATACCTGGTCTAGGAAGGTCCCACATGCTGTGGGGCAAGCTCTGGAGCCACAGCTCCTGAACGCCCTAGAGCCGTGCCCCGCAACAGACGAAGCCATTACACTGCCGCTGGAGAGAGGCCCCCGCTCTCTGCAGCTGGAGAAAGCCACTCGCAGAATGGCAGGCAGACCCAGCGCAGCCCCCCAAAAATCTTTAACAGAAGCAGCAGGAAACGCCTCCCACGTATGCTTGCTGTGGGCCAGGAACTCATATAAAGTTCTGGTTTCCACACAGCCACCCAGACTTGAGCCCTATGAAGTAAGTACTGCTGTCATCATGCCATTTCAGAGGTGAAGACACTGAGGCATCCAAGAGATTTTTATTGCTGCAGGCCCATAACCAGCTGGGATTCAGATGGGAGTCTGTGCTCCTGACTGCGACTGCTTGCTTCTCGCACTGCTTCCACCTTCCAGGAATGCACACGTGCATGTTTAGGGACGTTTCTGTCAGCTTCTCATCCAACTGGGAGGCTCTGAGAGGGGAGAAGGGCATTGCTAGTAGCCATTCTGGGACCCACAGAAGTGAGCCAGGGCTGCCTGGGAAAAGTGGGCCTGCCGATCGCTGTCATCCAACGAGGTGTGTCTCAGGGCTCAGATCAGAAAGTGCCCTCCTCCCAGAGATTCAGAAGAGGAAGGGCAGAGCCTGGTTGCAGGTAGAGCAGGGACTTTGTGGGGTGCCCCGAGGCCGCAGGAGGTTGCCCTGGCCCAGGGCACACACAGCAGGAGGGCGGCCTGGGTGCCGCAGAAGAGAAGAGGGACAGACCTCGTGAAGGGACCGCAGACACAGGGGCCCCCTTTGACCTTCCTTATGCTCCTCCTCCTGCCGGAACCACGGTCCAGTCCTCAGGGCCCCACTGCACTGCCCTGTTAACCTGCTTGTAGATCTTTTGGTGCTTGTAAGACCACTGTGCCCCCACATTTGTGGTAACGGACTCACCAGCTTACTCAGCCAGGGTGTCCTGGTCACATCTACTCTTGCTGGGGCCTGAGGCCCGTGTGCACGGTCCACGTTCGTGGCTCCCTCGAGTGTGTCTGCTGCTGGGGAGCAGGGGCCTCAGTGCAGCAGCTTCGGCTGGCAGCTTGAGCCCAGAACCCGGCATTGCTGAGGTGGTGAGTGCGAGGGGACAGAGTCATTTGGTCAGTCCCAGGAAACTACCGAATGCTGTCTGAGTGAGGAGGCGAGGATACCAAAACCGGCCTGCAGGAAGTTTATTTTATTGGCACGGTGATTCAAAACAGGAACTTCCTGGAGCCAGAGACAAGTGAACCTCCTGTGCAGGTATGGAAGCCAGAGGCAGCGGGGTCTCTATTCAGATGAAGAGCTGGAAGATTGTTCTTGTGTGCGTCCCCTTCTTTTTTCTGAAGACAAAGAATAGACCTTATTTTAACCTCAGTTTCCCCTTTTCTATTTTATAAATTTCTCTTAATCTTTTCCTAATGAATTCCCGTATTTCACTGTTATCGACTTGTGGTCTACACACATCAAGCATGTATCAATATTATTGAGAAGGACGTGTCTATGAGAAAAGGAGGCTCTACCTTGCCTGGTGCTCCCATAGAAAGTGAATGAATTAATACATTAATTTACTCAACAAATATTGACTGAACACCTGCTGCACCCTTAAGAGATGTCTGGTTCCCCAGCAAAATATTGGAACAACCAAATAATGTAAATAAGGAATTTCTGTCAATAAGGATAAAACTATCTTGATTTTTAGAAAAGGCAGCCCTTCCTTCTGCTCGCTATTTCTGACACAGACACACACAGGAGAACATTGTGCACAGAATCACACTTGGTCGTGTGCCCTGGTTGTTTTCAGGACCAGCCTGTAGGGCTTTCTGTAGGTGCTGTCGTTACTGGGTGTGACCCACCTGGTATGATGGCTCAGGGGGAGCCCTCTGCCACCCAGTGTCAGCACCGTGGAGCGGCTGGGCCACCCAGGCCATGTTGTCACTGTCCTGACTCTAGATTTGAGCTCCTGTCTTTGACAAAGACTTCATGGTTGTTGTTAAAATTAAATGTCATACAAGGAATATTGTTCTCAGTACATCTTAGATCCTTCCACCCCCATTGTTCCTCTCCCTTAACTGTCACATGAGAAAAAACTCCCTCTCTTACTCTATCATTCAGTTTTTTGTATATTATTAATATGTGACTGTCTAATCCTCAGCATGCAGTAGCCTGGGAAGCTTCAGAGGCAGAGCCCTAGTCCCCTCTGAGGCAGCCCCTCTCTTGATTGTGTCTGCTCAGTTGCACTTGTCTGGGAGGAAGTCCCAAGGTGGGGATGGGGGCAGAGTGTGGGCCGTGTCCTGGGATGAAGGCAGATGTGCTGCGAGGCGCTGGTGGGCACCCGGGGCTGTCAGCCACTCAGCGCTCCTTGAACTGGGTGCACTGCAAGCTTGTAGTTACCTCTCTACTGATATTGTGCATACTGTTTATTGAGTATGAAATTACAGCCTAAAAGGGAATATAATCTTGCTGAGAACAAGGGGCATAGTTGGTGAAATAGTGACAGATTTGTACAATATGTGAGAAGACCCTTTAAAAAGCTGAGATCTTTGTCTGGTTATTTCTCTTCCAACAGTCTACCACAAAGAAATATTTTCAGAAATGTAGACAAAGACTCATGCCATATCTTAGTTTTAATAGCACAAAAAGCAAAAACGAACTCAGTGTTCAATGATCAATGTGTAAATAAAATTGAAATTGAAATTGAAGTCACTCAGTCGTGTCCAACACTTTTCGACCCAATGGGGTATAATGTACCAGGCTCCTCCATCCATGGAATTTTCCAGGCAAGAATACTGGAGTAGGTTGCCATTTCCCTCTCCAGGGGATCTTCCCAACCCAGGGATCGAACCCAGGTCTCCTGCATTGCAGGCAGATGCTTTACTGTCTGAGCCACCAGGAAAGCTGTGTAAATAAATGATGATACAAATTGAAATAGTAGAACTTTCAGTTCAGTCACTCAGTTGTGTCCAACTCTTTGCGACCCCATGAACTGCAGCACACCAGGCTTCCCTGTCCATCACCAACTCTTGGAGCTTGCTCAAACTCATGTCCATCGAGTCAGTGATGCCATCCAACCATCTCATCCTCCATCGTCCCCTTCTCCTCGTGCTTTCAGTCTTTCCCAGCATCAGGGTCTTTTCCAATGAGTCAGTTCTTTGCATCAGGTGGTCAAAGTATTGGAAGTTCAGCTTCAGCATCAGTCTTTACAATGAATATTCAAGATTGATTTCTTTTAGGCTTGACTGGTTTGGTCTCCCTGCTATCCAAGGGACTCTCAAAAGTCTCTCTAACACCACAGTTCAAAAGCATCAATTCTTTTGGGGCTCAGCTTTCTTTATGGTCCAACTCTCACACACCCATGTTGTCGTAGTTTAGTTGCTCAGTTGCATCTGACTCTTTGCGACCCTATGGGATTCTCCAGGCAAGAATACTGGAGTGGGTTGCCATTTCTTTCTCTCTCACATCTATGCATGACTACTGAAAAAAACCCATAGCTTTGACTAGATGGAGGTTTGTTGGCAAAGTAATGTCTCTGCTTTTTAATATGCTGTCTAGATTAGTCATAGCTTTTCTTCCAAGGAGCAAATGTCTTTTAATTTCATGGCTGCAGCCGCCATCTGCAGTGATTTTGGAGCCCAAGAAAATAAAGTCTCTCCCAATTTCCGTTGTTTCCCCATCTATTTGCCATGAAGTGATGGGACCAGATGCCATGATCTTAATGTTTGAATGTTGAGCTTTAAACCCGCTTTTTCACTTTCCTCTTTCACTTTCATCAAGAGGCTCTTCAGTTCCTCTTCATTTTCAGCAATGAGGGTGTCATCTGCATATCTGAGGTTATTGATGTCTCCTGGTAATCTTGATTCCAACTTGTGATTCAGCCAGCACAGCATTTTGCATGATATACTCTGCATATAAGTTAAATAACCAGGGTGACAGTATATATCTTTGTTGTACTCCTTTCCCGATTTGGAACCAGCCCATTTTTCATGTCAGGTTCTAACTGTTGCTTCTTGACCTGCATACAGATTTCTCAGGAGGCAGGTAAGGTAATCTGGTTTTGTCATCTCTTGAAGAATTTTCCACAGTTTGTTGTGATCCACACAGTCAAAGGCTTTAGTGTAGTCAATGAAGCAGATGTTTTTCTGGAAGTCTCTTGCTTTTCGATCCAACAGATGTTGGCTATTTGATGTCTGGTTCCTCTGCCTTTTCTAAATCCAGCTTGAACTTCTGAAAGTTCTCGGTTTATATACTGTTGAAGCCTCACTTGGAGAATTTTGAGCATTACTTTGCTAGTGTGTGAGATAAGTGCAATTGTGCAATAATTTGAACATTCTTTAGCATTGCCTTTCTTTGTGATTGGAATGAAAAGTGACCTTTTTCAGTCCTGTGGCCACTGGTGAGTTTTCCATATTTGAGTGCAGCACTTTAAAGGCATCATCTTTGAGGATTTGAAATAGCTCAGCTGGAATTCCATCAGCTCCACTAGCTTTGTTCATAGTGATGCTTCCTAAGGCCCACTTGACTTCGCATTCCAGGATGTCTGGCTCTAGGTGAGTGATCACACCATCATGGTTATCTGGATCATTAAGATCTTCTTTGTATAATTCTTCTGTGTATTCTTGCCTCCTCCTCTTAATATCTTCTGCTTCTTTTAGGTGCATACTGTTTCTGTATTTTATTGAGCCCATCTTTGCATGAAATGTTCCTTTGGCATCTGTGATTTTTTGGATGAGATCTCTAATCTCTCCAATTCTGTTGTTTTCCTCTATTTCTTTTCATTGAACATTGAGGAAGTCTTTCTTATCTCTCCTTATTATGCTTTTGAACTCTGCATTCAGATGGATATATCTTTCCTTTTCTCCTTTGCCTTTCACTTTTCTTCTTTTCTCAGCTATTCATAAGGCCTCCTCAGAAAACCATTTTCCCTTTTTTGCATTTCTTCTTCTTGTGGATGGTTTTAATTACTGCCTCCTTATGATTTATGAACCTCCATTTGTAGTTCTTCAGGCACTCTGTATATAAGATCTAATCCCTTGAATCTATTTGTCACTTCCACTGTATAATAAAAATTGTTGTTGTTACTAAGTTGTGTCTGACTCTTTTGTGACCCCAGGGACTGTAGCCCACCAGGATCCTCTGTCCATTGAATTTTCTAGGCAAAATACTGGAATGCGCTTCCATTTGCTTCTCCAGGAGACCTTCCCATCCCAAGGATCAAACCTGCATCTCCTGCATTTGCATGTGGATTCTTTACCCCTGAGCCACCAGGGAAGCCCAGTAGTAAAAATAAATGTTTTCAAAAACCATGTCTTCATGGGATAGTGTTCATATAATATCAAGTAAAAACTGGAATATGAAATTATTTGAACAGAATAATCCCACTTTTAGAAGACTATCTATCTACATTCTGAAGTAAATCAAACTATTGGTGGTAGCGAGTATATGAGAACTGAGCGAAAGAATCTCTTCCTGTTGGCTTAAAGAATTCTGTAATTGTTTTCAATTTCTGTCTTGATGAAAATATTTACATTGACCTAGCCAAGGAAATATAAAGCCAAAAAAACTGTAAGAAAGCTGTGTGCCTAAGAATTGATGCTTTTGAACTGTGGTGTTGGAGAAGACTCTTGAGAGTCCCTTAGATTTCAAGGAGATCCAACCACTCCATCCTAAAGGAGATCAGTCCTGAATATTCATTGGAAGAACTAATTCTGAAAATGAAATGCCAATACTTTGGGCACCTGATGCGAAGAGCTGACTTATTTGAAAAGACCCTGATTCTGGGAAAGATTGAAGGTGGGAGGAGAAGGGGACGACAGAGGACGGGATGGTTGGATGGCATCACTGACTCAATGGACATGAGTTTGAGTAAACTCCGGGAGTTGGTGACGGACAGGGAAGCCTGGTATGCTGCAGTCCATGGGGTCACAAAGAGTCAGACATGGCTGAAAAACTGAACTGAACTGAACTGAACTGAGCCAAAGAAATAAAATTCATTTCTATTTGAAAACATTTAAATGACCAATCTTGCTATGCTCTTATTTTCCATATCCAGTCCTGTTTTGCATAGTGCATTCTTCTTCCCCTAGACTGTTGTGTTGTCACTGCATTTGAGGCCCAGTCTTTTGAAGTGGACAGTGGAAATCACACAAACACAGATTATTTTCATAGCCAAGCATTCTACAAGGAAGCAAGTGCTCATGGCCTCAGCCGTGTAAATGGTAATAAACGCTCAGGGTTTGTCTGCTGTTCCAGGAGTCAGCACATGAGCATGACCCCGCGCATCAGAGGGCAGTGACAGCTTCTGCAGGCCTGATGGTCGCAGGAGGCTAAGTGAGGAAATTAAGAGAGTCAGACCCGAACGGAAACGGGGGCATGTTGCCAGTTCTTTTCGTTCCTGGAAGATGCACTCTCTCCAGACCTAACGTGATGAGCACTGGTGACCATGTATGTGTGTCTGAGTGTGTCCCACACACTCAGCGTCTTCAGGCCCTTCATCCCTCCAGGCTGAGGCCTGTTGTCATTGTGTTATCTGGTCCTTTGGTCAGTGTTCGCTGAGTACCTGCTACCTGCCTGTCCTCGCAGGAGCGCCCGCTGTGTCATGTCCAACTGGAAGCACATGCTAACTGGTTAATTCCTTCACTTTAGGTCTCAAAGCTGCCCTGTGCTCCTGACCCAGAACCCTCAGCTGAAGGCCTTTCCCTGGAGGAATCGGCCCACCTCCCAGAGGCAGTGTGAAAGTGGCGGTGTGCTTTCATCACGCTCTGGGTGAAAGATGCCGGGTAGAAATGTGTAGCTAACAATTTCAGAGGGAATGGTCCTCCAGATAGCAGTTCCTGTCATGTTTTATTATTTTCCTTCCCAATAAACTGTTGGTAAAGGAAATTCCATTATACCTTACTTTACAGCAAAGTACAAGAGTTGCCTTGCAATGTTATCATGTGCTTGGATAGTGTATTTCCCTAATGCTTTATACCCATGAAGAAATAATTTTCTGTGATTCCACTAAGGATGCTGACTTATGTAAGTAGCTTCAATTTTGAAGGGTCTTCAAACGTGATGGAAGTTTTTGTGTTAATGAATAATTAGATGTCACTATCTATTGATCAGTCTATCAGAAGTTAATATTTCCTTCAGTTCAGTCACTCAGTTGTGTCTGACTCTGCTATCCCATGGACTGCACGCCAGGCCTCCTTGTCCATCAACGACTCCCGGAGTTTACTCAAACTCATGTCCATTGAGTCGGTGATGCCATCCAACCATCTCATCCTCTGTCGTCCCCTTCTTCTCCTGCCCTCAATCCCCGCATTAGGGTCTTTTCCAATGAGTCAGCTCTTCGCATCAGGTGGCCAAAGTATTGGCGTTTCAGCTTCAGCATTAGTTCTTCCAATGAATATTCAGGACTAATCTCCTTTAGGATGGACTGGTTGGATCTCCTTGCAATCCAAGGGACTCTCAAGAGTCTTGTCCAACACCACAGTTCAAAGCATCAATTCTTCGGTGCTCAGCTTTCTTTATAGTCCAACTCTCACATCCATACATGACTACTGTTGACCTCCTTCCCAACACATGAATATTATCAATTACCCATTTTAGCTCCTTATAAAGAAGCTGGGTGTTCATTGGAAGGACTGATGCTGAAGCTGAAACTCCAATACTTTGGCCACCTCATACGAACAGTTGACTCATTGGAAAAGACCCTGATGCTGGGAGGGATTGGGGGCAGGAGGAGAAGGGGACGACAGAAGATGAGATGGTTGGATGGCATCACCACTCGATGGACATGAGTTTGAGTAAACTCTGGCAGTTGGTGATGGACAAGGAGGCCTGGCATGCTGTAGTTCATGGGGTTGCAGAGTCGACATGACTGAGCGACTGAACTGAACTGAAGTGCATCTCTGTAAGAACAGCCCTAAATGGTATGGTAACTCTTATTCCCCTGCTCACGGCACTCCTGCTCATGTCTTCTATGTTTGTTTGTTTACTGAATTTTCCCATCCACTCTTTGGAGTTTGTGTTATTGCATGCAACATTTCATGCAGGTATTGAAATATAGAGTGTCAAGAATATCAATTTGGGGAGAAAAATGATGTGAGCTGGGAATGATGATGAGCTCTGTTCTCCTGTTTTAGTTGTTTCATAGGTAGGTGTAGAAACCGTCCTCATGCTGGCCTGGCCTGTATGTTCTTTGAATGCACATGTGGCTTTTGTCTACCCTGTTTCCCATTTGTGTCCCCAGAGGGAACCAATGAGTTCAAAATATGCCCCTGTCTGAACTCCAGAGTGAAGTGTAGGGAGTTAGCAAAGCTCAAAGTCGTTTTATTCAAGTTGAGAATTCAACAATGGTATTGTTCTGATGAGAGTTGTATACAGTGAAAAATCATTCTTTAACTGGTGGGAAGAAGTCTTTTGAAAACTTGAGTTGAAATGAAAGGCTTACTGTAGTAAGTAGTGCTTATTTGTATATGTCTACTAGTTTGTTTTCTGTTATTTATTTTTGATTTATTATTGTTTGATGATTGCCTTCATTTTTTATTTAATAGGTCACATATTTCCTGCAAATAACTGCATTTTTAAAACAAGCAGAATCATGAAATCAGTGTTGATCACAAACATAACTTTTGGATGAAAATAATATTATTGATTTGTTAAAAAGTTTAAAAAGAGAGGTTGCATCATTCATAATAGTGTTGTTGAAATTAAAATAATGGCTAAAAAGATGATGCCAGTATGACTAAATGTTGAACCCGAATTTTATATATGATTGTTTTGACAAGAGTTATTTGCCAGTTTCTTTTTAAAATGGGGTACAAGTGTGAATTCATTTGTTGCTGACAAAGGTCCTTTGAGGAAAATATATTAATATTAACCCTTTAAAACTTTTATTTTATTCAAATATAGTTGATTTACGATGTTAATTTCTGCTGTATAGCAAAGTGGTTCAGTTATGCATACATTCTTTTCATATTCTTTTCCATTATGTTTAATCATGGGATGTTGAATACATCCCGTGTGCTGTACAGTAGGCCCTTGTTGTTTATCCATTCTCTTTATGATAGTTTGCATCTGCTACCCCAAACTCCCAATCCTCCCTTCTCTGCCGTCCCTGGCCCCTGGTAACCACAAGTCTGTTTTTCTAAGTCTGTGAGACTGTGTCATAGTTAAGTTTTGTTGTGTCGTATTTTAGATTCCACATATAAATGATATCATATGGTATTTGTCTTCTTCTACCTGACTTACTTCACTTAGTCTGTTAGTCTCTAGGTCAATCCATGTTGCTTCAAATGGTATGATTTCATTCTTTTTCATGGCTGAGTAGTATTCCATTGTATTTATATACCACATCTTTATCTGTCTGTAAATGCTTAAATTGTTTCCATGTCTTGGCTATTGTAAACAGTGCTGCTATGTATGTAGGTATACTTGTATCTTTTTGAATTACAGACTTTTTCTGGATATATGCCCAGGAGTGGAATTGCTGGATCATATTATAGTTCTATCTTTAGTTTTTTGAGGAAACTCCATACTGTTTTTCATAGTGGTTACACCAATTTACATTCCCACCAGTAGTGTAAGAAGGTTTCTTTCCCTGCATACCCTCTCCAGTGTTTGTTATTTGTAGACATCTTAATAATGGCCATTCTGACCAGTGTGTGGTGGTAACTCATTGTAGTTTTGACTTGTGTTTCTCTAATATTTACAGATGTCCAGCATCTTTTCAAGTGCCAGTTGGATAAATGTCTATTTAGGTCCTCTGCCCATTTTTCACCTTGTTTTTTTTTTTTTTTTTGTTTGTTTTTTGGTATTAACTCTTTTTTTATTGATGAGGAGACAGAGGTTCAATTGGGTTGAGTAATTTTTGCCATGTCATACAGCCAGTAAAATGTAAATGAAAGATTTAAATTCAGGCATTCTGAGCTCTGAATATTTCTTCTTACCTTCTGAATCATATTTCTCATTAGGTCAGTCATTAATATTTGTGTAAAACCCAGACAAAAATCACACACAAAAAAATTAAAATGGCCTTAAGATGTAGGGGAGGAATAATGGCCATGAACGTTCTGTTGACCGTGAGTGAGAGGAAGGTGGGCTCAGTCCCACCTTTGCCCGCTGTGGCCTTGGGCCGGGCTCTCCAGCCTGTCCGATTGGTGTCCTACTCTGTACAGTGGGAGCAGTGTGTGTGTGAGTGTGTGTGTGTGTGTGTGTGTGTGTGTACACTGGGAAACTGTAGCTTTCATTCTGTAAATCTTATTGTTCCTCATGTTCCTCAACACTGAATCAGTGAGTTTTAGTGTTTCAGGAAATGGGACATCACTAACAGAAGGAAAATATATTTTCTCAGTTTGGACCGTCAAAGCAAAGCAGCCATTTGTTAGGCTTCTCCAGAGTTTAATAGATTTGAAAACTGTTTGTTTGGTTTTTTTTTTCCTTTTGTTTATTTGTTTTAAATTTCCTTTTGGGTGGCTTGGTGTTCCTTCCATAACGGCAGAGGAAATACTCCTTTTGCTTGATATGAGTAGGCCATTTATGTGTTCAGTTTACGCATCCATTTTACAATATTTAGTGAATTCCTTTATGGGCTTCCCTGGGACTTAAACCAAAAAGAATCCACCTGCAATGCAGGATACCTGGGTTCAGTCCATGGGTCTGGAAGATCCCCTGGAGAAGGTAATGGCTATCCACTCCAGTATTCTTACCTGGAGAATTCCACAGAGGAGCCTGGCGGGCTGCAGACCATGGGGTCACAAAGGGTTGAACACAACTGAGCAACTTTCACTTTATGCTCCAGGCCTTGTTCTAGGTTTACATCTAGGGTTATGTCAGGAAAGAGAGTCAAGTCCCTGCCATGCTGGAGTTGACAGCCTGTGGAAAGACAAACAAAAGCAACATGTGAGTATAGCCCTGTGTGTCCTGCAGGGATGTCTGCTCTGGAGCTTGAGAAGCTGAGCAAAGCAGGTGTGTGGGCCAGGGGCAGCAGTCAGGGAGGCCCTCGTTGGAGTCGGGGATCTGGGTGTACACCTGGAGGAGGTGAGGCAGCAGGTCATGCCTGAAGGAAATACACTGAGTAGAGGGGATGGAGAGGGTAAAACTTTTGCTTGAGGAAAAAAGCAGAAACAGATCTGTTTTTGGCTCAAGGGGTTGTGGGGAGAAAGGAGATTTTGAGAAAAGTGGGAGTATCCCAATTATGCACAGGGTGCTTTGGGGCATATGACTGAAGGCTTTAGAAACCTCCTTCTTCTACCCTGATGCTTTTTCTGCAGGAGTCATGCACAAAGGTGTCAGGCCTTTAAGAGCCCTGGACATTAGCTTGGTGCCTTTGTCCAGCAGGGCTTGGGAGGATGGGACAAGGTGATGGTCGAGGGTGTGCTGTCCTATCCCCTTGTCTCCCCAGGTCTGTGTGCCCTCAGGATGGGAGTGGGGAGGAGGGGCCTCGAGACAGGGGTGGTGGGCAGGACTGTGAGACTGGGAGCTCCAGACTTCTTGTCTGCTTGTCACTCTTGAAGGCCAGTTGTAGGAAATTATGCTCTGCAGTCTCTAGACTGAGGAGTAGAACGTTCTGAACACGTTGCAGCTGGGACCATAGAGAAGGCAGAGACCCAATACTGTCCCATGTCTGCCCCCCGCACTGAGAAGGCAGGGACCCCACACTGTCCATCACCACCCCCCACCCCACTGAGAAGGCAGGGACCCCATGCTCTCCCATCACTGCACCTTCTCTACTGCTAAGCCAACAGATGCCATCTCAGAGAGGATCTGGAAAAGCAGGTGAGATCCCAAAGACTAGAATAGATTAAAACAACAGAGTATAAATATATATCTTAGAGGTAAATTATTGAATCAGATTTGTTTTACTCATGTATTCTCAGTGTTAGTTATACCAAAAGTATATATATACCCAAGAAGTATAACTTCTTGAGGCTAATCACACAGAAAGCTGCATCGTCACTGCACATTTCAGTGTCATATGAGCAAATTTATAAAGCCAGATGTGTTTAAATTGCTTCACACGAAACCTGGTCTATATAAGGGGCTAAAATAAAAGTCACCTGCTGGTGTGATATGGGCTAATATATCTAGGAAGGGTCAGAGATATTCTGAAAAGTGGCACACAAATGGAAACATGAGAGTTCTTTAAATCTGAAAGATCAGGAACAGTCCTAAAGCACTGGTGTGGTGAGATCTGAAATTAATTAATGGAGACTCTTCTAGATTACTATGTTGTTGTTATTATTGTTGTTTAGTCACTAAGTCGTGCCTGACTCTGCAACTCCGTGGACTGTAGCCCTGCCAGGCTCTTCTGTCCATGGGATTTGCTAGGAAAGAGTGGTTTGCCATTTCCTCCTCCAGGGGATCTTCCTAACCCAGGGATTGAACCCGTGTCTCCTGCATTGGCAGGCAAATTCTTTACTCCTGAGCCACTGGGAAAGCCCTTTTTTGGAAAATTTTGGTTTTATAAACTAGTCTCTCCCTTATGAATATCTTGCATTGCCAATATGTGCAGTGTGGCCAAGGCGGTTACCTGCTCACAGAATCCACGGTCTCTTCTCTCCCTGACCTGCAGTCAACTGCATTCCCCAGCCTCTCGGGGAGTCAGGTGTGATTTTGTGCTTGAGTCCCTTGGAAGTGTTGGAAGCTGTGCATTGAAGGAGACAGAGTCTCCATATACTTGGGGACCCAAATGAGTGGAAAGGACCACTTGCGTGGTGCTATCAATTATGAAGAATTAAGTTTTGATGGTGTTTGGGTCTGGGATCTTGTTGATACAGCTAACCTAACTAATTAGGCTTACCTGATATAAGTAAGATATGATAAACCATTTGACAGAGCACCCCTCAGCTTTTCTCTCATAAGAGTGTCTCTCTTTTCTGTTTAAGTCTTATCTTTAGGTATGTGATCGAGGAGGGTAAGAATTAACCTGGGTAACTTTGAAAAAATATTTTAACAATAGACTCTAAGGCAGTAAGAACTCTACTCAGATTATATTTTAGTTAGTACAAGTACTGTACTTCAGTGTTTCACAGGTATATGGTTTAGAATTTCTGACATGATGTATATTATAATTTTGAACAAATAAGTAAGTACATTGTAGATGATGAAAGCCAGATTTCTCATTGTCAGAGAGTAGAATGACAAATAAGGATGTGGAAGACTAGAATGAACCCTGCCATCTGTGAACTTGGGTTTTTAAATATATGTATACACAGAGAGAGATATGTAGGGATGGATGCAGATGAGTGGGAAGTGGTGGTGTGTGCATAGACTTGGATGTCGAAGGCCTGTCCACTGGTGCCCAGGAGACAGTGATACCTCAGTAATGACCACACCTAACTTCCAAAGTCTTCTTTTCTAAATATTCTCCAGTAAAGACCAGTACTCCTTGAACTGATTGCAGAGCTGGGGCAGGGAAAGAATGAGATGAGCCTAGACTATCTTTCTGTATTGGAGAGTAAGGAAGTGTTGAAAAGTGATGGGACTTGATTGAAAAAATATGGGAACCAAGTTGAAGGGTCTTCCAGTGACCATGTCTGGGACAATTTGAGCAAAAAAGAAGGATAAGAATGAATATAACTTGGAGAATAAGTAACTCGCAGAATGAGGAATCCATGAGTTCACACAGGTACAGATAAGTAGTAATTCAGTGAATAAAAATGTAAATAAGCAAATAAGGAAGGAAGATCAGCATTCCACCATGGTACAGATGGATTTGGAAAATCACCATTTAGTAGGCATCATAACAACAACTGGTTCAGGCAAGAGTGACCTCTGCATGCTAAAATTAGTGGGCGACGTTTTGATGGGAAACAGTATTTGCTTTGTTTCAAATTATCTCCCTATAAGATATGTATTGATTACAAGAAGAAGTGATAGTGAGTTTCCCATGTAGAAAACTCTGCAGACCTCAGCTTAATCAAGTGATGGGAGTCACCTTTCCAGTCTTGGCACAAATAAACATCCCGCATCTGGTACGGGGCACTGAGGGGGACAGCTTGTTGCTTCTGTGGTGTTCTTACCCCAGACACAGAGCCTAAACCGAATCATGGGCACACATCAGACAAACCCAAATTGTGGATAGTCTGCAAGATACCTTGCCAGCACTCCTCAAAATACTCAAGGAGTATGAGCGACTGAAGATTGACAGAGGGGTTTAAGATTCCAGAGACCCAGAGGGATGGGATGGAGAGGGAGGCGGGAGGGGGGATCGGGATGGGGAACACATGTAAATCCATGGCTGATTCATGTAAATGTATGGCAAAAACCACTACAATATTGTAAAGTAATTAGCCTCCAACTAATAAAAATAAATGAAAAAAAAAAAAAAAAAAAGATTCCAGAGACTAAGGGGCTAAGACAACAAACAACAACGTGTGATCCTGGTTTAGATCTTGTCCCAGAAGGAACATTAGTGGATCTGTTGGTGAAATGCGAGTAAGGTCTGTAAGTGAGAATCCCATTGTTGATTTCCTGGTTTTGACCATTTTACTCTGGTCTTGTATAATATTAACTGAGGAAGCAGGGAAGATGTTATATGGGGGAATGTTTGTACTACCTTTGCAATGTTGTCGGTCTGAAATTATTTCAAATGACTAATTCACAACATAAAGAAATAGAAATCATTCACATGTAAGCGTCATTACTCATTGCTTGCTATGAAGTGAAGGCTCTCTTTCACTTTGGAGGCATGAATTTATTTGAATGTCTTGCATGGTGCTTGGGAAGACAGCTGAAGTTACAGCCACTTAAACTTTCCCAGGAAAATATATAATCCACTGGAATATTTTCCTACAAGAATCTAGACCTCCTGCGTGTGCTCCAGGTGCCTCTCCCTAAGAACCAGTTCATTCTACAGAAACATCCTATTGAATGTTTGCACCAGGCACAGCTCTGTAAGGAACCGGGGTGAATAAGGAATGGCATTTGTCCTCATTGGGGAAGGAAATGGCTGTCCAGTCCAGTACTCTTGCCTGGAAAATTCCATGGACTGAGGAGCCTGATGGGCTACAGTCCATGGAGTTGCAAAGAGTCGGACACGACTGAGTGACTTCACTTCACTCACTTTGTCCTCAAGGAGGTCACCTGTTACTAGTGGCATTTGGCAGGTTCCAGCCAACTTAATTGCATGTGTTTTATGCTACCTGTGCTGAGATAGTCCAGAAGGGAATAGGGGGAACCACTGATGTTACCAGATTCATTTTGCAAACAGAAGAGGAAGGATTGAAGAACAAGTGACATTTCAGAAAGATGGGCAGAATGTTCCCTAGGAGAAGAGTATTCTCAGTCAAGAGCTCTGCATAAGTAAAGAAAAACAAATACGAAAGCTTGGTTTGTTGGAGAGTAGCCAGAAGAACAGAGTGATGAATGTGTGGACTGTGGCAGCAGAGAACATGTGACGAAAACAAAAACACAGAAAAGGTGTTTCCAGATTGCAAGATGTGCTGCTAAGGAACCTGCTCGTTCCTTGTGGATAAAGAGTTTGCTTCTGATATTCTTTCTTATTGAAAAGAAATGCAGGGAGGAACACTGGTACAGTTGTTTGATACCAGTTTCTTTTCTCTTTGGAAATAACCACTTGAGCTTCGGGAGTTGTGGGTGCTGGTTTGCTTAATGGGCAGGAAGAGCAAGAGGGAGGCAGTGATAACCTTGGTTCCCAAAGTCACAGGGACAGCAGCTGTGGCTGGAGGCCAGGTGTGTCCATCGCGGCCGACTCCATGCCCCAGGGGTGCTAGCTCTGTGTCTGCATGCAAGGCACTGTCTCCATGTGTGTAGAGATCATTACTGGCTTAAATTAAACCTGAGAAACTCATTCTTTCAAAATTATAGCTGATGAATGCCAGTGTAGATTGTAGTCTGCTGTGGCCCCCTTTGCCTGTAAAAGCAATAAAGCTGTCCTTGTCTACTTTATCCAAAATTCTGTCTCTGAGATTCAATTCGGCACCAGTGTACAGATAAGCTGAGCTTTCTGCATCATTTTCAGGATGTAGAATAATAAAATATGCCTACAGCAAAGCAGGATACAACATTCCAAAGACTCAAATTATTTTATCATGGAAAAGGTACATGATATGTATAGGCCTATTCAAAGCACACATGATTTTATATTGTGACCTTGATAATATTAGTGTCACAAATTTCTTCTGCAAACTGAGTAGGGTTTTCCTGTGAGTTTTCTCTGATTTGTGTGACCCCTTCCTCCTCTTATTAATGTGCTTATCCTGGTCAGAACTTGAAGTGTTCTCAATGAAAATACTAAGGCCCTTTTGGGTGACATTTTGGAAGCTACAAGTCTCAGGGTTGAGAGTTTTTGTATTTTTATTAAAATGAAGTCACTTTCCTGGGAGATGAATGCTAAAATCTAAAATAATACAAAGCTATGATAATATGAGACAAAGCAGTGGGCAGAGAAAGGAGTGGGGGGAGACTGTAGGAGGGGGGGGTCCAGTGAGGCCAGGCCAGTTCTGACACACACAGGAAGAGAATCAAAGGCAAGCCTTTTAGAACCAAGGACTGCATTTGAATGGGTAGCAGCAGAAATCCCCAGTTCTCTAGTGAGTCATTGTATTTCTAAAGGAATAACTTTGCATTGGACTTCAGTTTCCTCCTCTATAAAAGCAAAAGGGTTACCAAGATGATGGTTAAAGATGGTGCCAGCCTTGAAATTCAGATATCAGAGCTGAATGTTAAAGTTCAGTGAATAAATTCCCTTTCAGTTTTCCTCTTCAACCCAGATTGTGTGTAAGAAGTGAAAGTGAGAAGCCAGTTTCCATCTTGAGCCACATCTCATCTTGTGGTTTATTTTCCACCTGAGAGCCTCTTTCACAAAATCTGTCAGTGATCCCGGAGGATAACCAACCAGAAGCCTTAGAGTTCCTGATCTTTGAGTCTCCTTGAGACAGGAAAGGGGCAGAGCGCTACCTTTAAAAGAATGATATAGCCGTTGAGGACACTACATAAACTGACTAGAATCAACGAGGTCCAGGTTGGCAGATGAGTCAACTTTCACTAGACCTTGTGCCTCATTATACACACATTGTTAATACATCAGCTGAATGACGCACTCACAGGTGCCACAACAGTTCTGAGGCTGACCATGAAAGGTCTAAAAGTAGGTGGTGGCCCAATTCCTGGAACTCCCTGCCCCCTTCCCAGAAGAGCTGGAATAATTCTCACACTCATGAGCCTATGGCATTACCCAGCCCATAAAAACTAACCACTCATGCCTATTGCCTTCTGAGATGGCCTACACTCCATCTGTGGAATGTGTTTCTCTCTCATTTTCTGAGACAGACCAAATTCTGTCTATGGAATGTGTAGCTCTCTAAATAAACCTGCTTTCACTTTATTCTGGCTAGCTCCTGAATTCCTTCCTACTTGAAGTCAAGGACCCTCACTTGGCGCCCCATCCCAGGGACTTGCTGGAGACTTGGGACGTGACTGTCCTCTAACACCCCATTTTTTTCTGCAACACCATGTTCCCAAATTGTCTCTTATAAATGAGCAATCCAAATAGTCACCCAGAGATTTCAATAAAGTGGTTCTTAACTCTCTGTTTTGTGGGCTAGTTCTGCAGTTCCACAGACTGTCTTAGAACTGAACCCCAGCAGGCCCATTTATCCTCTCTCACAACCCAGTATGAAAAGGCAGAAAGATATGACACCGAAAGATGAGCCCTCTGGGTCAGTAGGGGTCCAGTATGCAACTGGAATAGAGCAGAGAAATACCTTCAGAAGGAATGAAGAGGCTGAGCCTAAGCAGAAACATTGCCCAGTGGTGGATATGTCTAGTGGTGAAAGTACAGTCTGATGCTGTGAAGACCAATATTGCACCGGAACCTGGAATGTTAGTTCCATGAATCCAGGTAAATCGAAAGTAGTCCAACAGGAGATTGGACAAGAGTGAACATTGACATTTTAGGATTCAGTGAACTAAAATGAACAGGAATGGGTGAATTTAATTCAGATGACCATTATATCTACTACTGTGGATAAGAATTCCTTAGAAGAAATGGAGTAGCCCTCATAGTCAAAAAAGGGTCCAAAATGTAGAACTTGGATGCAGTCTCAAAAACGACAGAATGATCTCTGTTCATTTCCAAGGCAAACCATCCAGTATCACAGTAATCCAAGTCTATGCCCCAAACACTAGTGCTATAGAAGCTGAAGTTGAATGGTTCCATGAAGACCTATAAGACCTTCTAGAACTAACACCAAAAGAAGATGTCCCTTTCATCATAGAGGACTGGAATGTAAAAGTAGGAAGTCAGGAGACACCTGGAGTAACAGGCAAGTTTGGCCTTGGAGTACAGAATGAAGCAGGGCAAAGGCTAACAGAGTTTTGCCAAGAGAACATACTGGTCATAGCAAAACCCTCTTCTAACAACACAAGAGATGGCTCTACACATGGACACTACCAGATGCTCAATACCAAAATCAGATTGATTATATTCTTTGTAGCCAAAGATGGAAAAGCTCTACACAGTCAGCAAAAATAAGACCAGGAGCTGACTGTGGCTCAGATCATGAACTCCTTATTGAAGAATTCAGGATTAAATTGAAGAAAGTAGGGAAAACTTCTAGTCTTTTCAGCTATGACCTAAATCATATCCCTTATCATTATACAGTAGAAGTAACAAATAGATTCAAGGGATTAGATCTGATAGACAGACTACCTGAAGAGCTATGAACAGAGGTTCATAATGTTCTATAGGAGGTGGTGATCAGAATCACCCCTGAGAAAAAGAAATGCAAAAAGGCAAAATGATTGCTTGAGGAGGCCTTACAAATATCTGAGCAAAGAAGAGAAGCAAAAGGCAAAGGGGAAAAGGAAGGAAATATATGTCTGAATGCAGAGTTCCAAAGAATAGCAAGGAGAGATAAGAAAGCCTTCCTAAGTGAACAATGCAGAAAAATCTAGTAAAACAATAGAATGGGAAAGACTAGAGATCTCTTCAAAAAATTGGAAATACCAAGTGAATATTTCATGCAAAGATGGGTACAATTAAGGGCAGAAATGGTATGGACATAAGAAAAGCAGAAAATACTAAGAAGAGGTGGCAAGAATGCACAGAAGAACTGTACAAAAAAGGTCTTAATGACTCAGATAATCATGATGGTGTGATCACTCACCTAGAGCAAACCATCCTGGAATGTGAAGTCAAGTGGACCTTAGGAAGCATTACTACAAATAAAGCTAATAGAGGTGATGGAATTCCAGTTGAGCTATTTCAGATCCTAAAAGATGATGCTGTTAAAGTGCTGAATTAAGTATGCCAGCGAATTTGGAAGACTCCACAATGCCCACAGGACTGGCATAGGTCAGTTATCATTCCAATCCCAAAGAAGGGCAATGCCAAAGAATGTTTCGACTACTGCACCTCCTGAGAAACATGTATGTAGGTCAAGAAGAAACAATTAGAAATGGACATGTAACAGTGGACTGGTTCAGAATTGGGAAAGGAGTACATCAAGGCTGTATTCATTGCCCTGGTTATTTAATTTCTGTGCAGAGTCCATCATGTGAAATGCCAGGCTGCATGAAGCTCAAGCTGGAATCAAGCTTGCTGGGAGACGTATCAATAGCCTCAGATATGCAGATGACCCCACCACCCTAATGGCAGAAAGCGAAGAGGAACTAAAGAGCTTCTTGTTAAAGATGAAAGAAGGGAATGAAAAAACTGGCTTAAATCTCAGCATTCAAGAAACTAAGATCATTGCATTTGGTTCCATCACTTCATGGCAAATAGATGGGGGAAATATGAAAACAGTGACAGACACTATTTTCTTGGCTCCAGAATCACTGCAGACTGTGACTGCAGCCATTAAATTAAAAGAGGCTTAGTCCTTGGAAGAAAAGCTATGACAAACCTAGACAGCATATAAAAAGTAGAGGCATCACTTTTTTGACAAAGGTCCATATCGTCAGAGCTATAGTTTTTCCAGTAATCATGTACAGATATGAGAGGTGGACCATAAATAAAGAAGACTGAGCACCAAAGAATTTTTCACAGAAAATTTTTTTCACAGAACTAGAACAAATAATTTCACAATTTGTATGGTAATACAAAAAACCTCGAATAGCCAAAGTAATCTTGAGAAAGAAGAATGAAACTGGAGGAATCAACCTGTCTGACTTCGGACTCTACTACAAAGCCACAGTCATCAAGATAGTATGGTACTGGCACAAAGACAGAAATATAGATCAATGGAACAGAATAGAAAGCCCAGAGATAAATCCATGAACCTATGGATACCTTATCTTCGACAAAGGAGGCAAGAATATACAATGGAAAAAAGACAACCTCTTTAATAAGTGGTGCTGGGAAAACTGGTCAACCACCTGTAAAAGAATGAAACTAGAACACTTTCTAACACCATACACAAAAATAGTCTCAAAATGGATTAAAGATCTAAATGTAAGACCAGAAACTATAAAACTCCTAGAGGAGAACATAGACAAAACACTCTCTGACATAAATCACAGCAGGGTGCTCTATGACCCACCTCCCAGAATATTGGAAATAAAAGGAAAAATAAACAAATGAGACCTAATGAAACTTAAAAGCTTTTGCACAACAAAGGAAATTATAAGCAAGGTGAAAAGACAGCCCTCAGATTGGGAGAAAATAATAGCAAATGAAGCAACAGACAAAGGATTAATCTCAAAAATATACAAGCAACTCCTGCAGCTCAATTCCAGAAAAATAAATGACCCAATCAAAAAATGGGCCAAAGAACTAAACAGACATTTCTCCAAAGAAGACATACAGATGGCTAACAAACACATGAAAAGCAGCTCAACATCACTCATTATCAGAGAAATGCAAATCAAAACCACAATAAGGAACCATTACACAGCCAGTCAGGATGGCTGCTATCCAAAAGTCTACAAGCAATAAATGCTGGAGAGGGTGTGGAGAAAAGGGAACCCTCTTACACTGTTGGTGGGAATGCAAACTAGTACAGCCACTATGGAGAACAGTGTGGAGATTTCTTAAAAAACTGGAAATAGAACTGCCATATGACCCAGCAACCCCACTTCTGGGCATACACACCGAGGAAACCAGATCTGAAAGAGACATGTGCACCCCAGTGTTCATCGCAGCACTGTTTATAATAGCCAGGACATGGAAGCAACCCAGATGCCCATCAGCAGATGAATGGATAAGGAAGCTATGGTATATATACACAATGGGATATTACTCAGCCATTAAAAAGAATTCATTTGAATCAGTTCTAATGAGATGGATGAAACTGGAGCCCATTATACAGACTGAAGTAAGCCAGAAAGATAAAGACCAATACAGTATACTAACGCATATATATGGAATCTAGAAAGATGGTAATGATAACCCTATATGCAAAACAGAAAAAGAGACACATGTACAGAACAGACTTTTGGACTCTGTGGGAGAAGGTGAGGGTGGGATGTTTCGAGAGAAGAGCATCAAAAAATGTGTATATTATCAAGGGTGAAACAGATCACCAGCCCAGGTTGGATGCGTGAGACAAATGCTCAGGGATAGTGCACTGGGAAGACTCGGAGGGATGGGATGGAGAGGGAGGTGGGAGAGGGGATCGGGATGGGGAATACATGTAAATCCATGGCTGATTCATGTCAATGTATGGCAAAAACCACTACAATATTGTAAAGTAATTAGCCTCCAACTAATAAAAATAAATGGACAAAAAAAAAAAAAAGAATTGATACTTTTAAATTGTGGTGATGTAGAAGACTCTTGAGAGTCCCTGAGACTGAGGTACTCCTATAAAATCTTCAGGTCATGGATGGTGCAGCCAAAATCTGCCAGTTTGGCTCTTTCTTGGTGCCTCATTGGACTGATGAGGATCCTTGAGTAGTCAGGCTGAGGAGCAGTGTTGCTGTGAACATTGCGGGTGGGGACCCTCAAGCACCTTTCAAGAAGGTTAGGTTTTCTGACCTCACTGATGAATCCAGCATCTCCAGGCATGCATTTGCTGAAAGGCCACAGGTGTCCATGAGGCCTCCAGAAAGCTGGTGGAGATTTCTTGGTGGAAGGAGAATGAAGGCCTTGCAAAACGAGGTGTTTGATCTTTGTTCAACATTACAGATGTTGGCATGTTTTTAAAATTTTTCCTGGTGAGGTCTGATTTGAAGCCCACTTTTGAGTCTTCATTTGACTCAATGATGAAATTGAAATTCTGTGAATGCTTTGTGAGAGAGAAAGCAAATAGTATCTTTGAAATACCAGCAGGACTTGACTCTCTGGATTTATAGTTTTCATGTTTCAGTCTTAGGTTTTATCTCCATTTCCCAGCTTCTATTTCAGTTTCCAATTTGAGGAATCTTTCTTCCTTTTGAAATAACTAGAAAATTTTGTGGGACTGTATACTTAGCTATCTGTGTGTAAAATGGTTTGGAAAAAATGTAAAAAAATCATGAATCAGAGAACTCTTATTCTTGGGAAAAAAATATTTGTGGTTTAAGGGAAACCTGATACTTTGGGAGGAAGGAGAGGAAAGGAGATTGACCAATTACTATTTTTAAAAAATATTTCTCTGTGGGTTTCTCAATACTCTGAACTCAATGTCAGCTACCTTCTGGTCTCTGAGTCACAGCACCCTGAGTCTCTGTCATACAGTTATTTAAGATCCCACATTACACAGTGCATGTGAGTGAAGATGACCTGATAGCCAGGAGATGGGTAATGAGTGATGGCAGCTGGTATTGGGTGCAGGCAGTGCAGAGTCTGATGATTTATCAGGTTTGGGGATTGTTGATTTGGGTTATGGTATTAACTATCAGGTTAGATTTTGCTTTTAATCCTTCCCCTTCTCGATTGAACCATCATCATTTCTTGAACTTGTTTGTGAGATCAATAATGAGGACTTGCCTTTCTGAAAATAGCTATGTTCAGACTGGTAACCTGATGTATCTCGTGACTGAAACAGCTGTCATTTGGGGCAATAAGATGCAGTATGTTCACCCCATCAGGCGATTTAAAACATGGTGTTTTGAAAGATAAATATTCTTTACTAACGTTGTCTCTCTTTAAAGGCTGGAATATTTTAAATTTAGATTTTACATACCAGTGTTGCAAAATGGAACCTATTAAAGTGTCAATAAAATTTATATGAAGAGTTTTAACAATTATCGACAATTGCTTGAATCCCTGTGCCATGGGTTTTCATAGAATGGTTTCATTCCTCATTAGAAGTGTGCAATTGGAAGAAAGCACATTCAGTGTGAGGGGGTTGCCCACCTGAGCTCCTGGAGAGGGCCGGGTATTCGTGTGTGGGTGCAGCTGTCCTACAATAGTCGCCCCAAGCCGCTTGTTCTCAGCCCTTCTGTGGTTCAGCCTGCTCCTCTCCCATCCCTGTGCTACCACCACGCAACCAAAGCGAAGACCGCCGCGAGGATAATGGCAATCCAGAGCCAGTGTGGTCCATGCAGGGAGAACGCAGGACGGACCACGTGCCAGATCTCGGAGGGGGTCCCCAGTGGTGGAAGGAGGGCCCCGGGTGTGCTCTGGAGCAGCCCTGGGTTAGAGGCGCTCGGCTCCCTAACACAGGGAGCCTCCCTAACCCAGGCTGTCTCTATTAATAGCATCATACCCTTGCTGCATCAGGATCATGTCCCACCTGCTTTTTATTCCTGGGCGGTTTCCACCTCCACTGTAACCTGCACTCTTGCACATGTTTGCACATTCAGGGGGAGAGGGTCAGCCTGGGGCATTTAGTTGCCGAAAGCCATTCTGCAGTTTGTATCCTCTGGGGCCCTGGGAGGAAAATCAGTCACAATCTTAGTTTTGAAGATGAGACTTTTCTGTTTCCTTCTGACAGTAAGGGTATCGATCAGCTCCTGTGTAGCAAGAGTTGGACGGATTTCTGTTAGGTGTGGGGAATTCCTGTAAAGCTGTTTCTCATTCTTTTTGAAAACTAGCCTCTGTCTTCACAGTGGCTGTGAAAGAACACAGTTTCTGCTCTTACCATGGTGTCCCCCCTGCGTATTTTGCTTTTAGCATCTGGAAGAGACTACAACACTGGACATTTATAAATAGCAATCTCTGGAATGTCGGGGTCACATTCTCTATATATAAATGATTGGTAATAGAGCACAACTGTATGCCATGAACCTTTCTAATAGTTTACAGACAAAGGACCCATTTTGCACACACGGCAACAGATGATATTCATGCAATGAAGACATCAGAGTAATCTACTTGCTGTTAGTATTAATATATTTCATATAATCAGAGTACCAGTGCACCAACCCATGTACATTAACAATATTTTCCAACATTTTACTGTCAAGAACATATGCTGTATGCTCAGGACGGGTAAGAGAATTGAGCTTATAATAGTGATTGTTTCACCATTTGGTCAACATAACCATCAGTGGTAAATCATATCATTCAAGTTCCTGACTTGGCACATAATGACTTATGTCCCGCATGTGGCTTCTTTGTGAGAGTCTTATTACATCTTGTGGGTTTTCTTGCCTTTGTTTTCTGGGATGTAGCACATCCCACACTTGGCTGCAGGAAAATCCTTTCTGACCATCATGTCTGTTGTCCTGTTCTCTGCTTGGTTCTTAGCGTAGCTTCTGAGGACCTTCCACACTCAAAGCTGACTTTGCAGTGTAGGGGATGAAAACTTTTCCCTTCTTATCTTCTGAGTTCTGGGGCTGGGCTAATAATTAAATTGACATGAGATAGGTTAATGGAGAAAGACAAATTTAATTTCATATGTACAAAATTCCCAAAAGAAATGAGATTCAAAACCAGCCAGATGATCGAGGCTTATGTACCATCTGAGCTAAGGAAAGCAGTAGGGCTCTGAGGCCTCAAAGGGAAAGAGGGCTTTCACTGGGAGAGGAGAAGAACAAAGTTTGGTAAACAGAGTTGCCCTGCATGCAGATAAGTCTCTCAGAGGAAGAAGTTATATCTGGCAGTAGCTGTCTTCTTGTTGCTGGCTCCCTTCTGATTTCTTCGAGGTGATTAAAGGGGAGGCAAAACCCTTTTCCTGAGACTTCTGGGTTTTGACTGCCTTCAGTTCAAAATAATCCACAGGCCAGAGTAGCATAGTCTTGGTTGGTTTTTCTGAATCCTTGCAACATCTCAGAGGTGGTGGCTTCAAATAATTGTTTTCTCTACCCTTCCTCAGACCTTGCTGACCTCCCGTCTCCCTGTAGGTCAGTCCAAGTCCCCCACATCCTGCCCTGCCTGTGTCCATCAGCGGCTGCTCCTGGACTGTGCTGGCTTCTCCCCCAGCCACGTGCGTCTCATCCTTCAGGCCTCTCACACTTGATCTCCTCCACCAGCTCTCTGCTCTCTCATCTGTACACTTTTAGCTCACCTAAATTTAACCAGGACTCTCTCTGTTCAGTTTAGTCACTCAGTCGTGTCCGACTCTTTGCGACCCCATGGACTGCATCTTTCCAGGCTTTCCTGTCCATCCCCAACTCCCAGAGCTTACTCAAACTCATGTCCATGGAGTCAGTGAGGCCATCCAACCATCTCATTGTCTGTTGTCCCCTTCTCTTCCTGCCCTTAGCAGGAAGTGATATTTCCCAGCATCAGTGTCTTTTCCAGTGAGTCAGTTATTTGCATCTGGTGGCCAAAGTATTGGAGTTTCAGCTTCAGCATCAGTTCTTCCAATGAATATTCAGGGCTGATTTCCTTTAGGATGGACTGGTTGGATCTCCTTGCAGTCCAAGGGACTCTCAAGAGTCTTCTCCAACATCACAGTTCAAAGCATCAATTCTTCGGTGCTCAGCTTTCTTTATAGTCCAGTTCTCACATCCATACATGACCACTGGAGAAACTATAGCCTTGACTAGACGGACCTTTGTTGGCAAAGTGATGTCCCTGCTTTTTAATACTGGTGTGTGGCTTTGTGCTTTTTCACATGCTGCTTTTGGGAGATGTGTTTTATGTCACCTTGAGGCAGGTCTGTGCTCAGTCTTGTCCTTTCTCTGTTCTTGGTGTATCCTCTAAGATCTTCCTTTTCTATATGGTTTCAGATTTGCCTTTGTTCTTATGGACTCAGTATCCTGGATATTTAAGTCTCCATCCTCTTTTTTATCCTAACTGCCACTGTTTTAATTCAACATCTTGCCATTTGTTACTTGAATTTTTGTAGTCATTTCCTAACTGGTTTCCTTGATTCTGATCTTACCATCGATCCTCTATTCTGACAATATGATATTCCTTTATGCAAACCTTATAACTTGCTTTAAAATATTTGCTAGAAGTATGCCTGTCTTGCTTCTCTAATAAGAGCCTCATCCACAATATTCAGTGCAAATATTTCCTCTACAAAGCCCCTCTAGCTTTCACAGATACTTTCTTTCATGGTCTCATAGCCTCTGCTCCATTTTTGTTAAAATATTTATCACATGTGTGCTCTCATGCATTTCCGTGCTTCTTTCTCCTTGACATTAAAAGTGCCTCTTGGATGGAAACCACATCCGCATCTTTCTTGGCATTTCTAACACCTGGCACATCTCCCAGTGTAGAGCTGTAGCGTAAACGCTGATTCTCAAATGTGAATCTTCTTTCCCCTCTGAATGTGCATCCCCACCTTCTCTCCTCACAGACTCATTGAAGGTAAAGAAGAATGGGTGTCAGTCTGAGGATCCTTTTTATTCTCATGCAGAGATGTGGCCTCAACAATTTTGATGAACGGTGAACCTGTCATTCTCATCCTCCCAGACAACCCTTGCTGATGACTCCACCTCTGTCAGTCTCTTTGTGCTTGATATTTATATTTTCTTTCTTAATGCCTTTGTTCTTATTTTCTACTTGTTTTAACTTGGGTTAAAACACAGATGTCACCAGGAAGGGGGCGAACCTTTTTTCTTCCCAACTGCAGTTGGAACATTTCTTTGGGCACAGTACATGCTAAATGAATGCTTGGTGAAGCAGTGAATGTGTTAACAAACCATACTGTGCTGTAAAATAAAAAGGAACAAGGGAAAAAGCCATAAATGATTATTATCTGGCTTTGTGAAAAACAAAAACTAAGCATGAACTTCCAAGGAAAGTTTTCTAGGCTTTTTTTTTTAACTCTTCCCCATGAAGAACTCTGACGAGGAGATCTAGTGAATAATTAGCTCTGTGCTTCTGAGGGCTTCTTAGCCCACAGTGGATGTTTCTTCAGGAGCAGTGCCTGGCCCTCTTTTTGAGCTGAGACCCCATGGGGTATGAAGGTGCTCAGAGCCTGAGTGACATCTGAAGCATTTGAAGTTTTAAATTATTTTTGTTATTTTTTTAGCTGTGCTGGGTCTTCACTGCTGTGTGGGCTTTTTCTCTAGCTCTGGCGAACGGGATCTCCTCTAACGTTGTGGTGTGCGGGCGGCTCACTGGCAGTGGCTGCTTCTTGCAGAGCGTGGGCTCTAGGGTATGTGGGCTTCAGGCACTGTGGGCCCCGGGCTCTGCAGTGCAGGCTGAGGAGGTGTGGCGCACGGGATTAGTTGCTCTGCGGCATGTGGGATCCTCCAGAATCAGGGACTGATCTCATGTCCCCTGCACTGGCAGGAGGATCCTTTACCACCGAGCTCTCAGGGAAGCCACAAAGCATTTTTTGATTGAAATACACTAACATTGAGTATAGTAGGACAGTTTTTAAAACATTTTCTTTTCGTATTTTATATCTCACTTTCTCATCCTTTTTTTGGTGTGTTTTTAATAATTCCATTGAGAATATAATTGACCTAATAATGGCATTTATTTAAATTATACCTTGTGATGACTTCTGACTTGTATACACTTGAGGAACTATGACCAAAATTAAGGAAATGAAGAGGTCCATCACCCTCCAAACTTTCTTTGGGCACCTTGGGAATGGCCTCCTTCCACGTTTGAATTCCCATGCCCTGTCTGCACTGATGGGCACTTTCTGGAGTGTTATATACATAAATCATATAGCGTGTACTCTAACTTGTCTGCATTTTATTCCTTATTTTAGTTTTTGAGATTTATTCGTAGTAAAGTCTGTGTCAATAGTTTCTTCTGTTTATTGGTGATGTATTGGTATATCCAGTACAATTTGGATATTCAAACTGTGCATTGTGAATTCAGTTGGGATGTCCAATTGAATTGAATATGCCAGAGTGTTTTTGTTCATTCTTCTGTTGATGGATACTTTGGCTCTTTGCACATTTGAGTATTACACAAAGAAGTCTGCTATGCACATTCCCATACAAGTCTGTGTGTGCACAAACGCTTTCACTTCTCGTGGGTAAATACATGGGGGCATATTTTCCAGAACTTATGGTAGGTGTACATTTAACTTCTTCTGAAATAACCGGGATATTTCTCAACACTGGTAGTGCTGATATGTTCCCATTGGCAACATGAGTGTTTTAGTTCCTCTTATCTCTGGCAACACTCTGTATCTGTATGGTCACTCATTTTAATGTTAGCCATTCTAGATGTGCAGTGCTTTTTGTTTGCATGTCTCTAATGACAAATGATGGTGAGCATATATTTGTGTGATAATTTTCTAGATGGGTATTACCCTGGTGAGGCATCTGTGCAGATGTCTTGCCTATTCTCTTGTTAGGATGTTTATTTTCGTATCACTCTGTTCAGACAGTTCCCTATATAGTATGGTTTTAAGTTCTTTTCCAGGTGTGTGCTTTCAAATGTTTTGCTTCACTTGTATCTCTTTCAATGTGTCTTTTTCATCCTCAAATCAGTGATGATGATGGCATCATAAATTCAATGGACATTAGTTTCAGCAAACTCCAGGAGATAGTGAGGGACAGGAAACCTGGCGTGCTGCATCCTGGGTCGCAAAGATGTGGACACAGTTTAGAAACTGAACTACAGTTCAGTTGCTCATTCGTGTCCTACTCTTTGTGACCTCATGGACTGCAGCACACCAGGCTTCCCTGTCCATCCCCATCTCCTGGAGCTTGCTCAAAGACATGTCCGTTGAGTCGGTGATACCATCCAACCATCTCATCCTCTGTTGTCCCCTTCTACTCCTGCCTTCGATCTTTCCCAGCATCAGGGTCTTTTCCAATGAGTCAGTTCATTGCATCAGGTGGCCAAGGTGTTGGAGTTTCAGTTTTAGCATCAGTCCTTCCAGTGAATATTCAGGACTGATTTCCTTTGGGATTGACTGGTTGGATCTACTTGCAATCCAGGGAACTCTCAAGAGTCTTCTCCAACACCACAGTTCAAAAGCATCAGTTCTTCAGTGCTCAGCTTTCTTTATAGACCAACTCTGACATCCATACGTGACTACTGGTAAAACCATAGCTTTGACTAGATGGACCTTTGTTGGCAAAATAATGTCTCTACTTTTTAATATGCTGTCTAGGATGGTGATAGCTTTTCTTCCACAGAGGAAGCATCTTTTAACTTCATGGCTGTTGTCACCATCTTTAGTGATTTTGGAGTCCCCCAAAATAAAGTCTGTCACTGTTTCCATTGTTTCCCCATCTATTTGCCGTGAAGTGATGGAACTAGATTCCATGATCTTAGTTTGCTGAATGTTGAGTTTTAAGCCAACTTTTTCACTCTCCTCTTTCTCTTTAATCAAGAGGCTCTTTAGTTCTTCTTCACTTTCTGCCTTAAAGGTGGTGCCATCTTTATATCTGAGGTTACTGATATTTCTCCTGGCAATCTTGATTCCAGCTTGTGCTTCATCCTTCCTGGCATTTCTCAGTATGTACTCTGCACATAAGTAAAATAAGCATGGTGACAATATACAGCCTTGACATGCTCCTTTCCCGATTTGGAACCAGTCTGTTGTTCCATGTCCATTTCTAACTGTTGCTTCTTGACCTGCATATAGATTTCACAGGAGGCAGGTCAGGTGGTCTGTTATTCCCTTCTCTTTAAGAATTTTCCATAGTTTGTTGTGATCCACATAGTCAAAGGCTTTGGTGAAATCAATAAAGCAGAAGTACATGATTTTCTGGAACTTTCTTGCTTTTTCAATGATCCAGCGGATGTTGTCAATTTGATCTCTGGTTCCTCTGCCTCTTCTAAATCCAACTTGAACATCTGGAAATTCACGGTTCACATACTGTTGAAGCCTGGCTTGGAAAATTTTGAGCATTACTTTACTAGCATATGAAATGAGTCCAACTTTTTGGTAGTTTGATCTTTCTTTGGCATTGCCTTTCTTTGGGATTGGAATGAAAACTGACCTTTTCCAGTCCTGTGGCTACTGCTGAGTTTTCCAAATTTGCTGGCATATTGAGTGTAGCACTTTCACAGCGTCATCTTTTAGGATATGAAATAGCTCAGCTGGAATTCCATCACCTCCACTAGCTTTGTTCTTGGTGAAGCTTCCTAAGGCCCACTTGACTTTGCATTCCAGGATGTCTGGCTCTAGGTGAGTGATCAGACCATCGTGGTTATCTGGGTCATGAAGATCTTTTTTGTATAGTTCTTCTGTGTATTCTTGCCACCTCTTCTTATTATCTTCTGCTTGAACTATAACAACATATAATCCCATATAATATAATCCCATATTTTTGACAAGTTTTTTCTCTGCTGAATTACCTTTTTACCTTTGTCAAAATCAGTTGTGTTTGAGTTTGCTGAGTCATACTGCAGATTCCCATTGGCTGTCTATTTTACATATGGTAATGTATATGTTTCCATATTACTCTCTCCTTACATTCCACCCTCACCTCCCTCCCATCCCATATCCAAGAATCTATTCTCTTTGTGTCTCCACTGCTGCCATGCAAATGGGTTCATAAGTAGTGTCTTTCTAATTCCATGTATATACGTTAGTATATGAAAGTTGTTTTTCTCTTTCTGACCTACTTCACTCTGTGTAATAGGATCTGGGTTCATCTCTCTCATTAGGACTGACTCACATTCATTCCTTTCTATACCTAGGTAACATTCTGTTGTATAAATGTACCACAGCCTGTTTATCTGTTCATCTGTCAGTGGGGATCTAGGTTGTTTCCTTGTCCTGAAAGGAAAAGTGAAAGTCACTCAGTCGTGTCTGACTCTTTGCAAACCCATGGACCAAACAGTCCATGGAATTCTCCAGGCCAGAATACTGGAGTTGGTAGCCTTTCCCTTCTTCAGGGGATCTTCCCAATCCAGGGATCGAACCCAGGTGAATCACCTGGGAAGCCCAAGAATACTGGAGTGGGTAGCCTATCCCTTTATCAGCAGATCTTCACAATCCAGGAAATGAAATGGGGTCTCCTGCATTGCAGGCAAATTCTTTATCAACTGAGCTATCAGGGAAGCCCTAGCTATTATAAATAGTGCTGCATTGAACATTGGGGTACATTGTCTTTTTAAATTTTGGTTTCACAGGGTATATGCCCAGAAGTGGGATTTATGGGTTATATGGTGGTTTTATTCCTAGGTTTTTAAATTAGTTTATTTTTAATTGAAGGATAATTGCTTTGCAAAATATTTTGGTTTCTGCCAATTATCAACATGAATTAGCCCTAAGTGTACATATATCCGCTCCCTCTTGAACCTCCCTCCCATCATCTTCCCCATCCCACCCCTTTAAGTTATTACAGAGCCCCTGTTTGAGTTCTCTTAGTCATAGAGCAAATTCTCATTGGCTGTCTATTTTACATATGGTGATGTAAGTTTCCATGTAACTCTCTCCGTACATCTCACCCTCTCCTTCCTCCCCACCACCCCGTGTCCAGAAGCTTGTTCTCTATATGTATCTCTGTCTCCATTGCTGCCCTGCACATAATTTCATCAGTACCATCTTTCTAGATTCCATATATATGTATTAGTGTACAGTATCTATCTTTGTCTTTCTGACTTGCCTCACTCTGTGTAATAGGCTCTAGGTTCATCCAGCTCTTTAGAACTGACTCAAATACACTTCATTTTATGGCTGAGTAATATCATTGTGTATATACCACAGGTTCTTCATCCATTCATCTGTCGATGGGCGTCTAGGTTGCTTCCATGTCCTAGCTATTGTGAATAGTGCTGCAGTGAACATTGGGGTACATGTGTCTCTTTCAATTTTGGCTTCCTCAGGGTATATGTCTAGGAGTGGGATTGCTGGGTCAGGTGGAAGTTTTATTCCCAGCTTTTTAAGGAGTCTCCAAATTGTCTACCATAGTGGCTGTGTCGATTTACATTTCCATCAGCAGTGCAATAGGGTTCCCTTTTCTCCACACCCTTCTGGCATTTATTTTTTGTAGATTTTTTGATGATGGCCATTCTGACTAGTGTGAGGTGATCTCATTGTAGTTTTGATTTGCACTTTTCCAATAATGAGTGTTGTTGAGCATCTTTTCAGGTATTTATTATCCACCTGTATGTCTTCTTTGGAGAAATGTCTGTTTAGGTCTTTTTCTTACTTTTTGATTGGGCTGTTTGTTTTTCTGGTATTGAGTTGTAAGATCTGCTTGTATATTTTGGAAATTAATCATTTGTCTGTTGTTTCATTTGCTATTACTTTCTTCCATTCTGATGGTTGTCTTTTCACCTTCTTTATAGTTTCCTTTGCTGTACAAAAGCTTTTAGGTATAATTATGTCCCACTTGTTTAGTTTTGCTTTTATTTCCATTACTCTGGGAAGTGGGTCATGGAAAATCCTGCTGTGATTTATGTCATTGAGTGTTCTGCCTGTGTTTTCCTCTAAGAGTTTTGTAGTTTCTGGTTTTACATTTAGGTGTTTAATCCATTTTGAGTTTATCTTTGTATATGGTGTGAACACAGTCTTGTCTAACTCAATGAAACTAAGCCATGCTGTGTGAGGCCATGCAAGATGGTAGGGTCATGGTGGAGAGGTCTGACAGAATGTGGTCCATTGGAGAAGGGAATGGCAAACCACTTCAGTATTCTTGCCTTGAGAACCCCATGAACAGTATGGAAAGGCAAAATGATAGGATACTGAAAGAGGAACTCCCCAGGTCAGTAGGTGCCCAATATGCTACTGGAGATCAGTGGGGACGACAGAAGATGAAATGGCTGAATGGCATCACCAACTCAATGGGACATGGGTTTGAGTAAACTCCGGGAGTTGGTGATGGACAGGGAAGCCTGGCATGCTGTGATTCATGGGGTCGCAAAGAGTAGGACATGACTGAGCAACTGAACTGAACTGAACTGTTGGTGTGAGAAAGGGTTCTGATTTCATTCTTTTACATGTAGGTGTCCAATTTTCACAAAAGCAGTAATTGAAGAGACTATTTTTAATCCATTGTATATTCTTGCCTCCTTTGTAAAATATAATGTACCTGTGGGTGCATTGGTTTATCTTTGGGCTTTCTATCTTGTTTCTTTGATTTATATTTCTGTTTTTGTGCCAGTACCATGCTGCCTTGATGAACAGCCTAGAGGAGTGGAATGAGGAGAGAGGGAGAGGGAGACTCAGGAGGGAGGTGACGTAGTTATACCCATGGCTGATTATGTTGATGTTTGGCAGAAACCAACACAAGAGTGTAAAGCAATTATCCTTCAATTGAAAATAAATAAATTTAATTATAAAAAAGAAGTTGTACATATATACGATGGAATATTACTTACCCATAAGAAGGATGAAATAATGCCATTTGCAGCAACACGGATGGGCCTAGACATTGTCATACTGAATGAAGTAAGTCAAACAGAGAAAGAGAAATATTTTATGATATCCCTTATAAGCATAATCTTTAAATATTGTATAAATGAACTTATTTACAAAATAGAAATAGAGCCACAGATGTAGAAAACAATCTAATGGTTACTGGGGGAAAGGAGGTGCAATAAACTGGGAGATTGGGATTGACATATACATGCTACTGTATTTAAAACAGATAACTGATGAGGACCTACTGTATAGCATATAGCAGAGGGAACTCTCCTCGATACTCAGTAATGATGTATATGAGAAAAGAATCTAAAAAAGGGTGGATATATACAACTGAATCACTTTCCTGTACAGCAGAAGTTAACACAACATTGTAAATCACATATACGCTAGTAAAAATTAAAATAGATAAGTAGGCAAATACATAAGTAAAAAGAATTTGAAGGAAGAACAGTTGTGTTTGGGTCTGTTTCTGGATAGTCTACTCTGTTTCACTGCTCTTTGTCTCTCTGTATGACAATTCCACATTATCACAATTACTGTGATTTTTGTAATAGTTTTTGAAATGAGGTAGTATTAGCCCTATGACTTTTTTCTTTTTCAAATGTTTTCTTGGTTTTGCTATATCTTTTGTATTTCTGTATAAATTTTACAATGTATTCGTCAGTTTCTATAGAAATGCTGTGATTTTGACTGGAATTGCTTTGAGTATGCAGGTTCTTTGGAGAAGGGCTAATGGATAAGGACTGATATTAGCCATGTTCAGTTTTCCAACCAATGAATGTTGCATATCAAACCATTTATTTAGGTTTTAAGACTTTTCTTTTACCAATGTTTAATAGTTTCCATTGTTCAGAACTTACACATCTATTGTCGTATTTGTCTCTTGTTTCTTACTTTTGGATACTATCATTGATATAGATATTTTAGCTGTAATTTCCAATTGATTGTTGCTAAATGTAGTACTAAAACTGGTTTCTATGTATTGGTCTTGTACCCTGCAGTTTTTTTAAAAACTTATTTGTTAGTTCTAGTAGCTTTTTTGTAGAGCTTGGAGTTTTCTACAGAGAGAATCATGTTATCTGTAAATAAAAGAGTGTTACCTTATCCTTTCCAATCTAAATACTTTTTATTTCTTTTTCTTGACTTATTACACTGGCTAGGATCTCTTGTTCAGTGTTGGGAAGTGGTAAGAATGCTATCCTTGTCTTATTCCTGACTTTAGAAGGATAGATAGAGTTGGTCTTTTTACCATTAGTCATGATGTTTATATTGGGTATTCATAGATGCTATTTATTAGATTGAAGTTCTTCTCTATTGATAGTTTGTTGAGTTTTTTCAATGAAGAATGGATGTTGAAATTTGTTAAAATTGTTTCCTCTTTATCTATTGGGATGATATTATGATTTTTCTTTTGTTAATATGTTGGATTACATAGATCAATTTAAAAATATTAAACTTACCTTGCATTGCTGAGATAAGCTCAACTTGGTCAAGGTGTATTATATTTTATATGTAATTGAATTTGATTTATTAAAAATTTGGTTGAAAATTTCACATGAAATTTCAGCATGGATATTGATCTGCAGTTTTCTGTTCTTATGATTTCTCTGTCAGGTTTGGGTATCAGGGTAATTTTGACCTCAGAAATAAGCTGGGAATCATGCTCTATTTGTTAATTTTCTGGAAAAGTTTACATAGAATTCATATTAATCCTTCCTTTTATGTTTGGTAGAATTCAGAATTGAAACAACAATCTTTGTGGGGAGATTTTAACTAAAATTTTGATTTCCTCAATAGGTGTAGGGTTTTTTACGTTATCTATTATTTCTTGAGAAAGTGTTGATAGCTGTGTCTTTGAAAAATTTGACCATTTCATCTGAGTTGTGGAATGTATCAGTGTGAATTTGTTGATGAAATTCCCTTATTTTTTTTTTTAACATCTATGGACCCTGAAATGATGTCAGATACTTATTTTACTTCTTAGGGAGTCAGCTTTTGGTTTCATTGATTTTTCTATTTTGTTTTTGTTTCCTATTTCATTGATTTCTAGTTTAATCTTTATTATTCACTTTCTTTTACTTACTTTGGCTCTCACTTGATCTTTCTTTGCCCAGTTTTATAAAGTAAGAACAAAGGAAATTGATTTGAAAACTTATTTTCTAAAAAAAGACCTCTAGTGATACCATTTTTTTTAAGTCTTCTTTAATAGCCCCCAGAATTCTAATATGTTTTGTTTTCATTTTCATTCAGTTCAAAAAGCTTTATTATACTTTTTATTTTTACTTTTTTTCCTCCCATAGTTTCTATTGCTATGTCTTCCATCTCACTAGTTTTCTTCTGCAGTGTCTAGTCTGTAGTTATTCCCATCTACATATTTTTAACCTTGGATATTGTTATTTTCATTTCTGAAAGTTCAGTCTTTTTTATGGCCCGGTGGTGGTTTAGCCGATAAGTTGTGTCTGAGTCTTGTGACCCCATGGACTGTAGTGGTGATTTAATCACTGAGTTGTGTCTGACTCTTGCAACCCCATGGACTGTAGTCTGCCAGGCTCCTCTGTCCATGGGATTCTCCAGGTAAGAATACTGGAGCGGGTTGCCATATCCTTATCCAGGGGATCTTCCCAACCCAGGAATCGAACCCAGGGCTCCTGCATTGCAGGCAGATTCTTTACTGACTGAGCTATGAGGGAAGCCATTTTATGTTCTACATGTCTCTTAAGTTTTTGTGTTATACAGTAGAGTTATGATAACTTTTTAAATGTCTTTTTCATATAATCCTAGTATTTTATTTTTAAGTTCTGAGTCTGTCCCCTTTGATTCATTGATACTTCCTCATTATGGGTTGTAAATATTTTCATGCCCAGTAATCACTGTTTGGAATCAAGACATTATGAATTTTAACTAGCTGAGTGCTTGATATTTTTGTCTTTCTGTAACTATTCTTGGGCTTTGTTCTGGGACACAGTTACATTCTTTGGAAACTGCTTTATCCTTCAGAGTCTTGCTTTTACTACTGATTAGGCAGAAGTGGAGCATTGTTCAGTTTAGGGTTAGTTATTCCCCATTATTGAGGAAAGGCCTTGTGAGTGCTCACCTCATGCACCATGGAATCTTGTTCTGATGGAGTAGTCACTGCTCATTCCTAACCCTGGAATTTAAAAAGAAATTCATTCCTAGTTTCTTTTTGCATGCATGCTAAGTGTCCGACTCTTTATGACCCCATAGACTGTAGCCTGCCAGGTTTCTCTGTTCATAGATTTCTCCATGGAAGAATGCTGGACTGGGTTGCCATGCCCTCATCCAAGGGATCTTCCCTATCCAGGGATTAAACCAGTGTTTCTTATGTCTTTGCATCGGCAGGTGTGTCCTAGTGGTAACACTAGGACCACCTGGGAAGTCCCAAGTTTATTTTTAAACCTTGACAGTGTTCATCTGAATATTTGTATTTCTGCTTCACAATTGACTTTTGAATCTGTTTTTCCTCATTCTATTATTTAGATATACTAACTTAATGTAAACTCAGAAACTCATCACACTGTATGAAGAAGGACATTCTTCTTTTTCTGTTGTTTTATTAAAATTTCAGTTGTTTAAACTTGGCAATTATGTTACTATTGTAGAGGTTCAGTACAGCTCACTCAAAGGTAAATGTTGCCTTTTTTGTTATGGTGGTGTGGTTCTTGGATCAGATTTACTATGTCAGCTTTTTTCCCCATAGTTCTGAAAACTAGTGTTTTGACAGATGAAGTTTCTGATGGCTGAGTGTTGGGAGAATAAGCATGCATCTGTTGAACACAAGTGAAGTGGGAGTTTTCGGGGAAATTGGAGAAAGGCAATAATGAGCTTTAAAGAGGGAAAATTAGCCCCATAAATATATTTTCCCCCTCTCATTAGGCTATTTATTCACCTTTCTCTTCCCTTTCCTTTCATTCTTCTTCTATTTTACCTCTTCTCTTAACTATATATATTTTTTGTCAATTAAATGTTTTTTCTATATTCTATTTTTATCTTTTTGGACAAGACTTTTAAGCCTTTTTCTTACTGTGGATTGCTTCTCATTATGCTTTTATATGCAGAGAACAGTCTCCCATAAATGTGTTATAATTCTAATAGATTTCTTCTAATAGAATTCTAATAGATTTCACTCTGACATTCACAGTCAGGTTGCAAAAAAAATGAAAAAAAAATGTAATAGTGAATAAATACTTCTTTTAAGAAGAAACAAGCTGAAATATTCCCTGTGCTTACCTTTGTGAAGTGTATGGGTACCTACTCTAGAGTTTTCTCCCTGTTTCTAATTCCCAGAGGCAAATAGGCTAATGACATTAGTCATGTCAATCCATCTGCCCCGTTTTCCTCCTGAGGTATAATCAGTTGACATTTCTTTGGCAGTCAGGGAGGCTAACCTGGCAGCCTGCTTTACATCTGTCTTTTCTGCAGATTGCATGGGTGCTGTTTCATCCTCTTTGCTGGGCATGATTCACAGAAATTTGCTTAGCGATGAGCTAGGACTCTTTATCAGTGCTAAGGTAACGAGGGAGGTGGGTGAAGGAAATGCCGGATGATTTCTAAGTCCTTTCCTAAGTCTGTCATTCAAAGAAAAATGAAAGACAGTTCAATAGAACTTCAGCAGATGCTCCATGTGCAGGCTTTTTTAAAGAGTGTTTTGACATCTAAGACCTCCACCATCGGTGGTGGTCAGGTCCTCCTGATTTACTGTGAACTCTGAACCCTCTGTAATGGTCTGACTTGTCCCAGAGCAGCGTGGGTCTGTAGGTCGCTGGAGAGGTAAGAGTTAGATTGCTTAGAGTCTTGTAAAGACAAGTCCCCAGGTCAGTCCAGGTAGAGGCCGATACAGGGCCAAGATGAGGGTCCATTCCGACTCAGTACGTGTGCTGCCCGTTGTGTAATAGACATGATTGAACCCACAACAGAGTCCAAAGAAGACACCATTGACTTTATCAGGGTGCATTAGCCTGTGGAAAGGAGTTTGGGCAGTGAGAGAAGAAGGGATGTCCATAACTTAGATTCCTAAAGATTTGCTGTAGGAAGAAACCTCAGGTAGTATAAAATTTCCACTTCAAGGAGAAATAATATAAGCTCATACACCATTGCATTTCATTTTTGTTTTTTGTTTTGTGGTTCTTCATATAGAGTTTACTTCTCACTTTTTTACTTAAACTACTATGAAAGTAAAGATTATCAACATTTTTAATAAGTACCATGAAAACAAAAATTGCCTTTCAGTGCCTGAAGTTCCTTGGATTTTCTGTCTCAGAATCAAGCTCTGCTGTTAGGTTCTCGGACACAGGATGTTTTATGTATTTCCCTTATCTATAAGCTATAATCCCCAATTCTGTTGCTTCAAACAGAATATTATCTGTTAGATCCATTAAGAATAAGAAAATTAAGACTTTATTTACTTATTCTTTCTTCCTTTATTTGTGTAGATCCAAGCTTCTGACCCATATCAATTTTTCTTCTCTGAAGAACTTCTGATACTTTTTGCAAATCAGTTCTGTTGGCAACAAATTCCCTCCATTTATGTTTGTCTGAGAAAGTCTGTGTCTCTTTCCTTTTAAAGCATAATTTTCACTAGATGGAGAATTCTAGGTTAGTGGTTTGTTTCTTTCACCAATTTAAATATTTCACTCCATTTTAGACTTGTTTTCATGGTCTCTTAAGCAGTCTGATGTTATTCTTATCCTTGTTCTTCTATAGGTAAGGTGTTTTCCCTCTGACTTTTTTCTTTATCTTTCCATAGCCTTTGGATTTTAATAGGGCATGCCTAAGTGTAAATATATACCTGTATTTTTTTTCCCCTATTTCTTCTGCTTTATGTTCTCTGAGCTTTTTATATTTGTGGTTTGGTGTCTGTTACTAACCTTGGGAAATTCTCAGCTATTATTTAATATTTTATTTCTTTCCCACTACATAGATTTTATACATTTTGTAATTATCTCATAGTTCTTAGGGCTTCCCTTGTGGCTCAACTGGCCAAGAATCCACCTCTATTGCGAGAGACCTGGGTTTGATCCCTGGTTGGGAAGATTCTTCTGGAGAAGAGAAAGGCCACCCACTCCAGTATTCTGGCCTGGACTATACAGTCCATGGAGTCCCAAGGAGTCAGGCATGACTGAACAACTTTCACTTTTGTTTTCAGTTCTTAAATAGTCTGTTTTGTTTCTTTCATCCTTCTCCTCTTGGGCTTTTCAGTTTGAGATGTGTCTGCTGACTTTTTTGAGCTCAGTGATTCTTTCCTCGACTCTGTCTAGTCCACTAATGAACCCATCAAAAGCGTTCTTTCTTTCTGTTGTTTTTAGTTTCTAGCATTTAGTTTCTAATATTTAAGCTTATGTTGCCCATCTTTTCTTGCATATTGTCCACTTTTCCCTTTGGAATCCTTAGCATATTAGTCATAGTTATTTAAAACTTCCAGTCAGATAATTCTCAAATCTCTGTGTTTGATTCTAATGCTTGCTTTGTCTCTTCACACTGTGTTTTTGGCCTTTAACGTATCTTGTAATTTCTTGTTGTAAGCTAGATGTGATGTGTTAGATAAAGGGAGCTAAGATAAACTGGCTTGTAGTGTGAGGTATTATGTTGATCTGGTTAGGGATTAACCTATGTTTAGTCTTTGCTTTTACCACCATTTTGGCAGAAAGCAAAGAGAACTAAAGAGCCTCCTGATGAAAGTGAAAGAGGAGAGTGAAAAAGCTGACTTAAAGCTCAACATTCAAAAAAACTAAGATCATGGCATCCAGGCCCATCACTTCATGGCAAATAGATGGGGAAAAATGTAAACAGTGACAGACTTTATTTTCTTGGGCTCCAAAATCACTGCAGATGGTGACTGCAGCCATGAAATTAAAAGACACTTGCTCCTTGGAAGAAAAGCTATGACAAAGCTAGATAGCATATTAAAAAACAGACATTACTTCACTGACAAAGTTGCAAATAGTCAAAGCTATGTTTTTTTCCAGTTGTCATGTATGGATGTGAGAGTTGGACCATAAAGAAGACTGAGCACCAAAGAATTGATGCTTTTGAACTGTAGTGTTGGAGAAGACTCTTGAGACTCCCTTGGACAGCAGGGAGATCAAACCAGTTAATCCTAAAGGAAATCAACCCTGACTATTGTTGGAAGGATTGATGCTGAAATTGAATCTCCAGTACTTTGGCCACCTGATGCAAAGAGCTGACTCTTTAGAAAAGATCCTGATGCTGGGAAAGATTGAAGGTAGCAGGAGAAGGGAACAACAGAGGATGAGACAGTTGGATGGCGCGCCACTGACTCAATGGACTTGAGTTTTCACAAGCTCCCGGAGATACTGAAGGACAAGGAAGCCTGGCGTGCTGCAGTCCTCGGGGTCACAAAGGACTGGACATGACTGAGCAATGAATAACAACAACTATTTGCTATAGATTTTGGAGGCTAAAATTTCACTGTTATCCTTGTTTTTGTCTGTTTGGGTTTCCTTAGAGACACCTTAGATTCAGTTTCAGCCTTTTCGTTCTTTGAGTTGTCTTTTGTTCTTGTAGTTCTTTGAGTGGTCATTGATATGTAAATCCTGCTGGTGTGGTGATGAGGTGTGGGATGAAAGAATCATTCCACAACCCTGTGATTATATGTTAGTCTTTTAGTGGCCTGTTCCTTTGGGCTGCGACTTTCTTAAGTACTTCTCAGCCTTTTTCTCCATCTTATGTGAGACAGGAAGGCTGGAAGCGTTAGAATTGAGTATTTTTCTTCCCTCACTTTGGCTAGGTTCTGGTAAAAGAATTTTCCTTGAGGACAAGCCTTTGTTAAGGGGGACATGTTTCAAAATGGTTTCTTTTCCCCTCACCTTACTAAAAGCATAAGGGAATTTTTCTATAGTCTTCATTCTGAGGTCGTGATGGGGTTCTTGATGGTAAAAACTCACAAGGTGTGGGAGCCCTCCTAAGAGTGGGTCTCCAGAAGTTTTTAATGCTCAGGGTAGTCTATGCCAAAGCTCTAGCAGTTATCCCTTACCTTGTTGCTGGCTTCAGAAGTAGCTTCTACTTCCATGAGCCATGCTTCTCTATCTCTATCTTTCTGTCTCTTCTGTTATCAAGCAGTCGTTTTTTTCCTGTGACCTCGATTCTCACATGGATCTAAGAATTTTTGAGTTTCGGTGTGGTCACCTTTTTTTTTTTTCCCATTGGGAGAACAGGAAGGACAACTTCTAAGCTCTTTAATGTTAGAGTGGATACCAAAACCTCTCTGTAGGTTCTAGACTGTCCTCCCCCAGGAATGCAAAGCACAAAACTGGTGTTGTAGGCATGTGACTTCGGTGGACCTCCCCTTTCCTCACCAACAAGGGCACCAGAAACACATGTGTATTTAGCATGATCCAAACAAGAGAAATGAACTTTTATTTGCTTTTGTGTTTTCTCTTCCTCTTTCAGTTTTCTTGACAATGTTTGGAACACAAGGTCAGCTTGGAGTTCTAAGTCTACCTCTGCCACTAATCAGTTGGGTGAACTGAAACAACTTAGTAATCAGTCTGTGCTTTTGGTTTCTTCACCTGGCAGGAACGGTTACTGATACATATGTTCTCCTGATTGGTATGAGGGTCAGAAAAGAAAAATAATACAGTATATTGATATTTTTTAAAAATGAGAAATCAGGCTGTGAATTTCTCTGTGCTGATTTAATTTGGCAGCTCTAACTGTCAGGGCATTAGCCCTTAAACATTTGAAAGGTATATGCATTTGGAAACAAGTAGACTTCCTTGTGCAGTCCTAATCTTCTTAGTCTCCCTTTGTTGTACAAATTCTCCTGTGACCTAATAGTTCTGTGTAAGGTTATGGTCTAAATCCTTTGCTCCACAGGGAAGGCTTTAACCAAAAAAAATGGATAGGAAAAAAAAAGGAAATGAACATTACTCAAAACTGGAAACATTAGAAATGGGCTAAAAATATGTGAGATTTCTTCCTTTGATGATGCATAGTTGTGAGTCACAAAGCACCTTAGTGTGTGTGCATCTGTATTTTACCAGTTTCAAAGCAATGTAGATAATATGGAAAAGATCTTCAAGTATATTTTCTATGCCTTCATTGAAAAAGCTGTTGTCATTATTACATGAAAACCTGGTGACTAAAGTGAATATGCATGTGTCCTTACTAGTGTTATCCTCTCATTGGTGTTAGAATGTATTTCATTTGGATATCCTTACCCTGCATAACCATCCTCCATGTATGATGCAGAACATAAACCTTCAGTTGCTTCAAATGCAAAAGTAGGGACTTATCAGTCATAAATTAATGCCATACTGCTCAGAGCTACTGCTCTGAGCTAGGGCTAAACACTTTGCTGAGTTGATTATACTTTCGGAGGGACAGAAAACAATGTTTGGATTATTGGGATTTTTTTTCTTCCACCAAATACTTTTCCCTAAATATTTCATAGAAATGTAGAGCAGAGCTTGGTGATGTTTAAGTGTGGAAACTATTATATTTGAAAAGATGTTTGCTTTTCTATCACTTGATCCTTCGCTCCACTCCATCACCTTAAAACATGGATTGTGTGCAGTTGCCACTGTTAGATGAGGCCGTGGGCTTGTGTGGGACAGTAAATAGCCCAGCACGCATAGCATGAGGTCTGGGGAGGGCCCAGTGAAGCATCCTTCTGTCACAACCCCGTTGAGCAAATGGCAGTGTTCTCTAATAAGTTAAAAGTAGAATTTTAAAAATGGAGATAAGTCAGGCAGTATATACTTAATATGATCCATTAATATGACATGTCAATTTTTCATGGAAGAGAATGCTTCCTTAGATACTAGTGTTTCACTTCTAGTGGTAAACTTGTGATAGGAACAGTGAATCCTTAGGTCTTCATGGCCTCTGAGAATAGAAATCAATGGTCACGTTAGCCAACAAGGAAAGGTCTTTAATTCACCATTATAACCTTCCTACAGCTTTCTATCCACTTGACTTCTTATTTCTCATTAGTGTTAAAATGTACTTCAGTTGGATATTCTCCCACGTGTACTGTGATAAACCAGACAGAGGAAGGCAAGGGAGCAACTTGGGACTTGAGGTCAGTCACTTGGAACTGAGGAGGATATTCAAGCAGAGGTTGGAGGTTGGAATAGAATGATCTCCTGAGTTATTACCAACTCTCATTTTTTATAATTACATTCTGTTTAGCCCAGTTTACTCTGGACTCACTCACAACAAACTACTGGGAAGAATCGGTAAGTTCTAATTGCAGCTGCTTGGACTGACACGTAACATTAGGCAGACAAGTGACCTTATTTCTTGTAATTTCTTTTCCTTAGAGTTTCAGTCATTAAACAATCTCTGCTTGGCTTGCCTGTATGTAGAGTGATATAGTGCATGGAAGTGACCCCTGTGGGGCCACAGGCGCCCTGGGCCACGTTTTTGGGGATTCGTCCATGTGAATTCTACTCATCCCTTTCACTTTCTGTGGTTTTGGCTTCTGTCTTCCTTTCCCCCTCTTTGCTTTCCTCCTGTGCTCTTTCCTTCCCTGGTAGGAACATGTGTAAATCATACCTTGCCCTGTGTTGTCGTAAAACTCATACCTAAAACAAACAAACAAAAAAAAAAACTCCTACCTAAGATGAAGAGAAGAGGGAAAAAGGTACCAGTGACAGAGGAACACACAGGCTGTGTGAGAAAATAGGAAGAAAAAAAAAAGGGCAGAGTGGAAAAGGCCAAAGTCTTAGGATCTCAGTACCTGAGAAGGTACCTGTTACCTAACTAGTGCTAAACATTTCTGGAGAAAGAAGGAAGGGAGGGAGGAGGGGTAAACAGTGGAGGGAGAAGCAAAGACACTCAGAAAAGGCAGGAGGCAAGTAGAAGAGGGTTGGGTGATGCTGGAGGCTGAGTGGGCAGGACTCTGGGTTATTTCTGATGTGTGAGGATGAGGGTTTGTGTGATGCCCTCACCAGAGGTCAAAGTGCTCATCCCCCTGGGCTTTTCTCCCAGGAAAGTTGGGTCAACATTGTGTCCCAGGGTTTACGCTGACACCAGCAGGCCAATGCCAGACTCAAAGGATGATTTGTACTTGGCTCAACCTTATCATTCCTCAAAAAATCATTTCTTTCTTTGCTTGCCTAGAATGAAATGATTAGCTTTTCTTCCAATTGATTGTCCTCAGGGCTTTGTAGCTGCTTTTGTACAAAAATTACAGTTGATGCTCTCACTTTCCACAGGAATATTGTGAGAACAAATGGGAGTTGAAATCTCTGTGAACTTTTTCAAAGAAAGAAAATTCTAGGAGTGTGATTCCTACTTTAGAATGTGATAAGCAAATGAGGCTTAAATAAACCTGAAAATAAAGAAGCAACTAAAGTCTTATTGTATGCTTGTGCTTTAAAGTCTTTGTCAGCAGTTTATCTAGATCCTAAAGTAATGGGACTTAGTTCATGATATCTAGACAGTTTAAATTGTCGTGTAAACCTTTTTAGGAGTCTTTGAGTATTAAAATGTTCAGCATCAGTGGCGAACCACCCGTTGTTACTTTTACATACCATCAGAATTTTTCAGCCCCTTGAAAGTGACAGGTGTAATTCCAAATCCATTGAACACATACAATGAACATGGCTCACTACAGATTTTAACCAATTTGACTAAAATCTGGACTGAAATATGAAATAACTTAGAAGCTCAGTCAGGCTTTCCAGATGGTGACTGGTAAAGAACCCGCCTGCCAATGCGGAAGAAGTAAGAGACGTGGGTACTATCTCTGGGTTGGAAAGATTCCCTGGAGAAGGAAATGGCAACCCACTCCAGCATTCTTGCCTGGAGAATCCTATGGACAAGGACCCTGGCAGGCTACAGTCCCTGGGGTTGCAAAGAGCCAGACATGACTGAAGTGACTTAGCATGTATGCAGAAGCTCAGTCACGGAAACTCTGTAAATGACATCAGTGTAAAACTCTGTAAATGACATATGGCACACCCAGTCTGTTAATAACTTTAGAAGTATCTTTCACTTCTCTGATTGTCTGAGACCCATTTCTCAAAGAAACATAACAGCAGCAAGAAAGCCCAGCATGGGTGTGGAGTCTTAGAAGCTTAGTCCATGAAAGGTTATGGGAGATAGCCGCTCCTGTTGCACCTCCTATGAGACTAAGGTTTGAAGGGGAGTGGCTGGCTTGGGGGCATACACAGCTTGCATTTCTAGCAATTCAGTGCACGTGACAGGCAGGTATTCATCCTGCCTGGCTCCTTGACCATGCAGATAATATTTGCCCTGTGCTAGCACTGTAGTTTGTCTGAAAACTAAGATTTGCAGGGGAAAAATGTATTGAATGTATTTGTCTTTGTCTTTAAACTATGAGCTGTTTGTTTTAGTTTATGAGAATTAAATTGCCGATTCTGAGTTTTTCACTCAAATGACCAGTCTTGTGATTATTAGTAATTAGAGACACTTCATTGCCAGTTTTAGTTTCTTTCTTTCTTATCTAAAGATGACGTGTCATAAAGTCTGCATGTCCTCCTCAGTAGTGGATTGCCCATTGGAGAGAAAAAGAATGTTCTGTAAAGATGAAAGTGATTTTAAGATTCAGCAACTTGTAACCTAATAAATATTAAATAATATGTGTTTATTCTAGGTAATTATTTGGTTTGAAGCAGAGGTTCTTTTTAAATATGCATTCTCTAATGATGTGAAAAGAATATTCATCATGGAAATAGTTATTAAAATTCAGTCAGCAGATGCAATTAGACAGGACCAGACATCCTATATGGCAGCAGAAGCAAATCTGTATGGAAAAGTAGCACATGCCTCGTTCTCATCTTGTCTGTCAGACTATTGATTAAATGAAAAAACAAAAAAGGAAACAGGATGTGATGGTTGTCGATATTTTATCTCGTATAACTTCCCATCATTCTGAGAAAAAATTGGGAGGGAAGAGGAAAGGGTCATAAGTGAGGTTGGAAAAAGAGAAAATGCAGCGATTAAAGGAGAATCGATGCCACGGTGCTCCAGGGCACACTTGCTTGGGACAGGACACTTGAACTTTTTCTTTTTTCTGGTAGTACCCTTTATTTGTTTTTTCTTTTATAAATAAGAGTTGCTTCGATTAGCAGTTAGCCTATTGTATGAGCGAATTCATTTAGTAAAACCCTTTGATATTTGAAAATCTTCCCTGAATTCTAAATTCCACATACACATATATAATCTTGTTCTTTCAAAAGGTGGCATTGATACATTTCTTGTGAAATGTTTTCAAAGTAGATGATGAAAGTTAAGGGCACGGTGAGTGCCGTGGCACGGCTGGGCAGCCACACACCCAGGAGCCTTCGCCCTCATGAACTCAGCCCAGCTGTGTGGTCCTGCTGGGCCCCAAGGGGTGAGGCTGCGCGGTGCCCAGGGGCAGGGGAGCTGCCTAGTCATCACATTTATGCCTCTGGTGCTGAGGTCATTGTTTTCACCTCAGCACTTTCCCAGATGCACTCCTGTGGAGGAAAGAACTTCCTGGGCAGAGCTTTGTTAAACTTCCAAAGTAGGCTTTGTGTGACTTCTGATGGACAGCAACTCCTCCTGGTAGGCGGACAAAGCATCCTGAGTCCAGGAATGTTACATGTTAGAGCCTTAATGACGTGGGAACTTGTGCTGTTTCAACACTTTTCCTGGGCTATTGCCAGGGCATATCTTAACTTTATGAAAATCCTTTCCTTTTTTCCAAAATAGTTGATGGTTCCTTTTTTGTAGCATTCAACCATATTTTAGGAACATGAGAACCAACATACTTACTGAGAAATGGTGGGTCCAGCTAAATATCCCAGTCAATAGCCAACATTTGTGAATCTTTCATAGCAATGACGTTGACAAGTTAGAAGTCTATTCCTGTTATCTTGAGCTTCTGTTAATAATTTATTTTGGATAAATTATTTCAGAAACTTATTTTGACTATTCTCAAACCTATTTACTTGTTTCATTCTGAATTACCTCTCGAGATAACTTTACCTATTCATTACCTAATAGAACTTATCATTTTCCCTAAATTATTATGTCTTTTAAACTCCTACTCAGAGGTAATACATAGTCAAGTATTTTCAGAATGTAGAAAATAAACTGAAATTCATTTTTCCCTTGCAAATTGTGCTCCTGTGTACTTGGAGCATAAATGTGTCTTCCACCATCCCCCATTCAAAAATCACTCACGCGGCCATTCCTTTATCATTTCCATTATCCCATCAGAGAATCAATTAACTTCTGAGTCTCAAGTTTCTATCATATTAGCTGGCTTACTTTGGATTCCCTCGAAGCAGATCCTGAATCCAAGTGTACATGCTTTTAAATGGTAAGGGCCTTGAAAGCTGTGAGAGGAGGTGGGCAGTGAGTTAGGGTGGGAAAGGCAGCCCACAAGTTTTGTTATTAATCCGCTAACCACTGAGACTGACTGGAGCTCAATTCCATGGGAAATGGAGGGAAAAGGCATAAAGCACACACTTTAGCATTACCTCACCCAGGAGAAATGGAAGATGCGCTGTGTAAGTGAGGTCCCAACAGTTGTCTAGAGTAAGATTGCTGTAAGGAATAGATGCATCGTCATGCGGGAAACACTTTGAGACAACAGGGCCTGGTGCGTGGGAAAGCACTTGATATCTGCTAGTGATTTTGATGATTTACTGTGAAGCTGTATGATAGCTGTTTCTAAGAGCAGTACCTGTTTACTGAATGCCAACTGTAGGCTGATGCTCCATTCCATCCTAGGATAGCCCCGTGGCTGGCTCCGTGGCCTCACTGAGCCCGTGTTTAGGGGAGATAAGCGTGTGAAGAGCACGGAATGGGGAGTGTCTGCCAGCAGGAAGCGCCCAGCATTCTGAGGGTGAAGACACGTGGACCCAGGCTCAGAAGAAGGACCATTCAGGGCTTCCCAGGAAAGGCAGAGCGCTGAGCCTGGCCAGGCAGTGGAAGAGCATGCAAGAGCTGAGAAGACTGCAGAACACATGTGGAAGTGTGGGGAAAATGACTCCTGTCACTGAGCAGCAAGTCGAGAAGACTGGAGAAAAGGGCTGGCCTCAAGGGCACACCACCTGTGCCATACCAAACCCTGTGCTCGGAAGGGCTTCACACTTGGTTTTCCTGCCTAGCTCTCACCATCCTGAAATTCTTCATAATTTTTGAATAGTATTCCAATTTTAACTAGGCCCTGTGAGTTGTGTCTCCGGTCCTACAGAAGAGTGTTGAGGCTGGGACAGATTATTGGGACGTGATTATATAAACCATGTGTGACGGTTAACTCTGTGTCAACATGAGTGGGTCACAGGGTGCCCAGATACTTTATTATTATCAGACATTATTCCGGGTGTGTCTGTGAGGGTGTTCCTGGTTGAGATTAACGTGTGAATCTGAAGACGCGGTAAAACAGAGAGCCTTCCCCAGTGTGGGTGGGCCTCGGTCCATCAGTTGAAGGCCTGACCTCATTTGGGTTGGAGGGAATATCTCCTGCCAGACAGTTGGCTCTTCTTAGTTCTCATCCTGCAGACCATCGGACTAGGACTAACTGTGTCATCCACTCTCTTGTGTTGCCAGCTATATAATCATGTGAACCAATTCTTTTCAGTCCCTCTCTGTCTGTTCCTGTCTCCATGTCTGTCTGTTGGTTTAAGACATCTGTTAAAGTGTTTGTAGTTTTCTTACTAAAAGTTGGACTATTTCAGGAAAGTGACATGTACCCTAGATAAAAATCCATAGCACAGGGAAGATGGATTAAACCAAGAAGAGGCTAGTGCATTTGTCCAGAAGAGAGATGATGAGGGTCTGCATTTAAATAAAGTGATGGAAAAGGAAAGGAAAGCAGTTGGTAAATCATCTGGTGTGCAAACTTAAGACAACTGAATAAACTAAGAAGGAGAGGAATTAAAGACAAGTCCACTAAGAAAATGTAAGATTCCAGAGTCCTAGTGCTTCTTTGTGCCCACACTTGAAAATTTCCTTTATGACCTCAGTCTTATTCTCATCACCTGCATGGCCTCCAGTGGCATTTTCTTATTCCTACTGCATGGCCACCTAGCATCCAGATACAGGTGGCAGTGTGTGAGCATTGTCCCATTTTCCATCATACTGGGTGGATCAAGACTTGTGTGTTCATTTCTGACTGCAGAAAGCATTAAGGTCTTCAGAATTTCTAGTTTCCTTTCCTGCAATGCAAAATGAAAGTTTGGCATCATTCTTTAGTAACTACATTAACTTAGACTTACAAACACTGAAGTGCCACATACTGCATCGTTTCCCCTTAAATCTCACCCTCAAAAGTTCTGCTGTGGTTATTCCTACTAATTGGACATTTTACTACCCATGATAGCTCAGGAGTGTCTGTGAACTTGGAAATGAATCTGTGCCCTCCTCCTTGGTCGGTTACGAAAATGTCAACAGTGGTGTCCATGCCTCCCTAGAGAGTTTTTTCGCCTTTACAAGTCTCTATCCAGAGACATGTGGCATTGTTTCTAGCTTTCTTTTCCATCAGCCAATTCACTACTCATGCATGCATAATTTTATATGATCTTATAGTGGCTTGCATTTGTTTTAGTTGGTTGCATTTGATGGAGGGATCTGTAAAGATTTTTTTCCCCAAGTCTAGATATGTTGTGTGTGTTGCATTTCCTCTTTTTTCAGATGTCCTCTCCCATGATAGCCGTTTTCCTATACAGAGGTCGGCAGAAAGTTGTCCATCTCATTGATATATTTATTCCACAAACACTGTAAAGTTTTGACCATATGTTAGGAGCACCCTCGTTTCTCCTCTCCACCAGCAAGGAACAAAACCCAAGTGGTAGGGCGGCTCTGCAACCTGGGTGGGACTTCCTTAGCCCTGATTGAATATTGACATTCAGCTGTCTAGAGGAAGTCCTGGCTCACATATGCTGTTCATGTTTTCATTATTTTATGATAGGCATTGGCATGCTTTAGTTACTAAGTCATGTCCGACTCTTGTGACCCCTTGAACTATAGCCTGCCAGGCCTCTCTGTCCATGGGATTCTCCAGGCAAGAATACTCAAGTGGGTTGCCATTTCCTTCTTTAAGGATCTTTCTGAACCTGGGTGTCTCTCCTGCATTGCTGGAAGATTCTTAACCGACTGAGCTAGGAGGGATAGCCTCTCAACAGAGTAGTCCCTAGAAACCATCTCCCAGTAGTGGCTGTGTGGATTTGGCAGCATTTCTGAGGTCCGCTGGCACCACACTGACCTGGGGCCCCTTTTGAAGCTGAGGCAAAAAGTCTGGGCCCCTGACACTTGACCTTTTCCTGAAGTTGTTCCCTGCACCCAGGGTCCCGCTGAGTCAGCACTCCTGGCGTTCAGGCTGCAGTGTGTGCGCTCCTGGCGTCTCAGGTGGGTTGCTCACCAGAGCTGTGGGCCAGCCTGCCCTGTCCCTGGCTCGCGGAGGGCCGCGGGCAGCCTGTGGGCTGTCCACAGGTCGTGACGGTCCTGGACTGACGGGCCCTGCCCACCGCAAATCTCAGTGCCCTCAGGGATATAACTCTGCCTCAGTACACATCTGATGCTGTGTGACAGACACTCAGGTGCAGGATGGGACCTGCCCTGGGTTGCCCTGCTCGTCAGGGGCAACGCTGGAACCCAACCTCACCCCTGCAGCTTCGTGTTCCTCTGGGCAGTTTTTGGAACATGGAGTTTGTGTTTCTTCATTTAGGTGGGAACTGGGAGTCACCTGGGAGGCAGTCAGTATTAGGTCACATCGTAGGTCAGGTTCTCCTGCTTTTGTCCCAGGCCCTGCCCACATTCTCAGTCCCTGCTCCATTGTAAGAATTAATATCTGCTTTCTGCCAGCCAGTAATGGGGAGGCTTATGGGAATCCACCTAGGCATTTTCTTCAAAATATAGGGAAATGGTCAGTTTTCCTGTGAGTGGGAAGAGGCAAGAGGGTATGGAAACACTCATTCTGAAATTTAATACAAACCTTCTTGAGAACATCGTTAGTGTGAAGGTGGTGGCAGGCTTTCAGATACTACAGTTGAGTTGCTACTGCCTGAGCAACAGGACAGGAATGTAGAAGCCAGAGATTAGACTTTAGCATCATATGTTATATAGACAAACCTAAGGGTCAAATATTTGAGCCAGTGATTTAGTAAGCCTTCCCAAGGTGAAAGCACAAGAACTCAGAAAGTATTCAGGGAAAACCAAAGTGAGGCTGCAAGTAATTTTTATGGTAGATATTTCTCCAGATGCGGTGATGACTTTAAAACAAATGTTTTTTACTTCACTAGAAATATGTTTTCTAAGTTGCAAGGCCTGGAATTGTCTGATACTAATTAGAACCAACATAAACTTAATAGTTTCTGTTTTGTGATGTGGAATGTCACCTGTATCCTGACACTTGAAAACTCTGGAATAGCTGAGACAAAAGGACTATCTTAGATGTTCTGACTTCACATATGCTCAGTTTGGGTGCAAAAGAAGTGGAATCACTTTGCTGATCAGATGTAACAACTTAGATCTGATAATATGCTCACTTTCCCCATATGGGGAGTCAGAATATCACTTGGGATATTATTTATATTTTTAACGATTTGATTTTGAGGAGAAATGGGCATTTAAAAATATATATTGATTTTTTTTCCCCCTATAGAAGAGATGGAACGCAAATATATCTTATCACCTTAATTCATTTAGGGTGCATGCATCTTAAAAGTCTAATTTCTGGACCAAATGATGGATGAATCTAGGATGATTGGATTCAGGTAAGGCTAATATTAGAAATGCTGATGTTTGGCTGGTTGGTTGATTTCAATTGCCTCCAAAAGATTTAAGGCAGCTTGCGAAAATACATAATGAACAATGCAGTTTTTAAAGGAGATTTGAAATTAGGTATAAAGCAAAAGCAAGGGTAGAAAATGATATGAAACCAAGGGGAGGCTGACTCTGAACCCACATGCATTCGTGGCACCGCAGGTACAGGAGGAAGGACAGGCCTTTGCCTTTGCTTTTCCTAACCTACAGCACAGAGAAGACAGCCCGGCCATCCAGTAAGAGTGTGGTTTCCTGGAGGCCTGAGGAAGCCCTCTGTGGGCCCCATCAAGAGGCCACACGTCCCGGCCCTGGGTTCTGAAGCAGGAAATCCTGTCCTTATGACATTGATCGCTGTGACCACCTCTTGAACATTCCCCATGTCCGACTGTAGGGAAGGTTTGAGTCAGTAGCTAACCAGGGTCAGCTGCTAGTACATGGTTTGTCCTCCGCTTTGTTTGGCCTCTAAGACCTTGCTTTTAACCACCATGAAGGTTTAAGTCAGTAGCTAACAAGGGTCAGCTGCAAGTACATGGTTTGTTCTCCACTCCGTTTGACCTCTTAAGACCTTGCTTTTAACCACCATGCTGTAGATGAAGAAAGATGCAGGATGTTTTAGTCTGGAAGGGAAGCAGCCTCTCTGCTTGACATATTGAATGGGAAGCTTGGTTGACCTACGAGTGACTTCCTCTCTAAAGTAGAATTGGATCATCGCATCTGGCAGGACAGGTCCCACGACAGGGTTGTCTCATGCTGTGCGGCTCTGGGCTGTGTTTTCAGCACCCCTCAATGGATGGCTCCAGGGAGGGTGTGGTTCCATTGAAGTGCTCAGAAGGTAGCAGGAATGATAAAGTGCCTGAGAGCTATGTCTTAGGACTTTCTCTCGAGAAACAGAACCAATAGGAGGTATACAGACAGAGACATTCAAGTACCTGGCCTGTGTGATCACAGAGGTGGCAAGTCTAAAGTCTGTGGGCAGGCAGCAGGCTGAGACCCACAGAAAGGGTGATGCTGCAGCTTGAGTTCCAAGGCCTTCTGGAGGCAGGTCTTCCTCTCTGGGGACTTCTGTCTTGTCTTTTCTTTTAAGGCTTTAAATGATTTCCTGAGGCCTGCCCACATTATGGGGGGTCCTTTGCATTACTACTGATTGAAATGTTAATCTCATCTGATAAATGCTTTCACTGCAACATCAAGACATTTTTGACCACAAATCTGGGCAGCTTAGCCTAGTTGAAACAGAATCGGCCATCAAACCATGTTCTCAAAGGAATGGAGGGGGAAGGCTGAGGTTACCCCGTAGGATGAAGATGGGCTGGCTGCTAGGGCAGGGCCTGTTTACTGCACACAGGTGAGGTGCATCTTAGTGATGGGAGCTCTGTTTGTGCCCTGATGCTCCGGAGTGAATAACCAGGCATGAGGGGAGCTGATGACAAGAGCAGATGTTCTGAGGTCAGAGAGGGCTCTCTGCTGTGGGCCCTGGACAGGGTGCTGTCCTCAGCATGGGAAGCCTTCTGGAAACAGTGAGATTGGCTCTGGGCTCTTGTAGAGGGAACTGTTTGTGGCTCTGGGTGAGAATCCAGATCCGTTTCTACTGTCTGAGAATATTTTGTTTGAGATTTTGTGGTTTTCAAAAATTCAATGAATTTTTGTCTTTCCAAAACAAACTGAATCAGTGCACCAAAAATGCAAAGATAAATAGCCACACCTGGATTTGAAAATGGCAAGGTGTGGTGAGTTTGGGGCAAACAGGGTGAATGTATAAGAGATGCTACATCACACAGTGGTATGGTTAACTAGATCAGAGTGAGATTCTGATGTGTACCTGTGAATTCTCAAGAGCCAGGGAGTGCGATTCTCACTGTTTTATTCTCACAGTTCAGAGAGGGTATTTTAGAAATGTGATGTCAGCCAGCACTTATCCTAATGAGGTCAAACAATGAGATTGCAGTGGACAGTGACACCACAGTGAGTAAGGGGCTTAGAAGCAGTTTTCAGGAGGCAGGGAACTTTCCCAGGTTAAAGAGTTTATGTGTTCATTTTGTTGTTCAGACTGTGTGACAAGATCAGTAATCACCCATGTCCCGTGCGGTGGCAGCGGCTTCATTGCTCAGGATGCAGAGGTCCTGGCCTCCGTGCAGGTCCTCCGTGTGGGCTTCTGTGGCAGTGGAGAAAGCAACCTTAGCAGGATTGCCCTCTGCTTCGAGCTGAGGCTTATGCCATTATTCCTGTGAACTCACACCAGCATTCCATGGGTTTCCACGTAGGGAAATTCTATAAACCCTGTGCCCTTCTGGTTCTTGCTCTTGGCCTCAGCAAAGTACAGTTCCATTTCAAAGAGAGAGCCACAGCTGCCCAAGTGCCCTGGCCCTGGCCCTGTGTTTCCAGGAACCGGGGCTCCGGCAAAGCCATTTCCCCAGAGTGCCTACCCTTGCACTGCTGCAGGGCACACTGTTCGTCAGTATTTCCCTCTGTTTCTCTCTTCTTTCCCCCAGCTGTCTGTCTCTCTTGTTCTTTCCTTCTCAGATGAAATGAGGGTCTGGAGAAGACTGGGTAAAATGTTTCCATGGCCTCTCATTCTGCAGTCAGTTCCTTGTAGACACCCTGAGATTATACTGCTGGCTACAATCACACTCCCAACAATGTGAATGGGGTAACAAACTGTGAGCCAGTTAATTTAAAATAAGAAACTGTCAGTAGACTAAGCCTAGAAGTCCATTTGGCCAACTGGTTCTCTCCATGTGTTCAGCCTTCCAAGAAGCCAGGTCATAATGAGACTGTTGCTTTGGTGGATGAAGCAATCAAAATAATTGAGTGGGTCTTGTGAAACAGTTTTACGAGAGGCTGAATGTTTGTGAGGACTGTCCCCTCCAGGGATGGCTTTGCCAACCCCTGTGTAACTCTGCTCTCAGTGTTTCCCAAGTGGCTCACTGGTGAAGAGTCCACCTGCAATGCAGGAGACGTGGGCTCGATCCCTGGGTTAGGAAAAGTCCGTGGAGGAGGAAATGCCAACCGACTCCAGTATTCCTGCCTAGAAAGTCCCGTGGACAGTGGAGCATGGTGAGCTACAGTCCATGGGGTCTCAAAGAGTTGGACTTGACTGACTGAGCCTGCACATGCAAGTCTGCTCTCACTTTTGTTTTGGACTCTGCTTTCCCTGGTGCAAGACCTCTTTTGTTGTTTATCTTTGGATATGTTAATAGCACCAGCTGATCAAATTGCTAGGATGCTCTGTGAGAGCAAACCCTAGTGCTGAATTAGGAAATAAATTCTTGACCGACCCATGTACTGATGATAGTTTAGGTGGAGATACTTTTCCAGAGGCCCTAGTAACCCTCCATGTGCTGATGTCTGGATGAAAGTTGAAGTGGTTTCGTGAGTCAACACTTTTTAAAAACGTTATGTGTTTCCTTTTGGCTGTGCTGGGGCTCTGCTGCTGTGAGGTCTTGTCTTTAGCTGTGGCGCCCGAGGGTGGCTCTCCACTTGTGGCGCGTGGGCAGCTCACTGCGGTGGCCTCCCTCGTTGTGGAGCGCAGCCTCCAGGGTGCGCGAGCTTCGGTAGTCGCAGCACGTGGGCTTGGTGGTTGTGGCTCCTGGGCTACAGCGCGCAGGATCAGTCGCTGTGGCACACGGGCTTAGCTGCTCCAGGGCATGTGGGATCTTCCCAGACCGGGGTCGAACCCGTGTCTCTGGCATTGGCAGATGGATTCTTAACACCAAGCCACCAGGGAAACCCATGAGTCAACTTTAAAGTAAATAAGCAAGATTCAAAGCAAAGAGATAGTTAATAAAAACATGATACTGTATATTAATGCACTATTTCCATTTTGGTTCACTGTAATATAAATTGTCATTTTCCTTCTTTGGAATAAGGAAAGAAAACTGTTCTACCTTCCCTTCCTTCTTCCAGATCCCAGGAAATTGGGTGGGTATTCTGACTTACAGTTTGAGCCTTGGGATTCAGGTAAGCACATAAGTGGTATCTCTAAAGTTTGGGGGAGAAAGCCCTTTTCCCTGGGCTGTGGAATGATTGGGAAGAGGCCAGAGCCCATGGCTTCATGTTTTTGGATATTTTCCTCTATCCCAGAAAGCACACTTTTAGAAAAGGATATCTATGATAAATGTACTAAGATGTCAGTGAATGAGAAGACATAAAAGTTATCAATTCTAAATAAATAAGCAGTGTTTGTATTACCCCTCCTATGGCTGTTTGAATTTAAATAGTCCGTGTTTGAAGTAAGCTGGAACAATGGGATTCTAATGGGGACTTGGAGCATCTCCCAGCAAGGTGGTGTGGATGGCGGGGATATTTTGAGGGCAGGATGAGCTTTCTGACCCTGAGATCATGCTGTTTCCTGCCAGGCTCTTTGAAGTAAAAGTCTTCACTTTGACATGTTTTAGATGAGGCTGCAGATGAAGGAAGCTGGAGGCTGAAGAGCCAACTAGGCTAAAATGAATGACTGTTACTCCTGCATCACTGGCCCAGTTTAGGGAAAAGTCCTTCCCAGAGCAGGGTGGACATGTAGTACCACTGTGTGTGCCCAAGGAGGCAAGCCTAAGTGGAAAGGGCATAAGACTATTATCTAGTTAATATTATTTAGGTACAAAATGTATCTTTAATCACAGTCACTGTAATTTTAAAAATATTTCTAAGAGAGAAAAAACACTGTTTAGAAGAAAAATGTTTAAATGTCGTGTTTGGTATAATGTGGCGGGCTTCCCTCGTGTCTCAGACAGAAATGAATCTGACTGCAGTGTGGGAGACCTGGGTTCAATCCCTGGATTGGGAAGATCCCCTGGAGAAGGGAAAGGGTACCCACTCCAGTATTCTTGCCTGGAGAATTCCATGGACAGAGGAGCCTGGCGGGTTACAGTCCAAGGGGCTGCAAAGAGTCAGACACAACTGAGTGACTAACACTTTCACTTGGTATAATGTGGATATCTTAAACCTTTATTTCATCATTTAATTATTATTTGATTAATGGTAGTTGTGCCTACATCTATTAATGAGGTATACACTTGAAATGTAAATGATGATATTCGCAAGTTTTATTTATTTTAACTTGTTACAGATGTTCAACCATGGAGAATTGGGAGGGTATGCCTAAGAAGTTGAAATTTGAGATACTAAGATGGAATAGCTCACCAAGAATAAGTTTGTTTTGTGTTTATTTTAATTGAGCTTAAAACCCATTTCTGGTAAAGAACGGTAGGGGGGTGCGTGTGCGTGTTCAGCCACAGTGCTCTGTGTCTCTGTGGTCTGTCCAGCAGTTCAGTTCTACCAGGTTCTGTGTGGTTGCAGGGTTGCCTCTGCCAGTTCCAGGCGGGTGACTTTGTGGGAGCCTGTCCACTTTGGTTTCATCAGATGGACAGATAGTGGCAGTGAATCAGGTTCTACCATCACAGGCAGACCAGGAGCAGAGGCAGAAATGAGAGGAGAGCAGTGAAACCTGGGAGGAACTTTAGAAAGTGGATTCCATGTAACTCAGTCAACTGTAGTCTCAAAGAGAACTGAAGGTTCGTTAAAGCAGAATGGATGGCAGCTGCTGTGAGCTCGTTACTTAGCAGCACTGGCAGCTTTGAGAGGTGGGCTCCATGGTCACGGTGCACAGTGACTCTGTAAGTGGTGCAGTTAACTGTCCTGTGTTTTTCTCAAAGATGCTTTCCATACGATCTCCACTTATGTGGACTTCTTATGAAACACACATTCACACCCTGCCTCCCCCCACACAGAGGCACAGTGGAGACAGCGGAGGAGGTAGAGGGTTCAGAGCTGCTTCCTGATGAGCAGCGTCTTCCTGGAGGCCCAGGGTGGTGGTGAGCTGAAGTAACCTGGGCACAGCTTCTTAGGAGCCAACCTGCTGCTCTTGAACAGGGCAGGGCACTGAGTCAAATTGAAGCTTTGGTTTTATAAGCTGCGAGGATCTGCAGCAATATTTTTGTTGACGCTGTTCAGAACATTGGGAAAAAGACATTGTGGTGCCATGAGAAAGCAAGTCCTCGTCTCAGCTGGACCCAGGGGTCTCCGTTGTAATTTAATATTCAGTGCCTCATTAAGAGACCCAGGGACTCCTGAGATTTCTGAAATCACAAGTAATTATTTCACAGGAAGGTTTGATAAGTTGGATCCTGCCTATTCCAGTGAGAAAGAAGGCAGAGTTGTAAACAGAACACTGTTAACTCTTTGAGGCAACTTGGTTCCTTTTAATATGTTACATCCTTGAAACAGTAAGTGGTCTAAAAGCCAACCTGCCTATTCTTTTCTGCGTGAGAGTAGTATTGGTCCTGTAACCCTTGCCTTTCTATCTTCCAGTGAAATCCTTGCCCATAATTTTGCAGCTATGCCTTGGTTCTAATTTCACTATTTTAGGTCCTTAATTGATAAGATACTAAAAGATGAACTGCCCAGATCAGTATGTACCAAATATGCAGCTGAAGAGGAGTAGAGAAATAGCTCCAAAAGGAAGGAATTGGTGCAGCCAAACCAAAAACAACAGCCAGTGGTGTAGATGACTGGTGATGGAAGTAAAATCCCATGCTGTAAAGAACAGTATTGCATAGGAACTAGGTATGTGAGGTCCATGAATCAAGGTAAATTGGAAGTGCTCAAACAGAAGATGGCAACAGCAAACATTGACATGTTAAGAATCAGTGAACTAAAATGGGCTGAAATAGGCGAATTTAAGTCAAATGACCTTTATATCTATTACTGTGGGCAAGAATCCCGTAGAAGAAATGGAGTTGCTCTCATAGTCAACAAAAGAGTCCAAAATTCAGTACTAGGCTGCAATCTCAAAAACAGCAGCCTGATCTCTGTTCATTTCTAAGCCAAACAATTCACTGTCACAGTCATCCAAGTCTATGCCTCAACTCCTAATGCCTGAGAAGCTGAATTGAATGGTTCTATGAAGACCTACAAGACCTTATAGAAGTAACACCAAAAAAAAGATGTCCTTTTCACCATAGGGGACTGGAATGCAAAAGTAGTAAGTCAAGAGATACCTGGAGTAACAGGCAAGTTTGTCCTTGGAGTATAAAATGAAGCAGGATAATGGCTAACAGAGTTTTCTTAAGAGAACGTACTGGCCATAACAAAAACTATCTTCCAACAACACAAGTGATGTCTCTGCACATGGGCATTACCAAATGGAAAATACAGAAATCAGACTGATTATGTTCTTTGTAGCTGAGGATGGAGAAGCTCTATACAGTCAGAAAAACCAAGACCATGAGCTGACTGTGGCTCAGATCATGAACTCCTTATTGCAAAATCTCAGACTTAAATTGTAGAAAGTAGGGAAAACCACTGGAACATTCAGGTATGACCTCAGTCAATTCCTTTGTGATTATACAGTGGAAGTGACAAATATATTCAAGGGATTAGATATGATAGCCTGAAGAACTATGGATGGAAGTTCAAAGCATTCTACAGGAGGCTGTGACCAAAACCATCCCCCAAAAAAGCAATGCAAAAGGCAAAATGGTTGTCTGAGTAGGAGGCCTTACAAATAGCTGAGAAAAAAAGAGAAGCAAAAGGCTAAGGAGAGAGAGAGAGAGAGAAAAAATATATATATAATATCTGCATTCAAATATTTATACCTAAATGCAGAGTTCCAAAGGATAGCAAGGAGAGGTAAGAAAGCCTTCCTCAGTGAGCAGTGCAAACAAATAGAGGAAAACAATAGAATGAGAAAGACTATAGAGATCTCTTCAAGACAGTTAGAGATACTGAGGGAATTTTTCATGCAAAGATGGGCACAATAAAGGACAGAAATGGTATGAACCTAAAGAAACAAAATGTTAAGAGGAGGTGGCAAGAATACACAGAAGAACTGTACAAAAAAGATCTTCATGACCCAGATAATCACGATGGTGTGATCACTCACCTAGAGCCGGACATCATGAAGTGTGAAGTCAGGTGGGCCTTAGGAAGTGTCACTATGACCAAAGCTAGTGGAGGTGATGGAATTCCAGCTGAGCTATTTCAAATCCTAAAAGATAATGCTGTTAATGTGGGGCATTCAGTATGCCAGCAAGTTTGGAATACTCAGCTGTGGCCACAGGACTGGAAAAGATCAGTTTTCATTCCAATCCCAAAGAAAGGCAATGTCAAAAAGAATGTTCAACTTACCGCACAATTGCACTCATCTCACATGCTAGCAAAGTAATGCTGAAAATTCTCCAAACTAGGCTTCAACAGTATGTGAACTGAGAACCTCCAGATGTCCAAACTGGATTTGGAAAAGGAGAGGAATGAGATCAAATTGCCAACATGCAAAGGATTATAGACAAAGCAAAGGAATTCCAGAAAAACATCTACTTCCGCTTTATTGACTATGCCAAAGCCTTTGACTCTGTGGATCACAACAAACTGTGAAAAATTCTTAAAGAGATGGGAATACTGAAAGGTTGCTGCAACGAGCTGTGAATGACACTGGGATTCGACACTGGGATTCCTGGCCTCAGTAGTGAGAGGAATTCAATGTGGGGCCAATCACAAAATTTAATCACTCAGAGCTTTTTGGGTAGTAAAGTTTTATTAAACTATAAAAGAGATGGAGAAAGCTTTGGACATAGATGTGAGAAGGGGGTTGAAAGAGTCCCTCCTTGTTAGTTTTAGCAACTAGTTATAAACCTATTAGCAAGCTGCTAGTTAGAGAAAGGAAATGCTCAAAACTGAGAGAGTTGCACCAGTCCCCTCACTTACAACATGCCTTTTGAGATATCACTAGCTCAGGGTGAGTCATCCCTGGCCATAAAATGGTTTTCATGAAATCTTAAAGAACAGGACACCAGAGCACCTTACCTGCCTCCTGACAAATCTGTATGCAGGTCAAGAAGGAATGATTAGAACCAGACGTGGAGCAATGGACTGGTTGAAAATTGGGAAACAAGTATGTCACCCTTCTTATTTAACTTATATGCTGAGTACATCATGCTAAATGCTGGGCTGGATGAAGCACAAGTTGGAATCAACATTGCTGGGAGAAATATCAATAACCTCAGATATGCAGATGACACCATCCTTATGGTGGAAAGTGAAGAAGAGCTAAAGAGCGTCTTGATGAGGGTGGAAGAGGAGAGTGAAAAAACTGGCTTAAAACTCAACACTCAGAAAATAAAGATCTTGGCATCCGGTCCCATCACTTCATGGCAAATAGATGGGGAAACAATGGAAACAGTAACAGACTTTATTTTTCTGGGCTCCAAAATCACTGCAGATGGTGACTCCAGCCATGAGATTAAAGGATGTTTTCTCCTTGGGAGAAAAGCTATGAGAAACCTAGACAGCATATTAAAAAGCGGAGACATTACTTGGCCAACCAAGGTCTGTCTATTCAAAGCTATGGTTTTTGCAGTAGTCATGTGTGGATGTGAGAGTTGGACCATAAAGAAGGCTGTGTGCGAAAAAATTGATGCTTTTGAACTGTGGTGTTGGAGAAGACTCTTGAGAGTCCCTTGGACTGCAGGGAGATCCAACCAGTCAATCCTAAAGGAAACCTGTCCTGAGTATTCATTGGAAGGACTGATGCTGAAGCTGAAGCTCCAATGCTTTGGCCACCTGATGTGAAGATGACTCACTGGAAAAGACCATGATGCTGGGCAAGATCGAAGGTTAGAAGAGAAGGGGACAACAGATGATGAGCTGGCTGGATGGCACCACCGACATGATGGACATGAGTTTGAGCAAGCTCCAGTTGTGCTTATGGACAGGGAAGTCTGGCGTGCTGCAGTCCATGGTGTTGCAAAGACATGACTGAGTGACTGATCTGAACTGAACTTTTTAAGTGTTCTAATTTCACTATTTTAAGTCCTAATTGAGCACATTTTGTTATTTCTCTGCTCAAAGTCATCTCCCCAAAGAGGCCTTATCACATCCGTGTCCACTTCTAGGACTTGTTTTCTTCAGGGCGGTTAACAGTCTCCATTACTGCATTATAGGTGTGTGGACTTTTAGTTTATTAGTTCACAGTCTCCGTCACAGAAGAGCTGAAAAACATTCCTTTCTGCCATGCTCACAGGATCTGAAACATGCCTTAGGAAATACTATCAAACAAAAGTGGTAAACTGAATAAATGATTAGGGAAATTAATGTTTTAATGTACTCCTGAAATCTGATTTGGCTTTTACTGCCAGGTAATATATTATGTAGAGTAATGATGTTAGAAGTGTGTGTCATTGGAAGAGGACTTGGAGAAAACTATTGTGAAGGCAAAAAATAAAATAGGGAAAGAAATATGCTTTAATTGGAGTTTTCCCTGTATTGGGTCATTAATTAACTTGTTACGTTCTGTCTTCTGTCCCAAGAAGTAAAGCTCTGGACAGAGTGTGTAACACTTTGGTGCATTTCTAGATTGATTCCTGTGTTCCAGGAGTCTGCTAAGAAGAGCGTATGTGGCAGGATGCCCCCTTCTGCTATGGTCTTGGCGTAAGGCACAAAGCTTTCTGATTTGCTGACTGAGGACCCTTCCTGTGACCTTCATAGCCTCTGCTTCTCTCCATACCCATCTGAGTAGGGTCTTTGCTGCTGCTTTTCCTGAGAGTCAAAGAATAATTCTCTCCTCCAGTGATGTATAAGGCCTTATGAAATGAAGCAGCATTTTAGGTGAACAGATAAGACTATAATTAATAGAGATAAACTAGAGTTAGCTATAAGAACTCACTTCCTTAGGAGACAATGTGAAGAGAATAAATACACTGAAGCCTGGAACCTGCTACTACTCGCTCTTCTGATGGTTTAAAAGAACTTTGTCACCAATTTGCCAGGGAAAAAGAAAAAAACACAGTTACAATTTGAACTTTTTTTTTCTGGCAATATTATGGATGTTGTGTTTGAGAAGTTAATTGAATGTAAATGTCCTAATCCTGGGCCCACCCATTTTTTTTTTTCAAAATAAATTAGAATTAATCTCAGGGAGAGCTGCTCCAGGAAAACGCCACAGGAGGTCAGTTTTCAGCTTGTTTATGATGTAGTCTGATTTTTGCTTAAAATACAAATTCCATAATTTTGTGTATTTTTGATATGCAAACATGACACAATTTTTTGTGTGTGAAAAGGAGTTTATTTAAGACACCATAAACTAATTGTTGAATTCTAAGAGAAACTCCTTTTCTGTTTTCTCTTGAGTGTTATTCTCTCTTCTTTAAGAGAGAATTTTATCTTTTCTCCTCCTATTACATGTTTTTCATCTGTCTTCCTAAACATGATTGATCATGATCTAGGGCCAGGGATTCTTCCCATTGTGAAAACTTCGTCTTGTAAAATGGAGGGTTATGCCAAGATAAAATTAAGTGGTATTTAACAACCTAAATATAAAGCATCCAAAGAAAAGGAGGAAAGAAAAAAGTACAGAAAAGGAGAAATAGGTTAGTAAAAGGCAAGATGAAGGGTAATTATTCCAAGTTTTTCTTGATGTTATCCATCCTCCCCACAGTGGAAACATTTGTTGATGTGTATCAAAGTGAATTAAGAAATGTGTAGATGTGAAAATGAAAACTAACATTTTTCCTTAGACAAAATCCAAACCTTATAGAGAGTCACTGTGAAAGCAAACAAAGATCCTGACACAGGATCTGGTCAGAACACGCGCCCCTGTCCCAGTGGCAAGGGGGGTGGAGGGCTGGGGGGTGCAGGGATGGGAACTGAGCGTCTTCTTCCCAAAACCCATTTCAGTTTTTTAATAGTAAAAAGTAAATTAAAAACATGTCAACCATGAAACTGATGAAACACAATAAAGCTCTTCTGAGATTCTAGCCATAAAATCAGCCCAAATTAATCAAATAAGAAATGTATAATTCTTTAATATGACTTATCTATAAAGCACCCCCAGCATTTGTGAAGCACACATGTCTATTACACAATCTGCTGCTCTCTCGGTGAGTGTTTAAAGCACCCTAGAAACAGCAAAGGAAAGGTGCAGCCCTCACTGGGAGGGTCTCTGCAGCAGCATCATTTCAGTCTTTAAACTCAGAGGAGTGTGTCCAGGATTCAGTGTTAATCTGGCACATCCTTGCCTCCCAGGAAAAACGCAGAGATGACCTTTGAAGCCTCTTGATATGGCATTTTACCTTAGACTTATTTGAAAAGTGAATCTGGATTTTACTATGAATTTGTGTATAGCATGTATAGCATGCTGAGTTCTGTTTATTTCAAACAACGTAGTGATGGAATTTTTTCTATTCTGTTTTTTAAATTTTATTTATTTTCAACTGAAGGATAATTGATTTATAATAGTTTCTTGATTTCTGCCAAACATCAGCATGAATCAGCTATTGATAGATACACACGTTTTCTCCCTCTTGAACCTTCCTCCCACCTCTCACCCCGTCCGCCCCTCTGGGTTGTTACAGAACCCGTTTGAGTTCCCTGAGTCACACGGCAAATTCACACCAGCTGCCTGCTGTATGTGGTAGTGTGTGTGTTCCCATGCTTCTCCCTCATTTGTTTCATCCTCTCCCGTCCACACCTGTGTCTGTAAGTCCATTCTCTGTGTCTGTGTCTCTATTGCTGCCCTGTAAATAGGGTCATCAGTACCATCTTTCTACATTCCATATGTGTTAATTAATATACAGTATTTTCTCTCTCTTTCTGACTTACTTCACTCTGTATAATAGGCTCTAGTTTTATCCACCTCATTAGAACTGACTCAAATGCGTTCTTTTTTATGGCTGAGTAAAACAACGCAAATAAATAGAGAAAAACAATAGAATGGGAAAGACTAGAGATCTCCTCAAGAAAATTGGAGATACCAAGGGAACATTTCATGCAAAGATGGATGCCATAAATGTCAGAAATGGCAAGGACCTACCAGAAGCAGGATATTAAGAAGATGTATAAAGAGTACCCAGAAGAACTATACATAAAAGATCTTAATGACCCAGATAACCATCATGGTGTGGTCACTCACCTAGAGCAAAACATCCTAGAGTGTGAAGCCAAGCGGGCCTTAGGAAGCATAACTGAATAAAGCTAGTGGAGGTGATGGAATTCCAGTTGAGCTATTTCAAATCCTAAAAGATAATGCTGTTAATGTGGGGCATTCAGTATGCCAGCAAGTTTGGAAAACTCAGCAGTGGCCACAGGGCTGGAAAAGGTCAGTTTTCATTCCAATACAAAAAATGTTCAGACTACTGCACAGTTGAGCTCATCTCACATGCTAGCAAGGTGATGCTCAAAATCCTTCAACCTAGGCTTAAACAGTATGTGAACCAAAAACTTCCAGATGGACAGGCTGGATTTAGAAAAGGCAGAGGAATCAGAGATAAAATTGTTAACATCCATTGGATTATAGAAACAGCAAAGAATTCCAGAAAAAACTTCTACTTCTGCGTCATTGACTAAAGTCTTTGACTGTGTGGATCACAACAAACTGTGGAAAATTCTTGAAGAGTACCCGGGAATACTGAAAGGTTGCTGCTATGAGCCATGAACAACACCAGAATTCGTGGGCTCTGGAGGAGAGGAATTCGATCTGGAGCCAGTGATGAGGCTTGTTTGCTTAGAGCTTTTTGTGTAATAGTTTTATTAAAGTATAAAAGAGATAGAGAAAGCTTCAGACATAGACATCATTGTCCCCTTGCTAGTTTTTAGCAAGGAGTTATATGCCTATTAGCAAGCTACTAATTAGAGAAAGGAAATGCCTCAAAACTGAGAGAGTTGCACCAGGCCCCTCACCCACAACAAGCATTTTGAGATAGCATTGACAAGGTGAAACAATTGACCTGAATCTTGAAGAAAGGCAGATTTCCAAGCACTGACATAGTTCATTAACATAGCTTAAGAAAACATTTGCATGAGATAAACACATTGATTAGCTCAGGGTTTGAGAAACAAAGTTAAGTTCTGGCTGAACCAGGTGTTGCCTTGACAACACAGGATTAGAAGAGAGAAGAGAAAAAAATTGTATACTACTTGCAGTTTATTTCCTCCTGCCCCTGGGGACCTCTGGCCTCCCTGCTGAGGCTATTAACACTCTCAATACCAGACCACCTCATCTGCCTCCTGAGAAATCTGTATTTAGGTCAAGAAGCAACAGTTAGAACCAGATTTGGAACAACAGATTGGTTCCAAATTGGGAAAGGAGTACGTCAAAGCTAAGTATCACCACTCTGCTTATTTAACTTATATGGAGATTGTATCATGGGAAATGCCAGGCTGGATGAATCCCAAGCTGGAATAAAGATTGCTGAGAGAAATATCAACAACCTCAGATATGCAGATGATACCACCCTAATGGCAGAAAATGAAGAGGAACTGAAGAGCCTCTTGATGAAGGTGAAAGAGGAGAGTGGAAAAGCTGACGTAAAACTAAGATCATGGCGTCTGGTCCCATTACTTCACGGCTAATAGATGGGGGGGAAGTGGAAACAGTAACAGATTTTATTTTCTTAGTCTCCAAAATCACTGTGAACAGTGACAGCAGCCATGAAATAAGCCTAGACAGCATATTAAAAAGCAGAGACATTAATTTGCCAACAGACGTCCATATAGTCAGAGCTGTGATTTCTCCGGTAGTCATGTACAGATGTGAGAGTTGGACCGTTAAGAAAGCTGAGTGCCAAAGAACTGATGCTTTCCACTTGTGTGCTGGGGAAGACTCTTGAAAGTCCCTTGGACAGCAAAGAGATCAACCCAGTCAATCCTAAAGGCAATCAACCCTGAATATTCATTGAAGGACTGATGCTGAAGCTCTAATACTTTGGCCACCTGATGCGAAGAGCTGACTCACTGGAAAAGACCCTGATGCTGGGAAAGAGTGAGGACAGGAGGAGAAGAGGATGATAGAGGATGAGATGGTTGGATGCCATCATTGACTCAATGGACGTGGGTTTGAGCAAACTCCGGGAGATAGTGAAGGACAGCGCAGCCTGGTATGCTGCAGTCCGTGGGATCGCAAAAAGTTGGATGACTAAGCAAGTGAACTACAACAACATAATCACAAAATTGTGTGTGGGAGCTCAAAACAAACTTAATCTTTCTGCCCCACTTAAAATCTTTGAAAAAAGATTAGGTATTCAAAAGTGAAGTTACATTAGATTGGAAGTTTTAGAATCTTATTTTATGATAATTTGCAGAAGTCTACTTAAGTGGGCTCAATTTGGATGGCATTTTGAAGTATTTCCAAGTAATGCCCAACTCACCTAGGAAACTCTCTGATAGGGGAGTGTTGTGCTACAGGAGAGTCTGAATGTTACCCTTCTTCCAAGTGTAGCGTAAAACTCCAATAGCACCTTGATTTCATGCTGACCGTAACTCGCTTCAGTCCCGCGTGTGTTCTCCTGGACTCTGGTTGGCCTCAGCTGTGTGGCCTTGGGCGTTCTTCCTGATCTGGGGCCTGTTCCTGCTCTGGGCCTGTTCCTCCGGCGCAGGGTGAGGAGACGCAGAAGAGGCTGAGCAGCCTTCTCAGGAAGCACTGGGCTGGGTTTGGACATTCGCGCCCTTGGTGCGTCCTCCGGCTCCAGGACATCTGGAATGAGTGTCTGCTGAACTGAGGAAAGGAGTTACGGGAAAGGGACTTGGCCCAAGGATAGAGAGTCCAGATGATGGACTGAGGATCTCAGGACATATTAGAACTCTCACAGGGACGCTGTGTTGGGAGGTGGCAGGAAAGGTAACACATAGGGTGTGAAAACAGAAGAGGAGTCTTGGTCCAAGGCTTAAGGAGATAAGAAAGTGACAGAAATTTTCATGTCTCAGTAAGAATATGGAGGGGAATAAAAGTTTGAAATAAACGGAGTGCTCTGTAGAAAGTCTTGGAACAAGGCCATGACCACTGCCTTCTCCAAGGAGACAGGTTGTGGTTTGTCAGTGATTAGGTAGAAAGTGAAAGAGAAGTCGCTCAGTCGTGTCCGACTCTTTGTGACCCCATGGACTGTAGCCCACCAGGCTCCTCCGTCCATGGGATTTTCCAGGCAAGAGTACTGGAGTGGGTTGCCGTTTCCTTCTCCAGGGGATGTTCCTGACCCAGGGATTGAACCCAGGTCTCTTGCATTGTAGGCAGACACTTTACCTGAGCCACCAAGGAAGTCATATGATAATAATTAACCTTTATTGAACTCTCGCCCCATGGCAGACAGTGAAGGAGGTGCTTTGAATGGGTTATGTAGTTTAATGTTCACAGTAAATCAGTGAGGAAGATACATCTATGATCCGCAATAAACAAATGAGGAAATTGAAATTTGAGGATGCCACCTACTTAGGGAACGTACAACCAGGACTTGAATCCACCTTGAGAATCACTGTCTTAGACAACTGCACAAAGAATTTTAAAAAGACTGTTTAAATGGTTAATGGAGGTTGCATTTTTAATACTAAAAACACTATCTTGTGGATTTAAAAATTTGTTAATAAACCTGAGGAAATCATACCTTTCTTTCTTTCTTTTTTTTTAAAGAGGAATAATGCAGTGTAAAGCAGCCAGTGTTGATACCCTGTCCTGGGGGTTCACACATTCCAGGAGTAGCTGTGATGGTTGTCAGGAATTTACCATCCTGATGGTGAGCAAGTGGGGACTTTGTGCTCCATCTGCACAAGTCAGAGCACTTGGACACAAGTGCTGGCCACTGCATAAGTCAGAGCACTTAGGACACAAGGAGGCAGGTGAAAGGCCTGGCATTTGACATGCCCTGGAGCCTCCTCGAGATGGACAGACCCTGCTGTAAACACTCCCAGTCTCTTAAAACCCTGGGAACTGGTTCTGCTTAGCTGTTCACTCCCCTGACTCTAGCGTTAAAAGGCTTTGGCTCATACCTTACCTCTTTTCTCACCTAGTGTGAAACCTGCAGCTCTGATCCTCTAGCTTTCTTCCGTTAAAAAGTGGACATAGTAATACATGATGTTTTAGGAGGCTGATGTAAGGGAACGTTCATGAAGAAGAGCAATGTGCCTTCAGTAAAAACTATCCCTTTATTTTCACCCGGAAGCATCTAATATCCACAAATGGTGACCTGGGGAGAGGACAAAGACATGTGTTCTTATCCTTCTAAGATCATTTTCAAAGGAAGTGGGCTATTCTTGACCTCCCAGGGAGAGGGCAAAGATGTGTGTTCTGAACTGGAGGTGGCTGGACTGGAAGTAGTGAGCCTTTGTCCTCTTGTGTGTTGCTTTCTGAGTTACGAAGTAACCAGCCCTGTGTTTCTTAGTCCTGACATATCTTCCCTTTGAGTGCAGCCTCAAAGGGCATCTGAATCTTTTCTAGGACCATCCCAATGCTGTCTCTGCCAAAACCCTTTCTCCTTCAGGGGAGGGGGGGCACCCTCAGCTTAGGGTCCCATGGATGACTCAACCCATTAGTGACTCCAGTCCCACAGGTATTGGGAAATAAAGAAATAGAGAAATCCCCAAGAAGACATTGGGTTGCCTCCTTAGTTTACTGTCCCATCTTTGACATGTAAAATGATTAATGATGTAAATACTTTTGAGGCCATCTGCAGCTTGCAGACCATTTTACCTCCTTGTACATTTGCTGGTTGCTTCTGAATTGCGTTCTGTAGAAAAGCAAGCGGTCGTGACCAGCCTGTTAGGTTAGTGCATCCTTCAGTCTCCCCCTCTTCTGCGAGCCTGAGCGCGTCAGCCCTGCACACGTGAGAAGCCTGGTGAGCTGCTGGTGAGTGGAGGACGCATCGCCTCCAACAACCTGACTTTTCAAGAAGAATCCCAGTAAAAATATTCAGTTCTTGCTTCCTATCTGCCAAGTAATAGAAATGAACTGCTCAGCTGGTGCCTTAAAAATGGTTTGACGGTAAGAAATGTGGTACTTGGGTGGCATGGAGGAGTCATCCTTTCTGAACAATTCATCTTCCCCTGAAACCTAAAAATAGCATCAGGCTTGGAGAGAGGACTGAGGAGTTACACAGAGGCCATTTTCCAGTGCTGCTGTCCTTGTGTAAGCATGTTTTCTGTTAAGCAGTGGCTTCAGTCGGGAAGGCAACACTGTGTGTATGTGTGTGTGTGCATGGGCATTCATGCACTTGATGAAATAACAATCTTGAGGTCAGAGAGTTTCAACTTTGTGTTAAGTAGAAGGGTGTTGTATTCATGCACTGCTTGTCACAGTGATTTACTCTCCCTGTGATGCTCTAACATTTTAACACAAGCACATGTCTGTTATTATTCTCATCCAATGCAAATAAATGTTTTATGTTTTTTAGTGTATACAACTTTGTGATTTATCCTATTGCTGTTCATATAAGGTAGCTCACTGGCACTTTCAAAAAGAAGTAAATCTTGTGTAGCTGTTAGAGGAAGTTTTGAAGATCAGAAACTGTGGCCCAGAAACACTGAAGGACTTGTTAGAAGTCTCCAGCCTCTTCTGGTGGGCATTTGCATGAGTGTAAAAAGTCCTCTTTGATCTCACACCATCCCCTTCCAATACCAAACCATTTCCTTTTCTTCCTTTTGTTATGTGGGGGAAATGAAAGGTCACCATAGGTAAAATATAGGGAAACTATCAAAGTGCTGCTGCTGCTGCCGCCAAGTCGCTTCAGTCGGGTCTGACTCTGTGCGACCCCATAGACGGCAGCCCACCAGTCGCCCCGTCCTTGGGATTCTCCAGGAGAGAACACTAGAGTGGGTTGCCATTTCCTTCTCCAGTGCATGACAGTGAAAAGTGAAAGTGAAGCTGCTCAGTCGTGTCCGACTCTTAGCGACCCCATGGAGGCTCCACCAGGCTCCTCCGTCCATGGGCTTTTCCAGGCAAGAGTACTGGAGTGGGTGCCGTTGCATGAAAGCATTCAATTTACTGCTACAAGTACTACTACTTAAAAGATGCCTTTAGTCTTCTGATCTTAGTTAATTTTATATGTACATTCTAACTCTCAGTAGCAGTTTGACTAACCTATTCTACCTTTACAATTTTGGGTTATGCTTCTGTTTATGAAATGAGAGTACTTAGTTCCATGATATGTAAGATTTCTTCCCACACTGAGTGGTACACTAACCCAATTGAACAGATTTATAAGTTAAGAATTTTTTCTGGCCAAGATGGAGCAATCCCATTCTTCAAGCTCGTGTCTTTTGCAACTGAAGCAAAAGCTCGGAAAGACATGAAAGGCAGAGAAAGGGGACAAATAGCCTTTGACCTTAGGGCTGGCTAGCGACATGGTGGCGAGTTCCCTGGGTTTTTCTGTGTCCGGTATATTGTGGGTATAGCACTGGAGAAGGCTACAGCCTAGAAGCACCAACAGAGGAATACAACCCAAGTCTGTTCCCCAGGCAGAGGACCAGCTCCCAGATGATGAGCAAGCTGCCCCTCCACCCTTCAATTGCAAAGCAAACTGTGCATTCCTTGCCTGGATGCTGTGGATTGGCTCAATAAAGATCTGTCCCACATTTCCCCAGCGGGGTTGTTATCAGCAAACTCAAAGGCTGAGAGAGAGAGTGTTAGTCACTCAGTTGTGTCCAACCCTGAGACCCCATGGACTGTAGCCCACCAGGCTCCTCTGTCCATGGAATCCTCCAGGCAGTAAAACTGAGTTGGGTAGCCATTCCATTCTCCAGAGGATCTTCCTGACCCAGGGATCAAACTCGGGTCTCTCACATTGCAGGCAGATTCTATACCATCTGAGTCACCAGGGAAGCCCCAAACAGGGAGTTAAACCTGCGCGCTGACCCAGGAGCAACCAGGGTGAGGGGCTGATACCTGCTGCTTCAGCAGGACCCGAACATTTGTCCCCATGGAGGAGTGGCAGGACGAAACAGGAGCTGTGAGGTGGGACTGACTGTTGCCCTGCTTCCTACCCCCAGACATTAGCTAACCTTCATCTAAACTGAACAACATTTCTACTGAATCTGTCATAAAAATGCTTCAATGTGAAGTTATATAGCAGATATAGAAATACTCAAAAGAAAACCATAGAACTGAAAAATACAATAAATGAAATAAAAACAACACACTAGATGGGAGGTTGGAGATGACAGAGAATGAAATCAATGAACTGAAAGAGAAATAAATAATTTCTAATAATAATAGTCTAATAATAGAGAAAAATTAGAATTAAAAAAACAGAATTTGGTGATACAAATATTAGAGCTCCAGAAAAAATGAGAAAGCATGTGGGACTGAAAAATTAAAAAAAAAAAAAAAGTCGCTGGAAATTTCACCAAATTTGGCAAAAAGCACATACCTACAGATTCAGGAGGCTTTGTAAATCAGGACCAGATAAACCCAAAGAAATTTTTGCCAAAAAATGTCTTATTCAAACTTCTGGGAAAAAAAATTCTTGAAAGCAGCCAGAGAGAAATGAAACTTTACCGACAGGAATATAGCAATTTGAACGGCAGTGAATTTTTCATTTGAAACCACTGAAGACAGCAGGACATGGCACAACATTTTTCAAGTGCTAAAGGAAATGTCAACTGCTTTAGTTCTATATCCAATAAAAATATCCTGTAGGAATGAAGTGAAGATGCTCTAAAGAAGATATTCTAAAGATCAATTTTAATAAGAAATCTGTCCCCAGGAGACCTAACCACAAAAAATACCTAAAAGACGTTCTCTACACAAAGAAGAAATGGAAGCAGAAGGAGCCTGATGCATCAGAAAAATAGAATAATGGATGGAGTAAATTAATGACAAATGTAACAGACTTTCCTTCTTGAGGTTTTAAAACTGTGTTTGAAGATTGAAGCAAATCTATAACATCATCTGATCTGGTGTTCAATGAATGTAGAGGAAATTCTTTAGATATTTCTATTTTAGAAGGGGAAGAGCAAAAGGACCTGAATAGATGTTTACACTTGCTCAAAAATGCTGAAATACTGATGTATGTTATTGGGTTGGCCAGAAACTTCATTCAGTGTCTTCCATGTGATGGCTCTAGTAGCGCTTAGTTGTCTTTGACTTCATTCAAAACAATTTTGTTAGATTGTATTGTGACAGCTATCATTTCAATGTGCATTTAAAAAAAGCCATCAATATTGGTGAATTTTGTGTAGCCATTTTAATATTAAAGATAGCAGAAAAAGCAACATTTTCCACGTATTATGCTTTATTATCTCAAGAAAAGTAAAAATACAACTGAAATGCAAAAAAAAAGATTTGTGCAGTGTATAAAGAAGGTGCTGTGACTGACTGAATGTGCCAAAAGCGGTGTGCAAAGCTTTTGCTGGGGATTTCTTGCGGGATGATGCTCCAAAGTCAGGTAGACCAGATGACGTTGATGGTGATCAAATAGAGACATCGAAAGTGAAAGTGTTAGTTGCTCAGTCATGTCTAACTCTTTGGGGCCCTGTGGACTGTAGCCCACCAGGCTCCTCTGTCCATGGAATTCTCCAGGCAAGAATACTGGAGTGGGTAGCAATTCCCTTCTCCAGGGAGGGAATTCCATTCTTCCTGACCCTGGCATCAAACCTGGGTCTCCTGCATTACAGGCAGATTCTTTACCATCTCAACTACCAGGAAATCCCCAGTAGAGACATTAACTGAGAACAGTTCACTGTATACCATGTGGGAGATAGCTGATATACTCAAAATATCCAAATCCAGCCTTGAAAATCACTTGCACCAGCGTGGTTGTGTTAATCTCTTTGAGGTTTTGGTTCCACATAAATTAAGCAAAAAATATCTTCTTGACTTTATTTTTCCACACACAATTCTCTACAGACATGTAACAAAAATGCTCCATTTTAAAAATAGATGATGATGGGCAATGAAAAGTATATACTGTACAATAATGTGGAATGGAAGAGATCATAGGGCAAGTGAAATGAACCGCCACACCAACCACACCAAAGACTGATCTTCATCCAAAAAGATGATTTTGTGTGTGTGGTGGAACTGGAAAGCAGTCCTCTACTATGAACTCCTTCTGGAAAAACCAGTTAATTCTAAAAAGTACAGCAATAAAAGGCAGCACTCAACGAAAAGTGTCTGGAAATAATCAACAGAAAATGCGTAATCTTCCATCAGGATAACACAAAACTGCATGTTTCCTTGTTGACCAGGCAAAAACTGTTACAGCTTGGCTGGGAAGTTCTGATTCATCTGGTGTACTCACCAGGCATTGCACTTTCGGGTTTCCATTTATTTCTGTCTTTACAAAATTTTCTTAATGAAAAATAAAATCAATTCCCTGGAAGACTGTAAAAAGTACCTGGAACAGTACTGAAAAAGATAAAAAGTGCTGAAAAAGATAAAAAGTTTTGAGAAGATGGAATTATAAAGTTACTTGAAAATAGCAGAAGGTAGTGGAACAAACAGTGAATATATTGTTCAGTAAAGTTCTTGGTAAAGATGAAAGCAGTGTGTTTTACTGTTACTTAAAGAACCTAAGGACTTTTTGGCCACCGCAAATACTTACATACATGAAAAATTCTAAAGTAAGAACGGAATTGCTAATACTGAGAAAAATGATCAAAACATGATAGATAAATCAAAGTAGACTTCTAAAACATAAGACATAAGATGGAAGAAAAGGAAAATAGGAATAAAGAACAGAACAAAAAAATGGAAGACAAGAAATAAATGGACAGACTTTGCCTATCAATATTTATCTGAAATATGAAAAGCCTAAACATAAGACAAGGATTGTCCAAGTGGATTAAAAACGTAATCAAATATGGTATATACTTTCTACAAGAAGTTCCCATTGGACACAACTGCATAGGTAGGTTGAAAGTAAAATGGAAGGAAAAAAGTATCATGCAATGGGTGAGGGAGAGGAATAAATTGGGAATGTGGAATTGAGAAAATCACACTACTATATATAAGATACGTAACTAATAAAGACATACTTTACAGACAGGGAACTCTTCTCAATACTCTGTAATGATCTATATGGGAAACGAGTCTAAAAAACAGTGTATATATGTATATGTATAACTGATACACTTTGCTGTGTAGCAGAAATTAAAAATACTTAGAATGAGCTATAGTCTAGTCAGGAGTATACTCTAATATCCTCTAGGAGGAGGAGAGGGGGATGACAGAGGACGAGATGATTGTATGGCATCACTGACTCAATGGACATGAGTTTGAGCAAGCTCCGGGAGATGGTGATGGACAGGGAAGCCTGGTGTGCTGTTCCATGGGGTTGCAAAGAGTCAGATATGACTGAACGACTGAATTGAGCTGATACTTTAGTAAAAATTTTAAAAATTCACAAAACTGTTTTATATATATATATATATATATATATATATATATATGCATTAATTTTATTAATTCTTAATGATACACGTTTATTTTTATAGATTTATGTTTACAGTGCTTCAGCACTCTGACATGTGTGACTTTTGCCACCTCGTGGACTGTAGGCTCCTTTGTCCATAGGATTCTCCAGGCAAGAATCCTGGAGTGGGATGCCATTTCCTCCTCCAGTGGATCTTTCCGACCCAGGGATTGAACCTGCATCTCCTGCATTAGCAGGCAGATTCTTTGTCACTAGTGCCACCTGGGAAGCCCATCAGCTTGTTTACCATTTACTTACTCTAAAGTCTATTTTTCTTCCAGTTTTATTGAGATATAGTTGATATATAGCTATATATATGTGGGTGTGTATATATATATATGGTGTATAACAATGATTTGACTTACATGCAGCATGGGATGATTACCACTAATTTTAGTGAATATTCCATCATCTCATATAGATACAAAATAAAAGAAAAATATTATTTTCCTTCTGATGAGAACTCTTCAGATTTTACTCTCTTAACAACTTCCATTTATAACATAGAACAAACAAATAGGAGCTAATCAAACTTACAGGGTTTCACACAGCAAAAGAAACCGTAAACAGAATTAAAAGACAATCTTTGGACTGGCAGAAAATGTATGCAAATGATGCGACTGAGAAGAGCTTAATTTCCAAAATATAAAACAGCTCATATTACTCAATAACAACAAAAATAAACAACCCAACTGAAAAATGGGAAGAAGATATAAATAGACATCTTTTCAAATAAGAAATGCAGATGGCCAGTTGACACATGAAAAGGTGCTCAACATTACTAATTATTAGAGAAATAAAAATCAAAACTAAGGTACTACCTCACACTGGTCAGTATGGCTATGATTAAAAAGTCTACAAATAACAAATGCTGGAGACAGTGTGGAGAAAAGGACGCCCTCCTACATTGCTGATGGGATTGTAACTTGTTTCAGCCACTCTGGAAAACTCTGGAGGTTCCTCAGAAAACCATTAATAAAAATAGAATTACCATATGATCCATCAATCCACTCTGGGCATATATCCAGATAAAACTATAATTGAAAAAGAATACATACACCCCTGTTGTGAGTAGTTCATAGCAGCACTATTCACAATAGTTAATCATGGAAATAACATAAATGTTCATTGACAGATGAATGGATAAAGAAGTGGTACATATATACAATGGAATACTACTTACTCTTTAAAAAGAGCAAAATGTTGCTGCTGTTTGCAGCAACATGGATGAAACTAGAGATTATCATACTAAGTTAAGTAAGTCAAAAAGAGAAAGACAAATATCATATGGTATCACTTATATGTGGAATTTAAAATATGATACAAATGAACCTATCTGAAACAGAAACAATCATATGTATATATATTATCTTCTTTATCTTTGTTATTATGAAATATGCTACAAAAAACATGGTCGTATATATTTTTATACAAGTCTTTAAGTCTTTTGTGTTCTTTGGAAAATACACAAGAGTGGAATTATGGGGACTTATGGTAGTTCTCTGCTTTTTAATATGCTATCTAGGTTGGTCATAACTTTCCTTCCAAGCAGTAAGCATCTTTTTTTCATGGCTGCAGTCACCATCTGCAGTGATTTTGGAGCCCAGAAAAATAAAGTCTGACACTTTTTCCACTGATATCCCATCTATTTCCCATGAAATGATGGGACCAGATGCCATGATCTTAGTTTTCTGAATGTTGAACTTTAAGCCAACTTTTTCACCTTCTTCTTTCACTTTCATCAAGAGGCTTTTTAGTTCCTCTTCACTTTCTGCCATAAGGGTGGTGTCATCTGTATATCTGAGGTTATTGATATTTCTCCCAGCAATCTTGATTCCAGTTTGTGTTTCTTCCAACCCAGCGTTTCTCATAATGTACTCTGCATATAAGTTAAATAAGCAGGCATATTAAAAAGCAGAGACATTACTTTGCCAACAAAGGTCTGTCTGGTCAAGGCTATGGTTTTTCCAGTGGTCATGTATGGATGTGAGAGTTGGACTGTGAAGAAAGCTGAGTGCTGAAGAATTAATGCTTTTGAACTGTGGTGTTGGAGAAGACTCTTGAGTGGCCCTTGGACTGCAAGGAGATCCAACCAGTCCATCCTGAAGGAGATCAGTCCTGGGTGTTCATTGGAAGGACTGATGCTGAAGCTGAAACTCCAATACTTTGGCCACCTCATGCGAAGAGTTGACTCATTGGAAAAGACCCTGATGCTGGGAGGGATTGGGGGCAGGAGGAGAAGGGGACAACAGAGGTTGAGATGGCTGGATGGCATCACTGACTCGATGGACATGGGTTTGACTAAAGTCTGGGAGTTGGTGATGGACAGGGAGGCCTGGTGTGCTGCGATTCATGGGGTCGCAAAGAGTCAGGTACGGCTGAGCGACTGAACTGAAATGAACTGATGGTAGTTCTGTTTCTAACTTTTTGAGGAACCTCGATACTATTTTCCACAGTGGCTGCACCAATGTATATTCTTACCAGTAGTGTACAGAGTTTCCCCTGTATTCACATCCTCTTCAACAATTTTTATTTGTAGTCTTTCAGTAATAGCCATTCTGATAGATATGATTGATGTCTCACTGTGCTTTTGATTTCCATTTCCCTAATGATTAATGATGCTGAGCATCTTTTCCTATGTCTGTTGACCCTCTGTATGTCCTCTTTGAAAATAATATGTCTCCTAAGATCCCCTGTCCATTTTATAATTGATCTGTTTCTTTTTTTGATAGTGAGTCACATGAGTTATTTATATATTTTGGATTTCAACCCCTTAGATGTATCATTTACAAATATCTTACCTCATTTAGTAGCCTGCCTTTTTGTTTCATTAATAGTTTCTGTTGCTGTCCAAAAACTTTTTAGTTTGACATAGTCCCATTTTTTTTTTTTTTTTTGCTTTTGTTTCCCTTCCCTGATGGGAAGGATAACTATATATATATATATATATATATATATATAGTTATATTGTTTCCTATATAACTATATATATGTATATATAGTTATATTGTTATATATATATATACTTATATTGTTTCCTATATAACTATATATATATATAGTTATATTGTTTTATATATATATATAGTTATATTGTTTCCCTTCTCTGATAGGAAGAATAACCAAAAAAATATATAAAGATTGATATCAGAGCATAATGTCTATATTTTGTTCTAGGAGTTTTATGGTTTCAGATGTTACATTTGTGTCTTTAATCCATTTTGAGTTTATTTTCGTATATGCTATGAGAAAATGTTCTAATTTCTTTCTTTATCCAGTTTTCTAAGCACCATTTGTTGAAAAAACAACTTTTGCCCGTTGTTTATTACCGCGTTTTTGTAGATTAATTGCCCATGTAAGTTCATTTCTAAGTTGTTTATTCTGTTCCATTAATACCTATGTCTGTTTTTGTGCCAGTACCATACTGTTTGATGACTATAACTTTGTAGTCATAATACCTCCAGCTTTATTATGTTTTCTCAATGGGAGAAAAAAGCTATTTGAGTGTTTGTGTTCTTAGTAAAATTTTAGAATTTTTTGTTCTATATCTCTGAAAAATGTCACTTGTATTTTGATATGGATTGCGTTGAATCTGTAGATTGCCTTGGGGAGTGTGGTCATTTTAACTGTTAATTTTTCTAATCCATGAACACTGTGTATTTTTCCATTTGCTTGTGTTTTCAGTTTTTCTTAATCAGTGTGTTATAGTTTTCTGAGGACAGGTGTTTTGCTTCCTTTAGTTAGATTTATTCTGTGTATTTTGTTCTTTTTGATGCAGTTGTAAAAGGAATTATTGTCTTAATCTCTCTCTCTGATAGTTCCTTGTTAGTGTATGAAAACGCAACTGATTTCTGTATTGTCTATTTTGTATCCTACAACTTCAGTGAATTCATTTTTGGTCAAATTCATTTTTGGTGTCTTTTTTGTTGTTCAGTTGCTCAGATGTGTCCGACTCTTTGCGACCCCATGGACTGCAGCACTCCAGGCTTCCCTGTCCTTCACCATCTCCCAGAGCTTGCTCAAACTCCTCTCCACTGAGTCGGTGATGCCATGCAACCATCTCATCCTATGTTATCCCCTTCTCCTCCTGCCTCCTATCTTTCCCAACATAAGGGTCTTTTCTAATGAGTCAGCTCTTCACATCAGGCCAAAGTACTGGAGCTTCAGCTTCAGCATCAGTCCTTCCAGTGAGTACTCAGGGTTGATTTTCTTTAGGATTGACTGGTTTGATCTCCTTGCAGTCCAAGGGACTCTCAAGACTCTTCTCCAACACCACAGTTCAAAAGCATCAGTTCTTTGGTGCTCAGCCTTCTTTGTGGTCCAAGTCTCACATCCATACATGACTACTGGAAAAACTAGCTTTGACTATATTCTGCTCAGTTCAGTTGCTCCATTGTGTCCGACTCTTTGCAACCCCATGGACTGCAGCACCCCAGGCTTCCATATCCACCACCAACTCCTGGAGCTGGCTCAAACTCATGTCCATCAAATCGGTGATGCCACCCAAGCATCTCATCCTCTGTTATCCCCTTCTGCTGTCTTCAGTCTTTCCCAGCATCAGGGTCTTTTCCAATGAGGAAGTTCTTCCCCTCAGATGGCCAAATATTGGAGCTTCAGTTAGAGCATCAGGTGTTTTATTTCTTTTTCTTGTCTGATTGATGAGGCTTCACCAGACCTGCATGGTCTGGACATGTCTGTATGTGCCGTGTGGGCCCTTCTTCTGTGGTGTGCTGACTACTGGAAGTGCCAAGTCCAGCCCTGTGGGGAGGCTGTTAGCCACTATTGGGTGGTGCTGGGTCCCAGGGCTGCTTTGCTGTGGAGACCTGGGATAGCCTGGACATGCTGCCAACCCACCAGTGGGTGAGGCTGGGTTCCCATGAAGCTAGTTTCTTGAATGGGAGGGTGGGGTTCTGGGACTTGGGCCAACCACCTGGTAGGTTGAGTTCGTCCTGGTCATAATAGTCCAAAAGGAGGACTCCAAAATGGCACTTGCCAGCACCAATGTTCTAGTGGTAGAGCAAACTCCCCAGCGTCTGTGTCCCCAGGGGTAGTCACAGGTACTTCCTGCCTCTCTGGGAGGCCAAGATCAGCAAATAGGTTTGACCCAGGCTTCTGTCACTGCCTCAGTACTTTTACTGTCTCAGTACTAGGTGTTGGAGCATGTGAGATTTTGTGTGCATCCTTTAAGATTGTTGTCTCTATTTCCTAAATCTCTCCAGCTCTCCTACTTGCAAGCACCACTGGCCTTCAAACAAGTGGTTCTGTGAACTTGTCTTCCTGGTGCAGGATCCCTGGAATGGGCAGCCAAATGTGGGACTCAGACCCTTTGATTGTTGGGATGAACCTCAGTTGTAGTAATCAGCACAACCTCCTGGTTGTGGGTTGCCTTCTAAGGAGAGTGGATCCTGGCTGTACAATGTCTGTGTCCCTCTTGCCTGTATTGTTGTGGTTCCTTTTTTATATCTTTAGTTGGAGAAAATCTCTTCTTCCAGTCTTTAGGTTGTTCTCATTGGTAGTTACTCTGTAAATGGTTATAATTTTGGTGTGCCCATGGGAAAAGGTGAGCGCCTCTGACTAGGCTGCTCCCCTATGCAAGTTTAGTTCAGTTCAGTTCAGTCGCTCAGTTGTGTCCAACTCTTTGCGACCCCTTCTGTCAGGGGTCAGACAGAAGGGCCTTTCTGTCCATCACCAACCCCCAGAGTCTACCCAAGCACATGTCCATCGAGTCGGTGATGCCATCCAGCCATCTCATCCTCTGTTGTCCCCTTCTCCTGCCCCCAATCCTTCCCAGTATTAGGGAAGGATTTTCCAATAAGTCAACTCTTTGCATGCGGTGGCCAAAGTATTGGAGTTTCAGCTTCAACATCAGTCCTTCCAATGAACACCAAGAACTGATCTCCTTTAGGATGGACTGGTTGGATCTCCTTGCAGTCCAAGGGACTCTTAAGAGTCGTCTCCAACACCACAGCTCAAAAGCATCAATTCTTTGGTGCTCAGCTTTGCAGGTAATAATTATTAAAAAAGCATATGACTATACCAGATAATGTAGATGAAAGAACAAAGAAAATTCAAACATTACATAACAGTTAAAAGTTCAATCTATCAAGAAGATACAGCAATCTCAAATGTGCATGCACTAAAAATGTAGAGTCAGTTCAATCACTCAGTCGTGTCCAACTCTTTGCACCCCCATGGACTGTAGCACGCCAGGCTTCCCTGTCCCTCACTAACTCCCATAGTTTATTCAAACTCATGTCCATTGAGTTTGTGATGCCATCCAACCATCTCATCCTCTGTTGTCCCCTTCTCCTCCTGCCTTCTATCTTTCCCAGCATCAGTGTCTTTTCCATTGAGTCAATTCTTTGCATCACGTGGCCAAAGTATTGGAATTTCAGCTTCAGCATCCGTCCTTCCAATGAATATTCAGGACAGGTTTCCTTTAGGATAGACTGGATAGATCTCCTTGCAGTCCAAGGGACTCTCAAGAGTCTTCTCCAACACCACAGTTCAAAAGCATCAATTCTTCGGCACTCAGCTTTCTTTATTGTCCAGCTCTCACATCCATACATGATCACTGGAAAAACCACAGCTTTGACTAGATGAACCTTTGCTGGCCAAGTAATGTCTCTGCTTTGTAATATGCTATCTAGGTTGGTGATAGCTTTTCTTCCAAGGAGCAAGCGTCTTTTAATTTCATGCCTGCAGTCACCATCTTCAGTGATTTTGGAGCCCAAAAAATAAAGCCTGTCACTGTCTCCACTGATATCCCATCTATTTGCCATGAAGTGATGGGAGCAGATGCCATGATCTTAGTTTTCTGAATGTTGAATTTTAAGCCAATGTTTTCACTCTCCTCTTTCACTTTCATACGTATGCTATGTAGTTCTCCTTCACTTTCTGCCGTAAGGGTGGTGACATCTAAATATCTGAGGTTATTGATATTTCTCCTGGCAATCTTGATTCCAGGTCGTGCTTCATCCAGCCTGGCCTTTCACATGATGTACTCTGTATAGAAGTTAAATCAGCAGGGAGACAGTATAGAGCCTTGAGATATTCCCTTCCCGATTTGGAATCCATCTGTTGTTCCATATCCAGTTCTAACTATTGCTTCTTGACCTGCATACAGATTTCTCAGGAGGCATGAGGAAAACATGGAATATGTGAGTCCAAACTAATACAGCTGGAAGGGGGAAATAGACAAATCTATAGTCCATGGAGTTGCAAGAGCCAGACATGACTTAACATCTAAACTACCACCACCACAGTTAGGATTTGGAACCCTAACACCCAATCTCAGTGACTTCTAGAACAACTAGACAGAAAACCATATAATGTTCCTAAAAATAACAAATTTTAAAGTTGGAGAATATATTAGTAGCTGCTGAGATTATGAATGGAGGGGGTAAGGTTGGTGTACCTATAAAGAGTTCTTGAGGGAGTTCTGTATCTGGATTGTGGTGGTTGTTATACAAATCCATGTGTATGATAAGATTGCTTGGAAATACACACACTCACAAATGCTTGATGTAAAAGTGGTGAAATCTGACTAAAGTATGCATATTTTACCAGGGTAAATTTCCTGTTGTTGATATTGTATTTGAATTATGTAAGATGGTAGCATTTGGCAGAACTGGTGTAGTGTCTCTAGAACCTCTGTGTATTTTTTCCAGCTTCCTGTGAATCTATAATTACTTCAAAATAAGTTTAAAACAAATAAATGAAGAAGAATGCTGACACCATTGTTTGCCCATGGGTTAGCTGGAATTGCATCTATACTTGCATTTATCCTTTTGTTGTCTTCACGTAAATGTATTCCTCTTTCTTGACCTGATTTGGATTGGGGTTGTAATCGCTGCCCCTGAAATATGTCCATCTGTGTTGTAGATTGAAAGTATGTGCCCTTCTGTTGTGACTGCAGAGTCCACAGGGCATCTGGGACCTGAGGCTGATGCTCTCCCTGCCCATCTGCAGAGAGACACCATGGCAACGGTGCTACGCATAGTAATTAGACCTCATTCTTGTCAGGTTTACTCCTAGCATCAGAAGCTAAAAATAGGACCATTTATTTCCCAGTGCAGGTGTAGCATCTGGGGCGACTGACTCTGAAAGGGGAGCCAAGCCCAGTAAGGAAGACCCTCTGGTTGGATACATCTACTGATGGATGTGACTGTGGATGAATATATCCACTTGGATAAAAAAATTTCTCAAATCTGTACAAACAGAAAGTTAACCATTTATGTATGATTAGCCTCTTTTTGCTATGATGATTGAATTCTCATGGCAAAACTGTTAGCCTTTGCCTTGATTCAGTTATATTCCAAGGCCAAACTTGCCTGTTACTCCAGGTATCTCTTGACTTCCTACTTTTGCATTACAGTCCCCTATGATGAAAAGGGCATCTTTTTTGGTGTTAGTTCTAGAAGGTTATGTAGGTTATCATAGAACCATTCAACTTCATCTTCTTTGGTATACATGGTTGGGCATAGACATGGATTACTGTGATATTGAACGGTTTGCCTTGGAAAAGAACAAGAGCATTCTGTCATTTTTATATTGCACTCAAGTACAACTCTTGTTGACTACGAGGGCTACTTCATTGAAGCAGGACAGACGCTAGCAAAGTTTTGTCAAGAGAATGCACTGGTCATAGGAAACACTCGTAAATTTGACTGCCAAGAATATAATCAATCTGATTTCCAACAATGCAAGAGATGACTCTACATGTGGACATCACCAGATGATCAATACCAAATCGGATTGATTATATTCTTGGCAGCCAAAGATGGAGAAGCTCTATAAAGTCAGCAAAAACAAGACAGGGAGATGCCTGGGGCTCAGGTCATGAACTCTGTATTGCAAAATTACGAGTTAAATTGAAGAATGTAGGGAAGACCACTAGGCTATTCAGGTATGACCTAAATCAAATCCCTTATGATTATACAGTGGAAGTGACAAAGAGATTCAAGGGATTAGATGTGATAGAGTGCCTGAGAAACTATGAACAGAGGTTTGTAACATTGTACAGGAGGCATTGAACAAGACCATCCCCAAGAAAAAGAAATGCATAAAGTCAAAATGGTTGTCTGAGGAGGCCTTACAAATAGCTGAGAAAAGAAGACAAGCTGTAGGCAAAGAAGAAAAGAATTATATTCCCATCTGAATGAAGAGTTCCAAAGAATAGCAAGGAGAGATAAAAAAGCCTTAAGTGAACAGTGCAGAGAGATAGAGTAAAAGAATAGAATGGGAAAGACTAGAGATATCTTCAAGAAAATTAGAGATACCAAAGGAACATTTCATGCAAAGGTGGGTTCAATAAAGGACAGAGACGGTATGAACCTAATGGAAGCAGATGTTAAGAAGAGGTGTCAGGAATACACAGAAGAACTATACAAAAAAGGTCTTAATGACCTGGGTAACCGTGATGGTGTAGTCACTCTCCTAGTGCCAGACATCCTGGAGTGTGAAGTCAAGTGGGCCTTAGGAAGAATCACTAAGAACAAATATAGTGAAGGTGATGAAATTCCAACTGAGCTATTTCAAATCCTAAAAGATGGTGCTGTTAAAGTGCTGTACTCGATATGCCAGCAAATTTGGAAAACTCAGCAGTGGCCACAGGACTGGTCAAGGTCAGTTTTCATTCCAATCCCAAGAAAGGGCAATGCCAAAGAATGTTTAAACTACTGAAAAATTGCACTCATTTCACATGCTAGCAAAGTAATACTGAGAATCTTTCAAGTTAGGCTTCAAAAGTATGTGAAATGACCACTTCCAGATGTACAAGCTGGATTTAGAAAAGGCAAAGAAACCAGAGATCAAATTGCCAACGTTTCTTGGATCATCAAAAAAGGAAGGGGATTCCAGAAAAGCATCTACTTCTGCTTTATTGACTACACTAGAGTCTTTGACTGTGTGGATCTCAACAAACTGTGGAAAATTCTTCAAGAAATGGGAATACCAGGTCACCGTACCTGCCTCCTGAGAAACCTGTATACAAGTCACAAAGCAACAGTTAGAACCGGATATGGAACAACAAACTGGTTCAAAATTGGGAAAGGAGTATATCAAGCCTGTATGTTGTCAGCCTGCTCGTATAACTTATATGCAGAATACATCAGGGGAAATGCCAGGCTCAGTGAAGCCCAAGCTGGCATCAAAATTGCTAGGAGAAATATTAATAACCTTAGCTATACAGATGGCACCACCCTAATGTCAGAAAGTGAAGAGGAACTAAAGAGCTTCTTGATGAAAGTGAAAGAGAAGAGTGAAAAAGCTGGCCTAAAACTCAGCATTCAAAAAATTAAGATCATGGCATACGATCCTATCACTTCATGGCAAATAGATACGGAAAGAGTGGAAACAGTGGCAGATTTTATATTATTGGGTTCCAGTATCACTGTTAATTGTGACTGCAGCCATGAAATTAAAAGATGCTTGCTCCTTGGAAGAAAAGCTATGACAAACATGGAGAGCATATTAAAATCAGAGACATCAGTTTGCCCAAAAAGTTTGGTAGAGTCAAAGCTATTGTTTTTTCCAGTAGTCATGTATGGATGTGGTAGTTAGACCATAAAGAAGGCTGAGTGGGGAAGAATGGATGCTTTTGAACTGTAGTATTGGATAAGAATCTCGAGAGTCCCTTGGATAGCAAGGAGACCAAGCCAGTCAATTCTAAAGGAAATCAGTCCTGAGTATTCATTGGAAGGACTGATGCTGAAGCTCCAGTACTCTGGCCACCTGATGGGAAGAGCTGAGTCACCAGAAAAGACCCTGATGCTGGTAAGGCTTGAGGGCGGTAGGAGAAGGCTGCAACAGAGAATGAGATGTTTGGATGACATATCGACTCAGTGAACATAAGCTTGTGCAAATCCCAGGAGATAGTGAAGGACAGGTAAGCCTGGCGTACTACAGTCCCTTGTGTTGCAAAGAGTTGGACACAACTGAACAACTGGCCAAAAACAGCAAACTCCTTTTTAGTGCTGTCTTTGATAGCAGATAGTCTTTGAAGATTGTAGTGTTAGTGCTTTTCTATAGTAATAGAAATGGGACTTCTGTGGTGGCTCAGTGGCAGACAGTCCACCTGCCAATGCAGGAGACATAGGAGACATGGGGTCAACCCCTGGGTTGGAAAGATTCCCCTGGAGAAGGAAATAGCAGCCCACTCCAGTATTCCTGCCTGGGAAATCCAATGACAGAGGTTTCTACTGGGCTCCAGTCCATAGGGTTACAAAGAGTCTTGGGGAGAGTTAGTGACAGAGCATGCACATAGTAATAGAAATGTGTATTGCTCTTGTGAAACATTGATAAAGATTAGAAGATGTAAGTCAGTCATCTGGGAGATGTATTTCTACTGTGAGTACACTTCTTTTTATGTACATCACAAGTTCTAAAGCTTCTGCTCATAAAAATGGGCCATGTTTTGATAATTATTAAAGATGACTTTGATTAAAATTGAGAAACAATGGAGAGGAATGACTACATACACTGTTGATTTAAAACATCAGTGTTGTCATAAAGGAGACATGGTTTGCGGGTATATAATCATCAGTTTGCTAACTTGGCTGAATTAACTTGAAACTCAACATCTACTATGTAACAAAATGTTTGTCATGTACTTTGTAGCAGTCACATTACCTGTTAGATGTGACAAGTATATTGGGACATTAGCATCAAAGTTCAGTTCAGTCACTCACTCATGTCTGACTCTGTGACCCCATGGACTGCAGCATGCCAGACTTCCCTGTCCATCACCAACTCCCAGAGCTTGTTCAGACTCATGTCTGTCGAGTTGGTGATGCCATCCAACCATCTCATCCTCTGTCCTCCCCTTTTCCTCCTGCCTTCAATCTTTCCCAGCATCAAGGTCTTTTCCAATGAGTCAGTTCTTCACATCAGGTGGACAAAGTATTGGAGTTTCAGCTTCAGCATCAGTCCTTCCAATGAATATTCAGGACTGATTTCCTCTCAGATTGACTGGTTGGATCTCCTAGCACCAAAGTGGCTAAGTACCTTCCCCGCCAATACTTTGGCAGAACCTGTGGGGTACATTTCAGGGTATTCTGTGCAAGTCCGGGCTCAGCCCTCTGCATCCCTCTCCATCCTGATGGCTGAGTAGTGCCTTTCTCTTTGGTATTTGTACTGTCATCATGGAGTGGCCCTGTTCCATCCCCACCCTCAACTTCTCTGCATCCTGCATGCATTTTCCTCACATACCTTGGGCATGTGAGTCTTTCTTCTTTATTGCCTTGCTGACTCTGAGAATATGTGTGCTGTTTCCATCTGCATTGCCCAAGTGACTTAGAGTATGCCCAGCCCAGAATGAGTGCTCAGCAAACGTTGCTGACTGACCGTGAGTAGGATGACCTGTGTGGACGTCCAGAGGGCTCTTGTGTACAGGTTCTCAGGAGGAAAAAGAAACCTTAATTTGGTTTGGATCTCATGTATCATTTTACTCCATGTCTTACTGATTCAAACAGTTATCTGTTTGTGTGTTTGTGTATGTGTTTTCTCCTGCGCATCTCACTGCTTGAGGATTCGTCTGATAATCAAGAACTACAAGTTTCCTTAATTGTGATCATCTTAGACTACTCAGTCTATCTGATTTTTACCTGCAATAATATGTCAATATGTCAATAATACCCCTCTAAATGCTTTTAGAGTTCATTGCCATTCATGTAGAGTGGTGGTGTCACCGAAAGGTATGTGTGGGGGGTTTCGCTGATTGCTGCTCAAAAGCCAGCAAACAAGCCAGGTTGGTGGAAAGTTTGCTTTATTTCAGATGCTGGCAACTGGTGGGGGGAGGCTGGCGGACGTCTCTCCCGAAGCCGACTCCTTCCCCACCGACAGGCAGGGAGTGAGAGCGTTTATAGAAGAGTTGGGGAGGGGGGAGGTTACTTGCAGAAACAGCACAGTTATCTCTACCAGTCATCTTCAGATTGGTCATCAGTGGTCTGACTAGCATCATCTTGGTTGTTTTAGGTACAGTTAATCTTTAGATCCGGGGTGCATTTGTTCTTTTCTTTGCAATCAGTTCTCAAAATTGTGGCAACTCAAGTCCTGGGTATCGTCTGGTAGTTATGTATGCAGTTATGTCGTTAGCTTCTGCACCTGGGGTTTTAGTATCTGTAAGACAGCTCACAGGCTGTGGCTCAGAATGTTATCTGCAGCCCTTGAGAAGGAACTAAAGGTCCTTGACTACCCTGAATGACTCCATTATTGTTCTTTAGTCTCCTTAGACTGGTTTCCCGTGTGTGAGCCTTTCTCGCTTCTCTGATTGAACTGGTTCTTTGATTAAAGTTTCCCACAGGCGGAGGGCAGGCAGAGGACATGGTCAGGGGGCAAGGCTCCATTTCAGTGGCGCTGGCGTCTCGTCCTGACGTCGTGGCAGGTGAGCACGGTGGGTGTCACAGGCCTCGGTTCACTTTGCAGGTTATGAAACTGATGCTCACAGGAGTGGTGACTTCTGTGGCTGGAAAAGGCTGAACTAGATGTAGAACTCAGGTGGTCTCAGTCCTGGGTACTTTCCTGCAAATGCAGAATTCGACCGCTGCTTGGAATGTGGCCCGATGTAGAGAATAGTTCTTACTGTCATAGCATTTTGAGTAGTTGCCAGCTGATTTGCATTCTAAATTTGGCAACTATTAACTCAGATATATTTATCCTCTTTATAGAAGTTCAGAAGAGAGAGATGAGAAAATTGACTAGGGATTTCAGAACTCCCTCACCATCTGAGATCAGGTCGCTTTCACTACAATATAGCAAAACTGTTTATTACAAATATTCAGTTCTATGGGCATAATCTGGAGAAGGAAACGGCAGCCCACTCCAGTGTTCTTGCCTGGAGAAGCCCGTGGACAGAGGAGCCTGGCAGGCTCCAGTCCATAGGGTCGCAAGAGTCGGACATGAGTGAGCGACTAAACAGAGAGAGAGGTGAATATAATTCCATGTCTTGCAATCAGCTAGATGTTGGGAGGGTCCCAGTTCCGCTCATGTATTCATATGCACATCTTCCCTCCTGAGGGTCAGGTCTCCTCTCAGGTGCTGCTCCCTAAGTGTGCGGTTTAAAGGGATTCCCGCAACTTTCCCCACAAAGCTGACAAAAGACACTTGCTGCCCCTCCTCTCAGTCTCCTGAATGCAGGCTGATACCTGTGGCCATGGCACCTGCCTGCTCAGGGGTACCGAGTTATGTGTGAAAACGCATGGTGGAATGCTGGAGAGGGTGTGGAGAAAAGGGAACCCTCTGACACTCTTGGTGGGAATGCAAACTAGTACAGCCACTATGGAGAACAGTGTGGAGATTTCTTAAAAAACTCGAAATAGAACTGCCATATGACCCAGCAATCCCACTCCTGGGCATACACACCTAGGAAACCAGATCTGAAAGAGACACGTGCACCCCAGTGTTCATCGCAGCACTGTTTATAATAGCCAGGACATGGAAACAACCTAGATGCCCATCAGCAGACGAATGGATAAGGAAGCTGTGGTACATATACACCATGGAATATTACTCAGCCATTAAAAAGAATTCATTTGAATCAGTTCTAATGAGATGGATGAAACTGGAGCCCATTATACAGAGTGAAGTAAGCCAGAAAGATAAAGACCAATACAGTATACTAACACATATATATGGAATTTAGAAAGATGGTAACAATAACCCTATATGCAAAGCAGAAAAAGAGACACAGATGTACAGAACAGACTTTTGGACTCTGTGGGAGAAGGCGAGGGTGGGATGTTTAGAGAGAACAGCATTGAAACATGTATATTATCAAGGGTGAAAAAGATCACCAGCCCAGGTTGGATGCATGAGACAAGTGCTTGGGCCTGGTGCACTGGGAAGACCCAGAGGGATCGGGTAGAGAGGGAGGTGGGAGGGGGGACTGGGATGGGGAATACATGTAAATCCATGGCTGATTCATGTCAATGTATGACAAAAACCACCACAATATTGTAAAGTAATTAGCCTCCAACTAATAAAAAATAAATGGGGGGAAAAAAAAAACACATGGTACTTTCTTTGCTATCGAACCATTCTCTTGACAAAGAGGATTTTTTCCTCCCTCATTTACAGCTTCCTTTTTCCACTTTTCTTTATTCAAACTAGGAGGTGACCACCATGGAAGATGTGACACTTGAATTAACTTTGTTCACATTAGGTTTGAAGATGATCAGCATTTCACTTCCCCATCATCATGATACTGAAATTGTTATTTACTTTTGGGTGTTAAATTTTCTTTTTTTAATTTTAATTTTATTTTGATACATAGTTGATTAACAGCGTTGTGTTAGATTCAGGCATACAGCAAAGTGATTCGGTTTTACATGTACGTGTCTCCTTTTTCATATTATTTTCCCATTTAAGTTATTACAGAGTATTGAGCAGAGTTTTCTGTGCTATACAGTAGATCCTTGTTGGTTATTTGTATTGCAGCACTTCATTTTTCAAACAGAAAATGAGCCTTAAACAAACCGAAAAATAGTGTTATCTTTTGAAACATGTAACAGTGAACCCTTCAGGTCACTCCGTCTAGCAGTGCTCCTAACAGACTCACCTTTCCCCAAATCTCAGGCTTTTTTAAAGCGTAAGTCCCACTCCTCTAGTCTTAAGAGTGAAGTCTAATGGAAATTTATTTGGCTAAATGGAAAAGTAAAAATATATTTCAGGGGCAGAAATGGAATTGCTTATAGGAACTGTTGAATAAGTTTATGTAGTTACTCTCACCATTGACTTGCTGTAAAAGTGGGGATCCTGTGACTTTCTGTATTGTTGAATTCTAGTTTTGAGTGTTTCATTTCAGTTGGCAACATAGCACTCCTGGGGATGTTTGAGATCAAAACAGCAAATTTCCGTTTGACTGCCAATCAGTATGGGGAGAAGAAATCTTAGCATTAGTTCGGAGCTGTGTGAGTACCTACAGAGGCAACATAATGAAATGTAAGGAATATGGACTTTGGAGTGACACAGATGCACATTCGTTTGAGCATTTATTATTGCTATATTGTAAGTACGTTAAAAGTGCTTCTTGATGCTTAGGTATCTATGAACTAGAAATGATTACCTTCTGTTCCTCATGTGTTTGCTATGAATATTTAATGGGATTACCATAAGGAACTAACAGTATCTGGGACATACCATGTTGTCATTAATATTCCCTTTTCTGACTGATAGCTGACTGTCTTCATCTGGGATTCTACTCACAGTTGGATCTATGAGTGGCTAGCTTGTTATCTAACATCCATCTCCAGTTTTTCCCAGACAAGTCTTGATTACTAAACTAAGGCAAGTTATTAAAAGGCTGGATTTCACTGTCAAAATCACTTTGGATTACATTCCACAATTGAATTCAAGGTGGAGAATTACACACCATTACCAGTTTTCTCTGAAATCTGAAAAGCAGTGAGGAAAGAGAGGCCACTCACCATTGGATAATACTACCTCAAAGGGGAGGACAGCTCAGCTAAATAAGGCACTAAGGAAAACATGCCTGTCCACAGAGGGCAGAAGGTAAACTACAAATGAGGTCCAGCTGCTGGTCATAAGTCCACTCCAGCCCACAGCAAGCCCAGCACTTGTGAGTTCAGATGAAGTAGTAGCTTCTGAAGATCATAGTGAAAAAGCTTAAGCATACACTGAAGGCTTTGTACATGTGTATGTACTTAGTTGTCGCTGACTCTTTGCAGCCTCACGGACTGTAGCCCTCCAGACTCTTCTGTCTATAGAATTATCCTGGCAAGAATTCTGGAGTGGGTTGTCATTTCCTCCTCCAGGGGATCTTCCTGACCCAGGGATCGAACCCATGTCACTTATGTCTCCTGCATTGGCAGGCAGGTTCTTTACCACCAACGCCACCTGGGAAGCCCCACTAAAGGGTATATAAATCCCCCAAATAGTGGGTGGTATTTTCCTTCTATCTAAATACAAAAGGAAAGGTGTTGCTTCCTGCTCTGAGACCAGAGCTCTTGGGTACCAGTGTTTGTTATTATCAGTATTTGTCATAACACATCCAGTGCTAGAACCCAGATCACAAGGATCTCAAAGCCTAGATGATGATTCTGAAAATCCTATGGTGTAAAGAATCTGCCTGCAATGCAGGAGACCTAAGTTCAAACCCTGGGTCAGGAAGATCCTCTGGAGAAGGAAATGGCAACCCACCCCAGTATTCTTGCCTGGAAAATCCTATGCATACAGGAACCTGGCAGGCTACAGTCCATGGGGTCACAAGAGTCGGACACAACTTAGCGACTAAACCAGCAACCATGCTTAAGATACTTAAAGAAAAAATGTTGTTTGCAGCAAACATAATCATGCCTCTGAGATTTTCTAAGGGACCTGCTTTTTTGAGTCATTTAATTATTATAGATAATATTTGCTTCTTAAATTTAGGAAGAATGAACTGAGGTTTCTTTTTGTACTAAAGCCGTGGCACAACTTATACTTTTGGAGTTGAAAGTGACAGGAGAGGTAGACAGCTAGCTCTCTTATTTTTAGGCAAGGAAGCTACAGCCCAAGTAGGTGAGTCACTTAGTGATGGCAGAGTGGACGCTAAGCTCAGGCTGTCGCCTGAACCACACTGCCGCAGAGGAGGCAGACTTCAGCAGGCTGCTTGTGTTTGATGTCTGCAGAAACATGCATGTCAAAAAGAGGAAAGGAAGACACCACAAATGGAAGACTGATTTGTCAAGATATGTCAGTTAGCGGTTTAATAACTGTAATAGACCAGAAGTGTCGTGAGAAGAATAATCCCACATCTGAAGAGAAATCTTGGCAAAGGGCACATTTTGTCTACTAGCAGGAGAAGAAATACAGGTGATACAACTTACATACAATTGATAAAAGCAAATGAAAACAGTATTGAGGTTTATTTGGCTACTGTATACTAAAGCAGCTAAAAATGCAGGTGCCTGTGGTGAGGCCAGGCTTCCCAGCATGGATGCGACAGATTCCTGGGTACCCATGCCTGGGGGCTTCTCCATGTGAGTGTAACTGGACCGTGGGCGTTCACTTCCAGTGTGTACCTCAAGAAACAGTTAATAGACTGGAAACTTACCTTTGTGTCTATGAAGGTATTCATCACCGTATCATTCATAACACTCCAGAATAAGGGGAGCAGTTTCAAAAATTTATGGTACATCCATATAATAGTTTCTGAATGTAATAAAGTAATCTTCAAAGAATGTTCAAAGTTGAAATGTTACTGAATGTCAGTTTGTATTTCAAAGCACAATGAGGCCAAACAAACTGAAATGTCAAGAGTTTGGAGCAGGGCCAAGCAAGGAGATGGGTGGCTTGTGCTTAAAATACCTCAAACTCCCTGAAAGTGAAAGTGAGAGAAAGTGAAGTCACTCAGTCGTGTCTGACTCTTTGCAACCCCGTGGACTGTAGCCCACCAGGCTTCTCCGTCCATGGGATTCTCCAGGCAAGAGTACTGGAGTGGGTTGCCAGTTCCTTCTCCAGGAGATCTTCCTGACCCAGGGATCAAACCCAGGTCTCCTGCATTGCAGGCAGACGCTTTAACCTCTGAGCCACCAGGGAAACTCCCTGAAGGGTTTCAGAAAACATTTTTAAAAGGAAAGTGAAGGAGGGGCACCGCAGGGTACATGATCAATTCCAGCACAATTCTGATTGATTGATATTTCAGGTAACAAGGCAGTGTCACAGAGGTTAACATTATCAATCCTTAGGCACCAGAAGGTCTGGGGGTTCATGATCATCAAGTAGTTAATTTCTCCCACTTGGTTGTGGTTTTAGCATTTGTAAAACAACTGAGGAACTGCACATCATATTCTATTCTCTGGGTAGTTCAGACAGCAGAGGAAACGGGGGAGATATGTCTCAGAAAGGTCCATAGTGTCCTGCTTGGCAGAAGGATGTTCAAAATGCAATTTTATACCAATGACACACATAGCACAAAATTCAGTATAAACATGATCCCAGTTATATTAAATTAATCACACGTGCACAGCATCAACATGTAAGACAGTACAGGCAACTGTGGTGATGGGCCGGTGTGGTGGGGGGGTTGTCTTCTTTATTCTTTCAACTGTTCTACAGCAAATAGAGATTATTTTTATAACTGGAAAGAGGAATACACTTATTTAAAAGTAATTTACAAAGTTAAATTAAAATTAAACCTATTTTAACACTATATTCAAGCTAGGCTTCAGCAGTACGTGAACTGAGAACTTCCAGATCTACAAGCTGGGTTTAGAAAAGGCAGAGGAACCAGAGATCAAATTACCAACATTCACTGGATCACATGGAGAAAGCAAGGGAATTCCAGAGAAACATCTGCCTCACTGACTACACTAAAGCCATTTATTGTGTGGATCATAACTGTGGAAAATTCTTAAAGAGATGGGAATACCAGACCACTTTTCCTGTCTCCTGAAATACCTGTGTGTGTGTCAAGAATCAACAGTTAATTCTGGACATGGAACAACTGACTGGTTTCAAATTGAGAAAGTACGTCAAGGCTGTATAGTGTCACCCTGCTTATTTAACTGATATGCAGAGTACATCTTGTGAAATGCTGGGCTGGATGAATCCCAAGCTAGAATCAAGATTGACGGGAGAAATATCAACAACCTCAGACATGTAGATGATACCACAGTAATGGCAGAAAGTGAAGAGGAACTAAAATGCCTCTTGATGAGGGTGAAAGAGGAGAATGAAAAAGCTGGCTTGAAACTCAACATGAAAAAAATAAGGTCATGACATTTGTTCCCATCACTTTGTGGCAAACAGAAGGGGAAAAAGTAGAAGCAGTGACAGATTTTCTTGGACTCCGTGATCACTGTGGATGGTGACTATAGCCATGAAATTAAAAGACTCTTGCTCCTTGGAAGGACAGCTATCTCACCAGTTTCCTATGTCCATGGGATTTCCCAGGCAAGAATACTGGAGTGAGTTGCCATTCCCTTCTCCAAGGGATCTTCCCAACTCAGGGGATCAAACCACAGTCTCCTGCATAACAGGCAGATTCTTTACCATCTAAGCCACAAGGGAAGCCCCTGTGATAAGCCTAGACAGCTTATTAAAAAGTAGAGACATCACTTTGCCAACAAAGGTCTGTGCAGTCAAAGCTATGCTTTTTCCAGTTGTCATGTATGGATGTAAGAGTTGAATCATAAAGAAAGCTGCACACTGGGGAACTGATACTTTTGATTTGTGCTGGAGAGGACTCTTAAGAGTCCCTTGGACAGCAAAATCAAACCAGCCAATCCTAAAGGAAATAAACCCTGAATATTCATTGGAATGACTGATACTGAATCTGAAGCTCCAGTACTTTGGGCACCTGATGTGAAGAGCCAACTCACTGGAAAAGTCCATGATCCTGGGAAAGACTGAAGACAGAAGAAGGGGCGGCAGAGGATGAGATGGTTGGATGGCATCACCGACTGAATGGCCATGAATTTGAGCAAAGTCTAGGAGATTGTGAAGGAGAGAAGAGTCTGGTGTGCTGCAGTCCGTGGGGTGGCAAAGAGTCGGACATGACTTAGCAACTGAACAACATCAACAATGAACTGATTAGCCATAACATTTATTTTTTTTTTTTTTAGCCATAACATTTAAAATGTTGGGGATATGAAACCCTGTATGTTCATGGCACATCTGCAGATCACATTAAATGACTCCCTCATACCTCTTAATTTGGAGGTGTTATTTCCATCTGGGATCTATTGCTTGAACATTCAAGCAGTTTATTAGTTCTGGTAAATGTTATAGTCATGATCTGCTTGAATATTTTTCCAAGCTGCTTACCGAATTTTCCATAATCCTTTAAAAAAGGAACTTACCTGATTATTCAGATACCACAATTTATTCCTTCTCAATTTCTACTTGCTTCTTATATATAAAAAAATAGACTGATGACTAACATTTATTCAGTGTACCAAGAACCTTTCATATGTGGTTTTATGTTGTCCTCATGTGGTCCTGTTTTAAAGTTGAGGACAGGCAGGAATAAGAGGTTTATTTTTTGGTTTTATTCTTTATTCTCTCCCTCCCTTTCATGCTTCATGTCATTCATTTCCAAGTTTCTGTATCCCAGACCCAGAATAAATCAATATAAAATAATATTTTAATTGTCACTGTGCAGTGATTTGATTTGCCCTTCATTTAGGATCCAACCCAGTGGTCTAGGAAATTGTGAAGCTACATGCCTTGGATTTTCAACTATCAATTGGAGATGAGCTTTCACTTAAGCTAATGTTCACCTTTCTGTTGACGATTGCCAAAAAATGTTTATGGCTTCCACTTATAGTTTCATTAATACACTTATATTTAATGTATTTATGTTAGATATAAATTTATGTCTTTGCAGGATTATGGGTGATACCATAAGTGAAAATTCTGGTTACTTTTTATTTATTTTAATCTGGATCATTTTCTTTGTCTCTGGGAACGTACCAGTCAAGAGTAGTAACACCATAAGAATTATTTCCATTTATAATCGACTTGCCATTATTTCCCTCAGCAGCTACAAATGGGCTGTAATTACCAACATTTCTTTAGTTGGAAACCACCAATAGAGGGGATTTTAAAATAATCTTTTTGCATAGTTCTGAATATATTTAAATGATTTCACAAGTCAGTACACCCTCTGATTTTTATCAACAATAGCAGAATACTGAGGGCTATTCTAAACCTGATGTTAAAGGAACTATTTTCATTTATTGCTGAAGACAGAGGGATCTTCTGACAGGTCATTTCTTCCCTTACATTATCATACAAAAGCAGTATACAGATGTCAGTAGAATTAGATGAAGTGCTAAGCCCTATTTGCTGTTTAGGTTTTTAATTAAATGCACTAATTATAGAAAAATATATTCACATTGTTGCTAGAACTGTTCCAGGTCTTTGCTCAAAACCTGCCAACTCCTACCTTTAGCAGAGGTTAACAAATCTTTGAGTGGAACAAATCTTTAAGTTAAAAGGTTCAGAGATAAGAAGGGAAGCTACAACCCCCCAACACACCCCTAGAAAACCCAAACACCAGATGGAACAAGCTGGGACCAAGATGACCATGAATCTGACCTCCAACAGACCCTGGGTCTCATGATGCACTGATAGTTACTCTCCTGGCACGTTAAACGACACACCTTCTGGTGTCCAGGGCAGGGCGGTAAGGACCACCAAAGGATCGAAAGAGAGTGACCCCACGCCATTTCCTCAAGCCCTGAATCCTCCCTGGTAGATTAATGTTTATGCCTCCCCATCTCAGCCTTACTCCCCCGCCTTTGTCTTCAGTTTTTAAAATTAAATCCTGATCTGTGAGCTTAGTTTCCATTTCTCCATGCTTTGGCCAGTGCCCGAAGCTTGTGTTATTTTCATCTTAGCTTTGGTTTCCTTATTTAACTGCCCAGACTCCAAAGGAGAAAGAATCTTCCCCCGTTGACATAACTGCCATGGGTTGGGGGTAGTGATTACCGCCAGCTCCTAATTTTCAGGTTGGAATCCATGTCTTATTTATTATTACTTTTTTTGTGGCTGCAGCTTCCTCATCCTGAAAATTGACAGTGCCTCCTCACAAAACTGATTTATGTGTACATGGAGTTGATGTCTGTGGTGCTAAGAAAGCTACTGGATCCTCTCCTTCTGCAGATTAATTTTGTGACATTGCTCTCCTTTGAAATTCACTCCTTTGTGATGAGATGTGCTGCAGTCATTTAAAATGCAAATTATCATAGCTGGGTAACAGAAAAATGCACTTCCAAGGGTCCAGGTCGATTTGGGAAGATTCTCTAGGGCTGGGAGTTGGGAGGCAGAAATGACTAAGGCGGAGGAAAGAAGTAGACAGTGCCTGAGAAACAGCATCTCGGGGGATGATCCACTGTGAACTGTGCTGCCTGGGGGTGACTGCCAACAGGCGGGCAAGGCCAGGTGGGGGCCTCATCCTGCAGGCAGGCTCGCTCAAAGCCAAGCCCCAATCGGCAGCACTGGGAAGAGGGCACCTCGGGAGCACCCACCTAAAACAGAGTAAGGGGACGGGTACTCCCGAAACAGCATGAGGGAACGGGTGCTCCCGAAACGGCGCGAGGGGACGGCTGCTCCCGAAACGGAGCGAGGGGACGTCTGTTCCCAAAACGGCGAGAGGGGATGTCTGTTCCCAAAACGGCGCGAGGGGACGGGTGCTCCCGAAACAGAGCGAGGGGACGGCTGCTCCCGAAACAGAGCGAGGGGACGGCTGCTCCCGAAACGGCGCGAGGGGACGTCTGTTCCCAAAACGGCGAGAGGGGATGTCTGTACCCAAAACGGCGCGAGGGGACGGGTGCTCCCGAAACAGAGCGAGGGGACGGGTGCTCCCGAAACAGAGCGAGGGGACGGGTGCTCCCGAAACAGAGCGAGGGGACGGGTGCTCCCGAAACAGAGCGAGGGGACGGGTGCTCCCGAAACGGAGCGAGGGGACAGGTGCTCCCGAAACAGCGAGGGGACGGGTGCTCCCGAAACGGAGCGAGGGGACAGGGTGCTCCCGAATCGGAGCTAGGGGACGGCTGCTCCCGGGATGAGACGGGGAGGCAAAGAGCAGGCAAATACATGGCTCTAGAGAAAACCATGTATAAAGAACAAGTGACAGTTTTCACACTTGGATCTGATCTATCTGATATGTATTTGGCTTATCGCAAGCCCTCTGGCTCTCCCCTGGGTTTCTGAAGCTCCTTTGCTGGATATCAAGTTGTAAGCAGATTTGCCAGGCTTTGCTGACAGAGCATGCTCACTGTGATTGCCTGAGACAGGCTTCTCTGGAGTGCCAGCCCTCTGATGGCAAGGTGGAAGGACCCAGGGCTGGAGCCAGAATAGGGGTCTACCCGGCAGGTGTTACTGAGGCCTCAAGAGGCTAAGACTAATTACAGTTCTGATGCTGTTATGGAGAAATGATTTAATCATCTGAAATGTTTTGATTTTTGTTGCATGAAGGGTTATTTGGAAAATACCAGTGCTCACTCTGCAGAACAAGGGAAAATGATTCTCTTGCTCTTTCTTTCTTTCTTTCTTTGTAGCCTCTACAAAGTCCTTGCAGGATTTTGACGTAGTGGGAGTCAGTACTGGTGAAATATCAGTCAGCATGTTTTACAGCAATTTTGCTAAGTTATCCTTGTCTGAGGGATGTTAGTTTTCAAGTGGAATGATAATTATTTGTTTTTAACCTGCATGTTCTAATTGGGCATACTGAATATGGGTCCTCTTTGAGAACTCTGACTCTCAAAGGATTTTGAATGACTCAGTAATCTTCCTATAAGTTGCTGAAGCAAAGGATCTTTTTGTTCTGAATATCTTCATCTTTGATAAATATAAAATGCTTCACTATTAAATAGTTGTTCTGTTGGATAAAACTTTGAGAAATGTAGTATTTACTTTTGAAGTAAATCAAATTATTCTTTGGGGATAATAGAGCAAGGAATGAAACAATTCCTTTGTTACAAAAACACATTATAAAATATTGTTTTTATGACAATACCTCTATATTTTCTTGGTAGGTGAATATCAAAAGTGGATTTTCAAAGGTGAATTTGTTCCCCTCAGCATGGACTTTTCCATGATATCCCAGGCTTTGGTAAGGAAAATGATATGACTAAATAACAGTTGAACACGAACCTAAAGTGTTTGAGAATTTGGGGTTGCTGGAGGGAGACTGCAATACCTGGTGTAAGGGAGAAAAAATTCTTTTTCCTCTGTCCAACTTAGAGTCTTTGTCTGGGGCTCTGCAAATTAGCCTGGCAAAAGACAGATTAGCAAGAGGAAAACAAGCAAAGCTGCTTTAAATCTCAGTGATGAGAAGCTCAAAAGGGTAGTTGGAATTGGGGCTATAGTATCTTAACAAAAGAACAATTTGTAGAGAAATTTTTTTGCACTTGATTAGATTTTATTTCTCAGAAAGGCAGCATTCATTTCAATTTTGTCTAACAGCTTACATAATCATGGAGTTTTTAAAAATGTTAATCAAGAAGTTTCATCTTCATCTACAAAAGTCAGGCTGTGTTGCTGAATACAGTCGAGACTGTAAGCATACACATTAAGCCCATCAGATGAGATGAGGGAGAGGGCTTCTAGGATAGCAAGTTGTAGGCACACGTGAGGGGAACTCATGGCAGAGAAGGGCGAGCTAGATGGTTTCTTGGCACCATCTCACCTCCCGCGATAAAACTGACTGGTACTGAGTGTGGGGGAGGTGGACACCTTCACGAGGGGACTGTGTTCTGTTTTCAGGTGAGCAGGGGAGGGGTTCTTCCTGTGTCTGCCTTTTCTTAGTTGCACTCAGCTCGCAGTAACCCTTGTCCCAGAGGGGCACCCTGTGGAGTGGCTCGCTAGGAACTCCTCCTCTGGCCCAGTGTGAGTCAGCATAGAGGCAGGACTACCCTGGGTCCAGGAGGGGCGGCGAGAGCAGGTCAGGGGACACAGGCTTGGGTGGATGTGCCCTGGGCCTAAGACTGGAGTTTCGATCTCAGTCCTCATCTCCCTTACTGCCTTGATTTCCTCCAGGAAGGAGGTAGCTCCCGAATACTAGGACCGTCTGCAGATGAGAGAGCCTTCCCCATGTCCAGAGTTGTGGGAGAACGGCCGTGGACAGAAGTGGATGAGTCCCAGAATGCTGGTAGCTCCTGGAGCACCAAGAGCACAGCTTTCCACGGATTTTTATCCCTGGGATGTCCCTCTACTTCTGCTTTTTCTTCAGTTTCTGCTAAGCTGTTTGCCTTCATCACGTGGAAATCCTACTCCTCACCTTCACCTTCAAATCCAGACCCGTGAGCCGCTTCTCTTAGCCCTCCAGCCTCCTGCCAGCCCTTTACTCTGGTCTCAGGGGTGGCCAGCTCACTAAGAGTAAGCGCCCCCGGCTTTGCTGTGGCTTCCCAAGCTCACACGCTCGGCCTGACCTCTTGAGTCTGCACCCTCCTGCCCTTCTCTGCAGATTCACTGACTGCTGTCTTCTTAGCTGGTCCAGTGCATGCAGCTCTGTGCCTGCCGGGGCCACTCACCTGGCCTCAGCTCTCTGCCTGGACCTTCCCCCCAGTCCCTCCTGAGGGCCCGTCATCACATCATTGATCTTTCCTTCACTGTCCTTTTCAGAGGGCTTCTCTGTCCCCTCCGTCACAATAGCATTCTTGTGCACCACTGCTCTCTGCTCCTTCAGTCCACGCGGTTTTCCTGGAAGCCCTTGCCATGTCTCATAGTTCTTAATTTGCCTCCAGTTGTCCGTGTGCCCCCAGTGAGCTCTGCTCGGCCTGTGTGTGCCGCTCTGGGAGCAGCAGCTGATCAACGGGAACTGTGTCTTCTGCGTTGCACTGCCTTATCACTTTTCTTTAAAGATTGCATTTGTACCTTCTTAACTCATTTCTGTCTGGCTGTCCTGGATGTAAGTAACCACTTTTTGTCCTTTTATTGTCGCTTCCTGGACACTCAGCCTGTCCAAATGTCTTGCAGACTTCATGGGTTCAGTGTCTTCTGCTGCCTTATAGTTTACACTATCCAGCTGAACCACGTCCTTGGCTTTGTTTCTGCTACCACCAAGCCCCAGGGCACCTTTTTCTGACTTCTCCACTGATGCGGGGCCAATCCTTTGCTGTCAAATTCCCTCCCTCCCTCGGGAGTTTGTGAGTGTGCCTGGAAATGCTGACATGCACCATGATGCCTCGCCAGGGGAGAGCCCTGACTTCATCTTTGAGTGGAGGGATCTGAGGATGTTTGCAGCTGGAGGGAAGCAGCCAGCAAAGGGGAGGTGTGTGAGCCCCCAGAGGAGGCCTCAGGAGCAGAGGACATGGTCTTCTTCAGCAGTGCCTGCCCCTCTCTCGCACCCTGCCTCCACGCTCAGTGTGGAGGTGCACAGCTTGTGGACGCGCCAGTGTCCTCTGTGCAGCCCTCTGCTTTGCTTCCACTTCTTCAGTCTTCCTTCAGCCCTCGCTCACTCTGTCGAACCACTCAGCTGTTCTTCAGGCTCAGTCTGAGGCTCCTGGTGCCTCTCCCCAGATGCATGCCCCCATCCGCTCTCACCTGCGTCACCCTTTCTCAGAGCACTTTCTTTCCTGCCTCACCAGGTATTTATGTGTTTCCTCTCACAAGTGCACCTTGATGATGGAGCCAGAAAATTGTTTACTTCAAAATCCAGCTTGCTTTCTGCCTCCTCTCTTGAGCATTTGAAACTACCCATGTCCACATGGTTTGTGTGTTTTGCTGACCTTTCAAAACGTATTAAAATTTTTCATCTTCAGCACATATTTATTTTGTAATTGGGAGTTTTCACCTTTTGATCACCATTGTGCATTTCATCCCCCACCCCCATAATTTGGCATTCAGCATTCTGGTCTCTGTATTGATGATCCTTTTTTGTTTTGTTTTGTACACTCCACATATAGGTGAGATCATATAGTATCTGCCTTTCTGTGTCTGACTTATTTCACTTAGTATAATGCTTTCAAAGTTCATTCATGTTGTCACAAATGGCAAAGTTTCATCCTTTCTAATGGCTGATATATGTATATACACATGCACCCACACATACATACATCTTTATATATTTCATCTATCAGTGAACACTTAGATTGTTTCCATGTCTTGACTATTGTAAATACTGTTACAGTACCCATGGAGAAGGGCATGGCAACCCACTCCAGTATTCTTGCCTGGAGAATCTCGTGGACAGAGGAGGCTGGAGGGCTATAGTCCATGGGGTTGCAAAGAGTTGGACACGACTGAGCAACTAATACGAATGGAAACATGGGGCTGAAGATTTCTTTTCCAGTTTGTGGTTTCATTTTCTTTGAATAGTTACCCACAAGCTGGAGCTTGATTTCTGCCTCTTCTCTGGAACATTTAGGACTACCCATCCCCACACAGTTTTTGTTTTCTCTTGACCTTTCAAAATTCATATAAAAAAAAATCAAGAATCGCTCCCTTCTTCAACAATGCTCCTAGTCTTCTTAAATATTTCAGATATTTAAGACTGTCACCCTATGAACTTGTGAGCTCAAGGATGGATGGTCAATAAATGACAGCCCTCAATACGTGGTAATGCAAAGACTATCTTAAAGGATTAATTTATTCATGAGTGTAAATTGTTTCAGAAAGGATAGTAAGCAACCTCCAGAATTGGATATTTTAGTTCTTAAATATCTTTTCAAGAATCCACTGTAAAACAAGAATAGATGGTTAAAATGCAATTGACGATACTAGAAACCTAGGAAATGTTGAATCTGTGTCTATGTGAATGTATATTCCTGGTGACAATTTTGTTGAAAAGGGAGATGGTATGTAAATTGATTTTATATAAACTGATTCTCTGCTACATAAAGGGAGGTGGGGACACATGAGGAAGTAAAGGTCTGTATGGTTCTGCTCAGATAAGTAACCGAACTGTGAGATTTGGTAAGGGAGCTAAGGAGACAAACAGAGCCATCCTCCGCAAATTATACAGCCTGACAGATGCTGAATTGCTCCTGAATATTATGTGGCTATGGATCAGAGCAATAAGGATTCTATTTGGGAACATGCTTTGGAACAACCATGGCTTGATAGAGGAGATGTGACCCTTTCTCCTGATTCTATTTTGAATTGTTTAGATAGGTTGTGTGTATGTTGTAGATGTTTCATTTGTTCATTCAGTCCTGTGTTTTAAGTGACAGAACACTTGACTTTAAATTCATTATTTTGTATACATTAGCAGACCCTTTAATCTCCTCTGAGTCCACTCTTAGTAACATCTCAATATCTGTTTTAGACAGAAAACAGTGATCTTGAGTCTTCTGAAACACTGCCTTATGGAGGCTATCCACAGAAATATTTTAGTTTATAATGAATAGATGAGCAATATTATATGAAAGTCTTTTAAAATATTATGTGCATTGTGACTTAGATATCTTATTTTGTTGAATATAGAAAAGCGGGAACCTATTCTTAACTATTAACTTAAAAAAAGAGATGATGTGCTTTCATTTGTATGGAACCAGAAAAAATGTACATGTATTTGTTACTTTATTCATGCTCTTCTCCTCCCAGTTCTGGGGTTTTGCATGACAGATAAGGTGTTTGGGGCCCTGATAGAGGCACTGCTATGATTCCCTGTGTCCTAGAAAGCTTGGTATGTGGATCTGACAGCTACAAGCTCAATGGAATGAGTTTGAAGGTTACAGTGGAAAGACATTGCTGCTGTTACACAGATAAACAGTTTTACAGTTGGCAGAAGCCGTGGAAGGAAGTCACATGCAAGGAGCTTTGGTGAGCCCAGGGAGCCCCTCACACGGCAGGTGCCTCGTGCAGATCCTGCAGGCCTATTTACCCCAACCCTGGTTGACATCTGCCCAGGTGTATCATCCTTGTGAAGGAGACTGTATCTAACTTTTAAATTCATTTTTCATGGAAACTCCCTGCTAATTCCACCCATGGCACTGGTTGGCGTTCCACCACCAAAGCAGAGGAAGGTGTGGGCTGTCATGTGTAGGTTCTGGAGGGGGACTGAGTGCCCAGTGTGAGCACCTCTAAGTGGGATGCCAGCCGAGAGGCGCAGAGCAGGGGCAGGAGGCCCGAGGGGGCGCGAGGTGGCTGAGGAAGATCCCGGAGCACCTGGGAGGTGATGACCTGAGCTGGGGCTGCTCTGCTTCCAGGCGACATCAGTTTCCCTGTGGGACAGGGACCCAGCAGGGAGAAGGTCAGTTTGGTGCCCATGAGGCTCCTGAGGGGCCCTGCGGAGCCTGAGCCACTGGGACCTGGAGGAGTGAGGCCAGGTGCCCATGTAGGTGTCAGGCCTCTACTCGCCAGCTCCAGATACACGTGCCTGCTGATTCACAAGGAACGCCATGACTTGGTACGGGTACTCTGCTGGTTGAATTTCTAGCTGGGCCAGTGAGGAGGCTGAGCACAAGTCCTTCCATGCATGCTATCACTTCTCTCTGGTTCTCAGTGTTTGATTGTGTGACACAAAATGGGTCAATTGTAGGGTGACTGATAATAGAATTCTGGAATTCCAAGAGGAATTTATCTCCATCGATGTACTCCCCTCCTAACATGTGTTCCCCTCCTTTTTTGATCAAAATAAATTTGTTTTGAATATTGAATTTAAAAAATCATACCTATGAGGTGTGTTGTAGAAATTTAGATACAACAGCTGATGATTCCAGGGGCCCTGCACTCAGCTGCCTCCCTGTCTCCAGTGCAGTGAGGAGGAAAAATTGCCCAGTTGCATTCTGGCAATTTGAAATTGGGAAAACTGTAAGTAAGTGAACTTCAAGAAGCTCATCCTTGGAATGTGAAACCTCTAAGAAGTCCTTCATGAGTTTGTATAAAAAGAAAGTGAAAATGAAAGTTGTTGAGTCATGTCCAACTCTTTGTGACTGCATGGACTATAGCCTGCCTGGCTCCTCTGTCCATGGGATTCTCCAGGCCAGAATGCTGGAGTGGGTAGCCGTTCCCTTTTCCATGGGATCTTCCTAACCCAGGGATCGAACCCAACCCAGGAATTGAACCCAGGTCTCCCTCGTTGCAGGTGGATTCATTACCATCTGAGTCACAGGGAAGTCCTAAGTTATAGGAAAGTTAAAGAACTAAAAATATGTTCCTTAATTCCTGTCTGTTGAGAACAGTTGAGATATATCCAGGTCTATGGATTGGTTTTATTCATTTCTTTAGGAAGATTATGTAAGAAATAATTGCATTGTAAATATTTTTTTCATTGGTTTTTCTTTTTTTAACATCAGAACATATAAAGATTGAAAACAATTATTTCAAGAATAAAAAAGCAAGTCAGAATGGTTGTGTTTACTCAATATCCAAGTAAGTTGAGTAGTGATTTTCAAAGATTACCATATAATTTCAAATTCAAGGGATGGTATATATATTTGGTCTAATATAAACTGGGCAGTAATAAATGACTTAAATATGGAAGCCAGGTGATTTCAGATCATTAATACTAACAGTTCATTAAATAGTGTGTTTAACTGAAGAAAAATAGATTAATATGGATATTAGCTTATGTGGCATATGTGAGAGAATTGGGCAGACCAGACGGTACTCTCGACTCTTCTCTCCTAGTGATGCCTAGTTTCCTCTACAGAGGGTAACTTCCATCCTTAGAAATATAAAACTTACCATAGAGAGTGCCTTTTTGTTGTTCGTCTATAATATACACTTGAAAGATCAAACAAGTGCAGTGAGTGCTCACATGTGCCTAGCAGGATAAATTAATAAGTCACTTACTGGGACATTTGGAAATTTAAGAGCCAGTCAGAGGATAGAGGAAAAATACAAAAATGTGCCCCTAGTTACTTACATGTCATCCAGAGTAATCGACGAGTACAGAGACAGCACTGATGGTGACTGTGGTCTGGGTGGGAACGTGAAGCCTGCCCCCTTAGGGCTGTGAGACTGCAGGCAAGACACAGCATGGTCCATTTGTGAAACACTTGTCTAACCAACCTCATAGGTGATAAGAATCAGATCAAATGGACAATAGAGAAGTGTTTGGAGAAAATGCAGTATCTGCTAAGAATAGTAAGAACATAATTAAATGATAATGATTCTGGTTATAGAAAAGATGGGATAACAAGGATAGGATTTACCATTTCTTCTGAAACAAGCAAATATTTTTGTGTCCTTTGTTACCACAAAACCCCAAAAATTAAGTATGCAAGACAATATTGTAATGTCAAAACATTGGATGTCAGAGAATAAAAGACTGTAATTCCAAGAGATGATAATCAAAGGAGGGGGCCCTCTGGTTGCTCCTGATTGCTGCCTTGAGGACCTGCAGGATGTGATACAGGGATGGGAGCCTAGGCAGAGCCTGGAGGCAGAGCACGGAAAAGATCAAGGTGGCTAGAGTTCTGCACCACACAGTTCCAGTGAGGAGAAAGCTGTGCAGAGAGAAGCCCAGAAATCTACAGAGAGTCTCCCTCAAGCATTCAACAGAGTGTTTAAAATAGTCTGTGCATGTGAGGAAACTACCTGATGCTGGAGGAGGAAAAGCCTAAAAGGAGCCTTCCAGCTCACTTAGGGCTGGGAGCTCTCTGTTCGAATGCCAGACTGGGAATCTCATGGCTTATGGTGTGTCATACTGTTCATGGATTCTCACAGCAAGAATACCGGAATGGTTTGCCATTCCCTGCTCCAGTGGACCACATTGTGTCAGAATTCTCCACTATGACTCATCTGTCTTGGGTGGCCCTGCATGGCATGGTTCATAGCTTCATTGAGTTATGCAAACCCCTTCACCATGAAAAGGCTGTGATCCATGAGGGAATCATGGATCCCTTGCTCCTTGGTCAGAAAGTTAGAAGGAACCTAGACAGCATATTAAAAAACAGAGATATCACTTGGGCAACAAAGGTCCCAAAAGTCAAAGCTGTGGTTTTTCCAGTAGTCATGTATGGATGTGTGAGAAGACTCTCAGACTTGGAGAGTCCCTTGGACTGCAAGGAGATCAAACCAATCAGTCCTAAAGGAAATCAGCCCTGAATATTCATTGGAAGAACTGGTGCTGTAGCTGAAACTCCAACACTTTTGCCACCTGAAGCGAAGAGCTGACTCATTGGAAAAGACCCTGATGCTGGGAAAGATCGAAGCCAAAAGGAGAAGGGGGTGTCAGAGGATATGATTAGCTGCTGCTGCTGCTAAGTCACTTCAGTTGTGTCCGACTCTGTGCGATCCCGTAGACTGCAGCCCAGCAGGTTCCCCTGTCCCTGGGATTCTCCAGGCAAGAACATTGGACTGGGTTGCCATTTCCTTCTCCAATGCATGAAAGTGAAAAGTGAAAGTGAAGTCGCTCAGTCGAGTCCGACTCTTAGCGACCCCATGGACTGCAGCCTACCAGACTCCTCCGTCCAGGGGAATCTCCAGGCAAGAGTACTGGAGTGGGCTGCCGTTGCCTTCTCCAAGATGATTAGATAGAATCACTGACTCGATGGATATGGATTTGAGCAAACATTGGAAGATAATGCAGAACAGGGAAGCTTGGCATCCTGCAGTTCATGGGGTTGCAAAGAGTTGGACATGACTTAGCAACTGAACAGCACATGGTGTGTCAGGAATGGTACCATCATGTCAATGAGGGTTTCATTTCAGCAGCATTGAGTGGTTAGGCACAGAATGAACGCAACTCTGGTCTCATCTAATAAATAATAAAAGCAGGATTCAGAAGGCTCAGCCTTTTTCCATATAACTAAACAGCATTCCAGAACAGAGATCAAGGACTTTCATAGGAAAACGAAAATGCCCAGCACCCAGCAAAGTAAAATTTTTAATGTCTGGAATGAAATCAGTTTAAAACCTGAAAATAAGAGCCATAATATAGAGAAAAACTCATCCATCAAAACTGAGGTAGATGTTAGAATCAGCAAACTAGTACATTAAAATAGTTCTTTTAAGACCCCAGTTCTGACCGAGATGGAACAGCCCCATTTCTCTCAGGTTGTCCTCATCACAACAAGAAGTCCCTGGACGGTGATACAATAAACACACCCAGGAAGACTCTGAAAGATAGAAGAAGAAGATGATGGGAGTAAAGGCTCGTGGCTGCTCTGCTGCTTGTTCTTCCCCGTGTTGTGCCAGGGGACCCCTGAGCTCTTGGAGCACCAAGCTTCCACGTCCACTCTATGGCAATAAAGCAGGATGAGGAGTCCTCTACTTCCCTTCTGCCTAGTGTCCTTTGGGTCCTAAGGGACTCTGACCTTATGCCCCAACTCATCCGTGATGAGGTGGTGTGAGTCCCATTCCTGCCTCCTCCAGGAAGGTTTCAGTGGGACCAAGGAGGGAGCTGAACATCTACCATGATCCATCCTCAATTAGGCAATGTGACCCAGTACCTTTGTAGGGATGCTATAGGTGGGACCAGTGGGAACCTGAACATTCACACTCACTTGGACCTCAAGCTATACCTGTATATGGGGACTGGTTGCTAAAAAAGAAGATGTTATGGGATCCAGAGTCTCCCAACATAATAAACTAAATATCTAGGGTATAATGGAAAAATAACTCATCATTCTGATACTCAGGACAATCACAGCTTAAATAAGAAAAGATAATCAACAGATGCCAATACTGAGACAGATAGCACAGTGAGATGAGTTGAAAAGAATTGCAGAGCTGCTATTATAAAAGTGCTTCAGGGAGCAATGAGAAACACTATAAAACAACTGAGAAAATAGTCTAACAAAGAAATACATGATTAAAATGTAGAAATTATATAAACAGCAAGCATAATAACTGAAATGTTATTACATATAGCTAGATGGCTCAGTTGTAGAGTGGGAATGCCAAAGATGGAATCAGTGAATCTGATGATAATTCAACAAAATTTGTCTAGTTTTAGCCACTAAGAAAAACTATACTAGAAAAAAGATTGAGCAGCATCTTAGAGATCTGTGAGACAATGACAGGAAATGACAGTCGTATCCTTGGATTTGCAGAAGAGGAGAGGAGGGAAACTGAAATTACTTGAGGGTGTAATTCTGTAACTGTAACTTCCCAGGTTTGGCAAAAGGTATAAATGTACAGATTCAAGAAGCTAGACCAACCCTAGATAGAATAATCCCAAAGAAATCCATGCACATAATTAAACTCCTGAAAACTAGAGATAATAAATCTTGAAGCAGTTGGAGAGGAATGTCATATTACTTAGACAGGAACATCAATTTGAATGACAGTGAATTTCTTTTATGAAACAGTTTAGGTCAGTAGGAAGTGGTACAATAATTTTCAGGTATTCAAAGAAACATTGTAAACTGTGAATTTTATACCCAGTGAAAATATCCTTTAGTAATGAAGGAGAAATAAATACATTCTCAGACAAAGAAAAACAAAAGAGAACTTGCTGCTAGCAAGCCTATCCCTTGAGAATGATTAAAGGAAGTTCTTGAAATGAAAATAATAACAGAAGTCATGAAAATTTAGAAGGAAGAGAACATAGACTATCCCATTAGTGTCTTAAATCATATTAGATGGCTGAAGCAAAAAATCGTAAATCGTTTGATACGATGGACAATGTATATAGATAAAATACTGAGGAAAATTATGTTTTAAAATCTAGAGAATAACGATACTTGAAGTTTCTACACTCTGCCTGAGGTGGTAAAATGTTGACACTAGTAGACTGTGATGAGTTACATTTATGTATTAATATGAGAACAACTACTAGCAAAATAATACAAAGTGCTATTCTCAAAAATGTTACAAATAAATCAATATGGAGTCCTAAAAAATCCAAATAACTCAAAGGAGAATAAAAAATAGAAATAGGAACTATAGAGAAAACAAATAACAAAATGGCAGATTTAAGCTTTAACATATCAATAATTGCTTTAAATGTAAATTTTCTTGAATAAACCAATTGAAGGACAGAAATTGCCTCATTGGATTTTTTAAAAAAATATATGGTTCATTAATATGGATGGTCTATACAGGAAACTCACTTCACATACAGTCACATTGCTAGATTGACATATGTAGGATGCAGCTAAAGCAGGGTTAAAAGTGAAATTTATAACACTGAATGCTTACGTCACAGCAGCATGTAAATTCCTAATTCAGGAAACTTTTTAAAAAAGTGTAGAAATTAGAAATAAACCCAAAACAAGCAAAAGGAAAGGAATAGTAAAAGTAGGAACAAAAATCAATGAAACAGAGAATAAGAAATAGAGAAAAATCAATAAAATAGAAAGCTATCTCTTTGAAAAAAATCAATTAATTTGATAATTTAATCAGTCAACAAGACTGACCAAGATACAAAGGAGAAGGCACACACCATCAATATCATAAATGAAAAGGAAATATCACTACAGATCCTGCTACTGTTAAAAGGATGATAAGGGAATAATACAAGCAACTTTACATTCATTAAAAACAAGAAACTACTAGAACTCAGCTGAGTAAAGTATACAGCCCAATATATATTGAAGTAAAATATACAACCCAATAATATAACTAATGAAAAATTAATAACTAATGAAACTTAATGTTAAGTAAAGAGTACATGCCCCAGTTGTCGGGTCCAGATGCTTTGGAGGAGTCTACCAAACTTTAAAGAAAAATTAACATCACTTCTATGCAATCTTTTCCAGAAAACAGAAGGGGAAGGAACATACCTAATTCATTCCCAACTCATTTTATGAGACTAGAATTGTCTTGATACCCTAACTGGAAAAAGTGTGTGTATGTGAGACAGAGAGAGAAAGAAATGGAAAATCAGACACCAATATCTCTCATGAAATTTCATGTGAAATTCTCAAGGAAATACTAGCCAATTTAATCCAGCAGTATATAAAAGATTAGACCCCACAATGAAGTAGGGTTTATGCAAGGCTGGTTTAATATTTTAAAATAAATCAGTGTAATCTGCTGTATCAACAGGGTTTAGAAGAAAAGTCATAACATCATATAATCTGGGAAAAATAATTTGATAAAATTCTACTCTCATTCTTGATAAATCTTTCAGCCAACTAAGTATTAAAGGGAAATTTCTTAACTTGATAAAGATAAGCTACCAAATACCTTCAGGTATCATCATATTTACATTCAGTAAAGGATTGAATGCTTTCCTGTTAAGTTTCGGGAATAAGTCAAAGATATCAAGTTGTACTGTTCTACAACATCCTATTGAAAGATCTAGCCACTGCAATAAAATAATAAAAAGAAAGTTATATGGATTGGAAAGGACAAAATAAAGCTGTCCATATTTAAAAATGACATGACTGTTTACATAGATGATCCCAGGGAATCTACAAAAATTCTCTGTTAACAACCACTAAGTTAGTTTAACAGGTAATGGGACATAACATTCAAAATCAACCTCATTTCTGTACATTTACTAACATGTGGAAACTGAAAGTAAAATCAGAATACCCTTTAGATTTTGTTACTCCAAAAAATGCAGAATATTTCAGTTGAGTTCAGTTCAGTCTCTCAGTCGTGTCCGACTCTTTGTGACCCCATGGACTGCAGCACTCCAGGCCTCCCTGTCCATCATCAACTCCCAGAGCTTACCCAAACTCATGTCCATTGAGTTGGTGATGCCATCTAACCATCTCATCCTCTGTCGTCCCTCTCTCCCCCTGCCCTCAATCTTTCCCAGCATCAGGGTCTTTTCCAATGAGTCAGTACTTTGCATTCAGGTAGCCAAAGTACTGGAATTTCAGCTTCAACATAAGTCCTTCCAATGAACACCCAGGACTGATCTCCTATAGGATGGACTGGTTGGATCTCCTTGCAGTCCAAGGGACTCTCAAGAGTCTTGTCCAGCATAGTTCAAAAGCATCAATTCTTCGGCACTCAGCTTTCTTTATGGTCCAACTCTCACATCCATATGTGACCACTGGAAAAACTATAGCTTTGACTAGATGGACCTTTGTTGGCGAAGTAATGTCTCTGCTTTTTAATATGCTGTCTAGGTTGGTCATAACTTTCCTTCCAAAGAGTAAGCATCTTTTAATTTCATGGCTGCAGTCACCATCTGCAGTGATTATGGAGCCCCCCAAAATAAAGTCAACCACTGTTTCCACTGTTTCCCCATCTATTTGCCATGAGGTGATGGGACCGGATGCCATGATCTTAGTTTTCTGAATGTTGAGCATTAAGCCAACTTTTTCACTCTCATCTTTCACTTTGATCTAGAGCACCTTTAGTTCTTCACTTTCTGCCATAAGGGTGGTGTCATCTGCATATCTGAGGTTATTAATATTTCTCCCGACAATCTTGATTCCAGCTTGTGCTTCTTCCAGCCCAGCGTTTCTCATGATGTACTCTGCATATAAGTTAAATAAGTAGGGTGACAATATACAGCCTTGACATAATCCTTTTCCTATTTGGAACCAGTCTGTTGTTCCATGCCCAGTTCTAACTGTTGCTTCCTGACCTGCATACAGGTTTCTCAAGAGGCAGGTCAGGTGGTCTGGTATCCCCATCTCTTTCAGAATTTTCCAGTTTATTGTGATCCACACAGTCAAAGGCTTTGGCATAGTCAATAAAGCAGAAATAGATGTTTTTCTGGAACTCTCTTGCTTTTTCGATGATCCAGCGGATATTGGCAATTTTATCTCTGGTTCCACAGCCTTTTCTAAAACCAGCTTGAAAATCTGGAATTTCATGGTTCATATATTGCTGAAGCCTGGCTTGGAGAATTTTGAGCATTACTTTACTAGCGTGTGAAATGAGTGCAATTGTGGGGTAGTTTAAGCATTCTTTGGCATTGCCTTTCTTAGGGATTGGAATGAAAACTGACCTTTTCCTGTCCTGTGGCCACTGCTGAGTTTGCAAATATGCTGACATATTGAGTGCAGCACTTTCACAGCATCATCTTTTAGGATTTGAAATAATTCAACTGGAATTCTATCACCTCCACTAGCTTTGTTTCTAGTGATGCTTCCTAAGGCCCACTTGACTTCACATTCCAGGATGTCTGGCTTTAGGTGAGTGATCATACCATTGTGATTATCTGTGTCATAAAGATCTTTTTTGTACAGTTCTTCTGTGTATTCTTGCAACCTATTTTTACTATCTTCTAACAAAACACATACAGGATCTTCTGATGAAAATTCCAAAATGCTGATGAAAGAATTCAAAGATGATTTAAATAAATGGAAAGAATTCATGAATTAGGTAACATAGTGAATTTGTAAACCCCATTCATGCTATTCTATAGTTTTAAAACAATCCTCATCAAAATCACAGAAAGGTATTTTGTAGATATAGGTAAACAGTAACATTTATAGGAAAGACAAAGGCCTTTCTTGAAAAAGAAAATAATGTGGTAGAATTACTTTACCTGATATTAAGGTCTACCACACAACACAGTAATTGGGACTGTGTGGTACTGGCAGAGGAATTAACACACAGATCTTTGACAGAGTGAAAAACCCAGAAACAGACCACACAGAAGTGTCTGACTTTTTTCAGGAAGATAAGTAACAATTCAGTGGAAGATGGGTAGCTTTTTTCAACACATGGTGCTGGAGCAATTGAATATCCATAAACTAAAAAAAAAAGTTTACTTAAATACCATGCCTTCCACAAACATTATCTCACATTTCACATTCACAGACTTAAATGTGAAAGTGTAAAACTTTAGAAAGAAGCCAAGGAGAAAGTCTTCAGATACAGAGCTAAACAAAAGTTCTTATATTTGAAACCAAAGTATAGTCCATAGAAGGAAAAAAATATGAATTGGATGAATGAATTTTCAGGACTGATTTCCTTTACAATGGACTGGTTGGATCTCCTTGCAGCATCAGTCCTTCCAATGAACACCCAGGACTGATCTCCTTTAGGATGGACTGGTTGGATCTCCTTGCAGTCCAAGGGACTCTCAAGAGTCTTCTCCAAAACCACAGTTCAAAAGCATCAATTCTTTGGTGCTCAGCTTTCTTTATAGTCCAACTGTCAAATCCATACATGACTATTGGAAAAACCATAGTTTTGACTATAGAGACCTTTGTTGGCAAAGTAATGTCTCCGCTTTTTAATATGCTGTCTAGGTTGATCATAACTTTCCCTCCAAAGAGCAAGTGATTTTGGAGCCCAAGAAAATAAAGTCTGTCACTGTTTCCATTGTTTCCCCATCTATTTGCCATGAAGTGATGGGATTAGATGCCATGATCTTAGTTTTCTGAATGTTGAGCATTAAGCCAACTTTTTCATTCTTCTCTTTCACTTTCATCAAGAGGCTCTTTAGTTCTTCTTCGCTTTCTGCCATAAGGGTGGTGTCATCTGCATATCTGAGGTTATTGATATTTCTCCTGGCAATCTTGATTCCAGCTTGTGCTTCATCCAGCCTAGCGTTTCTCATGATGTACTCTGCGTATAAGCTGAATAAGCAGGGTGACAGTATACAACCTTGACGTGCTCTTTTCCTGATTTGGAACCTTCCATTGTTTCATGTCCAGTTTGAACTGTTGCTTCTTGAGCTGCATACAGAGTTAGCAATTAAAAGAAAGAAGCAATTGCTGTTCACATTTTTGATGGATCTCATTGGAATCAGTCCAAGTGAGAAATATTTATCTCAAAAGATTACATACTGCTTGAGTCTAGTCTGTTTATGTACTATTCTCTATATGACAAGATTATAGATTTGGAGGACAGAGTGCTGAATGACAGGGGACAGGGGAATTGAAGCAGAAAAAGCTATCAAGGGCTTGATGTGAGACATCCTTGTGTGATGAAAGTAAGGTACACTGGATGTTTACTGGAAGTAAGTATGTATATCTGTAAGTATGAATATCCTGATTGTGAAATTATATCATAGTTTTGACAATGTAACCATCATGGGAAAGTGTATACAGTGTGGGAGCAAGATTACAAAGGGAAAGGATAAAGCACTTGGAGGTTTCAGATAAGGTCATCATCTTGACTGTAGTGATCATTTGATGGTGAATACATACATATATATATGTGAAGTGAAGTCGCTCAGTTGTGTCTGACTCTTTGCGACCCCATGGACTGTAGCTTACCATGCTCCTCCATCCATGGGATTTTCCAGGCAAGAGTACTGGAGTGGGTTGCTATATCCTTCTCCTATATATATATATATATATGTATATATATATATATATATACACACACACACATATATATGTATTATCTATAGATAATAATATATAATAATATTTAATACATATACTAAACATATAATATATAATACATATTATATCTAAATAATACATATCTTTATATATATAGATATAGACTTCCCTGGTGGCTCAGATGGTAAAGTGTCTGCCTACAATGCAGGAGACCCGGGATATATATATGCCAAAACTCATCAAAACATTTTTATTATATGTCAGTTATACCTCAGTGAAACACTTTAAAGAGTATCAATTTCACAGACCTCGTTATGGACTCCAAGTCTCAAGAAAGGAGGTGATTCACGAGACTTTTGTAGTTATTAAAAGAAGTTTATTGACATAAAATATAAAAGTTGATTGTGTGGCTACTACTTCTGTGGGCTGATTGAGGCTTTGTGGAATTTTGGCAGTGAATCTGTTTGTTGCTTCTTGATTTTGCCATGTTTCTTCATCCATTCCTATGTGTGCCCTTGGCCCAGTAGAGGTCACTTTTATGTGCTGAAAGTGCTCTCTTTCATCAGAGGAGTATTCATTAAACTTTAATATTTACACTTGTTTTCCTGTCCACCCTGCAGGAGGGTGTAGCACCCCACTCCAGTATTCTTGACGGGAAAATCCCACGCACAGAGGAGCCTGGTGAGCTAGGGACATGACTAAAGAAACTGAGCAACTTTCTATCCCCAAATCTTCCTCACCTTGTCGGCAGTGTGGCAGGGCATTTGAGTTATTTTTTTTATCTGTGTTGGTTTTAAGTTACTGTGGCCTGTTGTGCTGTTTGTCTGAATAATTAGGGTGGATTCCTAGCCACATCCTTGCACTTTGAAATACACTGAGACCAAGTCCGTCTTGTTTTGAGAAAATTTATGGCCACAATTTCTTCAGCTCTGCACATGGATGCTGCGGCCATTCAGACTTTGTGAATGGGGAGCTCCGTGAACAGCAAGAATGGGAGGTTTGAAAGTGGGGTTCAATTCTGACTCTGGTGGTGACGGACTGGGCCACCCTGAGCAAGTTATGTGACCATCATAGTTGGTTTTCTCTTCTGCAAATGAGGATAATAATAATGCTCACCTTGCAAACTTATAAAAGCTAAAAATAATATATAAAATGATTCATAAATCAATAAATGAGATCATTCTGGAAACAGTGGGAAAGGGGAGCTTTAATGAAAAAGGAATCTATACCATTTCCGTTTCAGCTCCCTTCTACTTGCATATCATTTCTGTGACCTTCTGTAACCACCCCCACCCCATTCTTGGAGCTGCAAGCACCACCTGCTCACCATTAATTCAGATTATTTCAGTCCCTGGGATTTTTGACTTGATTGAAGCAATCCTCCCCCAGGTTTCAAGCCTGGGGTGTGTCCCCCAACCTGATCCGTGTCTGACGTGACCCCTGCTGAAGGGCCTTTATCCTGAAGAGTAGGATGTGGCTGCTGCCCTGCCTTCTTTGTCAGGCAAGATGAGTTATTGATATTTTAGCAGAGGTGAAAATTTTTTGTCAGATAAATTGTGTACCAGACACAGAGATGACATCTGTGACTTGCAGGTCTAACCTGGAGCTTTTCTGGGGGCATCTGAGAATGTGGAATTCTTCCAGGTTCACCTTGTAACCAGTAACATACCTGGGACACCACCTAGAGTATGACATGAAACTGCGAGTGTTGCTCCCATGAGTATCATTTGAATCCAACATGTATTTCTTGACCACTGTGCTAGGTGCTTCCTAAAAAGATAATACACAGTTACTTCCTAGAGGAACTCACAGTTCAGGGACTGCTCAAACAGATGAGCTCAAAAGGATGTGGCAAATGCAATAATCACGATGTGCACAGGGTGTTTCCTGGTTTCTAGAAAGGAGTGTAAGGGAAGATGTCCTTGAGTTCAACCTGAATTTTGGGAAATCTATCCTGGAGTGAAGATGCTGGGCTGCTTCAGGACCATTGGGAGATGCAGAGGAGCAAACTGGGTCTCTGGAAGTGTGGACAGCAAGAGCTGAGGTACATGCATCATTCAAAGTGCCCTGTTCGCCACCAGCTGGGCAAGGAGTCCAAAATGCATGGGCTACCAGAGGTGACAACAGTGTCCTAACTGAAGTGGAGATTTAGGGATGATCTTGAAGAGATGGTAGGGCACACAGGAGAAACGGGAGCTAGCCACGCAAAGAGTTAAGCCAGGAGCCATGCCTGCAGAGTACAAGTGAAGGTTTTGAGTGGAAAAGAAGGTGGGTTTTCAGAAACATGCAGCAGGTGAAAACGTGGGGCTTGGTCAACAAGGAACTATGAAAGGGTTCTAAGAAAAACTGCTTCAACTTTTGTTTGAGCAAGCTCATGGTGATGTGGTGTGGGGGGTAGATGTGGTTTCAGGCAGTGAGGTGAAGTGCTCTGGGAATGGTCCATGTGAAGGGGCCTGTGGAGACGAAGTACGGGAAGGAAGGACTCAACTGGATTAAATGAAGGAGGAAGACTGCTCACGGGAATTAGCTGTTTGAGACTGTCATTGAAGCAAGTGCTATCCCACTGATAAAAATAGTTAACCAATGAAAATAATTAACTCAGGAGGGCAAGCAGTCGCTTCATTTTAGTTCCAAGTGTATCTAACTCCTCCAAATGTGTATCTTTGAGTCTGTTGTGGATGGGAAGGCCAGTTCTCCGAAGAGGTCGGTGTGGACTTGCTATAAGTATCTGTTAATAGGGGGCGGTGTGGGGCTGTGAGTTTGTTACCCAAGCACAGCCTCAGGGACACAATGTATTTGGGCAGCATCTGTCTTTAAAGCACTCGTGGAGATGGGATCTCTGAGAAGAGGCGGAGAGGTGATGCAGAGAGGTCACAGAGACTGATGAAGAGCAGATACCAGGAGTGCGTAGTCAGCTGTAAAATGCATCCTAGAAGACCAGTGAGGGGGTGAAAGAAACACACTCTGTGGACTTGGGGCTGTTAAGTCCTTGGTCTCTGGGGAGGAGGGTAGAGGAGGCCAGACCCAAGCTGTGCAGGTGTGAGAAATAAGTGAGGAAGACGCAGGCTGGCACCCTAGAGCCAGAAGCCCAGGCCTCTCCCACCAGCCCTGAAGCATGCTTCAGGAGGCTGTCCTTCTCCCCAGCCATTCTAAGCAGAACACCAGCCCACTGACGATGCCACAGCAGGATGCACTTCTGAGGATAAGGCCGGATGTGGCCTGCTCTTGGTCACCGTTGGGGTCCTTGGCCCCTTGCGGCTCATTCTCGTTCTCCCTTGCGGCTCAGACCTGCTGACAGCTCGCAGCCTCAGGCGCGGTCACCTGGCCTGGTTGAGTCCCACCCGGCCGTCTGAGGCCACTTGCCGGGACAGCGGTGCCCGTTCACAGCCCAGCATCCTCCCTGATGACTCTGGTTGGAGTTCTGTCCACCCACACTGACTCTCTTTCCTCTTGCTTGTGCTCTGGGCTCCTTTCCAGCCCCAGCCTCCCTTTGCTCTGCGCATGTGATGTGATCCCGGGCAGCCTTGTCCAAGTGCAAAGCTTGCTCTGTGAGGGACTGTGCGGGGTCTCCCCCAGGAGACCAAGGGTGCTTTGATTCAGGAGTTGGCTCAGACACATGGGCCTCTGGACCTCTTGCGTGTGGATTGGCTGTGCCCTGTAGTTTGTCTGCCCACGTGCTCCGGGTGATGAGATTTATCTTTTCTGCAGAAGGAGGTCCTGATGCACTGGGAAAAGATCCTTCCACAGTTGTTGAATTAATATGATTATGAGAACAGCTGCTCAGAAGAGTCTTTTTTTATTCCCGGGCCTTAATTCTTTACCAGTATGACAACTAAACTAGCCACCGATAATATTGATTTTATGTATTGACTTCCTGTTCGGATGTTTGAGAACTATCAGTTATGAGCAAAGTTAGCATCAAATCACCTCTTTAATTACTTCAGCTGTGAGATTAAGAAAGCCTTCTAAATCAATCTGTAAGTAGATTTTAGAAAATATATATTCATAAACCTGTATTTATATGTTTACATGTATATATAACATATATGTATTTACATATGTGAATATATACTTATGTATTATATATAACATGTATATATAAATATGGATATAAATACATATAAATATATATATTATAAACATATAGTGTTATATAGTATATAAAATATAAATCTATTACATATTAAAATTTCATATAAACAAATATGCTTGTATATTAATTTACACATACTATATTGTTATATAATTACGTATATTAGTTTACATAGCATATATACTGTGTATTTTATTATATGTTATATATTAATTTTTATATTATATACTTATGTATACATATAATATATGTTTATGCATATATTCCATTACAAAAGCATGTTACAGGTTTATTTGGGAGGTACTTAATATTTTTATATAAAATAAATATTATATATAAATATGTGTTCCATATGCATGTACCTACACATACAGATATATGTATCAAAAGTAACATGCCTTTTGATGGATATATCCCCTGGTATCTTGTGACCATGTGTCAAATTGGACAGCACAAAATCAAGGACTGTTAAGGCAGCTGATTGTCAAGGCAGTCAGTGCAACTCGAGGATTACATAAGCTCTTTGCCCATTATAGCTCCCTTTACTATGTGCCTTACTTGCCCTCTCTATCTTATATTTCATTATTGGAATTAGCGGAAAGACTAAAGGCTTGCATATGTGCTTCCTGTGTGTCAGCCAGTTTTCTAAGCACTCAGCATGTATCACACTCACAGGATCACGTGAAGATGTCAGTGTTACCCAGCATCATCTCCCTCCCCCTCTAATTTGCTCATGGAGTTCCAGTTTTGCTCGTTCCTTTCCCTTGGATGGAGAGACTGTCTTCACCTCAGGTGTGGACTCTGAAGTAACGGCACCTTATCCCCATCACTGCTGTTGGTTAGGTGGCGACCACAGAATCCAGTTTTGACGAAAGGACCAAGCAGTCCAAGGGGCGGCCTGGGAAATCTGTCTGTCTTTCTAACATGAGTCATGACGCAGACACCATCCTCTACAGGAAGCTGTGGTGTGGCCTGTGCGGTGTCACGGCTGGCTCTCCATGACCACGTCGGCATTCAAGGGATGCTAGCCTGAGGCAGCATAGGGGAGAAAATGATCCCAGGTCTCTCCATGCTATCCCTGAGCCTTAGTGGCCACTGAGGCTCCGTATTAGCATGAAAAGATGTCTTCTTTGAGCCTTCTTCAAGGCTTCTTATGGAGCTGTATCAGTTAGCTTTTGCCACTATTATGCTGCATAACAATTTGTCTAAAACACAGCAGCTGCATTTTACAGAATGAAATAATGCCATTTGCAGCAATGTGAATGGACCTAGAGATTATTGTACTAAATGAAATAAGTCAGAGAAAGACAGATATCATATGGCATCACTTACATGTAGAATCTAAAATAAATGATACTGATCAAACTATTTACAGAAGAGACATAGACTCACAGACATAGAAAACAAATTTATAGTTACCAAAAGGGAAAGGTAGGGGTGAGGGATAAATTAGGAATTTGGACTAATATATACACACTACTGTATATAAAGTAGATAATCAACTAGGACCTACTCTATAGTGCAGGGAACTATATTCAGTATCTTGTAATAACCTATAAAGGAAAAGAATGTGAAAAAGAATAATATATATATATTTATAACCGAATCACTTTGCTATACACTTGAAACTAACACAGCATTGTGAATTAGCCATACTTTGATTTTTAAAAATGCTGAAATACAGTGGCTCAAAGCTACAATAATTTTTTCAACTTTGCATGTCTGTGGGTTCTGGGGTGAAGACTGATCTAGACTGTGCCTAGGTGGACTTGGCTCCAAGCACAAATCGGGTCCAGACTTACATCAGGTATCTTCCATCCTCTGGGCAAGTGTACTTCCTGGGACGCATGAGGACAGAAGTTCATAGGAGCAAGCCCAGCCATTCACACACATCTTTGCTAACGCCACACCCCTGGTATCACACTGGCCAAAGCAAGCCATGGGCAAGCCCACCATCCATTGGCAGGTGAGGCCTGGTGAAAGCCTGCAGAGTCATGTGACAGAGGATCCAGATGTAGGGAGGGGTGAAAAAGTGGGAGCAGCCACACAGTGTACCAAAGGTTGCCATTTTCCTAATTGTGTAAGCTAGTAGAGGTAGGTTTTAATGTGTACTGCGGCTGGAGGCATCCAAATAAAGGTAGATTTTTTCAAGTTTCCTGACTTATAAGTGAGGAAATCATGACATGTGATCTAAATCCAGAGCTCAGGCTCTTGGAGCTATGTTGAGTAAATACAGGATTTATCATTTCTAGGAGAGTGGCCAGGAGTTCTTTAGGATTATATATTGAGTCCATTTGCATAGATTGCCTCCCCAAGTTGACTTCTTAAATGTCACTTTGAGCCATAAGGGAAAAGGCATATTTTAAGGAAGAGAGGAAATGAGGAAGATAAAGTAATAGGATAAAAGAAGCACAGACACAAACTGGGAAATGCTGTGAGGAAATGTATGGAAGAAGGAAAGTGAAGTCGCTAGGTCCTGTCCAACTCTTTGCAACCCCATGGACTGTAGCCTGCCGGGCTCTTCCATCCAGGGGATTCTCCAGGCAAGGATGCTGGAGTGGGTTGCCATTTCCTTCTCCAGGGGATCTTCCAGACCCAAGGATCAAACCTGGGTCTCCCGCACTGCAGGCAGACTCTTTACCATCTGAGTCTCCAGGGAAGCCCTAAGAAAATGCATGAGCGATGCCAGGTTGGTGGTTCAGATATTACCAAGGGATTACAAAGTTCGGTAAAACAACCCCTTTTCCCCTCTTGAAGCCAGTTAAGAAAGAGATAAAGTCAACAGGATAGAATCAAAATATCAGGTTTATTACTGCTGAGACCTGGCATGGGGAATGTCTCTCAGTTTCAGGAATGTGTCACGGTCCTCACATTCTTCCCAGCCATAGCAGCTCTGGGAAGCTGCTGGCTTCAAAGAAGGGAGGACAAGGGGCTATGCCCACAGTACCCATGCTAATTCTGTTCTAATCTACCCATGAATCACACTGGTGATGAATGATTGCCTAGCATCGGTCTCTTCCCACCATAGTTTTATATGGTGTCTAGTGTGAGTCTGTCTAGTGTGAGTCCCAACGGAGAAAAGGCTTGTATGGGAACAAATGAAGAACTGAAGACTTAGTTTAAACCTGAATGTGATGATGGTGCTCAGTTGTGTCTGACTCTTTGTGACCTCATGGACTGTAGCCCACCAGGCTCCTCTGTGCAGGCAAGAATACTTTAGTGGGTTACCATTTCCTCCTCCAGGGGATCTTTCCAACCCAGGGATCAAAACTGCATCTCCTGTGTCTCCTGCATTGTCAGGCTGATTCTTTACCACTCTGCCACCTGGAAGTCAAACCTGTGGGTATCTTTTAAGAAATACGTGATTTGGAGTTAATGAACAGTAGGGGTGACTTTAAGAAGTCCTGTAATAATGGCGGGGCTTCTCAGGTGGCTCAGTGGGTAAAGAATCCTCCTGCAACGCAGGAGACACACAAGAGACAAGAGTCCGATCCCTGGGTTGGGAAGAGACAAGAGTCCGATCCCTGGGTCGGGAAGATCCCATGGAGGAGGGCATGGCAGTCAACTCTAGTATTGTGGCCTGGAGAATTCCATGGACAGAGGAGCCTGAAGGGATATAGTCCATGGGATCACAAACAGTCGTGCATGTAATTATGACAGTATTTTAAGAAAACTAAGCATGAATAGAACATGAACATGTCACCTAAGCTTCATCAGGTAAAGGCTTTGGATAACTCATTTGGAACCGTGAGAACAGTTAGCTATGCTGGAAACGCAGAACCCTACCCTTCAGTCTTGGAGCAGGGACTCTGCTGTCTCTTCCTGTTCTCTTTTCTCTCCCACCTTCTCCCTCAACCCCCTGTATCTTCAGGCCTGACCTCTCCCTCCTTCCAGGTTTGGCCCCTGTCTTAACCTCATTCCCTCCAGCCCCTCCTTCCCATATTGTCTGGTAGGGTCTAAAGGCATAGCTTTGGGTCTAAGGGCATGGCTTGATTCTGCCTTTTAATTGCTTAGGATTAAGCAGATTCATTAACCCAGCCCTCAGATTTCTTTGAGAGTTGGCATGACAGCAGTGTGAGCTTTGGAAAGTAACTGAAGTGATGAGTGTCCCAGAAATGTGCAGTCTTGGTGGTGTTGTTATTCCAAGTTCATCGCTGTTAGACTGCTGAGGGTAGCTGAAAAAAGCCACAAAAACCTGCTGACTGGCTCCACGACAAACGTACAGTTTCAGTCTCTGTTGGATCCTCCAAACTGCTCAGCATTTTGTTTTGGTTTTGTGCCCAGTTATCTCCAAACATAGAACTGGGCTACTTTATCTTGCTAATAAAATAGCCCCTTATAAAGCAAAGTTGGAACTTATAAAACATTATCAAAAGTCTGTGATCCCAGCCTCCCAGAAATATCTATATTGCAATATTTCCACATTTTTGTATATTCTTAGTATATTTTATCTCTATCTACCTACCTATCAATTCATCTATCTCTGTATGTATGTAAGATGTACATGTATGTATGTCTCTGTCTCTATATCTATTCATACCTGTTGATTGATCCATCTCTATATGTATGTATGTACACATCTATCTATATATGTTTATTGCTATATGTATGTATCTATATTTTTCATACACACTCACATTATATCTTTTTCCTTCTGTGGACTGAAGACATTTCCCTTTCTCCTCATCAGCTTCCCTGTAGCACCTGTTGGGGAATCTCATCTTTGAGCCACCTGCTTTCATGCTCTCATCTTACCAGTGGCCCCTGAGAAGATGCAGAGAGAGAAGCTGAGAGTCCTGCCGCCTCCCTGACATCCAGACTCCTGTGTCTTCTCCTGCCTCTTAGCTCTTTTGCTCTGCCCTGCTGCCTTGGCTACTTTCTCCAGGACAGAGCTCCCGTCTTTCTCTGGTACGGGCCATCAACTGTCTTCATTCTGAAGGATCCTCCCTCCTTTCCACCCACCAGCACAGTCCTTCCCTTTCTGCCCAGAGAGAAACCATGGTCTCTCTCCATCCTCACCTGCCAGGGTGCCTTTGGACTTCTGCCTAGCTGTTCTGCAGAAGCTGTTGTCATTGGGGTTGTCCATATTCTCTGAGTTCCCCACACCCACGGTCTCTTTCCAGACCACATGGCCGACTACCCACAAGTTCCACCTCCTGGCTTTCCTGCTGCTTTCTAAAGCTTTCTTCTTTGTAGTTTTTAATTGACTGATTGTTTGCTGCCCCTTTCTTAGGGATCAGAAAGCTCTCCTGCCACACCCTCTCTTCAGTTTTTTCATCCACTTCAGAGTCTCTCCCTGCCTTACTGCTTTAAGCTTTAGAATCTTTCGTCCATGTCATATTAACTGCGCCTCACCACCTTGCCTCACTGGCACTTCTAAATTTCTGTGACCAAAACAGAATGTCCTTACAGTGGAATATTGTTGTTGTTATTGTTGTTTAGTCACTAAGTCATGTCTGACTCTTATGACCCCATGGATTGTATCCAGTCAGGCTCCTGTGTCCATGGGATTTCCCAGGCAGGAATACTGGAGTGGGTTGCCATTTCCTTCTAAAGATCTTCTCAGCTGAGCGATTGGGTCTGCATTTCCTGCATTGGCAGGTGGATTCTTTATCACTGAGCCACCAGGGAAGTAGTCTGCCTTAAAAAAGGAAAGAGCTCTGACACTTGCTATAACATGGATGAGCCGGCAGGACATTATACTGAGTGAAATAAGCCAGTCACTAAAGAATACATGCACTACACTTCCACTTATAGGAGGTCCCTAGAGGAGTCAGATTCATAGAGACAGAAAGCAGAATGGGATTTGCAGAGGCTGGGGGAGGTGGGAATGGGGAGTTAGTGTTTGATGTGTTTTGCGAGATGAAAAGAGTTCTGGAGATGCGGGTGGTGATCGTTCCACAACAATGTGAATATACTTAATGTTACTAAATTTGAAAATAGATCAACTGGTAAAACTTTTTCCAACTTATTTCAGATATAATTGGCATATAACATTGTATCAGTTTAAGATATATATTGTGATAATTTGATATGTGTATATATTGTGAAGTTAAGCTGGCACATTTTATGTTAATTGTATTATACCATGATTTTAAGAAAACAACACAGAACCTCTTTTTTTCCTCTTCTGTTTCCCCCCACCCCAATGTTTTATTCCTGTAATCTCATAACATTGTGGTCACAAAAGATGATTTGATTCCAATTTTCTTAAATTTACTAAGGCTTGATTTGTGCTGCTTTTCAGGTTGAATGTCCTATAAATATCAATTAAGTGTCTCTGGTCTAATGTATCCTTTAAGGCTTCTGTTTTCTTATTAATTTTCTGTCTGGATGACCTGTCTACTGGGATAATTGGGGTGTTAAGTCCCCCACTATTATTGTGTTACTATTGATTTCCCATTTATGGCTGTTATCATTTGCTTCAGGTATTGAGGTGCTCCTATGTTGGGTGCATAGATATTTATAATTGTTATATCTTCTTCTTGGTTGGATCCTTTGATCATTATGTAGTCTTGTTCCTTATCTCTTGTAACTGTCTTTATTTTAAAGTTTATTTTGTCTCATACAAGTATTGCTACTCCAACTTTCTTTTGATTTCTATTTTCATGGAATACCTTTCTCCATCCCCTCACTTTCAGTCTGTATGTGTCCCTAGGTCTGAAGTCAGTCTCTTGTAGATAGCATACATATGTGTCTTGCTTTTGTATCCATTCAGCCAGTCTGCCTCTTTTGGTTAGAGCATTTAATCCATTTGTACTTAAGGTAATTATCAATATGTATATCCCCATTTCTTAATTGTTTTGGGTTTGTTTTGTAAGTCTTTTTTCTTCCCTCCCTCTTTTGTTCTCTTGTGTTTCTTGCCTAGAGAAATTTATTTGGTGTTTGTTGTAAAGCTGGTTTGGTGGTGCCGAATTCTCTTAGCTTTTGCTTGTCTGTAAAGATTTTGATTTCTCTGTTGGATCTGAATAAGAGCCTTGTTGGATACAGTATTCTTGGTTATAGGTTTTTCCATTTCATCACTTTAAATATATCTTGTCGGGCTTACCTGGCAGCTCAGCTGGTCAGGAATCTGCTTGCAATGCAGGAGACCCTGGTTTGATCCCTGGGTCGGGAAGATCCCCTGGAGAAGGGATGGGCCACCCGCTCCAGTGTTCTGGCCTGGAGAATCCCATGGGCTGTATAGGGCATTAGGTATAGGTTTTTCCCTTTCATCACTTTAAATATAACCTGTCACTTCTCTTCTGGCCCAAGAGTTTCTGCTGAAAAATCAGCTGATAACCATATGGGGATTTTTTGGTATGTTTTTCGTTGCTTTTCCCTCATTGCTTTTAAAGATTTTTCTTTTTGTTTGATTTTTGTTAATTTGATTAGTATGTATCTTGGCATGTTCCTCCTTGGGTTTATCCTGTTTAGGACTCTCTAAGCTTCCTGGAGAAGGAAATGGCAACCCACTCCAGTGCTCTTGCCTGGGGAACCCCAGGGATGGCGGAGCCTGGTGGGCTGCCGTCTATGGGGTCACACAGAATCGGACACGACTGAAGCGACTCAGCAGCAGCAGCAAGCTTCCTGGACTTGAGTGACTATTTCCTTTCCCATGTTAGGGAACTTTTCACCTATAATCTCTTCAGATATTTTCTCAGGTTCTTTCTCTTTTTCTTCTTCTTCTGCGACCTGTGTAACTCAAATCTTGTTACATTTAATGTTGTCCCAGAGATCACTGAGGCTTTCCTCATTTCTTTTCATTCTTTTTTCTTTATTCTATTCTGTGGCAGACATTTCCACCATTCTGTCTTCCAGGTCACATATCTGTCCTTCTACTGGTTATTCTGCTATTGAGGCTTTTTAGTGCATTTTTCATTCTGGTTACTGTCTCGTTCATCTCTGTTTGGTCTTCAATTCGTCAAGGTCCTCATTAAACTTTTCATATGTACTCTAGATCTGTGCCTGCATTCTTTCTCCAGGATCTTACTTAGATCATCTTTACTGTCATTACTCTGAATTCTTTTTCAGATAAATTGTTTATCGCCTCTTCGTTTAGTTGTTCTTGTAGGTTTTTATCTTGGTCCCGCATCTGCAACATATTTTTTTGTCATCTCATTTTGTGGAACTCACTGTGTTTGTGTTCTCCTTTCCACAGGCTGCAGGATCACAGTTCCTTTTGCTTCTGCAGTCTGCTTCCCGGTGGATGAGGTTGTCCAGGGGCTTGTGCTGTTTCCGCCTTGCTCGGGGGTTTGACTTGTGTTGTGACCACAGCCTGCCCTGGACGCTGAGCGAGGCCTCCCTTTGCTCTGTGATTGTCACTGCCCTGGCAGGGGCTCGTCTGCAGTCTGGTTGTTGGAATAGTGGCCCCAGAACTGTTTCTTAGCCCCAGCTCTGATCAGTGGTGCTGCGTAAGCAGGGCTGAGGGATTCCCGGTGGAAAGAAGCCGCTCTATCCTCCCGCTCTGGAGCGTTACCCGAGGACGTGCTCTGTCGGGCCCTCTCACTGTCGTGTGAGCTCGCCGAGCGTGCCGTTACTGGTGCGGCTCTCGTGTCGCCTGACTGTGGGTCTGCTGGCGTCGGCGCTGGTGACTCTCAGGTGTTTTCACCAGGCCTGCTGGCACGGGTCCACTGAGGTCAGGTTCCAGGACTGTAGCAGTCATGCTCCTGGACCTGCTGTGGGGTCCTCCTCATCTGGTTTACCCTCCTCCTGAGTGCTGAAGCCTCAGTTGGCTTCTGTGTTGAATAAGCAGCTGCACCATCTCCCCCCTTGCACCGTGAGAGGCAGCTGTCTCCTGGGCTCCTTCACCCGGCCCCACTGCTGGCCCACCAGCGTAGTGTGCTCCGGCGTCCCGTGCAGCCTTGTCGCCCCTTACTGGGTCTCCGGCTCCCGGCTGCCCTGTCCCGCCTGTGCAGCTGGAGAGTGCCCGGCCTCTGCATCTGCACTTCTCTCTACCAGGAGTGAGTGCCCTGTCTCCTTTCTTTGATAAGCAAATTTATATAAATATAATTTGCTTACAAAATAGACTCAAATGAATTCTAAACCTAAATGTAGGAGCTAAAAGTATGAAACATTTAGAGAAAAAAGCCCATAGGACTAAATCTTCCTGATCTTGGGTTCAGTAAGGATTTCTTGAATGTAATATAAAAAGTCCAAATGATAAAATGAAAGCACTGATAATTTGTACTTTGTCAAAATTTAAAACTGGCACTCTTTGAAATACTATGACGAGAATGAAACATAATCCACAGCAAGGTAAAAAGTATTTGCAAAGCATATATCTGACATAGAACTTATACTGGGATTCTATAAAGAATTTTTACATCTTAATGAGAAGAAGAAAAACAAATTTTTAAAATTGGCAAAGATTCTGAACAAATCTGTCTCAATGGTGTTAAGGAATGGCCTGTAAGCCAAGGGGAAAAAAAAAAATACAAAACCAGTCAGCATCATCAATCTTTAGGGAAATGCAAATTAAAGCCACGATGACATGCTATTCTGTATCTACTAGGATGGCAATAATTTTTAAAAAGAAAATAGCAAACGTTTGCAAGAATGTGGAGAAATTGGTGCATTGGTGCCCTCCTGCATTTCCAGGGTGACTGTAAACTGATGTGGCCACTTTGGAGAAACAGTTGGATGGTTTCCCATGTCAGTTACCATATGACCCAACGGTTTTACCACAAGATTTGTACCCAGGAGAAATGAAAATATCTGTCCACAGAAGCCTTGTGCATGAGTGATCATCACAGCCCTCATCATAAATACATCAAAAGTGGGAATAACCCAAACATTCACTGATAAATGCCTAAACAAACTGACTTATTCACACTTGTAACACATATTTGCACTAAAAAGAAAGGAAGCACTGACAAGTGCTACAAATAGATCCTCCTCAAAAACACCACAAAGAGTGAAAGAAGCCTGGCACAAAATATTGCACATTGCATGGCTCCATTTATGTAAAATGTCCAGAACAGGCACATCTATAGAGACTCCAGACGGTGAACAGGGAGCCCCTACACATGGGCACGTGATTTCTTTTGGGAATGACAGATCTGTTTTGTAATTAGGCTGTGGTGCACTTTGTGGATTTACTTAAAAATGTTTAATTGTACCCTAAAACAAGTACATTTTTGGTAGGTAAATTATATCTCACTTAAAACTAGTAAAGTAGATTTCATTATTTGGTTGAGTAATATTGAAATGACTTCCCTGGTAGCTCAGATGGTAAAGGGTCTGCCTACAATGAGGGAGTCTTGGGTTCAATCACTGGGTCGGGAAGATCTCCTGGAGAAGGAAATCTCAACCCACCCTAGTATTCTTGCTTGGAAAATCCCATGGATGGAGGAGCCTGGTAGGCTATGGTCCATGGGGTTGCAAAGGGTGTGGAAATGAGGGAGTCTTGGGTTCAATCACTGGGTCGGGAAGATCTCCTGGAGAAGGAAATCGCAACCCACCCTAGTATTCTTGCTTGGAAAATCCCATGGATGGAGGAGCCTGGTAGGCTATGGTCCATGGGGTTGCAAAGGGTGTGGAAATAATTTTTAAAGAAATTCCTAATGAAAATATCAGGCATGTAAAGATGGTTTAATTTCTGTTACCAGGTAATTATCTTTGGGTACACACATATGTGTGCGTGCACACACACACACACCCAGAACAGAAGGACAGAGAGTCTGTGTCTTAGAAGAGGAACAAGGGTGATTTTTTTTCTTGTTCTCATAAGTTTATTTTTTACTAGAGAAATAAAGAAATAGAAAAACAAAATGCAACAATTCTCATTGATCACAATACTTACCTTCTATAAAATTGCCACAAACACTAAATTAGTGAATACTGAATCATTGATCCTAAAGGAAATAGAGGATAGATACCTACAAACTTCCATACTTTGCTGTGGACTTGAAACTACCACAGCATTATTATCATCTAGACCCCAATATAAAATAGAAATTTTAAAAATACAAGCACACATAAAGCAAGGTTAGGTAGTCCTTGTTTTATGAGAATATTGTGACCAAGGGTGAGTTTTGATTGCATATATTAGAGGTGTTCCAGTTTTTTTTTTCTTCTTAGCTCATTTGCTAGGTTTACTATAAATCTGTAGATTAAAGATGTCTTAGAGACGCCATCAAAGCTGATGAGATAGGATTGCCTGTCATTATTGGCCTGCCTCCTAATTAGTGCTTGCTCCCCACCCACTCTGTACAAGCCATCATGAAGATGCTGTTATCTTATCACCTAAATTTCTCCCAAACACATTTGCTTCTTTTTTTTTGTTTGGTGTGGGGAACATTTTATTTTAAAATGTATTAAAAAGAACCAGGGAATATTTGCCTTTTCCTCCCTACATAGCATTGTGTAAGTTTAAGTTGTACAATGTGATGGTTTAATATACATATATAGGGAAATGTTTACCACAATTTTGACACAGTACAGATTATCAATGTTTTTGTTTCACCTCACGTAGTTACCATTCTCTTGTTGTGGTGGTGAGACTATTAAAACTACTCTCATAACAATTTTCTTGTATGTAATACAGTGATATTAACTGTAATTTGTTATAATCACCATGCTGTACATTAGATCCCTGGAACTTACTCATCTTATAACTGGAAGTTTTTAGCCTTGGACCAGCATCTTCCCATTTGCTCCATCCCTCAGCCCCTGGCAACCATCAATCTGCTGTCTGTTTCTATGAGTTCAGAGATTTTATATTCCACGTGTAACTGAGGCCGTGTAGTATTTGTCTTTCTTCGTCTTGAATTATTTCACTTAGCAAAGTGCTGTCAAGGTCCATGATGTTGTTGCAGATGGCAGGATTTCATTCTTTTATGGCTGAGTAATGTTTGTGTGTGTGTTCATGTGCATGTGTGAGTACCAAATTTTCTTTATCCATTCATCTTGGATACTTACGTTGTTTCCATGTATCTTGGCTATTATAAGTAATGCTGCCGTGAACATCGGGGTGCAGATACCTCTTTGAGATAGTGATTTCATCTTTTTCAGGTATATACCCAGAAGTGAGAGTGCTTGATTATATGGTAGTTCTGTTTTTAACTTTTGAGTCACTTCCATATTGGTCTCAATTGTGACTGTACCATTTTACATTCCCACAGAGTTCCCTTTCTCCACATCCATGCCAGCATTTGTTACTTCATTTTTTAAAAATAATAGATATTCTAACAGCGTTCACAATTTTCTCTGCTCTTCATGGACTGTGGCAGCATGTTAGTCTGTTGGGCTGCCATTACAAAGTACCATAGGCCAGGTGGCTTAAATAACAGTAATGTTTTGTCTCATAGTTCCAGACGCTGGAAGTCCAAGAATAGGTGTTGGCAGGGTTGGCTCCTTCTGGGGACTGTTGGGGAGAGCCTGTTACAGGCCCTTGCCCTGGCTCCTAGCAGTCTGGTGCTCTCTGGCTTGCAGAAGCATCCCCAGTCTCTGCCTTCATGGTCACTGCTGTTCCCCCTCTGCCATGTCTGCGTCCCAGGCTCCCCTTTTTATAAGGGCAGTGGTCGTGTTAGGCACTGATAGCATCTTGTTTCCCTTTGAATTCCCTCTCCTGTGTGTGGGCAGTGGCATACAGGAACAGTTGTTGGATAAATACATGAAAACGTAACAAAGGAGTGAGAAAGTTTGTATCTTGGAGTCCACACTGAGTCACCCACAGGGCTACTTCCAGGTAAGCATCTGCGTTGTGAACTTCTGCAGCACACGCACTTGTTAGGCCCAGGGGATGTGTACTGGTTCCCACGTTGGTTCCAGCATGCCACCATGCTCGGCGGGAGTGTAACGGCCACAGCACTGACCTCGGTGTACTGTGACGCACTTAAAAGACACCATGGGAGGAAAATTGTTCCCGCCTTCTTTGGCTGAGTCCTACAGCTGCTATTTTTGGAGTCGGCTCCAATGACTGTTTCTGTGCTTAAGGATTTAGGGTTGCTTGGTGGATGTGTTCACAATGGGCCAGCCGTCTCGGATTAAAGGGGAAAAAGGGAGAGATGGACCTTTGAAAATTTTTGATGAGAGAAAAGATGGAGTTTGAAAACAGATGCTAAAAAAAAATGTCTTGTAGACTGAATTCACAACAAATATTTACTTTTAAGAGCTTGCTCAGGCAAATGTAATAAATAAATGAATACAGTGACTGAATAAGTCCATGAACTGATTTATTTATTTATTTATTTATTTTCATGAACTGATTTAAAAAATGCCTGTCCACTGCCTAACTGATAATCTTTCTTGCAAATAGCCCACAATATTTGAAAATTACATGTTGGTATAGCTATCTATTGGATTTCCCAGGGGGCGCTAGTGGTAAAGAACCTGCCTGCCAGCACAGGAGATGTGAGAGATGCAGCTTCGATACCTGGGTCAGGAAGATCCCCTGGAGGAGGGCACGGCAACCCACTTCAGTACTCTTGCCTGGAGAATCCCCAGAGAGCATGGAGGACTACAGTCCATAGGGTCAGAAAGAGTCGGACATGACTGAAGTGACTTAGCACACACATAGCTATCTATTACTGCTTTGGGGATACATGTAGATAGACATAGGATAGCAGTGAGGCTATTTTTGGTGTGAGAGTACTCCAAGGTGTCCTTTATGCTTCTCATTCTTTTTGTGTGCATATTGCTGTTGGGTATCCTCCATCAGCCAGGCAGGCTGGGTTCACCCAGCACCAGCGCCACCATAAACTGGAGGATGGGCAGGATGGGAAAATCGTCACCCACTCCTGGGCTCTTCAGGTGGGGTACCAGGCTGTGCTGATAAGTCTCACCAGGCGGGGATGTGAGCTCTCTCACAGATCCAGTGGCTTTGATCATGAGCAGTTGAGGAGCAAAAATATCATTCCAGAAAGCTTAATTCCGACTACCAGTTTGTATTCCATGGAACATGCTGACTCTGCACCCTAGTGCCCTTTTTGGTGTCATCTTTGAAACTCAGCTCTGCCAGTCAGTTTTCTTTCTTCCCTCCTCTGTTACTGTCATTTGGCCGGACCCAGAGGGAAGGCACCTCTGAGGAGTGAGGTCTCTGGATGGCTCAGTCAGGCCTGGTCCACGGAACCTCCCGACACCCACTGCAGTTCTGGGAAGTCATCCTATGCAGAGACCAAGTTCAGATGTTAATTAACCGGCTCCTTCCCTCACTGGACGGCAGTCAGATCATCACAGCAGTCATTTGTAAAGGTCTGGCTCCTATCCTCACTGGACGGCAGTCAGATCATCACAGCAGTCATTTGTAAAGATACACTTGATAATGGACTGAGAAGTCAATCCAAGGGTCTTTTACAGATGTCTTTGGGCCACAGCACTGTTATGTTCAACTTGGTGCAGATGACTTCTTTAGGTCATAGGGTTAAATTTTGAGCCAGAACATAGCAGGAGAAAACCAAAAAGATTGTAGCTTTTGCAACATCGCACCCTATACACTTTAAGTGACAATTTCACAGCTTTAAAGGTGAATGTAAAGCTAGTGGATCATAACTGATTAAATTACCAGCTCTTAATTATTTTGCCAGCTATAAATTATAAACTCTAATTCTGATTAACACAGCAGCTAATTGATTGACATCTTTGGCTGTGTTATAACTGAATTTGGCACGCACAGTCCCAAACTCATGGGAAGGAAAAAATGTCTCTATAGGCTGTGTTTATAGTGGATCAATCCTAGCTTTGTGACTCCCAGAGAAAGCCCGCAAAAGAATGAGAAACATAAAGGACACTTAGAATTGTTGTCTCGCACTAAAAATAGTCTAGCTGCTCTCTGACGAGAGCAAGTCTCATATGGAAAACCTGTATTTTAATAGCCAACATTACTCACAAAATCAGGAAAATGTACAATTAATGTGACAGTTGATGTTCTAATCAGTGCCTTGGTGAATAGGAACCTTTTGCTACTTTAAATCGCCATCTGGCTGCTACATGAAAGTTTATGGCTGGTCCACAGCTCTGTGTGATGACTCCTTCGGATGAATTTGAATATGAATAGTGTCAGATATTCTATTTAAGAAGACCAAACTACCAGAGGAGAGAGAGCACTTGCTTTTTGCAGGCAGTGTTCTTCCTTAGGAGTACTTTAAGAGCTCTTATTTATTTACCAACTTCCAGAGCAAAACATGGGCATTTCAATAATAAAAATCATCCTTTCGTAATTCCTGTTGGCGCCATAAACACTTTACCTTTTCTTGATGAATTCTAACTCGTCCACATGCATGCCTGGAATTCATGAAGGAGCAGTGAAAGGAAATAATTAGAAACATCTGTTTACATTTACCAGGAGCAGATATTAAAGGAATTAAAATGAGTATAATCATCACAGCTTAAAAAAACTGAGTATACAAGAATGTCTGAATGCCACGAGAGTGCCGCATTGCTGTATAAACACACTGTATGAATGCACACTGGGTGAAGATACTATATGACATAAAAAGGTCTTTCACTAAGTGATACAAACAGCAAGCAAAGTTAACGTGTACTAAATAAGTATTTGGTAATATTCGATTCTATTGTTAATTTACTGAACAGCTCGCCAGTGTGGTGTTTGGAGGAAACGGCACCTGTTGGGTCGGTGGCGCCGTTACTTACAGCACCAGGGCCTGGGACAGGCAGGCGTCCACCCTCTCGGGCAGCCCTCAGACGCCCACGCCGCAGCCCCATCCAGGACGTGCCCTGCCAGGGCCCTGACCCACACCTCCTGTTGTCATGTCAGCTGTTGCCATGGAGTTGCTGGGCTTTGTTCAGAGCTTCTTGAAGTGGTTTGCGGGGAGCCCATCCTGGCACCCACCGGAATCCGAGAGCAAGTGGGAAGACTGTGTTCTTGCAGTTTGCCCAGCACAGACGCTGCAGTTCACAGCATGTGGGGCAGGAGCCGTCCACATGCTGCCTTTTGGTACACACGTGCCTGCTTTCTAAATAGAGCAGTCAAGTTTCCTGATTTTAATGGAGTTAAAAAGCTCAATATGATTTTAAGTCAAAATAATGATCAGAATATAAACTCCTGGTGTGAAGACTAGTGACATGCAAAAATAAGAATTGCACAAAGGAGCTTTTTAAAATGATCAGTGCTGGGTCTTAACCTCCTGCAATTCTGATCCGGTACAGATGGAGTGGGCCCTGGAATTGGATGGGGCACAGGGAAAGGGACGGAATAATGATGACAAATGACTACCAGATGTGCAGGTAGATATGGAGAAAGCTGAGCTTATCTGGATGAGTGAAGGCAGGAGAAGGTGGCAGGGATGAGTCGAGGCAGGTGAGCCTTCAGACCTGAGGGGTAGGGGCCTGTCCCAGAGCCCCGAACCAACAGCCGGTACCTTAGAACGACCAGAGAGGGTCTCAGAGGCCAGGCAGTGTTCAGAGGACCTCAATCCTGAAGCTGCCTGCCTAAATAGAGTCCAATAAGAACAAAAGAGTGCCTCGTGGAGGTCGTGGGCCAGCCTTGCTGGGACCACGCTGGAGATGGAAGCAAATCTCAGGTGACTAATGAGGGCATATGAGGTCTTCTGTGTTCAGCACTGTGGTTGACTAGCCATTCTAAAGAACTATGAGTAAAACCATTAGGAAAGTTTAATAAATCATAATAAGTGTCATTTAAATATTCACATAATTCACAGAAAAATGAGAAAGCCCCAGGAGCCACAAAAAGGGACAGAGATTCTGTCTGGAGAGAAAACTGAGGATGAGTGTTGTAAGCTGCACTTGAAAACCATAGCCTTGGGATCATTTGCCCTAAGAAAACATCTGCTCTGAGAATTTGTATTGTATAATTGTACTAATCTTGATTTGGGATTGACTTAAAATTACAGAGAAATTTTCACTGAAAATGATCCAAAGTTATCAACCAATCTGGAACACTGGGTGAAAGTACTTGCAGATCTTTTATAAAAGGACACAGTGGCAACCCAGGTTACATAGAACTTCTGCTTATTGTTCAGCAAATGTTTGTGAAATTTCTCTTATGTGCTAGGCATAGCACTGTGTTGGGAATAGATGAGTGAACAAAACAGATGACCTTTCCTCTCATCATTCAGCCTACATTCTAGCATGGGAGAAAGGAAATTCAGTTCAGTTCAGTCACTCAATCCTGTCTGACTCTTTGCAACCCCATGGACTGCAGCACACCAGGATTCCCTGTCCATCACCAACTCCCGGAGCTTGCTCAAACTCATGTCCATCGCTTCGGTGATGCCATCCAACCGTCTCTTCCTGCCTTCTCTTCCTGCTTTCAATCTTTCCCAGCATCAGGATCTTTTCTAATGAGTCAGTTATTTGCATCAAGTGGCCAAAGTATTGGAGTTTCAGCTTTAACATCAGTCCTTCTAATGAATATTCACGACTGATTTCTTTTAGGATTGACTGGTTTTATCTCCTTGCAGTCCAAGGGACTCTCAAGAGTCTTTTCCAGCACCACAGTTCAGAAGCATCAGTTCTTTGGTGCGCAGCTTTCTTTATGGTCCAACTCTCACATCCATATATGACCACTGGAAAAACCATAGCTTTGACTAGACAAACCTTTGCCAACAAACAAATGTCTCTGCTTTTTAATATGCTGTCTAGGTTGGTCATAGATTTTCTTCCAAGAAGCAAGTGTCTTTTAATTTCATGGCTTCAGTCACCATCTGCAGTGATTTTGGAGCCCCCAAACTAAAGTTTGTCACTGTTTCCATTGTTTCCCCATCTATTTGCCATGAAGTGATGGGACCAGACGCCATGATCTTGGTTTTCTGAATGTTGAGTTTTAAGCCAACTTTTTCACTCTCCTCTTTTAGTTTCATCAAGAGGCTCTTAAGTTCCTCTTCACTTTCTGCCATAAGGGTGGTGTCATCTGCATATCTGAGGTTATTGATATTCCTCCTGGCAATCTTGATTCCAGCTTCATCTAGCCTGGCTATTCATATGATACATTAAATAAGCAAGGTGACAATATACAGCCTTGACATACTCCTTTCCCAATTTGGAACCAGTCTGTTTTTCCATGTCCGGTTCTAGCTGTTGCTTCTTGACCTACATACAGATTTCTCAGGAGGCAGGTAAGGTGGTCTGGTATCTCTACAACAAATTAGTCAATGCATAAAAAAGCAGCAGACTCGCAGATATCGAGAACAAACTAGTGGTTACAAGTGGGGAGAGGAAAGTGGGAAGGGGCAAGATAAGGGTAGGAGAATAAGTGGTACAAACTATTATATGTAAAATAAGCATCAAGAATATATTATACAACACAGGGAATGTAGCCAATATTTTGTAACTACAAATGGAGTATAACCTTTACAAATTGTGAATCACTCTGTTGTATACTTAAAACATATAATATTATAAATTAACCCTACCTCAATAAAAAAAAATTAAAAAGCAGACAGAAAATGTCATTCCTCTACTATGTAATCAGTAGCACTTGATTTCTCCTTCCTTGGGCACTGTGTTTGATTAATTTTATGAAACCCTGCATCATGGTTTCTTTCTGGCTATCCAGGCTGTGATTGTAATATCCCAGAGGATGGCTTTATGTAATTCCTTGCAGGGTTCCCCATCCAAATATTTCTGCTGAAACTATTATCAATTCCAAAAACCATCAAGCCAATATTTTCCAGTCAAATGAAGTATGATGTTGTTAGTATCATGATTAGCAATAACCTAATGAGTTCTGGGTAGAAACCAGAAATAGATGTGATCTCAGAAATGAACAGACGTGCTGTCTAAAAATAGCTCTTCTTCTTAGAAACTGAAAGTACTATAAAACGTATGGCATCACTAGTCTACATGTTTTGTCTTTGAGGAGGGGAAATCCAGTGATAAATCCTGCTATAGAGATATATATGTAAAATCAAAGGACACTTGAATACCCACAGTTTAAGTTTATAGGGGTGAGGTTTCTTGGTTTACAATGGAAATATTCATTGTTTACTTTATGATAAATATATGCCCTTCTTGAAGCATTTTTTTGCCTTGTCTGCTCTCATGAAGGAATTCAGATGACACTTAGTTCTGTAACGCCGATAATGAGAGCTCTATAAGCCATGTAAACCAAGAGATGACTACTTTAGGATGTAGAATTCTTAACCTCATGGTCATCTGCAGGCACTGTGTTCAACCAAGGGGAACGCACAGAGGCTTGAGAAATGCCACACAGTCAGAACATGGACAAATCCCTCACTTCTCCAGTTGTTATATTCTCCCAGTTCAAGTATCCTCCAAACACAGAGCTGTGGGAGCGCCTTTCAGGAGCAGTATGGCTGTGAATTTGGGTCATTGCCTCCTCTTTATAAGCTGGGTGGCTCAGACAGTGAAGAATATGCCTGCAGTGCGGGAGTCTTGGGTTCACTTCCTGGGTTGAGAAGATTCCCTGGAGAAGGAAATGGCAACCCATGCCAGTATTCTTGCCTGGAGAATTCCATGGACAGAGGAACCTGGCAGGCTACAGTCCAATGGATTGCAAAGAGTTGGACACAACCGAGCAACTAACACTTTTGCTTTCATCCTCTTTATAAACCTGTTAATCAAAGATAGTTGCTAGAAAATAAAGCTATGTGTCTGAATATACACACACACATATGTTGTAGACTGTATATGTATATATAATTTTCTGAAGAGTTTGGTGTCTTTAATGAGTGTTATTCAGGTGAATACTAATTTAAAATAAAGGACAATATGAAACAACTCCTCCTCAATTTATAAGCACATTCCAGAAGCTCATTCATACAGTGTTTGTGCTGAGTTAGAGCATCTGTTCCCATGTGGAGTGTGAGACATCTGGTCATCTTGTATGTTTAACCTGTTGTTAACCTGTTGTTAACCTGGATGTTTATGTTTAACCTGTAATATATCAGAAGTCTGGTATTTCTGGCTCAGCCTCTGCCAGACACCATAGGTAAGCGTTCTTCTGGGGTGCAGTTTGGGAGTCCAGGAGCTCAACTCTAATCCACTGTCATGGGGACATTAGTGAAAACACTCCCCACCCTCCTACAGTTGCTGCTGACTCATGATCCAGCTCTAGATGTTGAAGGTATTTAGGATATAGGGTCAGTGGAACCCAGTGATGGAATTAATGCTGGATTTCAGATGTGAAAGAAAGAAAAAGTTTGTGTATAACCTCTGGTTTTGGTTTGATTGAAACAGTGGATAGATGCTAGTAGAGAATGGGGAAGAGATTTGGAGTAGAAAGATAATGAGTTAATTTTAGACACATTGAACTCTTGGTTTGCTTATGGGGCATCTAGATGGACAGATTCAAAGATGCTGGATACATCTGTGGACATCTCAGAAAAATGAAATAGGCCAGAGACTCTGATGGAGGAGGCTTCCCTGATGCCTCAGTGGTAAGGAATCTGCCTCCTGTGTAGGGTCAGGATTGATCCCTGGGTCAGGAAGATCCCCTTGAGAAGGAAATGACAACTCACTCCAGTATTCTTGCCTGGAAAATCCATGGACAGAGGAACCTGGTGGGTTACAGTCCATGGGGTCGCAAAGAGTCAGACAACTGAACTGAGCAACAGAGCCTGTTACGACCGATGGAGGAATAAAAACTGGAGGCTGGAGTTAAGAACAGGAGATGGTTCTTGCATTGCTCCTGGTTCCTCAGTGTTTAGTTTGGGAGAATCAATTTACAGGTAAAGGGGGCTGTGTGCAGGACACTTAGTGAAATGTTCTTTGTATACAGAGGGGTCAATTGACTATATCATGGGAGGAGTAGGTGGGAGGTAGGTGGGAAGTGCATCCTAGAGCACCCGAAGGTTAGATTAGCCATAGTGGATCACAGCACGGTAGGATGGCTGGCTTGGTATTTTTATTAGTGCTATAGCTGTTTTATACATTTGTGTTTAAATTTGTGATTTCAGTATATTTCACAGCAGAAAAAAAAGTGTGTTCGGGAAAACCTAGTGACCTGTTGCATTTCAGGAAACAAACTTGCAATTTTATTTGTATATTGAGTAAAAGATGAAATTTGGGATTTTAGAAACGAAGAATGAGGTCTGCTTCTGGTAGTGCTGAGAATTCTGCACCAAATCATGGCTGAGTCTTTCTTGCTGGCATCTTGGGATAATAGAGCACAGTAGGTTTTTTGGGGGATGGGGGAGTTTGGTGTGCACTTGGCATGGGGCAGCCAGCTGGGAGCCCGTCTGATAAAGAGGATTCTTTTGCATTGGGTGTTGAGGAGTTCTGGGGAGGATGACTGGCCCTGAAATGCTTGTTATGAATCAAGCTCTGTGTTAAGCTTTATTAGCTCAGTTAATTGCTAGAGCACTTTTATAAAACAAGCATTTTTAGTTTCATTTCTCCACAAGAAGTTATTGAGGCTCAGAGGTAAGACACAGGGAGAGAAGCCAGCTTGGTGGTCTGAGGCATCCTGCTCCATCACCCCCTGCATTTGCTGGAAGTTATTTGTAGCCTTTGCTGAAAATTTATTTAGCCAAGGGCATGTCTTATATTTTCTTGGTTCTCTTTGGTTTAGGTTAAATTCTAGATTTCTTCTGATTCTACATTTTTTTTTTTGTCTTTTGAGTGAAAATCAGTATAATCATTTTGCATTTCAGATTTACTATACTCCAGAAAAATAGCAATGATAACTTTTCATACATGAAAAGAAAAGCAATTTTCAAAATAATTTATATCCTTTGCCAGTTTTTCATGTGGCTATAGAGGACTGGGGAACTTGTTAACTATTTTCAGCAGCCCATACAGATTTCATACAGAGGTCACTGGTTCATCTTCTAAATATACTTGGCATTTAAGTGGATGAATAAAAATTATAGACTGTGAGCCTTTTGGTGGATGCAGTAGCTGTATAAAGACCGGAAAGTCTCAGCGACCTTCTTCCTCTGCATTCACACACCAGCTCCCTCCCAACTCCAGACTTAGTAGGTATTCCTTAAACATATGCATTGTTGTACACGCCTTGGCTCCCCCTGTGTGTCCTCTGATGCTAATCACTTCAGAGTGTGTGTCAGGCAGACTGTGCAGATGGGAAAGTGTGCTGAAGACAGTGAAAAGGCAGACTTGAAACTTGGGCATGTTTGAGTTTGAAGTGCCTTCTCTTGGTCACTTTCATTATACTCAATTTGGTTTTATGACTACCCCACCAGGATGTGAGCTACTGTGAGGTACAAATGATGCCCTCCTCATCTCCGGGTCCCTAGTACCTAGCAGTTCTTGGCCTGTGGCAGATACTCAGTGCAGGCTCGAGACAGAGGGAGGAAGGAGGAGAGGGGATCAGAAGGAGTGTCCTGATTTATTTTCACAGATCACCGTGTTACCAAACTCAGGTTCAGATGCTCACTGCTTGAAAGCCAGTGACTGAAAGGCAAGTGTTGGTATAAAGGAAAGTTGCTTCCATCAGAGAAGCCACTAATCTGGGGAGAAAGTGGACTCATGTTCTGAGACCAACTCCAAAGATTCTGCTCAGCCATGACAATTTAAAGAGAAAGAAGGGAAGCAATCTCAGTTAATCTTCATGGTAGGAGGTCAGATTCTTCATCATTTTTTCTGTTATGTGCAGACCTGCTGACTTCTCCTGATCTTCCTTCAGAAGCTTGCCTTGCCCACACAGTCTGCCTGCAGATTTGCTGAGAGGGAAGCTGGGAATAGAGAGTTCATCATTCTTTGACGACATAGTTCTTCATTCTTGCTCCTTTTAATTCAGGAAAGTAATCAACAGGTTAGGCAAGGCGTTTTATACATTCAGTAGTTAGATTAAATGTTGCCAAGTGATCTCATTTTTCTCATTAAGGCCTGAGGAAGTCAGAAATGGGTGAACAGGAAAGGGGCAAAAGAGCTGTTGAGACTTGTCAGCATCATTCCATTTCCCTGGGGTTGGGGCACAGGTCTGTCTTCTGTAACCTTTTCATGCTGACATAGGGTGGAGGATTCTGAGCGGAAAATGTTGAGAAATGTGTCTGTAGCATCTCTCTGCTGACAGTTTTAGTTGCCTGCTTATATGTATGGGCTACAATTATTTTTGATGCCCACAAAGATATAGATAGATGCTCCACTTATAGCTCAGTCAGTAAAGAATCTGCCAGCGATGCAGGAGACCTGGGTTCAATTCCTGGATTGGGTAGATGCCCTGGAGAAGGAAATAGCAACTCTCTCCAGTATTCTTGCCTGGAAAATCCCATGTACAGAGGAGCCTGGTGGGCTACAGTCCATAGGGTCGCAAGAGTCAGACACGACGTAGCAACTAAACCACCACCAAGATATAGATTATTATGAGCGCTGACGTTAATACCGTTCTTTGAAGGCCAGTTCTTGGAATTGTGCTAGCCATAGACTTAGTATTGCTCAAGATGCAGCAGCTTATATCATGGGTATAGTCTGGTCATCAGCTAACATCCAGTTAGCTTTTTCCCTCTGGTTGCAGTTATAGTATCTGTACAGCGACCCAGGAATGTGCATCAGACACTGAAAGATCCTGTGACTCTATTGTCCTGATCATGAACTGCTGGAGCCTGCTTTTCTGTTACTCAGGGAGGCCTGGGAGATAGCAGGTTTTCCACAAGCAAAAGGCAAGGGACATGGATGGGGCCTTTGTTTTATGTTGGTGGGGATGAGGGTGAATGGGGTGGGCTGCAGGGTTTTGCTGGATTGTAACCGCATGGATTCAACAAATGGAAACCTGGGTACTAGCAAAATCTGTTGTGGGAGGGGAGATGGATGCAGTGTTGGATACTCATTTTCTGACCATTGAGAGGAATGGATTTTCTAAATAAATTCTGTTTTAAAAAGTGCCAAGATTCCCCCAGCCTAATTTTAGTTTCAGAAATGTCTGCAAAGGAAGCCTCCACCACTGAGGGCTTATGTAAGCTTCTTGAAACAGTTTCCTGTCTTCCCTGACCTAAGAACAACTTACCTGTGAGTTTTGGTCTCATAAACTTGCTGAACCAGATGCAAATGCAGGTGTCCTGTGGCTTTCACAGCTGCAGTTAAATATTTACATTTGGCTTGGAGATTGCCTTTCTTTCTCAGGGTTAGTAAATTTTTTCATTTCCTGTGCTGAGCAAATCTAGTCAATTACCTAATTGCAGAATAATGAGCAGTATTTCCACTTTCAAATATGTATTCTTTTCATCTTAATGTGATAAATACCAAGAAATTTCCACAAGCAGGAAGAAATGTTGTTTATCTCTTATTACAATTTATTTGAGCTGCTTTATTTTCTTGTTATTTGTTGTTCCTGCTGCTGTTTGCATATTCTCAGGGGATTTTAGAAGGACAGTCACCTATGCACAGATTCTTGGTCCTTGAATGCCTCATATTTAAGAATGCTTGTTCCCAGCCTCCTCAGACTCTATCCCTTCACCCCTCGCGGCTCCATCCTCTGCTGCCTCGGTCCACTGACTCCCAACAATGGGATCATGGGCTGGGCTAGTGTCTTGCTCAGAAATTGTGGCTTCTGACTTTTGCATGAAATGGAATTTTGTAATATGGGGTAAAACCTAGCAACTCTTTTTTTTTCATGTTTTTTCAATGAGAAAATAGGACACAGAATCTAAACAAATGACTTGTTTATGGAGCCCTACCAAGTGGTGTTTGCTGTAAAGAGCCCACCTGCAATGCGGGAGACCCCGATTCGAATCCTGGATGGGGAGGATCATCTGGAGAAGGGATAGGCTCCCCACTCCAGTATTCTTGGGCTTCCCTTGTGTCTCAGCTGGTAAAGAATCCGCCTGCAGTGCGGGAGACCTGGGTTCGATCCCTGGGTTGGGACGATCCCCTACTCCAATATTCTGGCCTGGAGAATTCCTTGGACTCTATAGGCATGGGGTCACAAAGAGTCGAACATGACCGAGTGACATTCACTTTCACTTTGTGAAGGTGGCATAAAGCCTGCAGGGATAGGCCTAGCCTTGGACTTCAGTATTTCATGCTGTTTGATTTAATACACATTTGTAAAAAAACGGAGAGAATGGAGAGGTCCCTGACTTCATTAAGTTACCAAAGGATTTTATGAACCCTAAAAGCAGCCCTGAGGCATGAATTGCCCTTTAATTGAATGCTTTTGTTTGTAAGATGCTTTGTAAGGAGTCTTTGTTTTGTATACAATTCCTCAATATTTTTTCATGCTTATTCCAAGTTCATCATGAACTTTTTGTAACAAAGGGAGAGAAGGGCAGGGGGTGGATGGAGGGAGAGAGATATTCTGGACAATTTATCTTACCTAATGATTTTTTAAAAATTTTATTTGGAAAATTGCTTTACAGTTTTGTTTTGGTTTCTGCCATAAAACAATATGAATCAGTCATATATATAAATCCCTTCCCTTCTGAACCTCCCTCTCCTCCAACCATCCCACCCCTCTTGGTCATCACAGAGCACAAGACTGGGCTACTTGTGTTATTTAGCAACTTCCCACTAATAACCTATTTTATACATGTATACTATACTATATATGTCAATATATATTTATACTATATATGTCAATGCTACTTTCTCAGATCATCCCAACCTCACCTCCCCTGCTGTGCCCACAAGTCTGTTCTCTACTAGGTTCATCAGTACCGTTTTTCTAGATTGTATATATATGCGTTAATATGTGATACTTGTGTTTCTCTTTCTGATTTACTTCATTCTGTATAAGAGGCTCTAGGTTCATCTACTTCCCTACAACTGACTCAAATTCGTTCCTTTTTATGGCTAAGTATATTCTATTCTAAAAATGTACCAAAACTTCCTTATCCATTCATCTGTTGATGGATATCTTGGTTGCTTTCATGTCCTGGGTATTGTAAATAATGCTGCTGTGAATATTGGGGTACGTGTATCTTTTTCAATTATGGTTTCCTCAGGGTATATGCTCAGTAGTGGGACTGCTGGGTCATATCTTAGATTTATTCCTAGTTTTTTAAGGAATCTCCATACTTTTTTCCATATGGCTGTATCAGTTTACATTCCCACCAACAGTGCAGAAGGGTTCCCTATTCTCCACACCCTCTCCCGCACTTACGGTTTGTAGAATTTTGACGATGGCCGTTCTGATTGGTATGAAGTGATATTTTATTACAGTTTTGCATTTGCATTTCTCTAATGACAGTGATGTTCAGCATCTTTTGATGTTTATTGGCCATCTTTATGTCTTCTTTGGAGAAATGTCTGTTCAGGTCTTCTGCACATTTTTTGATTGAGTTGTTTGTTTTTCTGATGTTGAGCTGTATGAGCTGCTTGTATATTTTGAAGATTAACCCTTTTTCAGTTGCTTTGTTTGCAACTATTTCCTCCCATTCTGAGGGTTTTCTTTTCATCTTGTTTATTGTTTCCTTTGCTGTGCAAAAGCTTTTACGTTTTATTAGGTCCTAATTGTTTATTTTTGTTTTTATATCCATTAATCTAGGAGGTGGTTCAGAGAGAATCTTACTGCTATTTATTTACCCAGTGATTTTAATGAGCTTTTGTGTTTGTATGCCCAGTCACTCAGTCGTGTCCGACTGTTTGTGGCCCCATGGACTGTAGCCTGCCAGGATCCTCTGTCCTGGGAATTTTCCAGGCAAGAATACTGGAGTGAGTTGCCATTCCTTATGCTAGGGTATCTTCCCGACCCAGGGATCGAACCTGAGTCTCTTGTGTCTCCTGCAGTGGCAAGCAGTTTCTTTACCACTAGCACCAGCTGGGAAGTCCTGATGAGCTATCATAGTTTGAACCAACTCAAACTGAAAAACGCACGTTTATGCATCATACCCTAGAGAGTCCCAGTTCTCAGTAGCCTGGAGAAGTCTGGATGAAGATACACTTGCATTTTCCCTGTCCCCTGTCACTACCTGACCTCTCTCCACTAAATCCCATCTCCTAGGTAACCAATGCTTTTAATCAGGGCCTCCCAAATTCCCAGTGCCAGCCTCATTCAGTGGTTGGACTTGGACCTAAACAGAAGGCTGAGTGCTGTCAGAGTGGACTGTACCTGAGTCCACCTGCAGTGCTAAGGTCAAAGACCAAAAGCTTACTTCCCTACCTCTACTTTATGTTTGCTGAGGAGTCCATGATTCCCGCTTTCCACCTCTAGCCCACTGCCATCTAGATCTCTGTGGATTCCTGGAGTTTTACAGTCGCAAGGTCTCTTCTTTTTCTGAGAACAGACTCAAATCCATTGCTGGCAGACTTGCCAGTCCACACAGATTGCATCTCCTCATGGCTGTGTTCTTTGATCTAGGACAGATCACTCCAAACCCGGAAACCAGCAATTTGCCTGGGATCCCTTGGAGGAAACAGTCCTTCACAAGGCATCTGTCTACAGAGAGCTGTGCTAAGTGTCTGCAGGATGAGGGGCTTTAGTGGTACCATAGTTCTTATTACTCCCCTTTGAAAAAAAATTCCCATAGAAGGAAACGCTTCCCACTTCAGCATTCTGGCCTGGAGAATTCCACAGACTGTAAAGTCCATGGGGTCACAAAGATTCTGACATGACTGAGCAACTTTCACTCACTTGAAGAAAGCTACTGTACATGGCTGCACCCTCCCCTCTCGGGGGTGTCTTTGCAGACCTCGCCCACCAGGCTGGTTTCTTTGTGCCGCTCGGAACCCCAGCAGAGCTGAGAGGCTTGAGTGCCATCCTAGTGGGAGATGGCCTCACCTTCAAATCCCAGTTCCCCCAGTTGCTTGTGTAACTGGGAGTGGGGAGGCAAAGTATATGAACTCTCTAAATTTTTCTTTCTTTGTTGATTGGGGATGGTAATGAGAACAACAACAATCCCTGCCTTGTATTTAATTAAGATGATCTCGCATAAGGCCTGTTTGTTGTCATCAAAACATGTTAGCTGCTGCTGGCAGTGTGAACAGTGTTCCCTTACACCCCTCCCAGGAGTCAGCACCATGGCCCCACAGCAGAGAGAGCAGAGGGGGCTTGTACCTGGGCAGTCATCTCTCCTTTATCCGCCTTTATTCCTTTATCTGCCTCTTCTTTCTCTGCAGGAGAATGAGGTGAGATGCTGACTAGTGTCCCACTGAAGTCACAGTGCCCTTGCTCTCCAAGGCACGGGCCATGCAGCAGATTTGCATTTAAGTGCTGCTGCTCTTTATCCCTGTGTTTCCTAAGCTCTCCTGTACCTCAGTCCATTCAAGTCAGTCAGCAAACACCCAAGACCAGAGCTGAGAGGTGCTGCTGATGCTGTGGAGAGCAACAGAACTCAAAATTAGACCCTGCTCTGAGCTTGCAGGCTGAGTGACAGCTGGGCTCCCAGTGCCAGCTGACGCATGGAGGCGCCTCCACCCTCATGGCAGCCCCCGTGAGCACCAGCTGGAAGGGAGCTGGGAGAGCGGCGCTAGACTTCACGACTCAGGCGTAGGATGAGGGCTCAGAAACCAGGAGAGAAACAGATGAAACTCTTCTGTTTCAAAAGAATGCAATTCAGAGAGTTATATTTAAATTGAAAATCCTTTAGCTGCTCCTGCTAATTTACCTCAACCTTGTTATGCCACCAAAACTTTGCATGCTTCACTTAAAATGCATCACCTACATTTACTGATGTTATGGTAGTGCTGGGACATGACTGTGAACTGTCCTGTTCGCATCCTGAGGGTCTGCATCAAGCCTACTACTTGTGGCTTGCTAACCAACATCCCTTTTCTCTGTCCACCCTCATCACCCCCCAACAGGATCTCCCACTCACTGAGGGTTTTGCTCATCATCCTTGTTACCCACTGAACTCACCTTTGCAAAACTGATCTTCCTCACGCACAGCTTTGAATTTAAAGCATAGGTTTTATTATTATTATTCACGTATGGCAAGGCCAACAGATAAGGAGACAGCTCTCATTGAAAAGAGAGTTTGTCACCAACAGACACCAAGAGGAGGAGGCATGTTAAAGCATGAGAAATCAAAACCTAAAAGACGTAGTTGACACACGTGGTTATGTCATTTGCTGCTTAGAAACCTTCAGTGGTCCTTGGCTTTGGAGTCAGTGTTCGAGTGTCTCCACTTTCTGGTCACTGCTGCAGTCCAGCCTTGCCCACCACTCTATACTTTCCCCCTCTTCACCCCATGTTCCAGCAAAACTGCACTCCTTGGGGGTTTCTCATCAGTTCTGTAAAAGCAACAATCCTTGTGAGACTTTTCATTCCCCTACCTTGTGTCTGGCTGACCAAGGCTTCAATACCACCTGCTTTGTGAGAATTTTTAATTGCTGGTAGGACTTTCTGTGTGTATGGGGGCTTCACACAATTAATACCAGGCACAGACCTTTGCCATGAAAGTGAGGAGGAAAAAATGCCTGTGTTTCTTCACTTCCACTCAAATGCTAAGGTTCTTTCTAGTTGCAATAAAGTTTCAATAAAGGGCTTCCCTGCTGGCTCAGACATTAAAGAATCTGCCTTCAGTGCAGGAGACTTGGGTTTGCTCCTTGGGATGGGAAGATGCCCTGGAGAAGGAAATGGCAACCCACTCCAATATTCTTGCCTAGAGAAGTCCACGGAGAGAGGAGTCTGGTGGGGTACAGTCCATGGGGCTGCAAAGAGTCGGTCATGACTGAGCAAGTATAAATAGAATAAAAAAATATAACAAAAAGGGCTCCTCAGGCTTTTTGCAATGTTTGCTTCCCTGTCTCTGATTTTTTATGGGCCCTCTAACTTACACTTTCTTTTGTCAGTAGTTGTGAGGCATGTGTTGGTTCTGTCACCTCCCCGTCTGTGACGGCAGCTGGAGAGGAGCGCAGGTGTGCTTTGTCATTCTGGAGGGTCCTCTGCTCGGGCATTCTTGTGGCCAGCGACAGACAATCAGTGGCACGGGCAGCTCTGAGAACTGCCCTGTGAGGTGGCGAGAACTGGATGGGATGTCAGGAGACCCATGTATGAGATAGATTCTTCAGCCGGTTTGCCGTCTGCCCCTCACTGCCTGCAAAGCAGATGTGCTCCTGCCTGTAACAACAGTGATTTCTTCTTCCCTGGCTGGAGAGTTTACTGACTCCTTGGGAATTTCAGACTGGATCCTTCCACGATGCTGTTCAGGATGTCCCATGACCATGACCAGGTTTTTAGACCTGATCACTCTGGACTTGAACAATGATTGCCAAAAAGAATAGAAATTTTAAAATAGAATTTCCATGCTTAGCCTCTGGTTTGTCTTTTTCCCCCACTTTTTTATTGCACTAACTACTTTGCAAAACAAAAACATGGGGTCGTCTGCCTGTTTTGCTGCTTACTTTGTGGGGCTGGCACCTAGTCTAGTGCCTCCTCCCACATCCGGCTTTAGTCCTGTTTTCTCTAAGTATCTTCTAGAGGTGATGACTTGGCCCAATTAGTGTGTGGCAATGGCCTTGGCAATCTAGAAGGAAAGGGAAATGTGACACGTGACGCAGAGATCTCACGCAGGTCATCCTGTCCCCAGCTGGTGGTTTTTTCTAGAGGGTTCCATTTACAGCTGTGTAGAGGGTGGAAGGAAGGAGAGGAAGAGTCTAAACTGCTGAGAGTTTGTAGCCAGGACTGGCTTCTTGTTGGCTGCCCAGGCATAGGTATGTCTGGTGGGAGGAGGAGGACCTACGCTAATGCCTAGGTTCCCTGCCAACTCTCTAATTTTATGATGACTTTTTTTTCTTTTGGCTTTTATTTCTAGGGTGTCTCTTAAATGCCAATTTGTCTAGTCTGCTTCTTACCTAAATAAAACAGTACTTATAGACATGACGTACACACGCAAACATGTACGTTTGCATTTACAAGAAAGCAACCACTGCTTCCTAACCCTGTCCGAAAATAACCCATTTCTCGTGGATTCCAACCTGAATTGGGCCTGCTGTGGAGGAAACTTGTCTGTGGCTGAGCACAAACTCCTTTTTTCTTTTCTTTTTCTCCTCCAGGATTACACCTTGACCATGTATTTTCAACAATACTGGAGAGATAAAAGGCTCGCCTATTCTGGGATCCCTCTCAACCTCACACTGGACAATCGAGTGGCTGACCAGCTCTGGGTGCCTGACACATATTTCTTAAATGACAAAAAGTCATTTGTGCACGGAGTGACGGTGAAGAATCGCATGATCCGCCTCCACCCCGACGGGACGGTGCTGTATGGGCTGAGGTCTGTCTGCCCCGTGGGCTGGGTTCGTGGGTGCATGGCATGCTGGCCTTGAGTTTCACTGGGGTTGATTATAGTAAGTGAGGCCATGTCCTCCGATTAATTAAGAGACATCCATGAAACATTTTGAACTCTGAAGAAGAAGAATCTTATAAATCTAAGATTTGGAGCATTACTGTTACTACAAAGCAAGGCTGTTTTTCAAGCAAGTGAAAAGCAGCCTCCTTGGATTGAGTTGATGTAATTGGGCTGTAAGAACAGATTCCCTCAGGACGGATTTCCCATATCATAACCACAAAGGCCTATAATTACTATCACCTTCATACTTTAGAGGCTTTCAGTAAAGTTTCCTAAAGCCATTTGCAGAGTTGAAAAAAAAGTCTATGTGTGCTGACACAAAATATGGTCTCCACAGAGCTTTATGAGGTGGCGCCACCAATATTTATGGGGATGAGTCAATACGAGGCTTCCTGGTGAGAATAACCTCTCGCCAGGTCTCATAATGAAGTCACGTGAATTCGGAAACCAGACTGTTTGCTGTCTGGAACCCTGAGGAGTCCCTGGGCTTCCCGGTTATCCTGGAAGCCACCAAGCCTTCCCGTGATGCTCCCACACTGCTGGTTGTTAGTGACTTTGACTTCCACCACATGGTGACCTTAGCAACCTGTGTCTCTTGTGTTGACTTAGCACTGGTTTTTGTTTTGTTTTAGAGTGAGTATGTCTGCATCACACTCAGGAATGGGACATAGTTGGTTATCTTGGAGCAAAGGTTTATCTCAGAATGTTGTGAATCTTCCTTTAAAATTTAATCTATTTATGGCTGCGCTAGGTCTGTGTTGTGGTGCACATGCTTGGTAGTTGCAACTTGTGGGCCCTAGAGCATGCGCTGAGTGGTTGTGGTGCATGGGCCTAGCTGCCCAGCAGCGTGTGGGATCTTAGTTCCCAGGCCAGGGGTTGAACCTGGGTCCCCTGCATTGGCAGGCAGATTCTTAACTGCTGCACCACCAGGGAGGTCCCTGTTATGAATCTTTGACTAAGACTCCAACAGGGCTAAAGAGTAATCATAATAATGTATATTTAAATCCATACCACTGTGAATTTTAGTGCTTTGGGAAGAGTAAAGGGAATTATTTAACACTGCCTTAATTGGAACACGTTAAGTGACTTCCTCAAAACACCAGTATATAGAATGAGAGTTGGAATTTTAGCAAAAATCAGACTTAACTGTAGGAGAAAAAAGTGGCACATATCAGCTAAGCCATGGTGTTACTCTAAAAAGAATCTAGATAATGTTTCCTTGGGATATTTTCAGCATTTTGTACTTTTGCCTGAAAGTGAGAGATGTGGTTGAAAAGTTTTGAAATTCTGACAAGTAAAAAAATTGAGTGTTCAAAAGATTATCCAGAGGCCATGTAAGCATAAAATGGGGAGTCGTGTACTTCATTTACCTGCCCTCCCTCCTCAAAAATGTGGATAGAAATATGTGTGCATGTGAGTGTGTGTGTATGTGTGTGTGTGCGTGTGTGTAGTGGGGGCAAAGCATAGGAAGCAGAGAGCAATGAAAACTAGGCCAGGCCTTCTTGGCTTCTTGCTGCTTGGGTTCTCTCCATTTTTATTTTTATGTTGTTTATTTTCTCACCGGGATTAGAGTACATTTAGTGTGTCTAAGAAGAAAGAGGTTTCACTCTGTTAGGACAGAATCTGAGTCCACTCAGATCGCTTTAACAAACACCCACAGCAGACACTTATTTCTCACTCTCTGGAGGTTGGGAGTTCAAGATCAAGGTGCCGGCAGCTAGTGTCCAGGGAAGGCCTGCATCTTCATTCATGCCAGGAGCTTTCTCACTGTATCTTCACCTGATGGAAGTGCTGTGGGGTCTCCTTTATAAGAACACCAATCCCATCATGGGCTCCACCCTCATGAGCTAAGCCTTCACGTTCCGATACCCCCTTTGGGTTCAAATATGAATTTGAAGGAACATAAACATTTCAACCATAACAGACAAGATGATACAATATGAATGAAAGAACTGTAATTAATTTCTAAACTCCATTTGAAAGTGTTGGATTTCACACCATAAAACAGGCAAGAATAAGAAAAACCAAGAGATTAAAGTTATGTAACAGCTAATACTCTGACTGTAAATTTTAATGTAGAATTTAAATAATAATGTAATAATAAGCTATGGGATCTTTTTAATAGTAAACTTTTTACAATTACCTAGAAAAACTCTCTGGTGAAATTACTCCAGTTGAGCTATTTAAAATCCTAAAAGATGATGCTGTTAAAGTGCTGCACTCAATACATCAGCAAATTTGGAAAACTCAGCAGTGGCCACAGAACTGGAAAAGGCCAGTTTTCATTCCAATCCCAAAGAAGGGTAATGCTAAAGAATGTTCAAGCTACCATACAATTGTACTCATTTCACATGCTCGTCAGGTTATGCTCAAAATCCTTCAAGCTAGGCTTCAGCAGTACATGAAACAAGAACTTTCAGATATATAAGCTGGGTTTAGAAAAGGCTGAGGAACCAGAGGTCAAATTGCCAACATTTGTTGGATCATAGAGAAAGCAAGGGAACTCCAGAGAAGCATCTGTTTCATTGACTACATGAAAGCCTTTGACAGTATGGATCACAACAAACTGTGGAAAACTCTTATTAAAGAGATGGGAATGACAGACTACCTTACCTATCCTCTGAAAAGCCTGCTTATGTGTCAGGAGTCAACAGTTAGAACCTTACATGGAACAACTGACTGGACAAAATTGGGGAAGGAGTAAGACAAAGCTGCGTATTGTCACCCTTCTTGTTTAACTTATACGCAAAGGCTTCCCAGGCGGTACTAGTGGTAAAGAACCTGCCTGCCAGTGCAAAAGACATAAGAGACGTGGGTTTGATCCCTGGGTCAGGAAGGTCACCTGAATAGGAAATGGCAACCCACTCCAGTTTTATTGCCTGGGGAACCCCATGGACAGAGAAGCCTGCCAGGCTATAGTCCATGGGGTCACAAAGAGTTGGACATGACTGAAGCAACTCAGCATGCATGCATGCAGAGTACATCATGTGAAATGCCAGGCTGGATGAAGCCAAGCTGGAATCAAGATTGCCAGGAGAAATACCAACAACCTCAGATATGCAGATGATGTCAGTCTAATGGCAGAAAGTGAAGAGGAACTAAAGAGCCTCTTGATGAGAGTGAAAGAGGAGAGTGAAAAAGCCGGCTTGAAACTCAACATTCAGAAAACTAAGATCATGGCATCTGGTCCCATCATTTCATGACAGATAGATGGGCAAAAAGTGGAAACTGTGACAGATTTTATTTTCTTGGGCTCCAAAATCACTGCAAATGGTGACTGCAGCTATGAAATTAAAAGATGCTTGCTCCTTGGAAGAAAAGCTATGACCAACCTAGACAGCATATTGAAAAGCAGAGACATCACTTTATTGACAAAGGTCTGTCTAGTCAAAGCTATGGTTTTTACAGTAGTTATGTAAGGATGGATGTGAGAGTTGGCCATAAAGATGGCTGAGTGCTGAAGAATTGATGCTTTTGAACTGTGGTGCTGGAGAATACTCTTGAGAGTCCCTTGGACTACAGGATTAAATCAGTCAATTCCAATGGATGTCAACCCTGAATATTCATTGGAAGGACTTATGCTGAAGTTGAAGTTCCAATATTTTGGCAGCCTATTGCAAAGTGCCAGCTCACTGGGAAAGATTCTGATGCTGGGAAATGTTGAAGGCAAAAGGAGAAGAGGGTGGCAGAGAATGAGATGGTTAGATAGCATCCATCTAACTGACTGACTAACTGACTCAGATGGATGGGAATTTGAGCAAACTCTGGGAGATAGTGAAGAACAGGGAAGCCTGGAGTGCTGCAGAACTTGGGGTAGCAAAAACTTGGACAGGACTTAAGGACTAAACAATAACAACAAAAGTGAAATTTACATTCATTACACATCTCAAATAGCCTCTTAAATTAGTAACTGGATTTCCAGATCATAGCTGTTTTTATTCAAATGGGCTTTACAGGGGGCTCAGTGTTCAAGAATCTGCCTGCCAAGCAGGAGATATGGGTTGAATTCCTGAATCTTCCTGAGTCAGGAAGATCCCCTGGAGAAGAAAACAGCAACCCACTCCAGTATCCTTGTCAGGGAAATCCCATGGACAGAGGAGCCTAGTGGGCTACAGTCCACGAGGTCACAAAGAGTTGGACATGACTTAGCAACTGAAGAACAACAATAGATCTCAATATGGACTACCCTGGTGGCACAGTGGAATGAATACGCCTGCAATGCAAGAGATGTGGATTCTATTCTTGGGCTGGGAAGATCCCCTGGAGAAGGAAAGAGCAACCCCCTCCAATATTCTTGCCTGGGAAAACACGTGGACAGAGGAGCCTAGTGGTCTTCCATCCATGGGGTCACAAAAGAAGAGTCGGACATGACTTAGTGACTCAACAACAGCAAATGTCAATATAGCCCCTAGATATTTATTTAGAACCTCATATTTTTTTAACAATTCTTACATGTGGAGCTATACAGGCTGTCAGAAAGGAAATTAAATAACAGACCATTTTCCACATGTGTTTATCAGCTGTAACGTCCCATCTAAATTCCTTTGAAACTAGCTAATCTAGAAATTTCTGCCTTCAGTTTAAAAAAAAAAACACACATAGCTATAGAAATTAATTTGAATGTGAAATAATTTGAATTTTTGGACAGAAGGCACATTAGTGCTTGAAAATACAGGTAATCTTATTAAATTCATCTAAATACATACTCTGTGTTATTCTGTGTGAACTGAAGTACCATTTACATATTCCACAAGATATACTCAGGCACGCTATATGTATTGTATATTTTGATAACATAGTATGGGTGTCACCCTCCATCCTCCCCTTGGTGGGGTTTCCTAACTTCCCACCCTTCTCTTTTTACTGTTGTACTCTCTGGATCACGTTGGTGACATGGCGAGAAAAAGTTGGCCAGTGTTTGTATCCTTTTAGCAAATAGGTTTACCAGTGCCTGGTCCTGGAGCGGGTCTGGTACAGCTGAGAACTTGAGTGGATTAAACCCCACAAGGAGGTTTATGGAGCACTGGGCTTTTCAGTCTCCTGTTTGTAAAATACTGCTCTTGAAGGCTCAACCCATCAGAGATTACTTCCCTACTGGCTGTGTCCTGAGAAGCTAGTTGACCTGACAGTGTCCCTGGAACCTTAAGGTTGAATTCTTCTTTCCTTTGGAAACTGGGATTTGCCTTCACCTCAAGTATCCTGCAGTTGCTCAAGCTGGTAGGTTAGTCACCATTAGCTCCTCTGGGCTCCTTTCCCCAGATGTGTCCAGCCATCACAGCAGAAGATCAACAAGGGCTTTTGCTTTATCAAGAGTAGAAGAGGATCTGTGGCTGGGAATGAGCTCTCCATGATGTGGGTTTGTATGTCATCTCAGAATTACTCTGGGAAGTCATTAATCCATTACTCTGATGACTCTGCAGAAGTAGGCAGTGGCTGGTCACAAAGATGCTGGCGAGTGATCACGTTCATGCAGTGATAAAAGGTGGTTTTAAATCATGAACTCCTTTTCAATGACTCTTAAAACCCCTGTGTACGAAACTTGGGCTGATACTCCCTTGAGATTACCTGCTTGGCTCAGCTGAATGAGACAATGAACCAAACCTCTTGTACTCATCACATCACCCGATGGGGTAAGGGAATGCTCTGAATAGGGCATACGTGCCATCTTAAAATAAGACTTGGGCTGCTGGAAAATCTCCTTTGAGGAGCCAAACCTTTTTAGGAACTAGGAAGATCTTGGCTGCCCAGAGGCTCACAAGGCTTGATCCTGTTCCCGTGACCACGTTTCCATTTCCGTTGGTGCCAGGCTGAAGTTTCCTTGCTGTCTGTCCCTCTCCCGTCTTCCCATCTTCTTTTTCAAGTCAACCTTAAGGCGACTACCTTATGACATTGAATATCTTACCTGCACCACTGAGAGTACTTTGTGGTGTGACCTTTTCTTCTGGCCATGAATTTTGTGTCTTTGGACCTTTTTTCCTGATGCTAGGAGTTAGTAATGGTTTCATAAAATAGTACTTGACTTTCTCTGAAAAGATCCTGGGAGTCTGAGGTTGAATCATCTTCATCAAAACAATGTAGCCATGTTGCGCCTGAGAAGCTTACTGCAAAATTTATTGGAAAATATCTTGTGAAATTCCTACTTGCTGTTGAATATGACTTGAAATTGTTAAAGCTGCCATTCTTGTACTTAGAAAGTTCATGCAGTGTTAAAATGAACCTAGAACTTATTTCAGGAGATTCAAATTAAGTCATCTAACTGGTTTGACTGCTATCTTTTTCCAAAACTGTATTGTATAGGGTGGTTCTGGCCAAACACCTTTTTCTCCCAGGAAAGCTGTAAGCCCATACAATTAATAACTTCCCTAGTGGCTTGTATGGTAATGAATCTGCCTACAATGCAGGAGACCCAGGTTCGATCCCTGGGTCAGGAAGATTGCTTGGAGAATGGAATGACAGCCCACTCCAGTCTTCTTGGCCTGGAGAATCACACGGACAGAGGAGCCTGGCTGGCTACAGGCCATAGTGTCGCAGAGTCAGACAGGACTGAGAAAGTCACGCTTTCACTTTCACAGAATTAATAAGGCTCATATGATTGGAGTGCAGGTGTGTTTAACTCCCAAAGTCTTATTTAGTCATTGCCTCCAAATTACTTTTACCTAAGTAAGAAACATATTGATAAATTGCTTTCCAAGAGGGATTATGCCAATATTTACTCCCACCAACAATAAATTACATGCTAGCTTTAGGGTTATAGCACCTGCTTTGAACTTCATCATTTTTTAGGCTACTGTAAATAATCTATCAATATATTTACTTCATCTCTTGAGGATGGAGAAAATCACCTGTCTCTCTTTAAATCTGGGCTCATAAGTTCATCTGTTCTCCCTAACCATGTTCATTCTTTCCCTATTTTTAAGAACTGTTTCATACCTTCACTTCAGGCGTCACTCCTCATTCACATTAGATGATGTTAATTAAAAACACAGAAGCTTCATCATCTTGCCATTTACAAAGAGGCCATCCCACATGCCTGCTACTCGTTCTATGCTTCTCTCAAGGTGGAAAGTGGGTCCCTGAGCGTTTCAAGAGTCACCTTCACCTTGGCATCCTCTCTCTACTAGAAGGTTTGGCTCCTGCAATTCTAACTGCTCTCTTTATCCAACTGTTCTTCTCTCTCATCATGCTTCCAGTATGCATACCTTCCTTCTGCTCTTCGGAAATAGTCAAGGATGTCCCTGTCTTAGGGCCTTCGCACATGCTCTTTTCTTGATGCAATGCGTTGTTTCCAGATATTCATGTTTTTAGCATCACAGTGTTAATTATATTAGTGAAGGCAGTTCACCCAGTCTCTGCTCTGGTCACCTATTCCTTTTTTATTACAGTTTCTTGTTTTACTTTATTTTTATCATAGCACTTATCTATATCTGACATGAACTTGTCATTTTATTGCATTTCTAATTCACTGACTCTGTTCCTACCCCTGATGGTGGGGAAGCCACCATCAGAATGTAAATTCTTTGAGACAAGAACCTGTTTCTTGTTTATTATTACATCCAAAAATCTAAAGTAGGAAGAATACTGTATGAGGATTAAGTTTAATTCCAATTCTTCTCTCTGTAGTACTTCATTTTTATGTTTTCTATTTAGATTCTTAATCCATCAGAATTTATCTTGGTGTATGATGTGTACAATGTCCAGTGTTTTACTTCTCAAATGGTTAGCTGTTTTTTGCAGTACTTACCAGTTTATTCTTCCATGTGAGCTTTAGAATCATTTGCATTCTCAAAATTTCTAAAAATATAATGTGAAATGTCAGTTGGAATTATGCTCATAAATATGACTTTGAGAAGACCAAGTGCTGAATGGTGGTCAGTCTTTCGTACATATCTGTGGCACATCTGTGTTCATGCATGCTTTCAGTCATGGCTTTTAGTAAAATTTTGTCATTTTATTCATAGACAATCACTCATTTCTTTCTAAGATTTTTCCTGTTTCTATAAGTGTGGAGCTGTTAGGAATGGGATCATTTTTACATTATATTTCTAACTTTCATTGGTATGTGGGGAAGCTATTCATCTGTTTGTTATGGCTGTTCTTTGTTGATACATTTGTCCACTATCATATCTAGCCAGGCTAATCTCTTACTATATCTAATTATTTAGTAAATACTCTTGAGGATTTTAGTCTTATAATCATATTGTTTATAATGGGTTTTTAATCTTCATTTTTATTGGTTTTATTCATGTTTCTGTTGGTTTCAACTTCCAGAAGATGAAAAACAATTGGGGATAACAGTGTGCTGCATTCCCTGGTTCTTCGTTATAGAGGAGTGCTTCTTGCAAATCATCAGGAAGGATGATTTGCGCTCTCAGTATAATGTAATTGTAACTTATTCTTTTACTTCCATTAAATACTGACATACATACATACTCTCATTTTCTGGGAACTATGTATGAGTTGAATAACAAATATCACCAATTTATGGAATTTATTTTCAGCAACTAATTATAAATCAGATAACTGACCCTGCATGACTTTTTTACATATCAGAAATAGGAAGAGACTTTGTTCATTCAATCTCTAGATATATGATCATTTTCCTTTTTTTAGCCTATAATTGTGATGTATAATTTCCTACTGTGATCTATCCTTGAATTCCTGGGATAAATCCTATTTTGTCATGATGGGCAATACACTTAAGAAATTATTAAGTTTGTTTTGCTCATGCTTAATTTATAATTCTTCTTTTAAAAATCTGTTGACAGCTGGTTTATTGGTGTAAATATATTTTGTGATCTAGCTAGTGTGGTTTTGTTTGTCCCCCACTACCCCCCAGACACTGTCAAGTGAGGTATGAAGTTTTAATTCTTTGGCCACAGGCATGTGGGAGTCTAGCCACCCCACCAGGGATGGAGCCCCCACCCCCTGCATTGAAAGGTGGTCTTAACCACTGAACCCCTAAGGAAGTCTTATGCAAGTGTTTTAAGTCTTTTCTCTTCTTTTTGTTGTACAGGACTTCTTAATTCAATGTCTAATATTAAATGCAGACTCAGAATTAATATTTTCCCTTGCATGGCCCAGCCCTATTTTAGGCTGGAAGCTTGTCATAGCAAAGGAAGGATAGTTGATTTCTCAGCATCTGTGCCTCTGCTTCTCCTCTGTCCCCTCCCAGCCTACCTTGATGACCCATATATAACCTCCTCTGGTTTTGAAGGTTTATTTGGGGGCAGGTGTGGAGGGAAAATAAACAAGAAAAGTGTTATTGGAACTGGACTGTTTTCTCTTGGTGTCGCGCTCTTTGGACCGAGAACATGCGGGGAATTGGCTCTTCTCAGACCTTTTCTCCAGGAGGCCCCTGACCAGCACTGAGGGTGGAGACTGAGCGTCGCATACATTTCTATTCTGTGGAGCCCCTTGGGAAAACCTCCTTAGTTCTAGGGTTCCGTCCTTCATGGACACCTTCCATCTCTCCACCCATCCATGCCACCCTAGTATACAGGATTCAGGAGCGCTGCAGGTCCTCCCTTTTCCCGTGGAGACCCTTGTGAGCCTCAGGAATCTGCCTGCTTTCCTCATATAATATCCAAGCCCTGTTCAGTTTCCACTGCCCCGCCACCCGCATTCCAGCTGTGCCACATCCACCGTTCCTTCTAGAGATCAGCTGAAGATGGTAATCTCTCTTATGGATGACTGTAAACTCTATCAAGAAATCTATCCCCATTTTAGCTCCCTCTCCTCATTACTCTGACCTCTATTAACAGTCATAACTTGGACAAAGATTCCAAGAACCATGAACCAATTCAATGAAATTCAGTAATAAATTATCCAATGGTTAGCTGATAATGTTGGGTCTTCTCACACATTTCTGATATATATCTATATATCTACATGATGTAGATTCTATTAAATATATTAATACATTAGATCTCTTTGTGTTTTGACATAATATGAATCAAGAAGATCTCTCTGTATTTATGTGTTCTGTATTAAATTATATCATATGTTAAATCTCTGTTCCTAGAATGAGTTGATGTTCCTGTAAGTATTTTAAAATTTACCTGTAGACATATACAGTTGACCTTTGAACACTGTGGGGGGTTCAGGGCACTGACCTTCCACACAGTTGAAAATCCACATGTAACTTTCTAGTCGTCCCTCCATATCCTTGGTTGCTGCTGCTGCTGCTAAGTCGCTTCAGTCGTGTCCGACTCTGTGCGACCCCATAGACGGCAGCCCACCAGGCTCCCCCGTCCCTGGGATTCTCCAGGCAAGAACCCTGGAGTGGGTTGCCATTGCCTTCTCCAAATCCTTGGTTAAGCATCTGCAAATTCAACCAGCTGTGGATTGTTCAGCATGATAGTGTATATTTATTGAAAAATTTCTTCATCTAAGTGGACCTGTGTATTTCAAATCCATATTGTTAAAGGGTCAACTGTGCTACACATAAAATGTTTTTATAGATGCATGGTGCTTTGAATAGCCTTTTAAATGTCATTTTCCAGCCTGGCACACATGGCTTTAATTTCTGCTATACTTACAGGTATCTGTAGATTCTTTAGATTTTCTTCTTACATTAGTCTTAAAAATTAATGTTTTTAAGGAAAATATCCTTTCTATTTAGACATATAATTCATTAACATGCACATATGCATTACCTTCTAGAATATATTTTTACATTCCCTTCTTCATTTATAATTATGTTCAGTAGCATCAAGAAATATTTATCTATTATATATATGTGTGTGTGTATATACATTTTAAAGAGCTAGCCTTTAATTTTACATCATAATTCTGTTCATTAATTTATGCTTTACCTTTGTAAACATCCCCCTCCTCCTGTTGCTTTTAAAGCTCTCTTTATTGAGGAGCAATGTCAGCAAAGTAGCAGACCAAGAAACTCCAAGTTTTTATTTCTCCAGAGAAACATCAAAAAAACAAGCAGAAGCTGTCTGAACCAACTTTGTAGGAGCTCCAGAGTATATTCCTGAAATATATTCCAAGGCTTATAGCAACTAACCAAATGCCAAAGAAAGAAAAACCTATATTCAAAACAGTAGGAAAGTTTTGTGGCATTTTCCCCTGCCATTTCCCCATCCCTTCCCTGGTGCGGGCACAGTTTTGATCTCAAGCAAGTGGCAGCTCAGTTACAAGCTCTCTGGCACTGGAGGGAGCAGGGCAGATCTTATTTGTGAACCATTATATGCATATGTTCTGTCTGGAAAATACCCAAAGGACTGAAGCAAACTCAAAATGCAGATAGGAAAAGAGGCAGGTACTACTCATAAAGGCTTCAACATGTCTACAAACCCATGGATGTCTAAGGCAAGAGATACTGAGTGGAAATATAGCATAGACCAGCTGAGGCCCAAAGGAGAAGCAGGGATGAGACACTTTGGAAAATTAGGTCATTCAAAAAGCAGCCATACAGAGTCAGGATCAAGATGGCAGAAAAGTTCACCTCCCTCCATAGAAACATTGAAAATACACGTCTAAGTGGAACAGTTCAAACAAAACAGCTACCGAGTGCCAACAGAAGACCTCAGGCATCCAAAAATGCAAGAAAACCTCCATGTAACTGAGTAAGACAAAAGGAAAAGGAAAAAGAAGGGATCAGGATGGGGAGGGAACTGCGCCCAGGGGAGGGAACCGTGAAGGGGGGTTTTCCACATCTTGGGAAGGCACCTCACCATCGGGGAAATTGCACTGGATGGAGGGGGAGTTTTGGTGCCTATGAAGGGTATAGCAGCAAAGGGCTTGTGGAAGGCAAAATGGGGAGTAACCTGCACAGAAGATGGGCACCGCCATTCTGCGTTCCTCAGCCTGAGGCACTTCTGTCGGTGAGAGTGGGGGTTGGGTGCTGAAGCTCAGACTCCAAAGCTCAGTCACAGGGAGAAGACCAGGGTGGGCTGAGGAGACAGCCTGAAAAGTTCAAGAGTTAGGATGTGGCAGCTGAGTGTGCACTAAGAACATGCCTGGACTTCCAGGGAAGCAAGGCACCATTATTGGGCGGCATATGAGGAGAGAGGTAGGACCACCATGAGAACGTCTTTCCCTGTGAGGACCCCCAGGCAGCAGGAAACCACCTACAGGAGCTCCAGAGGCGGGCAGGGGTTGCCACCACCACCTTGGGCTCCAGAGGCAGCCACTGTCTGTCTCTTCCAGACCCACGGGCAGGGGCCAGGTCCTGTCCCTGCTGTTCTGGGAGGGTGAGGACAGCTTCCCCTACTAGGAATCCTGCCAGTGGGTCATGGAACCCACCCCTTGCTGACCTGGAAGGGTGCAGGACAGCTTCCCCCACTAGGAATCCTGCCAGTGGGTCATGGAACCCACCCCTTGCTGACCTGGAAGGGTGCAGACAGCTTCCCCCACTAGGAATCCTGCCAGTGGGTCGTGGAACCCACCCCTTGCTGACCTGGAAGGGTGCGGACAGCTTCCCCCACTAGGAATCCTGCCAGTGGGTCGTGGAACCCACCCCTTGCTGACCTGGAAGGGTGTGAACAGGTATGGCTACTAGGAGCTACCGGCAGGACCCAGGACCTATCCACACTGTCCTGGGAGGGCAAGGATAGCTGCTGTGGCTAGAAAATCCACCAGTGAGTGCCAGGACCTGCTCCACTGTCCCAGACACAGATAATTCCTCCAACTGGAAAACCCACCCACAGGTGCCACGGCCTGCTGCACTGTCCTTGGGAGCATGCGGCAGGCTCTTGCTTCTAGGAGATCCATCAGTAGGACCTGCCTTGCTGTCCCGGGAGGGTGCAGATAGCTTCTGCAAGTAGGGAATCTGTCAGTGGGTGTCCAGACCCCTCCCTGCTGTCTTAGGAGGGCACAGAACCTCTCTTAAGAAGTGAGGGGGACTATTAAGAAGTGAATGCTGGGGCCTACTCTGGTGTCCCAGGAGGGCACAGGTAGCTACCCCCACTAGGAAATCTGCCCCAAGGAAGGGCTGAAACCACAGCTGAGCCCCCAGGGCTGGTAACGAAGGGGAAAGAGTTGAAATCTCTTCCTCAGAGCCTCGAGAATTGTGGAATTACACCTCCACTGCAACTTCTTAAATTCAGCACCTGCAAAATGTCCAACTGGACACCAAGTGTTCCTGCTCTAGCAGCTGTGGGTGCTGTGGGCACATGCATGCAGGGGCTGAGGAAAACTACCTCTGTAGTTCCCACAGCAGGTCTAGGTGCGTGATTACTGCGGTCTGACCTCAGTGGAACTATGCTGGTGGTCAAGTGAAAACATCAGAGCCAGTTGCCAGCTTACCCACAGTTAAAGCAGGACTGAGAGCAGTGCCAACAAAATTATACTTTGTGAGTCTGCACAGCAGGGCCTGGGGGCACAAGAGAGCACACACACAGGTAAACAGCTCCAGGGAGGAGAAGCACCCGGTGGCCTTTTCATGCTCTTCTCCCAGGGGGAATACTCAAATCCCATCTGCCTGGCACTGATCAGAATCACCGCTAAGAAACAGATATGGGGGCATCTACTCTGACAGTTAGAGAGCAGACCCCATTCCTGAGAGGGCAGTGGCAACAGCGGAGTGAAGGGGAGGTCCTGCTCAATGTCTAAGGCAGGCTCGGATCACCACACCGTGAGTCTAAACCCCTATCAAGCTGATAAGGACACTCACCTCTGGACCAACCTCTCCCACGAGGGAGCAGATACCAGAAGCAAGAACTACAGTCTTGCAGCCTGCAGAAAGAAGACCACAAACATAGTAATTTGCATAAAATGAGATGACAAAAAATATATTGCAGGCAAAGGAGCAAGAAAAAAATTATAAGAACAAATAACTAAAAAGGAAGTAAACAATCTATCTGAAAAAGAATTCAGAGTAATAATAGGAAAGATGATCCAAGATCTCAGGAAAAGAACATAGGCCTAGATCTAGAAGATACAATAAAAGTTTAACAAAGCTTGAACAAACAGAATGAACAAACGAAAGAAGAGACAAACAGGATGAACAAGACAGTAACAAATACAAAATACATTAGAAGGAATCAATAGCTGAATAACAGGCAGAAGAGTGGATAAGTGACTTGGAAGACAGAATGGTGAAAATCTCTGCCACAGAACAGAATAAAGAAAAAAGAATGAAAAGAATGAGGATGGTCTTAGAGATGTCTGGGACAACATTAAACTAAACAACATTCTATTTATAGGGGTCCTAGTAGAAGAAGAGAAACAGAAAAGGCCTGAGAAAATATTTGAAGATATTATAATTGAAAATTTCCTTAACATGGAAAAGAAAATAGTCACTCAAGTCCAGGAAGCTCAGAGAGTCCCATACATGATAAACCCAAGGAGGAATGTGCTGAGACAAATATTAATCAAACTACAAAAATTAAACAAAAGAAAGAAAGTTTTATTGCTTTCTTTCTCTCTGTTTGATTTATTTCTGCTCTTTTATGATTTCTTTTCTTCTAATAATTTTGGGTTTTGTTTGTTCCTCTTTCTCTAGCAGCTTTAGTTATAAGGTTAGGTTATTTACTTGATATACTTCTTATTTCTTGAGGTAAGATTGTATTACTGTAAACTTTCCCCTTAGAACTATTTTTGCTGCATCCCACAGGTTTTGAGTTGTCATGTTTTGTCATTTGCTTCTAGGTATTTCTTTTTTTAATTTCTTCAATTTCTTCAGGGATCCATTGGTTCTTAGTAACTGTTTTTGACAGTTTTTTTTTCTAACCTCATGGTGTTGTACTGGGAAACAATGCTTGTGATGATTTTAATTCTCTTAAATTTACCAAGGGTTTATTTTCGACCCAAGATGTGATCTATCCCAGGGAATGTTCTGTGTGCACTTGAGAGGAAAATGTATTATGATACTTTCAAATGAAGTATCCCATAAATATTAATTAAGTCTATCTGGTCTGAATGTGTCCTTTAAGGTTTGTGTTTCCTTATTAATTTTCTGTCTGGATGATCAGAACATTGGTCTAAGTGGGGTGTTAAAGTCCTCCACTATTATAGTGTTACTGTCACTTCCCCCTTTAGCATTTGCCTTATATATTGAGGTGCACCTATGTTGGATACGTATATATTTTTAATTGATATGTCTTCTTTTTAGATTAATCCCTTGACTATTATGTGGTGTCCTTCCTTGTCTCCTTTGACAGTCTTTAAATTTTTGTTTGTTTGATATGAGTATTGCTACTCCAGCATTCTTTTGATTTCCATTTGCATGGAATACCTTTTTTCCATCTGCTCACTTTCAGTCTGTATATGTCCCTAGGTCTGAAGTGGATCTTTTGTAGAAGTAGCAAGCAAAAATGTCCACTCACACCAGTGTTATTCAGCATAGTTTTGGAAGTTCTAGCTGCAGCAGAGAAGAAAAAGAAATAAAGGAATCCAAATTGGAAAATATGTAAAACTAACACTGTTTGCAGATGACTTGATACTGTACAGAGAAAACCCTAAAGATGCTACCAGAAAGCTACTAGAACTCCTCAATGAATTTGGTTAAGTCATAGGATGCAAAACTGATACTCAGAAATCTCTTGTATACACTAACAGTGAAAGATCAGAAAGAGATATTAAGAAACCAGTCTCATTTACCATTGCAACAGAAGGAATAAAATACCTAAGAGTAAACCAACCTAAGGAGGCAAAAGACCTGTACTCAGAAAACTAAGATACTATGGAAGAAATAAAAGACAACACAGACAGATGGAGCGATATATCATGGTTTCCGTTGTAAGAATCAATGTTGTGAAAATGACTATACTATACAACACAATATACAGATTCAATGCAATACCTACCAAATTACCTAGGGCACTTTTCACAAAATTAGAACAAAAAATTTTACAATTTATATGGAAACATGAAAGACCTTGAATAGCCAAAGCAATCTTGAGAAAGAAAAGAGAAACTGGAAGAATCAGGTGCCCTCACATTAAAGTATACTACAAAGCTACAATCATGAAAACAGTATGGTACTGGCATAATAACATAGACTGGTGGAACTTGATAGAAAGCCCAGAGATCAATCAGCACACTTATGATCACCTAATCTATGATAACAGAGGTAAGAATATACAATGGAGAGAAAGCAGTCTCTTCAATAAGTGCTATTGGAAAATTGGACAGCTGCATGTAAAAGAATGAAACCAGAACACTCTCTAACACCATGTACAAAAATAAACTCAAAATGGATTATAGAACTACGTATAAGACCAGATATCATAAAACTCTTAGAATAAAAGATCAGGAAAACACTCTTTGACATAAACCACAGCAGGATCTTTTTTGACCCATCTCCTTGAGCAATGAAAATAAAAACAAATAGTACCTAATTAAGCTTAAAAGCTTTTGCACATTAAAGGAAAACAAAGAAAGCAAAAATACAATGCTGAGAATAGGGGAAAATATTTGTAAATAAAGCAACTGACAAGAGATTAATCTCCAAAATATACAAAGCTGATTGAGCTCATTCAGCTCAACATTAAAAAATAAAACAAACACCTACTGAAAAGTGGACAGAAGATCTAAATAGACATTTCTCCAAAGAAGACATATAAATGGCCAAAAAAACACATGAATAAAGTCTCAGTATCACTATCAGAGAAATTCAAATCAAAACTACAATGAGATATCACCACATTGATCAGAATGGCCATTATCAAAACTGCAAATAATAAATGCTGCAGTGGGTGTGGAGAAAAGGGAACCTTCCTACACTCTTGGTGGGAATGAAATTGGTAGATCCACTATGGCAGACAGTATGGAGGTTCCCAAAAAAATTAAAAATTGAATTACGAGATGACCCAGCAATTCCATTCCTGGGCACATACCTGAGAAAACCATAATTCAAGATACATGAATATAAGTGTTCATTGTAACATTATTTACAACAGCCAGAACATGGAAGCAACCTAAATATTCATCAACAGAGAAGTGGATAAAGGAAATATGGTACATATACACAATAGAGTATTAGCTATAAAAAAGAAAGAACAACGCAATGCCATTTGTAGCAGCTTGGATGGAGCTAGAGATTGTCATGCTGACGGTCATACTGTCAGACACAGAAAGGCAAATGTATATCACTTATGTGCGGGATCTAAAAAGAAGTACAAATCAACTCGTTTATAAAGCAGAAGTAGAGTCGCAGATGGAGAAAACAAACGTACGGTTACCCGGGAATAAGGGGGTGAGGAGTAAATTGGGAAATTGAGATGGACATATATGTGTTACCATATGTAAAATAGACAAATAATAAGAACCTGCTGCGTACCACAAGGAAGTCTACCCGGCACTCTCCAATGGCCTATGTGAGAATATTCTTTATAAAGAGCGGGCATCTGTGTGTGTAACTGACTCACTGCTGTGCACCTGAAACTAGCGCAGCACTGTGAGTCTGTACTGCGAGGAAAATGTCTCACACGCATCCGTGGATACAGACACGTATGTCCAGGCAAGGCAGACGCTCAGAGAATCTTGAGTAGACCTTAGGTTTTTGCCTTCACTGATCACTAGGCTCAGAGCCGTCACACCTGAGTCGTGAAGTCGTGTGCTGCTGGAAGACTGGGACAAGTAGCTGTTCTGTCTCATTTTTGCTTGCTTTTGATTTTTTTTGTAGGATTTTTGTTTCATTTTAGTTCCTGACATTCAGAGAAATCTCTCTTAAAACAATAGCTGAACATGAAGTAATAAAACAGACTTTTTTTATTACAGTTGACAATTTTTTTTTTTTTGAAGTTTAGATGTATCTCAAAGCCAATGGACTACTAAAGTCTTAAGAAAAGACAGCAAATCCTAGGAAAGGAGAAAATCTGATTTTCAGATTTAAACATTATAATAATAAAATGTCCAATTTTCAAGAAAAAATTCACAAGATATATAGGACCACAAGACCCATTAAAAGGAACAAAGTAAGTTGACAGCAATTATTCTCAAGTAAGTCCAGACATTGGTCTTACTAGATGAAGACTTTAAATTATCTATCTTAATTTTGCTTAAAAAAAAGCTAAGGGAAAACACAGACAAAAAGTAAGGAAATTGGGAAAATGATATATGAATAAATTAGAAAGTAAAGATAGAATTTATTGAAGCTGAAAAATACAATACTTGAAGTGAAGAATTTTCTAGAAGTGTGTATCAGCAGATATGAACAGGCAGAGTAAAAAATCAGCAAATTAGAAGATATTTCAAAGATAAATAAAAAATCAGCAAATTTGTTGTGTCTGATTAGCAGAAAAGAAAAAAAAAAGACTGAAGAAGCGTGCATAGAGCCTAAGGGAAGTGAGAAACTGTCGAGTGCACTGAAATGTGTGTTGTGAGCCTCAAGAGATGAGAGTGAGAAGAGGCAGAGAGACTGTTTGGATAAATATTGGCCAAATCTTCCCCAAATTGATGAAAACCATGAACCTACAAATCCGAGAAATTCAGTGAACCCCCATGTGGGATGAAACCAGAGGACCACACTAAGTCACAAATAATCAAAAACTGTGAACAACCACAAACAGAATCTTAACCATTAAGAGTGAAATAGCTTGTTCCTAGTAAGGGAGTCTCAGAGAAGATTATCAGCCAATTCTTTATATGAAAGCTTGGAGGCCCAACGGCAGTGGCATGATTAAATATTTAAGTGTTGAGAGACAAAACTTATTGAGAGAGAATACTGTATCTGGCAAAACTGTCTTTCAGAAGTGAGGAGCAGATATAGAACACCAACTAGTGGCTACCCCTGGGGAGAGGGAAGGGTTGCGGGTGATACAGGATAGGGGTGTAAGAGCCACACACTCTTAGGTATAATATGAGCTACAAGGCTATATTGTACAGCGTGTGAAGGACAGCCAATATTTTATAATAGTTATAAATTGAGTATAACCTTTAAAAAGTGTGAATTACTATATTGTGCACCTATAACTTACATAATATTGTACAGTAACTACACTTAAATTTTAAAAATAGGACTAATTCATAAATTTCCAGATAGACAAACTTATCAGTGTACCTGAAACTATTAGAATATTATAAGTCAACTTTACTTTGATAAAAAAGAGAAAAAACAGAAGGATCAGGAAGGAATTAAAAACAAACACCAAAGCTGAGGGACTTTGTTACCTCCAGACCTACCCCAAGGATGGAAGGAGACTTTCAGGTTGAAATGAAAGACAGTAACTTGAAGTTGTATCAAGATATAAAGATCTCTAGTAAAGGTAAATAAGGCTGGTATTATTTTATTTTTGTTTATAACTTTGCTCTTTATTTTCTACATTGTTTTTAAAAGATGAGCATAAAAATAATTACAAATTATGTTATTAGGTGCATAATGTAAAAAGATGCAATTTATAATGTTAATAAATAACATGAAGGGTGCAAAGCAAATTGAGTACATGTGGTTACAGTAAAGCTAATGTCAATTCAAATTGGATTATTATCATTTTAGGATATTATATACATATAAACCCCATGAGAACCATAAAGAAAATATCTAAGATATACACAAAGAAAATGAGAAGAGAATCAAACAAAAAAAATCAACTAAACAGAAAAGAAAACAAAGATGGAGGAACAAGAGACTGTATGATGTACAGAAAACAAAACAAAGATGTAGGAATAAGAGACTGCATGATGTACAGAAAACAAATATCAAAAGAGGCAGAATTAAGTCTTGACTTTAAATGCAAATGAATTAAACTCCTCATAGAAGAGCTAGAGACTGGCATAATGGATAAAAAATAAAACAGGATCTATCTCTCTGCTATCTACAAGAGACTCACTTTAGATCTAAAAATCTAAAGATCAAATAAATTTAAAGTGAAGGAGTGAGAAATGTACTCCATGCAGATAGTAATCAAAAGAGAGCTGAAATGACTATATTAATATGGAAGACATGTGCTTTAAGTCAAAGATGAATAAGAGACAAAGAACATCATAGATTGATGAGTCAATTCTCTAAGAAAATAAGACACTTATAAACTTATGTGCATCCAACATTAGAACTGCAAAAGATATGAAACAAATATTCACAGAACTGAAAGGAAAAAATGGACAGTTCTACTATGATACTAAAACTTTGCACAGGGAAACAGTGCAAAGAAGAAAATTTATACCTGTGTACACATCCATTAAAAAGAATTCAACTTTACCTTTGGGAACTAAAAACAAAAGAGTAAATTAAAACCAAAGTTAGCACAAAGAATAAAATAAGAGTAGAACAAAAAATAGAGTAATAGAACTATGTAGAAAAGTCAATGAAACCAACATTTGACCCATTGAAAAGATCAACAAAATAGACAAACCTTTAGTTAGACTAAGAAAAAGAAAACTGAAATAGCTAAAAGCAGAAATGAGAAGTGGACAATTTCTACCAATTATATAGAAATAAAAAGTTTTATAAGAGGATACTGTAGAAAATTGTATTCCAAAAAAGTAGATAACCTAGATAAAATAGACAAATTCTTAGAAATATACAACCTACCAAAACTAAATCATGAAGAAGTAGAACATCTGAACAGAACTATAATGTAGTATTTGAGTCAGTAATCAAAGACTCTTAACAAATAAGCCCTGGACAAAATGGCTTCATTGATGAATTCTCGGTTCAGCTCAGTCTCTCAGTCCTGTCCGACTTTGTGACCCCTTGGACGGCAGCATATGAGGCTTCCCTGTCCATCTCCAACTCCCAGAGCTTGCTCAAACTCATGTCCATCAAGTCAGTGATGCCATCCAACCATCTCATCCTCTCTTGTCTGCTTCTCCTCCTGCCCCAATCTTTCCAAGCATCAGGGTCTTTTCCATTGAGTCAGTTCTTCACATCAGGTGGCCAAAGTATTGGAGCTTAAGCTTCAGCATCAGTCCTTCTGATGAATATTCAGGGTTGATTTCCTTTAAGATTGACAGGTTGGATCTCCTTGCAGTCCAAGGGACTCTCAAGAATCTTCTCCAACACCACAGTTCAAAAGCACCAATTCTTCGGCCCTCAGCTTTCTTTATGGTCCAACTCTCATATCCATACATGACTACTGGAAAAAGCATAGCTTTCACTAGATGGACCTTTGTTGGCAAAGTAATGTCTCTGCTTTCTAATATGCTCTCCAGGTTGGTCATAGCTTTTCTTTCAAGGAGCAAACATCTTTTAATTTCATGGCTGCAATCATCTTCTGCAGTGATTTTGGAGCCAAGAAAATAAAGTCTGTCACTGTTTCCATTGTTTCCCCATCTGTTTTCCATGAAGTGATGGGACCGGATGCCATGATCTTAGTGTTCTGAATGTTGAGTTTTAAGCCAACTTTTTCACTCTCCTCTTTCACTTTCATCAAAAGGCTCTTCAGTTCCTCTTTGCTTTCTGCCATAAAGCTGGTGTCATCTGCATATCTGAGGTTATTGATATTTCTCCTGGCAATATATATATATATTTTTTTTTCTCCTGGCAATCTTGACTCCAGCCCTTGATTCCATGCTTCATCCAGTCCGGCATTTCGTATGATGTACTCTGCGTATAAGTTTGGTGAATTCTACCAAACATGTAAAGAAGGATTAACCCCCGTTAAGAAAAAGTTGAACTCTTCCACAAAACTAGAGAAAAAAGAATGCTTCCTTATGCATTCTATGAGGCTGACATTATCCTGATACCAAAACTGAGATATTACATGAAAAGAAAACCACAGACCATTATCTCTTACAGATATTAATTTAAATCCTCAACAAAACCTAGAAAAGTGAATTCAGCAGCATATCCTATGAGCAAAGTGAATTTTAACCATGGGATGCAAAGATGGTTCAACATGGGAAGATACCATGAACAAAATGAAGAGGAGGATAACACACAGTCATCTTCAACTGAAGCAGAAAAAGCAGTTGACATAATTTGTTACCTTTTTATGATAAAAATGCATGAAGAACTAGAACTAGAAGGAAACTTCTTCATGATATTGCCTATATATGAAAAACTCACAATTAATACCATATTCATTGGTGATTATGTAAAATGTTCCCCTATAAGATGAATAACAAGTCAAGGATTCCTGCTTACGCCATATTTCTTCTTTCTGAAAAGAAGTAAAATTTATGTGTAAATGATACAGTCTTGTAGAGAACCTAAAGATTCCATGCAACATTCCCCCAAGAACTGTTACATCTAAAAAACACATTTAGTAAAGTTGAAAATTTCAAAATCAACATATGAAAAATCAGTTACAGAGTATGGAGGAATAGGGAAGGATCTTAGAGTAAGAGTCAGAGTGAGAGGGCATAGAGCTCACCTCCTGCCAGGAACACATCAAAAACACATCTACATGTGGAACAAGTATCATGCAAAACCAACTGGAGTCTCGAAGAAGGACTCTTGTACAACCAAGACTATAAGAAAGATACACACATAATCAGGTAGGAAGGGAAGAAGAGTAATCAGGTCAGGATCTGTGCCCTTGAGAGGGGACTTAAAGGAAAAAGGACATTACATTGGCAGACACCCACCTTGGAGGGTGAGCAGCTTAAGCCACAGTCCTGAGGACCTATGCTGGGAGACAAACCCCCTTGGCTGGTTGGAGGACTGCTGGGACTAACAGGAGGATGATCAGATGCCCAGATCTCGCTTGTGAGGAGCTTACACACTGGCCTGCATCCGAGGCAGGGGAGAGAGAGCTTGACTTCTGTGGCTCCTGTGTTTCCCGTGACCAGTATCTCATGCCCCAAGTCATGTGAGCTTTCTTGCTCCACTTTTTCCATATTGCAATATGCGCTGTATTTGGGGCAGCCATGACCAGGGAGAGACTCAACCCTCGGATGCAGAAGTGACATAGTTCCAGGGCAGAGCCTGGGTGAGCCAGTCTCCACCATTGTTGGCATTTCCTCAGGAAGAGCATCAGAAGCAGCCCAGACCTCTGATGATGGCCGCTCTACCAGAGCTCACCTGCCCGTACGCGTCAAGAGACCACATGGACCCTGTGGAGCTATTCCATAAGAGGATGGAGGGGGCTGAGGCTAGGTACAGTGCCTGATGGTGAGGGACAAGGGGGCTTGCATGCAAGCTGCATCAGAGTAGAGCACACGCAGCGTGGGCCCCACTTGCTTTAGCAAGACCTTACCCCCCAGGGGCAAAGGTCTTGTTGAAGGAAGAGGTAAAATCATACTCCTAAGTAAAAAGAGCCAGATCAGGTGTGACTCTTGGGGCTTCCACTCCAGTGACCTGGGATCTGACCCGGCCTCTCATGGGGCAGTGGTGACTGCCACACAGAGAGGGAGCTCCTCCACACATGCGGCGCCAGCAATAGTCCCTGCATCTCTGACCCCACCGCCTACCACGGTGAGAGCTGCCAACACACCCCGAGGAAAAACGTGCTCTGCACCCAGCTCTCCCGTCGAAAGCATCGCACATGCTCATTCTCTATAGGAATGCTTTCACATAAGAACACCCTTTTAGGACTGCAATAGGTAACTGTTTCAACTAAATTCATAAAAGCAGAGAAAGCTGAGCAAAATGAAAAGGCGTAGGAAATACTTGCCCTCAATTGAAAGAGCAAGAGAAAACCCCTGAAAAAAGAATGAAACAGAAATGAACAATTTACCATATAAAAATTCAAAGCATTGGTAATAAGATGACTAAGTAATCTAGGGAAAAGAAGAGAGAAACACAGTGAAAATTAGTCTCAATTAGAATATAAACCCATGGCTAATTCATTTCAATGTATGACAAAAACTACTGTAATGATGTAAAGTAATTAGCCTCCAACTAATAAAAATAAATGGAAAAAAAATAAATAAAATGCTCTTTAGTTCTAAAAAAAAAAAAAAAGAAATGAGTTCAGCAGTTGAGATAAAAAACACAAAGGAGTAAATAGCAGACTTTTAGGTGATACAGAAGGAAGCATAAGTGATCTGAAATGTAGAATAATGGAAATCACCCAATTAGAACAATAAAAAGAAACACATATTTAAAACTGAAAGCATCTGAGGTAATATTAAGTATACCAACATTCACATTATGGGAGTCCCAGAAAGAGCAGAGAAAGAGAAGAGATTGAAAATGTATTAGAAGAAATGACAGCTAAAAGTGATCACATTTGAAGAAGTAAACAGACATTCAGGTACAGGAAGCACAGAGGATCTCAAACAGATGAAGCCAAACAGACCCAACATAAAGGCATATAGTGCTTAAAATGGCAAATATTAAACATAAAGCAAGAATTCTAAATGCAGCAGGAGAAAAAGAGTCACTTATATGGAACGCCCTTAAAGCGGTCAGCTAATTTCTCTTCAGAAACTTTGTAAGCCAGAAGGAAGTGGTATGGTATATTCATGCTGAAAAGGAAATCTTGCAACTTGGGATACTCTAGCCAGCAAGATTATCATTTAGAACAGAAACAGAAATTTTCAAGCAGACAGGCAGAAACTAAAAGAGTTTATCAACACTAAACCTACAGTAAAAGAAATGTGAAGGGTCTTCTCTAAGTTGAAAATGAGTTAGAATCTATAGGAAAGGGAAAATCCCATTAGGAAAGGAAATTTTACAGTAAGAACTGAGGATCCACCACTTAAATAGTAGAAACATTAAAAGATGAAAAATTATAAAAGTATAATTGTATAAGTACAATAAACAGTTAAGGGGTAGACATGAAGATGTAAAATATGGCATCAAAAACATAAACTGTGGGGACAACAGTAAAAAATGTACATATTTCCGAATATGCTTTAACTTAAATGACTACCTTTTTAAAACAAGTGTAGTTTTATGTCAACGTATATGAACCCCTTGGTAACCTCAAATCAAAAACCTGCAGTAGATACACAAAAGCCAAAAAGAAAGGTAACAACTACTAAAGGAAATGATTAAACCACAAGGAAATAAAAAGAAGAAATGAATAGAGAATAACTAAAAACAACTAGAAAACAAGCAATGACATGGCAGTAAGTATTATATTAATACATTCCTTTTTGTAACAACTTTATATATCAATGGACTAAATGCTCCAATAAAAAGACACAGAGTGGGTTATTGGATTTTAAAACAGGTCCCTTTGTATGCTGCATATAAGAGACTCCCTTCAGAGCTGAAGACACACAGACTGAAGGTGAGGGGATGAAAGAAGATATTTCATGCAAATGCAAAGGCCAAGAAAGTAGGGGTAGCAATACTCATATCAAACAAGATGAAAGTAGGGAATTATATAATGATAAAGGGGTCAACATAAGAAGAGGCTGTTATTGTACAGTTGTTAACATATATAGATGTGATTCAATAACATCTAGATAGATAAAGCAAATATTAACAGACATAAAGAGAGAAATTGACAAAACACAATAACAACACCCCACTGATGTCAATGGACAGATCATCCAGAAAGAAATCCATAAGCCAATAGGGGTCTTAAATGACACTATAGACCAGTAGGGCTTAATGATATCTATAGGATGTTATATTCCAAAGAGCAGAATATACACTCTTTTCAAATGCAAATGGAAATTTCCCCAAGATAAATCACATACTAAGTCTTCAAAACAAATTTAAGAGGATGGAGATTATTAATATATCAAACATTTTTCCAACCACAACATTATGAAACTAGAAACAATTTTAGAAAGGAAAATGGGAAAATAACAAACACATGGAGACAAAGCAACATGCTGCTACAAAGCCAGCGCATCCATGAACAAGTCAAACAGGAAATTAGAAAGTACCTGAAGACTATTGAAAATGGAAACGTAACTTTTCAAAATCTACAGATGCAGCAAAAGCAGTTTTAACAGGAAAGTTTATAGCAACACAAGAAAAATCTCAAATTAACAAACTACCCTACCACCTTTCAGTCAATTCAGTCGCTCAGTCATGTCTGACTCTTTGCGACCCCATGAATCACAGCATGCCAGGCCTCTCTGTCCATCACCAACTCCTGGAGTTTACCCAAACCCATATCCATCGAGTCGGTGATGCCATCCAGCCATCTCATCCTCTGTCGTCCCCTTCTCCTCCTGCCCCCAATCCCTCCCAGCATCAGGGTCTTTTCCAATGAGTCAACTCTTCGCATGAGGTGGCCAAAGTAGTGGAGTTTCAGCTTCAACAGCAGTCCTTCCAATGAACACCCAGGACTGATCTCCTCTAGGATGGACTAGTTGGATCTCCTTGCTGGTTGGAGACTCCCTAGAGAGTCTCCAAGGGACTCTCAAGAGCCTTCTCCAACACCACAGTTCAAAAGAATTAATTCTTCAGCGCTCAGCTTTCTTCACCGTCCAACTCTCTCATCCATACATGATGACTGGAAAAACCATAGCCTTGACTAGACAGACCTTTGTTGGCAAAGTAATGTCTCTGCTTTTTAATATGCTATCAAGGTTGGTCATAACTTTCCTTCCAATGAGCAAGGGTCTTTTAATTTCATGGCTGCAGTCACCATCTGCAGTGATTTTGGAGCCCAAAAAAATAAAGTCTGCTACTGTTTCCACTCTCTCCCCATCTATTTGCCATGAAGTGATGGGACCAAATGCCATGATCTTAGTTTTCTGAATGTTGAGCTTTAAGCCAACTTTTTCACTCTCCTGTTTCACTTTCATCAAGAGGCTTTTTAGTTCCCCTTCACTTTCTGCCATAAGGGTGGTGTCATCTGTATATCTGAGGTTATTGATATTTCTCCTGGCAATCTTGATTCCAGCATGTGCTTCTTCCAGCCCAGCGTTTCTCATGATGTACTCTGCATAGAAGTTAAATAAGCAGGGTGACAATATACAGCCTTGACGTACTCCTTTTCCTATTTGGAACCAGTCTGTTGGTCCATGTCCAGTTCTAACTGTTGCTTCCTGACCTGCATACAGGTTTCTCAAGAGTCAGATCAGGTGGTCTGGTATTCCCATCTCTGTCAGAATTTTCCACAGGTAGGGTGAGATACCCTACAACCTTTAGGAATTAGTAAAAGAACATCAAACAAAGCTCAAACTGAGTGGAAGGAAAGAAATCAAAAAGATCAAAGAGAAAATAAATAAAATAGTGATTAAAAGAATAGAAAATATCAGTGAAACCAAGAACTGTTTGAAACTACCTTTTTTAGAAGTAAAGAGAAAGAACTGAAATAAATAATTGAAAGATGAGAAAATATTAATAACAACCAATACCACAGAGATAAAAATTTTAAGAAAATATTAAAGAACATTTTATGCCAACAAATTGGATAACCTAGAAGAAATAGACAAATGTCTAGAACATAAAACCTGCCAAGTCTGAATCAGGAAGAAACAGGTAACTTGAACAGACTGATCATTTGAAGTGAAATAGAATTATGATAATAATTTTTTAAAAGCTAGTAAACAATATCCAGGACTGGACAGCTTTACGGGGGAATTCTACCAAACATATAAAGAACTAATACCTATCCTTCTCATACTTTTCATGGGGTTCTCATAGTCAGAGCAATGAGGTCTCATAGTCAAAGCTATGATGTCCATATAGTCAAAGCTTTGGTTTTTCCAGTAGTCATGTATGGATGTGAGAGTTGGTCCATGAAGAAGGCTGAGTGCTGAAGAATTGATGCTTTTGAACTATGGTGTTGGAGAAGACTCTTGAGAGTCCCTTGGACTATGAGGAGATCACACCAGTCAATCCTAAAGGAAATCAGTCCTGAATATTCATCCAAAAGACTGATGCTGAAGCTTAAGCTCCAATACTTTGGCCACCTGATGCGAAGAACTGACTCATTGGAAAAGGCCCTTATGCTGGGAAAGATTAAACGCAGGAGGAAAGGGGACGACAGAGGATGAGATGGTTAGATGGCATCACACATTCTATGGACATGAGGTTGAGCAAGCTCCTGGAGTTGGTGATGGACAAGGAGTCCTGGTGTGCTGCGATTCATGGGGTCACAAAGAGTTGGACACAACTAAGCGACTGAACTGACTGATGATAACAAAATAGCATTGCATTTGCATAAGAACAGACATATCAGCCAAAGAGAACCCAGAAGTAAACTCTTGTGTATATGTTGAAATGATTTGCATCAGGGTTGCAAGACTATTCAATGAATAAAGGAGTGTGGTTCAACAAATATTGCTGGGGAAACTTGGTATTCATATGTAAATTTGAGTAATTCATATGTAAAATTGAATAAAGTTGAATGCCTCCTTATACTTTATACCATATATGGAAATAAACTTGAAGTGGATCAAAGATGTAAATGTGAGAGCTAAAAGTATAAAATTCTTAGAAGACATAGATAGAGGAAAAGTTTCATGATATAGATTTGGCAATAATTTCTTGGGTATGACATGAAAGCTGTCTATTGCCTATAGAAGAAAAAATAGAAGAAAAAAATTAGATAGAAGAAATAACTTAGAATAGAAGGCAATAGAAGAAATAGAATAGAAGGCAATAGAAAAAAAAAAGAAAAAAAATTAGATAAATTGGACTACATCAAAATTAAAGACATATCTGCACCAAAGAACAGAACTGACAAAGAAAAGGCAGCCTGTAGAATGAGATAAAGTATTTGCAAATCATATAGAAGGGTAGTTAATATCAAGGGAGGGGATATATGTATACTTATGGCTGATTCATGTTGAGTTTTGACAGAAAACAACAAAATTCTGTAAAGTAATTATCCTTCAATAAAAATAAATTAATTTAAAAAAGAACATATAGAGAACTACAAGTCAACAACAAAAAAGAGATCAGTTCAAAAATCGGCAGAAGACTTGAGTAGACTATTTCTCCTGAGAAGATATACAAATGGGCAATAAACATGTGAAAAGGTACTTAGTATTATTAGCCACTAAAGTACTGAAAATCAAAACCATGGTGTGATACCATATCCATTAAGATAGCTATAATCAAAAAGTGGAGAAAAAGAGTAGTGTTGACAGTTATGGAGTGATTGGAACATTGTGTGCTTCTGTTGAAATGTAAAGTTGTTCAACCATTGTGGAAAGCAGTATGACTGCTTCTCAAAACCTTGAACACTGAATTATCATATAATCTAGCAATTCCATTTCTAGGTATTTACCAAAAGAAGCAGAAGCAGAGACTCCAACAAGTACTTGTACACTAATGTTAAGCACAGCATTTTTTACAATAGCAAAAAGAGAAACAGCTCAAATGTGAGAAATAACTCAAATGTACACTGAAAAATGAATGTGTTATATACATAAATGGAATATTTTCAACCTTTAAAGAGGTTTGGAAATTTGATACATGCTACACCATGAAAACATTATGGTAAGTGAACTAAGCTGAACACAAAAGAACAAATACTGTGTGATTGCACTTATATGAAATACCTAGTATCAGTAAGAATGAAGTCACCAGGTTACCAGGTCCCTGAGGGAGATTATGGGGAGTTACTGGGGAGTTAATCAGGAGTTATTGTTTAGTGGGTATAGCGGGTTTTTCCTTAGATGATGAAGAAATTCTGAATATGGATAATGCTGATGGTTGCACAGTGGTATGAATATAGTTAATAGTGATAAAAGGTAGATCTCATGTTAGGCATATTTTACTCTAACTAAAAAAGTGTGTTTGTTTCATGTTTAATTCTGTTGTGTTCACTTGAATGCTGTTTGGTTTTGCTTTGTTTAATAATGCTCAATTGCATACTGATTTTCTGTCTTGTACCTATCATCTTCTCTGTGTTTTCAAAGGTTTGTCTTCTTCCTCTGCTCTTAGGAAGGTTTTACAAAGGACTCTCTCCTTCCCACTCTGACTGTGGTCCCCAGACCAGCAGCAGTAGCAGCATCTGGTAGATTCAGAATTACAGACCTACCCAGATCTCTTGCTCAAAATCTGCATTTTAACAAGATCCCCTCAGTGACTTGTGTCATTAAATGACTTGTAACTGTGTCAATTCTGCTGTCTTTGTGTTCAGTATAGATTTCACTTCAGCACTTGCCCGGAGATTCCTTGCATCCTTTTCTCAGTTTTACATTGTCTATCTTTGTCTTCATCTTAGGCTGTTCTTTCCTTATGTCTTCCTGTCTTTGTTTTAAAGGGAATTCATGCTTTTTGACAACCAGACATACATATTCCCAAGTTTTAAACTTTCATTTTGCATGCTTACATACTTTTCATAGAATATCTCCTTGTTTATTCATCATGTTAGTCCTTAGCTGGGCAGACCCGTGGAGACAGTGATTTTTCTGGTGAGACTTTGAACGTGGTGACCTTGGCCCCCTGTAGTCTCAGGCTCCATTGGGAGCCTTAGTCCTTAGGATATAAATCTGAAGGTCAGGTTAATGCACTCCTTTTGTTATGTCTAGTCACCATTCTTTTCGAGTAAGTCTTCCCCCCTAGAAATGCTGGTTAGCCCACTCCTCCATGAAGTCTTATACAAGGTGTGATATTTTACATACTTTTTTTTTTTTACTAGTTGGAGGCTAATTACTTTACAATATTGTAGTGGTTTTTGTCATACATTTACAAGAATCAGCCATGGTTTTACATGTATTCCCCATCCCGATCCCACCTCCCACCTCCCTCTCCGCCCGATCCCGCTGGGTCTTCCCAGTGCACCAGGTCTGAGCACTTGTCTCATGCACCCAACCTGGGCTGGTGATCTGTTTCACCATAGATAATATACATGTTTCGATGCTGTTCTCTTGAAACATCCCACCCTCGCCTTCTCCCACAGAGTCCAAAAGTCTGTTCTATTCATCTGTGTCTCTTCTTCTGTTTTGCATATAGTACATACTCTTCAATGACACTTCTGCTCTGGCATGCTTGTTTCCATGCCCCGTGGATATCTATCTCTAGCGGCAATGGCTTTTCTTGGAGGTGATGGGTTCTGTGCATCTGACTGTGTCTCGCAACCACTTTCAACTAGAGAGTGTGCCCCTTAAAGCTGTGGTGGTGAGGGGGGAAGGGAGGAAGCCGGAGGGTGGGGAGAGAGGGAGGGAAGGGAGAGAAGAGAAGGAGAAGGAAGAGGAGAGAGGAACTGGGAGGCTGCCTTAGCAGGCAGGGCCAGTCTGTCATCCTGTCTGACTCATGTTTCTCACTCTTTCCAGTGGAACTTACCGGGGTGATAGAGATGTTCTAGAATCTGTACCATCCCATAGGGTAGCCACTAGCCATAGGTGACTAGGGCTTCCCAGGTGGCACTAGTGGTAAAGAACCCGCTGGCCAATGCAGGAGACTCAAAGGATATCTATTTGATCCTGTGTCAGGAAGATCCACTGGAGAAGGAAATGGCAACCCACTCCTGTATTCTTGCCTGGAGAATCCCATGGACAGAGGAGCTTGGCGGGCTACAGTCCATAGGGTCGCAAAGAGTCAGACATAACCAAAGCAACTTAGCGTAAACATGTAGGTGACTACTGAACACTTGGAAGGTTGCCAGTGCTTCAGAGGAACTGAATTTTTAATTTGATTTCATTTTATTAATTTAAAATTTAATTATAAATAGGAAAAGGGACTTCAGGGGGCACAGTGATAAAGAATCCACGTGTCAATGCAGGAGAGGCAAGACATGCGGGTTTGATCCCTGGGTCAGGAAGATACCCTCGAGAGGGAAACGGCAACCCACTCCAGTATTTTTGCCTGGGAAATTCTATGGACAGAGGAACCTCACAGGCTACATACAGTCCACTGGGTCACAAAGAGTCAGACATTCCTGAGCATGCATGCACATGTATGTAGCTAGTGGCTATCTTTCTAGATATAAACCCCACATACACCGCCCAGGTGCCATCATTAGATCCAGATAGTTCAGTTCAGTTCAGATCAGTTGCTCAGTCATGTCCAACTCTTTGCGACCCCATGAGCTGCAGCACACCAGGCCTGCCTGCCCATCACCAACTCCTGGAGCCTACCCAAACTCATGTGCACTGAGTTGGTGATGCCATCCAACCATCTCATCCTCTGTCGTCCCCTTCTCCTCCTGCCCCCAGTCCCTCCCAGCATCAGGGTCTTTTCCAATGAGTCAACTCTTCACATGAGGTGGCCAAAGTATTGAAGTTTCAGCTTCAGCATCAGCCCTTTCAATGAACACCCAGGACTGATCTCCTTTAGGATGCACTGGTTGGATCTCCTGGCAGTCCAAGGGACTCTCAAGAGTCTTCTCCAACACCACAGTTCAAAAGCATCAATTCTTCTGTGCTCAGGTTTCTTTACAGTCCAACTCTCACATCCATACATGATGACTAGAAAAACCATAGCCTTGACTAGACGGACCTTTGTTGGCAATGTAATATCTCTGCTTTTTAATGTGCTTTCTAGGTTGGTCATAACTTTCCTTCCAAGGAGTAAGCGTCTTTTAATTTCATGGCTGCAATCACGATCTGCAGTGATTTTAGAGCCCCCCAAAATAAAGTCTGCTACTGTTTCCCCATCTATTTGCCATGAAGTGATGGGACTGGATGCCATGATCTTAGTTTTCTGAATGTTGAGCTTTAGGCCAACTTTTTCACTCTCCTCTTTCACTTTCATCAAGATGGTTGGGGAGACTCAAAGTCTCAAAGTACTCTTTTGACTTTCTCAAAATCAAATGTCCCTTCTTGTTACAGAGTTGAACCTTCAATGTTTTGCTTGAGACTACCTCAGTCATCTACCCTGACATTTCCATTCCTGGCAGGTGCTTGAGGCTCTGACACACACTGTTCTTTTGGTTTTGACTTATAGCATTATTGCCAGTTTTGGCCTTTGAGTTGTTTTATCACCATATTGCTTGAAAATCAGGAGACTGTCTGTGTCATTTGCCTGATATGATGACTCATTTTACCAGAATTGATGTTCATACAACAATAGTGGATTTATGCTGAAATCCAGAAGTAAATGCTCTTGCTATAGGAAAATGCTATCTACTAAGGGCTTTGTAGTTTTATGGCACCCCTGAGAAGTATCAGGTTATGAGACCCATTTATTTATAAGATAATTTATGCTTTGCTAATTGTGTAGTTTCTTGTATTGTATCTGTTATCTATGATGGCCACAGTGTTGCTGCATAACAAACAGCTAGAAAGCCTATTTTCTAATGATAATAAGTGCACATCGCTTGTGTGTCTGGGTGGTTAATCAGCATCTCTGTGGATTCTGGCTGGTTTCCCCACAGACTCAGAGATGGATGGTCTCTGCTCCCTATGTCGATAGTCCTCCTAGAACCAGCAGACTCATTTGAGCATGGCTTTTTCACAGCAGAGGCAGAAACACAAGGCGACCAGAAACACAGAATGTCTCTCGGAGGCTAAACTTGGGACTCTTAGTCCACACATTCTGTCAGACAGAGCAGGGCACATATTGTTTGAAAATCAGGGCCACAAAGTTGTCCAGGAGTGGGGAGACAGTTCCTCTTTAGTGAGAAGAATTGCAAATGACATGGCAAAGAGAGTAGGTACTGGGAAGGGTAAAGGAATGGGGCTGCCAACACGTTCAACTTACTGCAAGGATTTTCCCAGAAACATACTCAACAAGTCTGTATAGCAAAGGCAATTGGACATGTCTGAAAATTTATCTTCATATGTTTGTTATCAAATAAAATGGGGGCAACTTCAGTGTTGGCTGTGTTCTGTGCCTTCTCCACAATGAATAATAAGCACTTGCTTTAGAAGGATGCTCAGTTCACTTCAGTCTCTCAGTCATGTCTGACTCTTTGCAACCCCATGGACTGCAGCACACTAGGCTTCCCTGTCCATTACCATCTCCTAAAGGTTACTCAAACTCATGTCCTTTGAGTCGGTGATGCCATCCAACCATCTCATCCTCTGTCATCCCTTTCTCCTCCTGCCTTCAATCTTTCCCAGCATCAGGGTCTTTTCCAGTGAGTCAGCTCTTCGTATCAGGTGGTCAGAGTATTGGAGTTTCAGGTTCAGCATCCTGAGAAGGATGCTCAGTTGATCTGAATTATTTGATCAGGTCCTTTAACCTTGCATTTGAATTTATATTCTTGGAAAAATGATCGATGTCTCCACTGCCTGGTACTCCTGGAGTCAATACAGAATTGTAGATAAGTGTAAGTTACATGGGAGTAGTTGCAGAAGGCTAAATGGCTACCCATAAGGCAGTGCCCTGAGTGTGCAGCTGTTCTGTGAGCATAAGTAGCAACCATTGCCAGACTTCTCAGACATTTGAGCATCCCCAGTGCAAGCCAGAAGTCACACAGGAGGTCCTGCTAACTTGCTCCTGGTCCTGTTTAACAAGATTTTAATTAAAAGGCCATGACGTCAACAATGGCAGCATTTTCCTGTGATCCTCATGAGCATGGAAGCCGAAAAACTCACACGCATGAAAATCAGCCTGCTAAGGATTTATTCTGCAACCGAAGGGTTCACAGACACCACCAGGTTATCAGCACATGGAGTATCACCCAAGAATCTTGACCAGTGAGCCCAGGTAGCCTCGCAGGTGTCAGTAAAAGCGCAAGGCCATAGCTCCTACTGGCAGTGCTTGCAAGAGGGTAAGTGTCCCCTCTGGCTCTGCGATTTAGGGGATTGAAACCAGGAAGGGCCAAGCCACCTCTTTTTCTTTCCATGTTTTCCTTGAGTTCTGCTCTGCCTGTTACTCCTGGTTCCCACATTTTCTAAGTCATTTTTGCTCAGTGAACATCTATGGGACACCTGCTGTGTGCCTGTGGCTGGTGTTCTAAGTACTGATGGTTCCAGGGGATCAAGCTCTTCTCCAGGTCCATCTAAGGATGAGCAAGGGACCTGCAAGTCAACAAATGGAAGGACACTCTAAGTATAAACGGTCCTAAGTGTGATGACAACAGTAAGATGGGTGGTGAGAGGAGAGACAGCAGAACTGAAATACTTTGGTTCTGCAAGTCCTCGGAGAAAGCTAGTCAAGAACATTTGAAGCTCTGTTCTATCTGGTGTTAACCATGAATGTAAAATATCTGTGCAAGGGGGAGGATAGTGTGTGTATTGCCCTGTGATTCATTGTAGGTGTGGGTCCCAGAGTCCCCCTTTCCCAGCAAGGACAGGGAGCACTGTTGTACCTTGGCCAAAGAGCTGGCATTTCAGGTAAGTGTTGTTGGTAATAGTAGATGTGTACCTGACCAGCCAAGAGCAGTATTTTCACCACAGCCTCTCCAGTGCTCTGTGGAGAAATCTCTGTTTGTGCAGATTGACAAAATCTTCATGACATAAAGAGTTTGCATCTGCCCTTACTATTCTTTTTAATTGTTGGAATTTTAACAGTGGAAGTGCCGACACCAAAGTACATCTCATAAGCTTGATATAATTGAGAAAGTAAGAACATTTTGACCTGCTGAGAGCCGTTCTTTCCAGAAGTAGTTTCTAGATGGTGTCCAAAGATGGCAGATGTTCCATTACAGATTTTAAAATTGCTGAGATGATACTCCCCTAATAAAGTACACATTATTCCTTGACTTTTCATACTTTGGACTGCTAAACATATCTTTAGGGACATATCACTTACACAGGACTACCTGCTAAACTGTACCATATTCCACAAGGGGCAGAATGCCACTGCTGTTACTGCAGGTATAGCATGGAAATATTCATTTTCTCCCTTTACATGGTATATTTCCAACTTGTCATATATATGAGACATATGCACGGATACAGTTTATGTGTGTGTGTATTTTGGTGATCATATATATCACAAATATGTACATATGACATATTTCTATACCATACTTGCTCTTCTTTGAAAAAAAGAAGTAGGCTTTTAAAAGGTGAATATATTTTGTAATTTAAGGCAGACAAGGTATCAAGGACATAGAAGAGTGAATGCAGGTTTCAGATTGGCTGGATCTCAGTGCCACACAATGGCCTTCCAGTAGCATTGTATGTGACCAACATCCTTACTCTTTCCAAGCATTGGTTTCCTCATCTTCAAAATGGGAAGAAGATGAATACCTCTACAGTGTGGTTGTTGTGAGATGGAATGCAGGAATACTCAAGTACTGGGCCCAGAGCTTGGCACAAAGTGAACTGGCAACTAGTCTTACGTAAAGTGCAGATGTGACTGCCTGCTCTGACTGAAAAAAGAGGATCTACTGGAGAGAATCTTCACCTAATATTTCTTATTGACTTCACCACTATTTCTTAGAAATAGGAGTGGAATTGTCAGCTTTCAAATGGAAGTGGAGCTAGTTGTTGGTTAAAGTCACTTCTCAGGACAAATAAAATTGATTAAAAAAATTATGAAATGTATGTGCCTGTGTGTGCATGCACACATGCTTGCATGTCAGGGATTATGCAGCTAGAGCTTGAATGCTACTGGGCCTCCCTGCCTTTGGTCCATCTTCGTTAACTAGACTTGAGTTCTCAGTTCTGTAGACTATGAAATTCCCTCCTATAGCTTCTGCAAAGTCCCTGGGGCACAAAATTTGGTCATTTCACTGCAAAAGTCCAATCTCCAACCTGTTATGAGTTTAGTCAACGTGATTGATGGTGTGGAGGCTCTAGCCTGCTCTGTTCTTCTTGATCTCTCTACTCCCCTGTTTCTTTTTTTCTTGCCTTTCTGTCTCAGTGGGAGACACTGTGTCCTGAATAGGCTCTCATGACTTAACTTTCCACCACAAGAGGGTTTTCTGTGTATTTCTTCCATAGGAAGAAGAGTAGTGCATAGATGTTTATACCTTATTCCCCAAGTCTGTAGGAACAGGACTCCATATGATAGTCAGTATAATACCGGAAGAAGACAGGACAGCAGCTGTACTGAGGATACTCACCAATTCTACTAGCTTCATGATTCCCATTTCCAATGATTCCTATGAAATACTCTACATAAGTCACAATACATGTGAGTCCCTACACAATTTGCATGTGTGTGTGTGTGCTTTTGTGTGTGTGTATGTGTTTTAATGATGATAATTGGGAACAAAAAAGGAAAAGAAACAAAAATGGTTATCTCGGTTATTGACTCGTGAAGTGAATAGGTACTAAAACATGTAGGAAAGTTTAAAAATTTTAGCATTTCCAATAGAGATCTTTTTCTCCTCTTTACAAAAATTTATAATTTTAACAGAACTTTATTCTAATTTTGCCTTATAGGCATCTTGCATGGATGTCGGGTTGACAGCCTGCCATAAAACATGTCAGAATTTCAAAGTGTGAGGCTTGTTCTTCAGTTGGCTAGGAAGTCAGATGCTATAGAAAAATATACCAAAGAGCTATTTGTTGACTTTGGATAGAATGTAATCCACTCTTTGGAATGATGATTGGAAGTGTTATGACATTTGGAAAGGACATACTTTCACCACTGGTGTGGATCTTACAGCATATGTCTGCACGGCACTTGCATGCTATTTGTAGAGCAAAAAATAGCATTGACCCATCATTGCCAAATAGATTGATATTTTCCCTCACTGTACTGCTCAGCCATTAGAAATTAGAATTTTCCTCAACCTGCTGCTTAACCCAGTGCTAATAGAAGGACATGCTTTCCTCTGTTCCTTTAGCACCTGCATTTAGGTTCAGTGAGACAATCCTAACATAAGTGGCACATGCCTGGTGTCTGACACGTGTTTTGCAGCAGAACTTGCTCATGTTGCCTAAGTGGTAGAAGGTTTATTATGAATGATGTTCACGTGGAAGTCTATCCAGAGAAAACTCGATACTAGGCTTTGAGAAAGGTAGACCTTAAAAATGTCTGGAAGTTCAGTGTAACTCCAGGGATCTCAGGAGAAGACATTCTCACTTCTTCCTGCTTAAGATTCACCACTGAATGAGCACAGCCCAGGCTTCCATTCACACAACTTCCACATTAGCTCTGATACACTGTTCCCTGAGGTGTGTTGTGCATGTCCCTCAACACTGTGTGCTGTGGCCCAGCCTTAGTAGTGCTGTCTCCTTATCATTGACCCTCTGCATTGTGTCCACCTCTGTTATGCTTTCTTATGCCTGACTCTGCAGTTCAAAAATGGCATCACAAACCTCTAATTCATGAACTTGAAAATTCAGCTCTATTCTCATCTTTAATTCATCCCCATGAAAGGGAATTCATTTAGCTCTGTTTTGCCTTTTGTCAAGCTGCATCCTAGACTCTTGGTCGACTCATTATTGGCTGTCCTTGAATCAGGGACCCAGCCCAGTATGTTAAGCTGGGTCTGTGGTGCAGAAGGGCTGGGAATTCTAGAAAGAGAATAAAACATGGTAGCCTAATCTTTGCATTTTCAACAGAGGCTTTGAGTAGGTCGGTTTCTCTAAAATGAGGCAGAAGGGCAGGGAATGCAGAAGGGCTGGGAATTCTAGAAAGAGAATAAAACATGGTAGCCTAATCATTGCATTTTCAACAGAGGCTTTAAGTAGGTTGGTTTCTCTAAAATGAGGCTTTCGGCAGAGTAGGAAATGAACTTAATGTTTCTGATCTTCATGTACAGTGGGTTTAACCATTGCCCAGTAGAGGCTTAACTATCCTTAGGTCACAATATAAATCCTTTCTATGGTTGTAGTTGACCTCAAGGGATACTAACCCACTGAATTTTGATTCATAATCAATAATGTGGAAGCCAAATATTCTCTTTGAAAAGATAGATGATCTTGTGGTGAAAAGGCCTGGAGTATTATTAGCCCAACAGACAACTGTAATAAAATAGAATCAAGTAGAAGTTTGGCTCAGAGTTCCAAAGTGTAGCCTGTGGATTGGGAGCTACATGAATATTTCACACTGAAAGCCAAAGAATTCAGTTTTAATCTAAATCAAGGGTGTTACTACCAGGTATATTTTCTCTGTGCAATAAAAGTCAGAGTGTCACTAGACAAGGAGACAGAATAAAAAAAAAGTTAACAAGAAAAAATTATATAGATTATGGAGCTGGAGGCACCCTTGGAGACCGAGAGCCAGAGGAAGGAGAGGCAAAAGGTGCGCTGAGGATGGGCCGCACCTCCTGGGCAGCGCCGGCTTGGGCGGGGAGGGAAGTCTCCCTGATGGTCTGTCACCAACCGGGCCGGAGCATCCGAGGGCCTCTCCTCGCGCCGGCCTCGTTCCTGGGAGGTCGCTCTGGAACCATTCCAACCTCCACATCCCCAGCCGGAGAAGGGCAGCACTGGGCTTTGGCCCAGCCTCCCGTGGTCCCCCAGTCCTTCCCGTTGGCGCCTAAGAGATGGGCAGACTCAAGTTCTCATCACAGAATCATTTCTTTCCTCTTCTTAAGCAGCGAGGCCTGTCGTTTGGTTCTCGTTGGCCGTCTTAGAAGATGATTTAAGAAAAACGATTGCCTTGAATATGTGTAACTTCTCCGTCATCCTGTCCTGTATGCGAGAATCTTGGGGAAAGCGATCTTAGCTTTACAAACCTCGATAACGGGTCAGTAGAGGATTGAGGAAAATGTTACAGCCAACATTGCCAGGATTTGGCTGATGGAGATCATGTGGGTTATTATTATTACTCTTGTTGTTATTACTATTATTATTAATAGTCTTTTCTCTTAGTGTTCTCATTCAATTCACAAATATTTATTGAGCCTAATTTATACCAGACTTTGCTGGGCACCAAGAAAGTCCCTGCCCTCAAGGAGTCTGTTAAAAGAGTTGCAGAGACTTCCCGCCCCACTTCTCAAGAGACTTAGAGAAAAGGAAACGGAGCTTTGGAGGGTACGGAAGCAGTATTTGAAGCCTGACACTTGACCAAAGAATGAAAAATATTCTGCATAGCTCCAGAAAGCCGACCCTACCCTTCTGACCTTGTCAACAAGGTAGACTTGCCATTCCAGCCAAGCAGTTATTTATTTATTTTTTTTTTATTGTGGCAAAATACACGTACCATAAAATTTACATTTACCTTTTAAAATTAATTAATTATTTTTGGCTGCCCTGGCATGTGGGATCTAGTTTCCCAACCAGGAGTTGAGCTAAGGTCCCTTGTGTTGAGAGCATTGAGTCTTAGCAACTGGACCACCAGGGAAATCCCTAATTGTTTTAAAGTATATAGTTTTGTAGCAGTAAGTAACAGTCACATTTGTTTGCAGACATCATCTTCATTGATCTCTAGAACTTTTCATTCTCCCAAACTGAAGCTCTGTGCCCATTAAACATCAACCTCCTCAGTTGCTCTGTCTCCCTAGCCTTTGGCATCTACCATTCTCCTCTCTGTCTCTATGCATTTGACTACTCTAGATAACTCCTGTAAGTGAAATCGATCAAGCAGTTATTTTAGTTTTTGCTCCTCCAAAAATACTTGTCCCTCATTTTGCATCCATATCCTGTCCATATGTCAAAGTTCAGTTTGTGTCTGTTACAACCACTCCAGTGTACACATACAGTAATCTCATTCCCCCTTAAAGTCTTGTTCCAGTGCTGGCTTTATAATTTGATTAGCATTTATTATGCACTTTCTTGTAAAAGTTAGCTCATTCTTCCTGTGTGTATCCTTCCCCCAAATTTCCCAAAGATTCTTGAGGGAAATTACCATATCTTTGCCCATGCTTGTATTTCACTTTATCTTTGTAAATTGGTAGTTTTCACATTGTAGTTTCTCCAAATGTACTCGTTGATTTTCCTTTAGTTATGAGAGATAATGAAAGATTTGGAAACAGAGTACCAACTAATAGAAATAGAGCATTCAGATAGTGATCTGGCATTGAGATGAACTGTGTTTGGATGTGTTGAGATACGGAGCTGGGCCTTAGGTTCTCAGAATTGGAGTGCAGGTTAGGAAAGAAGCCTGGAAATGTATGTTGAAGCCATGAAAATGGCATGAAAGTGTACATAAAGAACAGAGACTTAAGCATCCACAAAAGGAGAAAGAGGAAAACATTGAAGAAGATAGAGAGTGATAGAAGGAAGTCAAGGCACCATTATGACTCAGATGAGAAATCAGAAACAAGAGAAAATGGTGTTACAGATGACTTGGATGCTCCCAAACCCAAAAAAGCTAAAATGAAAGAGAAGCTAAATGGTGACACCGAGGAAGGATGTGATAGACTTTCAGATGAATTTTCTAAATCTCATAAGCCAAGAAGAAAAGATCTATCAAATGGAGATATTGATGAACATGAAAAAAAATCAAAGCGAGTGTCATCTTTAAATAGTTCTACTCATAAATCAAGTGATAATAAACTAGAAGAGACCCTAACACGTGAACAGAAAGAAGGAGCCTTCTCCAATTTCCCTATTTCTGAAGAGACTATAAAGCTGAAAGGTCGAGGGGTAACATATCTCTTTCCTATTCAAGTTAAGACTTTTGGTCCTGTATATGAAGGAAAAGATTTAATTGCTCAAGTGTGGACAGGAACAGGAAAGACATTCTCTTTTGCCATCCCCTTGATTGAAAGACTCCAAAGAAATCAAGAGACAATTAAAAAAAGCCGCTCACCAAAGGTACTTGTTTTGGCTCCTAAAAGGGAACTGGCAAACCAAGTAGCCAAAGACTTCAAAGATATAACTAGGAAACTCAGTGTGGCATGTTTCTATGGTGGAACATCATATCAAAGCCAAATTAATCATATTTGAAATGGTATTGACATCTTGGTTGGGACCCCAGGTCGTATCAAAGACCATCTGCAGAGCGGCCGATTAGATCTTTCTAAACTGCACCATGTTGTGCTTGATGAAATGGATCAAATGTTAGATTTAGGTTTTGCTGAACAAGTTGAAGACATTCTCCATGAGTCCTACAAAACTGATTCTGAAGACAATCCTCAGACTTTACTTTTTTCTGCAACTTGCCCACAGTGGGTATACAAAGTTGCAAAAAAATACATGAAATCCAGATATGAACAGGTTGACCTTGTTGGGAAAATGACTCAAAAGGCTGCAACTACTGTAGAAATTCATCCATGTCATTGAAAATGGCAAGGTTTCATTTTCTTATTTATCATTGAGTAATATTCCATCGTATATATCTTTTTTATCCAATTATCTATTAAATCTTTTAAGTATAGAAAAAAAATTATATATATATATGTTGCTGTTTTGGATAAAGTAGGCCTGCAGTATAATGAAAAGCTATTCATTTAGTATATATCATGAAATATATTTAATCAGGTATGCTTTGAGGAAAGGGGTCCTACCTTCTGGTTACTCAATGTTTATCTAGGAGCAGTTTTTCTGCTGTATTTCTCATCCCATCTGCCCTTTCTCTGTGTGTTTCAGAATCACAACGACTGCAGCGTGCATGATGGACCTGAGAAGATACCCCTTGGATGAGCAGAACTGCACCCTGGAGATTGAAAGCTGTGTGTATCTATATTTCTTTTTCATCCACTTTGTGTTTTAGGCCTTCTTATCATTATTTAGCAAGGAATATATAATTTTTTATGACATAGTTTTTAACTGTCTTAAAGATTAGAGGTTTAATCCTCCACTCTGCAAATTTTGCTTTCATGGTAGAGAGAGGGCAAGAGAGAGAGACAGGCAGACAGAGAGGCTCAGTATAAAAAGAGTTCTCCACTCTAATTTGACTAAGAGTCTGTCTGCTGTTCTGAAATAAAAGAAGACAAATGCTCTCCATCTCGGTCTCTTCTGTGAGAAGCAAATGAACTCTGAGAGGCGGTGTCTCACATTGTGCTCCATCATGCACAAGTTGCTGTGCTCTCGGGACCCTCTGCAGTTGGAGTAAACCTCATTTCGCATTAGGAGCTCAGTTTTACAAGCCAGCTATTTTTACGTCTTGGCAATTTTCTTCAATTTAAAGAGTTTTCAGATGCCTTATTGATAATGCAGTGTTGAGTAACACTTCTCTTGTGGGGCAAGAGCTGCATCCACATAGTCTCAGAAGCAGATGTCCTGCTCCCTGACCTGACCCCTGGCATACCCAGATACGGCTGCCACCACCGTGTCTTCTCCTGGCCTGCTGTACATCGCTTCATTGTTAGCCTCAGGTGGATTTATGTTGCCAGCATTTGTATTGAATTCGGAGGGATGGCAAATGACTGACTTTGCCATGCGTTTATTGCATGTATGGTGAGAAGTGAATGTCTTAGTGGATGAACACGCTGGGGAGCTGCCCTGGTGGCAGGCTCGTGTTTACACCTCTCAGTGTGCCCCTTGCTTCCACACAATACAATGGCTGTGATTGCTGAGAGCGTGCTTTCAGAAGGTAAGGGATGTGAGATCATGCCTGGGGATGCACAGGATATTTAACATGATGACTTCAGGGAAAGATGATGTTGAAGGGCTAATAGTTGAAGGGCTACTTTAGGAAGTTAAGTAGATTCTGTGTGGTTAGAGGACACAACTCCAGTGAGTTGATGAAAATTTCAGGAAGGTAAATTTGGGATCTAAGTGAGGGAGCAACTCCTGTTCCAACTGGGAACCGTAATGAGTGGCCTTGGAGACTGTAGAATGTATTACCACAATCTTTAATTGAAGTGGAGGATGGGCAGGAAGGTCCTTTTTAAAGCAGTTGAACAGAAGAGGGATTCTCCCAGTTTTCTGGTGACCTGACTACACATGTATACAAAACCTTTTATTAAAGTCAAGATGCAAATGTATGAAAGAGTGGGCCACTTGAAGATGTAGATGTACCCTCAGAGGGCATGTAAGCTCTGCACACAGCATGCTGGTCTGAACCACAGCCGGCAGGCCAGAGAGGCTGGACTCTGTGTGCAGGGGAGGGGGCATGTACAGAGGCGTCAGCCTTGTCGATTCTTGGGGTCCTTGAAAGGACTTTGGACTTGTTTTGCTAGCTGCATTGGGAACGTTTAAGGGCTTTAAGCAGAAGCGTGACTTGGTGAGATCTATGCTTTACTAGCGATCGCCATGGCCGCTGGCTGAGAATAGAGTGCCATGCAGTCGGAGGGGAGGGTGGAGACAGAAAGTGTGCCCACCGCGGTCCCAGAGAGAGCACAGCAGACGGACCAGGGGATGACGGGGACTGTGGGGGCAGTCATCCCCGCAGCTGTGGTCTGTTTGTATAACGTCAGATATTTCGTGTCTGCCTCGTATTATGTGTCCAAATAAAAAAGTTTTTATATTCATAGGCTGTTTTTCTACAGGTGTGATTTTTAATTGACTTTACCACTAAAGTTGACCCAATTCTTTAGAAGACTCCTGAGTGTTGCAAATAACATCAGATGCTATTTTCCTATTTAGTCATTCTCAAGAAGCATTGATTGATTACCAAGTGAGCACAAGACCGTGCCAAGAGTTGATTTTGAAGCTGTAATCTGGCTAACCATTCCTCTTTCTGCTGAGAGCACTGCTCAAATCTCTAAGGGCTGAGAGAGTCCCCACAAGAGGCATTTCTAAGGTCGGCCCAGCTCATGGCCAGGAACACCTTATGACACCATCCAAAATGGCCCGGCAGTTGTGAAACATGGATTGGGCGAGTTCACCCTCAGTGTTCTAACCTTTCCATAGCTGTTGAGAGAGCTGCCTTTCCAGAATTCTTTAGAGTTTTTACTTTTTCTTCCAACCGTCTTATTCAGTGCTGTGAGTATGTTTTTACTTCATTTCTGTGCAAAGTCCAGGTCAGCCTCACGATTAGGCTTTCCAGGCAGAACTTTGATCAGAGTGATCAGCCTCTCCGGTCTCTCTGCTTTTCAACATCAGCCTGGTCCAAATTGTACAGCAAAGGTAACACAAGAATATCCAAAAGTTAGTTTTTCTAATGATAATGCAGAGACAAGCACATCAGTACATTTCCTTCACACGTGGGCAAGCTGTTACTTCTGTTTTACTAGTGACAGTTTCTTTAGACAAAATGATGCTTCATTTCTGCGCTGTCCCTGCTTCTGTCTCCTGGCAGATGGCTACACCACAGATGACATTGAGTTTTACTGGCGCGGGGGTGATAAGGCTGTGACCGGCGTGGAGAGGATTGAGCTCCCGCAGTTCTCCATCGTGGAGCATCGTCTGGTCTCCAGGAATGTCGTCTTTGCCACAGGTGAGCCCTGTGTCCCCTCACGCTCTCTGGAGGGATACTGGCTGCCTAGGCCACATTGCTGTCATTGTGAAATACTTTGCTGCTGATTCACAGTGCTCGGTCACCCAAAAAAGGACCATCATCAGTCATTCATCATCTTCTGTACCCTTTCACCGTATCTAGAGGGAATGGATAAGCTCTGATGGGTAGGAAGGAACAGCTGACCAGGAGATACTCTGTGTGCTTGTTACTGAGAAGTTAAAAGGCTGAGGTTGAATTTAACCAACCATTGTTTGATAGCATAAACAACTTTCTCTCTGGGCAGACAAGAGGCCACTGACAGCCTTGGAGGCAGGAAGGAAGGGGAGGGAGGAAGACTTGAGGAGGCAAGTGCTGTGCTCTCCAAAGTAAGAGATCTTCTCCCGTCTTCTGGGCTGGCAGTCAGCCCCGGTTCCAGGAACATTAGCCCCTGCCGTTAGTGGTGCCTCTTCAGGCACAGTCATCTGCTCCTGCTGTCATCTGGGAAGCCATCCCATCCTGGGTTTCATTGTCATCTTTGTTTCAACCGTCCGAAGACTGAGAAGTCTGTGCTTGCTGAGGTTTTTTTAAAACTTCCATTCGTGTCTCTTACAGTGGGTGGTGCTTTCTCAGTGTTCTTGCTAAAGGCTGCGTTGTAGCTGAGAGGATAAAGGGAAGTGCTCTGTAAACTGAAGGTTATCCTAAAGGCCACAAACTCTGGGTGGAGGCTTCTCAGTGAGGGCAGAGCTGGGACCTCCCACCTCAGTGTTTTCTTGACCATGCAGCTTAAACCACACCAAGTGGAAAGTGATTAGCCTGGTCTTGTACTGGCATTCGTGTAGCCCATGGCCTGCACTCTGCCTGTGGCCTCTAGCCCGAGTGCCCGGGACTCACGGCTGCCTGTCTCCCTTAACCTGGCCACCTTCACCCTTCGGCTTAATCGAGATGCTCTCCCTCTGTGAAGGCTTCGGCCTCTGCTCTGCCCACGCACTGCCTCCCAGGCGGGCTGAGGTGACGGCTCTGCACCCTGGCAGTGCTGCGCCAAGCCTGTAGGAGGGGCCTGGCCTGGGCACAGCTGACCACGCCCCTTGCCTCCTCCTCGTGGGATGCCTGCTATGCCACGGATATGCAGCCAGTCCTCATGGGGCCAGCTTCCCTCCTCTCTACCTAGCCTCATGGACCAAGGAATGTGCAAGCAGACAGATGCCTGGATGTTTAAGATCTATCTTCATGCACTGCTACCTTCTCCTGTGTCTCAAGACGTCCTGCAAATATGCCTACAGTCTCTAGAGAGACACATGGAGACGCTCACCTTGGATGGGTGGGAGGCTGGAAGGCACGTGGGCTTATCATTAGGGAGTAGTTTCCACAGCCAAGAAAATTGCCTTGTGATGTGTTGCAGAAAATGATTTTTTACTTTTAAAACTGGGTTTCAAACTGTTCCATGCTCCAAGTGTTGTGAGCAGCGGTCTGCTCAGAACTCAGGGATAGTCTTGTCTCACTGTAGGAGTCCTGCCCATGCCTGCCTTTGTCTAGAAGATTGCAGACAGGGCTGATTGGGTACTGCCTAGAGGCCCTTTTGTTGCATTTCCATGCAACCTTCTTAAAAGCCTGATGAGGCATTTGTGGAGGGTGGGTGCTTCCATGTGGAAGTGCAATCACATAGAATGGCCTTCCTGAATCCTTTTGCTTAAAAGCACTTGGAGGCACATCTTTCTAGGTGCAATCTGTTTTTCTTTTAAGTGTGTATATGGTGGAAGGTATCCTAAACACAGCTGGAGATGATACACACTGCAGAAATGGGGGCAAATACTTAAACTCATGATGCTGAGAGTGAGCCTGCCCTCAGAACGTGACGTTTAGTCCTCTTTTCTGTTCTTGCTAACTTTCTCCATTCACAGGGTGTCACTTGGGGCTCACCATCAGTTAGTTTATCAGTATCAGTTGGTTTAAACCTCTCATCCTTCAAAAAGCCTGCATTTTAAAACTATTCTAATTTGCTTACTTATGTAGAAATATCATAGGACACACTGTTGCAAAACTATTTCAAAATTCAATATTATACGAATTGTTTCCTTTCCGTAAGTCTTCTGAATTAATGAGATTTCGATAAGTCAACTGGATTGAAGGACTCTCAAGCCTGAAAGAGAATTCTCAGAAAAGGGATTTGGAAAGACCCAAAGCCCTGGCTTCCCTTGTGGCTCAGATGGTAGAGAATCCGTCTGCATTGCAGGAGACCCAGGTTTGATTCTTAGGTCAGGAAGATCCTCTGGAGAAAGGAATGGCAGCCCACTCCAATATTCTTGCCTGGAGAATCCCATGGACAGAGGAGCCTGGCAGGCTATAGTCCATGGGGTGGCAGACAGTCAGATGCAAGTAATGCTTCCACTTTCACTTTCAATGCCCTGGAGGTTTCTAGAGACGCCCCTTCTCAGGGTCTTAAGGGCAAAATTCTGAGCCTCACCCACCTCTCCCTCCTCCTCTCTCTTTAAGGACCCTGTGTGCGGCTCCTTACCTTGGTTTCCCAGGGGGTACCGTCCTAATCCATCTCCTGAGTATCATGGGTTGCAGGCTTCAGGGCAGAAGAGACATGAATATTCACTTCACAGAGTCATGAATATTCACTAAACAGCTGGCATAAACAAAGCATGGGGCTGAACCCTGGGTCAGAGAGGGAACAGGGCGTGACTGGTCCAGTGGGACCGCTCACAGTCAGCAAGCACTCAGCAGCATGCCCTGGACAACATCAGGTAGCCTCTTGCCTAGAGGGGTGTTTAGCGGGAATTAAGTCACAGTAAGAGAGCTCCTGTTCAAGAGACAGTATGTAAAAGGTTTAAAAACTTAGACCCTGGAGCCAGAATTGCCAGAGCTTAAGTACAGACTCTGGAACTTTCTAGCAGGGTGACCTGCAGCAGGCAATCTCTGAAAAAAAATGAAGCTATTGATGATGTCTGTCTGGCAGAATTGTAGAGAATTACGTGAGTTGGTATCAGTAAAAAGCCTAGAAGAGTGTTCCGTCCGGTGAACACTGATTGTTCTGTGCTGTGCTTAGGCGCTCAGTCCTGTCCAGCACTGCAACCCCACAGCCTGCAGCCCGCCAGGCTCCTCGTCCATGGGGATTCTCCAGGCCAGAATACTAGAGTGGTTTGCCACGCCTTCCTCCAGGGGATCTTCCCAACCCAGGGATCAAACCCAGGTCTCCTGTATTGCAGGTGGATTTTTTTACTGACTGATCCACCAGGGAATCCCTGATTAACTTTCATCAATTAAATTGTGTGGGTCCAGAAAATAGATACTCTAGTGGTTGCCCAGAGCTTTAAATATTAGAAAATATATGACATTATTCTGCTGAATTATTGAAAATGATGTAACTGACTCCTAATTGTTATCTGATGGTTTCTTAAGAATAGCACTTATTTGGGGCTCATATCTGTATCCCTAATATATATTGCAGCATCTAACATACTCAATAGTTTGAAAACTGAATAGTTATAAAATTATGAGATGACATTTCACGGTCATTACTAACTATGTAGTCAACCCTAATTAAATGAATCATTTCTGCAAAAGAGATACTATATAAATTAATAGCATTATATATTCAAATATTTAATGTATTAAAATCTAATTTAAAAAGAAAAATCCCCATAAAACCTCATTGTACTTGGGGAGGAAATTAAGCATATCTCTGTCCAGAAGGAAGGGGCTTTGTGCCATGAGTACATTTTTAAAGACAACAAAGAAATAACTGAGTTAGTTCATCTCAACAAATAATTATTCAGTTTCTGCCATGATTCAGCATACATGTTTTGGAAAAAAATATTTTGATCCCTCTTATAACTCAAAGAAAATGAAGTAAGACTTTATTACTCACTCTAACGTCTGTCCGAGTCTTAAAGATCTTAATGATCTGGATAAACACAACGGTGTGGGTGTTCATCTAGAGCCAGACATCCTGGAGTGTGAAGTCAAGTGGGCCTTAGGAAGCATCACTAAGAACAAAGCTAGTGAAGGTGATGGAATTCCAGCTGAGCTATTTCCAATCCTAAAAGATGATGCTGTTAAAGTGTGGCACTCAACTTGCTAGAAAATTTGGAAAACTCAACAGTGGCCACAGGATGGAAAAGGTCAGTTTGCATTCAAATCCCAAAGAAGAACAATGTCAAAGAATGTTCTAACCACCACACAATTGCATTCATCTCACACGCTAGCGAAGTAATGCTCAAAATCCTTCAAGCTAGGCTTAAACAGTATGTGAATGAGAATTTCCAAATGTTCAGTTGGATTTAGAAAAGGCAGAGGAACCACAGATCAAATTGCCAACATACGTTGGATCATAGAAAAAGCTAGAGAATTCCAGAAGAACATCTACTTCTGCTCCATTGACTGTGCTAAAGCCTTTGACTATGTGGATCACCACAAACTGTGGAAGATTCTTAAAGAGTTGGAAATACCAGATCACGTTACCTGCCTCCTGTGAAACTGTTTGCAGGTCAAGAAGCAACAGTTAGAAATGGACATGGAACAACAGACTGGTTCCAAATCGGGAAAAGAGTACGTCAAGTCACCCTCTATATTGTCACCCTGCTTATTTAACTTCATGTGAATGCAGGGCTGGATGAAGCACAAACTGGAATCAGGAGTGCCAGGAGAAATATCAGTAACCTCAGATATGCAGATGACACTGCCCTTCTGGCAAAAAGCAAAGAGGGATTAAAGAGCTTCTTGATAAGGGTGAAAGAAGAGAGTGAAAAAGCTGGCTTGAAACTCAACATTCAAAAAACTAAGATCATGACATCCAGTCCCATTACTTCATGGCAAATAGATGGGGAAACATGGAAACAGTGACAAACTTCATTTTCTTGGGCTCCAAAATCACTTTGGATGGTGAATGGAGCCGTGAAATTACAAGACACTTGCTCCTTGGAAGAAAAGCAATGACAAACCTAGACAGCATATTAAGAAGCAGAGACATTACCTTGCTGACAAAGGTCCACGTAGTCAAAGCTAATGGTTTTTTCAGTAGTCATGTATGGATGTGAGAGTTGGACTATAAAGAAAGCTGAGTGCCAAAGAATTGGTGCTTTTGAACTATGGTGTTGGAGAAGACTCTTAAGAGTCCCTTGGACTGCAAGGAGATCAAGCCAGTTAATTCTAAAGGAAAACAGTCCTAAATATTCATGGGAGGGACTGATTTTAAATTTGAAGCTCCAATCCTTTGGCCACCTGATACAAAGAACTGACTCATTGGAAAATACCCTGAGGCTGGGACAGATTGAAGGCAGGAGGAGAAGAGGATGACAGAGGATGAGATCATTGGATGGCACCACCAACTCAATGGGCATGAGTTTAAGCAAGCTTTGGGAGATAGTGATGGACAGGGAAGACTGGTGCACTGCAGTCCATGCAGTTGCAAAGAGTCGGACAGAACTGAGTGACTAAACCACAACTGACTTCTAACCATAACAGTGGCATGCTACATTACAATCCATACCAACTTGCTTTCAAGATTTTTCACTAATGTCCCAGGGAGACTGGTACATGATAATTCAGTTCAGTTCAGTTCAGTCGCTCAGTCATGTCTGACTCTTTGCGACCCCATGAATCGCAGCATGCCAGGCCTCCCTGTCCATCACCAACTTAAGGGGTTTACTCAAACCCATGTCCATCGAGTCGGTGATGCCATCCAGCCATCTCATCCTCTGTCATCCCCTTCTCCTCCTGCCCCCAATCCCTCCCAGCATCAGGGTCTTTTCCAGTGAGTCAACTCCTCGCATGAGGTGGCCAAAGTAGTGGAGTTTCACCTTCAGCATCAGTCCTTCCAATGAACACTGATCTCCTTTAGGATGGACTGGTTGGATCTCCTGGCAGTCCAAGGGATTCTCAACAGTCTTCTCCAACACCACAGTTCAAAAGCATCAATTTTTCAGTGCTCAGCTTTCTTCACAATCCAACTCTCACATCCATACATGACCACTGGAAAAACCATAGCCTTGACCAGATGGACCTTTGTTGGCAAAGTAATGTCTCTGCTTTTTAATATGCTATCTAGGTTGGTCATAACTTTCCTTCTAGTGAGTAAGCGTCTTTTAATTTCATGGCTGCAATCACCATCTGCAGTGATTTTGGAGCCTAAAAAATAAAGTCTGACACTGTTTCCACTGTCTCCCATCCTTCCCATGAAGTGATGGGACCGGATGCCCTGATCTTAGTTTGCTAAATATTGAGCTTTAAGCCAACTTTTTCACTCTCCTCTTTCACTTTCATCAAGAGGCTTTTTAGTTCATCTTCACTCTCTGCCATAAGGGTGGTGTCATCTGCATATCTGAGGTTATTGATATTTTTCCCGGCAGTCTTGATTCCAGCTTGTGCTTCTTCCAGCCCAGCGTTTCTCATGATGTACTCTGCATACAAGTTAAATAAGCAGGGTGACAGTATACAGCCTTGACACACTCCTTTTCCTGTTTGGAACCAGTCTGTTGTTCCATGTCCAGTTCTAACTGTTGCTTCCTGACCTGCATACAGGTTTCTCAAGAGGCAGGTCAGGTGGTCTGGTATTGCCATCTCCTTCAGAATGGTCCACAGTTTATTGTGATCCACATAGTTGAAGGCTTTGGCGTAGTCAATAAAGCAGAAATAGATGTTTTTCTGGAACTCTCTTGCTTTTTTGATGATCCAGCGGATATTGGCAATTGATCTCTGGTTCCTCTTCCTTTTCTAAAACCAGCATGAACATCTGGAAGTTCATGGTTCAAGTATTGCTGAAACCTGGCTTGGAGAATTTTGAGCATTACTTTACTAGTGTGTAAGATGAGTGCAATTGTGCGGTAGTTTGAGCATTCTTTGGGATTGCCTTTCTTAGGGATTGGAATGAAAACTGACTTTTTCCAGTCCTGTGGCCACTGCTGAGTTTTCCAAATTTGCTGGCATATTGAGTGCAGCACTTTCACAGCATCATTTTCAGGATTTGAAATAGCTCAACGGGAATTCCATCACACACAGTAGCTTCTTTGTTCATAGTGATGATTTCTAAGACTCACTTGACTTCACATTCCAGGATGTCTGGCTCTACGTGAGTGATCACACCATCATGATTATCTGGGTCATGAAGATCTTTTTTGTACAGTTCTTCTATACAGAAGAACTTGCCACCTCTTCTTAATATCTTCTGCTTCTGTTAGGTCCATACCATTTCTGTCCTTTATCGATCCCATCTTTGCATGAAATGTTCCCTTGGTATCTCAATTTTCTTGAAGAGATCTCTAGTCTTTCCCATTCTGTTGTTTTCCTCTATTTCTTTGCATTGATCGCTGAATAAGGCTTTCTTATCTCTCCTGGCTATTCTTTGGAACTCTGCATTCAAATGGGAATATCTTTCCTTTTCTCCTTTACTTTTTGCTTCTCTTCTTTTCACAGCTATTTGTAAGGCCTCCTTAGACAGCCATTGTGCTTTTTGCCTTTCTTTTCCATGGGGATGGTCTTGATCCCTGTCTTCTGTACAATGTCACAAACCTCCATCCATAGTTTATCAGGCTCTCTGTCTATCAGATCTAGTCCCTTAAATCTATTTCTCACTTCCACTGTATAGTCATAAGGGATTTGATTTAGGTCATACCTGAATGGTCTAGTGGTTTTCCCTACTTTCTTCAGTTTAAGTCTGAATTTGGCAATAAGGAATTCATGATCTTAGCCACAGTCAGCTCCTGGTCTTGTTTTTGCTGACTGTATAGAGCTTCTCCATCTTTGGCTGCAAAGAATATAATCAATCTGATTTCGGTGTTGACCATCTGGTGATGTCCATGTGTAGAGTCTTCTCTTGTGTTGTTGGAAGAAGGTGTTTGCTATGACCAGTGCGTTGTCTTGGCAAAACTCTATTAACCTTTGCCCTGCTTCATTCTGTACTCCAAGGCCAAATTTGCCTGTTACTCCAGGTGTTTCTTGACTTTCTACTTTTGCATAATGAAAAGGACATCTTTTTTTGTTGTTCTAAAAGGTCTTATAGTTCTTCATAGAACTGCTCAACTTCAGCTTCTTCAGCATTACTGGTTGGGGCATAGGCTTGGATTTCCATGATATTGAATCGTTTGCCTGGAAAACGAACAGAGATCATTCTGTCATTTTTGAGATTGCATCCAAGTACTGCATTTTGGACTCTTTTGTTGACCATGATGGCTACTCCATTTCTTCTAAGGGATTCCTGCCCACAGTAGTAGATATAATGGTCACCTGAATTAAATTCACCCATTCCAGTCCATTTTAGTTTGCTGATTCCTAGAATGTCAACATCCACTCTTGACATCTGTTTGACCACTTGCAATTTGCCTTGATTCATGGACCGAACATTCCAGGTTCCTATGCAGTATTACTCTTGACAGCATCGGGCCTTGCTTGTATCAGTCACATCCACAATTAGCCCAAATTAAAGCATAGGAAAACTGATGCTCAAGAGTATTAAGGATTTGACCAAGTTTACATAGTAACGCTAGAAAGGACAGAAATTAATCCACAAGATTCCTGACAATTAGGAAATTCTGATATTTTTTTTGATGAAGATTCAAAGAGTTAGTATTTTTAAGCTTTATTTAAATGATTATTTCCCACACTTTAGTATATTAATGTTACAAGGTTTGTTATACAAGGTGTAGACAGTTGAGATGACAAACGATGTCTGTGGTGCCCACTTACAGCATCTGTGTCTTTCGTTTCTTTACCTCCCGTATAAAAAGGCTGTATATTTTGATGAGCAGTGCTTTTATGCAAGTCTCTAAAAGTAGACTTTGGGAAGGGAGGCCTCCAAGTTTTTAATCCGGGGACCTAGAATTGATTCATCCAATGTCCAGAAATCCTCAATGGCAAGAAATGTGTCTCTGCCTTCTATCTACCATGCATTTGGCTGGCAGATTGGTGGCTGTGAAACTTTTTTAAAAAATTTTTACTGAAGTGTAGTGGAATTACAATTGTGTTAGTTTCTGGTGTACATCAAAGTGATTCAGTTTTATATATATATATATATATATATACACATATATACTTTTTCATGTTGTTTTCCATTATGGTTCACTGTTAGATTTTGAATATAGTTCCTTATACAGTAGGACTGTGTGTAGTATTGCGTATCTCTTAATCTCAAACTCAAACCTAATTACTCCTTCCATTACCCTCTTCCGCTTTAGTAACCATAAATTTGTTTTCTATGTCTTTTAAGTCTACTTCTGTTGTGTAAATGAGTTCACTTGTATCATATTTTAGATTCCACATATAAGTGATAGCATATGGTATTTATCTTTGTCTGACTTACTTCACTTGGTATGATAATCTCTAGATCTATGCTACTGCAGTTGGCGTTATTTCATTCATCTTTACGACTGACTCATATTATATGTATATATGTGTATAGAATCTTTGTCCATTCATCTGTCGATGGACATTCCAGTTGCTTGCATGTCTTGACTGCTGTAAATAGTGCTCATGCCACACTGTTTCCCCGAATCCACTTCCCAGCTCCAGAACCTGTGATGTCTTGCCTTTGCCTGCAGCACGGAATCCAGTGTCCTTTACTGTGGATCCAGTTCTAGCTCTAACCTCTCCTCTTTAGTTTAGCTCTTAAGCATCCTCAGCACAGAGCTCTCTTTTAGTTGCTGCATCCAGCTCTTTTTCTCTCCTCCACTCACTCCTGCACACTGCCTGAAGACTTTTGCCCCTGTTGCAGCCCACATTCGATGTTTCTCTTCCTCTTTTTTCTATCCACATCAAATACATTCATCAGCGGACAGTTGAATGGGATAATCGAGTTTAAATTATTTTGTGACTACCTTCTTTAACTGAACATTATGCTTGTGAAATCCATTTGTATCACTATGGTTCATTATTTTCCTTGCCATGCGTGTGTGTGTGTGTGTGTGTGTGTGCGCGCTAAGCCACTTTAGTTGTGTTGGAGTCTTTGCAGCCCTATGACTCTAGCCCACCAGGCTCCTCTGTCCATGGGGATTCTCCAGACAAGAGTATTGGAGTGGGTGACATGCCCTCCTCCAGGGGATCTTCCCAACCCAGGGATCAAACCCAGTGTCCGCATCGCAACTTTACTATCTGAGCCGCCAGAGAAGCCCTTCCCTGCTATGCTGCCGCTGCTGCTGCTAAGTAGCTTCAGTCGTGTCCGACTCTGTACGACCCCACAGATGGCAGCCCACCAGGCTCCCCCATCCCTGGCTATACTACTGTGTAAATGCAACACAATTTATTTTTCCAGTCTATTACCTGTGAAACTTTCCGAGTAATGACACTGTGAACGTTCTTGTACTTGTTTGTGTGTGTGTGTGTGAGTAAATGTGCATGTAAATGTTGAGAATATGCATTAAAGCATCATCGTGAATGTTCAAGCTTAATGATTATGCCACCCTGTTTTCCAGCATGGTTTTACCAATTTACATTCATAGCAGTAATGCCTGAGTGTACCTTTTGCCCCATTATATCCTTGATGATAATGCACATGGAAGTCGCCTGTTGGGTGCTGAGTGATATCTTATGGTTTTAACTTCATCTTTCTGAGTGCTAGCATGACTGAGCACCTTTTCCTAATGGCTCTTTGGAGATTCTCTATTGTGAAGTACCTATGCAAGTCATTTTTGTAAATTTTCTGTCAATAATTTATTGGAGTTATAAATTCTGGATGCAACATTATACAGATTATAATGTGTTACAAAAAATGTGCCTTCACATTGAGACCTACAGTGTACCTGGAATTGATTTTTTTTGTGTGTGTGTGTTAATGTTGTGAAAGTTTTATTATTTTCCGCAGGATCATTGCTCTTACAGCACCACCTTTGTCATAAACTGTGTGTGCATGGACCATTTTGGACTTTCTTTTCTGTGCCATGGGGCTTTATTTTCCCATCTTCTTACCCTTCCTTCACTGTGTTAATTACTGTAACTTTAGGTAGAGCAGATTCTTCCTTCTCTTTCTTTTTCTTTTTCTTTTATATGGCCCTTTATTTTTCCATATGACTTTTATAATCAGATCATTAATTTTTATCTTGAAAATGATTTGACTTTTTATTAGGAATATGTTAATTTAGTGAAAAGTGAACTTGTTATAATTCTTTCAATTTGTATATATTTTATGTCTCCATTTATTTTGGTCTTTTTAATTTGTTTCAATAGCCTTTTAGAGGTTTCTGTATAGAAATCTTGTACATCTTTGTTGAACTTCTCTGTATGTTTGATACTTTCTGGTGTTATTATAGATGGTAAAATTTTCTTAATGTAATTTCTTATTTGTTGCCTGAAAAACATAATGATTTTGTATTGAATAACCTTGCTGAAGTATTTATTATTTCTTCTAATTTGTCTGAGATGGTATTTTTACCTATTCCCAAGCCCTGGAGGGTCTTTGTACACCAGGATTCCATATTTCCTCATTCTAAATTATATATGCTATTTTCATTATATATTATAATTTTACTATATTTCAAATCCTATACATTATTATTGTTATTAGATGCAGAAAGTTTTCATTTAGATATAATTATAAATAATCCTCTTTTTTTTGTTATTCATTCTTTTCTTTACCTTCAAGTCTATCTGGAAATGTTTCCTTCTGCTTTAAAAGAGTATTTTTAAAATATTTATTAAAAGAATTTTTTTTTGTACTAAGTGTTCTTTTTAAGAGATATTCTTCACATTCATTTATATTCTTATTTTTTATTTATTTATTTTTCATTTATTTTTATTAGTTGGAGGCTTACTTTACAATATTGTAGTGGGTTTTGCCGTACGTTGACATGAATCAGCCATGGATTTACATGTATTCCCCATCCCGATCCCCACTCCCGCCTCCCTCCCTGTCCCGTCCCTCTGGATCTTCCCAGTGCACCAGCCCTGTAAAATGTTTTCTTTAGTGTAAGTCTCCTGGTCAGATTTCTTCAAGTTTTTTTTTTTTTTAAACAATCTGTATATGACTTTATATCATGTTTATTCTTATAGGATGAATTTACTGGTTACAGAAAGATAGATTAGCATTTTTTCCTTTTCCATTTGAAGATATGACTTCATTTACTCCAGTATCTATTGTTTCTATTGAGAAGAAAGTTGTTGGTCTAATTGGTGCTGCTTTCAAATTAATCTATTTTTCCTCCTCTGTCTAGATACAGTTCTAATTTTTATCATCGTTTTTTATTTCATTGCCATTTATGATATACCAAGGTATAGTTTTCTCTTTAATTATTCTTCTTGGAGTTTGTAGATCTTCTTGAGGTCTTTCAGCAGTTTTAGAGCACCATCAGCCACCATTGCTTTTGCTTTATTTTCTCTCTCTTTTCCTCCTTCCAAGATACCAATTTCAATTCTGACAATTCCAACTTTGAATCTTGTCACTATATCTTCTAAATATCTTACATTGCTTTCTGAATTTGTTTTATTTTCGCTTCATGCTTCACTCTGGAAGTTTTCTTCTAGTTTTTCTTTCAGTTCAATAATTCTTTCTTTGTGTCTAATCTGGTAATATTGTATCTGAGGAAAGTATAGATAAAATTCAAAATCTATGATGATGTTTTCTTTTTTTTCAGAGAGAATTTATGCTTTCCTCTCTCCGGCAGCTAGAGGCACTAGAGTCCAAACTAGCTTCCTTTACTTTCTGGGACTTGGTAATTCTGAGTTCAGATTCATTCCTTGGGTATGCTTGAATCCTTCTGATTTATCTTTATATTTTGGACAGAGCTCTTTGGAATCCCTACTTGATGGTGTCTGTCTCCAGTTTTTGCTCTCTTTGTTCCATGAGTCTCAGATGTTCTAATTAGCTTCTCATCTTTCTGTAAACTACATCTACCTGAAACATGGAGCTCACCTCTCTCAGGTTAACTTTTCTCCCAAACCTTGGCTCAGATATTTACCAAGTTGTTATCCCTCCAGTGCCTCTAAGGAGATGTATTAAAGTTTTCTCCATTTTTTCCAGTTGTTTCCAGTGGAAGGGTTATGTATTCCACAATATTCAAATACCATAGCTTATGTTTTCACTCCTCTCTAGTGTTGCAGAAAAATTTATGGTTGTTTCAATATTTAATTCTTACTTAGCTATGACTATTAGTTACATGAGAGTAGAAAAGAAGAAAATTTGGGATACATTCCTTACAATCACATTTCATAAAATATGAATCATTTAATTCTGTATTTTTCTGATAACGTTATAGAGAGGAAACACAGCCGTAATAGTGTACTATTAAAAAAGCATTATAAAGCTCAAAATCAAGAGATCTGAGTCCTTGGTTGTAAGGACTATGAAGGAACCATGAAAATGTGAGCAGAGTACTTCAGTAGCAGACAGTAAGGGGATTAAGTTAAAAGAAATACTGGGTTAATTTCAAAACTGAGTGATGATGAAAACTTTCTGTTAAGATATGTGAATTTTCTATTCTTCAAAAATCAGCTTCCTGCATCTATTGAGATTATCAAATGGTTTTTATCTTTCAATTGGTTAACATAGTGTATCACATTGATTACTTTCCTTATATTGAAGAATTCTCACATCCCTGGAATAAACCCAACTTGATCATGGTGTATAAGCTTTTTGATGTGTTGCTGAATTCTGTTTGCTAAAATTTTGTTGGGAATTTTTGCATTTATGTTCATCAGTGATATTGGCCTGTAGTTTTCTTTTTTTGTATTGTATTTTCTGGTTTTGGTATCACGGTGATGGTGGCCTCATAGAGTGAATTTGGGAGTGTTCCTTCCTCTGCAATTTTTTGAAAGAGTTTTAGAAGGGTAGGCTCTTCTCTCAGTGTTTAATAGAATTCTCCTGTGAAGCCATCTGGTCCTGGGCTTTTGTTTTTTGGGAGATTTTTGATCACAGTTCAATTTCTGTGTTTTAATTGGGTTGTTCATAATTTCTACTTCTTCCATTCAATCTTGAAAGATTGAACTTTTCTAAGAACCTGTCCATTTCTTCCAGATTATCCATTTTATTGCCATATAGTTGTTCATAATAGTCTCTTACAAGCCTTTGTATTTCTGCATTGTCTGTTGTAACCTCTCCTTTTTCATTTCTAATTTTGTTGATTTGATTCTTTCTTTGTTTCTTGATGAGTCTGGCTAAAGGCTTGTCAATTTTGTTTATTTTCTCAGACTCAGCTTTTAGTTTTACTAATCTTTACTATTGTTTCTTTCATTTCTTTTTCATTTATTTCTGCTTGGATCTTTATGATTTCTTTCCTTACTAATTTTGGGGTTTTTTTGTTCTTCTTTTCCCAGTTGTTTTAGGTGTAAAGTTAGGTTGTCTATTCGATGTTTTTCTTGTTTCTTGAGGTAGGATTGTATTGCTATAAACTTCCCTGTTAGGACTGCTTTTGCTGCATCCCATAGGTTTTGAGTTGTTGTGTTTTCATTGTCACTTGTTTCTAGAAATTCTTTGTTTTCCCTTTTGATTTCTTCGGTAACCAGTTGGTTGTTTAGAAATGTATTGTTTAATCTCCATGTGTTTGTGTTTCCTACAGTTTTTTCCTTGTAATTGATATCTAGTCTCATAGCATTGTGGTCAGAAAAGATGCCTGATACGATTTCAACTTTCTTATATTTACCGAGGTTTTATTTGTGACCCAAGATGTGGTCTATCCTGGATAATGTTCCATGTGCACTTGAGAAGGTGTATTCTTTTGCCTTTGGATGAAATGTGCTGAAGATATCAATGAGATCCATCTCATCTAATATATCATTTAAGACATGTGTTTCCTTATTAATTTTCTGTATTGATGGTCTGTCCATTGCTGTGAGTGGGGTGTTTCCTACTATTATTGTGTTTCTGTCAGTTTCTCCTTTTATGTCTGTTAGTGTTTGTCTTATGTATTGAGGTGCTCCTGTGTTGGGTGCATAGATATTTACAGTTGTCATGTCTTCCTCTTGGATTGAGCCCTTGATCATAATGTAGTGTCCTTCCTTATCTCTTGTAATCTTTATTTTAACGTCTGTTTTGTCTGATATGAGGATTACTACTCCAGCTTTCTTTTGCTTCCCATTTGTGTGGAATATATTTTTCCATCCTCTCACTTTCAGTCTATATGTATCTTTAGGTCTAAAGTGGGTTTCTTGTAGACAGCATATATATGGGTCTTGTTTTTGTATCCATTCAGCCATTCTGTGTCTGACAAAATTCAGCACCCATTTATGATTAAAACTCTTAAAAAAATGGGCATAGAAGGAGCCTACCCCAACATAGTGAAGGCCATTTATGATAAGCCTACAGCAAACATTATTTTCAATGCTGAAAACTGAAATCATTCCACCTAAGATCAGGAACAAGACACGGGTGTCCACTTTTGCCACTATTATTCAACATAGTTCTGGAAGTCCTAGCTACAGCAGAGAAAAAAAAAAGAAATAAAAGGAATCTAGATTAGAAAAGAAGTAAAGCCTTCACTGTTTGCAGATGACATGATACTGTACATAGAAAACTCTAAAGATAGTATCAGAAAATTACTAGAGCTAATCATAAATTTAGCCAAGTTGCAGGATACAAAATCAATACACAGAAATCACTTGCATTTCTATATACTAACAATGAGAAATCAGAAAGATCAATTAAGGAATCAATCCCATTCACCATTGCAACAAAAGAAGAATTAAATATCTAGGAATAAACTTACCTAAGGAGACAAAAGAACTGTACACAGAAAATTATAAGACACTGATGAAAGAAATCAAAGACAGCTTAAACAGATGGAGAGATATTCCATGTTTCTGGGTAGGAAGAATCAATATTGTGAAAATGAGTATACTACCAAATGCAATCTACAGATTTAATGTGACCCCTATCAAATTACCAATGGCATTTTTCACTGAACTAGAACAAAAAATTTCACAATTCATATGGGAACACAAAAGACCCTGAATAAACTTCTCAAAAAGTCTTGAGAAAGAAGAATGGAGCTAGAGGAATCAATCTTCCTGACTTCAGATTGTACTACAAAGCTACAGTCATCAAGACAGCATGGTACTGGCACAAAAAGAGAAATATAGACCAATGGAACTATATACAAAGCCCAGAAATAAACCCATGCACCTATGGGTACCTTATTTTTGACAAAGGAGGCAAGAATATACAGTGGGGCAAAGACCGCCTCTTCAATAAATGGTGCTGGGAAAACTGGACAGCTACATGTAAAAGAATGAAATTAGAACACCTCCTAACACCATACATAAAGATAAAATGGATTGAAGACCTAAATGTAAGACCAGAATCTATAAAACTCTTAGGGGAAAACTTAGGCAGAATACTCGATGACATAAATCAGGGCAAGATCCTCTATGACTCACTTCCTAGAGTAACAGAAATAAAACCAAAAGTAAACAAATGGGACCTGACTAAACTTAAAAGCTTTTGCACAGCAAAGGAAACTATAAGTAAGGTGAAAAGACAACCCTCAGAATGGGAGAAAATAATAGCAAAGGAAACAACTGACAAAGGATTAATTTCCAAAATATACAAGCAGCTCATACAATTCAATACCAGAAAAGCAGACAACCAAATCAAAAAGTGGGGAAAAGACCTAAAGAGACATTTCTCCAAAAAAGACATACAGATGGCTAACAAACACATGAAAAGATGCTCAATATCGCTCATTATTACAGAAATGCAAATACAATGAGATATCACCTCACACCAGTCAGAATGGCCCTCATCAAAAAGTCTACAAACAACAAATGCTGGAGAGGGTATGGCAAAAAGGGAACGCTCTTGCAGTGTTGGTGGGAATGTAAATTGATACAGCCACTATGGAAGACACTATGGAGATTCCTTAAAAAACTAAGAATACAATGACCCAGCAATCCTGCTCCTAGGCATATACGCTGAGGAAACCAAAATTGAAAAAGACACATGTATCCCATTGTTCATTGCAGCACTATTTACAATAGCTAGAATATGAAAGCAACCTAGATGTCCATTGACAGATGAATCGATAAAGAAGTTGTGGTACATATACACAGCGGAATATTACTCAGCCATAAAAAGGAATGCATTTGAGTCAGTTCTGATGAGGTGGATGAACCTCGAACCTATTGTACAGAGTGAAGTGAGTCAGAGAGAGAAAGATAAATACTGTATTCTAATGCATATATACAGAATCTAGAAAAATGGTTCTGAAGAATTATTTACAGGGCAACAATGGAGAAACAGACATAGAGAATAGACTTATGGACATGGGGAGAGGGGAGAGGGTGAGATGTATGGAAAGAGTAACATGGAAATTTACATTACCATATGTAAAACAGATAGCTAAAGGGAATTTGCTGTATGGCTCAGGAAACTCAAACAGGGGCTCAGTATCAACCTAGAGGGGTGGGATGGGGAGGGAGATGGGAGGGAGTTTCAAAAGAGAGGGAATATATATACACCTATGGATGATTCATGTTGAAGTTTGACAAAAAATAGCAAAATTCTTTAAAGCAATTATCCTTCAATAAAAAATAAATTAATTTTAAAAAATCAACTTTCAAAATACTATTTTGCTTCACAATTATGATTATAAAACAAATGAAGCAAATTATAAAATTTTTTGAACTCTGCATGTCACACCCTTAAAACATATTCTTAATTTTCCCTAGAGTCCATTCATGAACTCTGTGTTTTAGTTTTATCCTAAACTAAAGCCCATAATCAAATTATTATGCATGGGGTTTATAAATAACATCTACTGTAAGTCTAGTACCAATATTATATGAAATGTTAGAAGAAGGAATTATCATCCATATCTCATTGTCTTTTAAAGTCCAGAGATAAATTCCCATTATTTTTCTCCTGTTGACTTTTATTTAGAAGGATCCTCAGAGACAAATCACCTGTGCTTACTGGCCAAGTACTACTAATCCCTCAGTGCAAAATGGCTGAAGTAGGTAAAATTCACTCTCAGCACCAAATGGGAGCTTAACTATCTCATCTTGTTGCTATGAAATAATTTTCCTTTAAGGGCTCCTGACCTACAGAAGCCAGATTTCTTCAGAAACACCCAAACACCTCCTTTGCAAAAATAACTCTTGTCTAACTTCATCTTTTGGAATTGCTTTTAAGACTTCCACACAATTTTTAAAATATGTTCAATAGTAAAAACACTTGGATTACAGAGTCCTGAGCACAGAAAGCACGATAGAGGAGAGAAAGGAAAGGAACAAGTAACTTGCTTTTATTGAGTGGGTATTTGGGGCCATTTAGTATGTTTGGGGGCTTCCCCCATAGCTCAGTTGGTAAAGAATCCTCCTGCAATGCAAGAGACCCCAGTTCAATTCCTGGGTCAGGAAGATCCCCTGGAGAAGGGATAGGCCACCTACTCCAGTGTTCTTGGGCTTCCCTTGTGGCTCAGCTGGTAAAGAATCCGCCTGCAATGTGGGAGACTTGGGTTTGATCCCTTGGTTGGGAAGATCCTCTGGAGAAGGGAAAGGCTACCCACTCCTTATTCTGGCCTAGAGAATTCCATGAACTGTATAGTCCATCAGGTCACAAAGAGTCGAACACGGTTAACTGACTTTCACTTTCAGTATGTTTGGTACCAGTGAAGTACATGTAGTAGGTATTCTTTTTCTTATAACAGAGCTCTTAAGATGCAATTTATATACCATAAAGTTTAACCATTTTAAGTATGTAATTCAGTTGTTTTTATCGTATTTACAGTTTGGTAATCATGACCTTCCTCAAATCAATTTCCAAATATTTTCATCACCCTCAAAGCTCTGTACTCAGTAGCAGTCATTCTTCATTTATCCCAACCTGCTTCCCCTAACCCTATGGGTAACCACTAATCTAATTGCTGTTTCAATAGGTTTGCCTATCCTTTACACTTCATATGAATGGAATCATACACTATATGATCCTTTGTGTCTGGCTTCTTTCACTAAGCATGTTTTCAAGGTTCACCCATGTTGTGTTGTGTATCGATATTTCATTCCTTTTTATTGCTGAATATTATATTCCATTGTATGAATGTATCATGTTTTGTTTAATCATATATAAAGTTGATGAATGTTGGGCTATTTCCACCTTTTGGCTATCAGGAATAAAGCTGATGTGAACATGCACAGGTTTTTCTGTGCATGTAAGTTTTCATTTGCATTATGTATGTACTTAGAATTGCAATTGTTGGGTCGTATGATAACTATGTTTAACTTTTTGAGGGAGTGCCAAACTGTTTGCCAAAGTATCCATACCATTTAAGTTCCCCTAGGCAATACATGATGGTTCTAATTTATCCACATTCTCACCAGTGCCTTTATATTTTGTGTATTGTCTGCCTTTATATGTGTGTGTGTGTGTTTATAATTTTATTAATTTACTTTTGGCTGTCTTGAGCCTTCCTTCCTGCACAGGATCTTCTCTACTTGTGCCAGGCAGGCGGGATCTGCTTTCTAGCTGTGGCACATAGGCTTCAGCAGTTGCAGCACAAGGAGCTCAGTAGTTGTGGCTCCTGTGGGTCTCAAGCACGGGTTCAATAGTTGTGGTACACAGACTTAGTTGCTTTGCAGCTTGTGGAATCTTCCTGGATCAGGGATCAAATCCATGTCTCCTGCATTGGAAGGTAGATTTTTTTTTTAACCACTGAGCTACCAGGGATTGTAGTCCCTGTCTTTTTGATTGTAGTCATCCTAATAGTATGAAATGGTATCTCATTGTGGTTCTGAGTTGCATTTCCCTAATGAGTAAGATATTGAGCATCTTTTATGTGCCTACTGGACGCTGGTCTTATCTTCTTTGGAGGAATATCTATTCAAGTCCTTTGCCCATTTTTAAATCAGGTTGTTTGTATTTTTTGTAAACTTTTATACAGTCTGGATACAAGTTCCTCATCAGATACATGATTTGCCAATAATTTCTTTCATTCTGTGGATTTTATTTTCATTTTCTCAATAGTTTCCTCTGCAGAATAATAGTTTGTAATCAATGCAGTAAAATTTATCTATATTTTTCCTTTTTCATTCACTATATCCATGCCCTAATTTTACACACAAGGAAACTAAGGATCTGAGATGACAACCAACTTCCTAAAGGAGTATCCCAAATAAACCCTGAGCCTGAACCTGGATCTCTCAGATGTCCCTGATCTTTGCTCCAGAGTCATAGGACAGACCATTCCAGCTCTACTGTGGAGGTCAGAAAGAGAATTATTTCCTGACTGAGACAGTCTTTGAAAAAGTTTGTTTTTCCTCTTTCTCTATTTCCTGTTTCCTGTATCTACTTTCCTTTATGGAAGTTTTGAAAATATTTTAATTTAGGTGACTGGTAAGGTGGCATGAGAAAATTAGAAACACAATTTTTAACTTTAGGTTGTATTATACATTAAAAAAAAAAAAAAGGAGATAAGTGAATGAGACAGCATCATAAAGATCCCAAGAGCATCCCTGAGCTCCCAGGCAAAACATTGCACAGCTTCCTAGGCAGTCCTGGGAGAGCCCCCTTGGTGGCTGCCTTGGGAGGGGACAGAGATATGTAGGTAGGCCAGCTATGCTGCAGTGTCAAAATATCACCTTGTGACTTTATAGATACATTTGAGTGGCTCTTACACTTGGCAGAGGTGGCATGATACTCTGCATCCATATTTTTATGAGTTCTTCAGCAATATTAATGCCTTAGAAAGTTCTGTTAATTTAGGCTGGGCAAGAGATCCAGAGCCTTGTTTCTGGCACAACTTTTAGTGCATCTGGGGAAAAAGGGTTGAGATCAGCATCTCAGTAGATAGTCTTGCCAAGGAAGTCCTCAACTGGAACAATGCACTTGTGTTCAGGGACTCCACCTTTGTTGGTTCAGCATCTACTTGGGAACCTAACCACATCTACGTTGCCACACAGACTTTGGAGCTTCTGTGCCTTTCTGTTGTAATTTGTAAGTTTCTATTGCTCTTTTGAAGGTTATATTTTGGTGCAGCTGACTCACTACTTTTCCACTTTAAATGATCAAGCCACTTGTTGTGATCATTTGAGGAATTTTCTCCACAGATAGAGGCTACATCAGGATATCTGTAGTATCAATGTCAGGACCTTGTCCAACAGAGACTCTGTGCATTCTTGAAGATGCACACCAAATGGCAAAAGCCTTTGCCTAGGGAGAGGGGTTCAGGATGGGAGGACACCCATGGCTGATTCATGTCAATTTATGGCAAAAACCACTACAATATTGTAAAGTAATTAGCTCCAATTAAAATTAATTAATTAATTAAAACAACAGCAAAAAAGTCTTTGCTTAGAAGAATAGGTCTTGACATGTCTGAAGATTCTTGTGATTATTAACATTTTGAAGTCTCTGTCTCATGGCATCTTGAAAGGCTTTTCTTCATTTGACTGTGTTGGACCCTTTACCTTGAAGGCTCTTATCCTCTGCCTATGAAGACTCTTATTCAACCAGGAGTTTCTCAGTTCAGATGATGTGAAACCTTTCCTAAATCTTGTGCTCTAGAATATTCAGTGTAGCCCTTACCTCTGGTTTACAGAGGCCAGTTCTGTATGGGTCTTTCTCTGACAGATTGGGAGCTAGTTGAGAGCATAGACCATTTTCTTATTCATCTTTATTGTTTCCTCCACTTAACATTCCCACCTGTAAGATTAGGAGATTGGGATTGCAGGGGAGGACAGGTGGTGAATGCCTAGGAGTTTTGTTAATTTGAAAGTGTATTTCATGTTTAAAAAACAATGTATTTACTAAACACATAAGAAAATTGTATATTTTGTTAATTCTATGTTCTGTGTTAGAGTATCTTGGTGAATAAATAATTTTGAGATCTGAGTAGTATTTCCTTCCTCAAGGTCACTAATGACCCTCCAAATGTTTGGCTATGCTGTTATATCACTGGCCTCCATGTTGCCCAGGGTAAGTATTCTCAAAAGAGTATCAATTGTACTTCATTGCACGAGTATCAGTATTTGCCTTGTAGGTGACAGTTTCCCTAAAGAAAATGTACTTTGGAAAATGTTAAGAAAATTGACTCAGAAAATGGAAAGTTGGGGAATATGGTAGATTACACTGTCATTCAAAAAATATTTGCTGCAGTTCCCTGGGAGAGGATTTAACTTTTCTACCTTGGTGACATAAAGATTGACAATGAGACTTGCTCTGGGGAATGAAATGTGATGGGAAGTTCATGTGGCCCTTCTTCCACAGTGTCCCAGCTGCCTTCCAGAGAGGAAGCTGAGTGTCTATGGAGCACAAGAAAGAAAAAACGAATAAATCTTTGTTGTAAAGTCACTGAGATTTAAGGGATCTTTTGCTACTATAGCATAAGCCAGTCTATCCTGATGGAATCAGTTAACGTTCCAAGTAGAGTGTATATAGTGAGAAATATCTGAAGCATAAAGTTGCAAATGGTTAGTAAAGGCATGAGATCACTATGAAATTGCAAATTAAGATCTGATATTGAAGGTACTTCAGTATAAATGTTGAAGATGGCTATAGGATTTCAAACCAAGATTTAATAAAATTACTGACTGTTTTGAGTATTAAACTTATTAAATAAATCAAGTATACCTATTTTCATTCTTTCAGCACACAGCATTTGTTAATAACCGAAGATGCTTTAGACATTTAGCTAACCATGACAGTATATGACAACTGTCTCACAAACTCTGCCTGGGAGTTTATTCATCTTACTAAGGAAGATCTTATCTTGGTAAATGTTAACAATATAATTTTAAAGAGGAAAGAAAATAGCTCAAGATGGTTATTACTTGCATTTGGAGGGAAAAAAGGATTTATGGGAGATGTGGCATTTGACCAAGGCCTTGAAGTATGGTTAAGGAAAGACATTTCTTAAGGGGAGAGCAAAGGGTATAAATCAGCAGAGGCAAGAAATGTGGACAATTATTTTGAGGCAATAAGGATACTTCTTGGCTAGAAAATGTTATGCTTAATACAGAGGCATGGTGTAAAATAAAACTAATGTTAACTTGAGAAAACATTTTGGAGAAACTAAAATTCCCAGGTGACTATTTTGACCTTTATGGGAAGCAGCATAACATGTTGAACGTGTGATGACTCTGCTTTTGAAACACGTGGCGAGCACGTGGTGCCAGGGACCGGGGGTGTCAAGGCCCAGGCAAGGCTCTGACCTGGCCCACGGGTACATCATATCTGTAGCCACATAGATATGGAATATATTATAAAACAACAGAGTATATCAGATCTGTCAGTGGAAGCTTTATTTCACAAATGGTGTTGGAAAACTTGGTTAGTTGTTTGTGGAACAGAAACCAATCTGCATGTTCACTTCATGTCAAACCCTGAAATAATCACCAACCCTCAAAATAGGGTTGTAGTCAGTTGTCTGTTGGGAACTTATCTAAACCTAAAAACAGGTTTTAAAAATTAAAGGGAAAAAATAAAATGGATAGACTCAACTATACAACTATACAAACTATACAACAACTCTACAAAAATGTATGTTTTTATATGTCCCTCACCCTACCCTATTACAAGTTTGTAAATAACTGGGAAAATGCTTGCAGGGAATACAAGCAAGGATTAGTCTCAAAAGAAATTGAATGAATAGATAAAAACAGTAAGAGGAACAAAAAATGAGGAAGATGAATGAATGATATAATTAGATTATTTATAAGGTTAAATAGTTAATAGTTATAAGGGTAAACTGGAAAAAATCAGTTTTCATTCCAATCCCAAAGAAAGGCAGTGCCAAAGAATGCTCAAACTACTGCACAATTGCACTCATCTCACACACTAGTAAAGTAATGCTCAAAATTCTCCAAGCCAGGCTTCAATAGTATGTGAACCGAGAAATTCCAGATGTTCAAGCTGGATTTAGAAAACGCAGAGAAACCAGAGATCAAATTGCCAACATTCATTGGATCATTGAGAAAGCAAGAAGTTCCAGAAAAATATGTACTTTTGCTGTACTGAATACCCCAAAGCCTTTGACTGTGTGGATCACAACAAACTGGAATTCTTAAAGAGATGGGAATACCAGACCACCTTACCTGCCTCCTGAGAAACCTGTATGCAGGTCAAGAAGCAACAGTTAGAACTGGACATGGAACAACAGACTGGTTCCAAATAGGAAAAGGAGTATGTCCAGGCTGTATATTGTCACCCTGCTTATTTAACTTATATGCAGGGTACATCATGAGAAACACTGGGCTGCGTGAAGCTCAAGCTGGAATCAAGATTTCCAGGAGAAATATCAGTAACCTCAGATATGCAGATGACACCACCCTTATGGCAGAAAGTGAAGAAGAACTAAAAAGCCAGAGGGAAAACCTGGCTTAAAACTCAGCATTCAGAAAACTTAGATCATGGCATCTGGTCCCATCACTTCATGACAAATAGATGGGGAAACAGTGGAAACAGTGAGAGACTTTATTTTCTTGGGCTCCAAAATCACTGCAGTGGGTGACCGCAGCCATGAAATTAAAAGATACTTGCTCCTTGGAAGCTATGACCAACCTAGACAGCATATTTAAAAAGCAGAGACATTACTTTGCTGACAAAGGTTCATCTAGTCAAAGCTGTGTTTTTTCCAGTAGTCATGTATGGATGTGAGAGTTGGATCATATAAGAAAGCTGAGCACTGAAGAATTGATGCTTTTGAACTGTGGTGTTGGAGAAGACTCTTGAGAATCCCTTGGATTGCAAGGAGATCCAACCAGTCCATCCTAAAGAAAATTGGTCCTGAATGGTCATTGGAAGGACTGATGCTGAAGCTGAAGCTCCAATATTTTGGCCACCTGATGCAAAAAAAACTGACTCTTTAGAAAAGACCCTGATGCTGGGAAAATTGAAGGCAGGAAGAGATGGGGATGACAGAGGATGAGATGGTTGGATGGCATCACTGACTCAATGAACATGAGTTTGGGCAAGCTCCACGAGTTGGTGATGTACAGGGAAGCATGGTGTGCTGTAGTCCATGGGGTCACAAAGAGTTGAACATGACTGAGTGACTGAACTGATAAGATTAAAATCTGGGGGAAAAAAAGCATTAAGAAGTAATCAATTTAAAAATGTGATTTAAATAGAACTGCCATATGACCCAGCAATCCCACTTCTGGGCATACACACCAAGGAAACCAGATCTGAAAGAGACACGTGCACCCCAATGTTCATCGCAGCACTGTTTATAATAGCCAGGACATGGAAGCAACCCAGATGCCCATCAGCAGACGAATGGATGAGGAAGCTGTGGTACATATACACCATGGAATACTACTCAGCCATTAAAAAGAATTCATTTGAATCAGTTCTAATGAGATGGATGAAACTGGAGCCCATTATACAGAGCGAAGTAAGCCAGAAAGATAAAGACCATTACAATATACTAACACATATATATGGACTTTAGAAAGATGGTAAGGATAACCCTATATCCAAAACAGAAAAAGAGACTCAGATGTATGGAACAGACTTGTGGACTCTGGGAGAAGGAGAGGGTGGGATGTTTCAGGAGAACAGCATTGAAACATGTATATTATCTAGGGTGAAACGGATAACCAGCTCAGGTTGGGTACATGAGACAAGTGCTCGGGCCTGGTGCACTGGGAAGACCCAGAGGGATCGGGTGGAGAGGGAGGTGGGAGGGGGGACTGGGATGGGGAATACATGTAAAAAAAAAAAAAAGAAAAAAAAATAAAAATGTGATTTGACAAATTTTTCCCAAGGAAATTGGCAAAAGGATTTTTTAAAAATATTATGTAATATTGTTAAGGGGCTTCCCTAGTGGCTTACCAGTTAAGAAATGGGTTCAATCCCTGAATTGGGAAAATCCCCTGAAGAAGAAAATGGCAACCCACTGCAATACTCTTGCTTGGGAAATCCCATAGACAGAAGGGCCTGGTAGTTACCATCCATGGGGTCAGAAAGAGTCAGACATGACTTAGCGACTAAACAACATGTAATACCGTTGTTTACAAAATGAGACAGGCACTTCTATAAAGTACTCATAGTGACATGTTCTCTGGTGTCGTTCTTTTGCAAAGTAATTTGGGGCTATGTATCAAAATCCTCCAACATTGGCCTAACGATTCCTCTTTTGACACATTCATTCTAAGGAAATAATTTTAAATATAATGAAAGGACTCTACTCAAAGGTATTCCTAAGAATATTACTTAAAATTTTGCAACAATGGATATACCCTAAATTTATCACATTCAGGAAAATGTATTTATAAACTATAGAATATATGTGTATATATTTGATGGAAAATCAGGAAAATTTTTAAATTGTATATGTAAGTAATTTGTAATAAGGATGAAAATGTTTATGTTTTGGTGACAATACAATATATGCATTTGATCAGAGTTATATAAAATAAACTACACACACACACAAGCACGTGAGAGATTGGAGACAATTTCCAGATTGTCAGCTTTTAAATGTGTATATTAGGCTCTTTCTTTTCTCCTTTATATACTTTTGGCTGAATATGTGGTTAATGCTAAAGTAGAAGCCTGGAAATTAAAGTCTTTCATTTACTACATAGAAGAAATAGTCATATGAGTAAACCAGACTGGAAAAGGGATCGACTGTAGTGACAAAACCAGAAAGGGGTGTGAAGTCAGGAAAATGCACGTATTTGGAGGCAGGAGGGGAACGGGAGCCTGTCAGGCTTGGAGCAGGACGGCAAGAAAAGCGAGGGCTCCTGAAACTCTGGGTGGGTGAATCTCAGGAAGAGAGTGCCACCCATCAGTGAGGGCGGGAGGGGGGAGGCAAGGAGTCTGATGAGTGGGGAAGGCTGGCCTTCCAGAAGCCTCAGCCGAGTCCAGGAAATTAGGAGCTGAGCGGCTTGAAACTGGTAAAGTCGATATTTGAAATGGTCAGGAAGAAAGGGAGGCCACACATGCCTGCTCCCCAATGAAGAGCCAAAATCAGGCAGAAAAGGTAAATGTGCAGGTGGCATAGCAGCGGGCTGTTTCCTCACTCTGCACTGGCGGTGGTGGTGGGGTTCACGACTGTCTGAGTGGAATGTACACAGTAGGAGGGTAACCCTGGATTCAGTACAGGAAAGCAGACCGGATGCTTCTTCTCAGCCCTCTTTGATGCCTTTCCTGTGGTCGGAGCAGGGCATCTCACATATGCTGCTACCCTCTGTGCCTCTCACGCTCTTGGGGAGGGGGTCCCTGAGCTGTTCCAGGGGGTCCAGGGTCAGTGCCTCAGACATCTGCACTGTTGCTCTAGATGGGCTGACGGAGGAGGACTGATAGAAACCATTCTGCTCAGTAAAGCCTTGAGCCAAATCTCCCCTATTTGCAGTGGAGGAGGGGATTATTAGTTGAAAAATAAATAAGATAGTTGTCACTATTCCGAATTCTAAGCTAAAAACTTTTCCAGAGTTTTCTCAGTGACAGTTTTCAGCTGAGTATATAAGAGTAGCCTCATCATGACCTCATATGTAGACTGAAAATCATTCATCTCCCAATTTCTCAATGGAACTTAGGTGGTGGAGGCAGGTTGCATGGTTGTGGACCACCCCTCTATTCTGGGCTTTTCAAATGCATGCTGTTGACCCATGGAAGTCAAAGCAAACTCTCTGTCTGCTGTGTCTGATCTCCAGTGTAATCCCTGTCTGTTTACCGTAGGTGCCTACCCTCGGCTCTCACTGAGCTTTCGGTTGAAGAGAAACATTGGATACTTCATTCTCCAGACCTACATGCCCTCTATCCTAATTACAATTCTCTCATGGGTGTCCTTCTGGATCAATTATGATGCATCTGCGGCTAGAGTTGCCCTTGGTATGTGCTATTTTTAAATGATACCTAAAATATAAAGTCACCATATTATTACAATATGAAGGGAGTTCAAAGACTATAGTTCAACTACAATTTTTGACATCGTGACACCAGTCTTGCCCATATAGTCACTTTTTATCTTGAAATACTAATTTCATGCATGATTCCCTTGATGTGTTAATTTAATTATAAGGCTCAAATGTGAATTTTCATGCCCATGAAAGGGAAAATATGCTTGCCGAATATTTGCATAATAAAACTGTTTTTGACACTAATTTTAAAGCAAGGATTAACATCTCCTGTTCAAAATCAGCCTATGGCCCAGAAAAGAGACTTGATTAATTGCACATTCTTTTTTAAGTCAGAAAAATAGCCAAATGTTATACCATATCATTGGAATTACACAAATTAATGAGCATTAAAATATGATACTAAATTCTGAGTTGTTCTCAAGTGCTGTAGTGATCTCTTCTGGCCATTGGTCTCTTAACAGTTGCATTATTAGCTGATGTACAGTATATATTATGTGTTCCCCTATGATTTCTAATTTCTTTTTATTATTAAGACAAGGCTTATATTTTCAGAAACATTATTTTCTACTGAACTAATTATTATGAAACTACGTGGACCAAATATTCATTTAAATACATTTTAGGTAAGAACGAAGCTGAAGAGCAGTTGTCCAATTTATACCTTATATGGGTAGGGTTGAGTTTAATTCCTGGGAGTGAAATAATTAATAATACCTTTCAAAATTGAAGAAAAGAATTAAAACAATTCTGCTTGTAAGCCTGCATAAAAGCATAAGTGTTCAGGGATCTGGTTGTCCCTCTTTCCTACTTTTTCTTTTTACTGTCTCTTCCCAGAAATTTAAGTTGCTTAGCATCTTGCTTCCAAGGGAATGTGTGTACATGTGCATAAGTGGATATCTGGCTTAGACCCACAGACAAGTGACTCACATTGATTCAGGATTAGATTTTTTTCCTAATGAAACTTAGGAAATGCAGCTTAAGAAACCTAGGTAACTAATTCTAAAGTGTTAGGTGAATGTAAAGACACTTAGAGAAGAATAAAGTATCAAAAAATTAAAAGTTTTGTAGTAACTGTTAATATATTTCTGATGGGTTTGGAATGGATTCCCTAGTGGCTCAGCAGTAAAGAATCAGCCTACAATGCAGAAGATGTGGGTTCAGTCCCTGGGTCAGGAAGATCCCCTGGAAAAGGGAATGGCTATCCACGCCAATATTCTTGCCGAGAAAAATCCCGTGGACAGAGTAGCCTGGCAGGCTACAGTCCGTGGGGTCACAAAGAATCAGACATGACTGAGCATGCACATGCACACTGGTAAGGGAAAAATCTCCTGAAAATATCTTCAGGATTTTTTACTGCCTGCAGAGGTTACCCTGTAACATCAATCCTTTCTGTGAAAGGCAAAGTCACTCAGTCATGTCCTTTCTGTAGCTTTTGCCTTTTTCGCTAATGTTACTAGATCGCTCTTTGTTAAGCTAATTTCTCTTATCACCTGAAGAATTTACAGCTAAAGTGAATTTGCAGGGGCAGATCCAAATTTGGGGAGCTGTTAGCTTATTAAATTTAGGAAGCTCTCTTTAAGAAAAAGAATGTAAAATATACAGAGTTCCCAGAACCCCTCCTGAGCCTGTAAGAATCCTGTGCTAGAGGAGATCAGAAGCTGCGGCTTCCTGAGCTTCCAGGGACTCTGCCTCATTTTTTGAGAAAACCAGAGAGATATGAGTACTGAAGAACCAGAATTATCAGGCATCATCAGAAGTGAGGTGTACTGAAAATGCAGATTCCTCAGTTTTCTATATGTATGTATGTTAGTTGTTGCAGTTGTGCCTGACTCTTTGTGACCACCTGGACTGTAGCCCTCCAGAGTCCTCTATCCATGAGATTCTCCAGACAAGATTACTGGAATAGGTTGCCATGTTGTAATCCAGAGGATCTTTGCCACCCAGGGATCAAACCTCAGTCTCTTACATCTCCTGCATTGGTGGGTGGGTTCTTTACCACTAGCGCCATCTGGGAAGCCCTCTCAATTTTCCAGATGATACAAATTCTATAGCTCCTAAATGGTAAATATCTTCCACAGCACTAAATAAATAGTCTACCTGGAGTGGGTTAGAGTGGATATAGCCTCATTACAGTGTATGAAAGTAGATTCCACTTTTTCTTGACAACCCGGCCTTGTTGCTATAAACTTCAATCATGCTTCTGTGGGTTTGAGGGACAGAGGAGTGGTTTGCCCAGATTTGCTAAGGTATTACGCCTGGAGATGTGCTGGGTCCTGGTGAATATCAGAAGTCCAGGAGCCAGGCATGAAAGGCAGAATTGAAGGCATTTGTTAGAGTCAGGTGGACCTGAGTTTAGAGGTCCAGAACGCAGCTGTGGTCTCCAGGCTTCAGCGTCTGGCCCAGTAGACATCTGGCAGGTCCAGCTCTGAGCATGGGACTCCGGCCTCTCTCTCCTCTGTCCCAGCTCCTGCATGAGACAGTCTTCGAGCCTGGGTCTGCAGGACGTGGAAAATGACAGCACAGAAACTCTATTTGGCTAAGAAAAAAAGTGTATCATCAGGTTATGAACTCTGAATAACACCAAGAACAGTAATCATGCTGCAACTTATCAAATACTCAGGTGCCAAGTTCTGTGCAAGCCCATGAAAATGGTTACCTGACCCATGAACCAGAAGATACACAGCCCAGTGGGCGGTGTTCGCATTTTACAAAGAAGGGCGTGAAATCCAGAAAAGCTAATCAACTGGTGCAAAGTCATATAATACTGAGTGTCACAAGAAAGAGTTTAAACCAGCTGGTCTGACGCCAAAGCTCTTAACCACTACAGGTGATTTCTACATTGTCAATAGACAGTGTACAGAAGAGTTCTTTGGCCTATTACATTGTAAAAATGATGGATGTTTTTAAAAGCTCAGCAAGAATTATTTTAAATCATTCTTATTGAGGCATCTCTCAAAACCTTTAAGATGATAATGTCCTCAGTGCCTCTTGGAGAGGCTAGGACCATGGTTTGGGGGCTTTTATTGGAGAACAACACAAACCTGCCCACTCCACATGTCCTGTCATGTACTACATCCTTTGAAATGCTTAGAGTGCGGTTTGCCTTCATCCTGAGTGGCTGCATGGTGGTGAGTGCTTCCTGCTTCTAAGTGAGGTCTGAGAGGTGCAGGTCTGCATGGAGCGATGCTCAGTGAAAACTTCCTTGACACACCCCTCTGGCTCAGGGCACTATTGAATCTGGAGTCATCAAGGATTGTCTCTCTACTTGAAGCAAAATGCTGATTCTTCACCCAGCTGTGCTGCACAGATGTTCTTGTGCTTTGGGATCTTATGCCTCTGCTGCTGAGTGCTGGCACCCACATCCATTAATCTGTTAGTGCTAGAAGCCCCCAGACTACAAAGTTGGGTGTTGTAATTACATGGTCTTCCTCAAAACTACTGGTCTTTCTGGAAGTGAAAATTTATATTAAAATAATTTAGGCCACATGATTTGGGTCACAAAGGAGAAAAATGATATATCTTTAGATCAAATGATATAAATTACATTTTTATTTCACAATCATCTTTATAAATGTGGTTTTCAAATATAATATTTTATTAACATACTATTAATGAGAAATAATTCGAGACTAATAATTAACAAGACTTAACATCTTGGTAAATGTATGAAGAACAGAGAAAGCACCACTCGGCTATCTCCCATTCTGCCATTGAACAGAATTCGCTTAGAGAGTGAAAGTTCAGCGTGAGGCTGCCAGGAATTGGGTCTCCTGCCAAGAAACTGGAGGCTACTGGAAAATATATTTTTCTGTGATGCTGATAATGATAACATTTCCTGTTGTGAGTGTTAACAATACCAGTTACTGGTAGTCTATCACCATGGTGTTTACACTTCACAGCAGCTTTAGACAACAATTGTGGACCCATCAAGCTCACTCAAGTCATAGCTGGGACATGATGGAGCTGGGCTTTCAGCCCAGGAGCATGTGGTTCTATTACTCAGGCCATGAACCACTGCATCTCACTGTCCACAATTATCTTGATGGGAAGGAAAACAGTACAAGGAATTAGAGACTGAATAGCCTTTCAGACTAGGAGGTCATGTGAGCCCAAAGTGGAGAGCCGGGGGCACTCACCACGAAACCTTCCTCTTACGGGGTCCTTGCCCACTTTCCTCAGACCAGCTTTGCCAGGCTGAGTGCTCTTGACATGTGCTGGCCGTGCCTGTGCTCTGTTCCTTGAATCCACTTTCTGGGGACATCTACTGAGGCCTGTGTTGATACATGTCCACTTAGAGCAGTCATCTGGAGAGCCAAAGCAATGACTAAGCAGAGCACTTTCCAAAGTCCATTTGGAAGGAAAACATGAGTTATGGAAGCAGCATTACAAAATTTTGGATAATAGTGAGAACACCTGATTTTGTAGCATCTACGTGGGGTTTTGCACTTCTTTGTAAACTGTACTTATACCATTGCCATTTTCAAAATTTAAAAGTTCCCAGGTGCACATGAATTTTATGTTAAAAAAGAGTCTTAAAATATTCTGACATCTTTGATTTCCACACATTCTTTGGCAGCCCTGGTTTGTAGTCAGACATGAACATAGGTCCTCTGCTCCTTGGTTCCCTCATCTCCTCCTACCGGCAGCTCAGCATGTGTGGACAGAAGTCTGGGCTCGCTTCTCCAGGAGGTCCCGAGCAAGGGGAGCCCTGGGCTCTGGTGCTCCACCAAGGGTGGGATGGGAGTCTGGAGGGCATCAGATGAAGATGCTTAACAAACCTAGCTCCTAACTCCGGGAGTTGAGTGGGGCTCCAGGGGACTCAGAGAAGAGGTCTAGTGAGCCCATGTGTCCGGCCTCTCAGGCTTACACCGCCTGCCGGCCTGGGGAACATCACTGGTTTTCTGGGTGACTACAGCTGAAGGACCATGGCTGAAGTTCTCACCTGGAAGGTCTCCTTCTTGAGAGGAGTCCTCACATAGCCACGACCCTCTTGGGTCCCAAAAGACACATGAGGAGTCACATGCTGTAGCATCAGTCTTGTGGATAGAAAAGAACTGGCTCTTTGGAACTGCCTTGCTTTTTTGAGACTTCTTAATATTTCAGAAGCTACTATCTCAGAGAGAGCAAGTCAGCAGCAGTAACGCCCGTCACTGAGAAGTGAGTGGTGCAGTTCCTTCCCTCATATGTGGCTTCACTCAGTGAACCCTGGTCGTGTCATGGGCCAATGAGTCTCCTGCTCTCTGTGGCTTCAGATCATCCTGTATGGAATCTTTGTACACCAAGAACATGCCCATTGCTATGGGAGAAATATGGTCCTTACATGTTTTATGAGACTAAACATAGCTCCCTTAGGGGGAAAATTCATTCATTATTCACCTAACATTATTCATACTAACTAAAGAATTGAAAACAATGACATTGACAAAAAAAGAGATCAGATCACTCGGCCCAGAGCATGGTAAGATGCTATACTTTGAATAAAATCATCAGCTTTTGTCTGAAACCACCATGTCCTGAGGCAGCTTTGTAACCTTGTTCTTAGCTGAGGGGGGAAGTTGCTCTGTGAAGTAATCTGTTCTCCAGAACTTCACTCAAACATTCCCTGTCTTTGCACTCAGGGCTAGATCCTGTCCTTAGTAGCTTTAAGTCATTGCCTCCTTTCCCTTTGTGGAGAAAGAAATGGCAACCCACTCCAGTATTCTTGCCTGGAGAATCCCATGGACGGAGGAGCGTAGCAGGCTACATACAGTTCATGGGGTTGCAAAGAGTCGGACACGACTGAGCGACTTCACTTTCACTTCCTTCCCCTTGCTCTAAGGCCTTATGGTAAGAATCATTTTCTTCACAAGTGGCCATGGATAACCGTCTTAGATTCTCCACAGATTCATCCTTCTTCCTTGAAGCTTCTCATCCAGACACTTAGTGTTTTATGATAAATTCTGGGTTTGTTTTAATTTCTCCCAGCTTTCCTGCAGGACAACCTCTGCTTTGCCCCCACACTTCTCCATCCACCTGTGGGTTAGGTGGGATGGGAGGTGCCTCCCAAGCGTGGTGGGTGAAGAGGTGTCAGCTCCCTAGCCCCAGGAGTGACCTGCTGCCCAAACCATGCGCTCTGTATTCTGTTGCGCTTAGATCACCCAACAGCATGCAATCACTTGTTTCCAACTCCTTCAAGCTGTTTGAGAAAATAAAGCAGGAGGGTGAGGAGTGAGGAACTGAGCAGGGGACCGCAGCCTCTCACGCTCCCGTCTGTCTTGCAGGGATCACCACCGTGCTGACCATGACAACCATCAACACGCACCTGCGGGAGACGCTGCCCAAAATCCCCTATGTCAAAGCCATTGACATGTACCTCATGGGCTGCTTTGTCTTTGTCTTTCTGGCCCTACTGGAGTATGCCTTCGTCAACTACATTTTCTTTGGACGAGGCCCTCAAAGGCAGAAGAAGCTTGCGGAAAAGAACGCCAAGGCGAAGAACGACCGCTCGAAGACTGACAGCAACCGGGTAGGCCACCCCGCCTCGCCCTGCCCATCCCCTGCCTTTCCCAGACTTCCAGCCCCTCAGCATCATGGCCTTTAGGTAGGAGTGATGTGGGCTTGTTGACCGTAGCCTAAAATGTGGCCTCTGTAAGTCACTGAGTTAAAAGCAAAAAATTGGTGCAAAAGTTGGAGAAGCCAAAAACTTACCAGTTTCCAAATATGAAAAGAAAACAAAAGATATCAGAATGAATGAAATTCTGGCATGTGGGGCCCCAACTTGACAGGCAAAAACATTTTCCAGAAGGTTGCAATTTTTCTTCAGTGGTCAAATTACAGATGTGATAGCCAGCATGGCACTGTTCTTCACATGGTGTGGACAGCTCTCTCTCTCATCTATCCTGGTTCCAGGTCTCTAGTACAGGGCAGGAGCTGTGTGCTGTCCCAGGGCTCTCATGGAACTAGCCTGGCCAGGCCTTGCTGGCTGTGTTCTGCAAAATGCCAGGCAGCCAGCCCTGGGCAACGGTGGCCAAGCTGGGAGCTTCTCTAGACCCATGGGCTCTGAACCCAGAGGTTCTGTTCAGTCACTCAGTCATGTCAAGCTCTTTGTGACCCCATAAACTACAGCATAACAGGCTTCCCTGTCCATCACCAACACCCAGAGCATGGTAAAACTCATGTCAATAGAGTCGGTGATGCCTTTCAACCATCTGACCCTCTGTCATCCCCTTCTCCACCTGCCTTCAATCTTTCTCAGCATCAGCGTCTTTTTTAGTGAGTCAGTTCTTCGCATCAGGTGGCCAAAGTATTGGGGTTTCAGCTTCAGCATCAGTCCTTCCAATGAACACCCAGGACTGATCTCCTTTAGGATGGACTGGTTTGATCTCCTTGCAGTCCAAGGGACTCTCAAGAGTCTTCTCCAACACCACAGTTCTAAAGCATCAATTCATTGGCACTCAGCCTTCCTTATAGTCCAATTCTCATGTCCATACATGACTACTGTAAAAACCATAGCCTTAACTAGATGGACTTTTGTCAGCAAAGTGATATCTCTGCTTTTTAATATTCTGTCTAGGTTGGTCATAGCTTTTCTTCCAAGGAACAAGCATCTTTTAATGTCATGGCTGCAGTCAACATTCACACTGATTTAGGAGCCCTCAAAAATAAAAGTCTCTCACTATTTCCATTGTTTCCCCTTCTACTTGCCATGAAGTGATGGCACCGGATGCCATGATCTTAGTTTTCTGAATGCTGAGTTTTAAGCCAGCTTTTTCACTCTTCTCTCTCACTTTCATCAAGAGACTCTTTAGTTCTTCACTTTCTGCTATAAGAGTGATGTCATCTGCATATCTGAGGTTATTGATATTTCTCCTGGCAATCTTGATTCCAGCTTGTGCTTCATCCAGCCTAGCATTTCTCATGATGTACTCCGCATATAAGTTAAATAAGCAGGATGACAATATACAGCCTTGACGTACTCCTTTTCCTATTTGGAACCAGTCTGTTGTTCTATGTCCAGTTCTAACTGTTGCTTCTTGACCTGCATACAGATTTCTGAGGAGGCAGGTCAGGTGGTCTGGTATTCCCATCTCTTGAAGAATTTTCCACAGTTTGTTGTGATCCACATAGTCAAAGGCTTTAGCATAGTCAATGAAGCAGTAGATGTTTCTCTGGAACCCTCTTGCTTTTTCAGTGATCCAATGGATGTTGGTGTTTTGATCTCTGGTTCCTCTGCCTTTTCTAAGTCCAGATCAAATATCTGGAAGTTCTCCATTCATATTCTGTTGAAGCCTCACTTGGAGAATTTTGAGCATTACTTTGCTAGCTTGTGAGATGAGTGCAACTGTGCAGTAATTTGAACATTCTTTGGCATTGCCTATCTTGGGAATTGGAATGAAAACGGACCTTTTCCAGTCCTGTGGCCACTGCTGAGTTTTCCAAATTTGCTGGCATACTGAGTGCAGCACTTTCACAGCATCATCTTTCAGGATTTGAAATAACCTAACTGGAATTCCATCGCCTCCACTAGCTTTGTTTGTAGTGATGCTTCCTAAGGCCCACTTGACTTCACATTCCAGGATGTCTGGCTCTGGGTGAGTGATCACACCATCGTGGTTATCTTGGTCATTAAGATCTTTTTTGTATAGTTCTTCTGTGTATTCTTGCCACCTCTTCTTAATATCTTCAGCTTCTGTTAAGTGCATACCATTTCTGTCCTTTATTGTGCCCATCTTTGAATGAAATGTTCCCTTGGTGTCTTTAATTTTCTTGAAGAGATCTCTAGTCTTTCCCATTGTATTGTTTTCTACTATTTCTTTGCATTGATCACTGAGGAAGGCCTTCTTATCTCTCCTTGCTATTCTTTGGAACTCTACATTCAAATGGGTATATCTTTCCTTTTCTCCTTTGCGTTAGCGTCTCTTCTTTTCTCAGCTCTTTGTAAGGCCTCCTCAGACAACCATTTTGCCTCTTTGTGTTTCTTTTTCTTGGGAATTTTCTTGATCACTGCCTCCTGTACAATGTCACAAACCTCAACCATATTTCTTCAGGCACTCTGTCTATCAGATCTAATCCCTTGAATCTGTTTGTCACTTCCACTGTGTAAGAGACATGCTATGGGTCACAGCTGGATGGGCTTGTGGTCTGAACCCAGAAAGGGCACCAATCAGTTTCTTCCTCAAGCTCCCTCATCTCACTCTTACATATTTCCAGTTACAAACTTTGCAATTAGATGTCTTTTCCACTTATTTTATTAATAAAAACCATATGTCATTGCAATTATAAACACTATTTTAGTGAAAGCACAATGTTGTGTCTTATAAAATTTTTGTCTTTATCTTTTACCTCTTGCATCACTTCAAGTCTTCAAAAATGTACCTCCACTGATGGACATACTGGGCTTGTTCCTATATTTCTTTACTTTTAAATGCTTCTTACTAAATTCACTTATTCTCAGGCTCATGAGATTTCCTTGTTCTTTCTGGTGGGTGCTGTTAGTGCGTCACTGACCCAAACCTCTCTCAGGGGTGCGGCAGCTCCCTGGAGGGGTGCAGTGCCCATGGCCTTCCAGTGGTCAGAATAGGTCCCTGGATGTTCATGAATGAGTGAAAGTAGTTAAATGACTGTAAATGGCTCCATTCCTTTCAGTGGCACATAAAGTTGGTCAGAGAAACCAGGATGTGTGAATAAAATCAGGCTTTCACAGGCGAACTGACCTTGAATTTCTTACTGGAATGTATACGTAGCGCCATGTGGTGTGTTTCTAAATTAGTCCACATCCTACTATGCATACACAGTGTGCTTTGGTCACACTGTTTCCAAGGAAACAAGAATTCATCGCATTATTATTGTTTCCATTACACAGACACACAGACAATACTGTTTTTCCAAATCCCCTTGTAATTTAAACAGGCTTAGATTTCTTCTAAATGATGCTCTTTAGAAAGGTTAAATTATTGTGCTACAGAAATATGTTTTTGAGTGAAGCTTAAATTTTAAAACAGAAACAAAACCCCCAAATCTCTAAATCCACAGTGAAAATTAAGCAGAATGTAGAACTAATATATTATAAATCAGATGCAGAAGAAAATTCATAAGTCCATTTTTATTGTTTTCCTGAAAATTTGTTTCAATTTCTCAGTAGTTTTCTTAAAGCCTTTATATGTTCATATTTTTTAAAATCTGAAATTACAGATATCAGTTCTTACAGTTTAAAGTCAGCATACAAGTGCATGTTTTAAATGCATATTTGATGCTCCTAAAGGTAAACATGAAAAGTTTTGCTGACTGGATGGCCAGCCTGAAAAGCTCCACACTGCTAATTATTAGAGAAATACAAATAAAAACACAGTGAGACATCACCTTATACCAGTCAGGATGGCCATCATGAAAAAAAAATATCCACAAACAATAAATGCTGGAGAGGGTGTGAAGAAAAGGGAACCCACCTACACTGTTGGCGGGAATGTAAATTGGTACAGCCCCTGGGGCAAACAGTATGAAGGTTCCTTAAGAAAGCAAAAATAGAGTTGCCATATGATCCTGCAATCCTACTCCTGGGCATATATCCAGAAAAGATGAAAACTCTAATTTGAAAAGATACATGCACCCGAGTGTTCATAGCAGTGCTGTTCACAGTAGCCAAGAATGGAAGCAACCCAAGTGCCCACTCACAGATCAGCGGATAAAGATGTGGTACATACATACAGTGCAGTATTCCTCAGCCGCGAGAATGGACGGAACAGTGCCCTTTGCAGCAACGTGGATGGAACCACAGTGTTACACCAAGTGAAGTGAATCAGACAGAGAAAGACAAGTATCATGTGATACCGCTTACATGTGGAATCTTTAAAAAGTGATCAAGTTGTCTTCTTTCCAGAAATAAACTCACAAACATAGAAAATAAACTTATGGGTCCCAAAGGGGAAGGAGAGAGGAGGGATAAATTGGGAATTTGGGATTAGCATATATACACTAATATATATATATATGTATATATATATAAAATAGATAAATGGCCAGGACCCTATATAGTGCAGGGGAATATATTCAATCTTATAATAAAGTATAATGGAAAAGAGTGTATGTATTGAATATATGTGTGTGTGTGTGTGTGTGTGTGTGTGTGTAAAGAGTGACAGAGAACTTAATCACTTTGTTATGTACCTGAAACATTATAAATCAACTATACTTCATTAAAAAATGTTGCTGACCACACCTAAGAATTTAGTGATAATTTTAAAGTAGAAATGCATCTCCCCAAATTTCATATCACATGATCTGGATGAATGAAAAGAAAATGAGTAAAGAATCACACATTTCATGTAAAACAGAAATGGAGCTACGCACAGGCCAACACCTTCAAGAGTCCTTTCGAATTGTAATTATTCATTCACTCATTCATTTTCAGTGATGCCTCTTGGGACTGTTGATCGGTCTGGCCAGCAGTGTCCTCAGATGGCGCCTCTTGCACACCTGGGAATAAAGCGGCTCACGGGCCGCAGCTGTCCTTGGGTGGCAGCAAGGACACGCGTCGCTTCCCTTGGGGCCTGTAAGATAGCTCAGAGCACTGTCTTCAGGGACTCTGCAGGCCACCAACTTGACCATGATGCTATTGAACTTAATGTCAAACCATGAGTGCAGGTTTCCCTTATATTAACTTAGTGACAGTGTTCACATAGTCACTTAGTTTCTCCTGAGACCAGTGGTGCAATGAAAATTCTGGCCTTAATTTATTTGTGCTTGTGTTTGTTCCTGGGTTGTTTCTATAACCAAGAACCAACCATCTTCAGTTGTAATGCATGTGTTAATGGTTACAAGCCTTGTGATATTTCTCAAGTTGATCAAATGGTATTTGAATTTCATGAAGTGGCAGAAAGTCTTGCTAAGGAATCAGAGCTGCAGGCTTGATACCATTCCTCTTACTAAAGGGCAACATTTTATTCCTCACATGACAAATAGTTCCTCATTTTCCTAAAATTAGAGTATTTTACTTATTTTGAAGCTTTAAGTAGAGAATAAGATATCAACAGTGTGCCAATCTGGTGACAGATTCTTGGAAGAAACTGAACATCCCTCTAGGATACATTCCACAGGAGATGTTTTTCATCTCTGAATGTTTCTGGCTTATAGAGCAGGAAGAAAAAACTACATTGAAATCTAATTATAGTAGATATGAGACAAATTTTCAAAATAAGTGGTATTCATGAAATGCTTTAGAAATTATGAGTCATCACTCTCATTCTATACAGAGCATTTTCACAACCCCATCTGTTTTAAGATCTAAATTCTAAATGATAGGGAAAAATTAGCATCTCTTCTGGAAATATTTGTTTAAAATGTTTGGTTTCTAAGATTCAACGGATTTCAGTAACCTTTTAATTCTTGCATAAAAAATACCTTCTAGTAGTTTTGATGTAAATTTTCTACACACTGGTTCATGTTTAAATGAAAACTATGCAAAGGTAAAACTATGTCAAAAATAGCCAAATTAGTTTACTCTGAGGTCTTATTAATTCCATATCTAATTTATATATATTCAAGTTCCTTTCAACATAATGAAACAATACTGTAGCTGTTCACTCACTCTGAAATGGAGTGATGCAGTTTTTGTTAGTTCTCTGACAGCTTCAAGGCAGCCACAGGTATCAGAGCACCCAGGCACCCCAACTTTGTAAACATTGATGACCTTGAGTTCGGCTTCTCTCAGGGTGGGTTTCTTCACTGGAATCCAAGGGTGCAGACTTAGACTCGTTTTTCTGAAGTTCTTTCCCTAATGCACGAAACTGTCCAAAAGGAGGAGGGAAGACAGAATGTTGATTCATACGGCTTTGTCATTAAGTCTTGAAAAGTCAACTCAACATCCAGTTAACCTTACTTTTTGAGTTTTTTCACTCTCCCTTTGGGCTTCCTGGAATCACCATCTATCTTATTATCTCTTTGCCTTTCTCTTATCCCAGAATCCCTCTTCTTCATCCACATCTTACCCTCCTTCAAAACTTAAGCCAGATGCTCTTCTCTATGATGTTATCCTGATTTTGTCTACCCTTTTTTCTCATCATGCCTCTGTCACTCCCCACTCCATGCAGGTGGTCTTGTCCCTGTTCTTCCAGGGCATATGCTCTATGCTTAGGAGATGGCAGGTCATATTTCACTGTGCCTTCTGACCTAGACACCATCCCATTCTTTGCATCTACCAAAAAGTTTGTGCCAGAACTGGATTTGGTAAGTGCTCAGGGAATGTGTGTCCACAAATGAGTGATATTTGTCATCAGTTTGGTACCACTGAACTCACGTGCTTTCTCACTCTCCTAGAGTCAGAGGAAGGGAGAACCGTTCTTAAGCATACCTTTTTTTTTAAAAATTAAAACTACATTTAAAAAAATTTTATTGAAGTATAGCTGATTTACAATATTGTGTAAGTTTTAGATATACAGTATAGATATTAGATATTCAGCTTTACATACATGCATACATTTTTTCCAAGTTCTTTTCCTTGATAGGTTATTACTTCACACTACTATGTGTAAAATAGATGTATGTTCAGTCACTCAGTTTTGTACAACTCTTTGCAACCCTATGGACTGTAGCCCACCAGGCTCCTTTGTCCATGGGATTCTCCAGGCAAGAATATGGAGTGGGCTGCCATACCCTCCTCCAATAAAATAGATAAGCATACTTTTAAAGCCAGGTGAAAATCTGAGTCATTAGAACCACCAAGTCCATCCTAATAAATGTATCACAAAATACTTACTTTCCTCTTTAAGAAAAGACTTTATTTGGTGTTTTGCTCTACAAAACATCATAATCCCTAAATTTTGATAAAAGGAGCTTTGCATATGGCATTTTTAGTAACTAGAAAGAGATGACATTGTGGGCATATATTTTAAAATGTGCTTTAAGGGTAATACATATGCAATGTCTGCTAAACTGTATTTCCTGATTATTTGAAGCTCTTCTTCTTGAGGGCAAGGACCTTTTCTTACTCCTCCGTGCCTTTGGGTAAAGCCCAGCTCATCTGACATAGTATACTCACCTCTGTGTTTCCTTAAGACCCAACTGCCCACGGCTTCCAAAGCAAGTCCAGATCACCCCCCTTCTTAGAGAGGGTGACAACTTCTGGCGGCCCCAGCACACCCACAGCTCCTGGGTGGTCTCTGTGGAGGACGTGCTATTGCCCAGTCCGTTGCTGGCCTTTCCTTTGCTGTCTCCTCCTATTTCAACCACATTTTTATTTACCTGTCAGGCTGCTCCTACCACATGACTGAGCTCCAAACCACCAGACACTTCATTGATCCCCAAAATGGGAATATTGACTTTTTTGTTATAAGGATTTTACTGACAGTCATTCCAGGAGAAATGAAAAGAACAGATATGGAACACAGGTTCTTACAAAGGTCTATTATTCCCAGTACTTTTGAGGTTCAAGCCCCATTAGAATTTTTCCCTCCACTGAATTAAAATAAACAAAATGATTGCTCTTCTTTCAGTACTCTGTCCCTTCTCCAAAAACAGGTCTTCATAAAAAGCCTTCTCCCTAATGCGCATGGTATTATCTTGGTCTGTTTGTGTCTCCCAGGACCCCCAGACTGACTGCTTCCATTTTCAGGGGACAGTAGACACTGTGTGATATTGAACCCAATCCAGGCTAATGTGGGCCAGCTGCTGTACCCTGAGTCCAAGCTGTGATTGTTTCTCCAGGCAGCTTAGGAAGGGCCAGGTGGAAGCAGGGTGATGCGTAACTCCTCCACTCCTTTCCCACCTTCTTAACTGCAGAGATGCAGAAGTGACCAGGCAGTGGTGAGACATCGCTGAGCGTCCAGCGTCACCTAGAGGACGTGCAGGAATGGGTTGCAGTAGCTGGCGGGGAGCAGTTACTCACTACCTCCCAGTGTTTCTCTCCCAGACTGCCCTCAAAAAGTAGAGGCCAGCTGGGGTCTGTCTCTTCACTTTCTCCCTTCAAACCCATCTTCTATTCTTTATTCTGCTGCTTCGGTTGGGTTTCAGAAATATGCCACTTTTTCACCTGGAAACCACTTTTATTTCTCATTACTTAAAGGGTAAAGGGGAAATTCTTTTAATAGCTCGACTCTCATCTGCTTCCCATTTATCCCCAGGTGTTCTTTCTTGTAATGATAAGCAGATGAGGACGACAGGGATGAGAATGACAGTCACCTCCTCTGTCTCCCCTGAGTGTGGGCCAGGAGTTGAATGTGTGCGTCCATTCTCTCCAAGACTTCAATCCCACTCAACTAGTTTGCCCTTTTCAAACATTTCAGCCACTCTTCAAGGCTGTGCCTTGGTATTTGTCTGGCTCTTTGCCTGAGAAATTTGTACTCATTCTTTAAGGCCTAGTTCAAATTCATCTCCCCTCTGAAAGCTTCCCTCTTCTCTCCTGTACTAGTTTTGATTGTTGCCATAACAATTTACCACAAACATAACATTTAAAACAACACCCAAATATTATCTCACAGTTGGTTTGGTCAGAAGTCTGAGTACAGTGGGGCTCAGCCCATTGGCTACCATGGTTCCTTGTGGTTGTAGGACTGAGGTTGTCTTGCTGGCTGTAGGCCAGGGCCTGTCTTTGCTCCTGGAAGCTGCCCCCTTTCTTCCCAGGCCTTGCCTGTAGTTCTCTCAGTCAAGGGCAAATCTACTCTTTATGCTTCCAGTTCCTCTGGGTTTCAACTTCTGCCTCATCCTGGCTTTCTCTTCTGCTTCAAGCGGAGAAAATTATCTGCTTTTAAGGTCTCATGTGATTAGATTGAGCACACCTGGATAACTCAGGCTACATCCTCTGTTTGCAAAGTCCCATTTTGCAAATGCCTGGGGAGAAAGGGGTGACGTCCTAATGACCACATCTCTCTCCTTTCCCAAGCATAATTGGATGGTAGGGCTTCCCTGATAGCTCAGTTGGTAAAGAATCTGCCCACAATGCAGGAGACCTGTGTTCAGTCCCTATGTTGGGAAGATCCCCTGGAGAATGGAAGGGCTGCCCACTCCAATATTCTGGCTTGGAGAACTCCATGGACTTATTTATCATTGGGGCTTCCCTGATAGCTCAGTTGGTAAAGAATCCATCTGCAATGCAGTAGACCCTGGTTTGATTCCTGGGTTGGGAGGATCTGCTGGAGAAGGGATAGGCTATTCACTCCAGTATTCTTAGGCTTCCCATGTGGCTCAGCTGGTAAAGAATCTGCCTGCAATTCAGGAGACCTGGGTTCAATCCTTGGGTTGGGAAGATCCCCTGTAGAAGGGAAAGGTTACCGACTCCAGTATTCTGATCTGGAGGATTCCACGGAGTGTATAGTTCACGGGGTCACAAAGAGTCCGACAGGACTGAGCGACTTTCACTTTCACCCAAACCATGATGGAGATATCTCTGAGTCTTTTTTTGTGCCTCTGTGCCAGAGTCTGATGGCCACTGGCAGTTGATCGCCCTGCCTGCATCTGGGTCCCTTTGGGGTTTGGGGCCATCCTGCCCACACTACTGTACAAGCCCCTACTCTTAGTGTTGGCCTTCTTCTCTCCCCTCCTCGCCTCCTGATCCTCCCCCTTAAGGCCTAGCCTCAGACATGCTCCATGAAAGCTTTGTGGCAGACCAACAAATAAAATGGACCAGTGGTATCATCACGAAAGGTCTGAAGCTATATTTAGCACAGAATAAAATGTTGGTTTTTTTTTTAAGTTTGGCTCCAATGTGAGAAGGGACTTTAGCCTATCTTAAATATAGCAGTTTAAAAGGATGTCTTCTGCTAGGACCAGGATTGAGTGAGGAGATCCACCAGAGTCATCAGGAGTGTCCATTCATCACAGTACTCACTTGTATCTTCATGGTAATTTGGGTATTTTTGTTATCATCAAAAAAGGGGACAAATTGACTTCCAAAGAAGAATAGGAAAGTATAGTTTCTATCCAAGTGTATAGTTGTGGGAAAAGGTTATAATACCTCAGTCAACATCTTGATTAGTACTTTAATTTTGTCTTCAATAAGGATTTGTATCCATAATGTGAAATTTCAGTTTGAAATGGGCCCCCTTATTTTATCTAATTTTTCTATGAGACTTATTAAATTATGGAAATCAAGTTTCTAACTTGCAGTTAAGCCCACAAAATGACACTTTACACCAACACAAAATGCTGGGTTTGCTAGATGTGCAGTTTCTCACCGTATATGTGACCTGAGAGAATGGCACAGGTCTGTCCTGGGTTTGCATGTGGAAGTTAGGTTTATTGGCATGCCATGCTCACTCTCTAAGCATGTGCATTTCCTTCCAATCAGGTGGATGCTCATGGAAATATTCTGTTAACATCGCTGGAGGTTCACAATGAGATGAACGAGGTTGCAGGAGGCGTTGGCGATGCCCGGAATTCAGCAAGATCCTTTGACAACTCAGGAATCCAGTACAGGAAACAGAGCATGCCTCGGGAAGGGCATGGGCGACACATGGACAGAAGCATCCCGCACAAGAAGACCCATCTACGGAGGAGGTCTTCACAGCTCAAAATCAAAATCCCTGATCTAACCGATGTGAATGCCATAGACAGATGGTCCCGGATCGTGTTTCCATTCACTTTTTCTCTTTTCAACTTAGTTTACTGGCTGTACTATGTTAACTGAGTGACTGTACTTGATTTTTCAAAGACTTCATTTAACACTGAGTGAAATATTACTCTGCCTGTCAAGTTTTTATACCTGTACACACACACACAGACACACACACGCAGATACACACATATATACATACGCAATTGTATATATATGTGAACTTTCTCAGCATATATATAAAATACACGTGTATATGAGGATGTATGTGTATATGTTTATACACACAGGTATAAGTACCCATGTGTATGTCAGACAAATACACATACATATATACATTTTGCAGCTATGGACAATTCAATCACAGGATGCATATTAAAGAAAGTTATAGTTTTTTTCTTTTTTAATTGAAAGGGACAAGCATTGTCTAAATATTATGCCTTGAGAATGAGGGCGCGAAACACAATATCATCCCAAAATGTGTCTTTTATTATCATAAGTTAGATGTTTTAGTTTAAAAATCAGGAGGAAACTTATTCTTCAAAAACTCATTCAGTGGTATTGCTAGTTTAAAACAAGTCACACTTCATACCCACTCTTTCAGTTTATTAAGCAAAGGCTTTTTGGCTTTCTCGGCGATGGGGTTTGCTTTCGTGGGGCAGACTTTCTCTGCACTGGTTCCGTGGGTGCAGTGAGCCTCTTGGTGTGTGCTCACCTGTTTCTTAAGCATAGGCAGAGCCCACGTTGATGTCTGCACGTCCATCTTTTGAAAGCCCCTCGGGGGTGGATGGCATCTCACTGTAAGTACTCTGCTGTACAGTATATTTCTTTGCTCACTTGGAGTAGATCCAGCTTACCCATCTTGTGGGACATGGCGGCACATTTCGGCAATGTTGAGTTGACATTTCAATCACTGAACACGTGCTCCACATCTCTTATGGATTGCTAGGCCTGGTATCTAATGGAAAGCTTAGATGTCTCAGGTTATTTGTTACTCTAAGGTAAAACCACCTAGGATGATTTTCCCCCTTGTTTTTAAGTTATCAATCACTCTTATAACATTGTATGTTAATATCAAATATATTTGCATAATATGCATATATATGTATATTTACCAAGATTTTGTTTCTTATGCTTGCTATCATGGCAGCATGCGATGTCATATTTTTCTTTCTGTGATGTAACTACTTTCTGTTCTCTAGAATTAAGATTGAAGTGAAAACACTTCTATTCAATTTCAGAAACCAAGAAACATCCTCATGCTTTTATTTCTGTATCTGACATGTTTCACAAGCACATCCAACTACTCCTAGTGTAACTAGGATGCTGCAGGAACACGACCAGTCCACACCATGCATCACCCAGGGACCCATGACCGTTCTCTTGAGGCAAAGGAGAGCAACCTGACAACAAACACAGTCACCTTTGGTTCCTTCCAACCCACAGCCTCATCAGTATTTGGACTTTTTAAAGCTCGTAGAAACAAGACAAGGTGCACCGGTTTCATAGATGCAACCTTAACTTACTATTTAGATGAGATCTTTCTAAAGAAAAAAAAAGAGATGATATATTTTTTGTAAACAATATTTCTATCACAGGCATCCATAAACTGAAATGACTACAGTTGTGCAAATAGATGTCACAGTGAAGTTACGCATTTGGAGAAACAAAAAAGCAAACTATTCAGGAAAGAACTGCTAAATTGATACTTTATCCCAAAATGCCACATAGCCTCACCCTCTCTGTTCTATCCAAAACCAGTGACCAGAGTCTTGCCCAGTACTCTCAGAGCTGGCCTCAGTTTCCCCACAGACAGGGGCTCCATCCCCCCTGCGGGGGTTTGTGCCATAGGCTATCCCCGGGAGCTGACCACTATTTGATTTTCTTTGGCGGCTGATGACCTTTAATCTGTCATGTCTGTAACAGGTCAAACACACCACAAAGTCTCACGCTAGAAGCAGTGACCAATTTTATACCCTTTCTTCCCTTTCATTCTTATCTTTTTCTTCAGTATCTTCTTCCAACCACTGCTTGCTGGTTTTACTTTTATCTGGAGACAAGTGTTTTCTTGTTCCTTGGCTTTTTTCTGACAATTTTTTCTTGGACAATAATGGGGGATCCTTAAAGTTAAACAGATTGGGAAAAACCTTGTAAGTGACCTTATCATTGTTAACATGTTAAAGAGAAAAAAAAAAAAAAAGGACATTGTGTAGACCTTATCCCTTTCAATACTTCAGGTATCTTTTTCTGTATCAGTGATTCAAGGAGTGAGGTCCACATGCAGAAGAGGGACCCTAAAATACGCATGAACATGGACAAAAGTGTCAGCGGTTGATTTAAATGTCCACTTTATGTATTCAGAACTGTGACATTAGTTCTACCTGGGAGAAAAGTGATTCAAACATTTTTGATGCATAGTTGAGGTACCCAACTGTCAAAGGCAGAGACTCCATGGGGCTCAGAAGAGCTGCAGTCTACGTCCCAAGGTTTTCTGGATATAAATTTGCATGGTATAGTCATAATAGCTTTTGAGCTTTTTATATGCATTTGGCACCAAGACTGGGATCCACAACTTTGTAGACACTGCAATGATGTTAAACATAATAGCTATACTATAAATAGTGTTTGTAACTACACATACACACACACAAACACACACAAATACATACATATATTCTGTAAAAAAAAAAAAAAAAACTTTTTGAGATCCTTGAGTATGTGTTTGCTTTACTTCATTTTAGAAGAAAATTACTCTTCTAATAAAATTATTTTATAGCTTCTCCATTTTTAAAAGTTGTGAGAAATATTAAGAAGCAAAACTGTGTGCTGCAGGAGCGAGCTGAGGTTGGTTCTCTGTCCTGTTACACTGTCCTGTCATGACTGCACAGTAGTTCCTGGAGCCAGTGAGTGTGGTGTGTGGATGACTCTGAACCCGGACCCGTGACGTAATGTGAGGTGGTTGTTGCCCTCATCCAGACCGCTTGAGTAAGGAGAGAAACGTTGAAATTGGACTCTAATGATATCTCTTTCTCACAACTGAACATAATAAAAGGTTAATTTTCTAAATAGTCCTGTCTTTCCAAAAATGCTTCACAGGGGCTCAAAGGTTATAGGAGAATCTTGTTTTAAGAGTTTGTTATTGCCCACATTCAAATATACTTGAGACAATTCCAGAGCCCTACTACATAAAATTCCTACAGAGAAAGATGGATAAGACCAAGGAATCTTTACAACAAGTGTTGTTCTTGTCTACTGGCCCCAGGACTGTGGAGGGGTTTCATTGTCTATATCGTGACCCATTTGTTTCCCTCTGATCTAAGTGACCTTGGTGTATGTCATGATAACGTTCTGTCCCATGTATATATGCAGTACCTAATGCCATGTGTTCTTAATGCCAGCACTCAGAACTCTGGACACGTTCAGTCATTGACATCACCACTTCTCCCCATCCAGCTACGGAATTAACTTTTTCACCAAGGAGATCATCCTCTCAGAGGTGATACCAGTACGTGGGGACTGGTTTTAAGGGGACAGGCCCACTGCAGCCCTAGGTGTTCATTTTCAGCCTCTTGTAGAGAATCCCACTGGTGTTTTTCCCACAGTGGTGTCTTCTGAAAAAAGAACGATGTGTCCAACTTTGAATCTCCTGGCTTGAAATCCCATAATTCTTACTTTAGGTTTTCACCTGAAAACCAGTCATATTTCTGGTCATTTTAATGTAAAAAAGACTGATCAGTGAAATATTTTATTACTTGTGGAATAGAGTCCGGCTCTCATTTTATGTGAGCTATGGGTCAGGGGAATTATGGGGCAAAGAACTGCCTAGGTGGATTAAATTTTCCCAGGACACAACTAGTGTGCCTTGGATTGATTATTACCTCTTCTACTGCATTGAAAGGTGCCATGTTTTCCTGAAATTCCCAACACCTGGGTAAACAGTGACCTCCTGGAGAGTGACTCATTTACCATGTCTCTCCCTAGGGTGAGCACCAGAAACAATTTTGTCATTCTTGTCTCTTATTTCCACTTCACGAGTCAGTGAGTGTGTTCAAGGTAAGTACAGGATTATTCTAATAGGAATAGGCAATTGCTGTCATGATCAATTCCCACGTTTACTTCATTTCATTGTAAAGATCACTTAAAATCCAATTTTGCTTAAGCACATTGATGTAATTTTGGGGGTATTATTTGACATAAAAAAAACAGCAGAATTGAGTGATAGATACAATATGAAACTTGTTGATGAATGACTTCAAATTTATTAAAAAAGGACTAACTGACTTCAATATGAAGGCTGATTTTTTTTTCTTCCTTGTCTGTCTATTGTTGAAATAATGTCGTTATTTTAATTCTAGGTATTTTCAGTTGACATGCCCATTTCAGTTATTCTGAAAGTAAGAATAAGTTCAAAACTGACTAGGTATGAGACCAGCTGAACCATGTGACATTTTTTAAAATTCACAATTTATTTTGAATGTCAAAAGAAAACTAGACACACGGAGATCCACATTGTTCCTGTATTCAGAAAAGCGTTTTCAGAGATTTATTTTTGTGTTAAAGGCTGGGAAACGAACTGCCAGTAAGCTCTGGCACAGGTGGCATTGATCCCTACTCTTTAGTTTTTCAGAACTAAAGGGCGATTTCCCTTGTTTCCTCTCCAGTAGGAAACTAGTAAGCAATGTCTCTGAGTGAGTGAGTGAATGAATGAATGAATGAATGAATGAATGAAGATCCTCAGACACCTCAAACCAGACAAAATGTCTATTGACAAACACATTTCTAGGCCCTGAAAGGCTGCTGGCTCACGTGTACACACTATAAAAGGAAAGTGCACCACAGCCAGTTAGGGTTTAATGGAGGCTTAGCGTCCAGAGTGCCTAGACAAAATAAAACATAATCTCTAATAATTCTTTACATGTTGTGTTTTCCCTTTTTATCCTGTGGACAAGTTTTTTAACTTCCCTCATCCACTGTGGGGCCCTAACATGGCAGTATTTTACACTAACTCTGTTGGGATTGTAACTTCACTAGGCTCCCTTTCTCACTTCATTAGGCTGCAGCACTAGTCATTTGAATGCCAAGTTTAAATGACCAATAATGGCATCCACTTTGGATTGACTAAGAAAGCCTCACTGAATGTAGAATCCACTCAGAATCCATTCACTCCTGGCCCCAGTGGCTACCACAGGCCATGTACACATTTGACACCATTTCACAGTTCTTAACTACCTCCTTTGTGAGAGTGAAGGTCACTCATCCATGTCCGACTCTATGTGACCCCATGGACTATACAGTCCATGAAATTCTCCAGGCAAGCATACTGGAGTGGGTAGCCTTTCCCTTCTTCAGGGGATCTTCCCAACCCAGGGATAGAACCCAGGTCTCCCACATTGCAGGCAGATTCTTTACCATCTAAGCCACCAAGGAAACCCAAGAATACTGGAGTGTGTAGCCCATCCCTTCTCTAGCGGATCTTCCTGACCCAGGATTCGAACCAGGTTCTCCTGCATTGCAGGTGAATTCTTTACCAACTGAGCGATGAGGGAAGACCCTGATAAGGAGGTAAGGACCTTCTTCTTACCAGCTTCTGAAGGAGAAGCATTGTTGGCTTTCCTTTGAATGGGAAAACTATTCTTCAGAGAAGATAGACTCTTTGGAACCTGTGACCTTTAGCCTGTAATTTGTGTACAGTCGCAATGGTTTTTGATTGAGGTACTCTAGGCATTAGAGGCACTCATACTCCATGACCCTTGCCTTTTATGTGACTGGGTTTCAGTTAGAATCCACAAGCAAGCAGTGCAAAGGAAACCTGTAAGAAATATGAAGCGACAGAAATGGCTCCTTTTAAAGGATGTCTGCTGCAGGTGTGGGTGTATATGTGTGCATCTTGAAACCAAATAGGAAACCAGTTAGTAACCCTGGTAGCCAGTGATTGCAAGAAAATGTCTTGTAACTTAAATCTCCATTTCTGCTTTCCCCAGGGTCCTGCTTGACTCGGCATTCTTGAGGTAAATGTACTCACACCACATTTTTCTATGTGTTTCCCATTCCCTTTTCTCATACCCCATCATTTGTTTGTTTGGGTTCGGGGGAATTTCTCCTTTGAAAATTAAAGAGTGATTTCTATTACCTATTGCTGTCAGAGCAGGTAAGACCTTAATGTTAGCACATCCAATTCCTTTCCTGAAATAGAAAAATCAGCTGTTCCTCTTGCACGTTGAAGCATTAGTTATACACAATCATCCACCTTGCTAAGGGGGCTTGAAATGCTATATTTTAGGCAAAGTTGTTCATCCTGCCCCATATTCTGTTAACTGTAACTATACTTTTACATTATCAAGGTCAAAAACATTTACATTCTGTCTACAATCATGAAGTTCCATTTTACTGTTTAATATGTTTATAGAATGATTCTAAATGTTGAAAAGTAACGAACATCCTGCATCATTGAGCCATACTTAATGTTAAGGCCAGTTCAAAGTTTAGTGTTTCAATTGAATGTATAAAAATACATATTAGAAGAGGCAAAAACAGACCACCTATAGTTAAGAGTTTTTCTGCCTGGGAAGTGTGATCAATTGAGTATGTGTGAGAAGAGAGATGTCTTCTCAACTCTTACTGTTCCATGGAGGTTGAAAACTTTTACACTTAGCACTGTGACTGAACTTCAGCCTTCAGGATTTTACTTATAAATTATTCAAAAAGTTCAAAAACTTTTAAATTATCAAGAACATAAGTATCATTCAAAGTGGGGCTAAGCAGTCTGCTCAGACTAATTTAGAAGACCAGTGACTTCCTAGGACTAAGTTAATATTCCTAAGGCCCAGATCAAATAGATTACTTTTTCCTGCACTACTTTAGTTGACCCAAGCTGAATCAGATGTTTGCTTGCTTTAGGACATTTTTAGATTTAGTCCCTTCTCAGTCACCCATAAACACTCATTCTGGGGTTTCTAATTTGCTTTTTTTTTCTTAAGAATGATATGCTGTTGACTATGTACATAATATTGACTACCACCTTAGTCATTAAATTTATTGTTTGTTATCCTTTCCATTATTCTTCATGAAAATATTCTTGACATTGACTGATTTCCCATACAAGTGAGAACTGCTTGCTTTTTGGACCTGCTGCAAAACTCTCGTACTATGATTTCTGAATTAGTTTCAATATTTTTTTAATAGCCCATGGCTTCCTCTTTCTTGGTCTTATTCTTTTTGCCAAAGTTTAATAAGAATGGTGGCTTAGTGGTAAATGAAGAATTTGCCTGCAATGCGGGGATCTAGGTTCGATCCCTGGATCAGGAAGATTCACTGGAGAAGGAAATGGCAACCCACTCCAGAATTCTTGCCTGGGAAATCGCATGGACAGAGGAGCCTGGTGGACTACAGTCCATGGGGTTGCGAGAGTCAGACACGACTGAATGACCAAACCCAACAATAATCCTCAGATAATGCCTGAGGAGCAGGTATGAGACAGCGGGTTTCTGAGGCTTTGATTACCTGATTTCTTTCCTTGGTCCTTTATGTTTAATTTGTAGTTAGCTAGGTATTGACGTGGATTGAAAGTATTTCCCTAAAACTTTGAAATCACTTCATCATTGTATTTTATCATTCAGTGATGCTTATAATGAGTTTGATGCCAGCTAATTCTTATTTACTGAAACAGATTCACTCCCAACTCCTCAATCCCCTACTCAAGTGAATTAAGGAAGCTTTAAGTAGGGGACATCCTTTGAGTGAAGGACATTCTTCTATTACTTCATAAAGGTTTATTAAGTGTGAGTCTTTTGTATATTATAATAGATTCTGGGAGAAACTCTAAAGGTCTATATTTCTGAGCTTTAGACACTTCTTATATTATTTTTTTTTTTAAGAAACCTCTTCTCTGCCGTTTTTTCACATGCCACCACTAGTCAGATTTTGTATTTAGTGGTTCAATCTTTATATAATCTTTCTTTCCTCTTCCATTTTTTGTCTGCTTTGGGTGACTGACTTTATTTTCTGACAATCTCTTTAGAAGTAAAAATGACATAAAAACTGTTCATATGTAATATATATAATTTGATAAATTTTGATGTATGTGAAACCATCATCATGATCACTCATAATAGTGAACATATTCATTCCTCCAAAAGTTTACTTGAACTGCCTTGTAAATCTCTATCCTACTTAAGACACTGATTTCTGTCCCCAAGAAACAACTAATGTGCGTTCAACAAATGACACACTAAAGATTAATGTCTATTTTCTAAAATTTTATATAAATGAAATCAGCATGCATTCTTTTCCTCTAACTTCTTTCACTCACTATAATCATTTTGATTCACATGTCTTGTTGTACTTTATTGCTAAGTAGTAGTCTACTGTACAGTACCCACAGTTTTATCCATTCACCTTTTGACAGACATAAGCTTTCATTTTTTTGCGGGGGTGGGGGGGTAAATATTAAGAGTGAAATAGCTGTATTTTATGGTGGTGTAGGTTTAACTCTTTTTTTTTTTTTTTTTTATAAAACCATCAGTTTTCCAAAATGATTTTTATAATTTTACTTTTTACCTGCTGTGTTTGAGGGTTCTGGTTTCTTCACATCTTCTTCAACACTTGGTATGGTCAGTCTTTCTAATTTTATCCATTCAATAGTTAAATTGTGGTATTTCCTTTGGCCTTTCTAATTTTATCCATTCAATAGTTATATGGTGGTATTTCCTTTGGGTTTTAATTTGCTTTCTGTTATTGACTATGATGTTGAACATCTTTCTGTATGTTATTTTCCATCTCTTTGTCTTCATTAATAAAAGGTCTATTTAAATCTTCTGTTAATTTTAATTGGTTTTCTTACTGTGTTTTGAGAGTTCTTTATATAGTTACATATTTTAGATACAAATCTTCCATCAGACATATGCTTTGTAACTTTTTCCCCCAGTCCATGGCTTGTCTTTTAATTCTCTTAACAGCTTTTCAGAAAGCAGAGATTTTAAATGTTTATAAAATCAAATTTATCTATTTTTTTCTTTTATGGGTCATCTATATGGTATTATTTCTAAAAGTCTTCACCTAATTATTGGTCACAAAGATTTTTCCATATGTTTTCTTCTATAAAGTTTATAGATTTAGGTATTAAATTTAGACATAATAGATTTTGAGTTAATTTTGCTTATGTTGTGATATAAAAAAGAAAGTTCATTTTCTCCATAAGCATATTTCCAATTGTTCTAGCACCATTTGTTAAAAACTTTTCCCCACTAAATCGCCCTGGTATCCTTGTTGATATCAATTTATAATATATATATATCATATATGCAGGTCCATGTCTAGACTTTCTGTTCTGTTCCATTGATCTACTTGGCTACTTTGAGGTCAGTACTACACTGTCTTGACCACTATAATTTTTTAGTGAGGCTCAAAGGCAAATGCTATTAGTTCATCAAATGTGTTGTTCTTTTTCAAAGTTGTTGTGGCTTTGCTTTGACAGTTCCACATAAATATTAGAATCTGTTTCCCCCATATATATATGTACACATATATATTTGTATTCATATATATGAATGTGTATATTAATTCTCTCTACATATATGTATTCATTCTCTTGCTATACTCATGGATATATGTATATACATTCTGTTAATGAATATATATATTGATTCTGATAATTTGACTAGGGCTACAATGAATTTATGCAGCATTTTGTGGAGAATTGGCGTCCTAACAGTGTGGGTTTCTCAACCTTGGCACATTGATACTTTAGATCACATAGTTTGTTGTGGAGAATTGTCCTATGCATTGTAGGATGTTTAGCCACATACCTGAGGCCACTACTCACAAGATTTTGGTGTCAAAATCTGCCTCCTCAGTTGTAGCAACTAAACATGTTTCCAGATATAGCCAGATGTCCCTCAGGATGAGCAATTGGTTGAGAACCACTGCTTTGGATATTCTTAAATTTCTCATAACAATATTTTTTGGCTTTAAATGTAGAGACTTTGCATATTTTTTTGGTTTATCCTTATTATTTAATATTTATTGATGATATTGAAGATTTTAAAAAATTTTCAATTTCTGTTTGTTTGTGTATTGATCTTTGCCTTAGTGTGGGCTGCTCTGTTTTCATAAATCTTGCTGAGAGATTTCTTAAATCTTGCTCTATTTCCTTGGATCCCCAAAGTATTGTTTTTCATGCTAATTTTTTGTTTTGTTTATTGTGGTATTCTTCATGCCAGTTATTTTCTTTCTAAGACTGATGGCATTTTATAAGATGTTTTGTGAGTTAGCTTTATACAATTTTCTTTGTATCATGTAACTTGTTCGGTTCTCTTTTACAACCAGCTTCTTCCTATAAATATTAAGACTAAATAAGAGGCCTGAGTATGTTTCTGGGGTTTTAGCAAGAATGATTTATTTTAGAGTGAGAAAGCGGATAATGACCTAGATGTTGGGCGCCCAAAGACAAAATAAAAAGGGCTTTTCTTTCCTAGGCTATGTCTACCCTCTCTGGGAGGTGCCTCTTGTTGCTAATTGTTTTCAATGTGTTTATTAAAGATGTCTGTGCTTATTTGCTGTTGTTACTCAGTCACTGGTTTCATTCTGGTGATAAGATGCACAGTGCATGGGTTGCAGGGAGGGGATGGACTGGTGGTGACTGTGGAGACCTGCTGGGACTGACTGTGCCAAAGAGAGATTCCCAGTAACCCCTCAGCTTTTTGGACATGTCTTTCTCGTTCTTTTACTATTCTTTATATCCACTGTATGGCCTATAAAATCCAAACTATTTACTTTCTGGCCTTTATGGGAAAAAATCATAGACCCCTGCTTTGATGCTTTAGATGAATCAGAAGCAAATGATTTGGAATCCAGCTTTTTACATACAATCACATTCTAGTCTTTGGTCACCCCCAAAAGGCTTTTCTCCTCAAATTATTCTTATCTTTATCATATGGACTGAACATAATAAAATTTTCCAGTACACTACCTTAAGTTAGCAATAGATTTTTTTTCCCATCAAACCTATTTCTGGTCATAACTTTAGCCAACTACTTCATTTATGCCTTCTTTGCTCATTTTCTGAATGAGGAAAGTTTTCTTCAGAAATCTAATAGTAAGATCAGAACAAAAATTCAAATTTCATATTTTTAAATAAACCAACTAAAGTTATTTAACATTACTGTTTTAGAAATGATTTGATCTTACTAACCAAAATGAGCATAAAAAACTGCCAGACTCACCAGACTGATTATTCTTCACTCTCAAAAGAATAAACCTATTATTCGAAGGGGAAGAAAAGTACTTCTGGAGGGTCACTGTGTTGGATCATTTACAAGCTTTATGTACAGCATATTCAAAGAAAAAGAGTATTATCTCTTCAATTGTAAATGAATATGAGCTGGAGAAAAGTAAATTTCAGAGACTTGAATCTTTGATAGGTGATATCCTCTTTTCATGGCCTATCTATTTAGGACAAAAATTACTGTTATGTCTCTGGAGATTATGAATAATTTAATAAACCTGACTATCTCCAATAGCAAGAAGTAAGCTTTAAAACAAAAATCAATGAGAGGAAAATCTTCTTCAAAAGATTAACAAAATTGAAAAAACAAAACAAAACAAAGCTCCAGTCAAGTTTACTAAGAAAATAAGAGAAACTAGTTAAATTATTAGAATTATAAATTAAAGAGAAGATATTTCTACCAATCTTACAAAAATAGAAGACTATAAAGAAAAACCATAAACAATTGTACACCAAAAAATTAGATGTTAGGTGAAAAATTAGATAACTTTCAAACTCTTAGAAAGACATAAACTACTGAAACATATTCAAGAAGAAATAGACCTTCTAAATAGACCTATAATAAATGAAGAAATTGAATGAGTAATTTTTGAAATTACTCACAAAGAAAATCCTACACCCAGAAGACTTCACTGTTAGTTTTACCAAACATTTAAAGAAATAATAGCAAATCTTCACAAATGCTTCCGAAACATAGATGAGAAAACTTTTCAAATCATTGGTAATCAGGAAAATGCAAATGCAAAATCACCACTTCATACCTACTAGTATCAGTCGGTCAGTCAGTTCAGTTGCTCAGTAGTGTCTGACTCTCTGTGACCCCACAAAATGCAGTGCACCAGGCCTCCCTTTCCATTACCAACTCCTGGAGTTTACTCAAACTCCTGTCCATTGAGTTGGTGATGCCATCGAAACATCTCATCCTCTGCCGTCCCCTTTTCCTCCTGTATTCAATCTTTCCCAGCATCAGGGTCTTTTTCAATGAGTCAGTTCTTTGCATCAGGTCACCAAAGTATTGGAGTTTCAGCTTCAGCATCAGTCTTTGCAATAAATATTCAGGACTGATTTCCTTTAGGATGTACTGGTTGGATCTCTTTGCAGTCCAAGGGACTCTCAAGAGTCTTCTCCAACACCACAGTTCAAAAGCATGTCAATGTATAGCAAAAACCACTACAATATTATAAAGTAATTACCCTCCAACTAATAAAAACAAATGGAAAAGAAAAAAGCATCAATTCTTGGGTGCTCAGCTTTCTTTATAGTCCAACTCTCACATTCATACATGAATACTGGAAAAGCTATAGCCTTGACTAAACTTTGCCTTTGTTGGCAAAGTAATGTCTCTGCTTTTTAATATTCTATCTAGGTTGGTCATAACTTTCCTTACAAGTAGTAAGTGTCTTTTAATTTCATGGCTGCAGTCACCATCTGCAGTGGTTTTGGAGTCCAAAAAACTAAAGTCTGCCACTGTTTCCACTGTTTCCCCATCTATTTGCCATGAAGTGATGGGACCAGATGCCATGATCTTAGTTTTCTGAATGTTGAGTTTTAAGACAACCTTTTCACTTTCCTCTTTCACTTTCATCAAGAGACTCTTTAGTTCTTCTTCACTTTCTGCCATAAGGGTGGTGTCATCTGCATATCTGAGGTTGTTGATATTTCTCCTGGCAGTTTTGATTACAGCTTATGCTTCATCCAGCACAGCATTTCTTATGATGTACTCTGCATATAAGTTAAATAAGTAGGGTGACAATATAAAGCCTGGACATACTCCTTTCCCTATTTGGAACCAGTCTGTTGTTCCATGTCCAGTTCTAACTGTTGCTTCCTGACCTGCATACAGATTTCTCAAGAGGCAGGTCAGGTAGTCTGTTATTCCCTTCTCTTTCAGAATTTTCCACAGTTTGTTGTGATCCACACAGTCAAAGGCTTTGGCTTAGTCAATAAAGCAGAAATAGATGTTTTTCTGGAACTCTCTTGCTTTTTCAATGGTCCAACAGATGTTGGCAATTTGATCTCCAGTTCCTCTGCCTTTTCCAAAACCAGTTTGAACATCTGGAAGTTCACGGTTCAGGTACTGTTGAAGCCTGACTTGGAGAATTTTGAATATTACTTTACTAGCATGTGAGATGAGTGCAATTGTGTGGTAGTTTGAACATTCTTTGGCATTGCCTTTCTTTGGGTTTGGAATGAAAACTGACATTTTCCAGGTCCGTGGCCACTGCTGAGTTTTCCAAATTTGCTGGCATAATGAGTGTAGCACTTTAACAGCATCATCTTTGAGGATTTGAAATAGCTCAACTGGAATTCCATCACCTTCACTAGCTTTGTTCATAGTGATGCTTCCTAAGGCCCCACATTCCAGGGGTCTGGTGTAGGTGAGTGATCATACCATCATGATTATCTGGGTCATGAAGGTCTTTTTTTGTGTAGTTTTGTGTATTCTTGCCACGTCTTCTTAATATCTTCTGCTTCTTTAGGTCCATATCTTTTCTGTCCTTTATTGTGCCCATCTTTGCATGACCTAGTATGAATAGAATTAAAAAGTCAGATAAGAACAACTGTTGGTAAGGACGTGGAGAATTTGAGTCCCTCAAATCTGTACAGACGAGAATGCAAAATGGTGCATCCACTTTGCTCTGATACTTCCTCAAGTGATTAAACATAGAGTTACAATTTGACATAGCAATTTAACTCACAGATGTATGTGCAAGAGAAAGGAAAACATATGTTTATGCTGTGTGTACATGAATATTTATAGTAACATTCTTAATAGACAAAAGATGAAATAATCCAAATGTGCACCAATGGATTAATGAATAAACAAAACATAGTATATCCATACAATGGAACAGTATTTGCTCATGAAAAGGAATAAAGTACTAACACACAATACAACCTGGATGAGCACTGAAAACACTATGGTAAGTCAAAGGAGCCCACCAGGCTCCTTTGTCCATGGGATTCTCTAGGCAAGAATACTGGAGTGGGTTGCCATTTCCTTCTCCAACAGGCAAGATGGGACTCCTCCAGCTTGCCTCTTCCCACTCTGTCGTCTTCATGGAAACTTCTATTCCATTTGCTCAAGCAGCTGCGACTCCTGGTTGCCGTGGAATTAGCAGCCAATAGACATCTCCCAAATCCAGGACTAAGGCTGGACATGGCCCCGCTCAGTTACCATGGGAACTTAGTAACAGACTCTTGGCCCTCCCCTGCCCTTTCCTCCTCTGAGGGGGCGTGGTTTGGGAAGTCAGGGGGAGGGGCCAGGGCGGGATCCTGCTTCTCAGCCCAGCTCTCCCTGGGGAGCCAGGTTGTATCACCGTAGGGGAGGAGGAATGTATCCATATACCTCAGGTAACAGGGAGTTGGCATTGGTGATGGGAGTGACTGGGGACCAAAGACCAAAGGCTTGAAGATGCTGCTGCTTGTGGGGCTGGGTGGGGCCACAGCAGCCCCTGGGCTTATGGTCTGTACAACATGGTTTGCTATAAAACTCAAAATCTTCCTGTCAGAAAAAATTTGTTTTTGTGAGAATATATGGTATGTTAAATATATCTCAATAAAACTACTAAAAATTGAATTTGGTTGATGGCGAAAAAAAAAAAATAACTGGTGTGAGTAAGGTATGCTTAATTTTTATCACCTTCAAAAGATTTGGGAGTAGACAGTTAAAATATCACAGTCCCAATTTTCAAGGACTCAGGGTCCTTCCAAGGTTGTCTCATCCTCAACTGGCAGCTAGATGCCAGCTCTACTATCTGAGGTTTAAATAACAGAAAGGAGGAAAGATGAGGCGTAAGTTCAGGCCCCTCTCCTTTTAATAACTCATCTCATACTCTATGTACCACTGGTATACTGAATTGCAAGTCCATGTGCCTGACACACAGTGAGGCTCAACAATACTAAGCATTAGCGTTTAGGGGAAAAAAATACAATTTAAAGAATTTGTATTTTAAGAATTAAAAAAAAAATGAGCTTGGAACAGAGAAGAGTTTATTACAGATTCATACAAGGAGATGGGTGGCTCATGCCCTACGAACCCCAAAGTCATTGAAGGCTTTTAACAAGTCCTCTTGAAAAAGCAAAAGGTGAGAGATAGGTGGTGTTAGTTGTTGCAGACTTCTTGGCGTCAGATCCTTTGCTCTTGGGGTCAGGTCATGGTTAAGTAAGGATGTTCCTGTAAATCTCTACCAGATGAATATTATTCTCTGTCCTGGCAAGGAGGGCAAGGTCCCAAGGCACAACTTTCATGCTTCAGGGTCCCAGTCCTGGCTAAGAGGAGGCAGATTCCAGTTGGCATCTCCTTCAGGGCCAGGTCCCACATCCTGTCCAACCAACTGTCATCCCTGACAGAGCCAGACACCCAACCCAACTGGCCCTCAGTCTCCTCAGGCCACCCAAAGAGGGAGACCAGGTCTCACAGACTGTAACCCAGACAGACAGCTACTGCTATTAGGTCACAGCGACCGGGATGGGGGAGAGGTTCACCACTGCCTCAAGGCTTAGGACAAGGCTAGTGGAGGGCCTTTGTGGGAGCTCTGAAGCCCTGTAGGACATAGTCCCCAGTCTGTTCCTTGGGCTCTCCAGCTCAATTGCTTACCCGAGGCTGAGTAAGCTGGAGGGTCTCCGGAAGAAGACCTGAACCCGCCTCTTACCGCACTCTCCACCTGATGACCATCACACCACCGACCCTTGACTGAATCACTTCCCCAGGTCCCTCATGGACACTAACCAGTGAGCAGGAGCAGCTGTGCACTGACCAATAGCTGAACAGGGCAACTAAGGGTTGCTCATTGACAGTTGGTTGCTTGTGGGAAGGGCCCACTGAAGCACCAACCAATGGCTGAGCAAGATCGTTGCCTAGTATCAGGGTGCAGAGTAACTAGGCACAGCATTGGCTACCTGTTAAGGGCTGTGCTTATCCTGCTCTATTACATTACCACTGGCTGCGTTCCAGTCACGTGGCCCTACCTCTAAGAAGGTGAGCATGGGGAAGAAGAACTGTTGTAAGGGGACATGACAACCTCAGTCACATTAACAAAGTTTGACTCAGGGTGGCCATAAAAAATGTAATATTCTACTAAACTCTGAAATGACTTTGAGGCATGAGGTGGGGAGGGCAGGAAGGGTGAGAATATTTCATTAAAAATACAAAAATAGCAAAGTTCTATAGCAGAGATTCTGACTGGCATTTAGTCTGTATAATTGATTATCAAAAATAAAGGTATAAGCTACGAAGAACCAAACTTAAGATTCAAGAAAGCTAATATCAAGCCAGGTCTGACGTAATAGGAAGTTAGATGAAGTTTGGTCTCTCCACAAAAGAGATAGCAATATTGTCTCAAAAAAAAAAAAAAAATCAAGAAAATAAAGATAATTCAGATCATTTAAAAGTTCAGGAAACATGTGTTCATTTTAATATCCTGTATTTGCTATCATGAAATAGAAATATATACTAAGAAAAACATTTCTTAAGTGAGGACATTTGGAAATAAAATCTTTTTATTTTATTACGAAATCTTGAGAACCAGAACAAATCAAGAGTTTGCATAGTTAGGAAAGCAATGTGATCCACAAACCTGATTTTAGTCTTATTTCGAATACTGACACCATCAATGGTGTGGGGGGAAAATTTAGTAGCCAGAGATGTTTATTTTACCTTGAATTCATAGTTCATATTGTGGGATTGATACTGATATCACTTCTGTCAGCTGATGTAAATAACCCACGAGGAATCACTTAATAACCAGAAGAGGTGTTGGTATTTAATATATATCATTTTTAGTTACCAACTAAACTAAGTAAAGCAATAGTTTTGTATCCTTACACTTATAAATTTAAAAATAAATATCATGATGAAAATAAACATTGCAAATGATGGCTGACAATAATGAAATCCTTAGAAATAGAATGAAGTCATTTGTAGACCTTATTTGAAAGTGTATGGGAAAAGTATAAATAATGCCTGGATATGAAAGGAAAGGACCAAATTTTCCTAACTTTTCTCTTACTCTAGAAAAATTTTACTAGAATTATATGTAAGAACCATTGATAAATCCAAAAAGACATAGACTCAAAATCACTTTCTAGGTAACACTTCAACCTTGGAGAACTTATAGCCTTCCCAAGCTTAAGTTGTGTCTGGTATAGAACAGTAATAATCCTCATTTCACAATGAGAGATTACATTAAAGCACTTGAAATCTAATAGGTACTAACTTTCCCTACCTCACCCTCCTTCTCTGCTCCTTTGTTGCAGTGTAGCAAGATCACGGTCTCTTGCCTGGCAAATCCCACGGACGGAGGAGCCGGTGGGCTGCAGTCCATGGGGTTGCAAAGAGTCAGACATGAGTGAGCTACTTCACTTTCACTTTTCACTTTCATGCATTGGAGAAGGAAATGGCAACCCACTCCAGTGTTCTTGCCTGGAGAATCCCAGGGACAGCGGAGTGTGGTGGGCTGCCATCTATGAGGTCACACAAAGTCGGACACGACTGAAGCGACTTAGAAGCAGCAGCAGCAAGATCACAGTAGGATGAATGTAAGGCACAAACCCAATACTCTAGGTCACAGACATATGCTTTTCCCTTAATTGGTTCCCAAATTGGTATTTGCTTTACAATTTGGTTGAGAATAGCAGTTGATAGAAGATGCCTTGATTGAAGGGGGCTTTTGGCTGATGTTGGTCCTGGGGTCAGCCCCACGTAACACAAGATATTTTTATCTCACAGATTTGTGTCCCAGGTATCTATGCCTCCTAATCGACTCGTGGAAGCCTGGGAGCGAGCAGATTGGTTAGAAGTAGAGGAGCCAGATTTCCTTCCTCGCCTGCCCCCTGACTGGCTGAATTTCTCAGGGGCCTTGCCAGCCTTTCTTTACATGGCACAACGATGGCTACTGGACTAATAAGCACTTTCAGACAAGCGACTAGTAATTTCTCTACCATCAGCTCTCACTTATCACAGCCAGATCACTTGACTTTCAAATTATCTCCAAAAGCCTCCCTCTTGAATATTTATTGACATATCAACAACTCTTCTTAATTAGTACTTTATTGGAATGAACAAGATCTTTGTTTACTCTAGTCCAGCAGAACCATGAAGAGTCAAAAACAACACCATTCCCTCTCTGCAAAAGATGTTGAGACGAACTTTGCCAGGAAGCTTTGTTATGCTTCAGATGGGCTCCTCATTCACCCAGCTGGCATTGAGTAGCATATAGGGCCATTGCGTGTGCTCCTGGATTCTAGGCACATGAAAAAATTCCTTTGCTGACCTTAGGAATCCTGAATCTCCTAAAGGAGATAGACATGCAAAGAGTAACATAAGAAATGTATCTCATGGAAGACTCAGTGGAGAACAGGAGGAGGATCTGTATCAGCCTCAATAGAATCAGCGATGGGACAGAGGAGGTGGTGCATGAGCTGGGCCTTGAGGCACGGTTTGGGTGGCTGCAAGACTGGGGGAATGCCTTGTGTCGTGGCACTGTAGTGTGACAGAGGAAAGATCACTCCTTTGTTTCTAAAGTAAGCTTTCTGAATGGCAATGTAATGTTTTTACTGCAGAGGACGGGTTACAGAAGCCCTCTGTCTATGGTGGCTTCACTCTTGATTGTAACATGTGAATCTTTAGAATACCAGTGGCTCTTGCTTTCATACTTTGATGTTAAATAAATCAAAATAATTTAATTATTTGTATATTTATAATTTTAAGTGTTTTAAGCTGCTAATAGGTTGCCTGCATTCACTGTTGTACCTTTTTGGCCTCCATTTGAATGTTATATGGTGAAATTCTTATTTCAGTAGTGAAGCAAATATATTTTTACTGTGGTTGTCATCTGAGTAACTATGAAAATGGATAACAAGGGGCTCGATGTATTACATTATCTCATTAAATGACATATAGTAATGGTTAATTTAGTTATGATTATTTTAAAATCTCGGTAGTCCCTCTGTCAGCAAAAGAAAAATACTAAAAATTTAGCTATTTTTCTAGAAACAGACTCACATACATAGAGAATAGACTTGTGGTTGACAAGGAGGAAAGGAGGTTGAGGAGGGAATAATTAGGAATTTGGGATTAGCAGAGGCAAACTATTATATGTAGAATGTATAAACAGCAAGGCTCAACTTATGGAATGGGAAGCTATATTCAATATCTTGTGATAAACCATAATGGAAAAGGATGTGAAAAGAATGTCTATCTATCTATCTATAACTGAATAATTTTGCTGTGCAACAGACATTAACAGAACATTGTAAGTTAATTATACTTAAATAATTTTTTTAATTTGTTGTTTTTCTTTATGTGAACTTTAGTTTTTTGAAAAAAGATTTCCTTCTGTTGAACCAATAACTATTTAGGTTTTGTATGATCTAAAAATATGTCATTAATAAAAAGTTTCCTTAATATTCATCATACTATGTACCTTATGTGTTCCATGTTTTCAATGATTAATGAATGAAATTTTTATCTAGAAGATGTTTTTATGAAAATGATTGAAGAATCAATGTATATAAAGAGTAAACCAATTCAGAGGCATAGAAACATTGCATCTCAATACAATATTGTGAGTCTACTGGTAATAGAATTTAAAGGTCCTCTTTCCCCACACCTACCCAGGGCAAGTCACTTTTTAAAAAGCTGATTTGCACAAAAGAGTAGGAAAAAACACCTCCCTGGGAGAAGAAGGATTCTCTGATAGCTCAGTTGGTTGGTAAAGACTCTGCCTGCAATGCAGGAGACCCTGGTTCAATTCCTGGGTCTGGAAGATCCCCTGGAGAAGGGAAAGGCTACCCATGTCAGTATTCTTGGGCTTCCCTTGTGACTCAGCTGTAAACAATGGGCCTGCAATGTGGGATACCTGGGTTCGATTCCTGGGTTTGGAAGATCCCCTGGAGAAGGGAAAGGCTACCCACTCCAGTATTCTGGCCTGGAGAATTCCACAGACTGTATAGTCCATGGGGTCACAAAGAGTTGGACATGCGACTGAGTGACTTTCACTGTCACTTTTCTGGGAGAAGAAGAGATGGCAAGGAGGATGTGCTGTAGGGAGTCTGTGACTCAGATGACACCCTCAGTGGCATGTGGGTGTTTCCACTTTACTCATTCTCTACTCCTTCCGATCACTTTTCCAGGCCTAGTCGTGAGAAGGGGAAGGGGTCAATTGTGCACACAGACAAGGTCTGGATACCCAAACATTTTTGCATACTCAAGAGCTTCTGGCTGATTGATATCAGAGCTTTCTCACTGCTATTTGCAACTGGAGTAAATTACTTAAATTCTTCCTCAGGACAAATATTAACATTGGATCTTCAGTGACAAGAATGAAAACGTTTAAACCAGAAAACAAAGTTGAAAGGAACAATCTCTGATTTTGCTAACAATGAATAGCTTGAGGCAGAATTTTCTCCTGGATTTAAATTTTTTAGATGTTGTCTTATAATTATAGTGTGAAAATAAATTCTATTTTATCTTGCACATAACTAGTGTGGATGATTTTTCTTAAACAGAAATTCATTTTATCAGCTCTAATTTAACAGAAAACTATATTAACTTCCGTTCACCAGTGAACATTAAGGATTAGGAATACAATTTTTTAAACAATGGTGCAGTTCGGTTGAAAATCATCACCTTTATTTTACAATTGCCTGAATTTCAGAATTAGTTGACATGAATTGAAAAGAAAGGTCACAATGTACACTGCTCATGAAAGCAACCTATATATCCACTGACAGATGAATGTGTACAGAAATTGTGGTATATATATACAATGGAACATTACTCAGCTATAAAAAAAAGGAACATATTTGAGTCAGTACTATGAGGTGGATGAACCTAGAGCCTACTGTACAGAGTGAAGTAAATCAGAAAGAGAACAACAAATGTATATTAACGCATGCAAGTGGAATCTAGAAAGATGGTACTGATGAACCTATTTGCAGGGCAGCAATAGAGACACAGATATAAAGAACAGACTTGTGGACACAATGGGAAAAAGAGAGGGTGGGATGAATTGAGAGAATGGCATGGAAACAGACATTACCACATGTAAAATAGATAGCAAGTGGGAATTTGTTGTGTGGCACAGGGAGCTCAACCCAGAGCTCTGTGACAACCTAGAGGGGAAAGATGGGAGTTGGGAGGGGAGTTCCAGAGGGGGTGGGGATGTATGTATACCACAGGTATGATTCATGTTGATGTATGCAGAAAGTAACACAATATTGTAAAGCAATTATCCTCCAATTAAAAATAGAAATAAAAAAAACCTAAATTTTGCAGCCACTGTTAACAACAGTATGGAAGTTTCTGAAAAAACTAGCAATATAATAGAACTAGCATACAACCCAGCAATTCCACACTTGAATACAAATAAAAAAATCTGAAAACAGTAACGTGAAAAGATATATGCATCCCAATGTTCATAACAGCACTATTTACAAAAGTCAAGATATGGAAGCAACCTAAATATCTGTCGATACAAGGATGCATAAAGAAGCTGTTGTATGTATGCATAGTGGGATACTTTGTTTGTTCAGTTACTCAGTCATATCCAACTCTTTGCAAACTCATGTCCATTGAATTGGTGATGCCATCCAACTAGCTAGTACTCTGTCATCCTTTTCTCCTCCTGCCTTCAATCTTTCCCAGAATCAGGGTCTTTTCTAATGAGTCAGCTCTTTACATCAGGTGGTCAAAGTATTGGTGTTTCAGCATCAGTCCTTTCAATGAATATTTAAGATTGATTTCCTTTAGGATTGACTGGTTTGATCTCGCAGTCCAAGGGACTCTCAAGAATCTTCTCCAATTACACTGTTCAAAAGCATCAATTCTTTGGTGCTCAGCCTTCTTTATGGTCCAACTCTCACACCCATACATGACTAGTGAAAAAACCATAGCTTTGACTATATGGACCTTTATGGGCAAATTAATATCTCTGCTTTTTAATATGACATCTAGGTTGGTCATAGCTTTTCTTCCAAGGAGCAAGCATCTTTTAATTTCTTGGCTGCAGTCACCATCTGCAGTGGTTTTGGACCCCAAGAAAATAAGGTCTGTCACTGTTTCCATTGTTTCCCCATCTATTTGCCATGAAGTGATGGGACTGGAAGCCATGATCTTAGTTTTCTGAATGTTGAGTTTTAAGCCAGCTTTTTCACTCTCCTCTTTCACTTTCAAGAGGCTCTTTAGTTCTCATCACATTCTGCCATACAGGTGGTGTCATCTGCATATCTGAGGTTGTTGGTATTTCTCCCTACAATCTTGATTCCAGCTTGTGCTTCATCCAGCCTAGCATTTTATATGATGTACTCTGCATATAAGTTAAATACAATTGGATGTTACTCAGCTATAAAAAGAATGGAATTTTGCCATTTGCAGCAACATGGATGGCCATGTAGGGTAGCATGTTAACTGAAATAAGTCAGAGAAAGACAGGTACTGTATGACATCACTTATGTGTGGAATCTAAAAAAGCAGAACAAACTAGTGAATATTACAAAAAATGAGCAGACTCACAGAGAGAACATATTAGGGGTTACCAGTAGTGACAGGGAAGGGAAAGAGCAATATAAGGGTAGGAGATTAAGAGGTATAAAATATTATGTTTCATAATATAAAATAAATATAACATATTTATTTTACATTATAATATAATATAAAATAAGCTTATAATAAGTTTATAATATGAAATATGCTACAAGGATATTGTACAACACAGGGAATATAACCAATATTTTATAGTTGAGTGTAAATGGAGTATACACTTAAAAATTGTGAATCACAATATTGTACACCTGTAACTTACACAATATTGTACATCAACTATATTTCAATAAAAAAGTTAGTAAATAAAAGGACCACAAAGCAAAATGGAACAAAAATGTGTTATGAGTAACATATCAATATTATATTCGTTTAAAGATTTTCTTGATTTTGTCTAAGGCTGATTGCCCCTACAAGCAGAGCCAGAGTCAGTGGTTCAGGTTTAGCTGATTTATTGGGAATGTTTTCAGGTGAAGAGGAGCTCCAGTGCAGACTGGTTCCATCCTATCGGGAATGGTGTGAAGCCCACCAGAGAAGGTGCTGGCTTTTGCACCCATGTCAGTCAATGGCCCAAGTCTGGTGGGACATGGACCTCTTTGTAATAGGGTGGTTCCCCAGAGAACAGATGACTGTGAGAGGCAGTGGCCCCAAGTGTGCAAACACACCTGTGTCCAGCGCTGGCTCAGGTGCCACCTGGGGGAGGAGAGTGTGTTCTCACGGAGCTGATCCACCTGCGTCCAGCGCTGGCTCAGGTGCCACCTGGGGGAGGAGAGTGTGTTCTCACGGAGCTGATCCACCTGCGTCCAGCGCCGGCTCAGGTGCCACCTGGGGGAGGAGAGTGTGTTCTCACGGAGCTGATCCACCTGCGTCCAGCGCCGGCTCAGGTGCCACCTGGGGGAGGACAGTGTGTTCTCACGGAGCTGATCCACCTGCGTCCAGCGCCGGCTCAGGTGCCACCTGGGGGAGGAGAGTGTGTTCTCAGGGAGCTGATCCACCTGCGTCCAGCGCCGGCTCAGGTGCCACCTGGGGGAGGATAGTGTGTTCTCACGGAGCTGATCCACCTGCGTCCAGCGCTGGCTCAGGTGCCACCTGGGGGAGGAGAGTGTGTTCTCAGGGAGCTGATCCACCTGCGTCCAGCGCTGGCTCAGGTGCCACCTGGGGGAGGAGAGTGTGTTCTCAGGGAGCTGATCCACCTGCGTCCAGCGCTGGCTCAGGTGCCACCTGGGGGAGGAGAGTGTGTTCTCAGGGAGCTGATCCACCTGCGTCCAGCGCCGGCCCAGGTGCCACCTGGGGGAGGAGAGTGTGTTCTCAGGGAGCTGATCCACCTGCGTCCAGCGCCGGCCCAGGTGCCACCTGGGGGAGGAGAGTGTGTTCTCAGGGAGCTGATCCACCTGCGTCCAGCGCCGGCCCAGGTGCCACCTGGGGGAGGAGAGTGTGTTCTCAGGGAGCTGATCCACCTGCGTCCAGCGCCGGCCCAGGTGCCACCTGGGGGAGGAGAGTGTGTTCTCAGGGAGCTGATCCACCTGCGTCCAGCGCCGGCCCAGGTGCCACCTGGGGGAGGAGAGTGTGTTCTCAGGGAGCTGATCCACCTGCGTCCAGCGCCGGCCCAGGTGCCACCTCGGGGAGGAGAGTGTGTTCTCACGGAACTGATCCACCTGCGTCCAGCGCTGGCTCAGGTGCCACCTGGGGGAGGACAGTGTATTCTCATGGAGCTGATCTCTAGCAGACCGTGTGGCCTCTCTAAGTCGTGCTGCTGACATCTTGGGAAGCAGAGCCCTCCTGGCGTGGTTTTTCTATAGAAGCTCTACCTGAAGCGCTGCCATTTGACAGGTACACCACGCACAGTGCCAGAAGTTTCCCACGAGAACATCAAGCCTTCCAGCTTTTGGTGTGACACAGGTGAGAATAAATTAACACTGCTGAGTTAAAGAACAACAACACAGATAAGGAGAATTGTTCAACAAAAAAGGGGACTCTCTGAGTCCCCAGGGTCACAGAAAACGTCCATATTTGCTGAGCAAAGGTTTCCCGTCCCCTGCAGTGTATTGCTGTTGTTGAGTGGCTCAGTCGTGGCGACTCTTAGTGACCCCATGGACTTTAGCACGTCAGGCTTTCCTGTCCTTCTCCATCTCCTGGAGCTTGCTCAAACTCATGTCCATTGAGTCAGTGATGGATACAACTATCTCATCCTCTGTCGTCCCCTTCTCCTCCCGCCTTCAATCTTTCCCATCACCAATCTTTTCTATACACCCTAAATAAAGTGCAATCATCCAAGTGGGGCCTGGTGGGCTACAGTCCATGAGGTCGCAGGGGTCGGATATGACTGAGCGACTACACCACCACCACCACATCCAAGTGGGGAAGAGGCAGAGGCCTGCTGCCTAAGACCACGAGGTCTGGAAACCTGGGAGGGACAAAGGGACTCATGTCAGTCTGAACCGGGCAGTCTCTCTCCTTTCCTGGTAACACTCCCCGTGTGGAAAGAGTAAAAAAGCAAATGCTATCAGACACTGTCTCTCCGGGAGCTTTTCCAGCCACTTTCTGCCTTCCATTGCTTTATAAGCCACAGTGGATCCAGAGTAAGGTTTGAGGAACAGCTTCCTGTGACAGCTGCTTTATTCTCATATTCCAACACAGGAGAGAAGCCCCTCTGGGCCTCAGATGCAACGCCCCATTCAGTTGCAAAGAGGTGAAAAACAATGAAAATCATCACTGGAGATTCTTTTTTAAGCTGGGTGCTGTGCCTGGTACCCGAATCCTTAAAATAGTTATAGGACAGCAGCATTTTTATCTCCACTGGTGGATGAGGGAAAATCCTATCGTTTTTCACTAAAGTGACCTATATCCAAGAGCTGAGAGAATGCCGGTGTAAGTTGAATTAGTGAATTAATGAATTTATTTGTTCAGATGTAGTTAGAAAGCAGAGAAGAGGTGGACATAGGCCAGTCTAAATAGGAAAGGGAGATGCCCTTCTTTGTAATTCTTGATGTGTCACTAAGACCTGTAGGAAGGTTTCTGTTATCTGATGTGGAATGTCTGAATGAGTACCCCTACATTACGATTAAGGGAGTAATCTTACCTCAAGGCAGTAAGGATTTGGGGAAATCATTATTGCGGGGACAGAGCAAATTAGTCAAGATGGCGTGTTCAGACTCTCTCATCCCATGTTTTGTAAATAATGGTTATGTCACAGCTGAGCTCACTTGTAGCACTGCACATGCATGTCAGGAGGTACTCACTTGGCCTTGGGTTTTGTGTGTGTATGGATAGTTATAGGAGCTCCACCCTTAAAGTGGTGGGAATTACTGCTGTGTTATGGCTATGTCCATTGGGTCAGTAGGAGAGGAGAAAATACAGTGTCTACTGTTGCGGCTGCTGCGTCAGCCAGGAGAGAGGTTGTGTTGTGTTAGGTTAAGCTATGGTTGTTGCCAGAAGAGAATAAATGTGTCTGCAGTTCCTACAGCTCCTTGAGTCTCCTTCCAGCCTCTTAGCTGGCACCTCGCCTACCCTGAGTTCAATGAGCAGTGCAAATAGTGTGAACAGCGAGACAATTAGTGCAGTGGATAGGATCAGCAATACAACTGGTGCAGTCGGCAGGATACCCGGCAGTGAGGGGAGCCTGAGGCTATACTGGATGGAGGAAGCCAGTGGCCACCACATAGCATGTGGTACCGTGTGGCTGTGATCCTCTTGATGTGGGCTGCAGTGGGAGTCTGGGAGGTGGTGGAAGGTTCACCAGACAGCATCGAAAAGGTTTCGAGGCATGAGTTCCTGTTTGCCAAACAAGACTGCACAGACTGCACTGGCACATGGGGTGGATCTTCCTGACTGCCCTGGAGGCAGATATGGACGGTGCCCCATGCAGTGCCACACCAGTGCACAATGTGCAGAGACACTTGGAAGAACCAGAGCCACGTACACTGGCGTTAGAGCAAGGACGCCGTGGCTTTAAGAACCCAGCATCTCTGACAGCGAGGTGGTGAGTGACAGTGATGAGGAACATTATGGGACTGCAGGTCCCCGCTTGCCAGTGAGGCCTGTTGTACAGCAGAAAGAGAATCATGAGCAGCCTGTGACCCAGGGGGCCCCCAGTGTGACTGAGTTCACGACATATTGACCATATCCTCAGGTGGGGTTGGTTGACTCCTGTAAGCAGTTTTGGCAAAAGCAAGGGGAACCTTGGCAGCTTGGCTTTTGTGACTGGCACAGTGGTGGGCCTGCGACCTGCGGGGGTTTGCAGGTCCTTATCGAGAGAAGTAGAGGAGGGCATGTGAGACACCGTTTTGAAAGTATGAATTCCCCAAAGGGGGCCCACGCTGGCAGGGGCCCACCTGGGTTACATGGATGCAAATATAGGCTGATTTGTGCAAAGGTATATTATAAAGGCTGTGTCTTATGACGTAGGTTTAGACAGCGTACTGTAAACGCTCTGTCCTCAGATTTAGAAGTATATTATGTGGGTGGACTGTGAACACTGCAAAAGACCCCTTCCTTAAAGGGGTGGCCCTGGCGCCTGTGGGGGCTTTTGCAGGTCCTTAATCAAACTCCGCCGGAGTGGAGTTGCCCCTGTGGAGACTGAAATCTCACAAGGACAGACAGTGGGCTGGACTTGGCCTTGGAAGATAATGGCACTCTACATGCAGCGGGTTGTCTTCTAGCCCCGTGAGGGCAAGGGCTGCAACATGAGTTCCAGGTGATACCTAGCACTGGTTTTGCTCTGTATTGGGGGTGTAGCTGCTTGTTGTTATAGCTATTGCTGTCATAAGAGGCAAATCCAAGGTCAGTGTTACTCTCGAGGAAGAGTGGACTGCATAGAATGTGAGGCGAGAGACCCTGAAGGGGTGGAGTGTGGGGAGAGCAAGTTGGCCAAGATGGAGTGCTCAGCTCTCTCACCCCACGTTTTGTAAATAAGGACTATGTAACAGCTGAGATCACTTATAGTACTGCGCAAGTGTGTCACGAGGTACTTACCTGGTCATGGGTTCTATGGGTTTGCACGAACTCCACCCATAAAGCAGCGGGAATGACTACTGTGTCATGGCTGTGGCCGTTGGGTCAGCGTGAGAGGAGGGAATATAGCGGGTCTGCTGTTGCAGCTGCTGCATCAGCCAGGAGAGAATACTGTTGTGGCTGTTGTGCCAGCCAGGAGAGAGGTTGTGTTCTGTCAGGTTATGCTATGGCTGCTGCCAGAAGGATAAGCATGTCTGCAGTCTCCTTCTGGCCTCTTCGCTTGCGCTTTGCCTATCCTGGGTTCAACAAACAGTGCAAACAGTGTGAAAGTGAAAGTCAGTCGTGTCCGACTCTTTGCAATCCCATGGACTATACAGCCCATGGAATTCTCCAGGCCAGAATCCTGGAGTGGGTAGCCTTTCCCTTCTCCAGGGTATCTTCCCAACCCAGGGATCGAATCCAGGTCTCCCACATTGCAGGCGGATTCTTTACCAGCTGAGCCACAAGGGAAATCCAAGAACACTGGAGCGGGTAGCCTACCTCTTCTCCAGGGGATCTTCCTGACCCAGGAATCTAACCAGGGTCTCCTGCACTGCAGGCGGATTCTTTACCAACTGAGCTACCAGGCAGTGTGAACAGCAAGACAACTGGCGCTGTGGGCAGGATCAGCAATGCATACATGCACATATATATAAAGAATAAAGATATATGCACACACACACTCACGTGTCCACCAGCTCCCCTGAGTCTGGAGGAGTGACACTGGCCTGCCCAGGAACTCACCGCATCTGCCAAGCATCTGTGTCACAGTCAAGCAACTTTGAACTTCAGAAATCTCCATTTTATAAAAGACCCAAAGAAACCTACTTCATCTTATTGGCCTGGCCAGGAGACAAATATGCCCTCTGCCTTTCAAAGTTGCCACAAGACCCATAGAAACCCGGTGGCAACCTGCCTCCACCAGGCAGCATCTGGTGCCTGTTAGACTTGCAAATTCCAGGGCCAACCCTGCCAGCCTCTGCATAGGACTCTCTGGGGAAGGTGTAACAGGCCATCAGATGGGTCTTTGAGGAGCTTCACTCTTGCTCAATGCTCCCTTGTTTCTGATTTAAGTTCTCTGCTGCTGTGTGGGTGATCCAGTGCTTTCAGGCCCAGGAGGTGCTGATGGAAAGTGGGCCCTGCACTTTCGCTGGCTGTTGGTTGAATTTGCAGGTGTGCAGGTCAGACTGCACCACGCCATCCATGTACACGAGGAACGTGAGTACAGGCCGGCTTGGGAAGCCACAGGAGTGGAGGTGGGGTGCTGTCTTAGGATTCGTCCTCCACAGACTCCGAGGAACATGTGTATCTGCAGATGGGAGGGACCATCCAGCTGACCCACATACACCAGATTGCAAATCTTTTTCTTCACTGCATAGTCCTTGAGATAATTTTATTATACATCCGTGATCTCATAGATATACAATCTCTCCTTTTCTTTAAATTTCACACAATTATAACATTGGAAATGCAGATGACTGTTTTGACATTCACAAAAACATAGTTTTAATTAGTACATTGATTGCTTGATCTAAGAAGCCAGTTGCGTAAATACCATGAAAGGTCACATAGGACATATCTTCAGTTTTCATCTTTCAATATTCTAATTTTATTGAATTAGAGATGATTTCATTTTATTGCTTTAAAAGGTGATTTTGTTTAGCTTTCCACCCTAAATTTTAAAAATTTATTCTTTAGGATAATTATAGAAATTCAAATCTCATAAACGAAAGGAAAAATAAGATTATGCAAGTTCTCCCCATAACGACTTTCTTTCCTTTTTTCTTTCCTAGTAGCAAACATTTATAATAAAAGCTCAGTATATAAGAAGTTTGTAACATATCAATTTAAGAAACAGCTCTTCGTTCGATGCAAATTATTAGGAAGACAAATTTAGAGTTTCATTTAGAAAGAGATTTTAGCATAACTCTCATTCTATCTCTAACTTTTTCTGTTTTATAGTTCACACAGTTTAGATTTCTAAAGAGGTTAGACCCATCATGTCCAGTTAGGTGAACTTTTCACAATCTAATTTAAAATTAAAATGTTATCCACACTTCCTGAACTTCTAGTCAAGAAGTTTGGCAATAGAATTAAATTAAAATGGGGCTTCCCAGGTGGCCCAGTGGTAAAGAATATGCATGTCAATGCAGGAGATGAGATTCAGGAGATGTGGGTTCAATCCCTGAGTCAGGAAGTTCCCCTGGAGTAAGAAATGGTAATCCACAAAAGTATTCTTGCCTGAAAAATCCAATGGACAGAGGGTCCTGGAGGGAAACAGTCCATAGGTCACAAAGAGTTGGACTCTAGCTGAGCGTCTGAGCACACACATGCACACACTTTTTCTTGGACAAATATAGTGTGAGCTCTACTCAGGCTGAGTTCAGTAAATATTTCCTCATAGTATATAGCTGTATCACACTGGAAAAAGTAATAGCTAATGGGGAAATTAATGTGAAAGTTGATATTCAACTTAGGTTCATACTAGTGTGCATGTGTATGTTGTGTCTGACTCTTTGCAGCCCTAATGGACTGTAGCCCACCAGGCCCCTCTGTCCATGGGATTCTCCAGGCAAGAATACTGGAGTGGGTTGCCATGCCCTTCTCCAAGGGATCTTCCTGACCCAGGGATTGAACCTGAGGCTCCTGTGTCTCCTACATTGCAGGTGGTTTCCTTACTCACTGAACCAGCTGGGAAGCCCCCAAGTTCATACTAGAACAATTTCCAATTGTTTTGGGTAAGGTGAATCTGGTTGTACTATTAATTACAAAATAGTTCATCTCGAATCCCAAGGGTTTCGTCATCCTGTAACCTTTTCTTATCCTTGCTTATAGCTTTCAGTGCTTTCAGTAGTAATTGATCTCACTTTCTGCTCCATCTTGAATTAACAAGTAAAATGGTAAGCTTCTCTGATTGGATCTTATCTCCTTAATACAACAACACTCGTAACTGAAAAGAAACTGATTTTAGTCAAATCAAATTAAAATAAAAATTATAGCTTTCTGTAATACACATAATCACCCACATTTTCAAAGTGTAATTTTTTCTGTTGATTAATAAGCCCAGTCAGACCCACCTATCCTAGGGTTCCCACCTCGTAGGCTGAGCACTGCCAAAGCAAAGAACTTGATGCTATTTGCCCAGGATCTTGCAGTGGCATAGGCAGGAGCTGAGTGGTAACTGTTTTCCATTTATCTTTGCTGTGTAATATGTCAGCATACAGCTTTTCATGGTATTCCCTTATAATCCTTTACATTTCTGCAAGGACAGCAGTACTGTCTTCTGTCAACTCAAACCTACTATTGATACCCTCTAGGAAATTTTAAACTTCTATCATACTGTTCAACTCTAGAATTTATATTTGGTTACTTTTATAATTGAGCTTCCCAGGTGGTACAGTGATGTGGGTTAGATTCCTGGGTCGGGGAGATCCCTTAGAGTAGAAAATGTCAAACCACTCCATCATTCTTGCCTAGAAAGTTCCTTGGACAGGGGATCCTGGTGGGTACAGTCCATGAGGTCACAGAATCAGAGACATGACTGAGTGACTGAGCACGCATGTACCTTTATAATTGCTATTTCTTTATTGGCACTGTTTATTGTTCAGTTATTGTTTTCATAAACTTTTTGTAAACATAGTTCTCTTTAGTTGCTTGAGCATTTTATAATAGCTGTTTTTAAGTCTTCATCTGTTAAATCTAAAATCCTGGCCTCCTCAAAGACAGATTCTCTGTTTTATTTTTTATGTATAGCTCACAATTTCCTATTTCTTTACATGTCTCATTGTAATTTTTATTTAAAACTGTAAATTGTGTGCAAAATATCATAGCAACTCTGGATAACCATGCATATCCCACCCTTTCTGAGGTGTGTAGTTTAGGATCACTTTGTTTATTGATTTTGGGGAGCCAATATTTTGAAGTCTGCTTTGCCTACAGTATGCAGTCTCTGGTGTCTTTGCTCAGGATTCTCCCCTTATTTTTGTCTGAACTTGGCTTCCTAGAGTTCACATGCTAAGAGTACATTATCTTTTAGTCAAAGCTGTACTTAAGACTTCTTAACTGGGGACACTCTCACCTTTTACTAGGTGGGGAAGCTACAGTCCATAGCCCTCCCTGGTCTCATGTTCCTCCAGAGACTAGAGGTTCTGAGTTGCTCCTGAGAGGGTGCATACTTGAACATGTGCACAGTCTCCTAATCACCAGGGATGAGTGGAATCTTATTTCTAAGCTTCGCTTCCTGTGAGCTGCCCCAGGTCCAAGCAGCTTATTTTTACACCATTTTGGTCACAGGTTGTTTTAACCTCCCCTTCCTCACCCCCAGAGCCTTTAAGAGTCAAAGACTTTTATTGAGGGATGTATGGGTGGCTTGAAGAAAATTTTCTGAAGTCTGATCATATTTGATTTGATTGTCCTGAGTGGGTACATCACAGGATATATGCATATTCTTATGATCCTTCATGAGGGTTACCCTGGAAGGCTCTTCATGGCTATCTCCTTCAAGATTCGTTCTACTAACCTCAAACTGAATGTTTTTCCAGTATGAATTTTTTGATTTCTTTAAAGTGTACTTTGCCTAATTGTGTACTGTTCAAATCCACTTCAGTTTCACTAGGAGAGAAAATGAACTAGAGAACATCTAATCTAATTACCAATGTTTAGCAAGCCTTCTTTTGCTAGGATTATTCTGGGTACATTACATGGTCCTTCAGTTCAGTTGCTCAGTTGTGTCTAACTCTTTGTGACCCCATGGACTGCAGCACACCAGGCTTCCCTGTCCATCACCAACTCCAGGAACTTGCCCAAACTCATGTTCATCCAATCAGTGATGCCATCCAACCATCTCATCCTCTGTCGTCTCCTTCTCCTCCTGACTTAAATCTTTCTCAGCAACAGGGTCTTTTCCAATGAGTCAGCTCTTCACATAAAGTGGCCAAAGTACTGGAGTTTCAACTTCAGCATCAGTCCTTTCAATGATATTCAGGACTGATTTCATTTAGGATTGACTGCTTGGGTCTCCTTGCAGACCAAGAGACTCTTAAGAGTCTTCACAGTTCAAAAGTATCAGTTCTTCAGTGCTTAGCTTTCTTTATAGTCCAACTCTCACATCCATACATAACTACTGGAAAAACCAAAGCTTTGACTAGATGGACTTTTGTTGGCAAAGTAATGTCTCTGTTTTTTAATACAGTGTCTAGGTTGGTCATAGCTTTTCTTCAAGGAGCAAGCGTCTTTTATTTTCATGGCTGCAGTCACCATCTGCGTGATTTTGGAGCCCCCCCAAAATAAAGTCCTCACTGTTTCTGTTGTTTCCCCTTCTATTTGACATGAAGTGATGGAACCTGATGCCATGATCTTAGTTTTCTGAATGCTGAGTTTTAAGCCAACTTTTTCACTCTTCTCTCTCATGTTCACCAAGAGGCTCTTTAGTTCTTTTTCGCTTTCTGCCATAAGGGTGGTGTCTTCTGCATATCTGAGGTTATTGACATTTCTCCTGGCAATCTTGGTTCCAGCTTGTGCTTCATCCAGCCGAGTGTTTCTTATGATGTGCTCTGCATATAAGTTAAATAAGCAGGGTGACAATATACAGTCTTGATGTACTCCTTTCCCAATTTGGAACCAGTCTGTTGTTTCATATCCAGTTCTAACTGTTGCTTCTTGACCTGCATACAGATTTCTCAGGAGGCAGGTCAGGTGGTCTGGTATTCCCATTTCCTGAAGAATTTTGTTGTGACAAAATTCACAGTTTGTTGTGATCCACGCAGTCAAAGGCTTTGGCGTAGTCAATAAAGCAGAAGTAGATGTTTTTCTGGAGTTCTCTTGCTTTTCCCATGATCTCGCGAATGTTGGCAATTTGATCTCTGGTTCCTCTCTGCCTTTTGCAAATCCAGTTTGAATATCTGAAATTTCACAATTCACATACTATTGAAGGCTGGCTTAGAGAATTTTTAGCATTACTTTGCTAGTGTGTGAGATGAATGCAATTGTGTGGCATTCACACATTCTTTGGCATTGCCTTTCTTTGTGATTGGAATGAAAACTGACCTTTTCCAGTCCTGTGGCCACTGCTGAGTTTTCCAAATTTGCTGGCATATTGAGTGTAGCACTTTCACAGCATCATCTTTTACATTTTGAAATAGCTCAACTGGAATTTCATTACCTCCACTAGCTTTGTTCGTAGTGATGCTTCCTAAGGCTCTCTTGACTTCACATCCCAGCATGTCTGGCTCTAGGTGAGGGACCACACCATCATGGTTATCTTGGTCATTAAAATCTTTTTTGTATAGTTCTTCTGTGTATTCTTGCCACCTCTTCTTAATACCTTCTGCTTCTGTTAGGTCCATACCATTTCTGTCCTTTATTGAGCCCATCTTTGCATGAAATGTTCTTTTGGTATCTCTAATTTCCCTGAAGGGATCTCTAGTTTTTCCCATTCTACTGTTTTCCTCTATTAGTTTGCACTGATCACTGGGAAAGGCTTTCTTATCTCTCCTTGCTATTCTTTGGAACTCTGCATTCAGATGGGTATACCTTTCCTCTTCTCCTTTGCCTTTCACTTCTTTTCTTTTCTCAGCTATTTGTAAGTCCTTCTCAGCTATTTGTAAGGCCTTCTCAGACAACAATTTTTCATTTTTGCATTTTTCTTGGGATGATCTTGATTACTGCCTCCTGTACAATATCAAGAACCTCTGTCCATAGTTCTTCAGACTCTAGGTCTATCAGATCTAATCCCTTGAACCTATTTGGGATTTAGGTATGGTCCTTAGATATTTTGAATAGAAGGATGCACAGTGCACTACTTCTGGCATTCTTCTGGCCATTGCTCTACCTATAGCAATCATGTTTGTGAAGATTAAAGGCATACATTGGAGATATCAAGGGTTTGGTTCCAGACTACCACAATAAAGTGAATATCACAATAAAGCAAGTCACATGGATTTTTTTGGTTTCCAATGGATATAAAAGTTATACTTACATTATTCTGTAGTCTACTAAGTATGCAATAAAATTGTCTTAAATATCTATTTACAACCTTAATAAAAAATACACAGTACTAAAGACATGCTAACCATCATCTGAACCTCCAGAGAATCATAATCTTTTTGCTGGTGGAGAGTCTTGTCTTGATGTTGATGGCTGCTGACTAACCAGGTTGGTGGTGCTGAAGCCTGGGGTGGCTATAACAATTTCTTAAGAGAACAAAGAATTTTATTATATCAGTTGACTCCACATTCCATGAGCAAATTCTCAGTAGTGTACAATGCTCTTTGATAGACTTTTACCCATAGTACCACCAATCCTGTAGCTGCTTTATAAACTAAGTTTATCTAATATTCTAATTCCTTTGCTGTCACTTCTACAATCTTGTCAGTATCTTCACCAAGAGTAGATTCCATCTCAAGAATCAAATTTGCTTATCCATTAAAAGGAACTCTTTATCAATTCCTTAGTTGAAGGTTTCATCATAACATTTCAGCAATTTAGTCACATCCTCAGGCTCCACTTGTAATTCTAATTCTCTTCCTATTTCTACCACATCTGAATTTGATTCTTTCACTGAAATCTTGAACCCATCAATATCATCCTTGAGGGTTAGAATCAACTTTTTCCAAACTCTTGTTAATGATGTGTTAACAAATATGAAAACAACATTCAACTCACTATCTCCACCAGAGCTCTTGGATGACCAGGTGCATTGTCAGTGAGCAGCAGTATTTTGAAACATATCTTTTTTCCTGAGTCCTAGGTCTCAATACGGAGAAGGCAATGGCACCCACTCTAGTACTCTTGCCTGGAAAATCCCATGGATGGAGGAGCCTGGTGGGCTGCAGTCCATGGGGTCACAACAGAGAAGGCAACGGCACCCCACTCCAGTACTCTTGACTGGAAAATCCCATGGATGGAAGAGCCTGGTAGGTTGCAGTCCATGGGGTCTCTAAGAGTCGGACACGACTTAGTGACTTCACTTTCACTTTTCACTTTCATGCATTGGAGAATGAAATGGCAACCCACTCCAGTGCTCTTGCCTGGAGAATCCCAGGGACGGGGGAGCCTGGTGGGCTGCCGTCTATGATGTTGCGAAGAGTCGGACACAAGTGAAGCAACTTAGCAGCAGCAGCAGGTCTCAATAGTGTGTTTAAAATACTCAGTAAGCCATGTTGTATGCAGATGTTTTATCCTTTTAGAGAGCACAGGCAGAATAACATAATTCTTAAGGGCTCTAGGATTTTTTGAATGGCGTATGAGCATTGACTTCAACTGAAAATCACCAGCTGTTATCTGTCTCTAACAAGAGAGTCAGCCTGTCTTTTAACACTTGGAAGCCAGACATTGACTTCTCCTCTCTAGTTATGGAAGTCCTAGATGGCATCTTCCTCTCCTATAACGCTGTTTCACCTACATTGTTTCGCCTGCATTCAGTGTGGCCACCTTCATTATCTTCACCAAATCTTCTGGATATGTTGCTACAGCTTCTACATCAGCACTTACAGCTTCACCTTGTACTCTTCTGTTGTGGAGATAGCTTCTTTCTTTAAACTCCATGAACCAACCTCTGATAACTTGACACTTTTCTTCTGTAGCTTCCCCACCTCTCTCAGCTTTCATAGAATTGAAGAGAGTTAAGGCCTTCCTCTGAATTGGGCTTTGACTGAAGGAAATGTTATGGCTGGTTTGATCTTCTATCCAGACCACTAAAGGTTTCGCCATATCAGTGATAATGCTGCTTTGCTTTCTTATCATTCATATCTTCACTAGAATATCACTTTCAATTTCCTTCAGGAAATTTTCCTTTGCATTCACAACTTGGCTGTTCAGTGCAAAATGCCTACCTTTTAACCTATCTTGACTTTTGACATACCTTCCTCACTAAGCTTAATCATTCCTAGTTTTTTATTTAAAGTGAGAGACATACAACTCTCCTTTCACTTGAAAACTTAGAAGCACTGTAGGGTTATTAACTGGACTAATTTTAATATTGCTGTGTTTTAGGGAAAAGGTAGGCCTAAGAAGGAGGGAGATAGGGAAAGACTCAGTCAGTGGAGCAGTGCAGTTACAAAATGATCACAGTAGTAATATCAAAGATCACTAGCTACAGATCATCATAACATATATAATAACAATGAAAAAGTTAGGGAATTACCAAAATGCAGCATAGAGACATGAAATGAGCTAATGCTGTTGGGAAAATGGTGCGAATAGACTTGTTTGATGCAGGGTTGCCTCAAACCTTCAATTTGTGAAAAATGCAATAAAATGAGGTCTACTTGTGTATTTTCTAGATGATAATGCACCTACACTTCCCCCCAGTTCTCTGACTGTCTCTGCCCCCCAAGAGCTTTTATGATTAGACAGATTGCCAAATATTTTTCTTAGTAACATATATTTCTTAGATGTTTGAGTTTGGTTTCTGCTAGTACACCCAAGACAATATCTTCTAAATACTTTCAATTGGCCTTGCAGGCAGCATCTTAAAAAAAACAAAAACAAAAACAAACAAACAAAACATTACATGTTTGCGTTGCCTCCTTTACTATAGTTCGAGTGGAAATTTCTTGGAGATTCTGGCACTATATGGTCAATCCTACTGTTCAATATTGTTGTTTGTTTACATATGTTTCTGGATATTCATAAGTGTATTAGTGATAAGTTACAAGAGGTTGAGGTTGGGAATTCTTAGCCTTATTGCTTTCATACTGGAACCTCAGTGCATACACTTTGGCACTGAGGATAATGTATAAGCATGGACTGAGGGTCAGTTAGTTAGCTCAGTGGTTTTTATGGTGAGTTCTAGGTCTGGCCAAAAAGAAAGATCACATAGTTTGTGATGCTGTGCCCCAAATATTAGAGATAAATAAAGCACATTATCATACATAAGACTTTGAGAAGCCTTGTAACCAGTAGATGTCTTGAATCCCCTGTCTTTGGCACCATACTTTATCACCTAAGTTAGCCCAAATAAAAAGGGATTGAAAAGATGTTAAAGGCAATATCATCAGAAACCAAATTTGCCATCTAAAAATACAACTGGAAAATAAAAAGCAGGCTGTTTCTGCCATCTCCGGTGGAGCTGTCTTTCCCACCTTGTGTATCTGTTTCTCTGTGCAGAAAGGCTTTTTATGTTAACTCTGATCATCCTTATTGTGCATATTTGTTTTGGAAAGGGTGACTCCATCTCAGAATACATGCCATCTAACTTTCATCATCGCTTAAGGAGCCCAAACTCTCACTGTCTCCAGAACGAGTACTGACCTGGCATAAGTCAAAGGTCCACTTCTGCCCAGAAATTGTTGGATGAAAGCTCAGTGACACATAGGACGTTCATGGGTTATGTGCAGAGTCAGTTTTCAGAGGTGAAACTTTGAGTATGAAGGAGATAATTGGAATATTTGTCTGCTCTATTTCTCATACATCATAGCCCAAGCTTATTTGACGGTTAATATTTCTTCCACATGAATGACACTAACAGTCATTGTAAGTGGCAAACATTTAAAAACATGTATAGAAAAGATGGTCACATGGAAGAAAATAATCTGTGAAGGTAAAGAAGATGATAAAACTATTGGAAGTTCTAATGATCGAGGGTTCTACTGGGTTGGATTTGTACTATGTCTGTATTTGTCTTTAATTTTACTTTTAGATAACTTAAAAATGCATCCATGAAGCAGGATATGTCAAACAGCAATGAATATTCTGTGGTGGGAGATTGTATAGCTTAAAAGATAAAAATTTGTTCAGGTACAATTCACCTTTCCTCCCACTGGTTTCTTTGTTGAAGTAATTTATGTAAAAATGATGGTTCCCTTTTCTCCACACCCTCTCCAGCATTTATTGCTTGTAGACTTTTGGATAGCAGCCATCCTGACTGGCGTATAATGGTACCTCATTGTGGTTTTGATTTGCATTTCTCTGATAATGAGTGATGTTGAGCATCTTTTCATGTGTTTGTTAGCCATCTGTATGTCTTCCTTGGAGAAATGTCTGTTGAGTTCTTTGGCCCATTTTTTGATTGGGTCATTTATTTTTCTGGAGTTGAGCTGGAGGAGTTGCTTGTATATTTTTGAGATTAATCCTTTGTCTGTTGCTTCATTTGCTATTATTTTGTTGGTGGGAATGCAAATTAGTACAGCCACTATGGAAAACAGTGTGGAGATTTCTTAAAAAGCTGAAAATAGAACTGCCATATGACCCAGAAATCCCACTTCTGGGCATACACACCAAGGAAACCAGATCTGAAAGAGCCACATGCACCCCAATGTTCATCGCACCACTGTTTATAATAGCCAGGACATGGAAGCAACCCAGATGCCTATCAGCAGACGAATGGATGAGGAAGCTGTGGTACATATACACCATGGAATATTACTCAGCCATTAAAAAGAACTCATTTGAATCAGTTCTAATGAGATGGATGAAACTGGAGCCCATTATACAGAGCGAAGTAAGCCAGAAAGATAAAGACCAATACAGTATACTAACACATATATATGGACTTTAGAAAGATGGTAACGATAACCCTATATGCAAAACAGAAAAAGAGACTCAGATGTATGGAACAGACTTGTGGACTCTGGGAGAAGGCGAGGGTGGGATGTTTCAGGAGAATGAAGACTAGGTGGGAATCAGGGATTAATTTTATTAAAAACTGGAGAAAGTGCCTGGTGTTCAAATTTGAATTTCTCTGGCAAAAGACGAATTTGTGTTCATGGTGTTTTGTTTGTTTGTTTATTCTGGGTTTGCTCTAAATTTTATAAAGTGGAAATCATAAAGGTTGAAATTATCCAAGACTTATTTTCACTGGAAATTGCATGCTAAAATACATTCATATAACTTCATTCATATAATTTATCATTCCATTTCCTGACTATAATAATTTATTTACTTATTTATACATGATGGGCATTTGAGGTTTTTTCTCTTTTTGCTATTAAAGAAATCTTTGCTTAGGAATTCTTGTGCAACTCTCCGTGTGCACATGTACAAAAGTTCATTTTGGATATGCTTAGAAAAAGAGTTGCTAGGTTATAGGGAATAAGTAACTGCCAAACTGTTCTTCCAAGGAGAAAGTGTCTTTTCATTTTGTGGCTACAGTCACCATCCACAGTGATTTTAGAACCCAAGAAAATAAAATCTGTCATTGTTTCCACTTTTCCCCCATCTATTTGTGATTAAGTGATGGGACTGCATGCCAAGATTTTCATTTTTTGAATGTTGAGTTTTAAGCCAGCTTTTTCACTCTCCTTTTTCAACCTCATCAAGACATTCTTTAGTTCTTCTTCACTTTCTGCCATTGGAATGGTATCATCTGCATATCTGAGGTTGTTGATATTTCTCCCAGCAATCTTGATTTCAGCCCAGCATTTCCCACTATGTACTTTGCTTGTTAGAAGCAACAGTTAGAACCCTGTATGGAAAAACTGACAGGTTCAGGATTGAGAAAGGAGTATGACAGCACCGTCTGCTGTCATCCTGTTTATTTAACCTATACACTGAACACATCATGAGAAATGCTGGGCTGGATGGGCTACAAGCTGGAATCAAGGTTGGCAAGAAAAACATCAACAACATCAGATATGTGGACGATACCACTCTAACTGCAGAAAGTGAAGAGGAACTAAAGAACCTCTTGATGAGGGTGAAGGAGAGCAAAAGAGCTGGCTTAAAACTAAATATTAAAAACAAAAAAAACCTAAGATAACAGCATCTGGCCCCTACTTCACAGGAAATAGAAGGGGAAAAATGGAAGAAGTGACAGATCTCCTCTTCTTGGGCTCTAAAATCACTGCAGATGGTTGGTGATTGCAACCATGAAATCAGATGATTGCTTCTTGGCAGGAAAGCTATGATATATCTAGGCAGTGTGTTAAAAAGCATAGACACTACTCTGGCAACAAAGGTGTGTATAGTCAAGGCTATGTCCTCCCAGTGGTCACATATGGTTGTGAGAGCTGGACCATAAAGAAGGCAGAGAGCCAAAGAATTGATGCCTTTGAACTGTGGTACTGTAGAAGACTCCTGAGAATCCCCTGAACAGCAAGATCAAACCTGTCAATCTTAAAGGAAATCAACCCTGACTACTCATTGGAAGGACTGATGCTGAAGCTGAAGCTGGTCACCTGATATGAATAGCTGACTTATTGGAAAAGACCCTGATGCCAGGAAAGATTGAGGGCAGAAGGAGAAGAGGGCATCAGAGGATAAGATGGCTGGATGGCATCACTGAGGCAATGTACATGAACTTGGGCAAATTTCAGGAGATGGCAAAGGACAGAGTGGCCTGGAACATTGCAGTTCATGGGATCACAAAGAACTGGACATAACTGGTTGACTGAAAACAACACTACTCTGCATATAAGCTAAGTAGGCAGGGTGACAATATGCAGCCTTGATGTACTCCTTTCCCAATTTTGAACCAGTTTGTTGCTCCATGTTCAGTTCTAACTGTTGCTACTTGACCTGCATACAGGTTTCTCAGGAGACAGGTAAGCTGGTCTGGTATTACCATCTTTTAAAGAATTTCCCACAGTTTGTTGTGATCCACACAGTCAAAGGCTTTAGTGTAGTTAATAGAGCAGAAGTAGGTGTTTTTCTGGAATTCCCTTGCCTTTTCTATGATCCAGCAGATGTTGGCAATTTGGTCTCTGATTCCTCTGCCTTTTCTAAATCCAGCTTATACATCTGGAAGTTCTCATTTCACATACTGTTGAAGCCTAACTTGAAGGATTTTGAGCATCACCTTGCTATCATGTGAAATGAATGAAATTGTATGGTAGTTTGAACATTCTTTGGCATTCCCTTTCTTTGGAATTAGACTGAAACTTGACCTTTTCCAGTCCTGTGGCCACTGCTGAGTTTTTCAAATTTGCTGACATATTCAGTGCAGCACTTTAACAGCATCATCTTTTAGGATTTGAAATAGCTCAGTTAGAATTCCATCAACTCCTCTAGCTTTGATTGGAGTAATGCTTGCTATGGCCCACTTGACTTCACACTCAAGGATGTCTTTTAGGTCCTTGCAATTTCTGTTCTTTATTGTGCCCATCTGTACATGAAATGTTCTCTTGGTATCTCCAATTTTCTTGAAGAGATCTCTAGTCTTTCCCATTCTATTGTTTTCCTCTATCTTTCCATTGCTCACTTAAGAAGGTTATCTTATCTCTCCTTGCTATTCTCTGGAACTCTCCATTCAGTTGATTATGTCTTTCCCTTTCTTCTTTGTCTTTTGCTTCTCTTCTTTTCTGACTATTTGGAAGGTCTCCACAGACAACCACCTTCCTGCATTTCCTTTTCTTGGGGGTGTTTTTGGTCACCAACTCCTGTACAATGTTATGAACCTCTGTCCATAGTTCTTCAAGCACTCTGTCTCCCAGATCTAATCCCTTGATTAGATCCCTTGATTCATCACCTCCACTGTATAATCATAAAGGATTTGATTTAAGTCATACCTGAATGACCTAGTGGTTTTCCCTACTTTCTTCTATTTAAGTCTGAATTTTGCAATAAGGAACTGATGATCTGTGCCACAGTCAGCTCCAGGTCTTATCTTTCCTGACTGTATAGAGCTTCTCCATTTTTGGCTGCAAAGAATCTAATCAATCTGATTTCAGTATTGACCATCTGGTGATGTCCAGGTGTAGAGTCATCTCTTGTGTTGTGGAAGAGGGTATTTGCTATTCCCAGTGTGTTCTCTTGGCAAAACTCTGATAGCCTGTGCCCTTCATTCTGTACTCCAAGGCCAAACTTGCCTGTTATTCTAAGTATTTCTTGACTTCCTACTTTTGCATTCCAGTCCCCTGTGGTAAAAAGGACATCTTTTTTGGTGTTAGTTCTATAAAGTCTTGTAGGTCTTCATAGAAGTGTTCAGCTTCTTCAGTATTAGTGGTTGGGGCATAGACTTGGATTACTGTGATGTTGATAATCAAATAATCTACTGATATTAATAGCTATATGTTGAAAACATGTTCTCAGAATTTATGGCTTTTCACTTTTTTCAAAGTGTCTTTTTATAAACAAGAATCTTCTTTTTAAAATAGTCAGATGTGTTAATCATATAGAAACTTTTTCTATTTGCATATTAGGAGTTCTTTTTGATCCAAGATCAGAAAGATGCTTTCTTTTAGTTTCTTTGGAAATTTCAAAGTTTTGCATTTGATAGTCATGGTCTTTTTAGAAGGTTTCCATGTGTTCTCACTGTTCTTTCTTCTCTGATCATTTTGTGCTGCACCCCCTAAGCAAGTGTCATACAGGAACCTAATCACTGTAATTTGAGGAATGGCCCACCCAAGGTGTATTCACAAGTGTCAGATAAGGAGTCCTGTCTGATACTAAGGAACGAATTTGGTTTGTTTCCTCTTCATCCTCTATACTTATCACCAAGCTAGTCTAGATTCTGCTGCCTGCATGCAAGCTTGCATTGAAGCCACGTGGACAGAGAGCAGACCAGCAAGCCCAGCCCCTCTAGAGCCCACTTCTCTTAGTGCTACTGAACATGCATTTCAAAAGCGGGAGGCAGGATGAGAGGACACACTCTGTGTGAGCCCTGCCCTCAGCTTGTGATCGTGTGACCCACCATGACACGTGATGCACGACCCATGGCCCAGCCACTCTCAGGTTCTAACCAAACAAGCCAATTCTTCCTCCTGTGTGGTAGTGTTCTACACAGGGTAGAAAGAAGGGCTAGGGTTGTCTCCTGCACTGATTTCCCGTTATGGGAGAAGCTTGCTTAGAAGTTGCATGTTGTTCATAGAAGAGGCATGGTGACTAAAGGACCACTGCTCCCACTCCCTTGACAGCCTGCTCTTCTGAGTAGCGATTAAGGGATAAAAGGGTCAGCCTTGTCCAAGCTACCTCACTTCACAAAATTTCTGATTTTTCATCTGTAAAATAACGTGCTAATAGTGCTTGCTCCTTGGAAGAAAAGCTATAACCAACCTAGACAGCATATTAAAAAGCAGAGACATTACTTTGCCAACAAAAGTCTGTCTAATCAAGGCTATGGTTTTTCCAGTGGTCATGTATGGATGTGAGAGTTGGACTATAAAAAAAGCTGAGCACAGAAGAATTGATGCTTTTGAACTGTTGTCTTGGAGAAGACTCTTGAGAGTCCCTTGGGCTGCAAGGAGATCCAACCAGTCCATCCTAAAGGAGATCAGTCCTGGGTGTTCGTTGGAAGGACTGATGCTGAAGCTGAAATTCCAATACTTTGGCCACCTGATGCAAAGAGCTGACTCATTGGAAAAGACCCTGATGCTGGGAAAGGTTGAAGGCAAGAGGAGAAGGGGACAGCATAGGATGAGATGGCTGGATGGCATCACTGACTCAATGGATACGAGTTTGAGTAAACTCCGGGAATTGGGGATGGACAGGGAGGCCTGGCGTGCTGCAGTCCATGGGGTTGAAAAGAGTCGCTCACGACTGAGTGACTGAACTGAATAGTGCTAAGCGACATAATGCATGTCTTGTACCACATGCAGTGCTTAAAGCAATTAAAGAACTCAATATTATGTCACCAATTTGCTACTACATGATTGCTTGTAGTAAGTCTATTACTGTATGTCAGTGTTTATGTATTCAACAGATTGTATGCCTTCATTTCTTCTAACCATAAAATGGGTAGATACATATAGAGCATTAAATTATTCAATTGTTTCACAAGTTGTGTGGAACTGTTTTAACATTACGTCCAGAAGGATGCCTTATGTTAACCAAAGACAGGATACTAAAAATCAACAATACTAAAAATCAACATTTTGTTGTTGATTTTTAGTACTTAGAGCCAAAAACATTTTATCAGGTATTCAGAATGGGGCCTGTTCTATAAAGTATTGCTGTAGAATAGCCATCATATCAATCTGCTACTGACAAATGCTTTTAAATTGATTAACCCTTACTATCCCATAAAAAAAAAGAATCATTAGCATTTACCATCTGGGTCCAATGAAGTCTTTCTATTTTTCATTTCAATGAAAGTTTTAAGTCATTATTTGAATTATTTACACAAACTTAAAGTGATAGTAAAAAAAAAAAACCCAGCTGTGTCAAATTTTTAATAGAATTTTATATTTTGCAAAATGAAATTTTTATTTTATTTTTCCTGGTTTTGGAAATTGTATATACACCAAATATACAGTGTTGTCTGCTTGTTTGTTTGGGTTTTTTTTTCAGGTTTTAAAACTTTTTCTTTGCATATTAAAAAATTGTGCATTCCAATAAATAAAATCATTTGAACAACAACAAAAAAATGACACTCTGATTAAACTACATTTTACAGCTTGCAGGACACCTTGGACCAGCTTGTTTTTCCCTCTAGGTTTCACTGTCATCCCACCCAGCGTCCTTCTTCACCAACATGGAAGTTCTTTTCCTTCCTTGTCAGCCAGACAGGCAGATAGATGGGAGAGGTAGGAGAGGCCTACGTTGTCAGTATTTCTCCATTCATTTAAACTTGATCCAACCTCTTTGCATCTTACAATGTTACACAGCTAAAAGAAGTAAACTAAGAAGGCAGTGCTTGTGGAGTCTACAGTGCGTAATGGCAGCGCAAGCTTCGTTACGACTCGCCTGCTTGTTTCTGCTGTTCAGTCATTTCTTTTGAAGGCAGTGGATTTTTCTCTTGCGTTTCTGTTTTATTCAGTTTCAATTTATCCAAATTCTCAACCTCAGCCATAGAGGGTTTGTCAGACATGGTTGCGGTGGGAGCTGAGCAAGCTGCAAGCGAGTGAGGTCTGGTCTATGCAGTGACTGCTGCCGAGTCTGTACAGGGTTTTTGAATGCAACCAACTCCTCATCAGTTGCCACGCATAAACCTGCAAATACTGATTACAGATTTTAAATACATCTCTAGTAGGTTCTAGGTCATCATTACTTCTGGTTTTCTTATGCTTGTATTATCAAAATGAAATGCTTTTGAAACTTTGGTTGATAATTTAAGAAAGAATAATCATCTTTCCACCATGGTTGCAAATATCTTCACTTTTAGATTAATAACACCAACTTCAATGATCAATAGAAAAACTCTTCATTACTTCTATATTATTTATTTCATCCCTGTTTCCTTTGCATAGATACCTGACTTCAGAATTTTTCCACTAAAGAAATGTGTCAAGTAGATCACGATGCACAAACATCATAAAAATTGAAAGAATACTGTCATATAATGTTTAGCCAATTAGAATGGTCCAGATTCTTGTAAAAAAATATTGTGAAATTCTTACAGTTAAATCACTAACTGGATGAAAATGCTGTATTTTCTTTTTGTCCTTATAGATGTATTGATAATCTATTTGAGAAAATTCATCTAGGATTCTGTCATCTAAAGATATATGATTTAAGATATTCTTAATATGATGAATTTCATCATTATTGGAACAATTTAGAGTGTTGCTATATATATCTTTGAGTTCATATTCTGATCCAACCAATATAAAATGTTTTCCACTAATTTCAATAAAGATCTTTAAAAAAAGTGATTACATTAAAATGTTTCCAGACTTGTTTTATGCTTTCTTTAAAAATGATATAACACTCTGGGAACTAAAATAAGAAAATTGCAAGACTACATAATATATAATTTCCCTATGGCATCATTCTTGTAGACTGTATTATTTTTCTATAGTTATTATTTTTCTACATTTTTTTCTGTATTATTTTTATATAGAGTTAACATTTTAAAGAAATAGTCGAGGGTAATGGGATTAAGATGGTGGAGAAATAGGATGTGGAGCTCACCTTCTTCCATTCATATATCAAAAATATATCTACACATGGAACAACTCTTACAGAACATCTACTGAATGCTGCAGAAGACCTCAGACTTCCAAAAGGTCAAGAAAGTCTCTGCATAATGAAGTAGGGCAAAAGAAAAAAAGAGAGAGAGAGAGAGAGAGAAAGCAATCAGGACAGGACCAGTGCCTCTGGGAAGAAGGCGTGAAAGAGGAAATGCTTCTACACACTGGAAGTCCACTCACTGGTGGGGACAGAAGGGGCACTTTGGAGCCTCAGAGAGGAACGCAGCAACAGGTATGTGGAGGGCAAAGTAGAGATCTGCATAAAGGGTTGGTGCCAGCCAGCACTCCCCAGCCTAAGACACTTTTCTGTCTGCCTGCTGGGACAAGTGGGGGCTGGGTACTGAGGCTCGGGCTCCAGAGGTCACAGAAAGGACTGGGATTGGCTGCCTGAAGACAGCTTGAGGGGATGAGGATATAGTATGGCACAACTGGAGGAATCTAGGAAGAAGCTTGGGCCCACCGGAGGGGCAAGGAACCACTGTTGGGGAGTGCCCAAGGAGAGGCTCGGGCTCACCATAAGAGCTTCTTTCTTTGTGTGCTCACAGGCAGCAGGGCACTGCCTGCATGAGTTCCAGTAGTGGGTGCAATTCACGGCCGCCACATCAGACTCCAGCAGTGGGCATGGACTGCTGCTGCTTCTGTCACCCCTACTGCTGAGGGCCCTGCAACCTAGTGCCAACCACTGCCCCCTCCTCCTGGTGGTGTGCGGCCTGCTGCAGCTGCTGGGGAAGGACTGTGACCAGGAGCCAACTGCTGCACCCATGTCCTGGGAGCCTATATGGTCTGTGCACCTGCACACTCTCTATCAAGGGGATGTCAGCCAGAACACACTGAGGAAGGAGATACACACATCCAAACCAAAAACAGCCTTCACACCAAAAATGTATTAAACCCTCATCAGCGACACAGGCACACTCTTGCTTATAAAGAGCCCTTGAAAACTAGAGTAGATAACTGTTTCTCCTAAACTCACAGACTAAGAGAAATATAGGCAAAATGAAAAAGCAGGGGAAGCATTCTCAGTTAAAGAAAATTCCCCTGAAGGAACAAATAATGAAACAGGTCTCTTCTGTCTAATAAACACTGAGTTCAACAAGGAGATAAAATCCTGAAGGAATTGAAAAAGAATACTATGGAAATGCAGATTATTATAAAAAGGAGCTAGAAACTATGAGGAGCCAATAAAAATTAGAGATTTAATCTGCCGAGACTACAGTTGAACTGTAAACAATGAACTGCAGAATGAATAATGCAGAAGAAAAAATAGATGACCTGGAAGATAGGCTAATGGAAATTACCCAATCAAAAAAGCAGACAGAAAACTAAATGAACAAAAATGAAAGCAATATAAGACTTACAGGATAATATAAAGCAGTCCAATCTATACATTATAGGGATTCCAGAAGGAGAAGTAAGAGAAAAGGAGATTGAAAATTTATTTGAAGTGATTGTGGCTGAAAACTTCTCAAACTTAAAGAAGGAAACCTAAAGGTGTCCAGATATAGGAAGTACATGCATGTTAAACTGCTTCCGTCACGTCCAACTCTTCGTGATCTTATGGACTGTAGCCCACCAGGCTCCTCTGTCCAGGGGATTCTCCAGGCAAAAATACTGGAGTGGGTTGCCATGCCCTTCTCCAGGGGATCTTCCTGATCCAGGGATCGAACCCATGTCTGTTTTCATCTCCTGCATTGGACGCAGATTCTTTACCACTAGCGCCACCTGTTTGCCTCATTGTACTTCTCTCTAAAGTTCCTAGGCTCCCTACAAGCCCACCTGGGATAGGATTTCCTATTGTGTGGAAAATTCTCCATAAGAACTCACTCTCTGTGACAGGTCCCTGTCCTGTAATCCTTTGTCTCCCTTTTTGTCTTTATCTTTTGTCCTACCTCATTCCAAGGAGAATGATTTGCCTTTCTGGAAGTCGGGGGTCCTCTGCTAGCAGATGACCTTTTGATGTATTTGTGAGGGAGAAGGTGGCCTCCCTGTCCTATTCCTCTGCCATCTTGAAGCCACACGCTGTTTGGGTGGATGATCAAAAGGTCATCTGCATGTTGAACAGTTCCCGCAGAACATCTGAAGCTGGCAGAGGACCCCAGACATCCAGAGAGGCAAACCAATCTCCTTGGAATGAGGTAGGACAAAAGATAAAGACAAAAAGGTAGACAAAGGATTTCAGGACGGGGACCTGTCCCTGGGAGGGACTTCTGAAGGAGGAGAATTTTCCACACAGTAGGGAACCCCCTCACTGGTGGGTTCAGGGGGAGCCTAGAAACCTCCGAGGGAAGCACAACAAGGCAAAATGGGGAAGATTCATCACACAGATCATGCAGAACGTCAATTTCCAGCTGAGAAGTGGCTCACCCACTTGTGTTCACTTGCAGCGAGTGTAGGATGGGTGTGGAGGCTCAGGCTGTGGGGGCGGGTCCTCAGGCAAAGGACCAGGGTTGAATGCTGTGAAGATACTCTGAGGGGACTAACATGACACAGCACAGGCAGGACAGAGAAAACTCTGGGATCACCAGAGAAACGAAAGGTCATTTCTGCAGGAAGGCTCTAATGTTGCTCTAACTCCAAGCTTGCTCAGAGAACAATGGACCGCACCCTAGTGAATACTGAAGTGGGGAAGCCAGCTGCGGTCTAGGGTCCAAGAGGCAGAGAAGCAGGCAGGCAACTGCTAGAGGCAGAAGGCAAGGGGCCACTACAATCTCAGCCCCAGAGATCACATCTACCCATCCACCACCAAGTGAATAGCTGCGGGCCACTACCCATGTCTTCCTGGGATACTGAGTGGCTCAGATCTGCCAAGGGTGTCACAACCTGAGACCAACTTCCCTGGGGAAACTCACAACCTGCCTAAGACTGTGGCGACCCCTGGGTGGCCCAGCCGGGAACCCAAGTGGCGTGGCTCTGCCAAGGATCTCACAAACCAGGAGCACATCTGCTGGCAAGAGCACAACTCACCTCAGGCTGTGGCGACCCCCATGTGGCTCAGCCATGGTGAGCACTCCCCACACACCCCAGTGGCATCTGCAGGACCCTCCCTCTCCACAGCACGACTGAACAAGTGAGTCTGAATAAGCAGCCACTCTTGCCCCCTTGTGTCAGGGTGTCCCCTTGAGATCAGACACTGGAGAGAGACTTGTAAGCAGATGCCAGCCAAAAATCAAAGTGGAAGTGTGAGCAGAACAAAGAAGGGGGCTGCCCAAGAAGTGGCAGATGCAGCAGATCAAAATCTCACAATTAACCTGAGGCTGTGTGCCTCGGTGGCCACTGTGAACTGAGAGTAAAAAAGCTACAATGTGGAGCAAGGGAATATCTGTGTCTGAACTGACTTCACACTGCCCACAGCTGGTCCAGAGATCTTTCTAGATATATTGGAGGACCTTCTGAGTAGGCTAATCAACTGAAGCAGAAAAATAGAAGAATCACATGGACATTCCCCTTACTACCACCCTATATATATGTTCCACCTCCTATTTTTTAATTATTACTTTTCTCCCCATCTTTTTATTTCTCATATTGTCTTAATATGGTTCTTTATTACTCCTTTAATTTTTATTTTTATAGACTCCTTTTACATTTAAAAAATAAAAACCACTAAATTTTAAAAGTAAATTCTATATTTTTAAATATTTTGTTTGATATTTTGTTTTTGATATGGCACTTTTGAGAATCCAATTTTTATTCTAGGTTTTTAATTTTTGCTTTTTGATCTTTTATAATTAATTTTGTATATCTGAGAGTCTAATTTTTAGTTCCTATTTTCACTTAGGGTTTGACTATTGGCTTGATTGCTCTTTCTTCTTTTGACTCTCTCTTTTCTCTTTCTTTCCACCCCTTCCTTCTTTCTCCCTCTGCTCCTTTCTTCTCCTTTCCCTCTTCTCCCTTTTCTAGTTTCTCCCTCAGTCTAAGTCTGTAAATCCATTGCGTGTTCCTGACTGTTGAGAATTGTTTTACCATTAACCTAAGGGTTTTGTCTTCTGTGCTGTGTGGCCTGAGAAGTCTTGATGCACCCCAGAGGTAATAGATTCAATTCCAGACTTTGGGCCATCAGAGAACTCCTGACTGCTTGGAGCATTAATAAATGAGAGTCTGCCCAAAGGCCTCCACACTGACCCTGAGACCAAACTCCACCCAAAAGCCAGCAAACTCCAGTGCAGGACACCCCACACATATCCTTCAACAAAACAGGAACACAACCTTACACATTAACAAACAGGCTGCCCAAAGCCATACTAACCAATAGAGACACCAAAACTCTACCAGACATGAACTGCCCTTCAGAGAGGTAAGATCCAGCTCCATCCACCATAACACAGGTACAGGTCCCCCAACTAGGAAACCTTCACAAGGCCTTGGTCTAAGTCAACCCACAGGGGGCAAACTCCACAATTAAGAGTGACTATGACCTTCTAACCTGCAGAAAAGAGACCTCAAGCATAGCAAACTAAACAAAATGAAAAGACAAAGAAATATGCAGCTGGTGAAGGAATATGGTAAAAAACCCACCAGGTCAAACACATGAGGAAGAGATAGGGAGTCTACCTGAAAGAGAATTCAGAATAATGATAGTAAAAATGATTAAAAATCTTGAAAACAAAATGGAAGCTCAGGTTAATAGACTGGAAGAATAGATCAAGAAGATGCAACAAATGCTTAACAAGGACCAAGAAGAATTAAAGAATAATGAACAATGCAAAAACAGATTAAAAATACACGACAGGGAACCAACAGTACAGTAATTGAGGCAGAAGAAAAATAAGTGAGTTAGAAGACATAATGGAAATAACAGAAGCAGAGCAGAATAAAGAAGAAAAGAGGACAGCCTCAGAGACCTCTGGGACAACATTAAGTATTCCAACATTTGAATCATAGCCACCTCAGAAGGAGAAGACAAACAGAAAAGGCCTGAGAAAATATTTTAGGAGATTATAGCTGAAAAATTCCCTAAAATGGGGAAGGAAACAGCCACACACGTCCAGGAAGCCCCGAGAGTCCCATACAGGATAAAATCAAGGAGAAATAGGCCAAGACACATATTAATCAAGCTAACAAATTAAACACAAAGAACAAATATTAAAAGCAGTAAGGGAAAAGCAACAAATTATATATAATGGAATCACATAAGGCCAATAGCTGATCTTTCAACAGAAACTCTGTAGGCCAGAAGGAAATGACAGGATATACTTAAAGTGATGAAAGGGAAAAACCTACAACCAAAATTACTCTATCCAGCAACGATCTCATTTATACTCAAAGGAGAAATCAAAAGATCTGTAGATAAGCAAAAGCTAAGAGAATTCAGCACCAGCCAAACAAACTCTTCAGCAAATGCTAAAGGAACTTCTTTAGACAGAAAACACATAAAAGGCCTATAAAAACAAACACAAAACAATCAAATAAATGGTAATAGGATCATACCTATCAACAATTACCTTAAATGTAAATAAGCTAAATGCTCCAACCAAAATACACATAATAGCTGAATGCATTAAAACAACAATAACAAAAAGACATCTATATATGCTGTTTATAAGAGATCCACCTCAAACCTAGGGATATATATTGACTGAAAGTGTGGGGCTGGAAAAAGATATTCCATGAAAATGGAGACAAAAAAAAAAAAAAAAAGTGGAAGTAGCGATACTCACATCAGATAAAATATACTTTAAAATAAAGACCACTAAAAAAATAAAATAAAATAAAATAAAATAAAGACCACTATAAGAGACATAGAAGGCCACTACATAATGATCAAGGGATCAATCCAAGAAGAAGACATAACAATTATAAATACATATGTACCAAACATAGGAGCACCTCAATACATAAGGCAAATTCTAACAACTCTTAAAGGAGAAATAGACAGTAACACAATAATTGTGGGGGAATTTAATAACCCAGTCACACCAATGGACAGATTATCCAGACTGAAAGTTAAGGAAGTACAAGCTTTACATGATACATTAAACCAGCTGGCCTAATTGATATCTATAGTACATTTCACCAAACACAATAGATATCACTTTTTTCTCAAGTGTACCTGGAACTTTATCACGGTGGATCATCCTTTTGGCCACAAATCAAGCCTTTGTTAAACTTTAAAAATTGAAATCGTTTCCAGCATCTTTCCATATCACAATGCTGTAAGATTAGATATCAACTACATGAAAAAACAAAAAAACAAAAAAACACGGAGGCTCTACAACACACTTCTGTATAACCAACGGATCACTGAAGAAATCAAAAAGGAAATCAAAATGTGCCTAGAAACAAATGATAATGAAAACATGATAACTCAAAATCTATGGAATGCAGTAAAAGCAATACTAAGAGGGAAGTTTATAGCAATACAAGCCTACCACAAGAAACGAGAGACATGAAATAAACTTAACCTTACACATAAAGCAACTGGAAAATAGAAAAAAAAAAAAACCCAAAAAAGCAAAACAAAAAACCTCAATATTGACTAGAAGGAAGTTCAGTTCAGTTGCTCATTCGTTGTTGGTCCTTAATTGGACCGGAACCTGGTGGTCCGGAGTCGACAATGAGAGAGTGAAAGAAGGAAAGAGGCTAATAATCCCTGGGTTATGCAGCCAGCTTTCACACTCCAGGGAATCAGTCAGAAAGAGAGAGAAAGAGAGAGAGAGAGAGAGAAAGAAAGAAAGAAAGAAAGAAAGAAAGACAGACAGACAGAAAGACAGACAGACAGACACGGGGACCCAAGCTGACCCAAGCTCTGATGGAGCAAAGGTGTTTTAGTCAACATGGTGTGGGCATATGCACTATCTTACAAGGTAGTTAGTCTCAGCAAATATAAAGATTAAAATTCCAGACTTACAAAACATAGGGCGATCCCTATTAAAGAGAGAGTTGTAAACAATCCCTTTTACTGTATGGTTCATAAGAAGGAAGAGGGTACTTATCACCGTATTGAAAAACTAACGAAGGAGATGCCTGGATTCCTCAGCCCCGGGAAAAACTTGCTTTTCCTCTTAACTCCTGAATATTCAGGAATTAATAAGGAACAGAGGATTCCTGACAGAACCAAAACAGCACACAGGAAGCCTCCTGTTAAATGCTTCCTGACAATTTGTGTCCGACTCTTTGCGACCCTATGGACTATAGCACGAAAAGCTTGTCACCAACTCCTGGGACTTGCTCAAGCTCATGTCCATGGAGTCAGTGATACCATCCAAACATCTCATCCTCTGTCACCCACTTCTCCCACTACCTTCAGTCTTTTCCAGCATCAGGGTCTTTTCCAGTGAGTCAGTTCTTCCCATTAGGTGGACAAAGTATTGGAACTTTAGCTTCAGCATCAGTCCTTTGAATGAATATTTAGGACTGATTTCCTTTAGGATTGACCTGTTTGATCTCCCTGCAGTCCAATGGACGGACTCTCAAGAGTCTTCTCCAACACCACAGTTAAAAAGCATCTTTGCTGCTCAGTTTTCTTTATAGTCCAACTCTCACATCCATATATGACTACTGAAAAAACCAAAACTTTGACTAGACAGACCTTTGTTTGTGAAATAATGTCTCTTTTTTTTTTTATGCTGTCTAGGTTGGTGATAGCTTTTCTTCCAAGGAGCAAGCGTCTTTTAATTTCATGACTGCAGTCACCATCTGCAGTGATTTTGGAGACCAAAAAAATGAAGTCTCTCACTGCTTCCATTGTTTCCCCTTCTATTTGCCATGATAGGACCGAATGCCATGATCTTAGTTTTTTGAGTGTTGAGTTTTAAGCCAAACTTAAAGCCTTGTTTCACTCTCCTCTTTCACTTTCATCGAGAGCTTCTTTAGTCCTTCTTCACTTTCTGCCATAAGGGTGGTGTCATCAGCATATCTGAGGTTATTGGTATTTCTCCCTACAATGTTGATTTCAGTTTGTGCTTCATTTAGCCCAGCATTTCACATGATGTGCTCTGCATATACATTAAATAATCAGGGTGACAATATACAGCTTTGAAGTACTCCTTTCCCAATTTGGAAACAGTCTATTGTCCCATATCCGGTTCTAACAGTTGCTTCTTGATCTGCATATCAATTTCTCAAGAGGCTGGTCAGGTGGTCTGGTATTTCCATCTCTTTAAGCATTTTCCATAGATTGTTGTGATCCACACAGTCAAAGGCTTTGGCATAATAAATAAAACAGAATTAGATGTTTTCCTGGAACTCTCTTTCTTTTTCTGTGATCTAATGGATGTTGAAAATTTGCTCTCTGGTTCCTCTGCCTTTTCTAAATCCAGCGCAAACATCTGGAGGTTCACAGTTCATGTACTGTTGAATACTGGCTTGGAGAATTTTTAGCATTACTTTGCTAGCATGTGAGATGAGTGCAACTGTGCAGTAGTGTGAGCATTCTTTGGCATTGCCTTTCTTTGGGATTGGAATGAAAACTGACCTTTTCCAATCCTGTGGCCACTGCTGAGTTTTCCAAATTTGCTGGCATATTGAATGTAGCACTTTCACAGCATCATCTTTTAGGATTTGAAATAGCTCAATTGGAAAGCAGAATTTCATTCTGCTCCACTGCTCAGAGTGACCATCTTCAAAATGTCTGCAAACAATAAACGCTGGAGAGGGTGTGGAGAACAGGGAACCCTTTTACCCTGTTTGTGTGAATGCAAATTGATACAACCACTATGTAGAACAGTATAGATATTCCTTCAAAAACTAGGAATAAAGCTTCCATATGACCAAACATTCCCTCTTCTGGGCATACACCCTAAGGAAGCCATACTTGAAAAAGATACAGGGACCCCAGTGTTCATTGCACCACTATTTACAATAGCTAGTACATGGGAGCCACCTAGATTTCCATCAACAGATGAATGGATAAGGAAGTTGTGGTATACATACACAGTGGAATATTACTCAGTTATAAAAAGGGATGCATTTGGGTTTGTTCTAATGAGGTGGATGATCCTAGACCCTCTTACACAGAATGAAAAAAGTCATAAAGAGAAAGACAAATATTTTATATTAATGCATATATATAGAACCTAGAATGATAGTACTAATGATCCCAAGTGCAGGGCAGCAAAGGAGACACAAACATTAAAAAAAAAAACAAAAACAAAAACAGATATTTGGACACAGTGGGGGAAGGAGAAGTTGGAATGATTTGTGTGTGCTCGCTCAGTCATGTCCGACTCTTTGTGACCCTGTGGACTGTAGCCTCACAGGCTCCTCTGTCCATGGGATTCTCCAGACAAGAATTTTTTACGTTTCTTGCACTCGCAGGTGGGTTCTTCACCACTAGCGCCACCTGGGATAATTTGAGAGAATAGCATGGAAACATATATATTACCATATGTAAAATAGATAGCCAGTGGGAATTTGATGTATGATTCAGGGAACCCAAAGCCAGTGCTCTGTGACAACTTAGAGTGATGGAATGGGGAGGGTTGTGGGAAGGGGCTTCAAGAGGGAAGGGACACATGTATACCTATGGCCCATTCATTTTGATGTATAGCAAAACCCATTACAATAATGCTACACCGAAACATTACAATAAAAGTTTAAAGTTAAAGAGAGGATTCTAAAAGAAGCAGGAAAAAAAGCTAAGGGTTCCCATAAAGCTATCATCTGATTTCCCTATAGAAACACTCACCTGATTGGGCAGATCTTCTAGACAGAGAATCAAATAAGGCAATAATGGCTCTAAATGACACAATAGAACAGTTAGACTTAACTGATATTTTCAGTACACTACATCCTATAAAAGCAGGATATTCATTCTTTTTGAGTGCACACAGAGCATTCTCTAAGATTGAGCACATCATAAGGCACAAGGCTAACCTCAAAATATTTAAGAGTATAGAATTTAATTCAAGCATCTACTCTGACCACAGCAACATGAAACATGAAATCAACCACAGGAAAAGAAATGAGAAAAAAGTGATTACATGAAGATTAAATAGTATGCTACTAAGAAAACCAATGGGTTAACAAGAAAATGAAAAAGAAAATTGAAATATACCTTGAGACAAATGACAAGGAAAACACAACCATACAAAATCTATGGGATGCAGCAAAAACAAAACCTAAGGTCAGCAGAAGGAAGGAAATAAAAAAGATCAGGGAGAAAATAGATACAGTCAAAAATTTAAAAACAATATAAAAAAATCAATGAAAGCAAGAACTGGTTCTTTGAAAGGGCAAAAAAAAATTTAAAAACCTCTGTCCAGGCTCACCAAGAAGAAAAGGGAGAGAACCCAAATAAACAAAATAAGAAAGGAGACATCTCAACTGATACTACAGAAATACAAAAATACCATAAAAAATAGTATGAACAATTATATGCCAACAAATTTGACAAACTAGAAGAAATGGGAACATACAGCCCTCCAAAACTGAATCAGGAAGAAACATATAATTTGGAAATACCAGTCACTAGAAGTTAAATAGAATCTGTAGTTAAAAAAAAAGAAACTTCCTTCAAGCAAAAATTGAGGACCAGATGGCTTCACAGGCCATTTCTACCAAACATACAAAGAATAAATGATACCAATTCTTCTAGAACTATTCCAAAAGATTGAAGAACAGTGAGCACTTCTAACTACGTTCTATGAAGCCACTATCACCTTGATACCAAAAGCAAAGACACCACCAAATAAGAAAATTATAGACCAATATATTTGATGAATATAGATGAAAAGATTCTCCAGAAAAAGTTTGCAAATCAAATCCGACAACACAAAAAAGATCATACACCACAAACAAGTGGAATTAATCTCAGGTTTACAAGAAGGGCTCAACATATGAAATCAATCAATGTGATACACCACATTAATAAAGGAAAATTAAAAATTCACGTGTAATCTCAATACATGCAGAAAGAGCATTTGACAAAATTCAACATCCATTCATGATAAAAACTCTTATCAAAGTGGGTATAGAGAGAACATATCTCAACATAATAAGTGATATTTATGACAAATCCACAGCCAGCATAATACTGAATGGTGAAAAGCTCAAAACCTTGTTGCTAAAATCTGGAATAAGACAAGGATGCACACTTTCACCACTTCTCTTCAACATAGGTTTGGAAATCCTAGCCATAGCAATCAGGCAAGAAAAAGAAATAAAAGATATCTAGATCTGAAGGGAAGAGGTAAAATTGTCACTGTATGCAGATGATACAGTACTATATATAGAAAACCCTAAGGCCTCGACATAAAAACTACTAGATCTAATAAAGGAATTCAGCAAAGTATTATCATTATTATTAAAGTGTGGCAGAGATCTGAAAATGGATTTACTCTTAATTTTATAGATGAGAAAACATTTATTTAACAAATACTTTTTAAAAAAACATTTAAGCTCTGTTTATTGGAAAATAGATTCTTATATTTCTTTATAATTTAAAGTTCATCTTGTACTTTATCTTTTAAAAAAATTTTAATTGGACAACAGTTGCTTTTCAAGCTTGTGTAAGTTTCTGCCAGACAGCAAAATGAATCAGCCATAAGTATACATATAGGCCCTCCTTCTTGAGCCTTCTTCCCACCAGCCCCATGCCACTCATTTAGGTCATCACAGAGCACTGAGCTAAGTTCTCTTGTGCTATCCAGCAGCTTCCCACTAGCTATCTACTTTACACATAGTAGTGTATGTATGTTCCCCTGAAGAATGGCATAGCACTCCACTCCAGTATTCTTGCCTAGAGAATCCCATGAACAGAGGAGCGAGGGGGCTGCAATCCATGGATTCACAAAGAGGCAAACATGACTGAAGCAATGAGCACACATCCACGGTGTATAAATCATTGGCTTCCTCCCAATTTGTTCCCATTTCCAAAAGCCCATTGTATACATCTGCATGTCTATTCCTGCCCTGTAAGTAAGTACCACTTTTTATCAGTAACATTTTTCTAGATTCCATATGTATACATTAATATAAGAAATCTGTTTTTCTCTTTCTGACATTTCATTCTGTTTAACAGGCTCTAGGTTCATCCACCTCAGTTCAACTGATTTAATTTTTTTCCTTTTTTTTGGCTGAGCAACTTCCTGGTGGCTCAGAGGGTAAAGAATCTGCCTGCAATGTGACAGACCTGGGTTTGATCCCTGGGTCAGGAAGATCTAGAGAAGGGAATGGCAACACACTCTAGTATCCTTGCCTGGAGAATCCCAAGGACAGAGGAGTCTGGTGGACTACAGTCCATGGGGCTGCAGAGTCAGATATGAGTGAGTGACTAACATGGCTGAGTAACATTCCATTGTATGTATGTACCACATCTTCAATATCCATTCATCTGTTGATGGACATCTAGGGTGTTTTCCATGCCCTGGCTACTGTATATAGTGCTGCAATGAATATTGGGGTGCATAATCTATTTTGAATTATGGTTTTCTCAGGGTATATGCCCAGTAGTGGGATTGCTGGGTCACATAGTAGTTTTATTCCTAGTTGTTTTTTTTTTTTTAACTCTATAGTGTTCTCCATAGAAGGTGCATCAATTTATATCCCCAGCAAAAGAGTAAGAGAGTTCCCTATTCACCACATCCTCTCCAGCATTTATATTTTGCAGAGACTTTGATGATGGCCATTCTGACTAGTGTGAGGTGATGGTCATTCTGACCAGTAGTAGTTTTGATTTTAATTTCTCTAATAATGAGCAATGTTGAGCATCTTTTCATGTGCTTGTTGGCTATACGTGTGTCTTCTTTGGAGAGATGTCTATTTAGGCCTTCTGCCCATTTTTTGGTTGGGTTGTTAGTTTTTCTGATATTGAACTGCATGAGGGGCTCATATATTTTGGAGATTAATCCTTTGTCAGTTGTCTCATTTGCAATCATTTTCTCCTATTTTGAAAATTGTCTTTTCTTACTGTTTATAGTTTCCTTTTTTGGACAAAAGCTTTACATTTGATTAGGTTCCATTTGTTTATTTTTGTTTTTATTTTCATTACTTTAGGCTGTCTTTTCTCCATTGTATATTTTTGCCTCCTTTGTCAGAGATAAGGTGCCAGTAGGGGCATGGGTTTATCTCTGGGCTTTCTATCTTGTTCCATTGATCTATATTTCTGTTTTTGTTCCAGTATCATGCAGCCTTGATTACTGTAGCTTTACAGTATAGTCTGAAGTCAGGAAGGTTGATTCCTCCAGTTCCATTTTTCTTTCTTAAAATTGCTTTGGCTTTGTAGGGTCTTTTGTGTTTCCATAGAAATCGTAAAAAAATTTTTAAAAGTTCTATTAAAAATGTCATTGGTAATTTGGAAGGGATTGCATTGAGTCTGTATATTGCTGTGGGTTGTATAGTTATTTTCACAATATTGATTCTTCCAACCCAAGAAATTGATATATCACTCCGTCTGTTTGTGCCAAATTCCCCAAGCTAGGTTTGTGAACTGTGAACATCCAGATGTTCAAGCTGGATTTAGAACTGGCAGAGGAACCAGACTTCAAATGGCCAGCATCCATTGGCTCATAGAAAAAGCAAGAGAATTCCAGAAAAACATTTACTTCTGCTTCATTGACTATGCTAAAGCCTTTGACTATGTGGATCACAACAAACTGTGGAAAATTCTTAAAGAGATGGGAATACCAGACCACCTTACCTGCCTCTTGTGAAACCTCTATGCAGGTCAAGAAGCAACAGTTAGAACTGGACATGAAACAGTGGATTGGTTCCAAATTGGGAAAGGAGTGCATCAAGGCTGTATATTGTCACCCTGCTTATTTAACTTATATGCAGAGTACATCAAACGAAATGCCAGGCTAGATGAAGCACAAGCTGGAATCAAGATTTCCGGGAGAAATATCAATAATCTCAGATATGCAGCTGACACTGTCCTTATGGCAGAAAGCAATGGGAACTAAAGAGCCTCTTGATGATGGTGACAGAGCAGAGTGAAAAAAATGGGCTTAAAACTCAATATTCAAAAAAGGAAGATCATGGCATCTGGTCCCATCATTTCAAGGCAAATAGATGGGGAAGCAATGGTCACAGTGAGAGACTTTATTTCCTTGGGCTCCAACATCACTGCAGATGGTGACTGCAACCATAAAATTAAAAGATGCTTGCTCCTTGGGAGAAAACTTATGACAAACCTAGACAACATATTAAAAACAGAGACATTACTTTGCCAATTAGGGTCTGTCTTGTCAAAGCTATAGTTTTTCCAGTAGTCATGGTTGTGAGAGTTGGACCATAAAGAAAGCTGAGTGCCAAATAATTGATACCTTCAAACTGTGGTACCGGAGAAGACTCTTGAGAGTCCCTTGGAATGCAAGAAAATCAAGCCAATCAATCATAAAGGAAATCAGTTCTAAATATTCATTGGCAAGGCTGATGCTGAGACTCAAGCTCCAATACTTTGGCCACCTGATATGAAAAGTTGACTCTTTGGAAAAGACTCTGATGCTGGGAAATATTGAAGGCAAGATGAGAAGGAGAAAATAGAGGACTGATAGTTTATGATGAATGGTAAACGGTGCCACTGGATTCATGGTCTCCAAAGGAGAAGATTTAACTCTGGGACCAAGGACAGTCTCAGTCAATCAGAACTTTGTGTAGATTTTATTTAAAGTGAAATTGACAGGAAAAGCTTCTGACGTAGACATCACAGACATCACTCATTTAAGCAGGGTCTTATATACTTCTCAGCTAGCTGCTGGGAATAGATAAAAAAATACCTCAAGGCTATGAGAATTTTGTCCAGACCCTTTCCTGTAACATACATCCTGGAATGACATTAGCGTGAGATCACCCAGAAGGAACAAATTAACCCAGAACTCGAGGCTGTGGAAGTTTTTACCCACACCCCACACCTTCTCCCAAAGCATACATCTAAAGCTAAAAAAAAAAAAAAAAAAAAAAAAAAAAAAGGCATGTACTTGAACAAGAAATATTGATGCCTATCAATATTACTTGTCTAAAGTAAAAGAATGTGGGGAAAAAAAAAAAAGAATATTCACCTCCTACTTAAAGGGGCCTTAGGCTTGGAATTCTTATCAACCTGCCTAAGTTAACTCTCCCAAGGACAAGATGGTTGGGTGGCACCACTGACTCATGGACACGAGTTTGAGCAAACTCAGGGAGATGGTAAAGGACGGGGAAGCCTGGTGTGTTGCAGTCCATCTGATTGCAAAGAGCCAGACATAACTGAGCAACAACAACAACTGTTTGTGCCATCTTTGGTTATTTTCATCAGTATTTTATAGCTTTCTGCATATAGGTTCTTTTTCCTTAAGTAGGTTTCTTTGTTGTTCAGTTGCTAAGTCCTGTCTGACTCTGTGATTCTATGGACTGTAGGTTGCCAGGCTCCTCGGTCCATGGGGTTTTCAGGTAAGAATACTGGAGTGAGTTGCCATTTCCTTCCCAGGGAATCTTCCTGGACCAGGGGTTGAACTCTGGTCTCCTGCATTAGCAGATGGGTTCGTTACCACGGAGCCACTGGGGAAGCTCAGTTAGGTTTATTCCTAGGTATTTTACTTTTTGTTGTTGCAATGGTGAATGGGATTGTTTCCTTAATTTCTCTTTCTGATGTTTCACTGTTATTATATAGGAACATGATGAATTTCTGTGTACTAATTTTGTATGTTGTGACTTTGTTAAATTCATTTATTAGCTCTAATAATTTTCTGATGGTATCTTTAGGGTTTCTATGTATATTATAATGCTTTCTGCAAACAGTGAGAGTTTTACTTCTTCTTTTCCAATCTGGTTTCCATTTATTTCTTTCTTCTCTGCCAGCTGTGTGAGGATTTCCAAAACTGTGTTGAATAATGTTTCTCTGTTTCCTTAGAGTAGATTTTGAGAGGGAGATTGATGTTTTTGTGTTAAAACTACTGAGATTGTGGGATAGTGTTAAAGGACTGTGAGTTTAACCCATCCCAACTAACAAACATAGTAAGCCATCATAGAAGGTGGTTGCCTGTTGTCCGCGCTCAAGACTTTTAATGAAGTCATGATATACGATTATGAAGTCCAAATAATCCTCAATAAATTTAAATAAAAATCAATAAGATGATATATAGGAAGAAGGCAAATCTTGGGAGATATGATAATTGAGGCTACTCCAATTGTTCTGAGGGGTGAGGATAGTAAAAAATTTGTTTGTGACTATTATCACTTCTTTAGCCATGGAGAGGGTAGGAGTTAGGATTTAGGATAGTGTAAAATGTAGGAGGAAAGCTCTCAGATCTCTTACCTGGACACCAGGTGAACAGCTTATGGGAAAAGCAACTTCATCTTTATGTTGGACACCTATGTTAGATTTTCTTTCATGTATGTGTCCATATAGTTCAAAAGAAACATTTTTACAAGGTTTATTCCTTAAAAAATACTGTCTACTACACTCAAGATCCTATTCTACAGAGCCCTTACATTTTTAAATATTTCTTTTGGTTTTATTTTCATAACTCTATGTAACATGGCTATATTGCCACTTTTAAATTTTTCAGTTTTTGACCTTATCTTTGAGAAGATGGGCTTCCCTGGTAGCACAGAAGCTAGTTAATCCCTGCAATACAGAAGACCCCAGTTCGATTCCTAGGTTGGGAAGATCCCCTGGAGAAAGTATAGGCTACCCACTCTAGTATTCACAGGCTTCCCTGGTGGCTCAGATGGTGAAGAATCTGCCTGCAATGCAGGAGACCTGGGTTTGATCCCTGGCTTGGGAAGATCCCTTGGAGGAGGGCATGGGAGCCCACTCCAGTATTCTTGCCTGGAGAATCCCCATGGACAGAGGAGCCTGGTGGGCTACAGCCCTTGGGGACACAAAGAATTGGACAAGACTGAGTGACTAAGCCCGCTACAGCACAGCATGAGAAGATAGGGCTTCCCCGATGGCTCAGCATCCTGAGCCCTTACATTTTATCTCCCCTGAGGTGCAGGAGATGCAGGAGATGTGGGTTCAATCCATGGGTAGGGAAGATCCCCTGGAAGAAGTAATTGGAACTCATTCCAATATTCTTGCCTGGAGAATCCCATGGACAGAAGAGCCAGAAGGGCTACAGTCCCTAAGGTCACATAGAGTTGGAGATGACTGAGCACACATAGATGAACAGATGAATGATGAGAAGATAAAGTTTTAACTCACTCCTGATGTTGCCAACACACACACACACACACACACACACACACACACACACCCCATTTCCTCAACTCCAATGATGTTAATATAATTTTAACATATTTCAGTTTAAATTAGTATTTATTGCTTACCTCATTACTGTTATGTAAATTGTATACATAGATGAGTCAACTGGCATGCAGTTACTTTTGTTTGCATAAAATTTGTCCCTAAAGTTAACGGTGTTCTTTTCAGTTGCTTAGTTTCCTATGAATTTATCATTTATTCCAGACCTAAAACCCTCCCCAAATGTCTAAATCTCATTAAAGTACAATTCCATGATCCTATAGGAAGATTTCCAAGAGATTCAGGCCCACTTTTGTATCCTGGGGTTGTCCCAGCTGTGCCTGCCCTTCCCCTTCAGGGTCCTGAGAAAGACCTGGGCCCTGTCCACAGGGGACTTCACTACAGCCCAGAGGCCTGGGCATCATTACTGAATCCTCTCGTGTTGGTACAGCTCTTTTTCTAGTTGCTTCCTGAGAAAAGGGAAAAGTTTCTAACTTTATTCAATTCTTGTGCTTAATAGATTTTTCTTGGTTTAAATTTGGAAGCAATTTTCCTTCTGAACTTCAAAAGTTTTGCTGTGTTGTTTTCAACTTTCAGTTTTGTATTGTGAATTACAAAGCCCCTTTCATTTTTAATCCTTTTATCTGACATATTTTTTTTTTTCTCTTAGAAGCATAGGATGCTTACCAGAAATGTGATAGTTTTCAAGGTGTATTGCTGACCCTGCTTACAGTGCCAATTATCTCGCTGTATCTCACAGTGTGTACTGTTCGCTGAACCCACTGTAGACAAGACACAGCCTCAGAGGCTGGAAGAAAATGCAAGGAGCCGTAGGAACTGCAGATGCGTTTATTCTCTCCTGGCTGGTGCAGCAGCTGTAGCAGCAGACATAATATAATACAACATAACCACACAACCTCTCAGGGCTTTTCCAGGTGAAGCTTATGTATACTTACAGAACAAAAGCAGCCCGTGGCCAAGCGAGTACCTCCTGACATGCATGTGCAGTGCCATAAACGATCTCAGCTGCTACACAAGTGCACAGTCATTGTTTACAGAATGTGGGGTGAGGACATGAGAGCATGGGGCAAGAGCATGGTGCCCTCTTGTCAATTTTCCCACACGAGGTTAGGCTTGACTTTAAAAAATCTACTGTATTAGGTTTTTTACCAACCTTTTAAGTTCATGTCCTTTAATTTTGAGAAATTTCCTAGATCTGAAAAATCATCTTCTACTCTCTTTTGATGCTTGTTGCTTTCTTTTTCTTAAAAAACTTAATTATTTTGTTTTGATTAGAGGATAATTACTTTGCAATATTGTGGGTTTTTTTGGGTCATACATCAACATGAATCATCCACGGGTGCACATGTGTCCTCCCAGACCGAACCCTCCACTCACCTCCCTCCCTACCTCATTCCTCTGGGTTGTCCCAGAACACTGACTTTGAGTGCCCAAATTTATGCATTGAACTTGCACTTGTCATCTATTTTACACATGGCAATATATATGTTTCAATGATATTCTCTCAAATCATCCCACCCTCACCGACTGCCAAGAGTCCAAAAGTCTATTCTTTATATCTGTCTCTCTTTTGCTGCCTTGCATATAGGAATGCCATCGCCATCTCTCTAAATCCCATATGCTGCTGCTGTTGCTAAGTCACTTCAGTCGTGTCCGACACTGCAACCCCATAGACGGCAGCCCATCAGGCTCCGCCCATTCCTGGGATTCTCCAGGCAAGAACACTGGAGTGGGTTGCCATTTCCTTCTCCAATGCATGAAAGTGAAAAGTGAAAGTGAAGTCTGTCAGTCGTGTCTGACTCTCCACGACCCCATGGACGGCAGCCTACCAGGCTCCTCTGTCCATGGGATTTTCCAGGCAAGAGTACTGGAGTGCGTTGCCATTGCCTTCTCTGAAATCTCATATATATGCATTAATATATGGTATTGGTGTTTCTCTTTCTGACTTACTACACTCAGTATGATAGACTCCAGATTCATCCACTTCATTAGAACTGACTCAAATGTGTTCCTTTTTATAGCTGAGTAATATTCCATTGTATATATGTACCAAAACTTCCTTATCCAGTCATCTGCTGATGGACATCTAGGTTGCTTCCATGTCCTAGCTACTGTAAACAATGTTGCAATGAACACTGGGGTAATATGTCTCTTTCAATTCTGGTTTCCTCAGTGTGTATGTGCACAAGTGGGATTGCTGGGTTGTATGGCAGTTCTATTTCCACTTTTTAAAGGAATCTCCACTCTGTTCTCCATAGTGACCGTACCAGTTTGCACTCTAACCAACAGTGTAAGAGGTTCAATTTCGCCACACCCTCTCCACCATTTATTGTTTGTAGACTTTGATAGTGGTCATTCTGACCAGCATGAGATGATACCTCATTGTGGTTTAGAGTTGTATTTCTCTAGTAATGAGTGAAGCTTAGCATATTTTCATGTGTTTATTAGCCATCTGTAGGTCTTCTTAGGAGAAATGTCTGTTTAGTTCTTTTTCCCACTTTTTGATTGGGTTATTCATTTTTCTGGTATTGAGCTGTATGTGCTGCTTGTATATTTTGGAGATTAATTCTTTTTTGGTTGTTTCCTTTGCTATTATTTCTCCCTTCTGAAGGCTACTTTTCACCTTGCTTATAGTTTCCTTCATTGTGAAAAAGTTTTTAAATTTAATTAGGTCCCATTTGTTTATTTTTGTTTTTATTTCCATTACTTTCCATTATTTTCCACTTTATTTCCACCTCTTGGGAGGTGGATCATAGAGGCTCTTTCTGTGATTTATGTCAGTGTTCTACCTATGTTCTCCTCTAAGAGTTTTATAGTTTCTTGTCTTACATTTAGCTCTTTAATCCATTTTGAGCTTATTTTTGTGTATGGTGTTAGAAAGTGTTCTAGTTTCATTACTTTACATGTGGTTGACCTGTTTTCCCAGTACCACTTGTTAAACAGATTCTTTTCTCTATTGTATATTTTTACCTCCTTTGTCAAAGATAAGATGTCCATAGGTGTGTGGATTTATCTCTGGGCTTTCTATTTTGTTCTATTGATCTATATTTCTGTCTTTGTGCCAGTATCATACTGTCTTGCTGACTCTAGCATTGTAGGATAGTCTGAAGTCAGGCAGGTTGATTCCTCCAGTTTCCATTCTTCTTTCTCAAGACTGCTTGGGCTATTCGAGGTTTTGTGTGTTTCCATACAAATTGTGAAATTTTTTGTTCTAGTTCTGTGAAAAATACTATCGGTAGCTTGGTAGGGATTGCCTTGAATCTATAGATCGCTTTGGTTAGTATACTCATTTTCACCATATTCATTCTTCCAATCCATGAACATGGTATATTTCTCCATCTACTTGTGTCATCTCCAATTTCTTTCAACAGTGTTTTATACTTTTCTATATATAAGTCTTTTGTTTCTTTAAGTAGATTTATTCCTAAGTATTTTATTCTTTTTGTTGCAGTAGTGAATGGGATTGTTTCCTTAATTTCTCTTTCAATTTTTTCATTATTAGTGTATAGAAATGCAATGGATTTCTGTGTATTAATTTTATATCCCAAAACTTTATTATATTTATTGCTTAGTTCTAGTAATTTTATGGTGGTGTCGTTAGGGTTTTCTATGTAGAGGATCATGTCATCTGAAAGCAGTGAGAGTTTTAGTTCTTTTTTCCAATATGGATTCCTTTTATTTCTTTTTCTTCTCTGATTCCTGTGGCTAAGACTTCCAAAACTGTGTTGAATAGTAGCGGTAAGAGTGGGCACCCTTGTTTTATTCTTGATTTAGAGAAAATGCTTTCAATTTTTTTGCCATTGAGCATAATGTTTTCTGTGGGTTTGTCATATATGGCTTTTATTATGTTGAGGTACATTCCTTCTATGCCTGCTTTCTGGAGTGCTTTTACCATAAATGGGTATTGAGTTTTGTCAAAGGCTTTCTCTGCATCTATTGGGATAATCATATGGCTTTTATCTTTCAATTTGTTAATAGGTATATCACATTGATTGATTTGAGAATATTGAAGAATTCTTGAATCCCTGGAATAAAGTCCACTTGATCATGATGTATGATCTTTTTAATATATTGTTGGATTCTGTTTGGTAGAATTTTGTTGAGGATTTTTATGTTTATGTTCATCAGTCATACTGGCCTGTAGTTTGTGTGTGGCATCTTTGTCTGGTTTTGGTATTAGGGTGATGGTCATCTCATAGAATGAATTTGGGAGTTTACCCTCCTCTGCAATTTTCTGGGAGAGTTTGAGTAGGATAGCTGTTAGCTCTTTTCTAAATTTTTAGTAGAACTCACTTGTGAAGATATCTGGTAATGGGCTTTTGTTAGTTGAAAGATTTTTGAATTAGGTTTCAATTTCTGTGTTTGTGATTGAACTTGTCAAATTTTCTATTTCTCCCTGATTCAGTTTTGTAAGGATATACTTTTCTAAGAATTTGTCTGTTTCATCCAAGTTGTCCATTTTATTGTCTTATAGTTGCTCATAGGCTACTCTCTAATAATCTTTTGTATTTCTGTGTTGTCTGTCATGATTTCTCCATTTTCACTCCAAATTTTATTGATTTGATTCTTCCCCTGTTTTTTCTTGATGAGTCTGGCTAATGGCTTATCTATGTTGTTTACCTTCTCGAAGCACCAGTTTTTAGTTTTGTTGATCTTTGCTATAGTCTTCTTTGTTTCTTTTTCATTTATTTCTGCTTTGATTTTTATGATTTCTTGCCTTCTACTAATTTTGGTGTTTTTTCTTTCTTTTTTTTTTCTAGTTGCTTCAGGTGTAAAGTTAGGTTTATCTGATGTTTCTCTTGTTTCTTGAGGTACGGTTGTATTGCTATGAACCTCTCTCTTCTCTTAGCACTGCTTTTTACTGAATTCATAGGTATTGTGTTGTCGTGTTTCATTATCATTTGTTTCTATGCATTTTTTTAAATTTCTTCTGTGATCTGCTGGTTATTCAGAAGTGCATTGTTTAGCTTCCATATGTTTCTGTTTTTTATAGTTTTTTTTTCTTTCTGTAGTTGATAAGCAATCTTACCACATTATAATCAGAAAAGATGCTTGAAATTATTTCAATTTATAAAAATTTACCCTGGCTCAGTCAGTTATCCGTTCATTCATTCAGTTGTGTACAACTCTTTGAGACCCCATGGACTGCGGCATGCCAGGCTTCCCTGTCCATCACCAACTCCTGGAGCTTGTTCAGACTCATGTCCATTGAATCAGTGATTCCATCCAACCATTTCATCCTCTGTTGTCCCCTTTTCCTCCTGCATTCAACCTTTCTCAGCATCAGGGTCTTTTCCAAAGAATCATTTCTTTGCATCAGGTGGCCAAAGTATTGGAGCTTCAGCTTCACAGTCCTTCCAAAGAATACTCAGGACTGATTTCCTTTAGTAATGACTGGTTTGATCTCTGTGCAGTCCAAGGGACTCTCAAGAGTCTTCTCCAACATCACAGTTCAAAAGCATCAATTCTTTGGCACACAGCTTTCTTTATGGTTTAACTCTAATATCCATACATGGCTACTGGAAAAACTACAGTTCAAAAGGCATCAATTCTTTGGCACACAGCTTTCTTTATGGTCTAACTCTCACATCCATACATGGCTACTGGAAAAACTATAGTTCAAAAGCATCAATTCTTTGGCACTCAGCTTTCTTTATGGTCCAACTGTCACATCCATACATGACTATTGGAAAAACCATAGCATTGACTAGATGGACCAAGGCTAGATGTGGCCTAATATGTTGCATCCTGGAAAGTGTTCCTTGTGCACTTGAGAAAAAGGTGAAATCCATTGTTTTGGGGTGAAATGCCCTGTAGATATCAGTCAGGTCTAACTAGTCCATTGTATCCTTGGACTGCAAGGAAATCCAACCAGTCCATCTTAAAGGAGATCAGTCCTAGGTGTTCATTCGAAGGACTGATGCTGAAGTGGAAACTCCAATACTTTGGCTACCTCATGCGAAGAGTTGACTCATTGGAAAAGACCCTGATGCTGGGAGGGTTTGGGGGCAGAAGGAGAAGGGGACGACAGAGGATGAGATGGCTGGATGGTATCACCGACTCGATGGGCATGAGTTTGAATGAACTCTGGCAGCTGGTGATGGACATGGAGGCCTGGCGTGCTGCGATTCATGGGGTTGCAAAGAGTCAGACACGACTGAGTGACTAAACTGAACTGAACTGAGTCCATTGTATCATTTAAAGCTTGAGCTTCTTTGCTAGTTTCCTGTTTGTTTGATCTGTCCACAGGTGTGAGTGGGGGTATTAAATTCCCCCACTATTATTGTGTTACTGTTAATTTCCCCTTTCATACTTGTTAGCATTTGCCTTATATATTGAGGTGCTCCTATGTTGGGTGCATATATATTTATAATTGTTATATCTTCTTCTTGGATTGATCCCTTGATCATTATGTAGTGGCCTTCTTTGTCTCTTATCATGGTCTTTATTTCAAAGTTTATTTTGTCTGATATGAGTATTACTATTCCTGCTTTCTTTTGGTCTCCATTTGCATGAAATATTTTTTCCAGCCCCTCACTTTCAGCCTGTATATGTCCATAGGTTTGAGGTGGGTCTCTTGTAGGCAGCATATATAGGGGTTTTGTTTTTGTATCCATTCAGCCAGTCTTTGTCTTTTGGTTGAAGCATTTAACCCTTTTAACTTTAAGGTAATTATTAATAAGTGTGAACATGTTACCATTTACTTTGTTCTCTTAGGTTCATTTTTGCAAAGTTGTTCTGTGTTTCCTGTCTAGAGAAAATCCTTTTACATTTGTTGAAGAGCTGGTTTGAGGGTGCTGAATTCTCTCAGCTTTAGTCTGTAAAGCTTTTGATTTCTCTTTCATGTCTGAACGAGATCCTTGCTGGGTAGAGTAATTTTGGTTGTAGATTTTTCTCTTTCATCACTCTTTGTATGTCCTCCCATTCCCTTCTGGCCTGAAGAGTTTCTATTGAATGATCAGCTGTTATCCTTATGGGGATCCCCTTGTGTGTTATTTGTTGCTTTTCCCTTGCTGCTTTTAATGTTTGCTCTTTTTATTTACTTTTTGTTAGGTTGATTAATATGCACCTGGGGGTGTTTCACCTTAGATTTACTCTGTTTGGACCTCTGGGTTTCTTGGACTTGGGTGGCTGTTTCCTTCCCCATTTTAAGGATGTCTTCAACTATTATCTCCTCAAGTATTTTCTCATGCCCTTTCTTTTTGTCTCCTTCTTCTGGGACACCTATGATTCGAATGTTGGAGCATTTAATGTTGTCTCGGAGGTCTCTGAGGTTGTCCTCATTTGTTTTTATTCTTTTTTCCTCTCTGCTTCATTTATTTACACCATTCTATCTTCCGCCTCACGTATTCTCTCTATCTCTCAGTTATTCTCCTGTTGGTTCCCTCCAGAATGTTATTGCATTGTTCATTGTTGATTGACTCTTTTTTATTTCTTCTAGTTCTTTGTTAAACATTTCTTGAATCTTCTCAGTCCTTGTCTCTAGTCTATTTATCTGTAACTCCATTTTGTTTTCAAGATTTTGAATCATCTTTAGTATTATTATTCTGAAGTCTTTTTCAGGTAGATTCACTATTTCCTCTTCTTTTGTTTGGTTTGCTGGATTTTTATCATGTTCTTTCACCTACTGGATATTTCTATGTCTTTTACTTTTGTTTAGCTTGTTGCAAGGTTGTGGTTCCTCTTAATTGTGGTGTCTGCTCCATGTGGGTGGGGTTGGACCAGTGGCTTTTCAAAGTTTACTGGTTGGGAGAACTTGTGTCTGTGTTCTGGAGGTTGGAGCTGGATCTCTTCTCTCTGGAGTGCAATGAAGTGTCCAGTAGTGAGTTTTTGGGTGTCTATGGGTTTGGTATGGCTTTGGGCAGCCCATCTTTTAATGTTCAGCATTGTGTTTCTGTTTTGCTGGATAATTAGTATGGTATGTCTTTCACTGGAACTTGATGGCTCTTGCGTGGAGCTTGGTTTCATTGTAGGCAAGAAGACTTTTGCGTGGGCTCTTGTCTGTTAATATTCCCTGCAATCAGGAGTTCCCTGAAGTTCTAAGGTTCTGGAGTTGTGCCTCCTGCCTCTGGGTTTTGGTCCTCCTCTTACAGTAACCTCAAGACTTCTCCATCCATACAGAGAAGAATATAAAACCCCTAGGTTAATGGTGAAACAGCTCTCCAAAGTCAGAAACACACAGAGAGATTCACAGAGTTATATAGAGAATAGAAGAGGAAGGAGAGAGATAGAGGTGACCAGGAGGAGAAAAGTGAGAGTCAAAAAGGGAGAGAGCAATCAAGCCGTTAATCAAATCTCCAAGTGAAAATGGATTCTGAAGATTCAATTCTTAAAGGTCAAAAATTCATAGCAAATACCAAAAAGCAATAAGAAAAAACCTAGAATAGAGTTTAGACTATCAAAAACACAGTACAAAAAATGCAACACTAAGGAAATCACAAAAATTAAAAGAAATGTATATGGAATTTGTTTTTAAAAAACAGTTTTTTAAAGAAAAGTAATTGATATAAAAATGAAAGTTAAAGGAGAAATAAAGAAGTATTTTTTTTTTAATTTAAAAAGTGATAATAGTAAGAATATATTTAGAAATTTCTCTGGAGTTGCTGTGGGTATGTGGGGGTTACTTCAGTATCAGATAGTCCCTTGTTCAGGCTTGTGCTTGTTCTCAAGGTCTGTAGTTGCCCCTTGTCGGGAAGCATTTAACAGGAGGCTTCCTGTGTACTGTTTTGGATCTGTCATGAATCCTCTGTTCCTTATTAATTACAGAATATTCAGGAATTAAGAGGAGAGGCAAGCCTCTCCTGAGGCTGAGGAATGCATGCATTTCCTTCCTTAGTTTTTCCAAAGGGTGAAAAGTAACTATTCACGACTCTCTTTTGATATAGACCGCCTTTTGGCCTTATGCCCTCTATTCCTCCTTGCTTCCTTGGTAAACTTAAGTCTGGTCTCTTGATCTTTATCTAAAGAAGCTACTGGTATATATACTCTTACAGAATTCAATAAAGCACCCTTGTTCCAACAGAGCTTGGGGCCCCGTGTCTTTCTTTCTCTCTCTCTTTCTGGCTGATTCCCTGGAGTGCAAAGGCCAGCTGCATAACCCAGGGGATACTAGCCTCTTTCCTTCTTTCACTTCTTATCGTCGACTCTGGACCACCAGGTTCTGGTCTATTAAAGGACCCCAACAGCCCCTCAACTGTGCAGCCTCAGCGTTAACTGCAGGGTTTTAATCTGTTGCACCTGTCACTGTGAGGGCAGTTGCCCCTGCTTTGTTTATTTTGACTTCCTCTGTTTGCAAGTCTCCAGTATCTAATTTCCACCTGACATGAGGGGCGAAGGTGGCCACTTATCCAGGCTCATTTGTTCCGCTGTGCTCTGGAATAGGAGGAACACTGCAGGCAAACACTGCTGTCATGGGTGGGGAGTGCTCACAGTGGATGGACCACACTGGGTGTGCCTCAGCCCAAGGCAGCTTGCACCCCCCAGATCCACACTGCTCAGGCTCCAGGGTGCTCTGCAAGCACACTGTCCCAAGTGTGCCCTGTGTTTCGTGCACTTCCCAGGTCTCTCAGCCGCTCAGGCTCTTGATTACCCTGCAAAGCCACAGAGCCCAATGGGCTGTGTTTTGTGCCCTTCCCAGGTTCAAGATGCTCAGGTGACCAGGCACTTGGCAAGAACACTGTCCCAGGTGGGCTGTGTGTCTTATGCCCCTCCCCAGTCCTGGCTGCTCTGTTTCCTGGATGCATCACAAGGGCACAGTCCTAGCAGTGCCGTGTATCTCCTCTGGGGAGCTGATCTCAGGCTGTGACCCTCCTGGTGGATGTGAACTGTCCAGGATCCCAGGAAGATGTGGTTAGCAACTGGCAGCCTGCTCACAGGTTGGTGGAAAATGCCATCTCTGGGGCCAAGAGTGCAGCGACCCCTTGCTTTCCACCTGCCTCTCTGCCTCCAGGGAGGGAGGATCCTAAATGGCAGTGGGCTTGCTCTCCTTTGGTATTCTCTAAGGCACAGTCCTTTGTTCTGTGAGCACTCCAGGTGTCACCATGTGGCATTAGAGCTGTTCAAGTGAAAGGCCCCCCCCTTTTTTTTTTGGTCCTTCTGGCGATCCCACAGTTTGGCTATGTCACATTAGGCCCCTCATATTGTTCTCAGGGCATTCAAGTCTGGTCCCTACTCTAAGGACCAATGATGCAGCCCATGCCTCCCTGCCCAGCCCCCATTTGCTTCTGGCCATCACAATCATCTGAGCTGCTTCTCCACTAGCAGTTGCAGTTAGGTGCATATTCTGTCTTTTTTTTTTTTTTTTTTCTAGTTATGTTGTCCTCTGAGATTCCAAAGCTCCCCGCTGACACATCTGTGAGAGGGTTTCCTATTGTGTGGAAGCTTCTCCTTCATGACTCCTTTCCCAGGATGGGTCTCCTTCCATAAATCCTGTCTTTATTTTCATCTTTTATATTTTGTCCTACCTCCTTTTGAAGAGAATGGGTTTCTTTTCTGGGTGTCTGGTGTCCTCTGCCAGCGTTCAGAAGTTGTTCTGTGGAAGTTGATCCACAGTCAAATGATCTTTTGAAAAATTTGTGGGGGATGAACTAGTCTCCCCATCCTATCCTTCTGCCATTTTGGGACCACCCACACTCTTGTTGCAACTCCTTTTACATGATCATTGGTCCTCCTGAATTGATCCTTTAATTTTCTTATCTTTTCTCTCCTGTTATCTATACATTATCCATACATATGACTTTTTGTTCTACATTCAGGGATATTTCCTAATCTTATTTTCTAACACTATTTTTTTTTGAGTTTTCTGGATTTTTAATTTTAATTTATAAGAATTACAAGGATTCGTGCCTTAAAAGAAATCAACATCTTGTTCTTGTTTCATGGATACAGCATTTTCCCTTTTATCTCTAATAGTTCAATGATTCTAGTAATACTAGTTTTTTTTTTTTTTGTTGTTGTTATTACTGGCGTTTTATTCCCCTGTATGGTTTCTCTTTTCTTTAAGTAGGGTTTTTCCATATTGGTAGGTTTTCATTTTTATCTTTGATATAAGAAGTCATATAATTACAGATGTAAGTAGTCAGATACCTATTCATTCTTGCTGTCTGCTCATATTTAAGATATGACACCAAGATAATGTTTGGGATATTCATGAATGAATTGTGGGCTTTACAAAGTACAAATAAGATGGACACCTTCACTGGGGAGCCCCGGATCTCATTGTGGGTTTTCAGAATCGCTGCAGAAATTTTTCTATCTCCTGTCTAGAATTATTGAACTGTCTTACAGATTTCTGGGTATAAAGTAGAGAACAGGTTGAAAACCTCAACATTCAGTGTATAGTCACTTAATGTCCCTATTTTTAGAAGCATGCTCCATTCACCTGCTCAACTGTTTTAGGAGTTCTTAGTCAAGTGACACCCAATGTTCTTCCTCTGTGAAGATAAGCTGGTGGGCTTCTGCTGAGCTTATCTGGTTGTGTGGATTGTGTGTATATACACAGGGAGAAGGGATAGCTGGTAAATTACGGTTTCTTAAACAGGTTTCTTTCTTTCTTTTTTTTTTTTTTTTAGCCAATTCTGTTAATTATGTACTTTCCTTTCCAAGGCAATTTTCAAAGCAAATTGCTAGCTGGGTAGTTCTGAGAATACTTCAAGTCTAAGATTCTTCTCTGATAAAATGAGAATAATATTTCCAGTTGTGTATAAAGGCATCTTGCACAGAGTAAACACATAGGAAATAACCAAAAGTTGTTGGCTATTTGGATGTCAGCTTAATACAGACTGGTATTCAGTGACATTGTATCCCAATAATCACAACAACCTATACAAGAAAGTATGTATTTAAATTTTGTTTATATCTTGCTGGAAGCTGGAAGTCAATAGTCTCCTTAAACTTGTAGAATACAGCAAGGTACTCATTCTAGGCACACGTGTCTGGGACCTTACCAGTGTGTCCGCATTTGAGAAGCAATCCAAATATGCGATGAGAGTTGCCAATGAAACCCCACACCAGTATCATCAGCACCTGTAAGGTGAACTGTTATAAATCTGCTGTTTGCTTTTTTTCAAGCCAAGTTTATAAAGGTCTTTTGGGTTAGTTATTGCAACTAGTGTGTAAACATACCTAAGCCAGGAATATTCACTTTAATAATGCCAGTAAAATAACTGTGCAAAATTATGCATGGTTGAAGGATTTCCCCTTAGGGTCACTAGGATAAATATTGAGTATGACAAGCAGTGACTTCACTTCAGTTCAGTCACTAAGTCGTGTATGACTCTTTGTGACCCCAAGGACTGCAGCATGCCAGGTCTCCCTGTTTATCACCAAATCCTGGAGCTTGCTCAAACTCATGTCCATCGAGTCAGTTATGCCATCCAACCATCTCATCCTCTGTTGTGCCCTTCTCCTCCTGCCTTCAATCTTTCCCAGCATCAGGGTCTTTTCTAAGGAGTCAGGTCTTCTCATGAGGTAGCCAAAGTATTGGAGCTTCAGCATCAGTCTTTCCAATGAATATTCAGGACTGGTTTCCTTTAGGATAGACTGGTTAGATCTCCTTGCTGTTCAAGGGACTCTCTAGAGTCTTCTCCAACACCACAGCTCTAAAGCATCAATTTTTGGCGCTCAGTTTCTTTATGGTCCAACTTGCACAACCATACATGACTACTGGAAAAGCCATAGCTTTAACTAGATGGACCTTTGTCAGCAAATTAATGGCTTTGTTTTTAATATGCTGTCTAGGATGGTGATAGCTTTTCTTCCAAGGAGCAAGTGTCTTTTAATTTCATGGCTACAGTTACCATCTGCAGTGATTTTGGAGCCCCCCAAAATGAAGTCTCTACAGTTACCATTGTTTCCCTACCTATTTTCCATGAAGTGATGGAAACAGATGCCATGATCTTGGTTTTTTGAATGTTGAGTTTTAAGTCAGCTTATTCACTCTTCCCTTTCACTTTCATAAAGAGGCTTTTCATTTCTTCTTCGCTTTCTGCCATAAGGGTGGTGTCATCTGAATATCTGAGGTTACTATATTTCTCCTAGAAGTCTTGACTGTAACTTGTGCTTCATCCAGCCCAGCATTTTGCATGATGTACTCTGTATATAAGTTAAATAAACAGGGTGACAATATACAGCCTTGAAGTATTCCTTTCCCAATTTGGAACCAGTCTGTTGTTCCATGTCTGGTTCTAATTGTTGCTTCTTGACCTGCATACAGATTTCTCAAGAGATTGGTGAGGTGGTCTGGTATTCCCATCTCTAGGAGTTTTCCAGTTTGTTGTGATCCACACAAAGGCTGTGGCATAGTCTATAAAGGAGAAGTAGATGTTTTTCTGGAGCTCTCTTGCTTTGTCTATGATCCAATGGATGTTGGCAATTTGATCTACGGTCCTTCTGCCTTTTTTAAATCCAGTTTGAACATCAGGAAGTCCACAGTTCATATACTGTTGAAGCCTGGTTTAGAGAATTTTGAGCATTACTTTGCCAGTATGTGAGATAAGTGCATTTGTGTAGTAGATTGAACATTCTTTGGCATTGCCTTTCTTTGGGATTGGAATGAAAACTGACCTTTTCCAGTCCTGTGGCCACAGCTGAGTTTTCCAAATTTGCTGGCACCACTTTAACAGCATCATCTTTTAGGATTTGAAATAGCTCAACTGGAATTTCATCACCTCCACTTGCTTTGTACATAATGATGCTTCCTAAGGCCCACTTGACTTTGCATTCCAGGATGTCTGACTCTGGGTGAGTGATCACACCATTGTGGTTATCTGGGTCATGAAGATCTTTTTTGTATAGCTCTTCCATGTATTCTTGCTACCTCTTCTTAATATCTTCTCCTTCTGTTAGGTCCATACCATTTCTGTCCTTTATTGAGCCCATCTTTGCATGAAATGTTCCCTTGGTATCTCTAGCAAGCAGTGACTAGACACCAACAATGAACTTTGGGGAAAATTGGGGTAAAGATATTTGGGGAAAATTGAGTAGAAAATGCCAGTCTAGTATGTCTCAAGTTAACCCCACTGAAAAGTCTCCAAACTTTAGTCCTCAGATTCATTTAAAGGCATTACAATAAACCTACATTGTTGGCCTTCCACGGGGTTGTTTGCTGATTTCAAGCAGAAGGTTGGACAAGGATTGGCTCTAAGTGCATTCTGGGCTTCCCTGGTAGCTCAGCTGTTAAAGAGTCTGCCTGCAATGTAGGAGACCCTAGTTTGATTCCTGGGTCGGGAAGATCCCCTGGAGGAGGGATTGGCTACCCACTGCAGTATTTATGGGCTTCCCTCATGGCTCAGATGGTAAAGAATCCACCTGCAATGAGGGAGACCTGGGCTCGATCCCTGGGATAGGAAGATCCCCTGGAGGAGAGCATGGCAACTCAGTCCAGTATTCTTGCCTGGAGAATCCCTGTGGACTGAGGAGCCTGGTAAGCTGCAGTCCATGGGGTTGCAAAGATTTGGACATGACTGAGTGACTAAGCACAGCACTAAGTGCATTCTAGGATGTTCAGCTTCCCACCATGGCTTGTTCATGGCAGTTCCTAGGGAAGGTAAGCAAATGTATGAAACCACACCACACAATCCACCACACTTACAAGTTCCCCTAAAACTCCAGTTACTAGAATTTGTATAAACCTGCATTTTAAAAGACTGTTAATCTTTTCTGAAGTATTATCTGAGTCAAATTGTTCCATTCATTGTCTTGGGAACCTTCTAGGTGGGATGAAATCCCCATGGGCTGAAGCCCCAAGACAGGGCTCAGGCAACTTCCCTGTCTTGATTTCCACCCATTTTTCTAGACTTTCATGCACTTCTAAGATGGCATGCTCCCATTCAGTTGCTTCAGTTAAACCTCCCCTATGAACATTACACATTCCAGGCTCTTCCACTCCTGAATTTCTGAAAGATTTGACAATTTGAACTGCTGAAAATGTAACATCTGCACCTCACTGATTTGACTGGCCTGTGGTCCAGTAAGAGGACTAGGAGGGAATGAATTTTGTGAGGTTTTACAAGACAATTGAATGAGTGAGAGACCCTTCAGTGCAGGGATTTATCTGTGTTAATTCTTTCCTATTACCTGGCACAGAACGTACTCCACTGATTTTTGGCAATAATGACCATGATCATTGGTGTTAACTTGACCTGAGCCCTAGAGAGATGATTTTACAAGGACTTAAGAGGAAGAAAGCTTCCCTTCTAAGAAATGGAATGGAGTGAAAGCTCTTTTATTTGGGAAGAAATTGTTCTATTCTCTTAATGTCAAATTCTTTATTTAATGTCAAATCACTTTATTTTAGCTTGTAACTTACCTAAACATAAGACTAAAATATTTGTGCTACCCAAAGAATTAAAAAAATAGAGACTAAGCTATGAGAATAGAACTAATTATAGGTTTGTGTGTACTGCTTTGGCTTTCCAGGTGGCTCAATGGTAAAGAATCCACCTGTCATGCAAGGAGACACAGGACATGCTGGTTCAGTCCCTGAGTTGGGAAGATCTCCTGGAGGAGGAAATGGCAACTCACTCCACTATTCTTGCCTGGAAAATCCCATGGACAGAGGAGCCTAGTAGGCTACAGTCCATAGGTCGCAAAGAGTCAGACATGACTGAGCAACTTCACTTTTTTCCTTTCTTTCCAGTATTTTTGCCTGGAGAATCTCATGGAATCTGATGGGTTACAGTCCTTAGGGTCCTTATGGGCTACTAAGCATTCACACACATGGACTGCCTTTCCTTCCTTCTAAGACCTGAAGCTTGCAAGGTCTTCTAATTCTCTCGGAGTCTGCTTTATACCTTCATTAACTGCAACCACAGCACTCAACTGCATTGTGCACATATACTTTTTTTTTCCTTTAGTGGATCAAATAAGCACCATTATCATTAGCACAGATCAATGAAGAAGTGATTCTCATTTTTGTCCTAAAGCATGTTTCTCATATTGTTTTAGTCCTTAATCTTAGATGAAACTACAAACCAAACAAACCAAGACATGCAACCTTCTATGTCATGGGCTGCCTGGATTTAAATCTAAGTGCAGATTTGAGAAATCAATGACCGAAAATTTTTTGGACTTTTTAAAATGCAAATTTTCACATATTATTGGAAAATTATTTTAACATGGCTATATTTATTACATATGATTAATTCAGGGTCACTTTTTCCACTTTGTGTGTTCCAAAATTTATGGAAATCAAAGAAAAATTGATTTTTCAAAAATTCCCCAAATTTATGAAAATCAAAGAAAAACACTTGGACATCATCAGATGGCCAAGACCAAAATCAGATTGATTATATTCTTTGCAGTCAAAGATGGAAAAGCTCTATACAGTCAGCAAAAACAAGACCGGGAGCTGACTGTGCCTCAGATCATGAACTCCTTCTTACCAAATTCAGACTTAAATTGAAGAAAGTGGGTAAAACCACTAAACTATTCAGGTATGACCTAAATTAAATCCCTTATGGTTATATAGTAGAAGTGAGAAATAGACTTAAGGGACTAGATCTGATAGAGTGCCTGATGAACTATGGATGGAGGTTCATAACACTGTATAGGAGACAGGGATCAAGACCATTCCCAAGAAAAAGAAATGCAGAAAAGCAAAATGGCTGTCTAAGGAGGCCTTACAAATAGCTGTGAAAAGAAGAGAAGCAAAAAGAAAATGAGAAAAGGGAAGATATTCCCATTTGAGTGCAGAGTTCCAAAGAATAGCAAGGATAGATAAGAAAGCCTTCCTCAGCGATCAATGCAAAGAAATAGAGGAAAACAGTAGAATGGGAAAGACTAGGGATCTCTTCAACAAAATTAGAGATACCAAGGGAACATTTCATGCAAAGATGGGCTCAATAAAGGACAGAAATGGTAGGGACATAACAGAAGAAGAAGGTATTAAGAAGAGGTGGCAAGAATACACAGAAGAACTATACAAAGCAGATCTTCATGACCCAGATACACGATGGTGTGATCACTCACCTAGAGCCAGACAGCCTGGAATATGAAGTCAGTGGGCCTCAGGAAGCATCACTGAGAACAAAGCTAGAGGAGGTGATGGAATTCCAGTTGAGCTATTTCAGGTACTAAAAGATGACACTGTGAAAGTGCTGCACTCAATATGCCAGCCAATTTGGAAAACTCAGCAGTGGCCACAGGACTGGAAAAGGTCAGTTTTCATTCCAATCATAAAGAAAGGCAATGCCAAAGAATGCTCAAACTACTGCACAATTGCACTCATCTCACACGTTAATAAAGTAATGCTCAAAATTCTCCAAGCCAGGCTTCAGCAATACATGAACTGTGAACTTCCAGATATTTAAATGGGTTTTAATAAAGGCAGTGGAACCAGAGATCAAATTGCAAACATTCACTAGATCATGGAAAAAGCAAGAGAGTTCCAGATAAACATGTATTTCTGCTTTATTGACTATGCCAAAGCCTTTGACTGTGTGGATCACAACAAACTGTGAATTTTGTCACAACAAAATTCTTCAAGAAATGGGAATACCAGACCACCTGACCTGCCTCTTGAGGAATTTGGATGCAGGTCAGGAAGCAACAGTTAGAACTGGACATGGAACAACAGACTGGTTCCAAACAGGAAAAGGAGTACATAAAGGCTGTATACTGTCACCCTGCTTATTTAACTTATATGCAGAGTACATCATGAGAAACACTGGGCTGGAAGAAGCACAAGCTGGAATCAAGATTGTCAGGAGAAATATCAATAAACCTTAGATATGCAGATGACACCACCCTTATGGCAGAAAGTAAAGAAAAACTGAAGAGCTTCTTGATAAAAGTGAAAGGAGAGAGTGAGAAAGTTGGCTTAAAGCTCAACATTCAGAAAACTAAGATCATGGCATTTGGTCCCATCACTTCATGGCAAATAGAAGGGGAAACAGTGGGAACAATGGCTGACTTTATTTTGGGGGGGCTCCAAAATCACTGCAGATGGTAACTGCAGCCATGATATTAAAAGATGCTTGCTCCTTGAAGGAAAGTTATGACCAACCTAGACAGCATATTAGAAAGCAGGGATGTTACTTTGTCAACAAAGTTCCATCTAGTCAAGGCTATGGTTTTTCCAGTAGTCATGTATGGATTCGAGAATTGGACTATAAAGAAAGCTGAGCACCGAGAATTGATGCTTTTGAACTGTGGTGTTGGAGAAGACTCTTGAGAGTCCTTTGCACTGCAAGGAGATACAACCAGTCCATCCTGAAGGAGTTCAGTCCTGGGTGTTCAATGGAAGGACTGATGCTGAAGCTGAAACTCTAATACTTTGGCCACCTAATGCAAAGGGCTGACTTATTTGAAAAGACCCTGATGTTGGGAAAGATTGAAGGCAGGAGGAGAAGGGGATGACAGAGGATGAGATGGCTGGATGGCATCACCAACTCAATGGACATGAGTTTGAGTAAACTCCGTGAGTTGATGATTGACTGGAGGCCTGGCATGCTGCAGTCTCAGAGAGTCAGACATGACTGAGCAACTGAACTGAACTGAGAGAAAAATTGGCTTGTGTAAATAGATGAAAACTGTTAATGCCCAGCTGCTGGTTGAGTGGTTCTGTTTATGCTGAACAGTAAGTAATCCTTGTCAGACAGGAATCTCACTGGGCACAGGGGCAGGAGGAGTTTACAAAATGCAACTTTTTTCTTCTTCCCCAGTCTTTCTCTAATTTGCCTAGCCTATTTTTCTTCAGGATCTCCCTATTATCAGCACCTCATTCAGTTTTACTGTTTCTCTTAATGAACAGGTTCCTCACTGCTTCTTCATGGAGGATAAACTTATCCTCTCATGAGAAGTATGGAAGTCTTGAGCTATAATAACAAAGGAAAATGTCCTTGTAATTCTCTCAAGAGCTGAGAAATCAGGCATGTGCACTCCAGGCAGGATAGCAGACCAGTGCGTGAAAAGAGAACTCAATTGTAGGAGGCAAAAACTTTCCCTTTTTAGTCAAATAGCTTCCAGCTCCACAAAACGTGGGTTAGGGTGGGGGTGGCATTGGAGTGTGGTACTTGGCTATGTAAACGCTGCAGATTAAGAGAAACTTCCACTACAGACTTGGGTTACCGAGTGGTGGGGAGGGATGGTTTGGAAGTTTAGGATTAGCAAGTGCCAACTATTATATATAGGATGGATAAACAACAAGCTCCCACGGGAAGTATATTCAAAATCCTGTGATAAACCACATTGGAAAAGAATATGAAAAAGAATGTGTGTGTGTGTTTGTGTGTGTGTATGTATAACTCAGTCACTTTGCTGTATAGCAAAATTTAACACAACATTCTAATCAACTGTACTTCAATAAAATTAAAAAACAATAGAAGCATCAAAAAAGAGAAACTTCCACAGATTTGGGGATTTTTCTTAACACCTATCCGAAATGCTGTTGTTAACATATTTTTTCCATAAGATCATGAATAAAGGCAAGTGTACAAATTAGATCAAAAGAGATTAGCAGCAGGAGCTGGTTCTCTATTTCATTTGGGGTGAGCAGCTGGTTCTTCATTCAGCATCTGTCAAGTCTGGTTACCACCAATTTCAAGAAGCATCTCTAATCCTCTGTCTATTTTCACATAAGAGCAAGAGGTTAGGAAACACAGCTAATTGGAATGAGATAAAAACATATGTAAAATACAATGCAGTGAGTGGGGTTACACTTCAGTGCAAATTTGGTTTCTCTTATTCACACAATAAAAATAGTACCTAGTAAATATCTCTTCCTTGCACTTATAAGGGCTTGCAGTTTGGCAAGCCTTGGTGTTTGTATTACCCTTTCAATTCTAAAAACATCCTAGTGTGATTTAGCACATTGTAACAAAAATGCATACTTTTTTTTTTTTTTTTTAACATTTTCCCTTCTTTTTTTCTGCCTTAAAAAAAAGCTACATTGAAGGAATTGGGGCCTTATCAGTACCAGGAAATGGAACTCATAAGCCTAAAGAGTTACCTCACATTAGTCTTACAAAGAAACTTATTGAAAATCACATCATGTCCTTAGATGTAAGTTCCCAGGCCCAGAAAAATCTTCAAATATGGAAGTCCACTTCAGAACACCTTTAGGGAGGATCTGCCCAGCAGATGAGGATAACCTCCCAGCTGCTTTTATGGAAAGGGAAGGACAGTGCGAGGGGAAAGGGGATGGAAGAGGGGTGATGAGTAACTAGTAGTAGGGTGAACCTGGTCCCTGCTCACACACACTGGGCAGCACAGGCTCTTTGCACATGAGTGATTCCTTTCTGTTGGTGCAAAAGGGAAAAGAACAGCATAGATATTCTGTCCTGTGTCAGTCTCAGCTACATAATGTTATTGGCCAGAATGGCTGGGGACACTCACGTGGGCTCTGGCTACTTTCAGGACCAGTGTTGTGTTTGGGCTGATCTTTGTGGTTCTTATGATTGCAAGACATCCTCAGCAAAAACCATCAGGAAAGTCTGAAGGAAACCCTGAAGGAAACCTGGTTTATTGCTCACATGTCCTGGAGGGTCCGTGGCATGCCTGGGGCCACACAGGGAAGTCTTGAGTAGAGAGAGTACTGGTATAATGGTCAGTCTTATTGGGATCAAAATTTGACCTAAGGCTTCAGGGTTCACCCTTTATTGTTGAATTTAAAACATAAGGGTAGGAATTAAAGTGTAAGGAAGAAAAGAAAACAATGGAGAAAAAATCAGTTCTCTGGTGGCTCAGACTGTAAAACGTCTGCCTGCAATGCAGGAGACCAGGGTTTGATCCCTGGATTGGGAAGATCCCCCGGAGAAGGAAATGGCAAATCACTCCAGTGCTCTTGCCTAGAAAATCCCATGGATGGAGAAGCCTGTTAGGCTACAGTTCTTGGGGTTGCAAAGAGTTGGACATTACTGAGCGACTTCACTTTAATGTTTTAAATCAACCAAAGATGTCTAAACAAGGGGACCTGGTGAGGAGGTGAGTGTGGAAAGGGAAGCCTGGATCTTTATATCTGTGGCTGGCAATGTATTTATTTAGATATCCATCTTTGAAATGGATGCTTAAGGCAGGCATTATCGAAAGAAAAGAAAAGAAAAACCAATTGCCAGAGCTTATCCTACTTGGGTACAAAGAAAGAACAGGCATTTCATAGTGTTAGCTACCAACACTAATCTGCTTGTGCCCGCAAGAATTCATAGGTTGACATCTACTCCCTGGTGTAACAGTGTTAAGAGATGGGGCCTTTCGTGTTGATTAGGTCACAAGAGTAGAGCCATTGTGAATGGAATTCATGCCCTTGTAGGAGAGGTAGACCCCTTCCACCAGGTGAGGATGTAATAAGAGCTGTCTGCAACCTAGAAGAAAGGTTTCATCAGAACCCAGCTGTCCTGACTCCAGTCTCCAGAACTGTGAGAAGTAAGTTGTCACTGAAGCACAAACAGACTAAGAAAAGAATCCAGTGGGAACTTAACTTTCCAGGTAGAATATATTACACTATTTTTCAAACTTCCTTATACAACTTGGACTTCCAATTTATAGGTTGGCAGACGTTCTATCTGGGAAGGAAGAAAAAAAAATATTCCATAATATGAAAAGAGTCTCTAGGAAAAAGTTACCTTGATGTGAACCATATTTGAGGAGGGATGACCAGTCTAGAAATACTGGCAAGTGTCAACCATAGGGATGGAGAAAAGCCTTCTCCTGCAGCCTGACCTTTCTGGACCATCTGACTGGTCCAAGGGAGTCCCCAGGGTTTTGGGCATCTGCAGGTCCCCTTGGCCTTCTGTTTGTTTCTTCTTCTTTGGTAAACATCTCTGGGCCAGCACTCAGGTGAGCCAATGAAAAACAGATTTTGAATGCCTCACTTCCAGTCCCTTCTGGTAGCCTTTAAAATCCAGTCTTGGAATTTAATGAGAACACTTCTTTGCAGGTTTTGAGTAAGTGAGGGAATGTTATGCATCACTGAAAGAAGGACAGTCCTTTTGGCCTTACTCCAGGAGAATGTAGGTCAACATACAATTCCAGCATGGCCTAAGGAAATTTGCAAAATTCTGAGGCTGCCGAAGAGATTTCATTATACAAAAAAAGCTAAATTAGGCCCTAAAACTTGTGACCAGACATTCTCGTAATTTACTTCTTACCATGTCTTTACACAAAGGACATGTTCACTAGCTTGTGTTACAATGTGCCTGTCATGCTGAGTCTTCTCTGTTCCATATGTAAGTAAGCATCACCCCTGATGCTCCCAACACCAGGCCTGGGGCCTTGAAAATGAGCAGAAGCCAGGTCTTCCTCTGACCCCTCTGTAAAAATCAGGTTTCACTGCAGAGAACAAAAATAACTCCAAAGGTTTTACTCAGTAAATGCCCTAATACACAGCAGTACATACTTACACAATAGGTGGAAGGAATGGGGTACAAGCTAGGCTTCCGTGAAAGATTCCCTGAATGTTACAGAACTCACCCACAAGGAATTTACCTCCTCTGAGGCCACTAAGCCTGCCTCTGCCTTGCCTGGCAATTGCAGACTGGGTCTCACAAAGCTGCATCAGTGCTGCTGCCCTCCATTCGCTCAGGGGTGCACTGTAAACCAGCTCACGCTGGAAGCCCCACCCCTAGCCCTAGTCCTTGTTCATCAACTAGATAGGGGTTGGCCTGTGCTTTAGTCTCCCTTTCAAATCTTACTCAAGTTCATCTAGTTGGCCGAGCCCAATTAACACTCTGAATCCTAGGTGCAAGGGAGTCTAGGAAACAGAGTTTTAAAATATCCAACTTCTGCAAATGGAAGTTAGGTGTACTGCAAACTAGTCCACAGTCTCCTCTATTTCTCTACTGTTTGAGGAATTAAGAAGCATCAGTAGAAAGAAGTGATACCTGTGAAGTGCTCACAGCCAATCACATGGCTAAGGACGAGCAGAGAATTAGTCCAAGAACAGCAATAACCACAGACAAATGGCAGTTCTGGGCATCTTAACCTACTGTGCCCTGAGATCAGGAAGGTGCAGAGAGGGAACCTTTGCCCAGACCCTGCCAAGATTCTAATTTTTGCCCACCGATGAGCCCCAACTCTGGGCCAGAACCCGTCCCAGTTTTGTTATAATCTATAAAAAAGATAGATTGTAGACAAAAAGAACTGCCTGCTGTTTAATTGCTGCTGTAAAATTTCAAAGACTGGTGGACTAAGGAGTAACTTCACATTTTCTAGTAAACAAAGACAATAGCAATGCTATCAAATATCTAAAATAATAGAAAGACAATGTTTTTTTAAAAAAAATATACATTTAAATTCACATTTTCAATGCAATATTTGATATTAAATTGTTTGCTCATATCAATGCATTTCTTGTAACTAAATCTTTTATTTCATAGAGTACATCATGAGAAATGCTGGGCTGGAAGAAGCACAAGCTGGAATCAAGATTGCTGTGAGAAATATCAACAACCTCAGATATGCAGATGACACCACCCTTACGTCAGAAAGTGAAGAGGAACTAAAAAGCCTCTTGATGAAAATGAAAGAGGAGAGTGAAAAAGTTGGCTTAAAGCTTAACATTCAGAAAACTAAGATCATGACATCTGGTCCCATCACCTCATGGGAAATAGATGGAGAGACAGTGTCAGACTTTAATTTTTGGGGCTCCAAAATCACTGCAGATGGTGATTGCAGCCATGAAATTAAAAAACACTTACTCCTTGGAAGGAAAGTTATGCCCAACTTAGATAGCATATTAAAAAGCAGAGACATTACTTTGCTAACAAAGGTCCATCTGGTCAAGGCTATGGTTTTTCTAGTGGTCATGTATGGATGTGAGAGTTGGACTGTGAAGAAAACTGAGCAGTGAAAAATTGATGCTTTTGGACTATGGTGTTGGAGAAGACTCTTGAGAGTCCCTTGGACTGCAAGGAGATCCAACCAGTCTATCCTAAAGGAGATCAGTCCTGGGTGTTCATTGGAAGGACTGATGCTGAAGCTGAAACTCCAATATTTGGCCACCTCATGTGAAGAGTTGAATCATTGGAAAAGACCCTGATGCTTGGAGGGATTGGGGGCAGGAGAAGAAGGGGATGACAGAGAATGAGATGGTTGGATGGCATCACCAACTCGATGGACATGGGTTTGAATAAACTCCGGGAGTTGGTGATGGAAGGGAAGGCCTGGCGTGCTGCGATTCATGGAGTCGCAAAGAGTCGGACACGATTGAGTGACTGAACTGACTGACTGACTGACTGATGGCATATTTTAACTGATGGATGATATGAGAGAAGTTAGTTCTGTGATGTGAGTTACTCCAAAACAGAGACAATGTGTGAGTAATTAAAATCACATTTCAACGTCTTTGACTACTAAGCTACTGCCTTGCAACTTTTCTTTAAGATGAATAATACTGTTTTCAAAAGAGAAACAAATACTCAGAAAATTATTTTCCAAGCAAGTTAATTAAGTAAGAGCATTGAAATTTCTATCCAGTTGTCTTATAACTATAAAATTGTTTCATCTCTATTCCTCCAAAGAATCCAGAATATTGCCTAGACAGCCAGTAAGCAAATATGAGCCTGTTTGATGGGGATCCTCAGTTCCAGAAAAGGAACTGTATCTATGGCTTTAGTAACAGAGTATATACAGCCCTCTCTGAAATGTCTGCTTCAGACATTAGAGGTCCTCCATATTTAGCACTAAATGTTTCCCCATAACCTCATTTCATTCTGGGAAAATACCATGGCTTGTGACCTGTGACCCTGTATGTGGGCTGTGCTGGTGGCTCAGTGGTAAAGGACCTGCCTTCCAAGGCAGGATGCGGCTTTGGTCTTTGGCTTGGGAAGATCACTGGGGAAGGAAGTGGCAGTCGTCTCCAGTATTCTTGCCTGGGAAATCCCAGTGACAGAGGAGTCTGGTCGGCTACAGTCCACAGGGTCACAAAAGAGCCAGACATGACTTAGCAACTGAGCATGCATGGATGACCCTGTATGTATCTGTCTACCTACTAATCCCACATTATGTGGATTTCTTTCCTTAGGAGAAATGGCTTTCTTTGCTGTAGAGGGAATGTAAGGACCTGAGAAATGAGGTCAAGTATCAAAATGACTTTTGTTCTAACTTGGTCTCAGTCTGCCAACAAGGAGCAAGAGCCTGGTGCCTACACAGGAACCCCTATGTGGTCAGATTAGACAAGGTTCAGCAAACAACTGGCTAACCCTTCACGAAGGTTTTCTGGTGTTTTATTTTTTCTTAAAATCCCAAATCCCTTATGTCTTCCAGCTTCTTCACCCCTCTGATTTCTCTTGCTTTTATCCCCCGCCTCTTCTCACATCGTATTATCAAATTTCCTTTATGGAACCAGCCAGTTCACACTGACTGCCTGGTGCCTGCACATTTTCCTTATGCGTGAGAAGTCCACTCTACAGAAGCTGGTTGTACCTGGTGGTCTGTTTCAGCACCCTTTGCAGGAAAATATAGGCTCTGGCCATCTCAGACACCTGAATCCTGAATTAGAAGCAGTGAAGCAGGGAAGCAAGGCCAGCAGAAACTGGCGGCTAGCAAAGGGGGCAGAGAGATCAAGTTTCTGGGAGTATTATTCTGTTTGGGCTGCCATAGCAAACTACCATAGCCTGGTGGCCTAAACAATAGACACTCATTTCTGAGGGGGAAGGGAGTCAAGACTGAGGGTCCTCTTGAGGCCTCTTCTTGGTTTGCAGATAGCTGCTTTCTCTCAGCTTGTCTTCCCCTATACACACACATCTCTGGTGTCTCTCCCTCTTCCTATAAGATTTTCTGGATCAAAGCCACACACTATGGCCTCATTTGACTTCAATTACTTCCTTAAAGACCCATCTCTAAACTTCAGCAAGTCACAAAGATGTTGAAGCACAGAGTGACCTCTTACCCTTACCCCACTTCACACTGCATAACTGCTGCTACCACTTTGGAGGCTGTCTTGACTTTCTCAATTCCTGGACGTCAACTGTAGCCATAAATCATCCTCCTCCAACTAAAATTGCTAATGGATTGGAAATCATGGTTCTGCTCTAATTGTGGAAATTTATGTAAACCAAATTATACCTGTTAGAAGAGTGATTCTCAAAGTGGATGCCTGGGCAAACAGCAAGGCTGTCACTTGCACACTCAGAAGAGCTGCAAGCTTTCAGTCCCACTCAAGACCCTAGAAACTCTGGTGGTGGAGCCCAGTAAGTTGTTTCAATATGCCCTCTAGGGGATGCTGATACATAGTCAAGTTTGAGAACCATCAGTTATGAGAAACCTTCACTTGAGTATAAAACATATGGGACAAAAACCACAATAGAAAGCCTCACAATCATCACCATAAACCATATCCTCCCACCCCCTACCCATGACATTACAGTGCTGCTTATATATCTAAAAATCAGGATTATTATGCATTCATGTGACTAGAAATTTCTTCATTTATTCTCCAAATACTTAGGATTATGCTGTTGATCAAAAGTGTGTTTATCTACAGCACCAACTACTATTTAGCTTCATGGGAGTGCCACTCTGGGACCATTTTCTGTATTTACTATGGGTTCAAATAAACCAACTAGACCCCAGTGGGCCTCTTTTCAAGCATACACAAGATAGAAAGACAAAGTGATATAAGGTTATCTCCATGTTGTTGTTGTTCAGACACCCATTTGTGTGTGAATCTTTGTGAACCCATGGACTGAAGCATGCCAGGCCTCTCTGTCCTTCACCATTACTGGATGTTTGCACAAGTTTGTGCCCATTGCTTCAGTGATGCTACCCAGCCATCTCATCCTCTGATGCCCTCTTCTCCTTCTGCCCTCAATCTTTCCCAGCACTGGGGACTTTTCCAATGAGTCAGTTGTTTGCATCAGATGACCAAACTACTGGCATTTCAGCTTTAGCATCAGTCCTTACAGAGGATTCAGGGTTGATTTCCCTTAAGATTGACTGGTTTGATCTTGCTGCCCAAGGGACTCTCAGGAGTCTTCTCTAGCACCACAGTTTGAAGGCATCAATTCTTCAGAGCTCAGCCTTCTATATAGTCCAGCCCTCACAATCGTACATGACCATGGGGAAGACCATAAGCTTGGCTATACAGACCTTTGTCAACAGAGTAATGTCTCTGCTTTTCAACACATGGTCTAGGTTTGTCATAGCTTTCCTGCCAAGAAGCAATTGTCTTTTGATTTCGTGGTGGCAGTCACCATCCACAGTGGTTTTAGAGCCCAAGAAGAGGAAATCTATCATTACCTCCACCTTTCCCCTTCTATTTGCCGGATAGAAGTAGTGGGGCCGATACCATGATCTTAGTTTCTTTAATATTTAGTTTTAGGCTGGTTCCTTCACTCTCCTCCTTCACCCTCATCAAGAGGCTCTTTAGTTCCTGTTCATTTTCTGCCATTAGAGTGGCATCATCTGCATATCTGAAGTTGTTGGTGTTTCTCCTGCCTGTCTTGATTCCAGCATGAACTCATCCAGCGAGGCATTTCTCATGATGTGCTCAGTGTACAGATTAAACAAACAGGGTGACAGCAGACAGCGCTGTGGTACTCCTTTCTCAATCTTGAACCAATCAGTTGTCCCATATAGGGTTCCAACTATTGCTTCTTGACCCACATACAAGTTTCTCAGGAGACAGGCAAGATATTCTGGTATTTCCATCTTCACGACATGATTCTAATTAAAATTAAAAAATCCAAAAATGTCTCAATGGAGTCACCAGAAAGTTATCAAAATGTTTTCTTCCCTATTTCGTTTACAGGAAATCTATGTGCTAACTAAAAATATTTTTGCTTAAAAACAGACCACATGAAGAAATTCTGGGAGGTGACGGATATAGTTAGAATTGTGACTATAGTGGTGGTTCCACAGGTAGGTGTACATGTCCAAACTCATCAAGATGCATACATTAAATATGTGCAGTTTTCATTTTTAATATATTATGCTTGCCTCAAAAAAAGGCATTAAAAATAAATGTTTATCTCTGCATTAGAGAATGTCTCTACCAGCAAGACTTCTTTGGAAGAGACTTTTTTGTTGTATGCATGGGAGAAGAAAGTATAACTATACAGTTTAAAATAACACATTAGTATAGAACCTCTTATCCTTACCCTAAAAACAAACAAACAAAAATATGACTTTACTTTAGCTGTAACCTTGTCACTTTTTCCATGGAAAGTTTTAATCATTTTGTCATGTTTAGGTGAATCACTGCTATACCAGCATAGTTATTAATTCTTTCAGTTTGGTTTAATGAAAACCATAGTGCTTCAAAAAGAAGAGATACTTAAATTATCTTATGAGTTATTAAAGATAGTAATCATTTAAAAGTTCTTAGCAAAAGCAAATATTTTCACTATATGAGTTATGAAGTATGGTCAATGTTTTAATTAGCAATAATCACTCCTCGGATAAACCTCACTGGCTACGATACTGCCACTGCGCAAAGCTGGTCAATGTTTTATATTTAAGTTAATAGAACATTTTTTTTTCAGGTGCTCTGACATATCTAAATATCACACCTTTATTTTGGCAATGTGGCTGATCAGTGATAAACTTTTATAGTGCCTCATTTATGGAAACTTTTTATCACACATAGGGGCATGCTATATATGTTGTTATGAAGATAATGCCACAGACTGATAGATGCTATTCCTATAGAAGACAGCTGCTTTTAGAAAATGCTTATATTCTCAAAATGAACAACTTTCACTTAGGACACCATCAGCCAAGGTTTTCTAAAGTACTCGGTGCTTTAGAAAAATGCTTACATGCTCAAATTAGGAAATCAGTGTTATAGACAACAGGAAAAAGGCATGCAGTTTTCTGCAAGGGCTCTTTAGGATTTTATTTATTTGCTTATGTCATTGGCCAGAGCATAGGAAAGAATCACTTTCCAGCTTTGTTAGGGAAATGAATCAAAGATGTATAATACCTAAGGAAAGAAATGAGAATAACCTACTTCCTTTGTTAGAAGAGCCTTGAGAAGAGGCAGCCAGAGAAACCTGCCTTCCATGCCAGTGTTCAGGAGAAGCTCGGCCTCCAGTCTTGTTACCCACTCACTCATGCATTCATGGATTCATTCCTTCCACAAACAATGGTTGGGTACCTCCCAGCTCTAGGCTTTGGTCACTGGGGATAAGCCATGCACAAGAGGATCATGGGTTCTCATTCTAGTAACTGAAGATATCAGAGAGTGGAAGAATTCCCTTCAGCACTGAGCAAGGTGATGTGCTGGAGAAATGACGTGGCCATCCTGACTGCACTGTGGATGATGGTGAGATTGCTGTTGCTTGGCCCTGGATGTTGCCTTGCTGCACATCAGCTCCATACTCTTGCCCAGACCTTGGCCACCTGGTGCTGAGGTGCCGCACTCACTTCTGGGGAAGGAGACCAAGACTATGGGGCGGGTGATCAAGGAAAGTGGATATTGCACCTTTTACTAAAAAGGAAAAAAAGAAAGAGAACTGGCGGGGACCTTGGAGAGCTAGTTCAAACTCCTCACTTGCACAGAAGATTTTAAGGGCCATTCAACATTATTTAAAAGACTATTGGGAAAAACAAAAAGACTATTGGAGTCTCCCAAGCTTACAAAACCCAAATGACAGTTGGGTTATTTTATCCGTGGTGACTCCTAGGACCTCCCCAACTCTGCTAGTGCAAAGGCTGCCCCATTTGGAAGCTCTGTGTGCACACTTTTGTTGGCCGTTGAGAATGCGCATCTTTCTATCACTGCCCTCATCTCCTTGGGAATCACCTTCTGCTGGCAATCCAGGGCCCTCCACATAGGTGAGACACTGCTAGCTCTCCATTCCTTCAGTGAATATGTTTCTTCTCCAGTCTTATCTAGGGACTCAGATGGGATGAGTCCAAAAAAAACACTGAGCTCCTTAACATTTCTTTGTAAAGACAGCTCTCATTTTCCTGTTTTCCATATTTAAAATGGGCAAAAGCCACCCCAAAGGAAGGAAGGTGTTTGTGTCTGATCTTTGTGGATGCCCTGTGCTTTCCTTAGTAGAACTGAACCTTCCTCCTCTGCAGAACCCAAGTTCTCACTGCATCCAATATACATTGTGCAGTACGCATTGTGTACATCATGTGCAGTGTGGAAGTGTTTTGTTTAACCTCGCTTCACCCACAGACTGGCTTCAGGTACAGCTAGACTCAAAAGCAAGAGAGAGGGACACAGCAGGAGTTTTTAGAATCTTAGGTATAATAGTCAAGAAGATGGGAAAATATCTCAAAATCTAGTAAGGTCAAGTGATGGAATCAGCATATACTTCAAACCCTTCAGTAAATAATTGCTTTAGAATAGATTAATCATTATAACAGCATGGTGGAACTTGAGGACATCATGCTAAGTGAAACAAATCAGATGGAGAAAGACAAATATTGTGTTATCTCATTTACATAAGAAACATAAAATAAATATAGAAAAAGACATTAGATTTGTGGTTATCAGAGGTTGGACAGTGGCGATTAGATGAAGGTGGTCAAAAAGTACAAACTTCCAGTTATAAGAAAAATATTAATGTACACAAAGTATAAACTTCTAATTGTAATAAAAATGAGTAATATAAATAAAGGATATGATATAGGATATGATCATTGTAATTAACACAGTTGTATGGCATATTTGAAAGCTATTAAGGTCCTAAAGTCTCATCACAAAGGAAAAAAAAATTTTTTTTTTTCATTTTTGTATCTATGTGAGGTATTGAGTATAAACTAAGCTTATGGGGTAATCATTTATGAGTATATGGATCAAGACATTATGCTGTACACTTTATATAGTGCTATAAGTCAATTATTTAGCTGAAAGATAAAAAAGATATTTAAGCAGTTCTGAGACTCTAATATATAGCATGGAGACCATAATTGATAATACTATATCATTGAAATTTGTCAAGGGAGTACATCTTAAATGTTCTCATACATAAAAGAAAATGTAACTATTTAAGGTGATGGGTGTTTTAATTAACTTGATAGTGGGAATTCCTTTTCAAGGTATATATAATCCAACTGGCATATTGCACATTTACTGTATTACAATTTTATTTACCTCAGTAAAGCTGGGACAATAAGGAATCCCCCTGCAATGCGGGAGATGTGACTTCCACCTCTGGGTTGGGAGGATCCCCTGGAGAAGGAAATGGCAACCCACTCCAGCATTCTTATCTGGAAAATCCTGTGGACAGAGGAGGCTGGTGGGCTATGGTCCATAGGGTCACAGAGTCAGACACAAATGAGCATGCCCGCATAAGTTTTAAGAAGAAATAACAGGTTAATCACTGTGCTTGGATTCATCATTTGATTTCCTAAGAAGGTTTATAAGTTCCTTGAGGGGATCTGACTTTAGAGCAGCTAGGCTGAGTCATGGATTCTCTCTTTAGACAGAAAAGAGGGAAATGGTGGCTTCCTTAATTCTAATCTCAAATTTAGATAGGTGGGAGTGAAAGGTATTACTCATGATATCTTTCAAAATGTGAATTTTGAGACAAGCAGTATTGACACCAGTATCCCTCAGAATGGTCCAAGGAACATCTGAATCAATGTGCCTGGACAATCACTAAAAAGTAGATTGCTAACCCATGTATAGCTGCTGTACCAGAATGTGTCTTGGGAGAGTCCATATTTTTAAGGACATGGAGTGATTTTTATGTAAACAAAAGTTTGAGAAACCCATCCCAAAACTTAGGTAGTGAAACTGAACAGGTCTCTGTGGGATTCCTTGACACAGAAGCTGTTCTGTGTCCCCCATTTCTTGTTTGTAATGAATAGTCTTCAGCTTCTATGATTCTGCATGAGTTCCACATGTCAGTCCAAGCAGCTGATAATCAGGGAAGGGAAGGGATGCAGAGATAAGGCAGGAGCATTAAGAAACAATAGTGCAGCCTTGGGGCAAGGTCCTGGTTCCACCTCAGGGGACACATAATATCTTTCAGCTCTTTTGAGAACCAAAACCTCCAACAAATGGAAGATGAACAACTTGATTAAGCGTTCTTCATCCCAGAGAGAAGGTCATTGTTTGATAAGCTTGAGAAGCACAGCTCTGCAGAAGACCTCCTGAGACCAGATTAAAAGAATGTAGGCCCTGCAATCACCTCAATGCTTCTTACTAACCCCACACTTGAACTATTGCTATAAAACTTAACACCAAATAGTTTTGAGGGGCATGAGTTGTCTGCATCTCCCTTTATGTGGTAAAGCAATAAAGCTATTCTTTTCTACTTTACCCAAAATTCTGTCTGCAAAGTTTCAATTTGGCAGTGGTGCACAGAGGCCAAATTTTCAGCATCAGTAGCTGCCATCCAATAAATGGATCAAGAGGGGGAAGACTGGGTTTTCTCCTTGTCTGCCAGCTATTGGGATTTGAACAATATCACATCTGTTTGGTGACATTGTCACAATGTCACAAAATATCAGTAACCCAGGGATACAAAATGATTTCCCAGGGGTACAAAATTATTCTTCTGATCTAGTCAAAAGATACTTCTTTGACTCATACACTGTCTAAAATAATTTATATTTGCAAAACTTTAGGTAGATACTATTTTCTGATTTGTCACAGTCCCTAGTACTCCCTTTTGTCTTACACTGAATCTGTTTCATCTGGCTGGCTCTTGTCAGCATTTAAAGCTACAATCCTTAAATGTGGACATTTGATAAAAGCACTTGGGTCTACAGACTGGAAATAACAAGTTCAAAAGAAATTGACGTGTAAATTGGAATGTCGATTTATTCAGTTGTAGAGAGAAATAGTTAAAAGATGCATGGAAATTCATGCAGCCTGACTTCTTGCCTCTAGGTAAATAGTATTATAGAAGACTTCATGGCAAGGAATCAGTATAAGTAGAATAGGGTGTATAATTTAAATATTGAATGGTTATAGGATAAAAACCTGCTGCATCCCCTTCCACAATGTCTAACCTACTGATTAGAAACTTGGACTGGCCTGGGCAGCCTTGTATAAATTTTCATTCAGTCATGGTCTTCTTTGTAAATGTAGGCATATTTGCTACAGCAGATAGGGTAGGGCATCCCACGAGGGAAAGAACTAGAGGTGGCTTCTCTTTCTTTGCTGTACAAGAATTCATTTTTGCTTAAGCCATTTTGTGATCTGAGCCTGGCTACGTTGCTTGCCCTACTATGTGCTGTGCTGTGCTTAGTTGCTCTGTCATATCTGACTCTGCAATCCCACGGACTACAGCCCACCAGGCTCGTCTGTCTACAGGGATTCTCCAGGCAAGAATACTGGAGTGGATAGCCATGCCTTCCTCCAAGGGATCTTCCCAAACCAGGTATCGAACCCAGCTCTCCTGCTTTGCAAGCAGATTCTTTACCATCCGAGCCACCGGGAAAGCCCAAGATTACTGGAGTGGGTAGCCTATCCCTTCTCTAGGGGATAGTCCCAACCCAGAAGTCAAACTAGGGTCTCCTGCGTTGCAGATAGATTTTTTACCAGCAGAGCCACAGCCCTTGCTCTTATATGTGAAAGTGAAGTCACTCAGTCGTGTCCGACTCTTTGTGAGCCCGTGGACTATAGCCCACCAGGCTCCTTAGTCCATGGGATTCTCCAGGCAAGAATACTGGGATGGGTTGCCATTTCCTTCTCCAGGGGATCTTCCCGGCCCAGGGATCGAACCCAGGTCTCCCACATTGCAGGCAGACGCTTTAACCTCTGAGCCACCAGGGAAGCCTGATAGGTCTCAGTAATTAAGGATCTTAAGGTAGCAAAGGAATGCAGGAACAGAGAAAAAGCAACCAAATGGTGCCGTGATAAAATAGAGTCTAGTTCCTTGTCACAGGAACAGTATGCATAACATATCTTTGAGTTCTGTAGGAACTGAGGCCCCCATCCTCCTGAAGGGTGAAACGAGGGTGTTGACCCTCCTGACTTCAGTCAGCTAGAACTTGGACTGTTGACCTCTGCCCTAATTCTATGCTGAATTATCTTTTCCTGAAGTCCTTAATGAATATGTGTGTACACTTAGCTTAAAGGGCTTCTTTCATGGCCATAGTAGTAAAGAACCTGCCTGCCAATACAGAGCCATAAGAAATGTGAGCTTGATCCTTGGGTTGGGAAGATCCCTTGGATAAGGGCATGGCAATCCACTCCAGTATTCTTGCCTAGAGAATCCCATAGATAGAGGAGCATGGTGGGCTACAGTCCATAGGGTTGCAATGTGTCAGACATGACTGAAGCAACTTAGCAAGCAGGCACTTAGCTTAAAACTCTTCCAATTTTTCTGTCAGGGAGAAGTTTCCCCATGTTTTCCTTCCTTTGCTGCAGTCCTTTCTTCACCTGATCTTTGGCTTGGCTGCATTTTTTGCTCAACACCCACCAAGAGGCAGACTGTTTTAGGGCAACACTGCCTTGGTTTATCGCATGTAGGCTCCATAGTTTAGCTTATATGGACAACCTTACTTCAAATCCAAGTTGACATTTAAAAATCCCTCTTCCTTGTCTCATACAGAAGGAAAAAGTATGGAAAAAGCCCTTTCCCCTTTAAAGTTGTGGGTCACTAGCTTCAGATTTCTACCTTAGGGTTCAGTGTTTTTAAGGAAGCCTCAGAATTTCAGGTTGAAATGTAAGTACCTCTAACCCTGCTTGTGCCATGTCATTTCCATAAGAAAACAAGTGTTTGCAATTTGCTTCCAACCCCTGATCCCAAATGATTTTCTCTTCTCCCAACCTTAAAAATAATTTTAGAAAATAGTTTCAGATCTTTTAACTGAGATACAGTTGTTATTATACAAGAAGAAATGTATGTTGTACATGGTGTTTGTAAAGCTATTTCTGATTTTGCCTTCTTTGGTTCAGGGGGGCTATTTCCATGTGAACCCATTTTCACTGTGAAAACTCACAAAGTAAATGGGCAGAAATGCCACTTTTAGCTCATAGAGTCCCAGTAAGCAAATGCTTTAAAAAAGAAAAACAAAAAAATCATATTGGTGGGATTCAGGACAAACTCCTCCTATATATGGTACTTGACAAATTGAATATTTTAAGGTGACCGAGTTTGAGAATTTCCCTCACCCTTCTCTCCTTAAGGAGGTCATAAAATCTCCCTATACCTGGATGAATGGAGCCTCTCCAAGACCAGGACACCAAAAAGAATCTGGAGGAATAGGTCTTGATAAATCTCCCCCAAGACACTGCCCTTTACTCCTACCCTCTGGTCCTATCACATCTTCTCATGACTTTCTACTCTTCATCAAACCTAGTACAGAAACACTCAGGTTTAACCACTTCTTTAGGTCTCCATTTTCTTATGAAGACTCCTCTGAGTTACGTAAAACTCAATAAGTTTGTGTGCTTTTCTTGTTAATTTGTCTTGTTAGACAACAAAATTCAACTGAATAAATTTTAAAGATCTTATTGGCTCTATTCAATGATTCATGAATTGAGTAGCATCCAATTTAGCAAAGAGTAAGCTCTGAGAAGCTGTACAAAATGAAGACTTTTTATAGACAGAAGGGACCAGGAACAAGGATGATACACTAGGCCAAAAAACGTGCTGGGTTATTGCAAGGTGACTTTCCTTTAGGAGATGGGCAGGTGAACTCACTAGTGCTGATCAGGTGAGTCTCTCTGGGGTAGCAGAAATGTAATTTAGTTGTCTCTGTTTGGTGACACTGAGTTGGTATAAACAACTCCATTTGGGGCCTGCTGCTATGTTTTTAACATAGGGTTGATAATAGGTGGATTTTATGTTGTTTTTCTTATTTTGAAGATGCTCAGGGCTGGGCAGTAAGGTGAACAGGAATGCTCGAATCCTCCAGCTCCCATCTCTGTCCAGGCTCAGGTGTGCTTCTCAGCTTCATGTTTCAAGGTGGCTGTTAGGACTTCAGCAGCTTGTTGGAGGGAGAAACAGAGAAGAGCATTTAGCTTCTCTTTAAGGAGACCTCCCGGAAGAAGAGGTAAGATTTCCACTTATGTATGCTTAGCTACAAGGTCAGCATCAAGTCGTGCTAGGAATGGGAGGCTCTTTCTGGAGGGGGAAATGTCCCAGCTAAGCCCTGCCTTCTTTCTGACTTAGGACAGAAGAGGTGGACGACAAGCAGCAGTGCGTAAAACGCTCTGGGCCGGGGCAGAGATCTGTGCTTCCTTAGGAGGAGGAGACCGTTACTGGCAATGAAGACCTGTGGTTCTGACCCTGCAGGTTATAAGCATAAGAAGTACTGTCAGGTAAACTCATACTAGCACATTTTTTTTTTTTTTTGAAAGCAGACACAGAAAATAAAGGAACCCTATAAATAGTCACATCATTTATCATATTCATTTACTGAGTAAACAATGAGTGCCTATGCTATGCCTGACATTATGCTAGAAACTGCATACATTAGTTCAGTATGATCCCTGTCATTTCAGAATTCACAACACAGAAAATACAACTCAGAAATACAACACAAAAAATACAACTCAATGGCATGTGAGTGAGGAGAGAAGTCTGAGGGGACCCAAGAAGGACAATTATTTCAGACTTTGCCGGGAGGATATACCACTTCTAGCTGCAAGGCATGAAGAAGTATTACAAGAAGAGACAATGATGGGATTCAGGACATGCTACTCCAGAGTGTGGCATTTTGGCACATTGTAAAGAATCCACCTGCAATGCAGGGTACACAAGAGATGCAAGTTTGATCCCTGGGTTGGGACTATCCCCTGGAGTAGGAAATGGCAACCCACTCGTTTTCTTGCCTGGGAAATCCCATGGACAGAATATTCTGTCAGACTAGTCCTTGGTGTCGCAAAGAGTTGAACACAACTGAGCACGCACGCTTAACTGAAAGGAATTGGGGGACATGGAAGAAGCAAGAAGGTCACGCTGACCTCCCCCACCTCATCCGTCTTCCCTGAAACAGGTCTTAAAACTCCTGTGTGGAAGGTGCCCTCCCTGTACTAGGAAGAGGGAAGGCATTCTTATCACTGGAGATGGGGAATTTGGCGCCGAGAAATCTGTACAAACAAACCTTTTAAACTGATTCTTCTCTCTTTGTCACCTCTTCACCATTTACTCCTCTAAGTCCAAACTCCTTTGTCTTATCCATTCTTCACAAATGTTTCTTTGTCTAAAAGTTTTTTGCTCTGGTCATTTAATCTTCATTATTTCTTTCTTTCTTTATTTTTTTAATCTTCATTCTTGACAAATGTTCTTTATGCATAAAAATTTGGTAAATTGTGTACGATTTTCTCCTTTTACTCATCTTTTTCAGTTGGATTGTTGAACGCAGCAGCAAGGACCTTGAAAGGGCTGAGAAAGACTTTCTACCTCCCCTACAAAGCATCAGCTGTGCCAGTGCAGAGAAGAGCTGTGGCTGAAATGTCTGTGGTCTCCGCAGGAGCGGAATGCACTGCCGCTGGATGACTGCTGGCCTTGACCTTCACAAGGCAGAGCCTCCCTGGCCTGTGCCATCTCTCAGGTTCCTTGTTTCCTTGCATTGAGCATCTCACTGCCTCTGGTTAGGCTGCTGCTTCTGACACAGCTGTGGCCAGACTGTTCTGGATACATAACTCAGCTTCAGAAGACAGCTTCTTCCAAAATCTCTACTTCATCTCCACCTGTTCTCTCAAACCTCTTCCAGGCAGATTGAGTCTTCACCAACCCACCAACACTGGTCTCATCAAGTCCAGCAGTGACTTCAGTGTCAAACCCACGAGTCTTCATCCCTCTGGATTTTTTTGTTTTTTATAGTATTGGGATTTTAAAAAAATTATTTAATTGGAGGCTAATTACTTTACAATATTGAAGTGGTTTTTGCCATCATTGACATGAATCAGCCATGGGTGTACATGGGTTCCCCATCCTGAAACCCCTTCCCACCTCCCTCCACATCCCATCCCTCAGGGTCATCCCAGTGCACTAGCCCTGAGCACCCTGTCTCATTCTTTGAAACTGGACTGGCGATCTATTTCACATATGTATATGAAATATACATGTTTCAATGCTATTCTCTCAAATCATCTCACCCTCGCCTTCTCCCACAGAGTCCAAAAGGCTGTTCTTTACATCTTGTCTCTTTTGTGATCTTGCATATAGGGTCATCATTACCATATTTCTAAATTCCATATATATGCATTAATATACTGTATTGGTATTTTTCTTCTTGACCTACTTCACTCTGTATAATAGGCTCCAGTTTCATCCATAGAATTGATTCAAATGCATTCTTTTTAATAGCTGAGTAACATTCCACTGTGTATATGTACCACAGCTTTCTCATCCATTCGTCTGCCAATGGACATCTAGGTTGCTTCCACTGGATCTTATGGCAACACTTGGCCCAGCTGATCCCAGACTCTCTCTAACACCCACAGGGGTGTGGCCCCTGCCTTCATTGCCTTCAGGTCTGTGCTAGAATATCAGCTTGTTTCTGCCCCTCCCCTCTGAGTGCGCAGCCCCACCCCTCCATTGGCTTTGCTTGGTGGCTATTATTGTAGGCGTACACCATTTGCTTACTGTGTGGGTGAAGAGAGACATTTGCTAAATATTGTAGGTTCCATGGCTGGGTCTCTAAAACAAGCTGTCAATAAGCAGATTAATACAAGAAAAATTATACTAAAGTTTTAATATTCAGTGTTATGTGCTTGGGGCACAACAGGAAAAAAAATCAAATATCCAAAAAGGTTTTCAGATTTATGACTTTAGCATCCTCATTTTAGGGGAAAAGGAGAGGAGATGTAGGCCCCTAAGGGGAGGGTGAGTGATTTGGGGGAAAGATGAATAGGCCCTTAGAGGAATAGGTGAGAACTATGACAGTTTGTGACAAAGTCTGAGTGTGATTTTGACTTCTGATCTTCTCTCCTGTGATGAATCACTTCTTCTCAGTTGATGAAACTCCAGGAGGGAATCTGTGGCAATTTAGTTCCTTTTGGAGGTTCTGTGTTTAGGCAGAGAGAGAGCTCAGAGAAAGCCTCTCCAAGTGTCTATAGCTCAAAATAATCAACATACCAAAGCAGCTTATTTTGGGGTGGCTTGTCCTGAACCCCCACCAGAATGAGAGCCTCAGGAGAACAGAGACTCTGTTCTTCCTTTCCAAGGCATGAGCATGGTAGACACACATGCTCTTACCCCATTGAGGCTGCCACCCTCAGTGTTCAAGATTCCTTCTCACAGGTTATTACAGAACTCTGAGTATGTTTCATGGAGGAAATACCTGAACTTCTAAGTACCTATTACACTTTTAGTAACAGGAAATGAGGTTTGGAATTATGTTGTTCAATCTGAATAATTTTTCTCTTTTTGCTTTTCTGAATCAAAACAAGATATGAAAATAAAATACTGAGACTGATCATTTTGTGTGTGTGGTCTACACTGGATCAGAGGCAGTTACACAGACGGTATACTGAAAGTGTTATAAATAGAGGCAGCAACCTCACAACAGGCACAGAGACTACCAAAAGACTAGCCATAGAGGACTTTCACTTTGTTAATATCTAAAATTAGGTTGTGAGCTTAGTGTTCACAAAATGTCAGTTGCTTCATAGCTGAAACTAATGTACATTTTACTCTGACCTCCAAATCATGTATGATATGATGTTCTCATTTTTACCTATTATTGCTATAGAACTTCACATGATGTGAGTTATTAGGAGAAAATGTTTTATCAAGTAGCCTAACTTAGAACTAAGGGTGATCTTGTCATGAAAAACAAGGTAATATGTATGCTAGTATGATCAAAGGGGTTATGGAAGATAAAAAAAGTCAACAATTTTTTATAAGACTCGTTGTCTTATATACTTGATCTTTCTCTCTTTACTCCATCCTTTCTATTTTCAGTGTTGTTCAGGGTCAACTATAATTTCTTTCAACATTAGGGAAAAAATAAACCCACCTCTTTCTGTAGATACTAGAACTACTCAGCTTCATTTAAAAATACCACATGTAAACTATCTTTTAAAAGCAATCTTACTAACAGTGAACAAGTCTTCAATTAATCTTGAATCAAAATTAGTTTTTAAAAAATCTGTCAATGTAGAATATTAATAAAATGATATTATATGGAAATCATCACTTGCTCATTATACCTTTAAACAGAAGAATTTAATTTAAAAAATTTTAGTGGAGTTTTCCATTAAAGCAAAATCATCTTTATAAAATGGGAAATCCTGGCTGATTTCCCTTTAGGTAAATCTGTAAACCAGATGATTCCCTCAGTAATCCCTCTTGGGGGTCTCAGACTCTTGTTCTATTTTTTCCTAGAGATTAACTGGAAAGGAATAGGTGTGACATCTTGAATTACTAAAGCATCCTTACCTGTACAAATTGATAGCGCATCTGCAGATGGTCCATGAACTATTATCATGAATAGTTTACATTTTGCTACCATTGAAAGCAAATGTAGAAAACACTCAGCAAGATTTGGTGTCGTTCATTTCTGTTACAATTGTAAGCTTATTTGTTTTTTAAAGAACTATTTCTAAATTGCACTAGAGTCACTAATATATAATGTCTGTATTTTTAGATAAATGGTAATTATGATATCAAAATATTTCAATAACAGAATATTGGATTTGTTACTGAGCCCAGGTTTGGCTGTTTGCTGCTCCAGAACCAATACTTCAGAAACAAGTGCTGGAAGGAGCAGAGAGTTTGCTTTATTCAGGAGGCTGGCAACCCAGAGAGAAGTTGGACTTGTGCCCAAATAACCAACCCCAAAGATACTGCTTGATCATGAAAGATTTTAAAGGGACTCGTTAGGGGAGGAGGTCAGAGTCTTCAAAATCTTCCACTGCGTGCAGACTTTCTTCTGATTGGTTGGCAGTAAGGTACCAGAGTGGCTTCCGAGAATCTTGGGCTCAGTCTAAAGTTATCATCTTCCACCTGGGTGGGGACCCAAGATATTGTTATGTATATTCCTCGGGGAGGAATCAGGACCCTTCCCCATAGCTGCCCTGTTGTTTCTTCACTGCTCCTCCTTTTTTTCCTGTATTTCTTTCTTTCCCTGATAAGCAACTGATTAAATCTGCCCTGTGGAACTCAAGGAAGGTCAGGAGGCTGAATGGAGCCCGTTTCATATAAACAGAAAACAGGGGACACAGAAAGGATTGGTATCTGGGAGGGCCCCACAAGGCCTCAAGTTAATAAGTGACCTGGAAGGAAGTTCAGCAATCATAGAATCTGATGCCTTTATGGACACCAAGACCTGAGGAAGTCACGTGTCGGCCGTACCACGTGAAAAATTCATGGTGAAACCGAAATTGCACTTGATTCTCTTCACATGAATCTCATATGCCAGCTCAGTAGGTCACTGAAGCAATATGCTGACTTGCACATTTCTCACATGAGAAAATTTTTAAAGTAAAAATAAGTTTTATTTTAAAAGTGATTAAATTATTTTATATGGGATAATGTGAGTGGTAATTTTTTCCTTCTCAAATCATAGCAAATTTTATTATTTCAGCTAAAAGAAAGGAAAAATTGAGGTTTGTGTTTTAAAACATACCCAGATGATGATATCAGTTGTTACTTTGTAAAAAATTCTTTCAAATTTATAGTCTGTGCCATCAGGTAAACTTAATTTTGAAAATTTGTAAAAACACTGAAAGTAATTAGTTGATCTTACTCTCCCCTCCACCCCCAATCTACTTTTGAATTTTTGTTTATCAAGGAAGTATTTATGTTAGAGTTTTTTGAAAGACTGTTGAAATCTTATTATTTTCAAATTAAAGTTTTCAGATACATCTGAAACCATTTACCTCATTTTGGGACCTGAACTCATGTGCTGGGACTCAAACCCAGCCAAAAACCACAGTCTTTCAACTGAGATCACAGACCCATTTTTTAAGAACCTGATGAAGCTCAGGTTCTTGATGTCTCAACACAGAAAGAATTTAGTGAGGGATAAAGTGGTAGGTAGGAAATGGATTTATTCAGAGAGAAGCACGCTCCACGGACAGAATGTGGCCATCACAGAGGATGAGTGTGGTGGTCTTGAAATGCAGTGTGGTTAGTTTTTATGGGCTGGGCAATTTCATAGGCTAATGAGTGGGAGGGATTATTCCAACTATTTTGGGGGAGGGATGGAGATTTCCAGGAACTGGGCCTCTGCCCACTTCTGGGTCTTTTGACAGTGCCTTGGAAAGTGCCCATTATGACGCCTTTGTGTGTGCCATTTAGCTTGCTGACTGAGGATCAAGGTCCAGTCGAAGTTGATTTGTTTGCCATCTTGGACCCATTTCATTCTAATGTTTTACTTTTAAAAAATTTATTTTAACTGAAGGATGATTGCTTTACAATGTTGTATTGGTTTCTAGGATACATTAACATGAATCAGCCATAGGCATAGACATGTCCCATTCCTCTTAAACCTCCCTCTCACTGTATCCCATCCCTGTCACAGAGCACCAGGCTGAGCTCCAAGCACTATAGAGCGCCTTCCCATTAGCTGTTTTACACATGGCTAGGTATATATTTCAATGATACTCCCTCAGTTTATCCCACCTTCTCTCTACCCTGCTGTGTCCATAAGTTTGTTCTCTATGCCTGAGTCTCTATTCCTGCTCTGCAAATAGGTTCATCAATATCATTTTTCTAAATTCCATATATATGCATCAATATATGTTATTTCTTGTTCTCTTTGTGACTTACTTCACTCTGTATAACAGGCTCTAGTTCATCCACCTCACTAGACCTGATTAAAATTTGTTCATTTTTGTGGCTGAGTAATATTCCACTATATGTATGTACCACATTTTCATTATCCATTCGTCTGTCAATGGACATCTAGGTTGCTTCCATATCCTGGCTATTGTAAATGGCACTGCAGTGAAAACTGGGGTGCATGCTAAGTCACTTTGGTTATGTCCAGTTCTTTTTGACCCTATGGACTGTGGCCTGCCAGGCTGCTCTGTCTATGGGATTTCTCTAGGTAAAAATACTTGAGTGAGAGGCCATGTGCTCCTCCAGGGGATCTTCCTTACCCAGGGATTAAACCTGCATCTCCTGCATTGCAGGAAGATTCTTTACCACTGTATCACTGGGGAAGCCTGAACATTGGGGTATATGCATTTTTTCAATTAGGGTTTTCTCAGGGTATATACCCAGTAGTGGGATTTCTGAGTTGTATGGTACTTTTATTTCTAGTTTTTAAAGAAATCTCCATTCTATTCTCCATAGTGGCAGTATCAGTGTACATTCCCACCAACAGCACAAAAGTGTTCCCTTTTCTCCACATTTTCTCCAGAATTTATTGTTTGTAGATTTTTTGATGATGGCCATTCTGACTGGTGTGAGGTGATACCCAATTGTAGTTTTGATTTACACTTCTCTAATAATAAGTGATGCTGGGCATTTTTTATGTGTTTATTAGCAATCTATATATAACATCCCAATTTGTGACTTATAGATAATAAAGAATTTATCATAACTTACTATGGAAGGAATATTATGAAAGAAAGTTCCAAGAATGTCTGTGAGATGTTTTAGATCACTTTGTATGTACACTTGAGTGAAGAAAATATATAGGATAATGGATGACAACGAAGCCAGAATTATAAATAACAACAACTGATAAGTCTCCAGAATGCAACATCCCTGAAATTTGCTGTCATCTTTAATAAGCCACAGATAACTATTATTGGCCAATGGAAATAATTTTAGAACTAATTATTAGAGTTATTGAAATGTGGAGGGTGAAACTTGAATTATGCTGATTTTTTTTCCCCCCTGAGTCTGAGGTGAACTAGGCATTGGAGTTAACTGACTGCTGCATCTGAGGACCTTAGTCAGCAATAGACTGAAAGCTGAGCCCAAGACTTCTGTGATAAGGAAGGTGGGAAGCAGAAAATATGCCTCTCTGGCACTGGGATTAATTTGAGCTATTTTGAGAAACAACAGATGCTGGAGAAGCTCTGAAAATGGAGAAGTTACTCTTTTGTGAGGGAAATTTGCATTTATAAAGGAACCCTCCATTTGTAATAGTGTCTCCCTCTCGGAGAGGGAGGGGAAAGGCTCCTTGGAGCCACCAAGTGGAGGTTTGGGCTTAATTATCTTGCTTTTCTGTTCACCTCCCCACAAGTGGCCTCCCCAGCCTTTCTTTCTTTTGTATTTAGCAAAACTGGTGTCTAAACTGGTGGTCTAAGGGGAGTGGTGCTTCCTTTCTGTAGGGAGGAGGTTCTAGCTCCCTACTTGGCTTTGTTGACACGTGTCCTCCAAAGACAACAGTGGTGAAAGTTGCAGGTTTCCACTGGACTTCCTCAGACACATACTGGGAGGGAGGGGAAAGGCTCCTTGGAGCCACCCAGTGGAGATGGAAGCCCAGGCTCTCCTCTCAGAATTTTCTAACACAATCTTGGCAGGAGATGATGGTCACAGGGTTACATATGAGTGAGGAAAGAAATACAGGCTCTCCTCTGAGCTTTTAATTTTTAGGAGGGAGGTCAGGCTCCTATTTTTTCCCCGCATGTAGTTATTTTCTGAAATTTTTCTCTTTTCATGCTGGCCTTTCCTTGATCCTTTGGTTACGGAGAACGAGTCTTTCTAAAGCTTTTCTTGTTTCTGTTTTCTTTGCCTTTTGTCTTTTCCAGACTACCAGTTTCTCTAGTACACCTGTTACCAAACTAAACTTGGGTTCACTTCCCATACTCAATAAAGCCAATCTACTGACTTTAAAAGTACAGCATTTATTGTAAAGGTGGTGCTGACTGAAAACAAAACAAAACAAAACAAGAAACCTAAAAGTTGAGACTTATATTTATTTAGTGGGATTTGTTAGGACTTTCAGTCTGGGAAAGAGTATCTCAAGTGACCCTAAAAGAACTGTTTCCAAGGAAGTAGGTAGGAGCAGGAACCAGATTATATCAAAGTTTTCAGCAAGGGACAGGTAATCTGAATATCAAAAGGTTATTGTTAATTAAGGAAAAGCAGATATCTCAAATTGAGGAATTTAGCACTCTTCTGTGTATGGGAAGAAGTAAGTGTCTGGGCTCACTGCAATCATTGCTTTCATATGCATTTCAGCTATCTGGGGCCAGCATCCTGTTTCTTGATTATTTACATCCTTAATTCCTCATTCAATGTAAGGAGTGGCAGATGCGATGCATGGCTATGGTTTATGCTTTCTACACCCCTCCAGAGCTCATCAGTGCTTCCTGTGGGGAGTGGCTAATGGCTGCCAGAGAGCTGGCATTTTTTTTTTTTTTTTTTACAAATCCTGATTATCACTCCTAAAACAGTCATTCAAATTGTATGTCCTACCTGTCATGGGCCAGAATATATCTTTTTTCCCTCTCATAACAAGGATACTTATGACAGGGGAAGGAAACAAAATGAAGATCTTAGAGAAAATTACAAGTTGGAGTTGAGTGGGTCATACTCATTAAATTGAATCCCTTTGTCTATAAATGTCATCATTCATGTTAAATAATCACCATCAACAGCAGTTGAAATGTCTAACACATGCTTCAGTTCTTTTTCTTTTCAGTGGGGAATAGGGTTAGGGAGGAGAGCAACTTCTAGGAAAAAAATTCAACTGTAAATTAACTTCCTTTTTTTTTAAATGCTTATTTTTAAAATATTTTTATTTATTTATTTTTCTTTTTTTAATTTTTTATTTATTTTTTTCCATTTATTTTTATCAGTTGGAGGCTAATTACTTTACATCATTGCAGTGGTTTTTGTCATACATTGAAATGAATTAGTCATGGATTTACATGTATTCCCCATCCTGGTCCCCCCTCCCACCTCCCTCTCCACCCGATCCCTCTGGGTCTTCCCAGTGCACCAGGCCCGAGCACTTGTCTCATGCACCCAACCTGGGCTGGTGATCTGTTTCACCCTAGATAATATACATGTTTCAATGCTGTTCTCTTGAAACATCCCACCCTCGCCTTCTCCCAGAGTCCACAAGTCTGTTCTATACATCTGAGTCTCTTTTTCTGTTTTGCATATAGGGTTATCGTTACCATCTTTCAAATTCCATATATATGTGTTAGTATACTGTAATGGTCTTTATCTTTCTGGCTTACTTCACTCTGTATAATGGGCTCCAGTTTCATCCATCTCATTAGAACTGATTTAAATGAATTCTTTTTAATGGCTGAGTAATATTCCATGGTGTATATGTACCACAGCTTCCTCATCCATTCATCTGCTGATGGGCATCTAGGTTGCTTCCATGTCCTGGCTATTATAAACAGTGCTGCGATGAACATTGGGGTACATGTGTCTCTTTCAGATCTGGTTTCCTCGGTGTGTATGCCCAGAAGTGGGATTGCTGGGTCATATGACAATTCTATTTCCAGCTTTTTAAGAAATCTCCACACTGTTTTCCATAGTGGCTGTACTAATTTGCATTCCCACCAACAGTGTAAGAGGGTTCCCTTTTCTCCACACCCTCTCCAGCATTTATTGCTTGTAGACTTTTGGATAGCAGCCATCCTGACTGGCGTGTAATGGTACCTCATTGTGGTTTTGATTTGCATTTCTCTGATAATGAGTGATGTTGAGCATCTTTTCATGTGTTTTTGTGCCATCTGTATGTCTTCCTTGGAGAAATGTCTGTTTAGTTCTTGGCCCATTTTTTGATTGGGTCATTTATTTTTCTGGAGTTGAGCTGGAGGAGTTGCTTGTATATTTTTGAGATTAATCCTTTGTTGCTTCGTTTGCTATTATTTTCTCCCAATCTGAGGGCTGTCTTTTCACCTTGCTTACAGTTTCCTTTGTTGTGCAAAAGCTTTTAAGTTTCATTAGGTCCCATTTGTTTATTTTTGCTTTTGTTTCTAAAATTCTGGGATGCGGGTCATAGAGGATCCTGCTGTGATTTATGTCGGACAGTGTTTTGCCTATGTTCACCTCTAGGAGTTTTATAGTTTCTGGTCTTACATTTAGATCTTTAATCCATTTTGAGTTTATTTCTGTGTATGGTGTTAGAAAGTGTTCTAGTTTCATTCTTTTACAGATGGTTGACCAGTTTTCCCAGCACCACTTGTTAAAGAGGTTATCTTTTTTCCATTGTATATCCTTGCCTCCTTTGTTGAAGATAAGGTGACCATAGGTTCGTGGATTTATCTCTGGGCTTTCTATTCTGTTCCATTGATCTATATTTCTGTCTTTGTGCCAGTACCATACTGTCTTGATGACTGTGGCTTTGTAGTGTAGTCTGAAGTCAGGCAGGTTGATTCCTCCAGTTCCATTCTTCTTTCTCAAGGTTAATTTGGCTATTCGAGGTTTTTTGTATGTCCATACAAATTGTGAAATTATTTGTTCTAGTTCTGTGAAAAATACCGTTGGTAGTTTGATAGGGATTTCATTGAATCTATAGATTGCTTTGGGTAGTATAGCCATTTTGACAATATTGATTCTTCCAATCCATGAACATGGTATATTTCTCCATCTGTTTGTGTCCTCTTTGATTTCTTTCATCAGTGTTTTATAGTTTTCTATATATAGGTTTTTTGTTTCTTTAGGTAGATATACTCATAAGTATTTTATTCATTTTGTTGCTATGGTGAATGGTATTGCTTCCTTAATTTCTCTTTCTGTTTTCTCATTGTTAGTGTATAGGAATGCAAGAGATTTCTGTGTGTTAATTTTATATCCTGCAACTTTACTGTTCGTTGATTAGCTCTAGTAATTTTCTGGCAGAGTCTTTAGGGTTTTCTATGTAGAGGATCAGGTCATCTGCAAACAGAGAGAGTTTTACTTCTTCTTTTCCTATCTGGATTCCTTTTACTTCTTTTTCTGCCCTGATTGCTGTGGCCAACACTTCCAAAACTATGTTGAATAGCAGTGGTGAGAGTTGGCACCCTTGTCTTGTTCCTGATTTCAGGGGAAATGCTTTCAATTTTTCACCATTGAGGGTGATGCTTGCTGTGGGTTTGTCATATATAGCTTTTATTATGTTGAGGTATGTTCCTTCTATTCCTGCTTTCTGGAGAGTTTCAATCATAAATGGATGTTGAATTTTGTCAAAGGCTTTTTCTGCATCTATTGAGATAATCATATGGTTTTTATCTTTCAATTTGTTAATGTGGTGTATTACATTGATTGATTTGCGGATATTAAAGAATCCTTGCATTCCTGGGATAAAGCCCACTTGGTCATGGTGTATGATTTTTGGCTGGAATCCCTGATGGCTGTGACATCCTTATTTACCAATATGGCAGGAGCTATTCCATTTCACAGTGGCAAACAAGGAGAGCAATTTCTCATGTTCTAAAATCCTGAGATTCCAGAAAAAATTTCAGCAAAGCATTTTTAAAGACCAGGTAAGGGAAGGGCATTCCAGGGTACATGATCAACAGAGGCATGATTCTCTGATGGGATGATGGTGAGGTAAGAGAGTGATGTCACAGGGGTTAACATTATCAATCCTTAGGCTCCAGGTATGTGCTCATGGTGACCAAGTAGTCTTCCATTTGGTGGTGGTTTTAGCATCTGAAAATTAACTTGGGAAATGTGCTATTATCTAGGTACTTCCAAGAGGAGCTAGAACAGAGGATATGGGGTCTGTCCTGGGAAGGCCCCATAGGGTCCTTCTCGGTTACATACCTTTTGTGATATACCAGGTAAAAAGAAAATATGAATACCTAAGCACAGTGTAGGTCCTTGGGTCCCCAAAGCTCAGATGGCCTTCCTTCTCTACACCCTTCAGGATCACCCTACCTCATCACATTGTTGTATATAATATCCAGCTATTTTAAGTGCACTATGTGAACTATTCCAGTTTTCCTTCTAGTATTGTTTCTCTTCTGTTTAAAGAATTTCTTTTAGCAACTTTTCTTTTTAAAGCAAGTCTTCTGACAATGAATCTTCTTAGTTTTCCTCCATGAGTCTCTTTCCTAAAGGATAGTTTCAATGAAAATTGGATCCTGAATTGACAATATTATTTTTCAGCACTTTAAAAATATGGTACCACTTCCTTTTAACTTTCATGATTTCTGATGAGAGACCCATAATTGTGTGAACTGTTGTTCCTCTCTAGATACATCATTTTTAATGATGCTCACACAGATGTTCTTTCATTTTAAGTTTTCAGCAGCTTGTGTCTGGGTATAAAGTTTCTGGATTTATCCTTGTTAGGATTCACTGTATCTCTTGAATCTGTTGTTTCATGTATTTTGACAATCCCAGCAAGTTTTCATCATTATTTTTTCAATTCTTTTCCCCAGGTCTGTACTCTGTCACCTCGTCTTCTGGGACTCTGATGACATGAATGTTGAATCTTTCATTACTGTCTTACAGGTCTCAAAGATGTTTCATTTTTTCCCCCCAATCTTTTTTCCTCTCTTGTTCAGATTGAATAATACCTATTGTTTCCAACATCACATTGATTGCCTCTCTTGCTTTTCTCCCATTTGAGTTAAGATTTTCATGACATGAAATTTCATCACGTGTTTCATGTGATTTTTGTTTATATCTTTGACATATAAATAATGAGATTCTGGGTCTTTTTTTTTTTTAAATTTTGCTTTCTGTGGGTGTCTTCTAATGTCAGTTCAATTCTCGAAGACTTTGCAGTGCTTTTCAGATCTGTTCTGCATATATCACATCCAGTGGTCAGTCTGGGGACTGGGTGGAGGCTCTCAGGGTCTTTGACAAACTAATTACTATCTATTTCACGTCTGCACAAGTCTAGGGTGAACCCAAGGGTTCAAAATAATTTATAAGCCCATTATTCTAAGCTCTTTCCTCTTCATTGTTGCAAAATTATTTTCCCAGTTCCCGAAATTCTCTGTTTTGGGCCTTTGGATAACTACCTACTCCTATGGTTCTGACACACAGAAGACCAAGTGGAGGGAGAACAAAGAGCTATATGACTAACCCCACGCTATCGGCACCACAGTTCTACTCAGTGAGAGAGTTCCTTTCTTCACAGATCTGGCTCCTGGAAGGTATTGTGGGGTAGGCAACAGAACTTTACCAACCTAAAACATGTCTCTTTGCCATATTAATTGTTTTAAACTGGTTATTTTCTGAGAAACAGCAGACCTAGAAAGTGCTTTAAAAACCAAGTAAGAAATATTTGTAAGAAACAAATATTTGTAGAGGAAATTTCTATTTGTAAGAGTGTTTATCTTTCTGTACCTGGAAGAAATTCTAGTCAATGGAGAAGACAGTGACTTAAATCTGCATCACTACACCTGGCAGAGGAACCAGAGATCAAATTGCCAACACCAACAAAGGTCCTTCTAGTCAAGGCTATGGTTTTTCCAGTGGTCATGTATGGATGTGAGAGTTGGACTATAAAGAAAACTGAGCACTGAAGAATTGATGCTTTTGAACTGTGGTGTTGGAGAAGACTCTTGAGAGTCCCTTGGACTGCACAGAGATCCATCCACTCCATCCTAAAGGAGATCAATCCTGGGTGTTCATTGGAAGGACTGATGTTGAAGCTGAAACTCCAATACTTTGGCCACCTGATGTGAAGAGCTGACTCGTTGGAAAAGACCCTGATGCTGGGAAGGATTGAGGGCAGGAGGAGAAAGGGATGACAGAGAATAAGGTGGTTGGATGGCATCACCAATGCACATCACCACAATGCACATGGGTTTGGGTGGACTCTGGAAGTTGGTGATCAACAGGGAGGCCTGGTGTGCTGCTGTTCATGGGGTGACAAAGAGTCAGACACGACTGAGCAACTGAACTGAACTGAGCTGTTGGATCATAGAAAAAACAAGAGAGTTCTGGAAAATATCTACATCTGATTTATTGACTACACCAAAGCTTTTGACTGTATGGATCACAACAGACTGTGGAAAATTCTTGAAAACAAGGGAATACCAGACCACCATACCTGCCTCCTAAGGAATCTGGATGCAGGTCAAGAAGCAACAGATAGAACCAGTCATGAAACAATGGACTGGTTCCAAATTGGGAAAGGAGTACATCAAGGCTGTATATTGTCACCCTGCTTATTTAATGTATATGCAAGCACATCATGCGAAATGCTGGGCTGAATGAAGCACAAGCTGGAATCAAGATTGCCAGGAGAAATATCAGTGACCTCAAATATGCAGATGACACCACTCTTACAGCAGAAAGGAAAGAGGAACTGAAGAGCCTTATGATGAAAGTGAAAGAGCAGAGTGAAAAAGCTGGGTTAAAACTCAACATTCGAAAAATGAAGATCATGACATCCGGTCCTATCACTTCATGGAAAATAGATGGGGAAACGATGGAAACAGTGACAAACTTTATTTTCTTCGGCTCCAAAATGACTGCAGTTGGTGACTGCAGTCATGAAATTAAAAGATGCTTGCTCCTTGGAAGAAAAGCTATAGAAACCCAGACAGCATATTTAAAAGCAGAGACATTACTTGGCCAACAAATGTCCATCTAGTCAAAGCTATGGTTTTTCCAGTACTCAAGTATGGATGTGAGAGTTAGACTATAAAGAAAGCTTTTGAAATGTGGTGTTGGAGAAGAATTGAGAGTCCCTTGGCCTGCAAAGAGACCCAACAAGTCCATCATGAAGGCAATCAATTCTGAATATTCATTTGAAGGACTGATGTTGAAGCTGAAACTCCAATATTTTGGCCACCTCATGTGAAGAACTGACTCACTAGGAAAGACCCTAATGATGGGGGAGATTGAAGGCAGGAGGAGAAGGGGATGACAGAGGATGAGATGACTGGATGGCATCACAGACTTGATGGATATAAGTTTGAACAAGTTCCGGGTGTTGGTGATGGACAGGGAGGCCTGGTGTGCTGCAGTCCATGGGGTCTCAAAAAGCCGGACATGACTGAGAAACTGAACTGATTACTCTTGTTTACTCTTGTACTCATCACCTCCCATAACTAACTCTCCCCACCCTTAATATTGCTTTTAGTCTTAGCTGAGGATGTTATTTAAGGTGAGGACCTTGACTATTTTGTCAAATTACTCAGTTTTCCCGGATCTTTCCCATGTATACATGTTTTTAAGGTTGTTTTTTTTTTTTTTTTTTTAATTTTCTCCTGTTAATCTATGTCACATCAATTTAATTCTTAGACCAGCTGTAAGAACCCAGAAGGGCATAGGAAAGTGTCTTTCTACCTGACACTGTTGTTCCTCTCCACTCTTGTCACTGACGCTGGCACATTGGAAACTCACTGTGAGACCATTGAGGCCCTGGATATAAGAGAACTTAAAGTGAAGGAGAAGCACTTATCACCCCCAGAGATTCCCCTCATTGTCTCTGAATTTGAAGGGTCCCCTTCCTGCTCCATCAGTCAGAATTAAAGGATTTCTAATACATCTCACTATGTCTACACTGTAGTGTTCACTTTAAAGTTTTGGGCTGTGTTGAGTTCAGGCTAGAGAGATCAGAACCAAAAATTGTTGAATTTACTGTTTTGGTGGTTCTCAGATTCTTGTGTTCTTCCCTGGTCTACCTGCTTGTGTTTATTTTCCAGACTGCCAAGTAGTTGTCTTTGCATTCTTATCAGGTTTTATATCTGGTGAGGTGTATTTTCTCTACCTCTAGAAACTGGAGGATGTATTTTTATTTAAAGAAGACAAAGAAGGGAGGAGAAGAAATTTAATAGTCATATGATCAATTTATCAATGTAAGCCTGCTTGGTATGTAACCCTGAGTAGATTTTCTGAGTTCATTAAACAAAGAGAAGTACAGACTTGGTAATATTATGGTTAGTTAATTAGGTCACAGTCTCTATGAACTGTGAAAATTCTCCTTACATATGGGCAGTGTTTGCTTTGAGACAAAAGCTAATGATGCCTATGGTAAAACTTTCTCCTTTTAAATTCCCACATCAACACATAGATCTGAAGGATGTACAAAGATATACAAAAAGGCATAGATGAAATGAATTTGATTTTCTTCAATTTGTTCAGAGAGTAACTTGCTATAGGAAAAATTCAGTGTGGTTTATACTTTTTTCTCATTACCCCTCTATTTCCTCACATTTAGTTTCTTTATTGATATTAATGATCTGAAAAATAATATAAAATAAGCTAGAAAAACATATAAATTAAGTTGCTGTTATGGTTTGAATTTTGTCTCTACCTCACCCAAGTTCATATGTTAAAGTTTTAAGCAAGAGTGACCCAGATTTTTACCTTATTTGTAAATAGGATTGTTGCAGATATAACTGTTTAAGATGACATCATAAAGAATTAACCTCCAAAATATACAAGCAGCTCGTGCAGCTCAATACCAGAAAATGAACAACCCAATCAAAAGGTGGGCAAAAAACCTAAATAAACATTTCTCCAAAGAAGACATACAGATGGCTAATAATCACATGAAAAGATGCTCAACATCACTCATTAGTAGAGAAATGCAAATCTAAATCACAATGAGGTATCATCTCATGCTGGTCAGAATGGCCATCATCAAAAAGTCTATAAACAATAAATGCTGGAGAGGGTGTAGAGAAAAGGAAACCCTCTTGCACTGTGGTGGGAATGTAAACTGGCACAGCCACTATGGAGAACAGTGTGGAGATTCCTTACAAAACTGGGAATAGAACTGCCATATGACCCAGAAATCCCACTGCTGGGCATACACACTGAGGAAACCAGAACTGAAAGAGACACATGTATCCCAATGTTCACCACAGAACTATTTGCAATGGTTAGGACATGGACACAACCTACATGTCCATCAGCAGGTGAATGGATAAGGAAGTTGTGATACATATACACAGTGGACTACTACTCAGTTATAAAAAGAACACATTTGAGTTAGTCCTAATGAGGTGGATGAACCTAGAGCCTATTATACACAGTGAAGTAAGTCAGAAAGAGAAAAACAAATACTGTATATTAACTCATATACATGGAATTTAGAAAGACAGCAACCATGATCCTACATGTAGGGCAGCAAAAGGAGACACAGATGTAAAGAACAGACTTTTGGTCTCAGTGGGGGAAGGCAAGGGTGGGATACTTTGAGAGAATAGCATTGAAACATGTACATTACCATATGTACCACAGATGACAGTGCAAGTTCGATGCACTGTAGGGAGCCCAAAGCCAGTGAGATGGGGTGGGGAGGGGGTTGGAGGGGTGTTCAGGATAGGGAGGCACACATGTGGCCGATTCATGTTGATGTATGGCAACAGCCATCACAATATTACAATTATTATCCAGTTAAAATAAGTTAATTAAAAAGAAAAGATAGCATCATCTTGGAGAGAGTGGGCCCCTATTGCAGTATGGCTGGTGTCCTTATAAAACGGGGAAATTTAGACATAGCACAAAAGGAAAAAGAAACTTAAGAAAAAAAAAGTAGAGATTGGAGTGATGCTTCTATAAGCCACATCATGCCAAAGATTGCCAGGAAACCACTAGAATCTGGGATAGACCTGTGAAACAGATTCCCTCCCATAGCTCTCAGAAGAACCAGCCTTGCTGACACCTTGATCTAGGACATCTACATGAAACTCTAAGACAATAAATAATTGTTTTTTAAGCTAGTTTGTGATATTTTGTTATAGCAGTCCTAGCAAACTGAGACACTGAGCACTACAACGACTCAAGAAGTAAATTTTCAGAAATCCATTCAAACAATTTAGATTTTTTTTTGCCAGTGAAAATCTGTATGTTTGGGAAATTGCACTAAACCCTGTGGAAGATAATAACAGAATAAAGATTAAAAAATTGTACATTTGTTATCTTAAAAGTAGATGGGTTAAAAAAAAGTGTAAGAATAGCGAGCAGAAATATTCTAAGGTCTCAGTGCTGCATTGTTAAAAATAAAACAAAAAAATTAGTTTTACTCACATGATTTTCAGTTCATGTTAAAGAAAGGTTGGCAAGGCAAGATCGGCTTTGCTATCTATTATAATACATCCTAAATGGAGAGAGATTGCCACTGAAGCTGGGGAAGACTCAGATTACATGGGGAGTAGGGCATGAGAGCTTACAAATTTGGGGAATATGTATGTAGGGTGGGGGTTAAGTTGGGGAAATCTTAACAATTTAGACAAATAAATGCCAGAAGCAGTGCCCTGATGAATAAGATGAAGATTTTATATAGTAACATTAAAAATGTTCTTGCAAATGCTGCTGACTTTTATAAATCTCACTTTTTTAAAAGATACCTTAAGAAAATCACGATGAAGACAAAATAATGGTGTGAGGGGCACAGAAAGACACATATACTAAATTGGTAAAGTCAGTGAAGGCAGTCACTCAGTCCACTTGTGACTGATCAAAGGGCTTACAACAAATGGAGAATGACTTATGCAATAAAATCTATGAAAACAGCACCAAAAACACTGGGAGGCTATTCCAGATGAACTAGTGATTCTGCTAAGTTTTCTTAGCTCTGCCTTGTTGAACGACTATTCCTGTGGTTATCAAAACTGAGTGGCAGTTCCCATCCTCCCCCACTCCCTGTAGAAATGCTACGGCAGGCCATTTTGACAGCTGTTGAACAGTAGAAAATACCATTTTTCACAGCCCCATGCTAAGGAAGGCCTGTATCAAGTGGGTATCAGCATCCGGGTAGTTACAGATGCTCCATTCTCAAGTTGTGCTATGTATTGGGATAATCTGGAAAGGACAGCTGCTGAAGAGTAGAGCCCCCCCTTTATCTAAGTTTTGTGTTACATGAGAGCTGCTCCAGTAGTCTGGGCAGCTGAGTGGAAGCTTCCTCCCCCTGCTTTCCTAGCCTCCTAAGGCGAAAGACTGGTTCCAGGTGTTGACTCAGCAGCCAGGGACATTGGCCCATCCCATCCTCTCTGGGCAGGCTGGGAGGTTTGGCAGAAGTTGCATCATAGCCCAAGTCCTTCTCCTGCACGTCACCTCCCACCTCACACAGTTCTTGCTGCATAGAGGGCTGTGTGAGGCAGCCAGCAAAGAACCAAGCTCTCCTCTCCTCCCTTCAGGTTTGTATCATAGTGCAAAGATCCTCTCCAACAGTGCTGTGCTGTGCTTAGTCGCTCAGTCCTGTCTGACTCTTTGTGAGCCATGGACTCGAGTCCACCAGGCTCCTTTGTCCATGGGGATTCTCCAGGGGATTCACTCTAGAATACTAGAGTGGGTTGGCATGCCCTCCTCCAGGGGATCTCCCCAGGGATCAAACTCAGGTCTCCCACATTGCACGCAGATTCTTTATAGTCTGAGCCACCAGGAAAGCCTAAGAATATTGGAGTGGATAGCCTATCCCTTCTCCAGGGGACCTTCCCAGCCCAGGAATCAAACCAGGATCTCCTGCATTGCAGGTGGATTCTTTGCCAGCTGAGCTACCAGGGAAGCCGACAGAGAGGGAGAAAACCTCAAGGACTGGGAATTACTGGGAATTCTCTGCTCCTGCCAAGGGGGTGATTGAACTGAATCAGACTGTGGAGCAATTTGTGGAGCAGAACAATGTTAAAAACAATACAATAATTAATGAGCAATTTGTGAAATCTAGCAGCTAGGTATGAGACAGTTGACAGAGACAGCCAGAAGCTCTGAGAGGAGAGAAGGTAAGAAACAGTGAAAAGAGCACAGATAAAATTACAGTCCTAGTGGACAGAAGTACGTGAATCCCCAAGGCTACATTCTGTGAAGAGTAATAGCTCAGGCTTCTCATTGCAGGGTAAATAACTGTCACTGAAACAGAGAAAAAATGATAATAATGAGCATGAATCAATAAAAGTTGGTCTTTGGTAAGATCAATGAAACAAACTAAGCTTTAGCTAAACTCAGAGTAGAAGGCGAGAAGATGCAAATGACTAAAATCAGGAATTAAGAGGGGGTACATCACAGCTTATCTTGCAGAAATAGCATGGATTATAAGGAGATACTTTGAGCAATTGACACCAAAATATTAGATAATTTAGAGAAAATGAAAAACTCTTAGAAAGACACAAATTACTGAAATTGAACCAAGAAGAAATATAAAGTCTTAAATGAAGAATGATGAGTAAAGAGATAGAATTAATAATTTAAAAGCTTCTCAAAAAGTTAAGACTCAGGACCAGTTAACTTCACTGGTGAATGCTATTAAACATTTAAAGAAGAATGAACACCAATTTTACTGACTCTTTACTGACTCTTCCAGAAGATAAAAAAGGTGTGAACACATTCCTCCTCATCCTATGAGGTCAGTATACCTAAATACCCTGATACCTAGATCAGACAATGATATCACAAGGAAAAAAAGAATACACACACACACACTACAGACCAGTAGCTCTTATGCATATAGATGTAAAAACTATTATCATAATATTATAAAACATAATATAGCAGCATATAAAAATATTATACATCATAACCAGGGAAATTATCCCAGAAAGGCAAGCATGGTTTAATATCCAAAAATCAATGTGCTATACCATACTAATCAATAAAGGACAGAATACATGATTATTTTAAATAGGTACTGACAAAGTATTTAACAAAACCCAACACCCTTTCATGATACAAAAACTCAAAAAAATAGGAATAAAAGTCCATCACCTCAAAATCACAGAGGGAATCATCAAAAAACTTACACTAACATAATACTAAATGGTAAAAGACTAAAAAGTCTCTCTCCTAATATTGGAAACAAGACATAGATGTCCACTCTTCCTACTTCTAGTCAGCATTGGAATGGAGGTTCTAATTAGGACAGATAGGCAAACAAAATAAATAAAAGGTGTTCACAATAGAAAGGAAGAAGTGAAGGCATCATTTTTCACAGATAACATAATCTTGTAAAAACAAGTTGATCTTAAAGTTCATATAGAAATGCAAAGGATATGGCATAGACAAAACACCTTCATAAGAAAAATGAGGTTGTTGCTCTTGTTCAGCCACTCAGTAGTGTCTGACTCATTGCAACCTCAAGGACTGCAGCACACCAGTCTTCCCTGTCCTTCACCATCTCCTGAAACTTGCTCAGACTCACATCCATTGAGTTGGTGATGCCATCCAACCATCTTATCCTCTGTCATCCCTTTCTCCTCTCACCTTCAACCTTTCCCAGCATCAGGGTCTTTTCCAATCATTCAGTTCTTTGCATTAACAGGCCAAAGTACTGGAGTTTCAGCTTCAACATCAGTCCTTCCCGAGGGTGGATGTTTCGAGAGAACAGCATCGAAACATGTATATTATCTATAGTGAAACAGATCACCAGCCCAGGTTGGATGCATGAGACAAGTGCTCCGGCCTGGTGCACTGGGAAGACTCAAAGGGATTGGGTAGAGGAGGGGGGATCGGGATGGGGAATACATGTAAATTCATGGCTGATTCATGTCAATGTATGACAAAACCCACTACAATATTGTAAAGTAATTAGCCTCCAACTAATAAAAATAAACAAAACAAACAAACAAACCATCAGTCCTTCCAACGAACACCCAGGATTGATCTCCTTTAGGATGGACTGGTTGGATCTCCTTGCAGTCCAAGGGACTCTCTAGAGTCTTCTCCAACACCACAGTTCAAAAGCATCAACTCTTTGGCACTCAGATTTCTTTACAGTCCAATTCTCACATCCATACATGACCATTGGAAAAACCATAGCCTTGACTAGATGGACCTTTGTTGGCAAAGTAATGTCTCTGCTTAATAATATGCTGTCTAGGTTAGTCATAGCTTTTCTTCCTAGGAGTAAGTGTCTTTTAATTTCATGGCTGCAATCACTATCTGCAGTGATTTTGGAACCCCCAAAATAAAGTCTGTTGCTGTTTCCACATCTATTTGCCATGAAGTGATGGGACCAGATTCCACGGTCTTAGTTTTCTGAATGTTGAGCTTTAAGCCAACTTTTTCACTCTCCTCTTTCACTTTCATCAAGAAGCTCTTTAGTTTTTCTTCACTTTCTGCCATTAGGGTGCTGTCATCTGCATATCTAAGGTTACTGGTATTTCTCCTGGCAATCTTGATTTCAGCTTGTGCTTCATCCAGCCCAGCATTTCTCATGATGTACTCTGCATAGAGTTAAATAAGCAGGGTGACAGTATACAGCCTTGACGTACTCCTTTTCCTATTTGGAAGCAGTCTGTTCCATGTCCAGTTCTAACTGTTGCTTCCTGACCTGCATACAGATTTCTCAGGAGGCAGGTCAGGTGGTCTGGTATTCCCATCTCTTTCAGAATTTTCTGCAGTTTGTGATGATCCAACAGTCAAAAGCTTTGGCATAGTCAATAAAGTAGAAGTCGAGGTTTTTTCTGGAACTCTCTAGCCTTTTCGATGATCCAACAAATGTTGGCAATTTGATCTCTGGCTCCACTGCCTTTTCTAAAATCAGCTTGAACATCTATAAGTTCACAGCTCATGTGTTGTTGAAACCTGACTTGGAGAATTTTGAGCATTACTTTACTAGCATGTGAGATAAGTGCAATTTTGTGGTAGTTAGAGCATTCTTTGGAATTACCCTTCTTTGGGATTGGAATGAAAACTGACATTTTCCTGTGGCCACTGCTGAGCTTTCCAAATTTGCTGGCATACTGAGCGCAGCACTTTCACGGCATCATCTTTTAGGATTTGAAATAGCTTAACTGAAATTCCATCACCTCCACTAGCTTTGTTTTTAGTGATGCTTCCTAAGGCCCACTTGAGTTCAGATTCCAGGATGTCTGGCTCTAGGTGAGTGATCACACCATCGTGATTATCTGGGTTGTGAATATCTTTTTTGTATAGTTTTTCTGTGTATTCTTGCCACCTCTTCTTAATATCTTCCGCTTCTGTTAGGTCCATAACATTTTTGTCCTTTATTGAGCCCATCTTTGCATGAAAAGTTCCCTTGGTATCTCTAATTTTCTTGAAGAGATCTCTAGTCTTTCCCATTCTATTGTTTTCTGCTATTTCTTTGAACTGATGGTGAGGAAGACCTTAAATGGCAAGAAGACTATTGCTATTTTTTGGAATTCTGCATTCAAATGGGTATATATTTCCTTTTCTCCTTTGCCTTTCACTTCTCTTCTTTTCACAGCTATTTGTAAGGCCTCCTCAGACAGCCATTTTGCTTTTCTGCATTTCTTTTTCTTGGGGATGGTCTTGATCCCTGTCTCCTGTACAATGTCACGAACCTCCGTCCATAGTTCATCAGGTCTCTGTCTATCAGATCTAGTCCCTTAAATCTATTTCTCACTTCCACTGTATAATCATAAGGGATTTAATTTAGATCATACCTGAATGGTCTAGTGGTTTTCCCTACTTTCTTTAATTTAAGTCTTAATTTGGCAGTAATGCGCTCATGATCTGAGCCACAGTCATTTCTTGGTCTTGTTTTTGCTGACTATATAGAGCTTCTCCACCTTTGGCTGCAAAGAATATAATCAATCTGATTTCGGTGTTGACCATCTGGTGATGTCCATGTGTAAAGTCTTCTCTTGTGTTGTTGGAAGAGGATGTTTGCTAAGACCAGTGCGTTCCCTTGGCAAAACTCTATGAGCCTTTGCCCTGCTTCATTCTGTACTCCAAGGCCAAATTTGCCTGTTACTCCAGGTGTTTCTTGGCTTCCTACTTTTGCATTCCAGTCCCCTATAATGAAAAGGACATCTTTTTGGGTGTTAGTTTTAAAATATCTTGCAGGTCTTCATAGAACAATTCAATTTCAGCTTATTCAGCATTACTGGTTGAGTCATATACTTGGATTACTGTGATATTGAATGGTTTGTCTTGGAAAAGAACAGAGATCATTCTGTCGTTTATGAGATTCCATCCAAGTATTGCATTTCAGACTCTTTTGTTGACTATGATGGCTGCTCCATTTCTTCTAAGGAAGTCTTGCCCACAGTAGTAGATATAATGGTCATCTGAGTTAAATTCACACATTCCAGTCCATTTTAGGTCTCTGACTCCTAAAATGTCCATGTTCATTCTTGCTATCTCTTCTTTGACCACTTCCAATTTGCCTTGATTCATGGACCTAACATTTCAGGTTCCTATGCAATATCACTCTTTACAGCACTGGACTTTGCTTCTATCACCAGTCACATCCACAACACAACTGATGGTGGTGTTTTTGCTTTGGCTCCAGCTCTTCATTCTTTTTGGCGTTATTTCTCCACTGATGTCCAGTAGCATATTGGACACCTAGTGACCTACATCTTTCAGTGTCCTATCTTTTTGCCTTTTCATACTGTTCACGGGGTTCTAAGGCAAGAATACTGAAGTGGTTTGCCATATCCTTCTCCAGTGGACCACGGTTTGTCAGAATTCTCCACCATGACCCATCAGTCTTAGGTGGCCCTACACGGCATGACTCATAGTTTCATTGAGTTAGACAAGGCTTTGATACCTGTGATTAGATTGTTTAGTTTTCTGTGATTGTGGTTTTCAGTCTGTCTGTGGTAATGGTGACCTCCTTCAAAAGGACTTATGCCTTCAAAAGGACTTATTCCAGCTCCCAAGACTGCTGTATTCAGTGCCTCTCTCTGTCAGCCCACACCTCTTCTGGAGACTCCTGGACACTCACATTAAGAAGGCTGAGTGCTGAAGAATTGATGCTTTGAACTGTAGTGTTGGAGAAGCTTCTTGAGAGTCCCTTGGACTACAAGGATATCAAACCAGTCAGTCCTAAAGGAAATTAATCCTGAATATTCACTGAAAGAACTGATGCTGAAGCTGAAGCTCCTGTACTTTGGCCACCTTATGCAAAGAGCCAACTCATTAGAAAAAACCCTGATGTTGGGAAAGATTGAAGGAAGGAGGAGAAGGGGATGACAGAGGACAGATGGTTGGATGGCATCACAAACTCAATGGACATGAGTTTGAGCAAGTTCCAGGAGATGGTGAAGGACAGGGAAGACTGGCATGCTGCAGTCCTTGAGGTTGCAATGAGTCAGACACTACTGACTAACAGTAACAACAGAGGGAAATGCCATTTTCACACGGTTTGTCACCATCTGCAATAGAACCTGAGCAGGCCCCTTAAGGTTTCTCTTCTAGAGAAATGGCACTCGTGGGAAACCAGGAGTCATCAACCTTGTCAGATCAAACCTGAAGCAGGAGGTATGCCTCTGTGGTTGTGTTAGCCTTGGGCTCTGGAGCTGTGCAGTATCTAGATGTGTCACACTGATGTTCTCTGTGTAGTCGTGGCCACACATTCCTTCTCTCTTGGTGTTATGCTCAGAATGTGAATTGATCTCTCTTCCACCAAAGATAAATTCTACTTCCATTCACTGGGCTGGCTGTGTGACCTGCTTTATCCAGCAGAGTGTGGCAGGAGTGACATTGGAAGACTTCTGAGGCTGGGCCTTAAGGAAACTTGCAGCTTCACCCTCTTGGGACATGACCCTGACAACCCTGTGAAATGAAATTGGTCTAGCCTACTGGAGAGGAGAAGAACTGCAGGGGAAGCAGAACCCTCGTCCATAGCCATCACCAAGAGCTGGAGGTATGAGTCAGACCACTGTGGGCCTTCCAGGCCGCTGCCCCTCACTGACTGTGGCTGCATGTGTGACCCCAGGTGAGGTCAGTCCACAGAATTCAGAGGAATATAGTGTGGCTGTTATTTAAATTCACTGAGTTCTGAGATGGTTGTTGGTGACTGATACAGCTAGATTAAATACCAGCATGTTTCTTTTGACACAGGTGAATTTTGTGGGAGTTTTCTGGTACGATTCCCTCCACAGCTCCCAATCATTCCACTTCAAGAGCAGTGCCACAGACTTTAGGTGGGCAAGTCTGTGGAGTCTCAGCAGTGAGATGGAAAAGAAAACAGTACTTCTAACACTTATTATTTCCCGTTTATAAATTTGGGTTGGGGTGAGAAGTTGGAGTCAGATAAATCAATACAATGTTATATTTAGGGAATTGGCACAGTGTCCAAGCCTCTTTGCTAGGAGTTATCAATAACAAAGACAAACAGGACCTATAAAAATCTTCAGCTGAGAGGGTAAAATAGAAATAAAAACAAATGAGCTTGACTTGAGGCAAAATGTGCTGCTTCATAATTTATGTAGCAAGGAACACAGAGAAGAGACGACCTGTGACAGATGTAGAGACATGAACCAGGCTTCATTGAAGAAGAAGCTGTGGAGCCATTAGTCCAATTACCTCAATACATGAAGCCTATTCATTTTTATGCCATTCTACAAGTGCATTCTGTATACAGAGTTGAGTAAATGATGTGCCAAGGCCTGTCATGTCTATAGACCCCTTCATGGTCATACCCTGGAACAGTCTTGATCTTGATCATAACAGCCACAGTCATAGTTTACAGAAGCAGAGATAGGGCTGAATCAGAGCTGCTCTCAGGCAAAGACTTCTTGGGAGACCAGCATTTGAGATGGGGTGCAGCCTTGACAGGATTGGTCAGCTCAATACACTGCTGAGTTGGCAGTGCGTGGAGTTTCTCATGTACTATTTCTCTGTCAAACTTGAATGTTGTGGCTGCTGTGGGAAAATGAACCCAGACATTGAACACTTATAAAAAGGTGAGACTAAAAAAGAATTGTCAATCTTGTAATAACCTATAATGGAAAATAATCTGAAAATATGTATATAACTGAAAAAAAGAACTGTCTGTCCCTAGGTTGTGCTTTTGGCTTCTCACATATGCTGATTTGAAGCCGAAGAACAGCAGACCAGTTAACAGGCACTGAATGATGGCTTATATGGTCACGGAGTCAGACTATACCCCTGAGTGTGTGGGGATGGGAGGCTTTCCCTGGAAGGAAATGTTATTATTACATTGCTCATGCAGGGTTAAGGACAAACCTGGGTAAGGAAATAGGCTGGAGTCATTTGAAGGTGAGAGTATGGCAGGAAGCTGATTTACCCAGGACACCGAATGCAATAGTGTAAAACAGTTCTATAGAGGACAGTTGTCTTTCATTGCTCTTAACTCTTCACTAATGTTTTGTAAAAATGGAAAAAGTGTTCCCTGTTGTGTTTGGGGGACCATGAATGGGCTGCCCCATTTAAGGGGAGAACCAGGCCCACATTTGACTTGTTGACTTATCTCAGGCTGGAGGGACCAGAGATATTGGGTGTACATTATTTCCTCTGTGATGCTACACAGTTATATTAACTAAAGAAGCTGGAGAGGTTAACAAAGTGGTGACTGCTTTCAAATCACACATATGTCTCACATAAAGTTTTAAGGGAGATATGGTTTGATTGAATCACCAACTTAAATCTTACTACTCTTTTTACGTGATTTTAAAATTTTAATTTTTAAATTGAGATGTAATTGATGTGGAATAAGTATATGTTTTGGGTGTGCAGCATAGTAGTTTGCAATTTTAAAGATTATGTTTCATTTATAAGATAAAATATTGGCTGTATTCCCCATGCATGGGCCTTCCCTCATAGCTCAGTTGGTAAAGAATCTGCCTGCAGTTCAGGAGACCCTGGTTCAGTTCCTGGGTCAGGAAGATCTGCTGGAGAAGGGATAGGCTACCCACTCCAGTATTCTTGGGCTTCCCTTCTGACTCAGCTGGTAAAGAATCCACCTGCAATGTGGGAAACCTGGGTTAAATTCCTGGATTGGGAAGATCTCCTGGAGAAGGGAAAGGCTACCCACTTCAGTATTCTGGCCTGGAGAATTTTGTGGACTGTATAGTCCATGGGCTCACAAAGAGTTGGACATGAGTGAGTCACTTTCACTGTCATATTCCCTGTGTTATATAATATTTCTTAATCCTGATGGGAAAACTGCTAAGTCAAAATTACAAAACAGGTTTAGTAATATGTTTCTCTTGGGATAATTGAGTTTTCATGAGTTCTATGTTGTTGGATCTGTCTCTGTCCTCAATCGAAACCCTTGAGCCTTACCATTCATTCATATACTTAGGATTTTGTTCACTTGAACGTTTAAGATTTCATCAAAACTTTTGGTAAACACTTATTTTGTGCCAGGCACTATTTTGTGTTAGAAAATGTAAGCAGCAGAGTATTTACCTCTTGCCCCCAAGGTCTTTGCTTCAATATTAAACTGTAAATTAAGTTTATTTTTCCTAATTGAAAAAAGTAAATCACAAGCTTGCATGTATCTTAGATTTTGGAAAGACTGTGTTTTTGTTTTTTTTTTTCCAATCAAGACATGTCTTTAGTTTTCCTTTCTCAAAGTTGTTAATTTATTTTATTTGTCATCTGTTGTAACATGTATTTGTTTTATTTTAATCTTTTCAGAAATTTAATGTTTTGCCAAAGGATTTTACCCACTCAGTAACTATTTGGAGGAAGATGTGTTAGAAGTCATAAATAAATAAAAGCACATGAACTTGAGGTCAACCTGCATTGGATGTATTTGTATGAAATAAAATAAAATAAAATAAAATATATTCATACTGACAAATGTGAGCATATTATCTTTGAAAATAAATAAGAAACTAGAGGGAAAGTGGGACAAATATTAGATGACTGAATCAAAAGGCAGGAAGGAGATATTTCAAAACTCCTTTATACTTTCCATTTTTAACCCATGTGAATGGTCAATGGCATAAAAATATAACATTAAAAAAAAAAAATCTCCCAAGGATTCTTGAGATCCACCTACCAGTAGAGTCAGAATCATTTTTGTCATGGTCTGCTGGAAGTTGCTACACCCACCAAAATTTGAGGCACACTGGAAACAGCCTGGGATAGCCCACTCAGCCCTTGGACTTCATGCTGTGGGTAGTGGGGTAGCATATCAAATGATGTAGCATGGGCAGACTGAACCATAATCTAGTGAGTTTGGAAACTGTGTTGACTATGGGTTCTAGGATCGTAGCATGAATGGAAGTGAGGAGTGTGACTAGGTGACTGAGAGTGGCCTAAATGGGAGATTATAAAGATCTAATCCAGAACATTGACAACTCCTGTCTCAGTAGCAATTAGTAATCTTCGGGAGGAAGTGGATCACACTGGTAACAGCTGAGCACACTCCCCTCTGTGGCGGGACTGACTGCGTGGCTTCTGCTCAGTTCATCAGTCAGAGTTTCTACCATTTTGGTTCTTGTCACCCTGCTTCTGCTGCCATCGCCAATTCCTTTTCTCTTTTCCTCTCTGCAGTTTCATGTGTGATGCTGCTACAGCCTCATGGATTCTCTAGAACTTTCTGTGTGCTGAATACTTTTGAAAGAACTTATATTGGGGTATCTGAACGGGTTGACCAACTCCATTCAAGACAGCACTCTACCTTCAGCTCCTGTTGCCAAAATTCACCTCTGTTAACCAGCGCTGAATAGAAATGCAGAGACAGAGTTTGGGTTCAAGTAGAAAAGAGTAGCTTTTATTGCTTTGCTAGGCAGAGGTGGGGCACAGTTAACTAATGTCCTAAAACTGTGTGATCCATGCTGAAAGGGGCAGTGAGGAACCTTTTTTTTTTTTTTTTCCATTTATTTTTATTAGTTGGAGGCTAATTACTTTACATCATTGCAGTGGTTTTTGTCATACATTGAAATGAATTAGCCATGGATTTACATGTATTACCCATCCCGGTCCCCCCTCCCACCTCCCTCTCCATCCTATCCCTCTGGGTCTTCCCAGTGCACCAGGCCCGAGCACTTGTCTCATGCACCCAACCTGGGCTGGTGATCTGTTTCACCCTAGATAATATACATGTTTCGATGCTGTTCTCTCGAAACATCCCACCCTCGCCTTCTCCAAGAGTCCACAAGTCTGTTCTATACATCTGAGTCTCTTTTTCTGTTTTGCATATAGGGTTATCATTACCATCTTTCTAAATTCCACATATATGTGTTAGTATACTGTAATGGTCTTTATCTTTCTGGCTTACTTCGCTCTGTATAATGGGCTCCAGTTTCATCCATCTCATTAGAACTGATTCAAATGAATTCTTTTTAATGGCTGAGTAATATTCCATGGTGTATATGTACCACAGCTTCCTCATCCATTCGTCTGCTGATGGGCATCTAGGTTGCTTCCATGTCCTGGCTATTATAAACAGTGCTGCGATGAACATTGGGGTGCATGTGTCTCTTTCAGATCTGGTTTCCTCGGTGTGTATGCCCAGAAGTGGAATTGCTGGGTCATATGGCAGTTCTATTTCCAGCTTTTTAAGAAACCTCCACACTGTTTTCCATAGTGGCTGTACTAATTTGCATTCCCACCAACAGTGTAAGAGGGTTCCCTTTTCTCCACACCCTCTCCAGCATTTATTGCTTGTAGACTTTTGGATAGCAGCCATCCTGACTGGCATGTAATGGTACCTCATTGTGGTTTTGATTTGCATTTCTCTGATAATGAGTGATGTTGAGCATCTTTTCATGTGTTTGTTAGCCATCTGTATGTCTTCCTTGGAGAAATGTCTGTTGAGTTCTTTGGCCCATTTTTTGATTGGGTCATTTATTTTTCTGGAGTTGAGCTGGAGGAGTTGCTTGTATATTTTTGAGATTAATCCTTTGTCTGTTGCTTCATTTGCTATTATTTTCTCCCAATCTGAGGGCTGTCTTTTCACCTTGCTTATAGTTTCCTTTGTTGTGCAAAAGCTTTTAAGTTTCATTAGGTTCCATTTGTTTATTTTTGCTTTTATTTCTGAAATTCTGGGATGTGGGTCATAGAGGATCCTGCTGTGATTTATGTTGGAGAGGGTTTTGCCTATGTTCTCCTCTAGGAGTTTTATAGTTTCTGGTCTTACATTTAGATCTTTAATCCATTTTGAGTTTATTTTTGTGTATGGTGTTAGAAAGTGTTCTAGTTTCATTCTTTACAGGTGGTTGACCAGTTTTCCCAGCACCACTTGTTAAAGAGGTTGTCTTTTTTCCATTGTATATCCTTGCCTCCTTTGTCGAAAATAAGGTGTCCATAGGTTCGTGGATTTATCTCTGGGCTTTCTATTCTGTTCCATTGATCTATATGTCTGTCTTTGTGCCAGTACCATACTGTCTTGATGACTGTGGCTTTGTAGTAGAGTCTGAAGTCAGGCAGATTGATTCCTCCAGTTCCATTCTTCTTTCTCAGGATTACTTTGGCTATTCGAGGTTTTTTGTATTTCCATACAAATTGTGAAATTATTTGTTCTAGTTCTGTGAAAAATACCGTTGGTAGTTTGATAGGGATTGCATTGAATCTATAGATTGCTCTGGGTAGTATAGCCATTTTGACAATATTGATTCTTCCAATCCATGAACATGGTATATTTCTCCATCTGTTTGTGTCCTCTTTGATTTCTTTCATCAGTGTTTTATAGTTTTCTATGTATAGGTCTTTTGTTTCTTTAGGTAGATATACTCCTAAGTATTTTATTCTTTTTGTTGCAATGGTGAATGGTATTGTTTCCTTAATTTCTCTTTCTGTTTTCTCATTGTTAGTGTATAGGAATGCAAGAGATTTCTGTGTGTTAATTTTATATCCTGCTACTTTACTGTATTTGTTGATTAGCTCTAGTAATTTTCTGGTAGAGTCTTTAGGGTTTTCTATGTAGAGGATCATGTCATCTGCAAACAGTGAGAGTTTTACTTCTTCTTTTCCTATCTGGATTCCTTTTACTTCTTTTTCTGCCCTGATTACTGTGGCCAACACTTCCAAAACTATGTTGAATAGGAGTGGTGAGAGTGGGCACCCTTGTCTTGTTCCTGATTTCAGGGGAAATGCTTTCAATTTTTCACCATTGAAGGTGATGCTTGCTGTGGGTTTGTCATATACAGCTTTTATTATGCTGAGGTATATTCCTTCTATTCCTGCTTTCTGGAAAGTTTTAATCATAAATGGATGTTGAATTTTGTCAAAGGCTTTTTCTGCATCTATTGAGATTATCATATGGTTTTTATCTTTCAATTTGTTAATGTGGTGTATTACATTGATTGATTTGCGGATATTAAAGAATCCTTGCATTCCTGGGATAAAGCCCACTTGGTCATGATGTATGATTTTTTTTAATATGTTGCTGGATTCTGTTTGCTAGAATTTTGTTAAGGATTTTTGCATCTATGTTCATCAGTGATATTGGCCTGTAGTTTTCTTTTTTTGTGGCATCTTTGTCTGGTTTTGGAATTAGGGTGATGGTGGCCTCATAGAATGAGTTTGGAAGTTTACCTTCTTCTGCAATTTTCTGGAATAGTTTGAGTAAGATGGGTGTTAGCTCTTCTCTAAATTTTTGGTAGAATTCAGCTGTGAAGCCATCTGGTCCTGGGCTTTTGTTTGCTGGAAGATTTCTGATTACAGTTTCGATTTCCTTGCTTGTGATGGGTTTGTTAAGATCTTCTATTTCTTCCTGGTTCAGTTTGCAGTGAGGAATCTTATAGTGTTCCAGGAGCAGGGCATAGTCATCGTGGACATTGTTCTGATGGTTGGTGGTGAGGTAATTGAGAGTCAGCATCATCAACCTGGTTCCAACTAATCTGGGGTCTATGTGCTTGTGGGCAACACACAGTTAAATTCTCCCATCTGGTGGGGGTTTCAGTATCTGCAAAATATGTATCTGCTCAAAGGGCATGGCTCAGAATACTGTCCATAGTCCTTGAGGGGAACTAAAGATGCTCGACTTTGTTTAAGGGCTAAAGTACTGTTCTGATTTTATTGTTTTCCTTTCTTCCTGCATTTTCTCACTTCTCTGATTAAAGAAATTACTGAAGGAGTCTGTGAACACAATAGGCCACAGTAAATATATAACTCCTAACACAAAATAAATTTAAGGAATGGCACAAAAATGAAGGGGTTTAACATATGAAAACATTTTCAGTAGTCCCACATCACTTCAGTTTTATTTGTAATAATAGAGTCATATTGGACTAAAGAGAAATGAAGTCCCTTTTCACTAGGACATCACAGGACATCACAGGACAAAATGAACAAAATGCTTTTTTCTTGGAAAACTCAAGTGCACAGAAGACACCCTTCCCCCACATTCTTGCCTTGTTTATCCACTCCTATATTAACTATCCCTCAGGCTTGTTTAGACTGTCTCCTGGAGAGAGAATAATTGTATATCTTTAGCATTTAACTCATGTGAACGAAGTGACATTTCACAAAAGTGCAATGTGGCTCAGCGTGCGATATTTAGTCTATAGGGTACTGCACATCATGATAGAAAACTAGCAAATGGCTCCTATCCTGAGAGGATAGCACTGTCTTAAGGTAGAGCTCTTTTGCTTAGGAATAAGTTGCTGTTCCTAGGAGGGGCTCATCAGTCTGCTCCAATTTTATTGTTCTTTCTCTTTTGGTTGAAATTTTCTTGTGACAATTGCAGATTCACATGTAGCTGTAGAAGTAATACTAAGAAATACTTTGTATATGTTGCTGATTTTCCCCAGTGGTAGAAGTTTTTATATCTTATAAAAATATAAAAATTTTATACATTTTTACCCATTCTGCAAAATATAACGACACAGCCACCATATTGGCTTTGGCATAATCCATCAGTCTTATTAAATTTCCCCAGTTTTATTTATATTCACATATATGTGTTTATTAGTTTCCACACAATTTTATCACCTGTGTAGTTTGGTATAGCTACTGCAAGAGTGAAGATACTGAACAGCTATAACACCACAAAGACTCCTTGTGTTTCCCTTTTAATAACTTCACCTTCTTCTTTCTCCCAGAACCCTGGTAACCATAATCTGTCCTCCATTCCTATTTTTTTTTAATTTAAGAAAATGTTAAATAATGAAAAACAGTGCATACCTTTTTGGTATTACCATTTTTCTCACTAACCATAATTTGGTTATGAATCTTGGATGAAGATTCATCCAAGTTGTTGCAAGTATCAATAGATTGTCCTTCATTTCCCTAGTAGAATTCCATGGGAGGTGTGTACAACAGTTTGTCCATTTATTTATTGAAGGACATCTAGGTTGATTCCACTTTGGGGCAATTATTAATACAAAAGAGCTTCTGACACTCATGTATGTAAGTTTTTAATGTATGAACATAAGTTTTCATTTCTCTGAAATAAATGTCCAGGCGTGCAATTGCCAGTTCATATGGTAATTTCATGTTCAGTTTTATAAGAAACTGACAAACTCTTTTGCAGAATGGCTATACCATTTTCTATCCTCACTGGCAATGTATGAGAGATCCAGTGTCTCTGCATCCTTGCCAGCAATTGGTGTTGTCAGTAATTTTTCTTTCAGCTATTCAGATATGTATGCAGTGATATCTCACTGTGGTTTTAATTAGCATTTTTCAGATGGTTAATGATGTTGCATATCTTTTCCCCTTCTTACTTTCCATCTGTGTATGCTCTTTGGTGAAAATTTCTCCATTTTCTAATTAGGTTGTTTGATTTACTTTTGTATCTTAAGAGATCTTATATGTCTTTTGTCAGATACGTGGTTTGCAACTGTTTTTCTTTGAGTCTATAACTTGTCTTTTCAAAGCAAAGTCTTCTATTTCAATGAGGTCCAATTTCTTAATTTTTCCTTTTATGAATTGTACTTTGGGGATAAGTATGAGAACTCTAACTAGTCCTATATCTTAGTCCTAAAGATTGTCCCCTATTTTTTACCTAAAACTTTCATATTTTCACATTTAAAAATTGTTTATGATCCATTTTGAATTCTTTACTAGGGTATGAGGTTAAAGTGTGTGTGTTAGTCATTCAGTTGTGTCCAACTCTTTACAAGCCATGGTCTGTAGCCCACCAAGATCCTCTGCCCATGGAATTCTGCAGGCAAGAATATTGGAGTGGATAGCCATTCCTTTCTCCAGGGATTGAACCTGCGTCTCCTGCATTGCAGGCACATTCTTTTACCATCTGAGCCACCAGGGAAGCCCATGAGATTAAATAGAGTTAATTTTTTTTTACTATGATTGATTCTGTTGATTATGAACCAATTTTTTCAGTGGCACTGGTTGAAAAGCTATTCTTCCTTCATTTAAGTTGGTTTTGCACCATTGCAAAAAATCAGTTGAGCCTATTTGCAGATCAGCCTCTGGGTTCTTATTTTGTCCCATTGTCCATGTGTCTATCCCTCCACACTGTCCACAGTATCATGATTACTCTCACCATAGAGTAATGCTGCACATCAGGTAGAGTAATTCCTCTCACTTTATTCTTCTTTATTGATTGCATTAGGTACTCTAGGGTCTTTCCTCTCCATATTAATTTTACACTAGGCTTGTCTATATTTACCAAAAACCTTCATAAGATTTTGGTAGGTATAAGTGAAACCTTTAGATAAGTTTGGTGAGAATCAACATCTTGAGTATGTTGAATCTTTCAGTTCATTGACGCAATATGCCTCTCTATATACTTAGGTCTTCTTTGATTGATTTCATCAGCATTTTGTCATTTTCATTACACAAATTTTGTACATACTTTGTTGAGTGTATACTTATGTATATTATTTAATTTAGAGTGATTGTGTATTGTGTTTTTAATTTTAGTTTCCACATGTTCATTGTTAAGTAAATAGATATTGGACTGATTTTGGAGTGTTAATCTTGTGTTGTGTGCTGTGCTGAACATGCTTATATGTTCTGCAAGTTTGCTTTGTAGATTACTTGAAATTCTTTATTAAACAGTCATATCATTTGAAATGGGGGACAGTTTTATTCCTTCCTTTCTAATCTTCATGACTTCTATTTCACCTATTGCACTGGCTAGAGCTCTCATCACTATGTTGAATAAAAGTGGTGAAAATGGACTCATTGCCTTGTTTCCACTCTAGGGGAAAAACATGCAGTCTTTTACCATTGGTATGATGTTTGCAATAGATTGGTAGATGTTCTTTATGAATCGGGGTAAACCCTCCTTATTCTTTTTTCTTTCCTTTCTTCTCCTGATATTTTGTTTGTTTTGTTTTTGTTTATATTTAATTTATTTTTAATTGGAGGATAATTGCTTTACAAAGTTGTGTTGGTATTTGCCTTACCTCAACATGAATCAGCCATTGCTATGCATAGGTACCCTCCCTCTGGAACCTCTCTCTCACCCCACCCCATGCCTCTAATTCTCTTTATTCTTTTTTTTTAAGCAACTTCATATTCATGTTTTTAAACAACTTCATCCTGGCAGTCGCACTGACATTATTTGCACATTATAGAGACAGTACGTTTTATTTATTTATTTATCTTTGGCCATACTGGGTTTTCATGGCTACCTGAGCTTTTCCCAAATTGTAGCAAGTGAGGGCTACTCCTTAATTGTGGCACATGGGCTTCTAACTGTAGTGACTTCTCTTGCTGGGGAGCACAGGCTTTAGAGCAAATGGACTCAGTAGCTGCAGCATGTGTGCTCAATAGTTGCAGCTCCTGGGTTCTAGTGAAGTGAAGTCGCTCAGTCATGTCCGATTCTTTGCGACCCCATGGACTGTAGCCCACCAGGCTCCTCCATCCATGGAATTTTCTAGGCAAGAGTACTGGAGTGGGTTGCCATTTCTTTCTCCACTGTTTATTCTTAATTTGCTTGTGATTGTCATGGTGATGTCTCTGGGGTTTTGGTAATTTTTTTTCTTCTTATGGATGGTGTTACACAAATGCTACACAAAGCATCACATTTTGTGCTAAATCATTACATATTTATATTATGTGAACTTTTCTGCACATGTGTCATATGTTAATAAAAAACTTTATATACCTGATAGTTTCCTAGAATCAATGTAAAAACAAAACAAAACAAAAAAGAAAACATGAAAAATTTCTAAAAGTATTATCAGAGGAAAAAAACTTACAAATAGCAAGATTCAGATTAATATTAGTCTCTCATTAACAAGAATAAACCCAAGAAGATAACGGAAGAATGTTTTAAATTTGAAAGAAGGGTCTTTAAAAAGTAGAATTCTATATTCAGGCAAATGATTTAAAAGAAGAGCTGAATGATAACTCTTAGATGATCAAGAACTCAGAATTTTTACCAAAAACAGACTCTGTGAAGATGAGCAGAAATTATATTTCAGCAAGGGAAAATAAATGCAAGAGAAAGAAACAGGATATTAAAACAAAATAATGATAAAAGATTCTAGTGAAAGATACTTTTGCATAAGTGACTTGATTTTCAGTTTTTTACACTATAAATCTGGTAGCAAAATGAAACATAATAACATAGAAGAGGAGAAGGAGAAGTAGAGCTATATCAAGACTTTTGTCTTGTTTGGGAGGATACATACATTGATCATTTATTTTCTTCAAGTATGTTTGTTAAAAACTTAAAGGCAACACCAAGAAAGAAAGAAAATTTATATAGCTTTCAATTACAAGCTTAAAACTGAACAAAAAGTTATGAAAGATAAAACAAGCAATAACTTTAAGTTATCCCATTAAAATCTAAAATCTACTTCTTTGCGTATATGTATATTTCTTTCAAGAAATCTAATTATAAGGAAGCACAAGCTGAAATCAAGATTGCTGATAGAAATATCAATAACCTCAGATATGTAGATGACATCACCCTTAAGGCAGAAAGTGAAGAACTAAAGAGCTTCTTGATGAAAGTGAAAGAGGAGAGTGAAAAAGTTGGCTTCAAGCTCAACATTCAGAAAACTAAGATCATGGCATCTGGTCCCATCACTTCATGGCAGCAAATAGATGGGAAAACAGTGGCTTACTATTTTTCTGGGCTCCAAAATCACTGCAGATGGTGATTGCAGCCATGAAATTAAAAGATGTTTACCCCTTGGAAGGAAAGTTATGACCAACCTAGATAGCATATTAAATAGCAGAGACATTACTTTGCCAACAAAGGTCCATCTAGTCAAGGCTATGGTTTTTCCAGTGGTCATGTATGGCTGTGAGAGTTGGACTATAAAGAAAACTGAGTGCCGAAGAATTGATGCTTTTGAACTGTGGTGTTGGAGAAGACTCTTGAGAGTCCCTTGGACTGCAAGGAGATCCAACCAGTCCATCCTAAAGGAGATCAGTCCTGGGTGTTCATTGGAAGGACTGATGCTAAAGATGAAACTCCAATACTTTGGCCACCTGATGCGAAGAGCTGACTCGTTGGAAAAGACCCTGATGCTGGGAAAGATTGAGGGCAGGAGGAGAAGTGGGTGACAGAAGATGAGATGGTTGGATGGCATCACCGACTCCATGGACATGGGTTTGGTTGGACTCCGGGAGTTGGTGATGGACAGGGAGGACTGGCGTGCTGCAGTTCATGGGGTCGCAAGGAGTCAGACATGACTGAGTGACTGAACTGAACTGAATTGAACTGAATAATTATATGAAAACAGTACCTGCCATTGAAAATGCATGAGAAGCAGGAGTTTTCATCATTTTAAGTGGAATAGAAAAATTCTTATTTATGATCAGATTTGTGCTCATTTAAATATCTCCCAAAAGATTGAAAATGGATTGTGAAATATGGTTCCTTTCACAAGTGAAAACACCCCAAAATCAATCCAATATCTATATAGTTAGCAATGAACATGTATAAAATTAATATGAGAAGGAAAGACCCTAGAGTATCTAATGCAATCAATAAAGAAGAATAAAGTGAGAGGAATTACTCTACCTGATGTGCTGCATTACTCTATGGTGACAGTAATCATGATACTGTGGACAGTGTGGAGGGACAGACACATGGAGCAATGGGACAAAATAAGAACTCAGATCTGCAAATAGACTCGACTGAGTTTTTACAATGGTGTGAAACCAACTTAAATGAAGTGAGAATAGCTTTTCAACCAGTGCCACTGAATAAATTGGTTCATAATCAACAGAATCAATCATAGTAAAAAAAAATTAACCTCTGTTTTAATCTTGTGGGCTTCCCTGGTGGCTCAGATGGTAAAAGAATGTGCCTGCAATGCAGGAGATGCAGGTTCAATCCCTGGGTTGGGAAGACACCCTCATAGTCATGGAAAGAGTAGGAAATGCAGTACTTGTGTGTGATCTCAAAACGACAGAATGATCTCAGTTCATTTCCAAGGCAAACCATATAACATCACAGTAATCCAAGTTCAGGCTGCAACCACTGCAGCTGAAGCTAACAAGTTCTATGAAGACCTATAAGATCTTCTAAAACCAACACCAAAAATGATATCCTTTCATCATAGGAGTTGTTGCTGTTCAGTTTCTCAGTCATGTCCGATTCTTTTTGACCCCATGGACTGCAGCATGCCAGCCTTCCCTGTCCCTCACCATCTCCCGGAGCTTGCTCAAACTCATGTCCATTGAGTCAGTGATGCCATCCAAACATCTCATCCTCTGTCAGCCCCTTCTCCTCCTGTCTTCGATCTTTCCCAACATAGGGTCTTTTCCAATGAATCAGTTCTTTGCATCAGGTGGCCAGGTAGTCAGCATATTAAAAAGCAGAGACATCACTCCGCCAATAAAGGTACACATAGTCAAAGCTATGCTTTTTCCAGACGTCATGCATAAATGAGAGAGCTGGACCATAATGAAGGCTGAGTGACAAAGAACTGATGCTTTTGAATTGTGGTGTTGGGGAAGACTCTTAGGAGTCCCTTGGACAGCAAGGAGATCAAACTAGTCAGTCTTAAAGGAAATCAGCCCTAATATTCATTGGAAAGTCTGATGCTGAAACTTAAACTCCAGTACTTTGGCCACCTGATGTGGTGTCAACTCATTAGGTGCTGGAAAAGATTGAAAGCAAGAGGTAAAGGGGGTGACAGAATGAGATGGTTGAATAGCTTTACTGACTCAATGCACATGAGTTTGAGCAAACTTCAGAAGACAGTGAAGGACAGGGAAGCCTAGTGTGCTGCAGTCCATGGTGTCTCAAAGAGTCAGACATGACTTAGTGACTGAACAACAGCAAAATTGGTGCCCAAGTGAAGGGTGAAAGACTGAAGGGTAAGCTGAATGGCAGCTATACACGCTGTCAATTAATGACCTATAATAGCTAGCAATTCATATTGATAGTCATATTAAAAACTTCTAGTTGTAAGTGTGAATGTATTGTCATTTGTCTAGAGAAATAAAAGATAAAATATGATAACACAGGGACTCTTAAAGGAGCTATATTTTCTCTTTATAAATATTGAGAAAAATAAATCAAATTTAAGTGTCCAACCAAGATGTGTTAAATTTATTTATAAAGATAACCACTTAATAGGATCATTTGGATATAGAATTTTTGAAAGAAAAATGTTTTATAATATAATAAATGATACATATAAAACAGTATAAGCAGAAATATTATATTTTTAAAAATATATACTTTAATAAAAATGTATATATATGTATATATCTATATTCATATTTATATACAGAGAAGGTACAAGGAGCATGAAGCATGAATATAAGTGCATGATTTCTGTACTGCATTTTTGGTGCTGTGACTTTTTTGTTTGTTTTTTTTTTAAGTTTCATTTTTAATTTTCCCAATTTTCTAATTGAATTAGAATGTATGGTGGATGTATGAAAACAAAAGAAGGAATGTAGCCATGATAAGAATAGCAAAAGAGATCACTTGTGTGCATGCGTGCTCAGCCGTGTCTGGCACTATGGACTGTTGTCCACCAGGCTCCTCTGTCCATGGAATTATCCCTGCAAGAGAACTGGAGTAGGTTGCCATCTATGCTTTGAGGGAATCTTCTCACCCCAGGGATGAACCTGTGTCTTCTGCTCCTCCTGCATCAGCAAGCAGTTTATTTGAGCTACCAAAGAGATCACAGCAACTACCTAATCAAAGCATCTCCACAGGCTTCAAAAAACTCAAAAACCAAAAAACAAAAAGAAAAAAGAAAACAACCAAATTAACAAGAAAATTAGCAAGAAAAATTAAATAACAACAAATTAGAAAGATAAATAAATAAATAAAACCACAGAAAATATCAAACAAAATAACAAAACTGAAAGGTTAAGAACACTATTAAAAGCATACTTGAAAACCAATAAACCCCCATGCATTCTATTCAGTGGAGTTCAAGCTTCCACTGGAAGAATTTTGGGTGAGTAGAGGAATTTGAATATACTTTATGGGAGAGAGAAGAAACAAACCCTAAGATTGAACAAATACCACTTGAAGGAGACTCCTAATATTTTAAAGAACTGATTTCAGGAAAGAGACTCAAAGCTACATAGGTCTTGATGTGATAGTCCCCAAAATACATTGCTTCTTGGGTAGATAGTGGGTAATGGTGTTGAAAAGAGAGATGATGATGAGTCTTTTGGGTACTGGTTGGTGAGGAGAGAAAGAAGCAAAAAAAGGAAATTTAGCTTCCTTAAAAGAAAAAGAAAAACAAGAATTCAAAGGGCCCACAACCAATCCCTTCCTATGCAGACAAATATTAACTCAGCAGACTTGAGTTGTTAAAACCATGCACATTCATAATAAAAGCCTTTAGCCAGCTTCTGGAAGATAAGCTCTAAGCCTTAGGAATATTCTCTTTGATAGGAATTTTTTTTAGGTAGATTCATTTGATGAGAGTTTATGCTAGCAAACCTGATTTATGTGAATGATTGTTTTGCTCAAAAGTGGCTGGAGTCTGGGTAGTAGAGGTAGGTAATGCAGCTGCTGCATGACTGTGTTAATGACAGTCTGCACATCTAGACTCAAGTGAGCTCCCCTTGTTGGCACTCTACACCTCTTGTCATACATCATTACTGTGTTAGTGTCACCTTGGTGGGATCCACACCTGGAAACTTGTACTTGGCCTCTCCTGGATTTTGCTGCATGCATCTTTTCTTGTTGTTAATTTAAGCTCTCATTTTGCTGTAACCAGGAAGGCAGCAGGTTTTCTGAGTCCTATGCGTCCTTGGGGATCCCCAACCCACTCATTAAAAAGTCATCTATTAAATAAACTGCACTATTGTACTTTGCTATACTGAAAAAGAAAAGTATGATCTAGAAGTAGGAATCTTATAATTCACCCTGAAACACCAAATGTAGTCATAAAATGAATGAACAAACTTCATATTGATCTATTTAAAGCTACTATAAGAAGAAAAAGAAAAATGAGGATCAATATATATCAATTGAACAACATTCCTAATCCAGTAAACAACCAAAGATCAGAAAAAAAAATTTAACACAGCCCTCCAAACTGAACTTCAGTTCAGTTCAATTCAGTTCAGTTGAGTTTAGTTGCTCAGTCATGTCCGACTCTTTGCGACCCCATGAACCACAGCACGCCAGGCCTCCCTGTTCATCATTAACTCCTGGAGTCCACCCAAACCCGTGTCCATTGAGTTGGTGATGCCATCCAACCATCTTATTCTCTGTCATCCCCTTCTCCTCTAGCCTTCAATCTTTCCCAGGATCAGGGTCTTTTCAAATGAGTCAGCTCTTCGCATCAGGTGGCCAAAGTATTGGAGTTTCAGCTTCAACATCAGCCCTTCCAATGAACACCCAGGACTGATCTCCTTTAGGATGGACTGGTTGGATCTCCTTGCAGTCCAAGGGACTCTCAAGAGTCTTCTCCAACACCACAGTTCAAAAGCATCAATTCTTCTGTGCTCAGCTTTCTTTATAGTCCAACTCTCACATCCATACATGACCACTGGAAAAACCATAGCCTTGACTCTAGTCAAGGGCCTTTGTTGGCAAAGTAATGTCTCTGCTATTTAATATGCTGTCTAGATTGGTCATAACTTTCCTTCCAAAGGGTAAGTGTCTTTTAATTTCATGGCTGCAATCACCATCTGCAGTGATTTTGGAACCCAGAAAAATAAAGTCAGCCATTGTTTCCACTGTTTCCCCATCTATTTGCCATGAAGTGACGGGACCAAATGCCATGATCTTAGTTTTCTGAATGTTGAGCTTTAAGCCAACATTTTCCCTCTCCTCTTTCACTTTCATCAAGAGACTCTTTAGTTCTTCTTCACTTTCTGCCATTAGAGTGGTGTCATCTGCGTATCTGAGGTTATGGATATTTCTCCTGGCAATCTTGATTCCAGCTGGTGCTTCTTCCAGCCCAGCGTTTCTTGTGATGTACTCTGCATATAAGTTAAATAAGCAGGGTGACAATATACAGCCTTGACACACTCCTTTTCCTATTTGGAACTAGTCTGTTGTTCCATGTCCAGTTCTAACTGTTGCTTCCTGACCTGCATACTGGTTTCTCAAGAGGCAGGTCAGGTGGTCTGGTATTTCCATCTCTTTCAGAATTTTCCAAAGTTTGTTGTGATCCACACAGTCAAAGGCTTTGGTATAGTCAATAAAGCAGAAATAGATGTTTTTCTGGAACTCCCGTGCTTTTTTGATGATCCAACAGATGTTGGCAATTTGATCTCTGGTTCCTTGGCCTTTGCTAAAACCAGTTTGAATATCTGGAAATTCACAGTTCACATATTGCTGAAGCCTGGCTTGGAGAACTTTGAGCATTACTTTACTAGCATGTGAGATGAGTGCAATTGTGTGGTAGTTTGGCATTCTTTGGGATTGCCTTCTTTGGGATTGGAATTAAAACTGCCTTTCCAGTGCTGTGGCCACTACTGAGTTTTCCAAATTTGCTGACATATTGAGTGCAGCAGTTTCACAGCATCATCTTTTAGGATTTGAGATAGCTCAACTGGAATTCCATCGTCTCCACTGGCTTTGTTCGTAATGATGCTTCCTAAGGCCTGCTTGACTTTACATTCCAGGATGTTTAGCTCTAGGTGAGTGATCACACCATCGTGATTATCTGGGTGATGAAGATCTTTTTTGTACAGTTCTTCTTTGTATTCTTGCCACCTTTTCTTAATATCTTCTGCTTCTGTTATGTCCCTACAATTTCTGTCCTTTATTGAGCCCATCTTTGCTTGAAATGTTCCCTTGGTATCTCTAATTTTCTTGAAGAGATCTCTAGTCTTTCCAGTTCTGTTGTTTTCCCCTATTTCTTTGCATTGATCACTGAGGAAGGCTTTCTTATCTCTCCTTGCTATTCTTTGGAACTCTGCATTCATAAATTGAACTACAGAGACTTCAAAAAATATTAAATATTGAATCAGACACACAGGAAGTAAGAACAGAAAAGAAGCACCCCCCCCCAAAAAAAGGAAAGAAATGGAAAGAGATTTTTAAATTCTCAAAAGAGGAAATGGAATAAAAAAATCAAATAAGCAATGAAAACTAGCTTGCAAGTTGCCCATGGAGAACAGATTTGAATAAAAATATGAAAATTGGCACTGAAAAAAGAAGCAGGAAAACATCCAGGGAAAGAAAATTTGATTTATGAAAAGAGAAGTCAGAAGGATCCATCAAAATAGCTGATAGAAGGTAGGTATAAAAGATCCAGCATTCTTATAACTGTAATCTCTGAATATGAAAACAAAACAGTAGAATAGAACAAACATTTAAAACTAGCATCCAAGACACGTTTTACTAATAAAAAGAAGAAGAAAGTAGTCTGGAATTAACATACTCAAAATTTCTACAACATACATGGAAAATATAACCCAGAATGATTAACTCCAAGACAAAATTTTCAGATTTTAAAGATTAAAAAAAAAAAATCTTAGGGCCTCCAGGGTCAAAAGAACCAAATGACATACAAAGGCAAGGGAAATATAGGCTGCCATTTGGGATCCCAAAACTGACAAAAAACTCAAGAAACACAGGTGAACCATTTTCAAGACACTCAAGAAAATAAAGTGGAACAAAGAATTTATATCCAGTCAAACTATCCTTTAAATGACAAGTTTACAGAAAACAGGTTTAAACAGATACAATTCAGAGAATATTGTATTCCTGAGATCTTCCTGAAGAATATGAACTTGAATCAACAACAGAGTGACCGGAGACCCTTTGTTCAAGGGGCTGATAGCTATGAGATACTTAAAGGGTGCTCCATGCTCATGCCTGCTTCTCGTGTTCTGAGACCAGGACCTGGTACAGGGCAGTAAGCTCCATATTTACCATGCAACAGATGCTGTGAGGGAAAAGAAAGGAATGATAAACCCACCCATGTGTGACATTTGAGTAGGCTTTAGCCATGAAGCATTATGAACCCTCACTATTGGAAGATAATGTAGGAAGGGATGATAGAAAACTGATTAAAACAAAGTAACCTTACTATGGTTCCAAAAGGTCAGCAGCTGTTGGATATACTGTAACCAAAGTGCTTGGGCAAGTCAGTCCGGATCCAAGCCGGTATCAAAGGCTCCTGGGTTACATGAAATGCTAGCCAAAACATGGACAGGCAGAGGAATCAAATTCAGGCAGCAATGATCCCACACTCCTAGAGGCAAAACTAAATGGACCTAGGTAACTATTTCCTTCTGGAAATTAACATGGGCTGGTGACCCATTCCAGTATTATTGCCTGGAGAATCCCATGGACAGAGGAGCCTCGTCCATGGGGTTGCAAAGAGTCAGACAGGACTGAGTGATTAACAGGTTCACTTTCTCTTACTCTAGTCCTTACTACTCATTATTGTACCTCCAACCTAATCTAAATGCTAAATGCCATTCATCATCATACTTTCCTAGTTTCTCTGATCACTTCTCTAATGTGAGTTAACTATCTGGTACTTGTATACCATGAGAAGAGCTTTGAAAATCATTATTAAAATGCAAAAATTTCCTTTTCCATAGAGCAAGTAACAAATCTTCTCTTAACATCAACTTTCTGAAATTTCATAGAGCTATAATGCATTAATATAGTGTGTGAATGAAGACACAGTGCCTCTTCTTAAACATTTAAGAGTTTAAAACTTTTAGCCTTACTATTTTTCTGGAAATTAAAAATCAGTTTAGTCAATAAAGAAAATGACTAAAGCAGAGCTCTCGAAGCTCATTCAAAGTTTCTGCCACTTCCATTTCCTTCTTTGGAAATATATCACCATCATCAGTATGACATGTACCCTTTCACATCTTTCTCTGAACATTTGCATATGTTTATATGTTCCAACTGGAAATATAGAACATCTGTGGTTATCAGTTTTATAAGCTTAATGTTGATCAAAGATGCCAGTGGAAAAAAAGGGCAAATAAAGTTAAAAACAGTAAAAATTCCAGTGTTTAGGGGTGGGGATCCTGCTTAGGTGTTAAAACTACAAAGGAAAACAAAGACATCATTATCATAAAATTAGGATATCAGTTTACATTCAGAAGAAATGGGTGGAGGTAATTGAAAGGAGACACAGTGGTGGTTTCTAGATTGGTGACAATATTCCCTTTCATGACTGGGGAAGTGTAACATGGGTGTTCCCTTTATGACAAAACAGTAAAATGGACATCTTTATTTTGTACACCTTTCTGTATACCAAATATAAAAAGAATGAAATTGAATAGTAAAAATGTAAAAGAAATGTACTAAGAAAATAGAATAATATAAATATTTTATTAATTTGAATGAAAGTAACAAAATGGAGAATGGAACATAGCATCGGAATCAAATAGAAATAGATAGTAAGCAGAGAGACATAATTTCAAGTTTTAATATATCCATGATTACGTTACATGAATATGTACTGAATACCACAAATAAAATAGTGGAATTGTCAGAATTAATTATAAAATGACATATTATATAATGCTTATAACAAGTAGTCTTTAAATATGAAGACACAATAAGATTGAAAGTAAAAGAAAGGGAAATTTACAGAGCTAGCCAAAGTCAAGTCATAGCCATAAAGATGAACACTCTTGAAATGAACGACAAGCATGCAAGTTTCAGCAAAGAAAGAGAAACTGTAAAAAGAAACAAATGAAAAATTCAGAAATGAAAGCAACATCTGAAATAAAGTCACTGTACAGGCTCTATCTCTACAGACTAGAGATAACAGAGAAGAGTCATTTGACTTTATATTATAGTAATGGAAATCAACTAGTCTGAAGAGAGAGAAAATTTTGAGATAAAAAATGCAGATATCAAAATCAGTATAAAAATGTCTAATGCTTATATAATTGGATGCCTGGAAAAGGAGACTGATACAAACTAAAGCTGCAGTGAGTATACTAACAACAAAGTAGCTTCAGAGCTAGGGATATTATCAATGCTAAGGAGATAGATTACACAATAATAGAAAAGTTGATTCATAATCAAGTCCTAAGAACAATTATTCACCAAAATGATGTATCACTTCAACACCATAGCTCTTAGAGATATGGAGCAAAACACTGACAGACTGAAAGAAGAGATAGAAAAATCACAGTTATAGCTGGAAACTTTAACATGCCTCTTTCAGTAACTGAAGGAACAAGTAGACAGAGTATTGCAAAAACGTGAAAGGCTAAATAAACAACACTATGAACCAATTTGAATTACCTGGCTCTTCATCCCCAAGCAACAGAATATACATTCTTTCCAAGTGCGTATAGAATACTCACTAAGAAAGAACATATTTTGAGCCACAGAAGTTAATTTTTTAAAAGAATGAAAATTACATGGAGTTAAACTATAAATCAGTAACAGAATATGTAGCAACCACTAATAACTGTAAATTAGCTAAATCATGCTGAGGTAATAGACCGGTCAAAGCAGAAGTAGTAAGGGAAATAATAAAGCATGTTAAATTGAATGAAAATGAAAACAGAATATCCCAAAATTTGTGGAATGCAGCCAATGTAATGGTTATAGGGACATATGTAATATTAAATGTTAGAAATATAGTATTAAATTATAAAAAGAAGGCCTCAAATCTACCTTAAACAACCAGAGAAAGAACAGTAAATTAAAGCAAAAGTAAGCAAAAGTAGAAAAATCAATAAAACTTAAAATAAGGAAACAAAATAAATAAAACTAAAAATTGATTCTTTGAAAAAGTAAAAAAAATTGATAAATTCTATCCAAGAAAAATAGAGATAGAAGATACAAGTTATAAATATGAGGAATAAAGGAAGACACATTGCAAGAAGCCCTAGAGACATTGAAGGGATAATCAGAGAATCCTGTGAACATCTTTATGCCCATGAGTTCAACAGCTTAGATGAAATGGGCCAGTTACTTGCAAAACACAAGTTACTAATTAAAGCTCTGCTGCTGCTGCTGAGTCGCTTCAGTCGTGTCTGACTCTGTGCGACCCCATAGAGGGCAGCCCACCAGGCTCCCTCGTCCCTGGGATTCTCCAGGAAAGGACACTGGAGTGGGTCACCATTTCCTTCTCCAGCGCATGAAAGTGAAAAGTGAAAGTGAAGTCGCTCAGTTGTGTTCAACTCTTAGCGACTTCATGGACTGCAGCCTACCAGGCTCCTCCATCCATGGGATTTTCCAGGCAGGAGTACTGGAGTGGGGTGCCATTGCCTTCTCTGAAATTAAATCTTACTCACATTTAAATGGACAACATGAGTATTCCTATATGTATTAAAAAATTTGTAACTTGCCATTAAAAACCTTCTAACAAAGAAATTTTTGTGTTTCCTTGCAAAATTCAAACTTTTAATGAAAAAAGATCACAGCAAGTCTACATGATCTTTTCTGGAAAATACGATAGGAGAGAAAATTTCCAAAGCTATTTAATGATGCCAGCATTTCCCTGGCACCAAGCCAGGAAGATATTAGTAAGTCTGCTTCAATATTCAAAGAGTCAATCAGTATAAATCAGCAAATCAACAAAGTAGAAAAACATAGTATTTCAATATATGCAAACATATATTGTGAAAAAATCAAACATTTATTCATGATTAAAAACTAGGCATCTAAAACCTTGTAGATAAAGTCAACTTAATGGTAAAAAACTGAATGTTCAGAAACTTAATCAGGACAAGGTGGTTTAAATACATTTCTCCCTACATCTTCATGCCATATACAACTAAACCCTGGAGAATTTCAAGAGGCAGCTGAAGGAGAATTCTGAAAGGTGGAAAGAGAAAGGCAAACCGGTTAGAGTTAGAGCAAAAACAGGGTGGCAGGGCATCTTACATCCCAACCCAGCAGAAGTCAGGATAGGCCTGCCTCTTCCTTACCACCAGCCAGCAAGGGAAAACTGTTCAGACAGACTCATTTCTCGCCCGGGGTTGAAGGGAAATCCTGATCACAATGCAAAGTGAGCCAGTGGCACTGGCCAGTGGGGTCAGCCATCCTGCTAACACTGATCAGCCAAGGGAAGCACATTTCCTCCCTGCTTCACTGGAGACTCCCCGTCCCCACTGGCAGGTGCTGGGCAGTCAGCCAGGAAGCATTGGGAAGGGTGGGCAGCAGAGATCCTTCCACAAGGGTCTGGTCAGTAATTCTGTCTGTCCAGGGGCAAACCTGAGACTCCTCTTTCCACAGAGAGATCCTGAGTGGCCAGAAGTACTGGCATAGAGGAAATATCACACCTGGCCTGGGAAAGCTCTTCATCTCCAAGGGCCTGAGACGGTAGCTCCCTTCAGAGACACTGTGCAGTGAGCAGCGTTGACAAAGAGAATCTGTCCAAAGCAAGTGGACTAGGAAGCCTACTCTTCTCCTCAGAACACAGGCACCAGGACGTTCAGCCTGTCCACTCTGTCACTGAAGGAAGCACCAGCAGGCACCAGTGGTTGCTGCAGCAGTCACATAAACCAGGTCGACAGAAATAGCATCAAAAAAGGCTCTGAAAACTAAGCTATCATTGGAACCACGGCCACAGAAATAGACCATGACCTGTGTGCTCACCCTCATGAGTAGGACTACCTGTGAATAAAGATTAGGTAGGATGTGCAGTCTCACAATATAATTTCGAGAATTCTGGGACACAGTTGAAAATCACTTTAATTTTCAAGAAGCAGAAAAATCACAGCTCGGATCAGAAATCAGTCAACTGGTGTCAGTAATGAGATGGCACAGAGTTGAAATTATATGGTAAAGATTTTCAAGCAGCCATCATAAAAATGCTTCAACAAGCCCTTACACATTGTCCTGAAGCAAATTAAAGAAACAAGATTTTTTTTCGGCCAAAAAGTAGTTATAAAAAGTACCAAATGGAAAAGATAAAACTGAATTTTTTAATATAAGAAAAATAAAACCCTATTTGGCTCAGAAGACGATGTGACAGAAGGTAAAATCAGTAAACTTGAAAAGAGATCAAGAGATTTACCCAATCTGAACAAAAAAGAGAAAATGGACCTCCTCTTCCCTCCTCCCAAACAAACAAATGAATGAAAAACCCCAGAATCTCATGATCTGTGGGATAATAATTAAAATCTGTATAACTGGAATCACAAAAAAACAGAAAGATGGGAGTGGAACTGAAGCAGTATTTGAAGAAATAATGGCTGAAAACTTCTCAAACTTGGTGAAAGACATAAACCTAGAAATTCTCAAAGCTAAGGTAAGTCCAAATAGAATAAGCCTAAAGTTCCCATGAAAATGAAGCATAAAATAGATGTTTCTGAAAACCAAAAAACAAAGAAAAAAATCTTGAAAGAAACCAGCAAGAAATGGAGGAATAGGTGTCACAGGAATAGGTGTCAATAGAATCCACAGGATAATGGATTTCTCACTCAAAACAATGGATTCAGAAAGGAGAGATCTATCTTTGCAGAAGTGAAAAGGAAATTCAACCCTGAGTTTTATCTTTGATGAAACTATGTTTCAGGGATCAAGGGGGAAATATTCATTTTTAGACAATACAAAACTATAAGATTCTTGCTAAACGATCCATCATTTTCTTTTTTTTACATTTGATATTTGAACTTCGCTTATTTTGTCCCCAGTTGAGTAGCTAAAATCAAGTTCCTGGATTTTGTTTTTAGTTTATTTATAGTTTTATTGAAGTATAGTTCATATACAGTACTATATTAGTTTCAGGTATGCAGCATAGTGATTCAATGCTTTTACAGATTTTACTCCATTAAAAGTGATTACAAGATAATGGCTATAATTCCCTTGTGCTGTACAACACACTATCTTTGGGAATTCCAGTTGCATTCTTGCCAGCATCTGATATTATGAGTTTTTTGAATCATAGCACAGGTGTGTAGTGGTATCTTGTTGCTTAAATTTGCACTTGCATGTTCTTGAAGGACAAATAATGTTGAATATCTTTTCATATTTGTATTTGCCATTAGTATTTCTTCTTTGACTCATGAAAAAAAAAATGTATTGGAGGACAGTGATTTATAATATTGTGCTAGTTTCAGGTGTAAATCAAACTGTATCAGCTTTTGATACAGTTATCAAATATATACTTTTATCTGCTCTTGTTCATTTTTATTTTAGGCAGAGCCATGCAGCATGTAAGATCTTAGTTCCCCAATCAAACCCATGCCTCCTGCAGTAGAAGCATGGATTCTTTACACTGTCAGTGAAGCCCCCATTCATTCTTTTTTAAAATTTTTCCCCATATTCTGTCACATACTCATATTCCCATATTCTATTACAGAATACTGAATAGAGTTTCCTGTGCTATGCAGCAGGTCCTTATTAATGATCTATATATACTAGTGTGTATATGACGATTCCAATCTCCTAATTTATCCCTCCCTGAACATTACCCGTGGTAACCATAAGCTTGTTTTCTACATTTGTAACTTTATTTTTGTTTTATAGATAAGTTCATTTGTACTGTTTTTTAAAAAGATTCCAGATAAAAGCAATATCATATGCTTTTTCAATTCATCCCACCCTCTCCTTCCCCCTGCTCTGTTCACAAGTCTGTTCTATATGTTTGTGTCTATTCTGGCCCTGCAAATAGGTTCATCAGCATCATTTATATTCCATATGTGTGTGTGTGTTAATATATTTTTGTTTTTCTCCTTCTGACTTACTTCACTCTGTGTAACAGGCTCTAGATTCATCCACATCAGTTCAACTGAGTCAAATTTGTTCTTTTTTGTGGTTGAGTAATATTCTATTGATTTTAGCCATCTGTCTTTTTTGGAGAAATGTTTATTTGAATATTCCATTCATTTTTTGATTGTGTTGTTTTGCTATTAAGTTGCATGAGCTGTTTATATATTTTGGAGAATAATCCCTTGTTTTGTTTATGGTTTCCTTTGATGTGAAAAAGATTTCAAGTTTAATTAGCCCTCATTTGTTTATTTTTAAATTTTATTTTCATTACTCTGGAAGGTAGATCAAAAAATATATTACTGCAATTTATGTCAGAGTGTGTTCTGCCTCTAAGAGTTTTATAGTATCTAGCCTTACAGTTAGGTCTTTAATCCATCTTCAGCTTATTTTTGAGTATGGTGTTAGGGAGCATTTTAATTTCATTCTTTTACAAGTAGCTATCCAGTTTCCCCAGCATCACTTATTGAAGAGACGGTCTTTTTCCCTTGTATATTTTTGCTTCTTTTGTCATAGTTTAAGTGACCATAGGTTCATGGGTTTGTATTTGGGTTTTCTATCCTATACCATTGGTCTATACCTCTGTTTTTGTGCCAGAACCATACTGTTTTGATTATTGCCCATTTGTATTATAGTCTGAAGGCATGGAGCCTGATACCTCTAGCTCCATTTTTCTTTATCTTTTTAAAATTAATTAATTAATTGGAAGCTAATTACAATATTGTAGTGGTTTTTGCCATATATTCACATGAATCAGCCATGGGTGTACATGTGTCCCCCATCCTGAATTCCCCCCTACGTCCCTCCCCCTCCCATCCCTCAGGGTCGGCCCAGTGCACCGGTTTGGAGTGCCCTGTTTCATGCATCGAACTTGGACTGGCGATCTATTTCACATATGGTAATGTACATGTTTCAATGCTATTCTCTCAAATCATCTCACCCTCACCTTCTCCCACAGAGTCCAAAAGTCTGTTCTTTACATCTGTGTCTCTTTAAGTGTCTCACATATAGAGTCATCCTTACCATGTTTCTAAATTCCATGTATATGCTTTGATATACTGTATTGGTGTTTTCCTTTCTGGCTTACTTAATTCTGTATAATAGGCTCCAGCTTCTTCCACCTCATTAGAACTGATTCAAATGCATTCTTTTTAATGGATGAGTAATATTCTATTGTGTATATGTACCACAGCTTCCTTATCCATTCGTCTGCTGATGGACATCTAGGCTGCTTCCATGTCCTGGCTATTGTAAACAGTGCTGTGATGAACATTGGGCTACACGTGTCTCTTTCAATTCTGGTTTCCTCAGTGTGTATGCCCAGCAGTGGGATGGCCGAGTTGTATGGCAGTTCTATTTCCAGTTTTTTAAGGAAACTCCACACTGTTATTCATAGTGGCTGTACTAGTTTGCATTCCCATCAACAGTGTAAGAGGGTTCCCTTTTCTCCCCACCCTCTCCAGCATTTATTGTTTGTAGACTTTTGGATAGCAGCCATTCTGACCAGCATGAGATGGTACCTCATTGTAGTTTTCATTTGCATTTCTCTGATAATGGGTGATGTTGAGCATCTTTTCATGTTTATTAGCCATCTCTATGTCTTCTTTGGAGAAATGTGTGTTTAGTTCTCTGGCCCATGTTTTGATTGTGTCATTTATTTTTCTGGAATTGAGTTGCATGAGCTGCTTTTATATACTTTTGAGATTAATTCTTTGTCAGTTGCTTCATTTTCTATTATTTTCTCCCATTTGGAAGGCTGTCTTTTCACGTTGCTTATTGTTTCCTTTGTTGTGCAAAAGCTTTTAAGTTTAATTACGTCCCATTTGTTTATGTTTGCATTTATTTCCAATAATCTGGGAGGTGGGTCATAGAGGATCTTGCTGTGATTTATGTCAGAGAGTGTTTTGCTTATGTTTTCCTCTAGGCATTTTGTAGTTTCTGGTCTTACATTTAGATCTAAGTTTATTTTTGTGTATGGTGTTAGAAAGTATTTTAGTTTCTTTCTTTTACAAGTGGTTGACCAGTTTTCCCAGCTCACTTGTTAAAGAGATTGTCTTTTCTCCATTGTATATTTTTGCCTCATTTGTCAAAGACAAGATGTCCATGGGTGTGTGGATTTATCTCTGGTTTTGTTTCCTTTTTTTTTTTTTTTTTTCATTGATCTATATTTCTGTCTTTGTGCCAGTACCACAATGTCTAGATGACTGTAGCTTTTTAGTATAGTCTGAAGTCAGGCAGGTTGATTTATCCAGTTTCATTCTTCTTTCTCAAGATTGCTTTGGCTATTTGAGGTTTTTTGTATTTCCATACAAATTGTGAAATTATTTGTTCTAGTTCTCTGAAAAATACCATTGGTAACTTGCTAGGGATTGCATTGAATCTATAGATTGCTTTGGGTAGTATACTCATTTTCACTATATTGATTTTTCTTATCCATGATATGGTATATTTCTCCATCTATTTGTGTCCTCTCTGACTTCTTTCATCAGTGTGTTATAGTTTTCTATATATAGGTCTTTTGTTTCTTTAGGTAGATTTATTCCTAAATATTTTATTCTTTTTGTTGCAATGGTGAATGGAATTATTTCTTTAATTTTTCTTTCTGTTTTCTCATTGTTAGTGTATAGGAATGCAAGGGATTTCTGTGTGTAAATTTTAAATCCTGAAACTTTACTATATTCATTGATTAGCTCTAGTAATTTTCTGGTGGTGTCTTTAGGGTTTTCTATGTAGAGGACCATGCCACCTGCAAACAGTGAGAGTTTTACTTATTCTTTTCTAATCTGGATTCCTTTTATTTCTTTCTTTTCTCTGATTGCTGTTGGCTAAAACTTCTAAAGCTATGTTGAATAGTAGTGGTGAGAGTGGATACCCTTGTCTTGTTCCTGATTTTAGGGGAAATGTTTTCAAATTTTCACCATTGAGGATAATGTTTGCTGGGGCTTTATCATGTATGGGTTTTATTATGTTGAGGTATGTTCCTTTTAGGCTTGCTTTCTGGATGGTTTTTATCATAAATGGATGTTGAATTTTGTCAAAGGCTTTCCCTGCATCTATTGAGATAATTATATGGTTTTTATCTTTCAATTTGTTAATGTGGTGTATCACATTGGTTGATTTGTGAATATTGAAAAATTCTTGCACCCCTGGGATAAAGTCCCTTGGTCATGATGTATGACCTTTTTAATATGTTGTTGGATTCTGTTTGCTATGATTTTGTTAAGGAGATTTGCATCTATGTTCATCAGTGATATTCGCCTGTAGTTTTCTTTTTTTGTGGCATCTTTGTCTGGTTTTGGTATTAGGGTGATGGTGGCCTCATTGAATGAGTTTGTAAGTTTATCTTCCTTTACAATTTTCTGGAAGAGTTTGAGTAAGATAGATGTTAGCTCTTCTCTAAATTTTTGGTAGAATTCAGCTGTGAAGCCATCTGGTCCTGGGCTTTTGTTTGTTGGAAGATTTTTAATTACAGTTTCGATTTCCTTGCTTGTGATGCATCTGTTAAGATTTTCTATTTTTTCCTGGTTCAGTTTTGGAAGCTTATACTTTTCTAAGAATTTGTTCCTTTCTTACAAGTTTTCTATTTTATTGTCATATAGTTGCTGATAGTAGTCTCTATGATCCTTTGTATTTCTGTGTTGTCTGTTGTGATTTCTCCATTTTCATTTCTAATTTTGTTGATTTGATTCTTCTCCTTTTTTTTTTTTTTATGAGTATGGCGAATGGTTTGTCTATTTTATTTATCTTCTCAAAGAACCAGCTTTTAGTTTTGTTGATATTTGCTATAGTCTCCTTTGTTTCTTTTTCATTTATTTCTGCCCTAATTTTTATGATTTTTTTCTTTCTACTGACCACGGGGTGCTTCATTTCTTCTTTTCCTAGTTGCTTTAGATGTAAAGTTAGGTTATGTATTTCATTTTTCTCTTGTTTCCTGAGGTAAGCTTGTATTGCTATGAACCTTTCCCTTAGCACTACTTTTACTGAATCCCATAGGATTTGGGTTGTTGTGTTTTCATTTTCATTTGTTTCTATGCATACTTTGATTTCTGTATTGATTTCTTCTGTGATTTGTTGGTTATTCAGAAGCATGTTGTAGCATCCATATGTTTGTATTTTTTTTCCTGTAGTTTGACATCTAATCTTACCATATTGTGATCAGAAAAGATGCTTGAAATTATTTCAATTGTTTTCAATTTACAAAGACTAGATTTATGGCCCAGGATTTGATCTATCCTGGAGAATGTCCCATGGGCATTTGGGGCAAAGGTGAAATTTATTGTTTTGGGGTGAAATGCCCTGTAGATACCAATTTAGGTGTAAGTGGTCCATTGTATCATTTAAAGTTTATGTTTCCTTGCTAGTTTTCTGTTTGGTTGATCTATCCATAGGTGTGAATGATGTATTAAAGTCACCCATTATTATTGTGTTATTGTTAATTTCCCCTTTCATACTTGTTAGCAGTTGCCTTACATATTGTGGTGCTCCTATGTTTGATGCATATATATTTGTAATTGTTATATCTTCTTGGATTGGTCCTTTGATCATTATGTAGTGTCCTCCTTTGTCTCTTCTCACAGCCTTTATTTTAAAGTTTATTTTATCTGATATGTGTGTTGCTACTCCTGCTTTCTTTTGGTCTCTATTTGCATGGAATATCTTTTTCCAGCCCTTCACTTTCAGTCTGTATGTGCCCCTTGTTTTGAGGTGGGTCTCTTGTAGACAACATATATAGGGGTCTTGTTTTTGTATCCATTCAACCAGTCTTTGTCTTTTGGTTGGGGTATTCAACCTATTTACATTTAAGGTAATTATTGATAAATATGATCCTGTTGCCATTTACTTTGTTGTTTTGGGTTTGAGTTTATAAACTTTTTCTGTGTTTCCTGTCTAGAGAAGATCCTTTAGCATTTGTTGAAGATTTGGTTAGGTGGTGCTGAATTCTCTCAGCTTTTGCTTGTCTGTGAAGCTTTTTATTTCTCCTTCTTATTTGAATGAGATCCTTGCTGGGTGTAGTAATCTGGGTTGTAGGTTATTTTCTTTCATCACTTTAAGTATGTCCTGTCATTCCCTTCCGTTGAAGAGTTTCTATTGAAAGATCAGCTGTTATCCTTTATGGGAATCCCTTTGTGTGTTATTTGTTGCTTTTCCCTTGCTGCTTTTAATATTTGTTCTTTGTTTGATCTTTGTTAATTTGATTAATATGTGTCTTGGGGTGTTTCACCTTGGGTTTATCCTGTTTGGGACTCTCTGGGTTTCTTGGACTTGGATGGCTATTTCCTTCCCCATTTTAGGGAAGTTTTCAACTATTATCTCCTCAAGTATTTTCACATGCCCTTTCATTTTGCCTTCTTCTTCTGGGACTCCTACGATTTGAATGTTGGGGCATTTAACATTGTCCCAGAGGTCTCTGAGGTTGTCATTTCTTTTAATTCTCTTTTCCTCTCTGCTTAATTTATTTCCAATTTTCTATCTTCTCTCTTACTACCCTATATTCTGCCTCAGTTATTCTACTGTTTGTTCCTTCCAGAGTGGTTTTGATCTCAGTTATTGTATTATTCATTATTGATTGACCTTTTTTTATTTCTTCTAGGTCCTTGTTAAACATTTCTTGCATCTTCTCAATCTTTGTCTCTAGTCTATCTATCTGTAACCCCATTTTGTTTTCAAGATTTTGGATCCTCTTTACTATCATTATTCTGAATTCTTTTTCAGGTAGACTCCCTATCTCCTCCTCTTGTCTTTGGTTTGGTGGGCATTTATCATGCTCCTTTACCTGCTCAATATTTCTTGGCCTTTTCATTTTGTTTAGATTGCTGTGTTTGGGGTGGCTTTTATGTAGGCTGGAGGTTTGTGGTTCTTCTTTATTGAGGAAGTTGCTCCCTGTGGGTGGGGTTGGACTAGTGGCTTGTCAATGTTTCCTGGTTAGGGAAGCTTGCATCTGTGTTTTGGTGGTGGAGTGGATCTCTCCTCTCTGTTGCAGATTGGTGAGGGAATAGAGGTGAATATGGTGAAGGAAGTATTCTCTGGGGAAAATTATGTGGCACAGATCCTCGGCCACCACTGCTGGGCAGCTGAACAAATAGGCTCACAGTGACTTCAGATGCTGCCACAGTCGCACCATGATGGCCACTGTTAGGTGTGTCCCTATGGCATAGGGTTCTGCTGCTGGTTGTCAGTCAGGGGCTCCTTGTACATGAACTCAAGGAACTCTTTGGGCGGCTTAGACACCTTGTATTTTGAAGTGTCCCAGTTGTGGACTATGCCACCAGGATTAGGAAGCTGTCATACACGTGGCAGCTGCTGCAGTAATACCACCTGCTGTAGTTGCACACCTTGGCTTTCCTGTTGGAAAGGCCTATTGATCGCTGGCATTCTGGTACACCAAATAAGGACAGATGGCCACAAGAGGGGAAGGGGGCAGCCCAGTTCCTGCCTCCTCCTTTCCACCAGGTTCCATTTTTCTTTTTCAAGATTGCTTTGGCTACTCAGAGTCCTTTGTGCTCACCTGCAAATTGTAAAACAATTTTGCTCTAATTCTGTGAAAAATGTCATTTGGAATTTGATAGGGATTTCATTGAATCTGTAGATTGCTTTGTGTAGTATAGTCATTTTCCCAATATTGATTCTTCCAAACCAAGAACATGATATATCTCTCTGTTTGTGTCATTTTTTATTGCTTTCACCAGTATCTTGTACTTGTAGTACAAGTCTTTTGCCTCCTTAGACAGGTTTATTTCTAGGTATTTTATTCTTTTTGATGAGATGGTAAATGAGATTGTTTCCTTCTCTTTCTGTTCTGTTCTTAGTGTAAATATATGTGATGTTTTGTTCTTGTGTATAGGAATGCAAGATATTTTTGTGTATTAATTTTGAATCCTGAAACTTTACCAAAATTCATTAAGAAGCTTTAGTAATCTTCTGGTAGCACCTTCAGTGTTTTAAATGCGTACTACCATAGTATCATGCATTCAAAAACTAAGATCAAGGCATTTGGTAACACCCCTGATGACAAATGAATGGGGAAAAAATGGAAATAGTGGCAGACTTTATTTTCTTGGGCTCCAAAATCACTGAAGATGGAGACTGCAGCTATGAAATTAAAAGATGCTTGCTCCTTGGAAGAAAAACTATGACAAATCTAGAGAGCACATTAAAAAGCAGAGACATTACTTTGCCAACCAACGTCAGTCTAGCCAAAGATATGGTTTTTGCAGTAGCCATGTATGGATGTGAGAGTTGGACCATAAAGAAAGCTCAGTGCAGAAGAATTGATGATTTTGAACTGTGGTGTTGGAGAAGACTCTTGAGAGTCCCTTGGACTTCAAGGAGATCCGACCAGTCCATCCTAAAGGAGATCAGACCTGGGTGTTCATTGGAAGGAGTGATGCTGAAGCTGGAACTCCAATACTTTGGCCATCTGATACAAAGAAGTGACTCATTAGAAAAGACCCTGATGCTGGAAAAGATTGAAGGCAGGAGGAGAAGGGGACGACAGAGGATGAGACAGTTGGATGGCATCACTGGCTGGATTGACATGAGTTTGAGCATGCTCCAGGAGTTGGTGATGGACAGGGAAGCTTAGCATGCTGCAGTTCATGGGGTTGCAGAGAGTCGGATACGACTGAGCAAGTGAAGTGAATTGATCATGTAATCTGTAAACAGTGACAGTTTTATTTCTTCTTTTCCAATTTGTATTCCTTTTGTATTCCTATTTCTTGCATTTCTCTGTTTCTTCCCTGAACCTCCATGTCTATAATTTCTAAAATTATGTTGAACAAAAATGGCTAGAGTGAATATTCTTGTTTTGTTCCTGAATTTAAAGGACATGCTTTCAGTTTTTCACCACTGCAAAGGTTGCTTGCTGCGGGTTTGTCATATATGACCTGTATTTTGTTGAGGTAGGTTCTGTCTATGCCACTTTCTGGAGAGATTTTTTTTTTTTTTTCTTATCATGAATTGGTGTTGAATTTTGTCAAAATGTTTTTTTGCATCTATTGAGACGATTTTATGATTTTTATTCTTTAATTTGTTGATGTGGTATATCACACTGATTTATTTGTGGATGCTGGAAAACATTTTCCTCCCTGGGATAAATCCCACTTGATCATGGTGTATGATCCTTTTAATGTGTTGCTGGATTCTGTTTGCTAGTATTTTGCTGAGGATTTTTGTGTTTACATTCATCAGTGATATTGGCCTGTAATTTTCTCTCTCTCTTTTTTTTTTTTTTTTTGGTGACATTTCTCTGTGATTTTAGTATAAGGGTGATAGTGGACTCATAGAATGTGTTTGGGAGTGTTCCTTCCTCTGCACTTTTTTGAAAGAGTTTCAGATTTGGGTGTTAACTCTTCTCTAAATGTTAGACAGAACTCACCCATGAAGCCATCTGGCCCTGGGCTTTTGTTTGTTGGAAGATTTTTAATCACAGCTTCAATTTCAGTATTTGTGATTGGTCTTTTCATATTTTCTATTTCTCCCTATGTCTCAGACAGTAAAGAATCTGCCTGCAATGCAGGAGATCTGGGTTCAATCCCTGGGTTTGGAAGGTCCCCTGGAGGAGGAAATGGCAACCCAATCCAGTATTCTTGCCTGAAGAATCCCATGGACAGAGGAGCCTGGCTGGCTACAGTCCACGGAATTGAAGAATCAGACATGACTGAGTGACTAACACACACACACACACACACACACACACACACACACACACACAGACACACTTAGAAGGTTGTATCTTCCTAAGAATTTGTCTATTCTTTCTAGATTGTCCATTTTGTACTAGTCCCTTAGGATATTTCCTTGTAGTAGTCTCTTAGGATATTTTATATTTCAGTAGCATCCATGGCAAGTTCCCCCTTTTCATTTCTAATTTTATTGATTTGAGTCCTCTCCTTTTTTTCTTGATGAGTCTAGCCAAAGGTTTATAAATTTTATCTTCTGAAAGAACCAGCTTTTAGTTTCATTGATCTTTGCTACTATTTTTTTCATTTCTTGCTCTTTTAGTTCTGCTCTAATTTTTATGATTTCTTTCATTCTGCTAACTTTTAAAATTCAGGTTTTTTTTTTTTTTTTTCCTGTTGGGTTTTGAGGATGCTTTGCATATTCTGGACAGAAGGCCTTTATATGCTTAACATATGCATTGTTCTAGTATGTGATTTTCAGTTTTGTTCTAGCAACAATGTCTTTACCACCAGGAAAGTTTTAAAATTTGATAAAGTCCAACTGATCAGTGCTTTTCCTTCATGGATTATGCTTTTGTCAGCTATGTAAAAACTTTTACCCAAACACAAGATCATGCAGATTTTTCTCCTATGGTTTCTTATGGAAGTTTTACAATTCTATGTTTTCATTTAGGTCTATGCTCCATTTTGAGTTAGTTTTTGTATAAGGTCTTTGTCAAGGGTTGTATTTTAGCATATGAACATTCAATTTCTCCAGTACCACTTGCTGAAAAAACTAAACCTTATTTATTAAAGTGCTTTTATTTGTCAAAATCAGTTGATTGTATTTGTGTGGGTTTATTTGTAAAGGGTCCCTGTTGTGTTTTACTGATAGATATGTTTATTCTTTCACCTATATTCTGATGTTTTGACAACTTAATAGTAAAAATATATTACAGCCATGTAGAAAAATTGGAATAGAGTAGAATGAACCTTTGACCTTTTCTTTTTAATAATTGCAATGGCTATCAATTTCATTAATCAATGTAGACCTATTCGTGTTTTCTATCTTCTACTTAAGTGAGTTTTGGTAGCTCGTGTCTTTCAAAAAATTGGTTTATCTAATTTATTCAGTCTATGGGACTGGAGTTGTTAATAGCATTCATTTATTATTGTTTTAATGACTATTGGATCAGTGATAGTTGACAATTTCTGCTTTTTCTCTTTTCTTTCTAATTAGCCTATCTAGGGGTCCCATCAGTTCATGGCAAACAGATGCAGAAAAAGTGGAAACGGTGACAGGTTTTATTTTCTTTGGCTCCATATCACTGCAGATGGTGACAGCAGCCATGATCATGATATGAAAAGACACTTACTCTTTGGAAGGAAAACTATGACAAACCAAGATAGTGTATTAAAAAGCAGACATCAATTTGTTGACAAAGGTCCATATAGTCAAAGCTGTAATTTCTCCAGTAGTCATTTACAGATATGAGAATTGGGCCATAAAGAAGGCTGAGTGCTGAAGAATCAATGATTTTGAGTTGTGGTGCTGCAAAAGACTCTTGAGAGTCCCTTGGACAGCAAGGAGTTCAAACCAGAAAATCCTAAAGGAAATCAACCCTGAATATACTGGAAGGACTGGTGTTGAAACTGAAGCTCCAATACTTTGGCCACCTGATCTGAAGAACCAACACATAGGTAAAGATCCTGATGCTGGGAAAGAATGAGGGCAGGAGGAGAAGGGATCAACAGAAAATGAGATGTTGGATGGCATCGTCAACACAATGGACATGAGTCTGAGCAAACTCAGAAAGATAGTGAAGGACAGGAAATTCTGACATGCTACAGTCCATGGGATCACAAAGAGTCAGACATGACTTAGAGACTAAACAATAGCAAAAAGATTTATCAGTTTGATTTATGTTTTCAGACAGCCATCTTTGGTTTTGTGGATTATCTCTATAGCTTTCCTGTTTGCAGATTCACAGATTTTTTTTTAAACTATAAAACTTATTATTTCCTTCCTTCTTGTTTCAAGGTTAATTTGAATCTTATTTCTCTTATTTCTAAAGTGGCAACATAAGTTATTGATTTTACATCTTTATTTTTTCTAATATGTGCATTTAACTGCTGCAAATTCCCTTTAATTGTGATTTAGCTGTATTCCACCAGTTTTCATATTTTTGTTTTCTTTTTAACTCAGTTTAAATTATTTAAAATATTTCTTTTGATATTTCTTTGACCCATGAATTGTTTCAAAGTATGTTAAATCTAAATATTTGAGACTTTCCAAAATATCTATCTCTTGCTGATTTCTAATATAATTGCATTGTGATTTCAGATTGCTCTTTGTATGATTTCTATTATTTTAATGTATTAAGGTATATTTAAACTCAGAATATGGTCTATCATATTTCATGTGCATTTGGAAATAATATATATCCTACTGAAGCTGGAAAGAGTACTCTATAAATGTCAATTAGGAAAAGGTGATAGATAACACTGCTTCCATTACCTACATGTGTGGGTGCATGTGTTCAGTCGCTTCACTCCTGTCCAGCTCTGTGTGACCCTATGGACTCTGGGCCCCTAGGATCCTCTGTCCATGAGATTCTCCAGGTAAGAATACTGGAGTGGGTTGCCCTGCCCTCCTCCACAGGGACCAAACCAGCATCTCCTGAATTGCAGGCAGATTATTTTAACTGCTGAGCCACCATGGAAGCCCCATATCACCTACATCCTCACTATTTTCTGCCTACTTCTTTAACAATTACCAAGAGAGTTGAACTCTCCAACTATCATTGTCAATTTGTCTATCTTTTTACCTGGATAAGTTTTTGCTTCCTGTATTTTATTAGCCAAAAGATTCATTCTTTTTTGCCCCCATAAGATAACTTTTATAGTGCCTAGTTTTCTTTAACTTCATTTTAAACAATTTTGTTAGGTTGTATTGTGACAAATGTCATATCATCATGCTTTAAAAAAAAACATTAAAATTGATGAATATTTGTGTAGCCATTTTAATATTGAAACTGGAAGAAAAAAGGTGACATATTTGGCATATCATGCTTTATTATTTCAAGAAAGGTAAAAACACAACTGAAGCACAAAAAAAGATTTGTTCAGTGTATGAAGAAGGTGTTGTGACTGAGCAAATACATCAAAAGTGGTTTGTGAAGTTTCATGCTAGAGCTTTCTCACTGGAACACTTCTATGGTTGGATAGACCAGTTGAAGTTAATAACAATGAACTCAAGACATTAACTGAGAATAATCAACGTTGCACCAGTGGGAGATAACCAAGATACTCAAAATATCCAAATCAAGCACTGAAAATCATTTACACCAGCTTTGCTATGTTAATCATTTTTTTTCTTTTTTTTTTCCATTTATTTTTATTAGTTGGAGGCTAATTACTTTACGATATTGTAGTGGTTTTTGCCATACATTGACAGGAATCAGCCATGGATTTACATGTGTTCCCCATCCCGATCCCCACTCCCACCTTCCTCTCCACTCAATCCCTCTGGGTCTTCCCAGTGTACCAGCCCTGAGCACTTGTCTCATGCATCCAACCTGGACTGGTGATCTGTTTCACCCTTGAAAACATACATGTTTCAATGCTGTTCTCTCAAAACATCCCACCCTCACCTCCCACAGAGTCCAAAAGTCTGTTCTGTATATCTGTGTCTCTTTTTCTGTTTTGCATGTAGGGTTATCACTACCATCTTTCTAAATTCCATATATATGCATTAATATACTGTATTGGTCTTTATCTTTCTGGCTTACTTCACTCTGTATAATGGGCTCCAGTTTCATCCATCTCATTAGAACTGATTCAAATGAATTCTTTTTAATGGCTGAGTAATATTCCATGGTGTATATGTACCACAGCTTCCTCATCCATTTGTCTGCTGATGGACATCTAGGTTGCTTCCATGTCCTGGCTATTATAAACAGTGCTGCGATGAACAAAAAACCTCGAATAGCCAAAGTAATCTTGAGAAAGAAGAATGGAACTGGAGGAATCAACCTGCCTGACTTCAGACTACACTACAAAGCCACAGTCATCAAGACAGTGTGGTACTGGCGCAAAGACAGAAATATAGATCAATGGAACAGAATAGAAAGCCCAGAGATAAATCTATGAAACTATGGTCACCTTATCTTCGACAAAGGAGGCAAGGATATACAATGGATAAAAGTCAACCTCTTTAACAAGTGGTGCTGGGAAAACTGGTCAACCAATCAACCACTTGTAAAAGAATGAAACTAGAGCACTTTCTAACACCATACACAAAAATAAACTCAAAATGGATTAAAGATCTAAATGTAAGACCAGAAACTATCAAACTCCTAGAGGAGAACATAGGCAAAACACTCTCCAACATAAATCACAGCAGGATCCTCTATGACCCACCTCCCAGAATATTGGAAACAAAACCAAAAATAAACAAATGGGACCTAATTAAACTTAAAAGATTTTGCACAATAAAGGAAACTACGTTAATCATTTTGATGCTTTGGTTTTATATAAGTTAAAAGGGAAAAAACCTCCTTGACTATATTTCCTCATGAGATTCTCTACTGAAACATAATAAAAATGTTCCATTTCCAAAACAAATTTTGATGGGCAATGAAAAGTTGATACCTTCAGTAATGTGAAATGGAAAAGATCACAGGGCAAGTGAAATGAACCATCACCAACCACACCAAAGGCCAGTCTCCAATCAAAGAAAGTGATGTGTGTATGGTGGAATTAGAAGGGAGTCTTCTATTATGAGCTCCTTCTGGAAAATCAAATTGCCAATCCCAACAAGTACTGATCCCAGTCAGATCAACTGAAGTCACATTCAGTGAAAAGTGTCCAGAATTAGTCAACAGAAAAAAGCATAATCTTTCATTAGGATAACTCAAGACTGCATGCTTTTTGAAGACTAGGCAAAAACTGAAAAAAAAAAAAGCTTGACCAGGAAGTTCCGATTCATCTACTGTATTCATCAGACATTGCAGTTTTGGGTGTCAGTTTACTTCAGTTTATAAAATTCTTTTAATGGAAAAAAAAATTCAATTCTCTGGAAGACTGTGAAAAGCACCTGAAACAGTTCTTTGCTCAAAAAGATAAAAAGTTTTGAGAAGATGGAATTATGAAGTTGCCTGAAAAAAAGCAGAATATGGTGGAACAAAATGGTGAATCTGTTGTTCAATAAAGTTCTTGGTGAAAATTTAAAAAATGTGTCTTTTTTATTGCAGTTTTCTTTTAATTAGTGTTAGCATGGCATATGTTCCTCAATTTCAACTTTTAATCTATCCAAGTTTATATTTAATGTGGATTTTCTTAAAAACAGTACAGTTGGACCTTTCATAAAAAATGCAAGTTGATAATATCTGTCTTTTAACCGGTGAATTTTGACCATTAACTTTTAGAATACTAATCAGTATACTTGGATTAAAATCTACTACCTTGCTAATTGTCTTCTGTTCTTTGCATTTCCCCCCATATTTCCTGTTTTTTCTCCTGCCTTCCATGATTTAAATTGCATATTTTGTACATTTCCATTATATATCCTCTCTTTACATGTAATTTTTGTTTACTTTTAAAACATTTTTAGTAATTGTTACAGGTTTTGAAATGTACATTTTAAATAATTTAAGTTCTCTTCAAATAGCGCTATACTGCTTTATGTGTAGTACTGGTACTTTATAAGAGAGCATTTCCAATTCCCCCTCCAATTTCTTATGACATTGTTTTCATTTATCCATATGCTGTCAACACCAACATATTGTAAGTATTCTTGCTTTAAAAAGAGTGTGTTGTGATTGATATTTCAGAAGCTCTGGCAGTGAGCCTATGTCAGCTTCTTTTCGAAAATATTTTCCTTACACTTAATGAAATATCCAGATATGAAATAATCCAGTGCATCCCAATGTTCATCGCAGCAATTTTTAATGCTTCTAACAATTGGAAGCATTTACTCTAATCCATTTCTTGGACTTGAATGGATGGTCTGGTGGAAAGTACCTTTGTATATTCATATCCTTAGTTCTTTAAAGTAAGAATGGTACTATTCCCATTATACTTCTTCAAAGATAATCTCTATTTTGTATATCTACAGATTTACTATAATTTGACAGTTGGTTTATTATCCTTTATTTCAATAATGCTTGTTACTTAGCAGATTTTGAATCTGTGGAGAGGTGGGGTGATCTGAGAGAACAGCAACAAAACATGTAATTATTAAGTGTGAAATAGATTTGCCAGCCCAGGTTGGATGCATGAGACAAGTGCTCGGGGCTGGTGCACTGGGAAGACCCAGAGGGATCGGGCGTAGAAGGAGGTGGGAGGGGGGGCCGGGATGGGGAATATATGTAAATCCATGGCTGATTCATGTCATTGTATGACAAAACCCACTACAATATTGTAAAGCAATTAGCCTCCAACTAATTTAAAAAAAAGAGTTATATTCTAGATGAATAAGAATAGTAAAATAAAATAATTTACCTTCATTTATTCTCTTTTAATTTTTTCCTTTCTTTTTTGCTCACACAATTTTCCTTCTGCCTGAAACCTTTTGTCATTTGTATATTGCAGAGCTACTGGCAGGGAGCCTTGTCAGGCTTTCTTTTCTGAAAAATATTTTCCCTTAACTTTTAATGAAATATCAGATATGAAATTAATCCAATGTAGAATTCCATATTGGCAGATATTTTTTCTTTTAACAATTTGAAGATTTTACTCTACTCATTTCTTGCTTGAATGGTGTCTGGTGAGAAGTCTGTTGTAATTCATATCCTTGTTCCTTTATAAATAAGATGGTCTATTCCCTCTATCTTCTTCAAGATTTTCTCTATTTTTTATATCTACAGTTTAACTATAATTTGACCAGTTTTTTTTTTCTTTTAATTTTTCTATTATGCTTGTTACTTAGTAGATTTTTAAAATCTGTGGCGAGGGTGGGATGATCTGAGAGAACAGCATCAAAACATGTACATTATAAAGTGTGAAATAGTTTGCCAGTCCAGGTTGGATGCATGAGACAAGTGCTCGGGGCTGGTGCACTGGGATGACCCAGAGGGAGGGGAGGGAGGGAAGTGAGAGGGGGGTCCAGGATGGGGAACACATGTAAATCCATGGTTGATTCATGTCAATGCATGGCAAAAACCACTACAATATTGTAAAATAATTAGCCTCCAACTAATAAAAATAAATGAAGCAAAAAAAAAATAAAATCTGTGGTTGGTATCTGTCATTAGTTTTGGAAAGTTTTCAGTTATTATTTCTTCAAATATTTCTCCTCTCCCATTCTCTTCCTGCTCCTTCTGTTATTCCAATCATCTGTATGTCATGCTTTTTGATATTGTCCAAAATTCTGGGAAATTTTTGTTCTTACATTTGTGTTTCCATTTGTGAAGTTTCCATTGACCTATCTCCAGGTTCACTGATTTCTCCTTCAGTTATTTTGAATCTACTTTAGAGTCTGTCAAAATTGTTCTTCATTTCTAATAATGTGCTTTTGATTCCTAGTATTTCATTTTGATTTTTAAATGTTTTCCTATCTCTCTGCTACCATTTCCTTCTTTTAGTACATGCTGTCTATTTTTTCTGCTGGTAGCTTTACATGTTAATCATACTTATTTTAAATTTCTTGTATGATAATTCCAATAACTGTGGTATGTTTGAGTTTGGTTCTGATAATTTCTTTTGTTATCAGCTATGTTTATTGCCAATTAACATATCTTTTTAATGTTTAAGGAAATCCAGCCATGTTTTAAGGGGTAATTGGAGAAGGAAATGGCAACCCACTTCAATAATCTTGCCTGGAGAATGCCATGGATGGAGAAGCTTAGCAGGAGGTTATAGGTACTGAGGTAAACTCCTTTCATACGAGAATTTATGCTAATCTATCAGAAGGGCTGCATTTAATGTCTAATTTAGCCATATATCAGAGGCTTCAAATTCCTCCAGTGGACTTTTTTTTTCCTCCCCTTCTGTCTTTTGGATCTCCCTTTTTACCAGTCCTTAGAGACTGTGTCTTGCAATTCTTTAAACTGTAATCCACTGTTATTAATGGAGGATTGCTTGTTTCACTTTAGGATAAGGGGGAGGAGGACATTTGCTAATCCTCTGATTAAATGTCAGTCTTTTAGTGTGCCTATGACTCAGGAATGTGGCTTTCAGAAATATTTCAGGAATGTCCTTCTTTGAGGTGTCAAACTTCTCTCACAAGCCCCTGTTCATCTTCCTGATTACAGTTTTCCTGGTCTATTTCTTTAAGCCCTGTCTGATATTCACTGTGGCCTTATTCATTTTCATCATCACATTTTCTTCTTCTTCTTCTTTTTTTTTTTTTTTTTTGATAAGATAACAATGCTGGGGCAGCTTGGAGTGGAGCATGTGTCCCTTCTTCCAACAGAACTAAAGTTTCAGAATTTCCCATTGTTTGATAGAAGCCTTTGGAAAGGTTTCAAAATGGCTGCTCTTTCCCATCTCCTGTCAGTACCATGTTAGGAACTTTCTTGGGTCCCTTTTATGAAATCCTGGTGAAATTGCTAGACAAAAACCTGCAGAAATATGGGAGATCTCATAGTGATTGAAGTTTATCCAGATTTTCTCAGCCTCAAGTAAGTCTTCAAAGTTACTATTTAACTGTTACTTATGGCTTCTGGCATTCAGTGCCTCTGCTTCAGGTAAGCAAATCTTGAGAGCTGTAGCTCTCTGGATGTGCCAAACTCCCCTGATTTTGTAATGTTGATTCATCCTACAACTTCAATTCTCCACTGAGTTCAAGAAAATCACCTGTATTTTGTTTGTCCAGCTTTTCCCTTATGTAATGAGGATTTTCAAGGGCTTTGTATGTCTGAGTTGAAATTGGAAGCCTGCTTTTGATGACATTCCATTCTATAGGCTTCTAAGAATTTGAGCAAATATTTTCCATCCAATCTACTTTTTTGCCTTATCTTTTATTGGTGCCATATAACTGCTGCTTGCCCAGGGTTCTGGCCATGAAACTCATTATCATGAGATAAGATCTGTTTGACCCAGCATATTCATCTCCATGACTTAATCTATAACTTACTGCAGAAAACATCCAAATTTCCTTTTTCAACTCTGGTTCACCTTCCTTAACCTCAGACACATTGTTTCAGGTTCATCTCCACATCTTACAAACACTTCAGGCTCATCATATTGGAAGTTGAAGTTGTAATGTTACCACCTCTCTTATCAGTTTCTTGAACACTTCTTTTTGAATTTATTCCCTCAATCAGCTCCAAACAACTCCTCAATTACCCAAACCAACCATGAGTCAACCTTCATATTGAACCCACATATCAAGTCAGTCACCATGTCCTGCTTTTCCATTTTCAACCCTCACTATGAATCTACTCTAGCTCATGGCAATGATAGTCTCCTAAAATGTTTTTTTTTTCCACTCAAGTCTCTATATCTTTTGCACAGGGTCTGCAATTATCTAACAATTCTCCAAATTAGGTTGTGTTTCATGGACAGAACCCTCCTTCAGATTTGATGGAGAAATAAAGCTTTCTAGACAAGCAAAACTTAAGAGAATTCAGCACCACCAAACCAGCTTTATAACTAATGCTAAAGGAACTTTTCTAGGCAGAAAACAAGGGGAGGAAAAGATCTAGCTACAGAAAATAAACCCAAAATAATTAATAAAACCATAATAGGAACATACCTATCAATAATTGCCTTAAATATAAATTGACTTAATGCACCAACCAAAAGATATAAATTGGCTGAGCAGATGAAAACTTGTGCATGTATCCACTTCCACTTACCCTATCACTCTGCTTGACCCCCCAAATTGTATATAATTCTTTTATATTGTTAGGCTAATCATGTTCCTATTATGGCTTGCGATTACAATTATCTTTTAGTTTTTGCCTAGCTATTGATTATGAAAACTGATAAACATTTTACTATTGTGTTTATGTAACTATTATTCACTTAATACCATTGTATCATGATGGGTCAACAGAAAAATCATGGATTTCTATATCACCAAAATTATCATTTAATAGAAAAACCTGTAATAATTTTTTAAAATCTAGATGCATGTCAGAATTATCTTGGAATTCTTTGAAAATTACAAATGCCCAGGTATTGCTTTCTTTTTTTTTTTCTTGCCAGAGCTCCAAGTATGTTTCTAATGAGCAGCCATGTTTAAAAACAACTGTACTATATGAGGATCTTTTACATTTATCTAGCTTGTTTCACTTTTTCTATTTCATATTCAGGGCTCCCATTTCATTTAGTTTGTTTTCCAATTTCTCCATCTCTTCTTTCTTCCTTTCTTTTTTGATGTTCTTTCTCAAGCCTTTGTCAAGTGTAGTAGAACAGCTTATATATATATATACATATATCATATGTATATATATCTTAGAAAACTTATGAAGTTTTGCCTAATTAAAAAATAGATATGTGACAAGCACCATAGGTTTACTGTATAGCACAGGGAACTACAGTCAATATCTTGTAATAACCTATAATGGAAAGTAATTTCAAAAATAATATATGTATATATGTATAACACACAAAAATGAATTCTACTTTTTGAAATTTAGTGATGGTTGTCTTTTTGCTATGTCATATGGCCATCTAATTACAATGTATGAGATAAAAAATTTTAAATATATTTGGGTAGGATATTACTAATATAAATTAATTAAATATAAATCTATCATATTTAAATTATTAATGACATCATTTAAGATGCTACTATTCTTATATTTTTTGCACTTGATAAAATATTATCGAGAAAGGTTAATATGTCTCAGTAAAATTATACATGTTTTTCTTTTCCCTTATATTTATTCTGATTTTTGCTCATGTATCTTTGTTTCCTTGTCGTTAAGGTGTCTAATGGTTTATGATGTCTATCTTCTTTGTGAACTGTACCTTTTGTCATTAAAAATATTCATCTTTGTTTCATTTACAGTAAACAAACAAATAAATAAATAAATAAAAGAGTCTTCATTATCTGGTTCCTTTGCCCTCTTCTCCTCAAACACTGCCCCACATGCCTCTTATGCCCCCTCCTCCAACTCATCAAGCTTCTTAAGCAGATTGTTTTCCTAAATTTTTTAATCTTATTTACCCTTTCTGAACGGCACAGCGGTAATAGCTACACAACTAGTTCTTTAACACTCAGCTGTTGAGTGGCCTGCATATGAAAGACTTCAGTGGTATTGGGTCAGAAGTCCCTCTACTGTACCCATAAATCAGTGATTTTTTTTCTTATTTGTGTACTTACTAGGCTCTGAGCACGTTGAAGGCAGGCACTGTCTGCTGAATCCCATGTTCAATAAGTATTTGTAGAATAAATGAAAAATAAATGAAAAGCAGTGTTCTTAAGAGCTCTCTTGATTCCCAACTGAAAGTCCCAGGAAAGCAGCCCCAGAGTGAGGCTATGATGAAAATATGCCTGCCACTTTTTCTCTTGGGCACCTGGCCTGCTGCCTTGGATATGATCACCGCTCTGCAGGGGATGGATGATCAGGTTTAGTCTGCTTTTCCTAACTCTGTGACTATGATCACTTCACTTTATTCTCTGTGTCGTATCTTTGAATCCAGAAAGATGATGGTGATAACAGATTTCACAAGCTTTCTTTTGATCTGGGTAAATATAAGATATTTCTACAGCATTAACCCCATCTCTTTGAATGAAACATATGGAAAATATCACCTTAAATTTGATAAGTAATACTTTGATCTGTATATGCTCAGTCGTTCCTTGGGTCATGTTAACTAACATTAAGCAGTATACCAGATTCTATTAGCAATAATAGCTTTGCAGTGTAAATACTGCAAGAAGAATATTTGTGAGGAAAAACGCTTGATTTCCAGGTACTGGTTGTGTTTGCATAATAATATCACACAGAAATCTGTGTGATATAAGGGCAAGTAGAGGAGTATGATCAAGTGTTCTGAGAAAGCGGTACCAGCTGTATATAAGAAAAAACATGATTTTTTGGGGTACTACCCAAACATGACTACTTTGAGATTCTATATGGAAAGTCTGTCTGTGGAATATTGCTATATTGGGGAAAACAGGGAAGCATATAGATATTTGAAAATAGTTTTGTCATATATTTGCATATAGGATTTTGCTATATATGAAAAGCAAAAATTGAGGGTTTCCATACGGGTTTCTTTTCTCTCCATACCATTATGAGCTATATGACCTTGGGCTAGGTATTTAATATCCCTAAGCATAAGCTACTTCTACAAGAGTTGTTTAGTTGCTAAGCCACATCTGACTCTTTGCCACCCCATGCACTATAGCATGCTAGGCTTTCCTGTCCTTCACTATCTCCCGGAATTTGCTCAAACTCATGTCCATTAAGTTGAAGATGTTATCTAACCATCTCCTCCTCTGCCACCCTCTTCTCCTTTTGCCTTAAATCTCTCCCAGCATCAGAATCTTTTTCAATGAGCTGGCACTTTGCATCACACGGCCAAAGTATTGGAGCTTCAGCTTCAGCATCAGTTCTTCCAATAAATAATCATGGTCTATTTCTTTTAGGATTGACTGGTTTGATCTTGCTGTTCAAGGGACTCTCAAGAGTCTTCTCCAGCACCATATTTCAAAAGCATCAGTTCTTTGGTGCTCAGCCTTCTTTATGGTCCCACTCTCAGATCCATACATGACTACTGGAAAAACCATAACTTTGACTTTATAGACCTTTGACAGCAAAGTGATGTCTCTATTTTTTAATATGCTGTTTATTTGTCATAGCTTTCCTTCCAAGGGACAAGTGTCCTTTAATTTCATGGCTGAAGTTCAAGTCTGCAGTGATTTTAGAGCCCAAGAAAATAAAATCTGTCACTGTTTCCACTTCTCCTTCTATCTGCCAGGAAGTGATGAGTCCAGATGCCGTGATCTTAGTCTTTTGAATGTTGAGTTTTAAGTCCTCTTTCACTTTCATCAAGAGGTTCCTTAGTTCCTCTTCACTTTCCGCCTTGAGAGTGGTATTATCTGCTTGTTTGAGATTGTTGATATTTCTACTAGAAAACTTGATTCCAGCTTGGGCTTCATCCAGCCCGGTATTTTGCATGATGTACTCTGCATAGAAGTTAAATAAACACAGTGACAATATACAGCCTTGTCTTACTGCTTTCCCAATTTGGAATCAGTCTATTGTTCCATTTCCAGTTCTAACTGTTGCTTCTTGACCTGTATACAGGTTTCTCAGGAGGCAGATTAGCTGGTCTGGTATTACCATTTTCCACAGTTTGTGGCGATTCACGCAAAGGCTTTAGTATAGTCAGTGAAGCAGAAGTAGATGTTTTTCCGGAATCCCTTGCTTTCTCGATGATTCAATGAATGTTGGCAATTTGATCTCTGTTTCCTCTGCCTTTTCTAAAACCAGCTTGTACATCTGAAAGTTCTTGGCTCACATGCTACTGAAGCCTACCTTGAAGGATTTTGAGCATTACCTTGCTAGCATGTGAAATGAGTACAATTTTACAGTAGTTTGAACATTCTTGGCATTACCCTTCTTTTGAATTGAAATGAACACTGATCTTTTCCAGTCCTGTGGTCACCACTGAGGTTTCAAAACTTGTTGACATACTGAGTGCAGCACTTTAACACCATCATCTTTTTAGAATTTTAAGTATCTCAGCTGAAATTTCATCACCTCCACTAGCTGTGTTCATAGTAATGCTTCCTAAGACTCATTTGACTTCACACTCCAAGATGTCTCGCTCTAGGTGAGTGACAATATCATCGTGGTTTTCTGTGTATTCTTTTTTCAAATACAGTTTTAAAAAAGAATATAGTTCTTTTTTTTAAAGACTTTTTAAAAATATAGTTCTTCTGTGTATTCTTGCCACCTCTTCTTAATCTCTTCTGCTTCTCTTAGGTCCTTACTGTTTCTGTCCTTTATTGTGCCTATCCTTGCATGAAGTGTTCCCTTGATATCTCCAATTTTCTTGAAGAGATTTCTAGTCTTTCCTATTCTGTTTTTCCTCTATTTCTTTGCATTACTTGTATAAGAGAGATTATACAATACCCACCTCCTACAGTTATTATGAAGATTAAATCAGGTAACACCCTTAAAGTTCTTAGAACAGTGCTTGTACATATCCATTGACCTAAGAAACTGCGCTATCCATCCATCACCATCACAACCATCTTTATTATTTTTACACCACAAACTGTTCTGTTGAATTGGGGCATAAAAAACTCTACCTGGATTTCTCGCTGTAGGTCTGCTTTGATAGCTGAACACTACAAAACATACTGCAGCACATCTGCACGTATAACGTCAGCTTCATTCTTATACCTGCTCTTATTACTAAGTTATACCTTGTCCACTAATGCATGATATCTTAAGAAAAACACTACTTTTTTCTAGCATGGGTCATCTACTGCCATCCATTTCCTATCATCTATGATATTGTCAGAACTTTTTTCTTTTTATATGACTGATTAGGGAAATCTGGCTTTCTAATTCTTGATGGACACACTGTCTATGAGGTGTGCTTAGTACATGTTTGATCCGTCTACCTTTTGGTGGGTTTCCCACATCCCCACTGAAGCTGGAGCTGTCCCACCCATCCCCAGGCCTCTACTGCTCAGCAAGGTCTAAGGTCAGTGGAGGGAGCCAAGAATGAAATGTTTCTCTTTTGTACCTCATGGAAGGTTTTATTCCTCTTTTGAACTTATTGACTGAAAAACAGAGTAAGTTTTGTCTTAAAATCTAGTGAAAATATTTCTAGTGGATTTTAGTATAACGGTGGTCTCCTAATTCAAGTCCAAAATAACTATTTTCAAAATCCTCATCTTTCTTCTGAGATTGAGTCTTGCCTATCTGAACAAACCTGCTTGGCAGTTTCTGGGTAAGCCCTCCTTGGTACTGTTGTTACGGAACGGAGCACAGAGGATACTGCTTGGGCTATATTCTACTTTCTCTATATTGATGCATGCTGGCAATTCTTTAGGTTAAATCAGACCCATCAACCTTTTCAGAGTATATTTTGACAAGCTTGAAATTCACAACACATGAGCCTGGTGATGGATGTGAAGCTTCCATGTGAAAGCTGTCAGTCCCATCATTTGACAGTTTATATGTGGGAAAAACTGAGTTTTGAGAGTCTCATCTAATCTTATAGTCACTGCATTTACTAATATTTTTGTGGTTACAGTTAAAGATAGTCCCATGGATTTTTAAACTGAAAAAGTATTTTCTATAAAGACAATAAAAGCAAGAGTAATTGCTGCAGATTCCCAGAAATACATTCTCTGAAGTCTTAACTTTTTAAAAATAGAATTATATTAAGGAATTCTGATAGAGTAAAATTCCTGATATAAGCAGAATACAATTCTAAATCAAAGTTGATTTATATTTGATGATAGAAACCAATAAATGTACCAGGAAAAGAGACATGCTGAGAAGGCAGTTCAGTCTTTTTTACTTTCCTCTCAAGGAATCTCCTTGAGTTGTGCTATTTTCAGAATGACTTTCTGCTTACACCAGAGGAACTCAGATGCACCGGGATGGAGCCTCCCTTGCTGCGGCATGATCTCCTGCATCTTCACTTCACCACCTTCGGCTATTGGCAACCTTATCTTCTCCACAGAAGGTAATTACTTGTCAGAGGATGCCTGGTTCCCCATCTCCCTCTGTATACTAATGGAAGGGATTATGACCATGGAATTTACTTGAGAACTTTCAAGGACTTTTGGGTGTTAAAACTTAATTTAATTGCTTGATTCATTTCATTGAAAAGAAGCCAAGAGTACTATCACGTGGGTACACAAGAGAGTCATCTGGGAAGTCTTAGGAATTATTCATGGCTTCCTTCCCCACCTGAGACTTTCTGATTCAGTTAGAATCCAGGTATCAGCAGTTTAAGAAATCTCACCCAAGAGATTCTACTGTAGTGTTAGGATTGAGAACTCAGCAGGCTGGGAAGAGAAATGTACAACGGAGTTTTTAATGGCCCTTTCCTAATTCCTAGACTTGGTTCTATGTACTTCTTGAATCTTAGCATTTATTAAAAGTTTTTAAATTATTAAGTATAGATCCCTTAAAAGTACAAGTATAGAAAACTGCAGTCTGTAAGACATGCTACATTTAAATAGCCTTAAGGAATTATCTTAGAAATAATATCCTACAAAAATCAAGACACACTGCCATCATTACAAAACACTAAAAATAAAAGTAGGTGATCTGTTTTGTTAGCTACAAGTGTGTGAGATCACTTTTACTGAAAAATGAGGGATGGTATTTTTACTAATTCTCTGAGAACAGATATAATCTCACAACAGTCTGAAATTCAGATAGACCTGTACCTCTTGGGCTACAAGAAATAGTACCTCAAATGGAGAAATCTGTTTCAAGGAATTTGACAAGATAGATGTTCTTTGCCAATCACACCACAAAATAAGTTCTATGTCTGCCAGTAGTGTGTTTAGCTTACCTATTTTCTTCTGTCAACAGCTGTCTTTGCATGACTTGAAACACCAAGAAAGTAGCAGACTCAGAGATCCTGTGGGAAGATGTGGGTTCTATTTAATATCTCACAACCCATAATTGCGGATTACCCACCTGTCCCTGGAGAAAGAGCAACAGCTTTCCCTCTAGTCCTTGCACAGGTGGCTCACACAGCATTAGCGAAATAACACACAACTACCATGAAGAAAATAACATTTATTCAGATGGAATTTAGAATGGAGGAATTCCCATCACCTTGTGGTCTCATGACAGTGAAGTACAACAGCTTTGTATGATGCAGCAGTCTTGACTTTCCAACTGTTCAACAACGAGGCTGCCCAGGGTGATGAGAAGAACAGATGCCAAAAAAAAATGCAACTGAAATGGAATTGAGTATGATCTTTTAAGGAGCTAGAGAAAACTCAAAGTCCTCTTTGTCATTCTGCTCTGAGTTACTAGGGAGCAAACCCTCTCCTCGCCCCACTTCCGATCATTCATGCGTCTGATGGCTACGAGTAGTCTTGCATGTGCCTGTGCCAGAGTTTTGGGTACACGTGTGAGGGGGTTAGTTCTTCCTGGCACCCTAGCCTTCCTGCCATAGCAAACAGAAGTTGCTTTATCCAGAAGACTGGATGCTATTCTTCTAATGTGACACATCTTCATCGATCACACAGGGATTGCTAAGTTCACTCCTACAACTTTAAATAGAAATATTGTTCTTCCTCTTGACAAATATTCATTGAAGACTTGTCATATACCACATTGTTCTAAGTACCAAAAACACTTTGAAGTGAAAGTCATTCAGCCATGTACGACTCTTTGCAGCCCTATGGACTGTAGCTTGCCAGACTCCACTCTCCGTGGAATTCTCCAGGCAAGTATACTGGAGTGGCTAGCCATGTCCTCCTCCAGGGGATCTTCCCAACCCAGGGATCAAACCCAGGTCTCCTGCATTGCAGGTGGATTCTTTACTGTCTGAGCCACAAAGGAAGCCCAAGAATACTGGAGTGGGTAGCCTATCCCTTCTCCAGAGGATCTTGCTGACCCAGGAATTGAACCAGGGTCTCCTGCATTGCAGGCTGATTCTTTACCAGCTGAGTTACCAGGGAAGCCACCCCCTCCCCCTCGCCACAAAAAAACAAATTTTCTTCACCATGTAGAAAATTAAAGGTCAGAAAATGAAGGCTTGTAGTTATACAAAGCTCACTTCATGATTAAATGAGTTATAAATGATTGCTTTGCTCAGTCTATCCCTTCAATGATTCTAGCTCTCTCCATCCCATCTTATTCCAAGTTGTTCACCTATTATGGCATTATACATCATCAGTCCAATTCATCCTTCATTTTAAAATAGTGATTGGTTGCTATTGTTGTTGTGCAGTCTTTCAGTCATATCCAACTCTGTGACCCCATGGACTGCAGCATGCCAGGCTTCCCGGTTCTTTGCTATCTCCGAGTTTGCTCAAACTCATGTCCATTGACTTGATGATGCCATCCAACCATCTCATCCTCCCTTCTCCGTCTGCCCTCAGCTGTTCCCAGCATCAGAGACATTTTCAAAGAGTGGGATCTTCCCATCAGGTGGCCATAGTAATGGAGCTTCAGCTTCAGCATTAGTTCTTCCAATGAATATTAGGGTTGATTTCCTTTAGGATTGACTGGTTTGATCTCCTTTTTGTCCAAGGGACTCTCAAGAGACATCTCAAGTACCACAATTCGAAAGCATCAATTCTTCAGCACTCAGCCTTCTTTATGGTCTAACTCTCACATCCACACATGACTATTGTAAGCAGCATAGCTTTGACTATATGGACCTTTGACAGAGAAGTGATGTCTCTGCTTTTTGATACACTGTCTAGGTTTGTCACAGCTTTCCTTTCAAGGAACAAGTGTCCTTTAATTTCATGGCTACAGTCACTGTTCACAGTGATTTTGGAGGCCAATAAATAAAATCTGTCACTGTTTTCAATTCTTCCGCTTTGATTTGCCATGAAGCGATGGGACCAGATGCCATGATCTTTGTTTTTTGAATGTTGAATTTTAAGCCAGGTTTTTCACTCTCTTCTTTCATCCTCATCAAGAAGCTCTTAATTTCTCTTAACTTTCTGCCCTTAGAGTGGTATCATCTGCATATTTGATATTTTTTATATTTCTCCTGTCAATCTTGATTCCAGTTCATGATTCATCCAGCCCAGGATTTCACATAATGTACTCTGCATAGAAATTAAATATCAGGGTGACAATACACAGCTGTGACAAATTCCTTTCTCAATTTTGAATCAGTCCACTGTTTCATGTCCAGTTCTAATTGTTGCTTTCTGTCCTGCATACAAGTTTCTCAGGAGACAGGGTGGTGTGGTCTGATATTCCTGTCTCTTTAAGAATTTTCCACAGTGTGTTGTGATCCACACAGTCAAAGACTTTGGCATAGTCAATGAAGCAGAACAAGATGTTTTTTTTCTGGAATTCCCTTGCATTCACTATGATCCAATGATGTTGGCAATTTGATCTCTTTCCTCTGCCTTTTTAAAATCCAGCCTGTACGTCTGGAAGTTCTTGGTTCAGGTACAGTGGAAGCTCAGTTTGAAGGATTTTGAGCATTATCTTGCTAGCATGTGAAATGAGCACAATTGTACAGTGGTTCGAGCATTCTTTGACATTGCCCTTCTTTGGGATTGAAATGAAACTTGATCTTTTCCAGTCTTGTGGCCACTGCTGAGTTTTCCAAATTTGTTCACATATTGAGTGCAGCACTTTAATACTATCATCTTTTAGGATTAGAAATAGCTCAATTGGAATTCCATAGCCTCCCTGGCTTTGTTTATAGTAATTTTTCCTAAGGCCCACTTGACTTCACACTCCAGGATGTCTGGCTCTAGGTGAGTGACAACACCATAGTGATTATCTGCGTCATTAAGACCTTTTCTGTATAGTTCTTCTGTATATTCTTGCCACCTCTTCTTAATCTCTTCTGCTTCTCTTAGGTCCTTACCATTTCTGTCCTTTATCAAGCCCAACCTTGCATGGAATGTTCCCTTGATACCTCCAAGTTTCTTTAAGAGACATCTAGTCTTTCCCTTTTTATTGTTTTCCTCTATTTCTTTGCATTGTTTAATTAAGAAGGCTTTCTTATCTCTCCTTGCTATTCTCTTGAGTTCTCCATTGAGTTGGGTCTATCTTTCACTTTTTTCTTTGCTTTCACTTCTTTTTTCAGCGTTTTGTAAGGCCTCCTCAGACAACCACTTTGCCTTCTTGCACCTCATTTTCTTTGGTATGCCTTTGGTCATCATCTCCAGGAGAGTGTTATGCACCTCTGTCCATAGTTCTTCAGGCACTCTGTCTACTAGATCTAATCCCTTGAATCTATTTGTCACCTCCACTGTATAATCATAAGGGATTTGATTTAGGTTATACTTTAATGACCTAGTGATTTTCCTAACTATCTTCAACTTACCTCTGAATTCTGCAACAAGGAGCTGATGATCTAAGCCACAGTCAACTCCAAGTCTTGTTTTTACTAACTGTATAGACCTTTTCCATCTTATACTGATTATGTTGCAAAGAACACAATCAATCTGATTTTTATATTGACCATTTGGTGATGTCCCTGTGCAGAGTTGTCTCTTATGTTATTGGACACAGATGCTTGATCTGAGCAGTGTGTTCTCTTGACAAATCTCTGGTAGCCTTCACCCTGTTTCATTTTGTACTATAAGGACAAACTTGCCTGACACTCCAGGTATCTCTTGACTTCCTATTTTTGTATTCCAATCCTCTATGTGGCTGAGTAATATTCCATTGTGTATGTGTGTGTGTGTATACACACATATACATACACCACATCTTCTTTATCCCTTCAACTATTGATGAACATTTAGCTCACTTCCATGTCCTGGCTATTGTAAATAGTGCTCCAGTGAAACCTGGAGTACATGTGTCTTTTCGATTTATGGTTTGCTCAGGGCATATGTCTAGTGGTGGGATTTCTGGGTCATATTGTAGGTCAATGTTTGGGTATTTAAGGAATCTCCATGTCACCTCCACAGTAGCAGTGTCAGTTTACACCCCCACCAACAGAGAGAGTTCCCTTTTCTCCACAATATCTCCAGCACTTATTATCTGTAGATATTTTGATGATGGCCATTCTGACCAGTGTGAAGTGGTATCTCATTGTACGTTTGATTTGTATTTCTCTAATAGCGAGGGATGTTTACAAATCTTCACGGGATTTTACCCATCTGTAGGTCTTCTTTAGAGAGATGTCGGTTCAGGTCTCCTACCCCGCCCCACCCACCCCTTTTTCACCCCATTTATTTTTATTAGTTGGAGGCTAATTACTTTACAATATTGTAGTGGTTTTTGCCATACATTGACATGAATCAGCCATGGATTTACATGTATTCCCCATCCCGGTCCCCCCTCCCACCTCCCTCTCTACCCGATCCCTCTGGGTCTTCCCAGTGCACCAGGCCCGAGCACTTGTCTCATGCATCCAACCTGGGCTGGTGATCTCTTTCACCCTAGATAATATACATGTTTCAATGCTGTTCTCTCAAAACATCCCATCCTCGCTATCCAAAAGTCTACAAGCAATAAATGCTGGAGAGGGTGTGGAGAAAAGGGAACCCTCTTACACTGTTGGTGGGAATCTCCTACCCTTTTTGATTGAGTTGTTTGCTTTTTTGATATTGAGCTCCAGGACCTGTTTGTATATTATGAAGATTAACCCTTTGTCATTGCTTCCTTTGCAAGTATTTTCTCCCAGTCTGAGGGCTGTCTTTTTGTCTTGTTTATGGTTTCCCTTGCTTTACTGAAGATTTTAAGTTTAATTATGTCCTATTAAAGAAATTTTTTAAAATTGTGATTACTTTAGGAGGTGGGTCAAAAAAATCTTCATGGTTTAGGTCAAAGAATGTTTTTCTATGTTTTCTTAAGAGTTTTATAGTGTTGGGTCTTACACTGAGGTCTTTAATCCACTTCAAGTTTATTATTGCATATTTTAAGAAGTGTTCTAATTTCATTATTTTGCAAAAACTTCCAGATTTACCAGAACCACTTATTGAAGAAGCTCTTTTCTCCATTGCATATTCTTACCTCTTCTGTCACAGATTAAGTGACCATAGGTAGAGGGTTTATCTCTGAGCTTTCTATCCTGTACCATTGGTCTATATTTTTGTTTTTGTGCCAGTATAGTTTGAAGTTAGGGAGGCTGATTTCTCCAACTCCATTTTTCTTTCTCAAGATTGCTTTAGCTATTTGGGATCTTTTGTGCTTCCATACAAACTATAAAAATTTTTGTTCTAATTCCGTGAAGAATCCCCTTGGTAATTTGACAGGGGTTGCTTTGAATCTGTAGATTGTTTTGGGTAATATTTTCATTTTCACTATATTGATTCTTCCAATCCAAGAAGATGGTATATTTCACCATCTGTTGGTGTTCCTGTTGATTTCTTTCCTCAGTGCTTTATAATTTTCTGAGTGCAGGCCTTTTGCTTCCTTAGGTTTATTCCTAGGTATTTTATTCTTTTTGTTAAAATGACAGATGGGATCCTTTCCTTAATTTCTCTTTCTGCTCTTTCTTTATTACTGTATAGAAATGCAAGAGGTTTCTGTGCATTAATTTTGTTCCTACAAATTTACCAGATTCATTGATGAGCTCCAGTAGTGTTCTGATGGCATCTTTAGGATTTTCTATGTATAGCAACATGTCATTTGCAAACAGTGACAGTTTTACATCTCGTTTTCCAATTTTATTACTTTTATTTCTTTTTTAAAATCTGATTGCCATTGCTAGGACTTCCAAATCTACGTTGAGTAAGAGTGGTGAGAGTGGACATCCTTGTTCCTAATCTTAGGAGAAGTGCTGTCAGTTTTTCACCATTGAGAATGATGTTTGCTATGGGTTTACTGTATATGGCTTATATTATGTTGAGGTAGTTTCCTTCCATGGACACTCTCTAGAGTTTTGTTTTTTGGTTTTTATCATAAATGGCTTTTGAATTTTGCCAAAAGCTTTTTCTTCAGCTATTGAGATGATCATATGTTTTTTTATTCCTTAATTTATTAACATGGTGTATCACATTGATTGATTTGCATATATTGAAGAATCCTTGCTTTCCTGGGATAAGCCTCAGTTGATCATGGTGTTTGATCCCTTTAATGCGTTGTTGGATCCTGTTTGCTAGTATTTTATTGGGGATTTTTACATCTATGTTCATCAGAGATATTGGTCTATAATTTTCTCTTTTGTGTGCTATATACCTTTGTCTGGTTTTGGTATCAGAGTGATGGTGGCCTTGTAGAACAAATTTGGGAGGGTTCCTCCCTCTGCAATCTTTTATAAGTTTGAGAAAGATAGGTGTTAGCTCACCTTTAAATGTTTCATGGGAATTCCCTGTGAAGCCATCTGGTCCTGAACTTTTGTTGGAAGATTTTAATTATAATTTCAAATTACTTATGATTGGTCTGTTTTATATTTTCTAATTCTTCCTGGTTCAACTTTGGAAAGTTGTACTGCTCCAAGAATTTGTCCATTTCTTCCAGGTTGCCTATTTTATTGGCATAGATTTGCTTGTAGTAGTCTCTTATGACCCTTTGTATTTCTACAGTGTTAGTTGTGACTTGTCCTTTTTCATTTCTAATTTTATTAATTTGAATTCTCTCATTTTTTTTTTCTTGAGGATTCTGGCTAAAGTTTTGTCAATTTTATCTTCTCAAAGAACTCACTTTTGTTGATCTTTGCTATTGTTTTATTTTTTGTTTCTATTTCACTTATTTCTGCTCTGATCTTTGATTTCTTTATACTGACTTTGAGTTTTCTTCATTCTTCTTTCTATAGTTGCTTTAGGCACAAGGTTAGATTGTTTGTTTGAGGCTTTTTATTGCTTCTTGAGGTGAGGTTGAATTGCCATAAACTTCCATCTTAGAACTGTTTTTGCAGTGTCCCATAGGTTTGGGGTCATCATGTTTTCATTGTCATTTGTTTCCATGTATTTTTATTTAATCTTTAATTTCTTCAGTGATGTCTTGGTTATTTAGCAGTGTACCATTTAACCACATGTGTTAAGGTTTTTCATTTTCTTTTTTCCTATACTTTATTTCTAATCATATAGATCTGTGATCTGAAAAGATGCTTGATATAATTTCAATTTTCTTAAATTTTAGAAGCTTAATTTTTAAGGCAAGATGCTGTCTATCTTGGAGAGCATTCCATGTACACTTGAGAAGAAAGTGTATTCTTCCATTTTGGGATGGAATGTCCTATAAATATCAATTAAATGTATGTGGTCTATTGTATCATTCAAAGCTTATCTTTCTTTACTTAATTTCTGCTAGATGATCCATCCATTGATGTCATTGGATGTTAAAGTCCTTCACTACTATTATGTTTCCATTTTTATGATTATTAACATTTACCTTATGTATTGTGGTGTTTTTATGTTGGACATATATATATTTATTATTGTTTTATCTTCTGCTTGGATTGATTCCTTGATCATTATGTAGTATCCTTCCTTATCTCTTGTAACAGTTTGTATTATAAAGTGCATTTTATAGGATATTAGTATTGCTACTCCAGTTTTGTTTTGATTCCATTTGCATGGAGTATCTGTTTCCACCCCTGCACTTTCACTGTATCTGTTCTTTAGTTCCTCTAGGTCTTTGTTAAAGATTTCTTGTATTTTCTCAATCTATGCTTGCATTCTATTTTTGAGATTTTGGATTATCTTTACTATTCTTATTCTGAATTCTTTTTCAGGCAGGTTTGCTTATTTCCTCTTCATTTTTGGTCTTGTCAGTTTTTACCTTGCTCCGTTGTCTGTAATTTTTTTTTTTCTTGTCATTTCACTTTTTTTTTATGGGCGGGGGCTATGTTCCTCTCTTGTGGGTTGTTTGGCCTGAGGTATCCAGCACTGGAGTTTGCAGGTAGTTGAGTAGAGCCATGTTCTGGTGTTGAGATGTGGGCCTCCAGGAGACCCCACTCTGATTAAAAGTCCCTGAGGTCTAGCAATTCAGACACTGTGCTTCCACTGCAGGACTTTAGGACCAATCTCTGGCCTGTGAATTGAAATCCTACAATCTGTGTGGTGTGGCAAAACAAAGAAAGAAAAAAGGAGCAGAACAATAGCAAAGAATAGAAAGTAAATTTAGAAGACTAACAGATATATTAGAAAAAATATATGTGAACAACTACTGTAAGGTAAAACAGGACTCCAATAGTAAAAAAGAAAAAAGCACCCCTCCCCCAAACCTCAAAACACAAAACAAAAAAAGGAAAAAAAAAGAACCTTGGCTGTGGGGGGAGGGGCCTAGGTGAGATGGAGGTTATACAGGGGCAGCATCTGGGCTTATGGTCCATGCTGCCGGAACAGGTCTTGGGTGGGAGTAGGGGAAGGCCTAGACTCAGCACGGTTTGAAGAGGGCCCTGGTGTGCAGAGGATTAGTCCCTGGACCTCAGCAGGCTCCACAGGGCCTCAGCCTGCTCCCCAAAGCTGAGTGGGTGGGGGAAACCCTAGGCTCATGGCCCAATCTGCTGACCCCCAGGGTCCCTCCTTGTCTGGCTGGACTCCTCCTCCTACCCTCCTTCTCATACCCCTGAGACCCACATGACTGGAGGGAGCCTTGGAGGGTGGAGGACCAGCTCAGGGCATCTTCAGGCTCCCCAGAGTTGAGTGAGTAGGGGGAACGCCAGGCACATCCTCCCAATTCTCTGACCCTGAGGGCCCCTCCTGGTCTCTGCTGATCCACACGAGGTAAGTGTATCTCTCCAGGAGTGTGACCCCCTCTCCTTCCCCAGCTGCCTCTCAGGAGTGCAGGACCCCTCTGGCCTCTGCTTCTCTTCCTTCTTTGCCCCCTCCCTGTGTCCTATCCAGTTGCTCAGGGGTTCCTACTCCTTGCCTGGGTGTTAAGGACTCCCATCAGCATCTGGTAAGTGCCCAGTTGTGGGGAGTCAAGGACTCAGGGTCTTCCTCTCTGCCATATTGGCTCCATTCTCTGATGAAAGCTTTAATGAAACAACTGTTCACTATAACATGGACAAAGTCATGGAAAATGATAGATGTGTGAGGCACTCCAGGGCTAACAATGGCAAGAACCCCAAAGCTCTGATAGCCCTGCAGGGGCAACTGGAGAAAGGGGCTACTAAAGTTTGGAAAGGAAACTGCAGCCTTAAGAGAAGGTCACCTTATAGAAGGTGGCTCCCAGAAGAGCTCAATGTATAGGGCTCCAGGGGAATGATCATATTCTCTCCCCACACAGCCTACAAACCCAGCCAGAAGCCAGAAGCCAGGGATGTCTGTGGAAATGCTCCACACAGCAACACATCCTGGTCACTGGTGGATGCAGAGACACCCTGGTCACTGGTGGATGCAGAGAGTGGTGCAGAAGGGCAAATGCGATCAGCCCAGCACAGTTACCCACTTTCATTTTGTCAACATACAGCTGTTTCTGTGTTTGTATGTCAGAAGTTTCCCAACTGGAGGAAAACACTACATACGTCCCATCAGCTAAACATCACCATGGGGAGATGTCAGTTTACTCACACTCACCTGACACCTAAATCATGTTGAGCACAATAGTGAATTTCTTTAACTGCATGTACTTCCAGTGCATGTGGAGCTCCAAGTGGACGGTCTCAGCTTAATGACACCAGGACTGTGTTCTCTAGTGGAAACATTTCTCTCTTGATAACCACAAACTCCAAACCTCTAAAGCAGAGACAGAAACAGCAATTCCTGATGTGTGCTATTTGGGGTGAAGTTGACACCTTCCCCTGCATCCCCTCTGGGCATGCATCCCACAGACAGGTTAAAAAAAAAAAAAACAACCAAAATACACTCTATACACTGAGATAAAATAAAAATAACCTGTAAAGTTCTATTCTGCAGAATAAATAAAGCGATGAAAATTTCCTATAAATTGCTGATTCTCTAATAAAAAGAAATTCCATCTTGATATCTAATCACTGAATATATCTGAAGATATGTCATGCCTTTGTGGACATAAAAATCATGTGAGAAAATTCCTTCCTCATAAGCATATTAAGTATAAACTCATTAACCTTGACAATTTTGTAGAAGTCTCTCCCAGCCAAATGCTTGCTATGATTTGACTTACCAAGTCTTCCGAAGTCTTACACTTCTTCAAGGAAATGTCTCTTTTTACCTTTCTAAATGCTTTTATATTTTACTCTTCTTTTCACATGTTCCTAGTCACCGTAGGGATATGTGAGGTCTTTGAACTTTTGCAGGATTTATTTTTAAGTATCAGATATGCATGGGTCTCACAAGGACTGTTCACCATATTTTATTTTCAATATTCATTTGATATCATGATATCATTATAGTTAAGCAGTGTGATGTCCTATGGATCGTTAGCATAATAAAGCTATTTCTACACTATATATTAAAATGGAACAGGAGAGTAAATATAGCCTTGGGTTAAGACAAAAAAAGGTGTATGGTTGTTCTTGTCACATAAAGTCAACTGCATAAAACAATTATCTTTGTTGATGAGATTTAGAAAGAAAATATTAGGTCAAGAGCTGCATAGCAGTACCAGGTACTACACTGATATACTCCATTTAAAATATTGTATCCTGAGCAACGCCACTATCTGAGTAAGTGTTCTACAGATTCTGACCATTCTCCAGAATCCTTCCAATTTTGCACTGGTAGTAAAAGACAGTGAAATGAGATACACTAAGAATCACAAACCCTTCATCTTTTGGGATTTGTAGAATGACATTAATCTCTGAAATTTCCCCAGGAATATGTCATTGCTTTGTTAAATAAGTCAGAGAGGGAGTAAATCAGTGTCTTCTTTCCAACTGGACTTTCTGATCAAAATAACCTTCATTATATAAATCAGAAAATAAAAATGGGACCTATGCATCTCACTAAATAAAACTATTCCTAATTTTGTCCTGGGAACTCAGATATAAACCACCAAATGTGTCCACAATACCACCAGATCCAGTATATGTTGAATTCAAGCCAAGTACATTTCACCGTATATTACACATGGCACATTTTCTGAGTGATGGACAGCATGTGAGCATATCCCTTTCCAAGCACAAGTGTTTCCATTTCCTTACTCTACAATAACTCTGACAAATGGGAGCATTTCCTTCTGGGGAAGACCTTAGAGGGAGGAGAACTGTTCATACCTGTACCTGTGTGACTGGCCCTTTGTCACAAAGATTCAACGTATTTCTCAGTCACAGAGCTTCCATGTGAACTATCACAATGTAAGAAAAGATTTTACATTGAGTCTTTCCTTTAGTGTAGCCTCCTTCAGTACTCATCTTCTGGATAACTTGCTGTAGCTTTTATATCAGTACTTGCTGCATCATCTTATATCTTTATATTATGGACAAGACATCTGTCCTTTGACCTCATGGACCAACCTCTGGTTGCTTCAAACTTTTCTTCTGGAGCTTTCTCACTCCTCTCAGCCTTCATAGAAGTGAAGAGAGCTTGGCCCTTGCTTTGGATTAAGCTATGACTTAAGGGAAAGTTGTGGCTGGTTTGGTTGTCTATCCAGACCACTAACACTTTATGAACAATAAGATTGTTTTTCTTTCTTGTCATTTGTGTGTTCACTGGAGTAGCATTTTTAGTTTCTCTTCAGAGCTTTTCCTCTGCTTTCACAAGTTGGTTAACTGGCACAAGAGGCCTAGTTTTTCATCTGTCTTGGCTTTTAACATGCCTTTCATCCTAAGCTGGATCATTTCTGGCTTTTGATATAAAGTAAGAGATGTGCAACTCTTACTTTTGCTTGAACATGTACAGGCCATTGTAGGGTTATTGACTGATCTAATTTCAATATTGATTTCAGAGAATAGGGAGGCCTGAGGCAAAGGAGAGAGATGAAATGGACTGGTTGGTTGATGAAGAAGTCAGAACACACATATTTATCCATTAAGTTCACTGTCTTATACAGGGATAGCTTGTGGTGCCCCAAAACAATTACAATAGTAACATCAAAGATCACTGATCACCAACTATAATAAATATAATAATAAAGAAAGAATTTGAAATATTGCAAGAATTATCCAATAAGACAGAGATGGGAGGTGAGCAAATGTCATTGGAAAAATGGTGGCAATAAAATTACTTGATGCTTTGTTGCCACAACTTTCAATTTTTTAAAAATGCAGATCTCATTTTATTATATTTTGCTTTATTGAAATATAATAAAATGAGATCTGTCTGTATTTGAAATATTCATTGATAGTTGGAGATAACAGTAGAAAGTCCTATGTTGGAATGAATTCCTTGTTTCCAGTCAGAATAATATGATCTTGGAATGGTTGTTGCTCTTTAGTCACTAAGTCATGTCCGATTCTTTTGCAACCTCATGGACTGTATCCAGCTATGCTCCTCTGTCCGTGGGATTTCCCAGGCCAGAATCAGAATCCTGGAGTGGGTTTCCATTTCCTTCTTCAGGGGATCTTCCTGACCCAGGGATCAAACCCAGGGCTCCTGCATTGGTAGGAAGATTCTTTACCACTGAGCCACCTGGGAAGCCCTCCTTGGAGTGGTAGAGAGAAGATAATGGAACTAAAACATCAGCATGTGGACTGGCAGAGTGCTTTTAAAAAATGTTTATTTTGGAATAATTTTAAATTTATTGAAGCATTTCAAAGATGGTTTTTGTATACTCTTCACTCAACTTCCCTAATGTTAGTGTCTTATATGTCCATTGGTATACTTGCCAAAACTAAGACATTAATATGATATAGTACAATTAACAAACACTTTATTGGAATTTAGCTAGTTTTTCCTCTATTGTTCTGTTCTGTTCCCAGATCCAATCCAGGGACACCACATAACATAGTCTTCTCATCTCCTTAGTCTCCTTGTCAGGATTACTTTGTCGACAAACGCTCATATAGTCAAAGCTATGGTTGTTCCAGTAGTCATGTATGGATGTGAGAGTTGTATGGATCATACAATTGGTCCATAAACCATGTATGGACCATAAAGAAGGCTGAGCACTGAAGAACTGATGTTTTTGAACTATGGTTTTGGAGAAGATTCTTGAAAGCCCCTTGGAATGCAAGGAGATCAAACCAGTCAATCCTAAAGGAAATTAACCCTTCATATTCATTGGAAGGACAGATGCTCAGTCTGAAGCTCCAGTACTTTGACCTCTTGATGTAAAGAGCCAACTCACTGGAAAAGACCTTGATGCTGGGGAAGATAAAAAGCAGGAGGAGAGGGGGATGACAGAGGACAAGGTGATTGGATTGGATCACTGACTCAGTGGACATGAGTTTGAGCTGGTCTGCTGTAGTCCATGGGATCACTAAGAGTTGGACACAAATGAGCAACCAAACAACAATGTCAACAACTCCTTAGTCTCTTCTGAACTCTGACAGTGTCTTAGTCTTTCTTTTTCATGATCTTGACAGTTTGGGAGAATATTTGATATTTGGTCAGGTATTTTGAGTTTGTCTGATGAATGCTAGTGACCAGACTAGGGTTAAAGGCTTTGAGGAAGGATACTACAAATGTGTAGTATCTTATCACATCATTTCAGGGGGTACAAGATAGCAACTGACTCATTACTGATAGTTACCTCGACAATTTTTTTTAAACATAAGATTCATCAGGTTTTCCCTCTGCAAATTTGCCATTTTTCTTCTTCCTACATATACTCCCTTGTTTGAGAGCTAGTCACGAAGTCTAGCTCAAATGCAAGAGGAGGGAAATTAAGTTTTATCTTTTATAAGGAGAGTGTTTATTTATACATATTATTTGAAATTCTACTGTAAGAAAGAGTTATGCCTTCTCTCACATTTGTTTACTTGCTCAGTCATTTATTTATATTATTTTGGTCTCATGGATTTTTTTATTCTTTGGATCATAATTCAATATTTTTATTATTTATCATACTCAGAATGCTTCAGCTTTTTCACAATGGCTCCTTTATCCTTTTGACCTGCAACCATTTTTGTTTAAGCAGTATATTCTGGTAGTACAGGATGCTCAAAGTCCATCTTGTGTTTTTCTCTCCTCAGCCTATTTCCATAGGGACCTCTGATTCATTCCTTTTAGTAGAGGACGGTATCAGAAAGCAAGATCTGGAAGCTAGGTGTGTTCACTACTATCATTTCGTCACTGTTTCTGGACCTTCTCAGCAGACATAGCTAGAAAATATATATTTGCTTATTATCCATATACACATACATTTGTACCCCTTTATTTATATACAAATAAACAATAGACACAGGCTTATAACTGAATTATGTGTATATATATTTGCATATGTAAATATAGAGATTGACATTAGTTCATACTGATATTTCCAGTGTGAACCCAGAACCTAGGACTTTATTCTAGTTCTCCATCCCCTTACATATAACTAGCTTCATTTCTGATCATGGGAAACCTGGTTCCCTTTTTTATGATTTAAATATTTATTTAGCAATATTATATACATAAAATAATATGTTATTTACATACAATTATTTTTCTCTTTTCCTGGTGGTTCAGACAGTTAAGAATCTGCCTGCAATGCAGGAAACACGGATTTTATCCCTGGATAGGGAAGATCCCATGGAGAAGGGGATGGCTACCCACTCCAGTATTCTTGCCTGGAGAATTCCATGGTCAGAAGAGCCTGGCGGGCTACAGTCCAAGGACTCACAAAGAGTCAAACAAGACTGAATGACTAACACTTTCACTTTTTGACTTGAACATAACAGTAGTCAGCAAAAAACTGTTTTCCAAAGTTACTTAGGTCAGATAATTTTTGCCTTACTTCCTTTAATGAGATTATTATTTGCCTACAATAAATACATATAGATATACATTAGATTAATATAATTCTTTTACTGTAGCATGAATCCAGTCTTGTGATCTTGGGGTTTACACTTGCACTGGAGATGAACAGTCTCTGTAGCACACAGTTCTGTGGGCTTTAGCATTCATAGATCCATGTGTGCACCATTGTGCTGTGTGTGTGTATGCTTAATCGCTCAGTTGTATTCCAGTCTTTGCGGCCCCATGGACTGTAGTCAGGCTCCTCTGTCCCTAGGGAAGAATTCTCCCGGCAAGAATACTGGAGTCGGTTGCCATGCCCTCCTCCAGGGGATATTCCCAACCCAGGGATTGAGCCCAGGTCTCTCGCACTGCAAGTGAATTCTTTACCATTTGAGCCATCAGGGAAGCCCATCTATCATTGCTGGACCAAATAAAAGAGTTTCATTACTTTAAACTCTCCGTGTGTGGTACCTTTGGCATCAACCCCGCCTATGCCAAACTATGGCAATCTCTGGTCTGTTTTCTGGCCTTATAGATTTACTTTTTAAAAATAAAATTATAGTCATGGAATTACACTATGTGCACCCCTTTGGGTCTTCCTTCTTTCACTTGGAACAACTTATTTAATATTGATCCATATTCTGCAAGATTCAGTAACTCATTTTTTGTATTGCTGAGAAGTATCCCTTTGTATTATATACCGCCGTTTCTTTATATATTCATCTGAAGAGTATCTTGTCAACTATCTGGACATGAAAATGTTTTTTGGAAAGCTTTTACTTTACTAGAAATTTAATTTCTTTAATAGATATATGGCTATTCAGCTTATCTATTTCTTCTTGAGTGAGTTTTGGTAATTTGAATCTTCCTAGTAATTGGTCTATGTCAAATAAGTTTTCAAATTTAGGGCCATAATGATGATGTGGGAGTCTGTTGTTATTCTATTTTTACCTTTGTTACTGTTACTTTTAAATGTCTGTGGAACCTGCTCATGTTGCCTGCTTGATTCATGAATTTGGTAACTTGTGTTTTGTTTTGCTTTTTTCCCTTTTTTTGGTTATGGTCCCCCTAGAGGTGTATTGATTGTACTGATCTCTCTTTGGCAGGGAACTATGTTCAATAAGTGAAGTGAAAGTCACTCAGTTGTGTCCGACTGTTTGCCACCCCGTGGACTGTGCAGTCCATGGAATTCTCCAGACCAGACCACTGGAGTGGGTAGCCTTTCCCTTCTCCAGCAGATCTGCCTGACCCAGGAATAGAACCAGGGTATCCTGCATTGCAGGAGGATTATTTACCAGCTGACCTACTGGGGAAGCCCTATATTCTGTAATAAACTATAATGGAAAGAATGTTAAGAAGATATTGCTTTCCTAACCAAAATTAAGATAGATTTTGTACTTTTGTAGTAAAGTCATCATCTCAACTGCCTATTATAAAAACTTACATAGAGAACACAGTCCTTAGCAAGCTGAACAATTTTTACAAGAGGTGGTTTAACAGAGCAGGAAATCACAAACCTGAGTCCTAAGGCTTAAATTTTAGTCCTAGTTCAGTTTATTATCACCTGGACATCCTCTGACACATCAATTTTCTCATATATGAAACAGAGAAAAATAACTTTCATGCCCTCTGGGTTATTGTGTAATGAAGCATTGTAATTTATATGATGTTTAAATGTTATTGCTAGCATTTTTGCTTTCAGGAAAGTTTTATCCCTAAATTCAAACTCGTGCAAAAGAATAATGATTGTTTTCTTTTACTTATCTAGCCATCCAGAAAAAAATCATTATTTCGGCAGTGATGAACATGTGCATGTGTAACTATTTTAAGGGATAATGCATGATGAAGGGAGTGAACTCTTGCGAGTATAGCAAATCAGCTCTTTATATGAAAAGAAGCTTAATAAAAGTTATCTCTTTATATATATATATATATACACACATGTATATACCTGAATATATATAGGTATATAGATAAATAGATATAGATGTAGATCTAAATCACTTTGCTGTACACCTGGAAATAACACATGGTAAAACAAGTATACTTCAATTAAAAAAATTAAAAAGCAGCTTTATTGATCTTTGTTTTTATTTTTCTTTCTGTTATCAATTGTATTGATTTGCTATAATTTGTACTATTTTATTCTTTCTGTTTGCTTTAGTTTTAGTTTTTCTTTTTTTCTAGTTTCCAGTTTCTCTAATGGAATAAGTTACTGAAGTTAAATCTTTCTAATACAAAGATTTAGTGTTATAGATTTACTTGTAAGTGCTAATTAAGCTGTATTCCTCAAATTTTGATGTTTTCATTCTCTTTTCATGATTTAAATTAGTACACTTTAATTTTTAGGGAAATTAACTTTTATGCAGAATACATCATGCAAAATCCTGGGCTGGATGAAGCACAAGCTGGGATCAAGACTGCTGGGAGAAATAATAACCTCAGATATGCAGATGACACCACCCTTATGGCAGAAAACGAAGAAGAACTAAAGAGCCTCTTGATGAAAGTGAAAGAAGAGAGTTAAAAAGTTGTCTTAAAACTCATATTAATCAAAAAGCTAAGATCATGGCATCTGGTCCCATCACTTCATGGCAAATAGGTGGAGAAACAATGGAGACTGTAAGAGACTTTATTTTTGGAGGCTCCAAAATCACTGCAGATGGTGACTGCAACCATGAAATTAAAAGACACTTGCTCCTTGGAAGAAAAGCTATGACAAATCTAGAGAGCACATTAAAAAGCAGAGACATTACTTTGCTGACCAATGTCCGTCTAGTCAAAGCTATGGTTTTTCCAGTAGTCATGTATGGATGTGAGAGTTGGACCATAAAGAAGACTGAGCACTGAAGAATTGATGCTTTTGAGTTGTGGTGTTGCAGAAGACTCTTGAGATTTCCTTGGACTGCAAGGAGATACAACCAGTCCATCCTAAAGACAATCAGTCCTGAATATTTATTGGAAGGACTGATGCTGAAGCTGAAACTCCAATACTTTGGTCACCTGGTGTGAAGAACTGACTCACTGGGAAAAATTGAAGGCAGGAGAAGATGGGGATGACAGAGGATGAGATGGTTGGATGGCATCATTGACTCAATGGATATGAGTTTGAGCAATCTCGTGGAGCTGGTAATGGACAGGGAAGCCTGGTAGGCTGCAGTCTAGGGGGTCGCAAAGAATTGGACATGACTTCGTGTCTGAACCTAGTGACAGAAAATCCCCATAAACTCAGCTTACCTCAATATTAACATGTTGTATTAGTATGATACATTTGTTGCAATTGATGATCCAATATTGATACATTCTTATCTGAAGTCCATAATTTATACTGAGATTCACTGTTTGTGTTTACGTTCTGTAGATTTTGGCAAATGTATAGTGACATGTACCCACCATTGCAAAGTCGTACAAGATGGCTCCACTGCCTAAAAACCCTTTATGTTCTACCTATTCGTGTCTTTCTTGCCCCAACCACTGCCAACTACTAAATGTCATTGTCTATAGCTTTGTCTTTTCCATAATGTGGTATAACTTGAATCATTCAGCATGTAGAATATTTTGATTGGCTCCTTTCTTAACAGTATGCATAATGCTATCACACATTTAATAGTATACAGTGTAAGCATAAATTTTAAATATAACTTTTTTGGAAACCAGAAAGCTCATGTGACCTGCTGATTGTGATATTCTCTTTATTGCAGTGGTTTGGAACTGAACTGCAATATATTCAAGATATGCTTGCTTACGTGCCATCACAGCAATACATTTCTTTATATCTTGATGAAAAGAGTGTCTTCCAGGTCCTCTGTGGAAGCTGTTTAAAGAGTAGCCGAGCAGTTTGACATTAAAAGATTCACTCCAATATGTCCATCTCTTGAGCTCTTATCCTCCTCACTCTGAAGATTGCTAGATTTCCTGCTTATTCCTCTCATTGGTGGTGGCTTAAATGCTAAGTTGTGTCTGACTCTTGTGACCCCATGGACTGTAGCCTGGTAGGTTCCTCTGTCCATGGGATTCTCCAGGCAAGAATAATGGAGTGGGTTGCCATTTCCTTCTCAGGAAGATCTTCCCAACCCAAGGATGGAACTGGGGTCTCCTGCACTGCAGGCAGATTCTTTACTGACTTAGCTAAGAGGGAAGCCCTATTCCTCTCATTAGTTTGGGTAACCATTGAGTCCAGGGTTCAGTTACAACTTAGCAGACTGTTAATGCCATTCCAACTGGGGAAGCCAACAATTACATCCATGTGAATATATGTGTATTAACAATTTCAGTCCAGTCTCATCCCAAATTTTGTCCATTTTGGCCAAGTAATATTAAACTTCCTTTCCATGCATATTTTCTTATAGATAAAAATTTGCAGACATTTGTAGCTCATTTGACATCTGTGTTATCATCAAAAAGATGACTAATTCTTTGTCTGGGCTCTATTGGAATACAATACCATGAAGAGGCTTGCAGAGTGCTGAGAAAAAGTAGCATCACCTTGTGAGGCAATTTCCTTAGCTGCACTTATGGAAAGGATTTTTTTTTTTTTTTTTTTTTTTTTGCTGGAGAAAGTTGGTCCCTCAGATTTGAGGGTGGGAGGGTGGGGTGAGGAAGGAAGTTTCAAGTGGAACATGGGTTTCAAGATTCTCAGCATTCTCTCTCTTTAGCCAACTTCTACCTCTCCATTAATTATCTACTGCTGCTTAACAAGATCACCACAAACCTAGTGGCTTGAAAAACCACAAGTCTATCACCTCATGGTCTCTGTGAGTCAGGAAGCTGGGCATGGAATAGTTGGGTCCTCTGCTTCAAGGCCTCACAAGCTGAAGACCAGGTTTCAACTGTGGCCAAAGTCTCACCTGAGGCTAGATTGAGGAAGGATCTGATTCCAAGCTCAGGTGGAGGATAGTTGCTTTACAATGTTGTGTTGGCCCATACACAAAAATAAACTCAAAATGGATTAAAGATCTAAATGTAAGACCAGAAACTAAAAACTCCTAGAGGAGAACATAGGCAAAACACTCTCTGACATAAATCACAGCAGGATCCTCTATGACCCACATCCCAGAATTTTAGAAACAAAAGCAAAAATAAACAAATGGGACCTAATGAAACTTAAAAGCTTTTGCACAACAAAGGAAACTATAAGCAAGGTGAAAAGACAGCCCTCAGATTAGGAGAAAATAATAGCAAACGAAGCAACAGACAAAGGATTAATCTCAAAAATATACAAGCAACTCCTCCAGCTCACCTCCAGAAAAAGAAATGACCCAATCAAAAAATGGGCCAAAGAACTAAACAGACATTTCTCCAAGGAAGACATATAGATGGCACAAAAACACATGAAAAGATGCTCAACATCACTCATTATCAGAGAAATGCAAATCAAAACCACAATGAGGTACCATTACACGCCAGTCAGGATGGCTGCTATCCAAAAGTCTACAAGCAATAAATGCTGGAGAGGGTGTGGAGAAAAGGGAACCCTCTTACACTGTTGGTGGGAATGCAAATTAGTACAGCCACTATGGAAAACAGTGTGGAGATTTCTTAAAAATCTGGAAATAGAACTGCCATATGACCCAGCAATCCCACTTCTGGGCATACACACCGAGGAAACCAGATCTGAAAGAGACACATGTACCCCAATGTTCATCGCAGCACTGTTTATAATAGCCAGGACATGGAAGCAACCTAGATGCCCATCAGCAGACGAATGGATGAGGAAGCTGTGGTACATATACACCATGGAATATTATTCAGCCATTAAAAAGAATTCATTTGAATCGGTTCTAATGAGATGGATGAAACTGGAGCCCATTATACAGAGCGAAGTAAGCCAGAAAGATAAAGACCATTACAGTATACTAACACATATATATGGACTTTAGAAAGATGGTAACGATAACCCTATATGCAAAAAAGAAAAAGAGACTCAGATGTATAGAACAGACTTGTGGACTCTGTGGGAGAAGGCGAGGGTGGGATGTTTCAAGAGAACAGCATCGAAACATGTATACTATCTAGGGTGAAACAGATCACCAGCCCAGGTTGGATGCATGAGACAAGTGCTCGGGCCTGGTGCACTGGGAAGACCCAGAGGGATCGGGTGGAGAGGGAGGTGGGAGGGGGGACCAGGATGGGGAATACATATAAATCCATGGCTAATTCATTTCAATGTATGACAAAAACCACTGCAATGTTATAAAGTAATTAGCCTCCAACTAATGAAAATAAATGGAAAAAAAAAAAAAAACAAACCCCAGATACCTTAAAAACAAACAAAAAACAAAAAAACAATGTTGTGTTGGCTTCTGTTGTACAACAACGTGAATCAGCCATAAGTATACATATATCACCCTCCCTCTTGAGCTTCCCTCCCCACCCCATCCCACCCCTCTCGGTCACCACAGAGGACTAGGTGCAGCTCCCTGTGTTACACAGCAACTTCCAGCAAACTATGTATTTTACACATGGTAATATATATGTGTATTTAAATTTAATATATATTAATATATAATATATATTTATTATATATTATATATTAAATATATTTATCATGTAATTTAACATATAATTATTTGTATATTTATTATTTATATATTATATTATATATAATATATTAATTATATGTTTATTTTAATATATAATAATTAATATAATATAATACATAATAATATATAATTATATATTAATATGGAGAAGGAAATGGCACTCCACTCCAGTATTCTTGCCTGGAAAATCCCATAGACATACCCCCTTGCCTGGTGGGTTTCAGTCCATGGGCTCACGAAGAGTTGGACATGACTGAGCGACTAACACTATATATTGATATAATATTATATGTTAATATAAATTGATATATATAATTAAATATAATATAATATAATTATATATACATATATATAATTAAATATAATATAATATAATTATATATACATATATATATATTTCAGTGCTACTGTCTCAGTTTGCCCACTCTCTCCTTTCCCTCGCTGTGACCACAAGTCTGTTCTATACATCTGCATCTCTGTTACTGCCCTGAAAACATGTTCATCAGTACCATTCTAGATTCCATATATATGTGCTAATATACGGTATTTGTTTTATTCTTCCAACTTACTTCACTCTGTATAACAAGCTGTAACTGGGCATTACAGGTGAGAAAACAATGGTCTCAACTTTTAATAATTCCAGAATTGTATCACCTAGGAGTTTCTCGGCTTCCTCCCAGTGATGTCTCTTGAATAGCTGCGTGAGCTTTAGTTAGGTACTTAACTTCTCTGTGCTTCAATTTCCTCATCTTTAAACAGGAGCTACTTCATAGGATTGTGTGACAATTAATATATGTAAACTTTTTGGAATAGTACAATCAGAAAGTAAATGTATTACATCACTGTATATATGTTTGCTGATGTGTGGTTGTCGCTAATTCTTGTGGCTTTTTCTACACCCAGACTCAAAAGCAAGAACTCTTTAGGCATTTTTTTCTGAAGACACTATTATCTAGGCAGGTAAAGAGGGGCATATTGGTTATAACACTGTGCACTTGGTTGAGGGGCAGGGTAAGGACTTAGTGGCACAGACCAGGAAGAGAAACTAGGCTTGGGGAGCTGGAGGAATTTGCCTAAACAGACCCTGCAGCCCAGAGAGACTCAGGGAACCTGAGGAAGGCAGCACCAGGAGAAGAGAGACTGGGCTCAAGGCCTCCAACCACGGAGGGAATTCTGGAGAACCAGTGCCTTCTTTGAGAGTGATAGCTGGCTTCAACTTCTCTAAAAAAGACTTTGACAAAAGGTGATCATCAAGATACCAGAAGCCTGTCTGAGTACTTCGTGAGAAGGCCGCCAGCTTTGTAGGACACTAGATGTTAAAGAGAACAGACGGGTAAGTGCTGTTGAGAAATGTGCCACTTGAGGATGTGCAGGGCCTGGGTCTTTTCCGCGGCTGCCCGGGCTATCAGGGCAATGACAGGGAGGGCATTTCCTCTCTGTGAAATGCGTCTGTGCTCAGTGAGGAGTCATGTCCTTATTTTCTCCCCTCCCAGCCACCCTTGCCATGTGACCCACAGGCCCCAGTTGCCAACTCTGCCCTCTAGAACCGGCTGCCCTCCCCCTGCTCACCCCGCTCTCTCCACCGCTGTGAGCCCCATCAGATCCATGGCCCATCATGATGACGCAAGCAAAGAAAAGCCTGCTTCTACTTTGGGCTTCATGGTGGGGTCACCACGACCTTCCATAATCCTCTATATCCCCCAGAACCATCCCCTCATGTCGAGGAGTCAAAGCAAAGCTATGCTGAGAGATGATGCTGCAGTGGAGTGCCAGCAGCCAGATTGACTTTTAGGGTGAGGGTTGGTGTTTTTTGTTACAAGTTCAGAGTGAAAACATTTCTTTGAAGATTGGAGAACAGAAGAGAAACAAAATGGAAGGAATATGCACCCTAAATTTCCTCTTTCTTGCTTTACAAATAAATAGTAGGGGGGAGGGCGATTTGGCCGTATCTATTAAAATGCAAAATTTTATAAAATGTGCAAAACATAAGCACCTCACAGTGGGAACTTGATTTTCTTCACTGCTATTAACTGCTACAATCCCCAGAATCTAGAATACTAGGTGAAAAATATTCCACTTCAAACTATTAAATTTATGACTCAACCCTTTCACTCCTCAAAATTATGTTGCATTTTTCAGCTTGTGCTGTGTAGTTTTGTAAAGTGAAAGTGTTAGTTGTTTAGTTATGTCTGACTCTTTGTGACCCCATGAGCTGTTGTCCACCAGGCTCCTCTGCCCATGGAATTCTCCAGGCAAGAATATTAGAGTGAGTAGCAATTCCCTTCTCCAGGGGATCCTCCCAACCCAGGGATCAGAACCCAGGTCTCATGCATTGCAGGCAGATTCTTTATACTCTGAGCCACCATGAAGTTTTGAAGGGTCCTAATATATAAGCATGGGATAGCAATAAACATCTCTTTCTCTGTTCCCCAGCATGGGGGCTGGAGGTCAGCTCTGGCCCTCTGTGCATGTGCTCCCATTCTGGAACTTCAGGTGGAGGAGAAGCAGCACTAATCTCAGATGAGCTGTCCCCAAGGCAGTGTGGAGAGCTGGACAATACTGCCGTGGCCAGAGCATCCATTCTAATGTGACAACCACCATGTGTCCAAGGCCAGTTATGGGACAGGGAATGTAATGTTTTTGCTAGAAGGCATGAATGACAGGGGCAGGATAAAAATGATGTGTGAATTGTTAGAACACAGCCTACCACACAATCATAAGAACACACAATACAAACAAGCAGGCATGGTCAAGGGTGGCTTTCAGAGTCTTGTTTGTGAAGAATAAAAATAAAAAATTGGAAAATACAATCAATAATGGAATATATAATGCGTACTAGAGAATATGCTGTTGCAGTTGTACATGATAAGGTAGAATGAACATCATTCCTTACATGATAAGGAATGAACAAATCTCAAAACATCCTTTTGCGTGAGAAAGAAACATTGCAAAAATATCTGAAAAAAGGAAACAACACAAAACACTACCTTTTGGGTACAATTATGTGTCTATTGTTATTGTTCAGTCACTCAGTTGTGTCCAACTTTCTGCAACCCCATGAACTGCAGAATGAAAGGCTTCTCTGTCCTTCACCATCTCCCAAAGACTGTTCAAACTCATGTCCACTGAGTCAGTGATGCCATCCAACCATCTCATCCTCTGTCATCCCCTTCTCCTACCCTCAATTTTTCCAGCATCAGGGTCTTTTCCAATGAGTCAGCTCTTTGCGTCAGGTGGCCAAAGTATTGGAGCTTCAGCCTCAGAATCAGTTGCTCCAATGAAAATTCAGCACTGATTTCTTTTAGGGTTAGCTGGTTTGAGCTCCTTGCAGTCCAAGGGACTCTCAATAGTCTTCCTCAACACCACAGTTCAAAAGCATCAATTCTTCGGTGCTCAGCTTTCTTCACAGTCCAACTCTCACATCCATACTTGACTACTGGAAAAACCATAGCTTTGACTATACGGACCTTTGTTGACAAAGTAGCGTCCCTGCTTTTTCATATGCTGTCTAGGCTTGTCGTTATGTCTACATGCCTTTAAAAAGCACGGTGATATGATAGATCTATAACTTTTTTGAAGCACTTCCATTCTGTTTTTGATAGTGCTTGTACCAGTTTACATTCCCACCAACAGTGCACAAGGATTTCCTATCCTCTCCAATAACTCGTCTGTCAATACATCTTTTTGATGATGGCCATCCTAACAGGTGTGAGGTGATATTTCATTGCTCTGATTGGCATTTCCCTGATGATTCATAAGTTTGAGCTTCTTTTCATGTGCCTGTTGATCAGTCATGAGAAAGAAGGGTATCCTGCCATTTGTACCAAAGTGGATGGACCTTGAGTGCATTATGCCAAGTGAGATGAATCAGAGAAAGACAAATATTGTATGATTCCACCAATGTGTGCTTTCTAAAAAAGCCAAACTCATAACAACAATAAGATGGTGGTCACCAGGGAATGGGGAGTGGAGGGATAGGGCAGATGTTGTTTAAGGGTACAAATCTGCAACAGGTGGTAAATAAGTCATAGAGATTTAATATGCAGCAGAGCAAATATAGACAACAATATAGTGTTATAATCATCAAACTAGCTAAAAGAGTAGAACTTAAAGTATTCCAAACACTAAAAAGAAATGATTATTATGAAACATGATAGAGGTGTTAATTATCACAATGGCAATCATATTATAATACACACATGTATCAAATCAACATATTGTACACTTTAAACTTACACAATATTATATATAGATCTTATGTATTTTAATTTTAGAAAAAGGTAAATATGACAAGATATTATCAAACCGATAGACAGCGGGGTGAAAGGCCACAAGGGTGGGGTAGGGAAAGGCTCCAACAAACACTGAGATAGAGCTGCTATCCTTTTCATGTGGGAGGATCTGAGTAACTGTTCTGGCCAAAACGATAAGAAAAACTTAACTTTTATGGAGATTAATTCTTCATAGGTTAGACAGAAAGGGCAATTGAAAAACGGTCAGATGACTTTGGTTATTGAAACCAACTCCAATGTTAATGAGTTCCTTTATATGTGAGTCTGAAATTGGCAGATAGATTTGGGTTAGTGAAATGTTAAGATTTCAGGCAATGCTTTGCTTTTTCATGGGAATAACTCTGATTTGACCCCAAGATTCTGTCTGGGCACTGCTGAATCACTCTCAAGTTGTTTCATGGACCCTAGTGGGAGCTCTGAGCCACTGGGCACCCTGACACTAGGTGATTGGCGTGCATTCTGTACCTCTGATATTAAGAGGAAAAAAAATAAAGAGAGAATATGAAATGCTTTCTGTCCTCAGTGAACTCTGGTTGAACCTGACAGATGTTGGAGCTTTTCATTTTCTCCTCAAGCAAGGTGTAATGGAGATTTTGTTATCTGGGTAATCACCGCCACTCTGCTCTATTAATCAAGGCTCTCTGAATGTTGACAGTAGATATATAGATGCAGCCTAAGTATCCATTTTCCATGGACTTGCCAGCTTGGGTTTCCATTTTGCAGTTTTACTCTCTAATATTATTCCTCTAATTAAAAGCAGAAAAGAAAAATCTTCAGCTACCTTGGCTGTAAATCACAAACTTGAGGAAAGGAACTGTACTTGCTTGTTGGGTTGTTTAATCAGGAGGCTACCGTTCTAACTAAATACTTAAGATGTCTGGGCTTTGGAGTCACAAAGACCTCCATCCATTCATTTTCTGACAGGGAAGAACCATCACTGGACTTCTGTGAACCTGCTTCCTCCACCATAGTTCCGAGATAACCACTATCCCATACAATGTCATTAGAGTGACTAAATAAGATGATACATCATTTGAAAAGTACTAGGCCACTGTCTTGAATATAAGACAAGCTCCCTGAATGTTAGTTTCCAAGATTCTGTCTCAGATTTTGTGTTAGAAGATGGGTGATATTGACAGGGATTAAGTTACTCCATGTCAGTTGCATCAAAGTGAGTGTGGAGCATGGAGCATACCCGGAGGGTGAGTAGAGGAAGAATCCTTTACCTAGTGGGAGGGAAAGGTTCTGGGCAGGAAGTAGACCCTTTCAGACCCACACTCCTCCATGCACCTCTTGCATTCATCACCACAGACTCAGGGCAGCTGTCCACTGAGTCTGCAAAACTGCCAGAGTTGGCAGCCCCTGGACTCCAGGCTGAAAAACTGGGTGAAATACTGATAAAATATTGGGAAAGAGGTGTTACCAAATGCACATTCCTGTGCCAGATGCAGTGTGAAACCAGACAAACTGAAGCATCACAGATTGAAACAGAGGAAGGTTTGTTGCAGGGCCATGCGAGAGATGGGTAACTCAAGCCCCTGCTCCAAACCCCAAACTCCCCAAAGGTTTCAGTAAAGCATTTTTAAAGGCAAGGTGAGGGAGGGATGTGGTTAGTTGTTGCAGACTTCTTGGTGTAGGAATTCTTTGTTTTTACAGATGTCCACTAGGTCAGGTTATGATGTTCCTGTAAACCTCCAACAAGAGAAATGCTATTCTCTGTTCTGCAGCTTTCTATCTCTTTATGAATGGAAAAGTATCATACACTTAAAAGTCAGAGCTTTGAGAATGGGCTATCCTGTATGTTTCAGGCTATAGGCCACATTTTTTAGTGATTAACTTATAGCAAAAACAGTATAATACAAACGTTAAAGTAAAACAAATGGATCTCATGTAGTCAGATTTTTTTCCCCTCTAAAAGAGAAATTCTATTTCATTTTCCCCCCTCTCAAAACATGTGAACTTAACTAGACATTTAACCTTTCAGCATCTCAATGTTCTCATCTGAGAAATGAGGGAGGTAAGTTAAATTATATCTGAGATTCTTTCCAGGACAGACAAAGACAAATCGTGACCCGGCGGTTCTACTCTGCTGATAATACAGAGAACCTTAACTGGTAGGCAGTGTAACTGGACAGCGACTCACCAACCATTCTTGGCTTCCGGAAGCTACTTTTTCTAGGATCCCAGTCTCAGGAAATCAGTTTCTCTACTGATTCCCCAGTTCTCTCCTGCAGAAACTTGTTTTCCCATGCACTCATACACAGAAAAACACATGATTCCACCACTGATTGAGTCTGTCTTGTTGGAAGTCCTCTGGGAAACAAACAGACAAGCAATGTTAGATTCACTGTGCTTAACTGTTTAAACGACCTTTGTTCATTTGGCTAACTAAAGTTAAATGCCTACTTGTCTAAGAGCAGGCAGAAAAGAGCACAAATACATTTTCAACTTCAACAACCAGTGATACATTGAAAGCTGCATACCCATAATGATAGCGAAGAACAAATCTGGCTCCATTTTGAATCTACTTCTTTAGCTCTAACCCTGTGCTCTCTTGATCGTGCTTAATCATACTAACTCTGCACCTTTTGTAAAAGCATACTGCCTGTAGCCTAAAATATACAGAATAACCTATTCTCAGGGTCCTGATATTTAACAGTTTATTCGTATAGAAATACAAATTGCAAAAGCATTTGTCTTGTTGTAGGTTTACAGGGTCATCGTGACCTGACCTATGTGGACCGCTGCAAGAAGGAAGGATTCCAGCACTAAGAAGTTTGCAACAACCAACCATGCCCCCACCCACCTTGCCTTTTAAAATACTTTGCTGAAACCCTTTGGAGAGTTCAGTGTTTTAGGGGTGGGCATGAGCCATGCATCTCCTTGCACGGCCCTGCAATAATCCTTTCTGTGCTCCACACTCCAACATTTAGATTTGTTTGGCTTCACTGTGCATCAAGCAGACAAACGTGTGTTCAATACATTAAAAATAAAAACAGAACAAGCAAATAAGGGTGCCCTAAATTCTAGAGTCCAGTTGGTTTGTGTTCAGATTTTGAGTTGTCTACTTGTTAACTGTGTCACCTTGGATAAACTTATCAGCTATTGAGGCTCAGATTTCTCATTAGTAAAACCTTGCCTTGCAAGATTTTATGCAGACTAGAGACAGCACCTATAAACCGCAGGAAACAGTGAGTGTCCCCGCTCCATGGGCAACAGTACCATCCTTGAGCACCATGCGGGGCACTGTGGGATGATGTTTTCTCATCTCTGTTCTCTTCCCTCACGGGATGGTCAGCATGTGGCTTGTCTCTCAAAGTCCATTCCCTCATGTTTAAGAAAGGTTGACAATAGTGTTTACCTCCAGGGTTGATATGAAATGCCCTTGGCTGAGTGAGTTCAGGCAAATAATTAGTGCTCAATACATAACTGCCACTATATTTTCTGTGTCCACTTCCTCCTACCCCTTTTATTAGATTCAGGAATTTTCTATTTGGATTTCCTTGGTGGCTAAGATGGTAAAGAATCCGCCTGCAATGTAGGAGACCTGGGTTCGATCCCTGGGTCAGGAAGATTCCCTGGAGAAGGGAATGGATACCCACTCCAGTATTCTTGCCACAGAATTCCATGGACAGAGGAGCCTGGCAGGCTGCAGTCCATGGGGTCGCAAAGAGTTGGACATGACTGAGTGACTAACACTTTTCAACTTTCAGTGTTACATTTAGTAGAATCTTTTTTTAGCTAATCCATGTCAGTCTCCAAGTAATTTTGTTAAATTCAATGACTAAAATAGGCCAAAGGCTGGAAATCAGTCTATGATGTCAGAGGTCATGCTAGGAGTTACAACACCCTCCCCATCCTGCTGACATTTCATGCTCAACAGGGAAAACACTGCTCACGTATTTCTCTGCAGAAAAACAGCAGACTTACATTTGCCTCTGATATCTTCCAGCCCTACACAATAGGGCTCATTTGCCTCACACAGGACCAGTTAACAAAGGAAAACATGAAAAGACAGATGTCTGAGAAGATGAGCTCTGAATAGGAAGTTGCATTTCAAAAGTTCCTCTAAGAAGGAAGGACTCATTAAAGAACTGTTTTTTGGTTTTCTTGTCTTTTCTCCTCTTTCTACTATGATCTTCTCTCCTGAGATGAAAAGGCAGTCAGCTTGCACGCAGCTTTTCTTTCCATTTTCTGTGCTATTTTTATACTATTTTTCTACTAGTCAGCCTTGCAGTTCTTTCTCCCCCAGTCATGACACCTTTCTGACTGCACATTATTGTCACTCTGTCTTTGGAACTGATCCCTGGAAGTCCAGATTCTCACATCTTCACTTCTAGTTCAGGCTATACTTTCTTACCTTTTGACTGTCAGCCTCTGACCTAAGTTTTCACTCACATCTACTTGGGACAGTTGGTTCATTCAAAAACAAAAGCACTAGATTTTATTTTTAGGGCAGTTTAAGTTTATAGTTTTGAAAATTGAGTGGATACTGCACAAATTTTGCTTTCATCCCCTCTCCCAATACAAAGTTCCTCTTATTATTATTATTATTTTAATAGGTTTACTGAGGTATAGTTGATTTACAAAAAACTGCATATATTTAATGCATACAATTTGTTTAGTTTGGATGTATGTATACACCTATGGAAGCATCACCACAGTCAAGGTAAATTCCAAAATGTTCCTTCCCTGCATTTTTTAATAATGTGCTAGGTGCACTTAACACGAGATTTACCCTTATTGTAGCAACCTTTAAATGACCAACACAATATTATCAACTACAGACACTATATTGTATGGCAGATCTCTAAAACTTACTCTCTCTCTCTAACTGACTCTCTTTAATTGAATGCATTAAAAAAAATGTTTCTTTCTAGGCTTCTGTCAATGGTAAAAATTAAAATACTCAGGCCCCATTCCAGTAAGGTACAGTTTAGATCTTGGTTTCCTTGAGATGCTTCCTACAATGGCTGTTTAAAAATGAGGCAGTGTAAAGAGAGCCGGAAGACATAGAGGGGCAGAAACCACAGAGGCTGGGCTTTTTTAAAGGATGTTCTGTTTAACCTTTCTTCTCTAGCTTAGCCCTTGGTGTCTCACTTTTACAAGTCGATATTTTCTGGGGAAGAAGGCCATCTTAGCTGGAAAGCAAAGCCAGAGGCAAAAGTTACACTTGGCCATTTAAAGAAGACAATTCAAGGAGGGAAAGAGGGAGAGCTGGCTGCCTGATACCAGTAACAGCTGACTATTCAACCTTGTGGGCCTGTCTGCTGAGACTGCCTGCATCTCAGGGCCACCCAAATGGGAGGAAAGAAGAACAGGGGAGCAGAACCTCACCTTGCATCAGTCAGAGAGTCATCCTGATAGTCCTTTGATGCTCTTGAGTTTCCAGTGTCACAGACATGACCTTAGAGCACGTTCCATGGAATCTTATGCCTCAGCGTCAGTAGACAAATCAGTGAAGGTATAGAATGAGGTGCCCACGTCAAGCCTCTGCCTCTGAGATTGTAGGGCTGGGACCGTGCAGGAGGGAGCTGGAGGCAGAGGAGCCAAGAGGATCTAAAGTAAAGCAGTCCAGTGGGTGGGGTAGGGGAGTAACGCTCCAAAACGTCTCTGGCAGTCAGATGTTTTTTTAGCTAAAAACAACCAGGGCCGAAAGAACTTCAGAAGAAATTTTGACCTTCCTTCTAACTGCCTGAAAAAAATTTAGATAACAGGGCTCTTAGAAAAACAGAATGACCACCAGAGATGTCTGCAAAGAATATGGGCTATGAGTGGTGGGGAAACTCTTAGAGATCAGAGTACACCCTGTGTCCCATAGTCTCTGCTGGGCCAACAAACACTTATTTACCAAATATTTGCTTTTCCATCTCCATGCGAATTGCCTTCTTCCTCTTTGATGTCTCAAACCTCTACCCCAACCCCCTTCTTTATCTCTAGCTGAAGATGGTTTGTGAGGTGAGGGTTTTGCCCATTTGGGGAGCTGCTCAGTTTTCCTGGGTCTCTCTCATGGACACATGTTATTGAACTTTTATTCAATTTTCTTCTGTCAATCTGTCTCATGTCAGTTTAATTATTAGGCCAGCCAGAACAACCTATAAAGGTAAGGAAACTTTTCTTCCTCCCCAACAGTGATGATGTTTGGCCACTTTTGAAGGAGACTGTAAAGCATACAGAGAAATCTTCTCATCGACAACCTGGCTGAAGCACAGCCAGGGCGAGATTCGATACATTGAGCACCACAACTGAGCTACATAAGTAAGCATGAAATTCAATGAATTCCTGGTTCTAGATCGCAAACTAGGAGACTCTTGAACTCCTCCTTTGGACAACCAAAACAACAGCTATATACAGAACAATTCTCGTGGAAAGAAACCCAGATACTAGCTGAGTGATTCCTACACATCAGGGGAACAAGGGAAAAACTTACACCAAAATAGACAGAGACACACTTTCTCCAGAACCCCATGCTCTGCACAGTTGCATGTGATCAGGAGCAAAATCACAACTCCCAACTTCTCTCTGAGGAACAAAGAGTTTGGGATCTAGAACCTCAACTTTTAAGACTTCTGCCTGAAGGACAAGACTCCAAAATGTGTAGCTCTGAAAACCAATGGAGCTTGTGTCCATGAGACCCACAAGACTATAGCAAAAAAAAAGAAACAGTTCTTAACAGTCTCACAAGGAGTCTCAAGAGGAGTCCCTTGAATTTAACAAATTCAAGGGACCTGCTTTTGTGGCTGCTGCTCAAAGTGTCAATGAGGATATTAACAAGTAATAGCTCACATAATTGACAATAAGATGAAGTAGTATTATCTATGTGAAAGCACTTGGAAAATTTCAAAGGACTATACAAATAGGATGTAGAAATAATTCTCAGTCCACATCTACTAAATAAGTTACTTAGCCAGGCATCAGCCACATTTTTAAAAATTTTTTGTTTTGTATTGGAATATAGACTATTAACAATGTTGTGATAGTTTCAGGGGACTCAGCCATACATATGCATGTATCCATTCTCCCCCAAACTTCCATCCCATCCAGGCTGCCACATAACATTGAGCAGAGTTCCCTGGCACCAGCCAGATTATACTAAGAGGAATTTGAGGTCTAAACACATATTGCTTTAAGAAATTGATAATTAGTGGCAAATCATGTAAAATATATGCCAAAAATCATATAAAATATCCTAAAAAATAAAAAAAAGCCTGGCCCCAGACATATGCACAAGATCCTTCTGGCGTGATGCTGATGACCTGGGACAGGGCAGAGACAGCATGCAGACGGTGCCCAGCAGCCTCTTCATCTCTAGGAGGATGGCAGTAGGCCACTTGAGTTCCCCCAGGGCTCATGGCAGAGGAAGCAGCCACAAACGTTCCTCTACCGGCCTTTCCCTATCTGCATTTCCTAGAAAGAATGCTTCAAACTCACAACCAGCTGCCTTATAATATTGGCGTCCTAACTAGAAGATGGGCCGATTGTAGCTGTGTTATCTGAGTACCTCACAGACTCAGGATGATGAAGTAGAACCACAAACGCAACTTCTCTGAGGGTAGGGGTTTCTGTTCTCTTTGGTTATGACATTATTCTCAGCCTGGCATGCAGCCGTCACTCAATAAATATTTGCTGAGTGATGAAATGATGAAAATGAGTGAATAATATGGACACAAGCAGAGAAAAGAAGCTAGATGATCTGTGGGAAGGGCCTGGACTCTGTCTGCTGGGTGAGGAGAAAAGAAAGACTTGGTGATAAAAAGCTAAATAGATCACTAGAAGGAACAGAAAATTCACTCCTCCTGAGTGAACAGAGAAAGGGAGACATTTAAACCCGTGGTAGATGTCACCTCCCTAAGGAAAGGGCAAGTGAGGGGACTTGAGGATGGCCCTTCTTTAAGGTTATACAAAAACAATCACCAATTGGACTTAACTGCGATTTGCAGAGCACTCCATACATCAACGGTGGAAAACTTCTCAAATGCACACAAATCACTCACTGAGACAGACCAGATTCTGGGACACAAAATAAACCATGGCAAAGTTAAGAGAACAGAAATCATTCATAGTATGTGTCAGATCATAATAGAATTAAACTAGAAATCAATAAGAAAAGAGCAACCAAAAAGCCTTCAAATACTTAAACAACACACTTTTAAATAATTCAAGGATCAAAGAGGACATCGCAAGGGAATTTTTTTTTAATTAAGTAAAGGAAAATGAAGATATAACATGTCAAATTTAGTGGGCTATACTTAAAGCAATGGTTAGAAGGAAATTTATAGCATTGATTCATCATTATAGAAAATAAAAAATTTCTCAAATCAATTATCTAAAATTCCACCTAGAGACACTACTGGGGAAAAAAGCAAAATGAATACAAATTTAACAGAAGTAACAAATTATAAATATGAGAGCAGAAATTATGAAAGAAGAAAATAAGAAAATACTGGAAATCAATAAAACTAAAAGCTGATTCTTTAAGAGGATTTCACAAGATTGGTAAAGGAAAAATAGAGAAAAAAAAAACCCCACAGATTCCAATATCAGAAATAAAAAGGGGATATTAGAAATGAACTTTTATAATTTAAAAAGACAAGCAGGCAATATAACCAACACTGGCCACAAATTCAACAAATTAGACAAAATGGACTAATTCCTTAAAAATAAAATTCAATAAAAATTGATAAAAAAGATAGTGTGCATAGTCCTATATCTATTTTTAAAAGTAGAATTTTCAGTTAAACATGCTTCTTCTCCCTAAATAAAAATAAGGAAAACTCGAGGTACATATGATTTCACTAGCAAACTCTTCCAAATATTTAAAAAAAAAAAAATTCTATGCAGTCTCTTCTAGAAAATAGAAAACAGTTCCCAACCTATTTTATAAGGCTGAGTGCATGCATATTCAGTTGCTTAGTCATGTCCGACTCTGTGACCCCATGAACTGTAGCCAACCAGATTCCTCAATCTATGAAATTTTCCAGGTAAGAAGCAGGTTGCCATTTCCTTCTAGAAAGGAAGGGGAAAATAAGAAAATACTGGAACTCAATAAAACAAAAGCTGATTGTTTAGTTGGAGTTGAGTTGCTTTTCCTTCCCCAAGGGATTTTCCCAATCCAGGGATTGAACCGATGTCTCCTGCATTTCCTGCATTGGCAGGCAAATTCTTTACCACTGTGCCACCTGGGAACACCCATTCTAGACCAAAAAATCATAAGAATAAAGACTAGAAACCAAAATCCCTTACCACCATAAACATAAAAATCTTCAACAGAGTTGTAGGGAAAGAGCAAATTAGCCAAGATGGCATGTTCAGGCCCTCTCACCCCGCGTTTTGTAAGTAATGACTGTGTAACATCTGAGATCATTTCTAGCTCTGCACATGCGCATCATGAGGTATTCTTTTGGTCATGGGTTACTTTGTGCTGTACACATATATGAGCTCCACCTAAAAAGTGGCGACATTACTGCTAGGTCACGGCAGTGTCCATTGGGTCAGCCAGGATAGGAGAAAATACAGGGTGTCTGTTGCTATGGATGCTGCACCAGCCAGGAGAGAATAACCACATCTGCAGTTCCTGCGGCATCTTGAGTCTCCTTCCACCCTCTTAGCTTGTGCCTTGCCTACCCTGGGTTCAGCGAACAGTGTGGACAGTATGAACAGCAAAAACAATTGGTGTCAGGATCAGGATCAGCAAGACAATTGGCATAGTCGGCAGGATACCCAGCAGGTAGAGGGGCCTGAGCCTTCACAGAAGAGGCAGCAGGATACCCAGCAGGTAGGAAAGCCTGAGGCTCCACTGCATGGAGGAAGCCAGTGGCCACCGCATAGCATGTGGTACCATGTGGCTGTGATCCTCTTGGCGTGGGCTCTGGTGGAAGACTGGGAGGTGGCGGACGGGTCACCGGATAGCATTGAAAAGGTGTTAGAGGCGTGAGTTCCTGTTCGCCAAACAAGGCGACATGGACTGCCACTGCACCATGGGGTGGATCTTCCTGACTGCCCTGGAGGCGAATATGGACGGTGCCCCATGCAGTGCCGCACCAGTGCACAATGTGCAGAGACACTTGGAAGAACCAGAGCAACGTGCACTGGTGTTAGAGCAAGGACCCTGTGACCCTGAAGAACCCAGCATCTCTGACAGTGAGGCGGTGAGTGACGGTGATGAGGAACATTATGAGACTGCAAGTCCCCACTTGGCAGTGAGGCCTGTTGTACAGCAGAAGGAGAAGCATGAGCAGCCTGTGACCCAGGGGGTGCATCCTCAGGGGGCCCCCAGTGTGACTGAGTTCACGACATATCGACCACATATTCAGGCAGAGTTGGTGGACAGGTATACAATTTCAGCAAAAGCAAGGGGAACCCTTGACAGCAGGTCTCTTGCAACTTTGGTACTCAGGGGTGGATAGTACCGCTTGTTTGGGGATGAGATAGAACAGTTGGCATCTATAGGCACTTACCCCCCATTGAGACAAAGACTGCAGAACACTAAGTTACTCACGCAAAGAGCGAGTAACCAAACACATGACCTCATGGAGTAGATTAACGCTGCCATGTGGTCAAATGCAGCCGAGCTCCCAAACACTGTGAGTTAACAGCATACGTACAACTGTTGACACAAGTGGTGAGAGAACTGGGTATGAGGCAGTCAACGCTTAACCCAGATACCCAGGGCCCAGATGACAAACGTTTACTGGTGGCATTAGAGAGGCCCTGCCCTGTCCACCACTTTTGGATCCCTGACTGCTATCCTCGCCCCCCATGTGGGGTGCTGCCTCTATGGGGTGACCCCAATGGTGGCTAGCTTGGGAGAACTGGAAGGATGGTGGCAAGTGAAGGAGATTATAAGTGTGAAGACCCCTAAGGGGTCCAAATTGGTAAAGGCCCCCCATCTTGGGTGTCGAGAATGCAAGTGTGGGCTGATTTGCTGGCAGCAGGAGTTAACAGAAATAAAACTGATAGACAGCCCAACACTCTGCTCCTGGAACTATGGAGCCAACTGAGTCCAGAGCAGCAGTTTGCCAAGTTTGGGAAGCACCCACAGAAAGAGATACAGGCAGTTCAGTTAAAAGATTACATGGCACTCAAGGATGTTCCTTTAGATGATGTCCTTTTCTGCTTTGAATAGGGTTCAGATTAAGATGCCTTCCTGAAAAGCCCAAGCAGGGACCAGTGGCCCCATGTAGAACTTCCAATTTGCTGTCCACTAGCCAATGTACAGAGCGTAATGACCCTGGTTGACACTGGTGCTGAATGCACCCTTGTTTACAGAAAGTTAGAAGCTGCATCCGGGGTTTAGAGCAGTGTACTGTGAAGGCTGTATCCTGTGATGTGCTACTGACCTCTGATTCTCTTGCAGATTTAGAGCAGTGTGAGAACATTTGGAATCACATGGGTGGGCTGTGAATGCCACAAAATGTCCCCTCTTTGAAGGGGTGGGCCCAGTCCCTGGGGGTTGGGGGGATTCAGTTCAGTTCAATCACTCAGTCGTGTCTAACTCTTTGCGACCCCATGTATCGCAGCATGCCAGGCCTCCCTGTCCATCACCAACTTCTGCAGTCCACCCAAACCCATGTCCACTGAGTCGGTGATGCCATCCAACCATCTGTTACTCTGTCCCCTTCTCCTCCTGCCCTCAATCCTTCCCAGCATCAGGGTCTTTCCAAATGAGTCAGCTCTTCGCATCAAGTGGCCTAAGTATTGGTTTCAGCTTCAACATCACTCCTTCCAATGAACACCCAGGACTGATCTCCTTTAGGATGGACTGGTTGGATCTCTTTGCAGTCCAAGGGACTTTCAAGAGTCTTCTCCAATACCACCACAGTTCAAAACCATCAACTCTTCTGCTCTCAGCTTTCTTTATAGTCCAACTCGCACATCCATACATGACCACTGGAGAAATCATAGTCTTGACTAGATGGACCTTTGTTGGCAAAGTAATGTCTCTGCTTTTTAATATGCTATCTAGGTTGGTCATAACTTTCCTTCCAAGAGGTAAGCGTCTTTTAATTTCATGACTGCAGTCACCATCTGCAGTGATTTTGGAGCCCAAGAAAATAAAGTCAGTCACTGTTTCCCCATCTATTTGCCATGAAGTGATGGGACCAGATGCCATGATCTTAGTTTTCTGAATGTTGAGCTTTAAGCCAACATTTTCTCTCTTGTCTTTCACTTTCATCAAAAGGCTTTTTAGTTCTTCACTTTCTGCCATAAGAGTGGCGTCATTTGCATATCTGAGGTTATTGATATTTCTACCGGCAGTCTTGATTCCAGCTAGTGCTTCTTCCAGCCCAGCGTTTCTCATGATGTACTCTGCATATAAGTTAAATAAGCAGGGTAACTATATACAGCCTTGGCATACTCCTTTTCCTATTTGGAACCAGTCTGTTGTTCCATGTCCAGTTCTAACTGTTGCTTCCTGACCTGCATACAGGTTTCTCAACAGGCAGGTCAGGTGGTCTGGTATTCCTATCTCTTTCAGAATTTTCCACAGTTTATTGTGATCCACAGAGTCAAAGGTGGGTGGGTGGGGGTTTTGCAGGTCCTTAATAAAAATTCTGCAGGAGTGGAGTTGCCTCTCTGGAGGCTTTTTTTTTTTTTTTTTTTTTTAAATATCACAAGGACAGAGTGTGGACTGGACTTGGCCATGGAAAGTAAAGACCCTCCACATGTGGTGGGCGGCTCTTCTAGCCCCAAGAAGGCAAGATCTGCAGCATGAGTTCCAGGTGACACCTGGCATTGGGCTTTGCACGTATTGGGGATGTAACTGTTTGTTGTTATAGCTACTGCTGTTGCAAGACGTAGATTCAAGGGGCAGTGTTAACTCAGAAGAGAATATTGTGGAAGATCGTGAGGCCAGAGACCCTGAAGGTGTGGAGAGTAGGGAAAGAGCAAATCAGCCAGGATGGCATGTTCAGCTCCCTAAACCCACGTTTTGTATATGACTAGGTAACAGCTGAGATCATTTATAGCACTGCGCATGCATGTCATGAGGTACTCTCTTGGTCACAGAGCTGCTTTGTGCTGTGGGCATATATGGGCTCCACCTAGAAAGTGGCAGCATTACTGCTGCCTCACAGCTATGTCCATTAGGTCAGCCCCGAGAGGAGAGAGTATAGCGTGTCTGCTGCTATGGTTGCTGCGCCAGCCAGGAGAGAAAAACACATCTGCAGTTCCTAGGCTCGCTGAGTTTCCTTCCAGCTTCCCTGCTCGCAGTTTGTCCACCATGGGTTCAAAGAACAGTGTGCACAGTGAGATACAGAAAGATGAGAGTATTATTAGTAAATCAAACAGAGGATATTTTAAAAGGATACTACGTCACTATTAAATAGTACATAATGCAAGACTGCCTTAGTATTTTAAGATCAATCAAATTCACTGTATTAACAGACTTATTAGAAAAACCATATGATCTTCATTAATTCATGCAGAAAAAGCATTCAATACAGTTCAATACCCATTCATTATTTAAAAAAAAAACGAACAAGAAAATAGAATCAAAGCTTCCTTAACTTAGTAAAGATTATTCATAAAAGAAACCCCACAAGTAACATCAGGGTTAATGGTAAAGGAAGCAGTATATCTCCACCTCTCAGAATCTGGGTCAAACTCTTCCTGGAAGTCCTGGTCCATGAAATAATGAAGGGAAAAAAAGCAAACAAACAAACAAAAAAAGAAATAAAATGATTTTAACTGCCAGGCAGCATAATTGCATATAAAAATTCAAAAGAGTCTACAAAAAGCTACTAGAACTAATGTCAGTTTAGTAAGTTCACCTTTATATAAGGCAAATATACAAGTCATCTGTGTTTTTAAGTAGGTAAGTGCCAGCCTGAACAATTGGGATTTAAAATGATAAAAGCATTTCCAGTAGTAACACACACACACACACACACACACACACACACACACAAGTATCTAGGTACCAACTGAGTGAACAAGAATAGGATTTGTATGCTGTAAACTGCAAAACACTGATAAAGAAAAAAATTTTAATTCTAAATAAAGATATGTACAATGTTTATAAATCAGAAGAATTTTAAGATGTTCAAGATATTAATGCTTTACCAATGATCTACAGATACACCACAGTCTTAAATAAAATTTCAGTGAGCTGTAAGAGATATTGACAAGCTAAACCTAAAATTTATATGGAAAGCCAAGAGAGCAGCCCAAATGAATCTGAACAAGAGCAAAGTGGGAAGACCTGGATGATCCACTGAGTTTATGAAGAACGATAGATCAGAAGTTGACTCACACAAGTATAGCCAACTAATTTTTGACAAAGGTGCTAAAGCAGTTTAATGAACAAAGGACGGTCATCAATAAATGGGGCTGGAACAATGGAACATACACAAGGAAATAAATGACCTGAAACATACCTCACAATTTATATAACTGAGTCATAGGCTGAAATGTAAAGTTTAAAATTACAAACTTCCAGAAGAAACCATAGGGGGAGATCTGAAATCTAGTAACAATAACAAAGGGATGAACTATGCAAGAAAAAGCTGAGAAACTCCATTTTGTTAAAATTAAAATTTAGCTCTGGGGAATACATTGTTAAACAAACAAAAATACAAGAGACAGGTGGAGAAACACTTTTAAAGTCATTTTTATGAAAGGACTCATGTCTAAAATATACAAAGAAATCTTAAAACTCAACTGTAAGAAAATGAAATACACAAGTTTGGATATTGGGCAAAATGTCTGAGTAAACTCTTCATCAAGTAAAATATAAGGGTCACAAATAAGTATATGAAAAGAAGTTTATTTGACAAAGTTGACAATATTCGTCATTAGGGAAATGAAAACTAAGCCCACAGTGAGGTACCACTACACACTGATTAGAATGACAAAACAAAAAACAAGGACAATGCCAAATATTGGCAATGATACACCAGGAGATCTCACTCCTCACTGGTGGAGATGCAGAGCAATAGCACCACTTTGGAAAAAAACTTGTTATCAAGTTAACCAGACAATTCCAGCTCCTAAGTGCTTACTCAATAAGTAAAAATGGACTACTCTTCCACTCAAGAACATGCATGAACCCTAAGGTCATTTTGCTAAGGGAAAGAAGCCAGATCCAAAAGGTGACCCCCATAGCCCATTCTGAATCAGTACCTCTGGGAATTTGCATTTTCTAGCCTGTTCCCAGGTGATGTTGATGCTACAGACTTCAAGCCACATGCGAGTAGCTCTCTTCAAGCATTTATTTACCTCAGACCTTATTGGCCAACAGATTTGATTGACAGATCTTAAGGAAACAGGCTGCTGAAAAGGGCAAAAAACCAAAAACAAAACGCAGGCATGTGGAAATGTAACTGCAAAAACTTAAACAAGTTGAGCACCTCTTTACAATATAGCCTGTCTTTTGGTTTACGTATGTCTCTCTGAATAGACAGGAGCGTGGGGGAAATATTTTCTTCAGTTTTACGTTTTCATGCTGATGCTGTAGTAAGTCGCTTCAGTCGTGTCCGAATCTGTGTGACCACATAGACGGCAGCCCACCAGGCTCCTCCGTCTATGGGATTCTCCAGGTAGGAATGCTGGAGTGGGGTGCCATTGCCTTCTCCCACATTCTCATGACTTACTGCAATTATAACCAGTTAGTAGGAACTGTATAGGTTAACTTGTGTGAATGCAATCACAAAGCCGGAGGCCTCCTTCTGTACTAGTATTATAACCTTGGGAAACTTACCTAACTTCTCTGTCAGTTTATCCAACTATGAAGCGTGAGTAATAATAGTAACTGATATTACAGTCCTCTTATGAGAGTACAGGGAATTAATACATGTAAGTCACAAGAAGAGTGCCTGGCACTTAGCAAGTTCTCAATAAATGTGAGTTGTTATTTCATTCCACAGAAAAATATAAATATATATAATAGTATAAATAATACAAATTTTGTTCAGTGCATGCCTAATTGCCTTGGAAAGAAAAGCATATGTGCTGTTTTGTTGCTAGGGAAATGCAATTTTCCCCAAGAGACTGACTGAATAAAACATTTTCAGAGGTCTGGGGACTAGCACTAACTTTTATGTTGCCAGAAGTAATTGTGACTGTGCAAGTAACAAGGAGTTACTGAGGAGTAATTTTTCCTCCTCTCAAAGCACCTATTTTTGAAATACTATAAACACATAACATTTTCTAAAAACTTTTCTTTATGCTGATGATCAAGCCTTCTTAAACAGAAGACACAATCGTGTTTTATTAGCCTTATGTATGGAAAAGGCAGTGTCATTATATCTCCATTGGAAATTATACCAGCTTAAAATATAGTTTTCAGGTATGGACTTCTTCACTTATCCAAGTACAAGCACAATGTGAAAAGCGTTAGATTAAACTTGCAAAATTTATCAAGTTTGATTATACTCATTTTTAAATTAGAAATAACAGAATATCCCCAAAATATATACATGTGGGGTGAGCAGAAGAGTGATTCTTTAGTACTTACATTCAATTCTGTAGCTATTACCATAGACTTTACTGCCATTAGCTAAACCATGCTACCTTTGCACTCTGCAATATGATAGCAACTAGCCACACCTGGCTATTTAACTTAAAATTAATTAAAATTAAACATTAAAAATTCAGTTCCCTAGTCACACATTTTAAGTGCTCAGTAAACACATGTGACTAGAAGCTACCATATTGGACAGAACAGATAAAGAACATTTATCACCATGGAAAGTTCTGCTGGCAAGTTCAATTATAGTAGCCAGATGTCAGTTGGAAGCATTGGATTTATCTCTGTGCTCTTTTGAGGATTGTTTTGGAGTGGTTAGCACTTTTCTCTATCATTATAGAAGTGTTTTATCATCTTTATAAATTACACAGTTGATGAACTGACATGGGGTCCATGAGTAGCTCTGAATGTGCAGAAAGCAGTTCTCAGCAAACAGCTTCAGTTTCGTGCAGACCCATACAGTGGAGCTCAGTTAAAACTGCCTTTCCACCTGCTCATTGGCTCTGCACATCTGAGAAGGGAAATAGGTTTTTACATTACTCCCTAAATCCACTCATCCAGGCAGTCACCCTCTCCCCTTGGCCCACCCATACACCTAGTTTGCTCTCCTTAATAAGGCGCAGCAGACAAACTGTGCCATATTTTCAAAATGCCAGACCTATGAGTTATACTGATACTTTTTAAGTCAGTGTTTTTTTTTTTTTTCCAGAAATTAAAATACCAAATGAGCTTGTTTTTGTAAGTGGGTTACCTTAATCAGACCCTAGGTACTGCAGGTATGTTGAGGACATAGGGCTGGATGAAGTCATGGGCATCTCACTATTGGAGAGTAATCTTGGATTTGAAAGGGTGGAGACTAAACTGCTGGAGCACATGCAATGTTAGAGGGAAGGAAAAATGGCAAGGTGGTTGGTACAGGGTCATGCAGGACCACCAAAGCCAACCTCCCATGGGGTCAGAACAGCTGCAGACCTAAGCACTGCGCTTTCCTGGGAGGAATTCCATAAAGAGGGTGTGGATGGGCTCAATGGTGATGTTCAGTAGGACAGATGGGGACACCATCATGTTACAATAGTCTATCCAAGACACAGGCAAACACTGCTAGACACTGCAGCTACTTCTTTGTTCTTCTGTAGGGTCTTGAGGTCATTCAGTTTGGCCTCTTGGCTACCTTGAGACTGACATGCCACATGTTAGTAAGGAATGTGTGGCTAGTTAGGTGGACTGTCCCTGTTTTGTACTCCATAATAATGATAATAATGGGGAAGTTCTTTAAAAAAAAATCTAAAGAAACAGAAAACAAATATGAATCGCTCAGAGAGGTGCCCACATAGCAACACTGACCATGCAACGACCTCACTCCCTCAGGTTCAGCTCCCCAAGCCTAGCGTGTCCTAGGCTTTACCCAGGACACAGACTCCCTGCTTCACAATGTCCAGTAAAGTCATAGCTGTCATGTGCACAAGATTGTCTCAGGCACAATCCCAGGGGAGGTGAAATTAGAGAGTGAAAGTGTAAAGTGTTAGTCACTCATGGACTTTACCTGCCAGTGTCCTCCGTCCATGGGATTTTCCAGGAAAGCACTGTAGTGGGTTGCCATTCCCTTTTCCAAGTTAGAAGCTGTACCCAAATATGGATTTAGAATAAGGCCAGATTGTTAAAGGGCTCAAATGTATAATGAAGTTCAGATCTAATAACCTATAGGCCTTTGTTCTTTGAGAGGGAGAATCTGACTTTAGAAATATTTCTTAAAAAAAAAAAGAAAGAAATATTTCTTAAGTTCCTGATATAATGTTCTTTCCCCCAGAAAGAACCCCTGTCTGAAGGAATTTATATTCCATTTCACTACCTGACTTCCTGTTCACCATGGGGAAGACTCCAGTCGTCTCTAGGGAACTCCCTGCCCAACTATACATTTGAAGACATATTGATGCCTTTCTCCTGATAAAACTAAAGCAATGTATTTGTACATCTGGAGTTACTCAGGAGTACTTTAGAGAAACATAACATTAAAGAAAATTAAAACATTTTAATTAAAAGTTAATTTAAAAGATGAAAGTATTTTCTTGAAGATGAGGAATGAGATGAAGATGTTCACTGTCACAACTTTTATTCAACCTAGTTTTGGAAGTACTAACCATAGCAATCAGAGAAGACAAAGAAATAAAAGGAATCCAAGATGGAAAGGAAGAAGTAAAACTATCACAATTTGCAGATGACATGATACTACACATAGAAAATTCTAAAAATTTCACCAGAAAACTACTAGAACTCATCAATGAATTCAGGAAAATTGCAAGTTATAAAGTTAATATACAGAAATCTGTTGCATTCCTATACACTAATAGCAAACTACCAGAAGGAGAAATTAAGGAAACAATTCCATTTACATTGCATCAAAAAGAATAAAATACCTCTGAATAGACCTACTCAAAGAGGTAAAAGATCTATACTCAGAAAATTACAAAACACTGATGAAAGAAACAGCTGGAAAGATCCTGTGTTCTTGAATTGGAAGAACTAATATTGTTAACATGACCATACTCCCCAAGGCAGTGTATAGATACAAAGCAATCCCTATCAAAATACCAATGACTTTTTTCACAGGACTAGAACAAATACTTAATTTGTATGGAAACACAAAAGACACCAAATAGCCAAAACAATATTGAGAAAGAAGAATACAGCTGGAGGACTCACAAGTCTTGCTATCAGAATATACTATAAAGCTACAGTAATAAAAACAATATGGCACTGGCACAGAAACAGACACATAGATCAATGGAAAGAATAGAGAGGCCAGAAATAGACCCATGTATTGTGGTCAATTAGTTTATGACAAAGACGGCAAGAATATACAATGGAGGAAAGACAGCCTCTTCAATAAGTGGCATTGGAAGAACTGGACAGCTACAGGTGAAAGAATGAAATTAGGACATTTTCTAGCCTCATATGAAAAAATAAACTTAAAATGGGTTAAAAACCTAAATGTAAGACCAGATACCAAAAAACTCCTGGAGGAAAACATAGGCAAAACACTCTTTGACATAAATCTTAATGCTATTTAGTGGGGGTGCAGTGGGGGGACCTGTCTCCTAAAGCAAAGGAAGTAAAAACAAAAATAAATAAATGGAACCTAAATAAAATTAAAAGCTTTTGCACAGCAAAGGAAACCATAAACAAAACAAAAAGACAACCTACAGAATGAGAGAAAATATTTACAAATGAAATGATGGATAAGGGGTTAATATTCAAAATATTAAAACTCAACATTCAAGAAACTAAGATCATGGCATCCAGTCCCATCACTTCATGGCAAATAAATGGGGAACCAATGAAAACAGTGAAAGACTTTATTTTCTTGGGTTCTAAAATCACTGTAGATGGTGACTGCAGCCATGAAATCAGAAGATGCTTGCTTCTTGGCAGGAAAGCTATGAAAAACCTTGATAGTGTGTTGAAAAGCAGGGATATTACTCTGCCAACAAAGGTCTGTATAGTCAAGGCTATGGTCTTCCCAGTGGTCACATATGGTTGTGAGAGCTGGACTGTAAAGAAGGCAGAGCACCAAAGAATTGATGTCTTCCAACTGCAGTGCTGGAGAAGACTCCTGAGAGTCCCTTGGACAGCAAGATCAAACAATCGGTCTTAAAGGAAATCAATCCTGAATACGTGTTGGAAGGACTGATGCTGAAGCTGAAACTCCAGTATTTTGGTCATCTGATGAGAACAGATGATTCATTGGAAAAGTCTCTGATGCTGGGAAAGATTGAGGGCAGAAGGAGGAGAGGGCCTCAGAGGATCAGATGGCTGGATGGCATCACCAATGAGATGGACATGAATTTGGGCAAAGTCCAGGAGATGGTAAGAGACAGGGAGGTCTGGTGTGCTGCAGTTCATGGGATCACAAAGAGTCCAACATGACTGGGTGACTGAACAGCAACAGATGATCTGAATAAACATTTTCCCAAACAGGACATGCAAGTGGCCAACAGGCACATGAAAAGATGTTCAGCAATGCTAATCATCAGGGAAATGCAAATGAAAACTACAATGAGACTGGCAGTTCTCTGGTGGTCCAGTGAATAAGACTTGGCTTTTTTATTTTTTGTGGCCTGAGTTCAACCCCTAGTCAGAGAACTAAGATCCCACAAACTGTATGGCATGGCCAAAAAAAAAAAAAAAAATCCACAATGAGATATCACCTCCTTTGTTAGAATGGCTATCATCAGAAAGTGTACAGATAACAAATGTTGGCAAGGTTGTGGAGGAAAGGGAAACTTCATACACTGTTGGTGGGAATGTAAATTGGTGCAGTCCCTTTGGAAATCAGTATGGAGGTTTCTCAAAACGCTAAAAATTAGAACTACCATATGACCCAGTTTATATTCCATTCCTAGCTATATATATGAAAGAAACAAGAACATTAATTTGAAAAGATGCACCTCAGTGTTCATTGAATTATTTACAATATCCAATATACAGAAGCTACTTAAGTATCCATCAACAGATGAATGGATAAAGAAACTGTGGTGTGTGTGTGTGTGTGTGTGTGTGTGTGTGCATATGTACGCATGCCTGTGTGTTGTTGTCTGACTCTTCGTAACCCCATGGACTGTAGCCTACCAGGATCCTCCATCCATGGAATTTTCCAGGTGATAATATTAGAGTGGGTTGCCATTTCCTACCCCAGGATATCTTGCCAACCCGGGGATTGAATCCATGTCTCTTGAGTCTCTTACATTGTCAGGCAGATACTTTATCACTAGTGCCACCTGGGAAGCATATATATACATACAGTGGGATACTACTCAGCCATGAAACAAATGAAATATTGCTTTGCAATGTCATGAATGGACCTAAGAGGGTATTAAGCTAAATGAAGTAAATCAGATGGAGAAAGACAAATAATGTATGATATCACTTATATGTGGAATCTAAAATGTACAGAATAAAACAGAAAATAAACAGACTCACAGATACAAAGAACAAACTTGTGGTTACCAGTGGGGAAAGGGAAGGGGGAGGGTAAATGTAGGGGTAGGAGATTAAGAGGAACAAATAATTAGGCATAAAATAAGATAAACGGATACACTGTACAACACAGGAATATAGTCAATATTTTATAATAACTACAAATGAAGCTTAACCTTTAAAGATAGCTAACGCTTCCCCAGTGGCTCAGTGGTAAAGAATCTGCCTGCAATGCAAGAGCCCCAGGAGATGCAGGCTTGATCCCTGGGTCAGGAAGATCCCCTGAAGGAGGAAATGGCTGCCCTCTCTAGTATTCTTGCCTGGAGAATCCCTTGGACAGAGGAGCTTGGCAGGCTACAGACTATAGGGCCATAAAGAGTTGGACACAACTGAAGCAACTGAGCAATCATTATATTGGCTTCCCAGATGGCTCAAGTGGTAAAGAATCTGCCAGCCAGTGCAGTAGACATGGGTTTGATCCCTGGGTCAAGAAGATTACCCAGAGGAGGAAATGGCAACCCACTCCAGTATTCTTGCTGGGATAATCCCATGGATAGAGAAGCCTGGTAGGTTATTGTCCAGGGGGTCACAAAGAGTCAGACATGACTGAACATGAATCACTATATAATACACCCATAACTTGTATAATATTGTGTAACAACTATACATCAATAAAAATTTCTTAAAGAACAAGGAGAATGCCTATGTAATGTGAGGACACATTAATGACATTTATCCCCTCAAAAGAGAGGGCTTTTCTTCCTGTCATTGTGTTTTGATTGTATATTGACCAGGGAAGCATAAGACAGGTGAAGGGCACGTGAGCCTACTTCTTCTGCAGCTTGAGGCCGGCTGGCATCATTCAGGGCTTCTCCCAGCCCACCTGGCCAGAGCTTGTGGCATGTGTGAAACCCGTAGAGCACAGTCTGTTTTACCTGTGGCCATCTGATGGTCTGTATAATAGATATTCCACTACAAGGATGAAATAATGAGACACGAGAAAAGGAAAAAGATTTGTCAGTGATAAACAAAAGGCAATGGCAAGGCGTTCCTGCAGCTTCTGAGATGACTACCACAGACCCACCTTCTCCCAGCAGATCCCTCCCATCACTACTCTGCTTTCAGCCATAAGGAACTCTTTACTCTCCTTGGTTTACACAGAAGTCCCAGGAGCAAGACACCAGCTAGTCTACACTTGTCCTGTACAGTCAGTTCCCTCTAAACCACACAGGTACTTTAGCTAAAGGAACACCTTTTCCACTCCTATCTCCCGTGAAGACCTCCCCTGAAACCCAGCCAAAGACCAAGTCAGCTTGGATTAGGAGCTGTGGGCAAGGGGGCGATTTCAACCACCCAAGTGTTCTCTGTGGGGATCCATCTGTTAAAATCTAGGTTACAAATCCAGGAGCTGCTGAAAGGCATTGGTATGGCTTCTCCTTTTCCAGATTTATCTGCTTATTTCTAGATGACCTGTGGTAAGCAAAATAGCAGTTCCCCAAGATGTCTAAGTATTCATGTCTGGAACCAGCCACTACAAATGGAAAAGGGACTTTGCAGATGTGATTAAGTTAAGGGTCTTGGAATGGGAGATAACCCTGGATTAATTAGGTGAAACCATACTAATTTATAACGACTTCCATGAATGGGAGAGTTGCCAGAACTCAGCCTCTGTTCACTGGTGCCAAATAGAAATGCAGAAACAGAGTTTTGAGTGAAGTAGAAAATAATAGCTTTATTGCTTTTCCAGACAAAAGGGGCCACAGTGAGCTAATGGTCTCAAAATTGTGTGTTCCACCCTGGAGGGAGTCGTGAGAAGCCTTGTAGTATTCAAGGAGCAGGGCTGCTCAGATCATGGGCATTCCTCCTCTGGTTGGTTGGGAGTTAGCATCATCAACCTTCTGGTTCTAACTGGTCTGGGGTCTACGTGCTTGCGAGAAACAGTTTTCATCTGGTGAGGTCTGCTTCCTGTAGAGACAACTAGGAATGTGTGTCAGGCTTTCATCTTTCAGGGAATCATGAGTTCAGTAATCTTTCCACGTGGTGGCTTTTGTAGTCTAAAATGTTACCAGTTCCCCAGTTCAACAGCTCTTCATTGTTTCTACATCTTCATATTTCCCAATTATTAACTCTTGAGTCAGCACTTTACTTCAAAAGACAAGGACACCAGGGCCTGTGCGTGGTTTCCAGAATCCTTATAAATTACAGAGGGAAAAAGGGGAGTCTGGGTAAAAGAAGAAATTGATAATGGCAGGGTAAGTCTGAGTGATTTAGGGCCATAAACCAAGGAATGTGGGTGACCTCCAGAAACTGGAAAAGGTGAGGAATGGAGTCTTCCCTAGAGCCTGCAGTAGGCGGGTAGCCCTGCTGACACTTCATTTCAGAGCTGTAAGATAATAGATTCAAGTTGTAAGATGATAGATTCAAGTTGTTCTAAAGCCACTAATTTTGTCATAATGTGTTACAGCAGCTAAAGGAAGCCAATATGAGATTAGCAATGTTTGGTTTGGCTACATAGCCATATGGTGAATAATCTATAAAAGCTGAGACAATTATACAAATTATTAAGTACTTAGTGTATAAACTTTGAAAAGTGTTTTATTTTAATTATAATGCTGAACTTTGCATGGATAAAGACATAAAGCTCCATAATACAGCCAAACTGTACATGATAGTGAATTAAAGCCAGGAGATCTGGAGTTCTAGTCCAGCTTCTGTCACAGTGTGACTTGAGACATGTTTTGGAATCTTTTAGCTTAAACAGTTTTTTAGTAAAATGAAATTTTTCATCAAGTCTGAGTAGGGTAAAGGCACTCAGTTTTTGATGACTGTGAATCAAACCAAGAGGTAATCTAATGTCAAAATTTTTTAAAATGCCAGATTGCTACTATGGGCAGAGGAGAAAATGAAGGTGCAAGATTGTTCACTGATGTGCTCTTGGAACCAGTATGTATAGCAGGGGAGACCCAAAGCTGCTGCCTCATTTCCAGACCTTTCACATATTGAATGTGCTCTTAAAGTCTCCACCAAAGACAGTAAGAAATATGAAAATGTTTTCCTATGTTAAAAAAAGGAAAGAAGGAAGGGAGGGAGGAAAGAAGAAAGATTTATTTTGGGTCCCCCCCCCTTCTACCTACCGTTGTTGTTCTTGTTCGGTCATGTCCGTCTCTTTGTGACCCACTGGACTACAGCTCTACAGGCTCCTCTGTGTTTTTCAGTCAAGAATACTGGAGTGGTTGCCATTTCCTTCTCTAGGCCATCTTGCCAGCCTAGGGATCAGATCTGAGTCTCTTGCATTGCAGGTGGATTCTTTACTCACTGAGCCATCAGGAAAGCCCTTGCTTCATCCCAGAGCAGAGAAACAGTGATGTGATTTGTCTGCTCTGTAAAGTGGCCATTCCCAGCAGTGACGATATTGATCCAGCACTGGTAAGCGCTCTTTGCACACCACCTGCACGCCTTCCCTGTGGACCTGCTACACACCAACTCTGACAGCAGGCCCGAGGCTCTGGACGTGACAGTAAGCATCAAAATCACCCTGAGCCATCACTTCTTCATCTTGAAGCAAAGCCCCAAGTCAGTCATATTAACAGTGTCCCCTAGGACTCCTAAATGGAGGCCAGGAGACATGGACCGCCTTATTTCTTCAGCAGTGACTCATGAAGAAGTGAGTCCAGATGTGAGCTCCGTGCAGCAGTCTGAGTGGGTGCAGGAGTCAGGAGGCACAGTGCCTGCCTTCCCGTTACCACCAGCTAAAACCCTATTCTTCCGCCATCCATAGTCAACAAATTCACCTTTGACATGAACTGACTTATGTCTTCTCCACATGAGCCCAAGGGGTGGAGTCTCTTAATGAACCACAGCCCTGGGGACGCCAGTGCATCAAGGTACACATGTCCTCAAGTGGCGCTCATCCTCGCCTGGTCTCTCTTTATCAGCCTGCGGTGTGACGAGGTTCTACACAGCAGCCACTGGGCAGTCAGCTCCGGGCTACTTGTTGTTTAGACTGAATTTACACTCATCAGAAGTCTTGAGTGTGGGCCTTCTGATGTCTGTATTTGTGGAACATGTGCTATTTGCCCTGCTCCACTGGATATATTTTCACACATTCACTTTTGCAATTGATGACGGAGGTACAAGTAATTGACCTGGAACAGGATTCAGGTACTGCCAACTTCCTTGGAAAAAAGCATTGTAATAATTGATTACTATCACTTTTATTAGCAACTCATTTCATTATGCTCTTTATAGAAGTTTGGGAATTGATTATGCACTTATTTTTCCCTCCATATCCCTCACCTTTCCAGGTCTTTGTTAATACAATAGAGTTAGAACAAGAGATCCTTAAAAATATTTCCCACAAAGTCTTAACACTGAATGTATCGAGAAAATCTGCAAACTTGGAGTTACTATTTCAAGAGACAGATTTATGACTGAGGGTACTATAGAGTGGAACGGCTATCAGGTATCTTGGATTATTTTAATGCCTTTCTATCTGAGGCACAAAGATAGAATCAGAGGAGACTTTTCATGAAGGGAAAAGCAGAGTTCCCCATCACAGAAGACCATCACACAAGCAGACATGAGACTTATCCTTATCCTTATCCTACTGAGACTTATCCTGGCTTAGCTTTCAGAATGCTTACTGCCTCCATGTTTGGGAAGGCATCAGAAGTACTTCTCTGACAAAGCAATGAGCAAAGTGACTTAAATGGCTGGAGAACTGGTGTTGATTTAAGGATGATAGAGACATGTTTGCACAAATTCAGAGGTAGGTCAGGTCACTCCTTTGAACTTCACCATCCCTCTGCCCTAGCTACTCACTTGACTGGGACCTCCAGGTAGAAGCATTCCATGTACTTCCCTCCCTGGGAAGCCAGGCTGGCACAATAGTAATGCACTTAGGGAGTTTTGTGTCTTTCCAGTGAGATTCAGTGCTCTACCATTAGCCAGCTGAAGCTACAGAGAATCTCGGGACCAACAGAACTGGGTGTACAAGACAGCTTAGTGGAAAAGAGAGGTGCATTTTGTCTTTCCAGTAAATAGTGTCACACCTCTAATGACAGTGGGCTAGGGATAGGCAGGAGAGAAAACGCCAGGGACAGAAAACCCAGGCAGTTTCAGCAGTTTGGCCCTTTAAGAAATTACTTTTCTTATGACCTGATTTTTAGTTTTCTGGGATTGTGTTCACTTTGGAAGAAAAGGCTCCAGAAGCAGGTGAGAATGTGGCACAAGAAGCAGATAAACACACTTTAGCTTCTTGCCGAGGCAGCTCATCTGCTGAGCGTGTTATGAGTTTTTCCACCCAAAGTCCTTTGCAGTTCATGACTGTAAAACATATCATCTACCTTGAGAAGGCAGGAGCTTGAGTCCCATCAGGCTCCAGGCTTGCTTTGAGCCCTTTCAACACAGGGGCTGCTGGACCCTCTGGGTTTTTCCTCTTGCCTCCTCCCAGCTCCCACACAGAGATGGACCACATCCAATTTCAGTTGACTTACTAGGTTTTTGTAAATGACAGTAATCACTTTTAGAAGAAAAATTTTTATGATGGAGCTTTTCATTCATGATCTTATTTTGCTACTCATGTAAAAAGGAAATATCACATCACCCATCACTGCATTTGCAATGATGCCTCAGTAATGTCACCCCACTTCATAAAGGTGCATTCATAACCACTCAGTCATGTCTGACTCTTTGCGACCCTGTGGACTATAACCCACCAGGCTCCTCTGTCCGTGGTGATTCTCCAGGCAAGAACAGTGGAGTGGGTTGCCATGCCCTCCTCCAGCAGATCTTCCCAATCCAGGGGTCGAACCCAGGTCTCTCTCATTGCAGGTGGATTCTTCACCACCTGAGCCACCAGGGAAGTCCAAGAATACTGGAGTGGGTAGCCTAGCCTTCTCCAAGGAATCTTCCCAACCCAAGGGTCAAACTGGGGTCTCCTGCATTGCGGGTGGATTCTTTACCAGCTGAGTGACCAGGGAGGCCATCATAAAGGTGAGAAACTGATAAAAATTATAATGCTTTTCAATTATTTGTGTTACCAGGAGCTATAAGTAGCCCAAATTAAAATTGAAGCATGACACCTTTGGGCCACAGATATTATGAGGCAGTTGTATTAATGGAACAAAAAAAAGGGATACTCAGAAAACTAGCTCTCCTGAGTAAGAAGCACTGAGAAGCAGCCTCCTGCCAGGGGCAGGAGTTTCAAGATTCTTGGCTGTATTATTACTGGGAAACAAAACCCAATGTGGCAACACTGAAATGTTAAAACTTGGCCCACTTGTGTGTTCCTGAACCATCTGTGGCTCCTCAGTGTTCTGTCCAATAGGAAAAATGGTCCTTATGTTAGAGTGAGGTTTCCAAATAGCTCGGAATGCATCCACAGTACTGTTTACTTTTGGTCAAGATCAGGGGTTGGGGATATGCTTCTTACCCAGCCTGCAGAAATTGATCACCAAAGGAGGAGAAGAGGGAGAGCTGAGCTTATAAAGTTGGCTCCAGTAGCCAATCAGTTCTGTTTCTGTAAATTTAGAAAGAATGTAGAAAGAAGCAAGGCCTTGAACGTGAGTCATACCAAGTGAATATTTAAAGGTTTGAAACCTGTGCTAACAAGTTGTTTATGGATTTAAGCTGCCCCTTCTGTTAACAACATGAGATAATTTCAGTTCCTCTAGACCATTTTATCAAATACAGAATAAGTGGATTTCATAGTCTGGTGAACTGATAATCACAGAAAAATACACAGTTCTCTAGCATGTTAAGATTTAATAGGCAAAGTTATTTATGGACTTGAAATTACTGTAAGACGTGAGAATAACAATATTTTGGTGTAAATGAGGAAGATATTTATTTCAGACAGCATGAAAAAGCTTTGGGAAAACGTTGTGTATTTCTTGATATATCTTCTGTGTGTGACTGCTTTCATTCAAGTTGGTATCTAACCTCTGAACTGGGGGGAGTTGACATTTATGGTATACTCTTAAATGAGAAATTTTTTTTTTATTAATCTGTCAAATTATAATCAGAATATATCATGATCTTTGCTATTTTTGTTAGCACCTGAGTAAATACATTGTTGATCTGAGGAAGGAATTAGGGAAAGCAATTTTTCAATAAGCACTTTCTTTTCAGACCCTTCAATTCAGTCTGTTTTATGGGCCCATATGTGTACTTGGCCAAAGATGACATGGAGAATTAGCAGTATTTTTATAAGTAGACAGGTAGTGTCATGAGTGTTTAGACTAGGCATAAAGTGGAAATTATGTCTGATAAAATAGCCAACTGAAAGAGTGGAAAATTAGGTGAGAAATTCACTCAACATAGAGTCAATTGTATTTATACAAATGTTCCTTCTCTATGCTATAATCTGGATAAGCTGAAGGAGTTCACAGAGCTCTTATCATTTGATCATAGAATTAATCAAGTTTAAGATCAATAATAATCAATAGGCGGCCTAACTAGGCCTCTTACTATAAAGAAATGCCATACTAAAAAAATGGACACAGTAACAGGGAACAGCAATGGGCTTGCAAAAGGGAGAAGCAGTCCATTCAGGCTGCTGTGAAGACCACAGGCAGGAAGCTTAGAAACAACAGGAGTTCTTTTCTTATAGTTCTAGAAGCTGGGAGGCCAAGATCACGATGCTGACAAGTTCAGTGTCTGGTGAGGACTTCCTTCCAGGTTCATAGACAGTTTTCTTCTGCTGGGCCTTCACAAGACAGAAAGGGCCAGCCAGTGCCCTGAGGTCTCCTCTATAATTCCAGTTAGAAGGGCTCTACCTTCATGACTTGGACACCTCCCAAAGAGCCCACTTCTAAATATCATCATGTTGAAAATTAGACTTTAATGTGAATTTTGGGTGGGTACAAACATTTGGTCTATGGGCAAGGTCCCTTGTTTCACTGGGGAGGCTCACCCACCAGCAGGGACCTTGAAGAACAGACACGGGGCATGTCTATGATTCAGTGCTTCCTCTACTGTGTTCCCAAGCAAAGCCTGTAAAATTTCCCTTTGCTGAACATAACCAAGGATGACTGCATGATATCGTCTAAGCTAAAACACTTACCTGTCATTTTCTTCCTCCTATCATGTGCCCCTTCCCTTGGGGTGACCACAATATTTAGTACCTTGAACCTTCTAAGTATCTTCCTTTCATGGAAATAGGAAGGCATCCACTATCAGCTATTTATGTTTTTCATTTTTAAATTGGATTAAATTCAATTAGACTAAATACAAATGTTCTAAAAAGCATTTGAATGTGGGGGCTTGGTCTCTCTCACATCAAATGGATTTTATCATCATGGTTAAATGAACTTCAAATATTTGTAAAAAGAAGAAATACCCTGGGGATCAAGAAAATGATTATGTTGCTCAAGTAGAACTAAAATAAATCTTTTTTTAAAGTGAAGTATAGTTGATTTATAATGTGTTAGATTCAGGTATACAGGACAGTGATTCAGCTATACAAACACATACCTACATGTGAGTTGGGCCATAAAGAAGGCTGAGTGCTGAAGAATTGATGCTTTTGATCTGTGGTGTTGGAGAAGACTCTTGAGAGTCCCTTGGACAGTAAGGAGATTAAACCAGTCCATCCTAAAGGAAATCAACCCTGAATATTCATTGGAAGGACTGATTCTGAAGCTGAAGCTCCAATACTATGGCCACCTGATGCAAAGATCCCACTTATTTGAAAAGACCCTGACTCTGGGAAAGATTGTGGGAAGGAGGAGGAGGGAGTGACAGAGGATAATGTTTGGGTGGCATCACTGACTCAATGGACATGAGTTTGAGCAAGCTCCAAGAGATGGTGAGGGACAGGGAAGCCTGGCGTGCTGCAGTCCATGGGGTCACAGAGACACAGTGATTGAACAACAGCAATGTATGTATATATATATATGTGTGTGTGTGTGGGGGGGGTATTTATATATATATATATATATATATATATATATATATATATAATCTTTCTAAGATTATTTTCCCTTATAGGTTATTTCAAAATATTAAGTATAGTTCCCTGTACTATACAGGTGGTCCTTGTTGATAATTTATTTTATATATAGTAGGGTATATATGTTAATCCCAAACTCCTGATTTATCCCTGCCTCTCTTGGCCCCTTTGGTAAGAATATGCTCCTCTTCTATGCCTGTGAGTCTAGTTGTGTTTTGTGAATAAGTTTATTTTTATCTTATTTTAAGATTCCATATATAAGCAGTATCATATATCGATACTGTCTTTGTCTGGCTTACTTCACTTAGTATGATAATCTCTAGGTCCATCCATGTTGCTGAAATGGCCTTATTTCATAGTTTTTTATGGTTGAGTAATTTTCCATTGTATATGTATCTTCTTTACCCATTCATCAGTTGATGGACATTTAGGTTCATTCCTTGTCTTGGCTGTTGTAAACAGTGCTGCAGTAAACATTGGGGTGCATGTATCTATTCAAATGATAGTTTGCTCCAGATATATACCAGGAGTGGGATTGCAAAATCATGTGATAACTCACATGGACTTCCCAGGTGGTTCAGGGTAAAGAATCCTCCAACCAGTGCAGGGATGTGGGAGCAGTGGGTTGGGAAGACACCTGGAGGAGAAACGGCAATCCATTGCAGTGTCCTTGCCTGGATAATACCATGGACAGAGGAACTTGGTGGGCTACAGCCATGGGTTGCAAGAGTCAGACACAACTGAGTGAGCACATTTATGACAACTCCATTTTTAGTTCTTTAAAAGATCCCCCATTCTGTTCTCCATAGGGGATGCACTGATTTACATTCCCATCAATAGTGTTAAAGAGTTCTCTTTTCTCCACACCCTCTCCAGCATTTATTATTTGTAGATTTTTTTTAATTTTAATGATGGCCATTCTTGTTCTGATTTGCATTTCTCTAATAATTATCAATGTTGAGCATTTTTTCATGTGCCTATTGGCCTCATGGCTTCTTTGGAGAAATGTCTATTTAGATCTTTTGCCCAATTTTGATTGGGTCATTTGTTTTTTAAATATTGAGCTATTTATATATTTTGAAAATTAATCCCCTGTCAGTCACATCATTTGCAAATAAATTGTCCCATTCTGTACGTTGTCTTTTCATTTTGTTTATGGTTTCCTTTGGTGTGCAAAAAGTTAAATACATCTTTTAAAAATAGAGAAAATTCTCCTTTTTGTTTGTTTCTTCTCAAAAAAAAAAAAAAAAAAAGCTCCCTCTACTCTCCTAATGAGAATGAATTGGAGACTGGTCCTGGATACATAGTGCAAGGAGAAATCATAGGAAACAAGTCTAGGAAGCAGGAGTCTGGCCTGTACAAGAACTTGTTAATAGCTTTGCAGATACATCCTTACTTTCCTGTATTTCAAGATTTCTAAATATGGTGCTGTTGTCTGTGTTACATCTTGGAACTTGTCCACCAATCAGTCACATGACCTTTTTTTTTTTTTCCCCCCTTTTCTTTTTAAACTATCACCCTGGATACTGGATCTGTAGCTTAGGAGAGAGGGCTGTACTGACAGTGTAATTTTGAGAGTCAGTAGCCCCTGTATGGCACTGAGCACCTGAATATGGGGTGAGATCACAAAGAGAGAAAAGAAGAGGCCCCAGGACTGAGCCTTGGAGTGCAGATAAAGAGGCATCAGCAGAAAGCACCTGAGAAGGTGCAGTGAGTGTAGTGGGTGGAAAACAAGGCCTGTGTGGGCTCCTTGATGCCAAGTGCAAATCTCTCCTGTGGGGAGGAAACAAGATCAGTATAGATGATCCTGGTTCCATCTCAGATGTGTACATTTTTTGCACAAACATCATAAATGATTACATTTTCTCCTAGTACTTTGAAGTTTGTGTAGCAATTCCATAAATTGTCTAATCTTATGCCCAAACAGTAAGGGGTAAGTAGTCAGGTATTAATCCACAATTTTGCAGAGGTGAAATCCAAGGTGCAGAAAGATCAAGTGATTAGATTCTGAGTCCAGAAAACCATGAGATAATGAGAAAAAGCTATGCTTAGAACAGTCTCAGAAGTTGAGGCCAGTGTTCTTTCTTCTGCCACTTGGTGCTGGGAAATATGACCCCACAGTTTTTCAATCCAGCTAGGATTGGCCTGTGAGTTTGGTATGGACCGAGGTGCATAAAAGCTTTCTGATCCTCAGGGCATTTGGCCTAACCTCAATTCATTCATCTATAAATTCTAAATTCATACCTTGCCATTTTGCTGGCCTTAAGGGCTTCTGCTCTGAATGCTTATAAGGTGTCTGTGGACACATGAACGTGTTCAAAATGTTAAGTAAAATTTTTAGGCAGTAAGTGCCAAATGAGCTCCTCAAGAATAAGTCTGATCCTGATCCAGGAGTCCAGAGGGCTGGGTGAAAGCTCTCCAGCCAGGCTGTTCTTGTTTAAATAGGTTTCACACGGCTTTTATAATCTAAGTTTGTGGCAAGTTGCTTAAATCTCTCCACATCCCCAAATTTTCATTTTTTAAATAGTATGATGATAACAACAATAAGTGAAAATTCATGGAGTTTGAAGCATAAACACCAAGACAATATATAGAAAGTATTTAGAACAGATCTAGTGCATAATAAGTACCCAATGAATTTCTGAAAGCCTTTCTTAATCTCGCTCCTTCCCATGGCCAATTAGAAATCTTCCTCTTTGCTGAGCACGTTCAGTTAGAATGTTCCAAAATTAGACTGCGTGATTCCATCCAGTTCACATTTTTTTTAATTTTAAATTTATTTTTTAATTGAAGAATAATTGCTTTATAGAATTCTGTTGGTTTCTGCCAAATATCAACATGAATCATCCATAGGAATACATATGCCCCTCCCTCTTGAACCTCCCTCCCATCTCTCTCCCCATCCCACCCCTCTAGTTTGTTACAGAGCCCCGGTTTGAATTCCCTGAGTCCTATAGCAAATTCACATTGACTATCTATTTTACATATAGTGATTATATTACATTTACACCAGATGGGAACTCTTTGAAGGCAGGGACTAACCATGCATTTTTCATCTTAATGTTACTAATATGCTTTACACATAACAGGGACACAGTAAATGTTTTTAGAAACAATGGATCACTGAACTTTACAGGTAATTCCAGGACAAATGACAAATGGAAAGACTAAATGGTAACTTCAGAAAGCTGATGAGCTTCCCTGGTATAGGGGGCTCTTAGAGTAAAGTGCCATTTGACCTCAGGCTGACCCATGTTCAAGGGAGGGTCAGGTCAAAGAATCAGACATAAATGAAATAATTATGCCTCAGATAGGAATCTACAAAACCTGTATTAGTCTAAAACTCCAGAGTATATTTTTAATAAAGTCTTTTAGAAATGAATACAATTAAAACAGAATAATTTTGAGAATTTATTAGATTCAGGAAACACAATCTGTAACAGTATTTATTAGTCATGGCCAATTGCAGAAATAATAAAAGAATGCATGATTCCAAACAACAATTAGATAGAATGTCTTCAGGGCTCAGTGTAGGTCATTTACAATAATGTTATGATTGTTGATTTTATTTTTATTGCATCTCCATCATCAAAGGGAATTCCTGTGCTTGCTGGATACACAAATTCAATACTTCCTCAGCATTTTCACTGCAAGTTAGCATTAAATAATGTACAGAATGAAACATACTAAAATTGTAGTTGTTTTTAATTATTTACTCTAACATTTTTGGCATGGTTAATACTCTTTCCCCAGTGAGTTACTATAGGAAAAACAATTTATAATGCAATAAAAGAAAGCACTAGAAAGGGAAACCAGTAGTGTTGGAAATGATGATTTCTAGTAATATATATGTATTGGTAATGTACACCTCTAGAGAAAGAAAACATGTGCGTCATAACCAGAAGGAAAAAGGGCTTGAAACAGAACCTGGTGGGGACACCAAAATATAGGGGAAATGGAGGAATATAAACAAACAGGAGAGGCTGAGCAGGTATGGTCAGAAGCTAAGAGGGGTCTCTGGACGACATGGTGTCCTGGAAGTCACAGGGGGTGTATATTTTTCTTTTTTTAACATTTTCTGCTGATTGAGGCAGCATCTCTATAGAGAAGACTATTTAGGAGGGTAGTTCAGTTCAGTTCAGTCGCCCAGCTGTGTCCCACTCTTTGTGACCCCATGGGCTGCAACATGCCAGGGTTTCTTGCCCTTCACCGACTCCCGGAGCTTGCTCAAACTCGTGTCCATTGAGTTGGTGATGCCATCCAACCATCTCATTTTCTGTGGCATGTTGGGTATACTTTCACTTTTCACTTTCCCAGACCTAGGGAGTTCATGTTTCAGTGTCATATCTTTTGGTCTTTTCACACTGTTCATGGGATTCTCAAGCAAGAATGCTGAAGTGGTTTGCCGTTCCCTTCTCCAGTGGACCACGTTTTATCAGAACTCTCCACCATGACCCGTGCATCTTGGGTGGCCCTACACAACATAGTTTCATTGAGTTAGACAAGGCTGTGGTCCATGTGATCAGTTTGATTAGTTTTCTGTGATTGTGGTTTTCGTTCTGTCTGCCTTCTGATGGAGGGTAAAATCCAGTTAAATCCAGGACTTCCTGGGAGTCCAGTGGTTAAGACACTGCTCCTGCTGTGGGGCTCAGGTTTGATCCTTGGTCGGGGAACTAAGAACCCACAGGCTATGCAAAAAGCTAGGTGAAGCTTGTGTGAAACGTTTTGAACATTCTGGAGTTCTCTCATTGTTCCTTTTATGCACAAAAGGATGACATGAGAGAATACAGTCATTTTTGACACATGAGAATTTGATGATTAATTTAATTGGCATAATATGTTAAAGTTGCTGGACATCACACAGTCACATTGCTGTCTATCTCATCTTTCTTGCCTTCTTTCTTATACATGGATTCAAAATGTTTATAAGCAGGTGTTCACGTAAGAAGCAGGGGTAAGTAAGAGATACAGGTAAGTTTCAGGAATATGTAAGAAGCCCCAGTAAATGATTCAATCATGTGTCTTCATGAGACTATTATATCTTGGGATTTACTTCACATGTTTAATATTTTCCACTGCTTTCTATGGGTTGGAGTCATCATAAATTCACCAAGACCATCTTTATTGTATTTTCCTTCAGAAAAAAGTCATTGAATGGACATCTCCCTGGTGAAGCATAGCTTGCAAATATATTTCCCATCCCATCTCCTAGAGCCTAGTAAAAATAAAAAAAGAAAAAGAAAACATCTTTGCAAATATTTTAAACTAAAACCAAGCTAATTTTCTTTCCTTCTCCCTACCTTCCTTCCTTTTATTTTTCTTTCCTACCTTCCTTTCTCTCTCCCTTTCTTTGTTTTGTCTGGTTTTTGAATAATCAAATACAGGTTAAAAAGCAAAAGTGGTATTGGCTAGCATAAAATAAGTGTTTCAATTTGCTAAATGTTCAATTATTCATCATACGATTGCTTGAAAAAAAGGAGTGGGTGATCTTTCTTGTTTCCCATATGCTACATATCCTGCAGTAGGTACTGTTGTCATGGATACCACTTGCCAAGCTCACACAGACCTTGACTCGCCAGTGTTTACAGGGATTGATAGACTGAAACTAAACGTTACACGGCAGCATGTTGTGCTTGCTGCAAGCCTGGCAGGGCAGGTGCCGGCAGAACTCTGTGTCCCCTTCTGGGTGTGCTCCGATCAGATTATAGAAAGCCACCATCAGACCATTAACTTTCATTGCCTTTCTGCACAGGAGGGGAGGGGCAAAAAGGACGCACTTGCAGAGAACAGGCAGGTGAAACAGGCCCATCAGCCTGAATAGATCAACCTAAGTAGGAAGATAATAATCAGAATAATCTAAGAAGATAAATTTTATGAAATCTCAAATCTGCCAGCTTTAGCAACTGCAGCTCCTAAAGGCTGTATGCACCTTGAGTTCAGAGACCAGGTTTCATTCATATTAGCGCTTCCTTAATTACCTGGTAGTATGTTGCACCAAGAAGGTAAACTGTAATCCTCTGTTGAATTAAATGTCTACCTTTTTGCCAATTTCCTTCCGTTTCCTTAAGCAATACCCACTGAAAGAAGTGCCTACAGAGAAGAGCGATTTTCACAATAGCTAGCCCGTGGGGCTCTGGCTTCACTCATTGCAGTGAACTTTGATCATGCACAGGTTAGAGCTCACCCTGGATGCCATCTGCTGTGTGGGGTGCTAACCACCACCTGGGGCTCGTGGGGTGGAGCCCAGCTGAGGCAGACGGGAACTAAGGAGCAGGGGCACAGGACTGGGAGTGGTTAGGCTTTGCCCTAACCAAAGTGCGAACGTTTGGAAGGTTTTAACAACTGCTATGGATGTGCTGTCTCAGATGACTGGAACAGTGACCTGCCCACCAGTTACTGGGCAGGACCTCCCCTCCCCGTGGTGTGCTAACATCATGGAGTTTAATGTTTCCAGGAAGAAACGTTGGCCGTATCCTACTATCTTTATAAGTGATCTTCAAAATTTCAAATACCTGCCAAGAATCATTAGATGAGCAAGGCATTAACTTTCTCAGTGAACCAGATTTCACTGAATACAGACCACCACCCCCAGGCCCCACATGTGGTGAAGGAACAGAGCTCCTGTGGACGAGAAAGGGCGGCTTGGATCCACAGGATCATGTCACGGTGCTGACCGTGATGTGCTGCAGACAGTTTGGGCAAAATGTTTTCATGGGTTGACCAACCAGATTCAGTTCTGCATCCTCTCAGAAACAGAAAAAATTGCAGTTGTGTCTAGAAAAGCTGTTTGGTGTGATGTCTAAGTAAGGCAATGTCTAGAAACTTGGACAAGTCTGGGCAGTTTTGCAGGGAAGCTAAAAGTCCTCTTTTTGCATGTTGGTGTCTGATTTTTCTGTCATGCAAGCAGCCTGGCCATTAGAATGGTGTACCACTTCTCTTCTCCCTAGAACATTTTCATGAGGTTTTCTCTACTGCTGCCTATGGGGGTCAGGTAGGTTCAAGGAAGCATGGTGGAATTTGTGGGCTTTCCAGACATTTTATAATTTACTTCTATTTGTTAAGGGCCTTTCCCATGTTAATATGGAATTGCTGCTCATAATCCATGTGTTGAAACCCTAATCCCTAGTAACTGGGATTGTGACTGCATTTGTAGACAGGGTCTTTAAAGAGGTAACTATGCTACAGTGAGGTCATGAGGGTAGGCCTTATCCGATTTGCCTGGTGTCCTACAGGAAGAGGAGACTAGGACATAGACACTCACAGGGGAAGGACCACATGGGGACATGGGAAGATGATCGTATACAAGCCAAGGACATGGGCCTCAGGAGAAGACAACCCTGCTGACACCTTGGACTTCCAGCCCCCAGACAGTGAGAAAAAAATCTGTTGTTTAAGACCCCTACTCCGCAGTATTTTGCTGTGGAAATCACAACAAATACCCCCTGTAAGTTTTCATGCCTGACCTGTCAAAGTGCATCAGATATAACAAAAAGGTGAAAGATCTCACCTCTCAGTCTCTGAAAACTTCACTCTGAGTCTCCCTCTTGTGGTCACTTCCTGGTTCCTCTCTGGCCCCTGCGTGTGCCCTCCCACCCGTCCTAGCCTCCTGTTCATCTCTGACAGCCTCCTAGTGGGATCTGACCCTGCCCTGCGGCTGCTTTCCTGTTCCTCTGTCTGACATGGCCCAGGAGCCTGCCCACTCAATACCTGGCTCTCTTATGTGTCCTCACCACTTTGCTCATGAGCTCTGCCTCCTTCCTGGCACTTCTCTGAGAAACGTGGACTGATATTTCATAGGATGTCCCTTCTCTGGGTGCACTAGAGCAGGGAGGAGAAGGCTGGAGGAACCTATTAGATTCCTTATCCCAAGAAGCAAGAAGCTAATTGGCTGGGGCCTGGGGAAATAAGTGTACCTTCCAACTTCTTTTTATATTTTCTTTTCTTAAAAGCTATTATTTGTCATAGTTAAACTAGAGTTTGCCCTTGCAAAAATGCATATAGTTAAGCATTTATTTTATGTGTCCAAAAGTATATGTATACAGCATTTATTATGTCTTACAGAAATGCACAGATATCTGTAGAGCAGGTTTACATTTACATGAGTTTTAGCAGGATTCCTGTTTCATTTTATTCTTGCTGCATTTTATTGGGGGTCTGGAGAGAAAAATTAATCCAGGAGGAAGAGACCTAAAGATGGGGATATGAGTTCATTCTGTTGTTAGAATTTCCTCGTTGCTAGACTCCTTTAAAAAACACTATTGCCAATTTTAAAGACAAAGATATAATTTAGAATCAGGAACAGACATGGAAGGCTCTCACAGTGACATTTGGGGATACTCAGGTGAGGGTGGTTTGAGTTGGTGATGGACAGGGAGGCCTGGAGTACTGCATTCCATGTGGTTGCAAAGAGTCGGACACGACTGAGCGACTGAACTGAACTGAACTGAACTGAGGTGAGAGTAGTTTGCAAACTTGTGAATAATGTGCCAGGCAGAGCAGGTGACCACTGCCTTTAATGAATCACTATTTATAACAAGTGTCCTTAGGGGAAAACCAAGTTGGGATAGGAGGAAACGGGAAGATAACCTGATTCTGGTCAAGTGTTGAGTTATCGTAAATGCAAAGGCAAAAGGAGAAACCTGGAGTTAAACAACTATTTGCCATTTGCCAGTTAAATGGCTATAGTTAAATAACTGATTATGAATTCAGTTAAAATTCTCTACCAAACTAGAAAAATCTAAACCAAAATAACTAAAATATTTAACATTTTATGAAGCTTCCAGTTGAACTGGAAAGAATGAAAGCAGATGCCAAAAAGATTGCCATCCAGGTCAAGTCTGCTTTTTAAAAGTAGGAAATAGACCTACTGTTTACATCACCCTGCAAACCAATTTTCAGGAGACTGAATTAGTTCATACTGCCAATATCATTAAAACAGGAACAGAGGAAACAGAACGGCAAGAAGCATTGTAATGAAAAAGTCAAAACAAAATAAATTAAAAATAACTTGTGTTTTCTGGTTACTGAGATAAAAATTCTGTTAGTTAATCTTGTAACAAATATATGTGAAAATCTCTGAATGTTGACAACTTGTTATATTACATGTGAGTTTAAAAATTTAGAATAGATTCTCATGTTTAAAAAAAATTAAAACAACAAAAATCTATAATCATATCCCTCTTATTCAAAAGGCAGACAAACAGATGGAGTCAAAAATAGAGATATAAAACAGATATGAAAAATGCCTCATGTAAGAGACTCCATTTAGAGCTTTCCTTCCCTTGGAGATGATATATTTAATCTGTATGGAAATGAGAATTTAAAAAGTCGAGTGTTTCCCTTTATGATTTGGCTGCCTGGGAGCTCAGAGCCAAACTTATGATTCAGTTATTAGAGTTGTCATGTATTTCTTCCTGATGGCTAATTCATATTCGTATAGTTTATCTACTTTCCCTGGTGTGGAGTATGAATCTGTTAATTAAAAAAAACATTACACAAGAAATACATTTGGCTCTTGAAGAACATACTAGAAATAAATAGGATCACCCATAAACCTATATTCCAACCACCCAGGACAGTCATCCAAATAGCACTGGCCTGTAGCCTTCTGGATGTGCGTGTGTATATGTGTGAACAGGTACTTGAGATCATGCTGTGTATACTGATGTAGATTCTTTGTTTCACTTAATCATAAGTATGAATCAGTGTCAATAATCACATAGAGTATATTAATGACCCTTTTAGCATTTGTTATATAGGGATATCATGTTTTATTTAACCTATCAAATTATTTCCAATTTTTTGATATTTTAAGCAATGTTGAGATATATCCTTCTTGCTAAGTCCTTGCAGATGTCCTTCTAAATGCTTACAATAAATTTCTAGAAATGAAATTGCTGGGAGAAGCATAAGCAAATTTTCTTAGACTTTTAACAATGATCACTAATCGCATTATTAAGATGGTGGCATCAGTTGATATTCCTAAACCAGGCAAACATTTAAGAGCATGTTTATCTCTACCCATCAACACTGGGGTTGTCTTTTTTCCCATTTGATAGCTTAAAGAATCATATTCTTCATTGAAGATATTTTAGATCACTATGAAGCCAAGCAAAATCAGGTGTTTCTGGCCTTACCCCTTTGTTCAGAAAGCAGCAGGCTGTGTCTCCACGCCCTGCACACTCTCATCCTGGCCCAGTGTCTCCTGACCATGTTCTGTCTACTCATTCTGCAGTATTTACCTCCAGGATTTTGAACTTGACCACACCTCCTGTGAGGTTCCAGCCTTTCACCTTTAGCACTTCCACACACACTAACCACCCCCCCACCCAACACACACATTTGCCCAAAGCCATTATCTGAACGACTTCTGGTCTCCTTTCAGTATAATAACATGTTTATAATCCACAGTCTGTTAGATCTGAAAGCAAACTAAGCATTCTGGAATTATAAAGTACAATCTGGAATTCTAAGCAGAGAAAAAAGCTCAACCAAATATATGACCTTTTTTTCTTTTTGACTTGTGGATTTGAATAAGCCTTGGAAGGGCCTTCCCTGTTCTAAAGTTGCAATGGATTTTGCTATGTTTTCTATTAGCCATTTTATGGTTTTATTTTCGTTAAGTTCTTAGGTTCTTGTGAAATGTATCCTGGTTTATTAAAGCCTCCATTTGGTTGTGCAGTTGTCCCAGAATTTTTTTCCCATAGTTATATTTTTTACTGAGGTGAGACATGACTTAATGACTAAAACAACAACATAGCTTACGTATAGTAAATTATACAGACTAAATATTCCATTCTGTGAAGATACAAAATATTTCCAATATCCCAGAATTTGTCCTTGTAAATTCAGTCAACTCCCCCTATCCGCACACACCAGCGAAAACTACTTTCTGATTTTTGTCATCATTGATTACTTTAGGCTCTAAATTTGGTTTGGTTCTAGGATCTAATAAAACTGGAATCATACAGGATATGCTTGTTTGAGCTGGTACAAATGATATAGACACACAAATAGAGACAGTGAAGCTCCCAGGCAGGATGGGGACAACGCAGTTTCCTACCAACTCAAGTGGGCTGCAGCGGAGTGGGAGCTCTCAGAACAAAGCAGTGGATTGTTTCTTGCACATGAAAGTTGTAGGGTAAATGTATTTCCTCTAAAGGTGCTTTCTCATCACACTTCCATTAAGTTTGCTCGTGTTTATACCAGTTGTTCTCAAGCCTGACTGCATATTGAATTCATCTGGGAAACTTCAAAAATTACTGATATCTGAGTCTCACCTCCCCGCAACCTACACCCACAGAGATTCTGATTAATCTCTTCAGGTTGTGACTTAGATATTTGCAGTTTTAGAATATCCCCTGGTGAATGTAATGTGCAACCAACGTTGAGAAACAGGGATCTGCGCGAGAGCTCCAAGCGCATTAACGTCTCACAAATTGCAAGAGCTTCACATTAAAATCCAGAGTTTGATTCAGAAGGTCTGTGCACTCTGAGTTTGCATTTCAAGCAAGCACTGAAGTGACATGGACTGCAGTTTAAGACGTGAGGGATGTAAATGTTCTTTCTGACAGTTTCCTTAAATTCAAGAACTTCTTTTAAATTCAAGAAACTCCCCTACAACCCTGAAATTCACCCCAAGGCTCATCCTGATGGAGACGGCAGCGGTTTTCTTAGTCAAGCCTTCTGTGTATCTATCCCACATATTAGAGTTTCTTGGGCCCCTATTCTGAGCCCTTCTCTTTCCCTCGCTTAATAATTTTTGCTTAGACTAAGACACCTCCTCAGTGCCAAAATCTCACAAACGTTTCTTTAGCTCGGATCTTCTTTCTGAGTGCCAGACATGCACACCCAACTGCTCCGGTGACACTTCCTCTTGAATGTCTTACAGAATTCTCAGCATAAAGACCTTCAAAATGAAGGTGTGACTATCTTTCACAACCAAATATGACTTTTCAAACAATATCTTTTACCAAATACATATATTGTGCAGATAGATATAGATAAATCATAGATAGGTGATAGGTAGATACAGATATCAGTAACTCTAAGTATAGAAAGGTGGGAAAGAGAAATGCCACCCAGGCAGTTGTTCATGGAAGAATCATGATGTCATCCTCCATACTTTATACCTCCCCTCCCTCACATCCAGCCCATTCCTGTTAATCTCCAAAGCATATTTTGATTCTTTTTGCTTCTTTCTGTGTCCACTACTGCCAACCTTGCCTGAGCTCTTGTCATACCTATCTGTGCTGCTGGCCCTTTTACCCCAGCTCTTCTAAAACATGTTTTTTTCCAGAGCCAGTGCTATTTTCTTTTCTTTTTTTTTATTTTTATTTTTTGCTATTTTCTTAAAACGTAAATCTAATTATATTCTTTAGAATAAAATTCAAAATCTTATTTAATAATGTTTCTGGTTATCTTAAATGCTCCCCAAAATGCTGACAATGTTATATAATTTGAATATTGACAAGTGATTTGCTGTATGGTGAGCAAGTCATAGGAAGGGTCTGTGAATGAGGGTGCGAATACTCTCACGGTTAGGATGACAACCAGAACTGTTTTTGCTTTTGAGACTTAAAGTTGTCTCCATCCTGATGTAGAATGGATCAAAGATAGTGTGTGAACTGCATAAGAAGGCCAGCCTTTGGGTGAAAAGGGTTGTATGTTACTTTACATTATTTCTCCAAAGATTAGGATACTATCAAGGTAGACTAGGGTTCTGTGTTCCAGAGCTCAATGACAGAAAGCAAAATAGATGCTCTGAAATTCAGTTACCTTAGTGGAATACAGGCGTAGAACAAGCGTAAGAACCTGTGGTTTCTTTGAGGCTAAGGACTGACCTTTAGGTCAGTGTCAGAGGGCTTCAGGCTGAAACCCCAGTGGAACATTTGAACTTCCAAGAGCATTGTTGAAGTTTTTAACTACCAGGTCATAAGCAGGGTACCTAATGGAGATCACCATGGAGGTTCCTGTTGGAATGAAGACAGAAAACGATAATTCAGAAGCAGCGAACAATTGTTATCTGTCACAGAGCCTTAAAATAGGGTTTAAGAATGATAGTGTCAAGTAGTGGGAGGTGAGAGCAAGGGTGTTGGATCTTGTGTGAGGCCAGTTCTCTCTCAGCAGGTTTTTGGATGCAGCTAAATTTTTTTGTTTTCAGAGAGATCTTTAGCTTCTGATAATATAGATGGGAAGAAACGGAGAGCTTCAGAAGGGAAACACTGACCTTCCCACTAATAGAGTTGGTGGATGGCAGAGGATTTGGTAGAAAAATAAGATGAGAAAGAAGAGGTGAGGGTGAGATGGCAATAACTGTACCCTAAGCTGGGGGTTTACATCACACCCGTTGCATTGTGTTACCCTCATTGGAGATCTTTACAAATTCTCATCTAGAATTCACTGAACAAAACTGTATCACTCATGCCACTTTATTCTCTAAGGCATTCATTTGTTTAAAGAAAACATCTTGAATTTCTACTGAGAACCAGGTGTCCAGGACAATTCTAGGTGCTGAGGTTGCAGCTGTGAGCAAAGCGTTCCAAAGCTCTTCTGTCGTGGTGGCCCCATTCTAGTGGTGGGGCTGACGCAAGCCTGGTAGCAAACAAGCATAAGTCAAATGTATAGCATGTTAGATATGAAATGAGGGATGAGAGAACATGCCATAGAAAAGGGAGCCAGGGAACACACACTGGGAATAAGTGTTAAGGAGGAGGGTTGGGAAAGCCTCTTTGGAAAGGTGGTATGTGAGGAAAGACTAGAATATGGAAATGGAGCCGGCCCTGTGCACACTGGGGAGAGATGCTTCCAGCTTGTAGGCACAGAAAGTGCAAAAGCCCAGTGGAGACGCATCTCTGAGCTCAAGGATGGTGAGGCAGGGAGAGGAGAATAGTGGGGGAGGCAGAGGGGAGGACAGGTCTTCTGAGTCCTTGAAAGCCCCCATGAGAACACTGGCGCTGAGTGATAACGGAAGGCAGTTTTGAGCAGAGAGAAGGCGTCACTTGTCTTATTTGTTAACAACATGGCACTGGCTACCATGTGGCAGATCAACGGCAGGAAGGCAGAAACAAAAGGAAAGGCCATGTAGAAGGGCACGACGCTGGCGGGGGGTGGAGGGGGTATGGAGCTGGCTTGAGGATGGCCAGGGATGGCGGGGTCTGTTTGCAAGGCAGAGGCCACAGGATTGGCCCAAGGATGCGAGGTGGGGGCAATAGAAAGTAAAAAGACCAAGACTGCTTCTAAGGTTTTCAGCCTAACAGCTTCCATTAACTGAGATGAAAGGGCATGGATAGAGCAAGTTTGTGAAGAAGAACAAGCTGAGATGTGTATTAGACATTCACGTGTGATGCTTAAAGACATGACTGATTCACAGCCGAGACCCCAGCTGAAGACGCACGTTGGGGGGTAATAGTGGTCAAGGGGTTTAGATGCTGTCTAAAGCCATGAGACCAGATGAGATCAGCAGAAAGACACGGTAAGGCTGAGTACCAAGCTTGGAGGCATTTCAAACCTGAGAGACCGCGGATGTGGGTAGTAATCATTATTGTTGTTTAGTCACTTGGTTATGTCCGACTCTTTGTGACCCCATGGACTACAGCATGCCAGGCTTCCTTGTCCTTCACTATCTTCCAGAGTTTGCTCAAACTCGTGTCCATTGAGTTTGTCCATCCAACCATCTCATCCTCTGTCACCACCTTCTCCTGCTGCCTTCAATCTTTCCCAGCATCAGATACTTTTCCAATGAGTTGGCTCTTCCTATGAGATAGCCAAAATATTGGAGCTTCAGCTTCAGCATCAGTCCTTCCAATATTTAAGGCTTATTTCCTTTAGGATTAACTGGTTTGACCTTTCTGTCCCGGGGACTCTCAAGGGTCTACTCTAATACCTAACTTCTCTAACAGCTTGAAAGCATCAATTCTTCATCGTTCAGCTTTCTTCTTAGTCCAACATTCACATCCATATGTGACTATTGGAAAAACCATAATTTTAACTATACAGACTTTTGTCCAGCAAAGTGATATTTCTGCTTTTTAATACGCTGTCTAGTTTGTCATAGCATTCCTTCCAAGGAGCAAGCGTCTTTTAATTTCATGGCTGCAGTCAGCGTCTGCAGTGATTTTGGAGTCCAAGAAAACAAAGTCTGTCACTGTTTCCATTTTTACTTGGTCTATTTGCCATGAAGTGATGGGACCAGATGCCATGATCTTAGTTTTTTGAAAGTTGAGTTTTAAGCCAGCATTTTCACTCTTCTTTTTCACCTTTATCAAGAGGTTCTTTAGTTCCTCTTCACTTTCTGCCATAAGGGTGGTATCAACAGCATATCTGAGGTTATTGATATTTCTCCCAGCAATCTTGATTCCAACTTGTGATTCATCCAGCCCAGGATTTCACATGATATACTCTACATAGACATTAAATAAGTAGAGTGACAATATATATCCTTGACATACGCCTTTTCCAATTTTGAACCAGTCTGTTGTTCCATGTAAGGTTGCTTTTTGTTCCCCATGCAGGTTTCTCAGGAGACATGTCAGGTGGTCTGGTATTCTCAGCTCTTTAAGAATTTTCCCACAGTTCGTTGTGATCCACGCAGTCAAAGGCTTTAGTGTAGCCGATGAAGTAGACAGATGTTTTTCTGGAATTCCCTTCCTTTTTCTATGATACAGCAGATGTTGGCAATTTGATCTCTGGTTCCTCTGCCTTTTCTAAATCCAGCTTGTACATCCAGAATTTCTCAGTTCATGGACTGTTAAAGCCTATCTTGAAGGATTTTGAGTATTACCTTGGTAGCATGTGAAATGAGCGCAATTGTGTGGTCGTTTGAACATTATCTGGCATTGCCCTTCTTTGAACTGGAATGAAAATTGACCTTTTCCAGTCCTGTGACCACTGCTGAGTTTTCCAAATTAACTGACATACTGAGTACAGCACTTTAACAGCATCAGCTTTTAGGGTTTGAAATAGCTCAGCTGAAAGTTCATCACTTCCACTAGCTTCATTCGTAGTAATGCTTCCTAAGGCCCACTTGACTTCATACTCCCGGATGTCTAGCTCTAAGTGAGTGACCACACCATCGTGATTTTTGTACAGTTCTTCTGTGTATTCTTGCCACCTCTCAATATCTCCTGCTTCTGTTAGGGCCATACAGTTTCTATACTTTATTGTGCCCATCTTTGCATGAAATGTTTCCTTGGTATCTCTAATTTTCTTAAAAGATCTCTAGTCTTTCCCATTCTATTGTTTTCCTCTACTTCTTGAATTGCTCACTTAAGAAGGCTTTCTCATCTCTCCTTGTAATCATAGAAGAAAACTGGGGCCCGCCCAGAAAACTGGGAGTCCTGGAAGCCAAGTGAATGGATACACACTTCTAGAAGAAGTTCCATCACTAGGGAGAATGCTGCTTATTGGCCAAGAGGAAGACTGAGAATTGACACTGGGTTTAGCTATCTAAAGGCTAAATAGATGTTTGAAACAATAACCAAGACCAAGAAGTCTAATATCAATGATGGGTATAGGCCCTTCCTAGACAGACGCTAACTGTGAATATTTTGGTCTCGGAGGGTTTTTTGTTGTTCAGTTGCTAAGTCCTGTCTGACTTTTTGTGACCCCATGGACTGTAACCACCAGGCTCTTCTGTCTATGCGATCATCCAGGGAAGAATACTGGAGTGGGTTTCCACCCCTTCTTCAGGGCATCTTCCCAACCCAGGGATCGAACTCAGGTCTCCTCCATTGCAGGTGGACTCTTTACCACTGTGCCACTGAGGAAGCCCTGGAGGATTCTTTAAGAAGCTCTAAAACCTGGCTCTTCAAAGTGTGGTCCACAGACCAGCAGAACGGGGATCACCTGGGAGCCTACTAGAAATGCAGAATCTCAGACACCACCCACATCTGCTGGGTCAGAATTTGCTCTAGAATGAGATTTCTGACCCAATCTGTCTGGCAGAGTCTGAGACACACAGCTATAAAACACCTGGACCAGGATTCCTAACACTCACTGTGGTGGTGCTGATGGCATGAGGACCCTCCTGACACTGTGCTTCTGCAGCTAGTATCAGAGCCGGGAGCGCCTGCAATTCACATTATGGCTGAGGCTTTGCACTCTTAGCTTTTTAGCAAATAAGGTAAAATGCCCTTTCCTGGTTCTCCTCATCAGAACTCACCATGGATTTGTCTGCCTCAGCTCACAGAATTCACTAAGGGTTATCTACTTTCATGGATGCTGCCTTGCAGGTAACCCCTCTCCATTAGGCTTTGAGTTGGCAAGCATTCTGCTGACTTTCAAACTTCATGCCTGCAGTTACGTTGAGGTGCCTTGTCACCTGATCCCTTCCTCCTGTAAGGCCCCTGGTCCTCTGCCTTCAGACACTTGTGCCCTAAGAGGGGGTAGATCTAGTTTGGTCCATGGATTGTTAGTCACACACAATGTCCTTATGAAGGGTTCCATAAAGAAATACATTTTTTTTTTTTTTTTTGTATTTGAGGAATACCGAGTGCCCACTCTAAAAGAATCAAAACTCACATTGAAAGGCTCTGAGAAGATCTGAACTTAGAATTTAAGGAAGCCCTCCCCCGTGCAGTATCTAGTGCTCATCAGGGCCTTTACATCCTGGGCAGCTAAATGTTCTAGGAAACAATGAAGTAGTAACATGTTTACCTTTAGAAAATTCCTGTCTTCATCTTCTTACTTACTGTTTGTAGGACCAGGAAAAGGGAGAAAGAGCAACTAAATAACTCAAGCTGAATCTCCACACTGTGGCAACTTATAACATTAACTGTTTCACAGTTTAAATGAAGACTCACTGTTTTATTAGAGCTAGTATCACCTAAGAAGTTTCTCTGAATCTGCTGCTTTAGATGAATATAAAATACATACAGAGCAAAATCAAGGAAGAGATTTTAAATTAGAACTAGTTTAAGCTATTTTTAAAATGTAAACAAGCACTTAGTTTGGGGTACCGCACTATGTGTAAATAAGCTCATTTTTACTGTAGTAATGACGTATACTTTAGTAAAGTTTCAAGAATGTTATGTGAGAATTTAAATTTCTGAATGTGAATATATATTTGCATTAACTAGAGTGATTATACATGTTAATCCAAAGTGAAGAATAAAGAACATTTGTTTAGCTAAAATATGTTTATTATATTCAAGCTACCATCCAAAAGGCTCCCATTTTTACATATAAATAAATCCAGAATTTAAAGATTATATAAAACAACATTAAAGTCTGACTTATTTTTTTTTTCTTTCTTTTTTCCATCTCAGTTTTGGTTTGAATTACTCTTTCTCTCAGTGCTATTTATTTTATTTTTAATTTTTGAAAGAACATGTGACATGAGATCTACCTTCTTAAAATGTTAAGTGTATAAGATATTATTGTTGACTCTAGTTACAAGGTTGTACACAGATCTCTAGAGCTCATGCATCTTCTTCCTTGACTGAAATTTCATGCCCTTTGATTAGTAAGTCTCCATTCCCCCCTCTTTTCAGCCTCTGGCAACCACAGACCGCTCTTCGACTCTGTGAATCCCACTATTTTAGTTCCCTCATAAGTGGAACCGTGCTATATCTATCTTCCCATGATGGATTCATCTCACTTAGTGTAATGCCCTCACGGTTCTTCTGTGCTGCTGCATGTTGTATTACCTTATTGTTTTAGGGTGAAATAATATTCCATTTCATGTATATATTACATTTTCTTCATTCACTGATTCATTGATGGACACAGGTTATTTCCATATCTTGGCTATTGTGAATAGTGCTGCAATGAATACACAAGTGCTAGTATCTCTTTGAGATTCCGATTTCAATTCCTTTGGATAAATACCCAGAACTGGGGCTGCTGGATCATATGGCAGTTCTATTTTTAATTTTTTGAGGAACTTCCATACTGCTTTTCATAGTGGCTGCCCCAATTTGCATTCCCATGAACAGTATGCATGCTTTGTAATTTTTTACTGAAGGCTGATGTTTTGTATGTGGGCACATATTATTATAAGAACCACCACAACAGCAAACTTCTAACTCAGCCCAATTCCTGAGACAAACGCAAAACCTACAGACGTAGCAGGTCTTGTCTTCTGCAAGGGCTATAGGTTTTGTATTTGTCTCAGGAATTGGGCTGGGTGTTGTGACGGTTCTTATCAGTGCACCATTACAACTTCTGTGACCCTGACTGTGGATGTGTGAATTTCCCACAAGCTCCTGTCCCGTATCCAGGTGGGACACTGTCTTCTCTTCACACATATCCCTGCCCTTTCCAGGGATGGGCTTCTCTTTCACTCTGTCCGCTTCTGCAGTGCAGTTTCCAAGGGTGTCCGTCAGTGAGTGCCTTTTGTGGTTTTGGTGCCCTCACCCTTCAGATTTTAAGGCTTTTGCTCCTCAGGGGAACTTGATCTCAGTGATTCTATTCCTCTGTCATCTGCAGTGTGATTACACAGGAGATCTTCGGCACTTACAATTTGCCCACTCACAGCCATTGCCGTCTCTGAGCTTTCTAAAGAGATTCAATAAATGCAAGCATTTGATTGCATATTCCTTCTTTCCCCCAAGTCTGGTAGTATATGTTGACTTAACAGAAAAACATGTTAGTGTGACTGCTCAAGAATAATGTTTTTAATTAACAGGAAGCAAATTGCCCAGGACTCATAAGTCCAGTTTGTATGCTTATCAAATTTAATCAAAACTTCCCAACTGTACCAGCTCCTATTACAGAATTAGACTGAAATTCTCCTGAGAAAATATTCTTCTTGCAAGGTTGCAATATTATTTTTGTTTCATTTTCTCTACAGGCCAATCCAGAAATAGTATATAATGCAATAATAATCTATTCTGTAAAATTTCTTAAATCCACTTTCCAGCCTTAGTCTCCTTGGCTCACCCTGAATAGTTAGGGCCAGTCTTTGTAGATGTAAAACACACACACACACACACACACACACTTGCTTGTATGCACACCTGTTTGTACTTTGAGGAACATGCCCTACTTAAGGCCAGTTAGCTCCAGTACAGCTTCACATCCCCGAACCTTATTGTATTGTATTATATTGTATTGTAATCAGCTTCCTCCTCTTTAGCAGAGCTATACTGTAACTAACCTTAAACCAGGCATCCTACGTTCTACTAATCTCCAGCAGAAGCACACCTTTTTTTTGTTCCATTTATTTTTATTAGTTGGAGGCTAATTACTTTACAACATTGCAGTGGTTTTTGTCATACATTGAAATGAATTAGCCATGGATTTACATGTATTCCCCATCCCGGTCCCCCCTCCCACCTCCCTCTCCGCCCTATCCCTCTGAGTCTTCCCAGTGCACCAAGTCTGAGCACTTGTCTCATGCATCCAACCTGGGCTGGTGATCTGTTTCACCCTAGATAGTATACATGTTTCGATGCTGTTCTCTTGAAACATCCCACCCTCGCCTTCTCCCACAGAGTCCACAAGTCTGTTCTATACATCTGAGTCTCTTTTTCTGTTTTGCATATAGGGTTATCGTTACCATCTTTCTAAATTCCATATATATGTGTTAGTATACTGTAATGGTCTTTATCTTTCTGGCTTACTTCGCTCGGTATAATGGGCTCCAGTTTCATCCATCTCATTAGAACTGATTCAAATGAATTCTTTTTAATGGCTGAGTAATATTCCATGGTGTATATGTACCACAGCTTCCTCATCCATTCATCTGCTGATGGGCATCTAGGTTGCTTCCATGTCCTGGCTATTATAAACAGTGCTGCGATGAACATTTGGGTGCACGTGTCTCTTTCAGATCTGGTTTCCTCGGTGTGTATGCCCAGAAGTGGGATTGCTGGGTCATATGGCAGTTCTATTTCCAGCTTTTTAAGAAATCTCCACACTGTTTTCCATAGCGGCTGTACTAGTTTGCATTCCCACCAACAGTGTAAGAGGGTTCCCTTTTCTCCACACTCTCTCCAGCATTTATTGCTTGTAGACTTTTGGATAGCAGCCATCCTGACTGGCGTGTAATGGTACCTCATTGTGGTTTTGATTTGCATTTCTCTGATAATGAGTGATGTTGAGCATCTTTTCATGTGTTTTTGTGCCATCTGTATTTCTTCCTAGGAGAAATGTCTGTTTAGTTCTTTGGCCCATTTTTTGATTGGGTCATTTATTTTTCTGGAGCTAAGCTGGAGGAGTTGCTTGTATATTGTTGAGATTAATCCTTTGTCTGTTGAGAAGTACACCTTTAAAATATTTTGATCACACAATACCTTGCTTAATCTGTTGTTTCTTTCCATAGACCAAATAAACGGAAATGAAGAATAAGTAATTAACAGATGACCAGATCACTTCTGTAGCTTCCCCTTCAGTAATCTCACAAACAAACCGTGTCAACAAACTGTGAGAACAAGATAGCATCTAAAGAAAGATCACAAGAAGTCAACAAGCTTGCACACACTGTGGGATGGTGATGATTCTGATCCCCATTTCAATGATTAACTGAGATTACTTCCCTTTTCATTTAAAAACTTTCATGGCTGAGCAGGATCTTCCAAGTTGGTTTTGAGAGACACTGTATCTGCCTTCTCCCCAGATTGCAGGCTTTCTGATTAAATGGAACATTATCCATTTTTACCAACACGTGCCTCTCAAGGATTAGTTTTTAAGCAGTGAGCAGCTAGAGCTGAGTTTGGTAACATTATGGTCAATGCTTAGACTGATGAGCTCAGTTGTGATATCAGTTCTAGTCTTCCACTGAGGCCCACATCTCAGATTATGTTTTCTTTGACGTGGTTGGGAAGAGATTAGTGAGGACTTCTCTAGGCTTCTATGGCACCAGAGCAAGTCTCTGGGAGGCAGGAACCACCTGACACTGTGCTTGTTTTTTGAGGTGAAAAGGAGGGACAGGTACAATACCAAAAACATATTGCTTTAGTGGCCTGTCTACTTTCAGTTGCATCTGAAACTTGGGTTTAGGTTCTTCAGGAGTAAGGAGTGGTCACAGCTGCCCCTGGTTATGAAAGGCACTCTCCCAAATGCCCTCTGAATGTCTTGCTGGCATGATCCTAGATTCCCTGCGTGGCTAGTCTCTCCTCAAGTTATTCAGGACCTTGAATTGCTGCCAAATTTTAAAGCAAATTGCATCCTAGCAAATTACTCAGCTTCTCCATGCTCAGTTCTCTGTATAATGGGGTTAAGAGTTCCTGACTCACATGGTTGTTAAGAGAACTGAACACAGAGCACTTAGAGTGGGGTCTGGCCCATAGCAAGCTCACAGTAACTATCATTTCTGCAGCCGCTACAACAACTGTTGTTACTACTGGTGCTTCTCATCACAAAGACCCTCAACAATTTTTTCCTGTACCTAAAATTCAACACAAACCCCTGGTTAAGGCTGTGAGGTCTGTGCCAGCTGCCTCGTCTCTCCACCAGCTCACGTCTGTCCTGCCCTCCACGGCGGCCCACCTCCGTCCGTCCTTCGCCCCCTGTGCCCGTCGGTGAGCCATGGTCTGCCAGCCCCACACCTGCCCTCCCCACGGCTCTCAGTGCTGAGCTGGGTCCCGGCTCACAGGCCTGCCTGCCCGCTGCTCCCAGAGCCTGACCATCAGGGTGCTGGTTGGAAGGCATGTGGGCTGGGGGACTGCAGTGCTCCTGCTTCCTATTACTGTTAGCGATGCCTGGAGAAAAGGCCCTTCACTGTGTCTGCAGCAGCTGAGCCAGCATCTAACCATTCTGGTGCTTCCAGAACCAGCCTCAAGGCATGTGATCAAAGACCTAGTCAGCAGAACATATGAGGGCACCGTCCTCAGGGCTCTGGCCTCACCCCCACCTGCCTCTTTTCTGTGCAGCAGACGGCTACTTATACTGTGTGGCTTCTGCATCCTGGTTACATCCTAAGGTTACATCCTAAGGGCTATAAGATCCTTGTGTTTCCCAGATGAGGCCTTTGTTTATGGCAGCCCCTTGGCTCTGAGGGTTTTCCCCTCTCTCCTACCCTCTCCCACCTCTGCTCCAGGACTGGTTGCTGAGTCATCCTTCGGGTATTGGCTTTAAAGCCTTCCCTGGTCTCTTCATCTGAAAGATTCTCACTTCTTTGTACTTAGTGTATCCTTCACTAGTTTAATTCCTATTATTTCTCCAACTTAATAACTAGTATTTGCATTCAGATTAAGGTTTATAAGGGCAGCAAAAATATTTCTTTTTCATCTTTAGCACCTCTTTAACTTCACAATCAAACAGTGCCTATAACATAGTAGGTAATCACTAGACATGTCTCCAAGGAGTAGGTGCATTCCTATCACCTTGTGACTCAGAGCTCTGAAACTCCTTTCTAGGACCTGCTGCTCGTCTTGGTAAACAAAGAACAAACTGAACTGCATTTGTTGTGAATGTTACTTTCTCTGGGCAATTGAAATGCAAAGCTTTCTGCTCACTAAATATTAAGAATAAACCTTACAAAATTACATGGCATTGTTAAAATGATCTTTCAGGGAATCTACAGAGGTAATTTTTTTCCTTTTGCACTTTACAAAATAAGATTAATATCAGTAAAACAGTTAATGTCCCACATTATATCAATCAGTTTTGACAAGCACAGCCACCAGGGTACCCAGAAAACTGCATTATGCTGAACCATGTTTCTTATCACGGTCCCACTGTGCCCTGGGTGTCTCTGTTAGCAGCATGAAGTTAGAGAAAGAGATTTTTGTTTTTCACTTTATTCTTTTAATCAAAGGATAATTGTTTTACAGAATTTTGTGGGTTTTAATCATACATCAGCAAGAATCAGCCATAGATAAACCCATGTCCTCTCCTTTCTGAACAACTCCCTCCCCACCCTTCTAGATTGCCAGAGCCCCAGCTTGGGTTCCCTAAGCCTTCTAGATTGCCACAGAGCCCCTGTTTGGGTTTCCTAAGTCTTACAGCAAATAGGGAAGGATATTTTAATCCATGGCTTCAGTGTAGATGAATGTGTCTGTGCTCTTGAGCATTTCCTGAGAGAACTTCCCTTTGTAATATTTGCCTTCATTATGAAGTCTGGCCTCACAAATGACAAATCTGATTTTCATCTTATAACATTGCTCATCTCCTGTTAGGCTATTTTATGTAAACCACATTGCAGCCACCCACTCTGAGAGACAACTAAGTGTGGGAGATGGTGGAGTCAACCAAACATGCAGAATGGCCATCCGAAACTGTTTCTCACACTAGGGAAGACGCTGCGAACAGCCTGAGTTGTCAGTAACGCTCGCCTTCGTCCAGTGGGGTGGAGGGAGACAGCCCAACAATCTAGTTTCCTTATCTGTAAGAGGCTGGGCACCTACGACTTACCTTAGAGTTCTCTTCTCCACACACCTTTCCATTTCTCCTTTTTTGATCCTTTCATCCTAGGATATCTCAACAAATCTCATTTGTTTGATGGTTCAAATACCCCTCAAATGTTAATTACTCTCAAACATATATTTCTAATCCTACAGTTTGTCTCTTCCTTTCTGGTTCTTCTCTTTCCTAGAGTGTGGCCAGTGCCCTGTTCTCTCCTCCAAGGATCCACCTGAGATGCACCCGCTCTGTGGCACTCACATCATCTCCCTGTGTGGATCACAGCACCTCACTTGTCACCCCATGTGTTATTCATTCTACTCTGCCTTATGTGTGATGGGTCATTAAGGCAGGTCCCCACACATTTCCAGGTTTTCTTATCTCTTGACCCAGGACTAGGACTGATTTTCCTTGGTTCATTAGAGATTGGGACAGCCAATAAAAGGCTTCATTTCTGATGGGGGACACCCACGGACTCTGTACAGCACTAGCTACACTTCAGATGATGGTTGCACTGTCAACTGGGAGATTTATGAACACCTGAGTTCCCACCAACCAGAGCTGGACAGGAAGCATTTGCAAAATACAAACTTTGTTGCTTTAATCAACTAGTATTTAAAGGTTGCTTATTACCTCAAAACATCATGGCCTATCCTGTATTAAACTCATTTATGTAAATGACCTTCACCTGTTCCAAAGTCCATATGATGTATATATATATCTATATATATATATATAGATATATGGCTTTATCGGGTCTTAATTGTGACGGACAGGATCTTTTTGAGGCAGTACATGGCTTTATTTATGCTGTGTGGGCTTAGTTTCTTCACAGCATGTGGGATCTTAGTTCCCTGACTAAGTTAGGGTTCCTCGATCCAACCCATGTCCACTGTATTGTAAGTCAGACTCTCCACCACTGAGCCACCGGGAAATCCCAAGTTCATATAATTTAAGTGTAGAGCATACTCTACACTTATTTTTTAAATTAATTACTTTTGTCATTAAAGGATAATTGCTTTACAGATTTTTTTTTGGTTTCTGCCAAATGTCAACATCAATCAGCCATAGATATACATCTGTTCCCTCCCTCTTGAATCCCCCTCCCACCTCCCTCTCCATCCCACCTCTCTAAGTTGTTACAGAGCCTCTGTTTGAGCTCCCTCAGGCATACACCAAACTCCCATTGCCTATGTATTCTACATATGGTAATGTAAGTTTCCATATTACTCTCATCTCACACGCTAGCAAAGTAACGCTCAAAGTTCTCCAAGCCAGGCTTCAACAGTACGTGAACCGTGAACTTCCACATGGTCAAACTGGATTTAGAAAAGACAGAGGAACCAGAGATCAAATTGCAAACATCCACTGGATCATTGAAAAAGCAAGAGAGTTCCAGAAAAACATCTACATATGCTTTATTGACTATGCCAAAGTCTTTGACTGTGTGGATCACAACAAACTGTGGAAAATTCTGAAAGAGGTGGGAATACAAGACTATCTGACCTGCCTCCTCAGAAATGAGTATGCAGGTCAGGAAGCAACAGTTAGAACTGGACATGGAACAACAGACTGGTTCCAAGTCAAGAAAGGAGTACACCAAGGCTGTATATTGTCACCCTGCTAATTTAACTTATATGCAGAGTACATCATGTGAAACGCTGGGCTGAATGAAGCACAAGCTGAAATCAAGATTGCAGGGAGAAATATCAATAACCTCAGATATGCAGATGACACCACCCTTATGGCAGAAAGTGAAGATGAACTAAAGAGGCTCTTGACGAAAGTGAAAGAGGAGAGTGAAAAAGTTGGCTTAAAACTCAACATTCAGAAAACTAAGATCATAACATCTGGTCCCATCAGTTCAGTTCAGTTCAGTCACTCAGTCATGTCTGACTCTTTGCGACCCCATGAACCGCAGCATGCCAGGCCTTCCTGTCCATCACCAGCTGCCAGAGTCCACCCAAACCCATGTCCATTGAGTTGGTGATGCCATCCAACCATCTCGTCCTCTGTCGTCCCCTTCTCCTCCTGCCCTCAATCTTTCCCAGCATCAGGGTCTTTTCCAATGAGTCAGCTCTTCGTATCAGGTGGCCAAAGTATTCGAGTTTCAGCTTCAGCATCAGTCCTTCCAATGAACACCCAGGACTGATCTCCTTCAGGATGGACTGGTTGGATCTCCTTGCAGTCCAAGGAACTCTCAAGAGTCTTCTCCAACACCACAGTTCAAAAGCATCAATTCTTAGGTGCTCAGCTTTCTTTATCGTCCAACTCACTCATCCATACATGACCACTGGAAAAACCATAACCTTGACTAGATGGACCTTTGTTGGCAAAGTAATGTCTCTGCTTTTTAATATGCTATCTAGGTCGGTCATAACTTTCCTTCCAAGGAGTAAGTGTCTTTTAATTTCATGGCTGCAATCACCATCTGCAGTGATTTTGGAGCCCAGAAAAATAAAGTCAGCCACTGTTTCCACTGTTTCCCCATCTATTTGCCATGAAGTGATGGGACCGGATGCCATGAACTTAGTTTTCTATATGTTGAGCTTTAAGCCAATGTTTTCACTCTCCTCTTTCACTTTCATCAAGAGGTTCTTTAATTCTTCTTCACTTTCTGCCATAAGGGTGGTGTCATTTGCATATCTGAGGTCCCATCACTTCATGGCAAATAGATGGGGAAACAAGGGAAACAGTGACAGACTTTATATTGGATGTTCTGAAATCACTGCAGATGGTAACTACAGCCATGAAATTAAAAGATGTTTGCTCCTTGGAAGAAAAGCTATGACAAACCTAGACAGCATATTAAAAAGCAGAGACATTGGCAATTTAAAGATGGCAGAGGAGTAGATGGATGTGGACTACATCTCTCTCCACAGATACATCAGGAATACACTTTCAGACACAGAAGTGCATGCACAACAGCAGGTGAGAGCAGACAGGAGGACCTGACCAGCAGAAAAGAATGTATAGACCCATGGTAAACTCGGTAGGATGAAGGAACTAGGGGAAAAAACAGGCGTGTTAGTAGGACTGGACCTGCCCTTGGCAGGTGGGGGAACAGAAGCAGGGGTCCGATGCCCACATCGGGGCAACTGTATGAGTCAGAGGAGAAACATTTAAGGCAGAGAGTGAAACAGCTGATCTGTGGCAGCATAAATGGAATGAGAATCAGACAGTCCTTGCCGCAGCTATACATATGCCGGGCAGGAACGCAGGTCTCTTGGAAGGGACAGCGACTGGCAGCTGGAGTTGAGGGATTGTGCAGCAATCCCAGGGCGAGGGCTGCTGTTGACCGTGGAGAGATGGATTGAGGGGATGTGAGGGAGGAGATTGTAGTGGGAAATGCCTGTGGAGGAAAACCAGGCAGCCACAGAAGCAAGGTGACACCGGTGAGTCACACGTAGGGGGTGGAGTCATCACCATAGCCTCTCTCTCCCCACACGCCAGCATGGGCAGCTGAACAATAGAGAGGCTGGCCCACCAAACGCCTGACACATTGAACTACAGAGTAGGACCCCGGTCAGCGGGGCGCCTCTCTATGTGCCTGATGCGCCGAAGTACAGAGTAGGACCCCACCCAAGTTGCCCTTTTAAGTAACTGATGAGCTGAACTACAGAGTAGGACCCCACCCGAGGGGATCTCTCTAAGTGCCTGAATGGGCAGAGTAATGGAGAAAGACTGGCCAAAGAGGCCTTCCAATCGCCAGCTACAAGAGGCTTGAGAAAAGACTCTGATTGGGCCGTAACTCCTTTAGTGGAGGCAGTCTGTGTCCCTACACACTTGGTGCCGCCTGGGTCCCCGAAAGCCAAGCAGCTGCACCACCTTCATGTTCAAGCCTCACTTGGGCAGAGCTGCCACAGGCAAAAAAAAAAAAAAAAAAGTGTTTATGTGCACAGGGTCGCTTCAGTCCTGTCTGACTCTTTGCTACGCTGTAGACTGTGGCATGCCAGGCTTCTCTGTCAGGGAGGGGCTTCTCCAGGCAAGAATACTGGAGCATGCTGGGCAATACTTGTCGCCATACCCTTCTAGATCACTATATTTCCTGCTGCCCTAGCCGCCAACTCCCCTGGGCACCTGGTGCTGCCCAAACCCCTGCAACCCAAGCAACTGCACCACCTCCATACCTGGCCCTCACAGGGGCAAACCTAAGTCCTCCAGGGCAGCCTCAGCACAATTCACCCAGTGAACAATTCACATGTCAAGGTGGAGATAAAACCACAGTTGAAACCCAGGGGCAGTGTGGCTAAGGAAGAAGTCCCAAAACCTTCCCACCGACTGTGCAAACTTCAGATTAAATCCACATGATCAACTAGGCAGACTCTGGGTCTGTGGAACATGTAAAACGTTATTGAGAGCTCCCACAAAAGAAAACACAGTAGTTCTGATAGCTGTGGACACTGGAGGCAAGGACGCACAGGAGTAGGACCAGATTAGAATCTGAGCTGCCCCAAGGCAGGTCCAGAGATCAGCACAGTGTTGGAGGGCATCCTAGAGAGGGGAGGTGGACTATGACTCCCAGTGAGGGATAGGACTCTGACAGCAGTGACTCAAGAAAAACATTTATTATTCCTATGTTTTGACTTGTTCTGTAGATTCTTTGGATTTTTTTTCCTTTTTTCTTTCCTTTTTCCACCCCTTTTGTTGTAGTTGTCAATCTTATTGCTACTATGAAAACTAATTAAGCTTTTGAGCTTTTCTTCTTTTTTTCTCAGTCATATATATATATATGTATATATATATATATATATATATTATTGTAGTTATAAACCTCTGTCTCTACAATGGGCTTTTGCAGTTATGTAGACTTTTCCTTTTTTTTTTTTTTTTTTGCCCCCTCTCTTTCTTTTTTTTAATTTAATTTTTAAAACCTATTATTATTTTTTCTACATTTATTCCTTTGTTTCACTTCCTACTGTTTTTTCCCCATGAAGTTTAAATTTAATGTATACAAATCTTCTTCCTCTACCTCTATTTAACTTTGCACATCTGTTCTTTCTTTCTTTTCTTTCTTTCATTTCCTCTCAACATATTTGTTAGTTTTGTTTTCATTGCTTTATTCTGCAATTGGCATCTTGCTTTAGTTTTGTTTTCCAGTTTGTGCTTTAGTTACTTTTGTTCTTAACTGGTAAATATAATTTTTAATTTCCTTTGTTTGCCAGGTTAATCTGCTGTATTTTAGTTGGACTGCTTTGACTTTAATTTTGTGTATACATATATGTGTATATTCCATTATTTTAATTATTATTTCCCTGATTTTGTAACTGCCATATGTCTGGGGTTCATCTTTTGTTTCTTGCTTTTGGGCATTTGTTTTAAGCTCACTTAATGCCACAACAAATCACTGGTGGAATGCTTTGTTCCTGACCAAAGATCGAGCCCTGAGACTTTGGAGTGAGAGCACTGACTCCAAGACCCTAGACTACCAGAGAACTAACCGCAAGGAGTGTCAGATAGTGTGAACTCACAGAAAGGAAACCATTTGAATAGAAGACCTGGCATCACCCAACCATCAGTAGCACCCTGTGCAGAACACCTCATATAAACAACAAACAGAAAAAATTATAAACTGAATCATCAGCAGACAGGATTACCACCTGATTCAGCCTTGCTCATCTGAGGAAAAACAAACAAATAAAAACTCAACACAAATTTCACCCTATACAAAGCTTATACAAACCGCTGGACCAACCTAAGGAACACAGAAACCAAAAGGAAGAAAGAAATCAATCTTGAAGCCTAGGAAAAGGAGACCTCAAGCACAATAAGATTAAAATAATAATAATAATAATGAAAAGGCAGAGAAATACTACACAAATGAAGGAACAAATTAGAAACACAGAAGTCCAACTAAATGAAGAGGAAATAGGCAAACTACCTGAAAAAGAATTCAGAATAATGATAGTAAAGATGATCAAAAGCCTTGAAAACAGAATGGGGAAGATGCAAGAATGAATTATCAAAGACCTAGGAGAATTAAAGGAATAAACGTACAGATACAAACAACACAATTACTGAAATTAAAAATACTCTAGAAGGAATCAATAGCAGAATATCTGAAGCAGAAAAACGAATCAGTGAGCTGGAAGATAAAATGGTGGAAATAACTTCTGAAGAGAAGAATAAAGAAAAAAGAATTAAAAGAACTGAGGATAGTCTCAGAGACCTCTGGGACAATATCAAACGCACCAACATTCAAATTATAGGGGTCCCAGATGAAGAAGAGAAACAGAAAGAGTGTAAGAAAATTTTTGAAAAGATTATAGCTGAAAATTTCCCCAACATGAAAAAGGAAATAGTCAACTAAATCCAACAGACACAAAGAGTCCTATACAGGATAAATCCAAGGAGGAAACATACCAAGACACATACTAATCAAAAGACAATCACTAAACACAAGGAAAAAATATTAAAAACAGCAAGGGAAAAACAACAAGTAACATACAAGGGAAACCCCATGTGTTTCACCACTGATCTTCACACACTGATCTTTAAGCAGAAACTGAAACTTTCTGCAGGCCAGAAAGGAATAGCAGGATAAATTTAAAGTACTGAAAGGGAAAAAAAATCTACAACTAAGATTACTGTACCCAACAAGGAGATCATTCAAAATTGATGGAAAAATATAAAGCTTTCCAGACAAGCAAAAGAAAAGAGAATTCAGTATCATGAAACCATCTTTAAAACAAATGTTAAAGGGACTTATATAGTCAAGAAATACAAGATAAGAAAAAAGATCTACAAAATCAACCCCAAATAATTAAGAAAATATCAATAGGAACACATATATCAATAAATACTTCAAATAAAAAATGGATTAAATGCTCCAACCAAAAGACACATACTGGATGAATGGATACAAAAATAAAACCTATATACATGCTCTCTACAAAAAACCCACTTCAGACCTAAAGACACATATAGACTGTAAGTGAGAAGATAGGAAAATATATTCCATGCAAATGGGAATCAAAAGAAAGCTGGAGTGGCAATCCTCATATCAGATAAAATAGACCTTAAAGTAAAGAATATCACAAGAGACAAGGAAAGACACTACATAATGATCAAGGGATCAAAGAAGAAGACATCACAATTGTAAATATCTATGCACCAGACATAGGAGCACCTCAATACATAAGACAAATACTAATAGACATAAAAGGAGAAATCAACAGTAACACAATAATAGTAGGAGACTTTAACACTCCACTCACACCAATGGACAGATCACCAAAACAGAAAACTGATAAGGAAACACAAGTCTTAAATGGTACATTAGGTGAGATGGATCTCATTGGTATCTTCATGATATTCCATCCAAATGCAGAATACACATTCTTCTCAAGTGCACACACATTCTCCAGGATAGATCACATCTTGGGTCACAAATCAAACCTCAGTAAGTTTAAAAAATGAAATAATATCAGGCATCTTCTCCAACCACAATACTATGAGACTAGATATCAATTAAAAGAAAAAAAAAAACTGCAGGAAGCACAACATATGGAGACTAAACAGCATTTTTCTAAATAACCAACATGTTACTAAAGAAATGAAAAGGGAAATCAAAAAAATTTTCTAGAAACGAATGACAATGAAAACACAACAACCCAAAACCTATGGCATGAAGCAAAAGCAGTTCTAAGAGGAAAGTTTATAGCAATACAATCCTACCTCAAGAAACAAGAAAAGCAAAGAATAGACAACCTAATTTTACACATAAAACAACTGAAAAAAGAACAACAACAACAAAACAACCCCAAAATTAGTAGAAGGAAAGAAATCATAAAGATCTGAGCAGAAATAAATGAAAATGACATGAATGAAGCAATAGTCAACATTAATAAAATTAAAAACTGGTTCTTTGAGAACATAAACAAAATTGAAAAATCTTTAGTCAGACTCATCAAGGAAAAGAGAGAAGAATCAAATCAACAAAATTAGAAATTAAAAAGGAAAGGTTACTCATTCTATGAGGCTACCATCACACTAATACCAAAACCAGACAAAAATGCCACAAAAAAGAAAACTACAGGCCAATATCACTGATGAACATAGATGCAAAAATCCTCAAAAAAAAAAAAATCTAGCAAACAGAATCCAGCAACATATTAAAAAGATCATACATCATGACCAAGTGGGCTTTATCCCAGGGATGCAAGGATTCTTCAATATTCACAAGTCAACCAATGAGACAGACCACATTAACAAATTGAAAGATAAAAACTGTATGATTATTTCAATAGATGCAGAGAAAGCCTTTGACAAAATTCAACACCCATTTATGATAAAAACCCTCAAGAAAACAGGCCTAGAAGGAACATACCTCAACATAATAAAAGCCATATATGATGAACCCACAGCAAACATTATCCTCAACGGCGAAAAATTGAAAGCATTTCCCCTAAAGTCAGGAACAAGGTAAGGGTGCCCACTCTCACCACTACTGTTCAACATAGTTTTGGAGGTTTTAGCCACAGCAGTCAGAGAAGAAAAAGAAATAAAAGGAATCCAGATTGGAAAATAAGATGTAAAACTCTCACTGTTTGTAGATGACATAATCCTCTACATAGAAAACCCTAAGACTCCACCAGAAAATTACTAGAGCTAATCAATGAATATAGTAAAGTTTCAGGATATAAAATTAACACACAGATATCCCTTGCATTCCTATACACTAACAATGAGAAAACAGAAAGAGAAATTAAGGAAACAATATCATTCACCATTGCAATGAAAACAATAAAATACCTAGGAACAAATCTACCTAAAGAAACAAAAGACCTATATATAGCAAACTATAAAACACTGATGAAAGAAACCAAAGATGGCACAAATAGGTGGAGAAATATACCATGTTCATGGATCAGAAGAATCAGTATAGTGAAAATGAATATACCACTCAAAGCAATCTATAGATTCAGTGAAATCCCTATCAAGCTATCAACGGTATTTTTCAGAGAACTAACTAGAACAAATAATTTCACAATTTGTATGGAAATACAAAAAACATCCAATAGTCAAAGAATGGAACTGGAGGAATCAACTCGCCTGACTTCAGACTATACTACAAAGCTACAGTCATCTAGACAGTATTTACTGGCACAAAGACAGATATATAGATCAATGGAACAAAATAGAAAGCCCAGAGATAAATCCATACACCTATGGACACCTTGTCTTGAACAAAGGGGGCAAGAATATATAATGGAGAAAAGACAATCTCTTTAACAAGTGGTGCTGGGAAAACTGGTCAACCACTTGTAAAAGAAAGAAATTAGACAACTTTTTAACATCATACACAAAACAAACTCAAAACAGATTAAAAATCTAAATGTAAGACCAGAAACTATAAAACTCCTAGAGGAGAACATAGGCAAAACACTCTGTCACATAAATCACAGCAACGTGCTCTATGACCCATCTCCCAGAGTAATGGAAATAAAAGCAAAAATAAGCAAATGGAACTTAATTAAGCTTAAAAGTTTTTGTACAATGAAGGAAACAATAAGCAAGGTGAAAAGACAGCCTTCCGAATGGGAGAAAATAAAAGCAAATGAAGCAACTGACAAAGAATTAATATCAAAAGTATATAAGCAGCTCATGCAGGTCAATACCAGAAAAATTAACAACCCAATCAAAAAATGGGCCAAAGAACTAAACAGACACTTCTCCAAAGAAGACACACAGATGCCTAACAAACACAAGAAAAGATGCTCAACATCACTCATTATCAGAGAAATGCACATGAAAACCACAATGAGGTACCATCTCATGATGATCAGAATGGCTGCTATCAAAGATTCTACAAACAATAAATGCTGGAGGGGGTGTAGAGAAAAGGGAACCCTCTTACACTGTTGGTGGGAATGCAAACTAGCACAGCCACTATGGAGAACAGTGGAGATTCCTTAAAAAACTGGACATAGAACTGCCATATGACCCAGAAATCCCACTGCTGATCATACACACTGAGGAAACCAGAAATGAAAGAAACACGTGTACCCCAATGTTCATCCCAGCACTGTTAATAATAGCCAGGATGTGGAAGCAACCTAGATGTCCATCGGCAGAAGAATGGATAAGAAAGCTGTGGTGTATATATACACAATGGAATATTACTTAGCCATTAAAAAGAATGGATTTGAATCAGTTTTAATGATGTGGATGAACCTTGAGCCTATTATACAGAGTGAAGTAAGTCAGAAAGAAAAACACCATTACAGTATATCAAAGCATATATATGGAATTTAGAAAGATGATAATGATGATCCTATATGCGAGACACTTAAAGAGACACAGATGTAAAGAACAGACCTTTGGACTCTGTGGGAGAAGGCAAGGGTGAGATGATTTGAGACAATAGCATTGAAACTTGTATATTACCATATGTGAAATAGATCGCCAGTCCAAGTTTGATGCATGAAACAGGGCAGTCTAAGCTGGTGCACTGGGATGACCCAGAGGGATGGGATGGGGAGGGAGGTTCAAGGGGGGTTCAGGATGGGGAACACATGTACACCCATGGCTGATTCATGTGAATGTATGGCAAAAACCACTACAATATTGTAAAGTAGTTAGCCACCAACTAAAACAAATAATTTTTTTTAAAGGAGAGGATACAACAAACAATGCAGAAATACAAAGGATTATAATAGACTATTATCAACAAAAACAAGGCTACAGAATGGATAACCTGAAAGAAATAAGACAGATTCTTAGAAAAGTTCAATCATCCAAGACTGAACCAGGAAGAAATAGAAATTATGAACAACCCAGATACAAGCACTGAAATTGAAGCTGTTATTAAAAAAAAAAAATCTCCTAGAAAACAAAAGCCCAGGACCAGAGGGCTTCACAGGAGAATTCTATCAAACATTTAGAGAAGAGCTAATGCCTATCCTTCTAAAACTCTTCCAAAAAATTGCAGATTATATGCAGACTTCAGAATATACTACAAAGCTACAGTCATCAAGACAGTATGGTGCCGGCATAAAAACATAAATATAGAGCAATAGAACAAGATAGAAAGTCCAGAAATAATCCCATGTACCCAAGGATAACTTATTTTTGACAAAGGAGGCAAGAATACACAATGGGGCAAAGACAACCTCTTCAATAAGTTGTGCTGGGAAAACTGGACAGCTACATGTAAAAGAATGAAATTAGAATACTTCCTAATGCTATACAAAAAGATAAACTCAAAATGAATTCTAGACCTAAGTGTAAGACTAGAAACTATAAAATTCTTAGAGGAAAATGTAGGCAGAACACTTTATGACATAAATCAAAGCAAGGTCCTCTATGACTCACCTCCTAGAAAATGGAAATAAAAACAAAAATAAACAAGTGCGACCTGATTAAACTCAAAAGCTTTTGCACAGCTAAGGAAACAATAAACAAGGTGAAAAGGCAACCCTCAGAATGGGAAAAGCAATAGCAAATAAAAGAACTGACAAAGGATTAATTTCCAAAATATACAAGCAGCTCATACAACTCAATACCAGAAAAACAAACAACCCAATAAAAAGGTGGGAAATAAACCTAAACAGACATTTCCCCAAAGAAGACATACAGATGGCTAACAAACACATGAAAAGATGCTCAACATCACTCATTATTAGAGACATGCAAATCAAAGCTACAATGAGATGTCACCTGACACCAGTCAGAATGTCCCCCCTCATCAAAAAGTCTACAGACAATAAATGTTAGAGAGGATGAGGAGAAAAGGGAACACTCTTACACTGTTGGTAGGAATGTAAATTGATACAGCTGCTATGGAAGACAGTTTGGAGACTCCCTAAAAAACTAGCAACAAAACCACCATATGACCCAGCAATCACACGCCTCGGCATATACCCTGAGCAAACCAAAATTGAAAAAGACAATTGCCGCACAATTTACAATAGCTAGAACATGGAAGCAACCTAGATATCCATCAACAGATGAATGAATAAAGAAGTTGTGGTACATATACACAATGCAATATTACTCAGCCATGGAAAGGAACACCTTTGAGTCAGTTCTAATGAGGTGGATGAACCTATAACCTATTATATAGAGTGAAGTAAGTTAGAAAGAGAAAGATAAATGTCATATTTTTACACACATATACAGAATCTAGAAAAATGGTCCTAAATATTTATTCACAGGGCAGCAATGGAGAAACTGACATAGAGAATAGACTTAAAGATGTGGGGAGAGGGGAGGAGAGGGTGAGATGTATGGAAACAGTAACATGGAAACTTACATTACCATATGTAAGATAGATGGTCAATAGGAATTTGCTGTATGTATGGCTCAGGAAACTCAAACAGGGGCTCTGTGTCAACCTGAAGGGGTGGGATGGGGAGGAAGATGGGAGGGGGTTCAGGAGGGAGGGGATATATATATAGATACCTATGACTGAGTCAAGTTGAGGTTTGACAGAAAAAGAAAAAACACACAAAATTTTGTAAAGCAATTATCCTTCAATAAAAAATAAATACATTTTTTTTAAAAAAGCAGAGACATTACTTTGCTGACAATGGTCCATCTAGTCAAAGCTATGGTTTTTCCAGTAGCCATGTATGCATGTTATAGACTATAACAGTCTATAGCACATCAGTCCATAACATGTTATGGACTATAAAGAAAGCTGCCACCGAAGAATGCTTTTGAACTGTGGTGTTGGAGAAGACTCTTGAGAGTTCCTTGGACTGCAAGGAAATGCAACCAATCCACCCTAAAGAAGATCAGTCTTGGGTGTTCATTGGAAGGACTGATGTTGAAGCTGAAGCTCCAATACTTTAGCCACCTGATGCAAAGAACTGACTCATTGGAAAAGACCCTGATGCTGGGAATGATTGAAGGTGGGAGGAGAAGGGAAAGATAGAGGATGAGGTGATTGGATGGCACCACCAACTCAATGGACATGAGTTTGAGCAAGGTCAGGGAATTGGTGATGGACAAGGAGGCCTGGAGTGTTGCAGTCCATGGGGATGCAAAGAGTCGGATACAACTGAGCTACTGAGCTGTTGACAGATCTAATGTGTTTTCTTTCATGGGAAAGCTCATTGTCTTTTTATATATTCCATAGATAACAGAGTCTGCCTAGTTGACCATGTCAATTTAATCTCCAGCTTCTATAGCTGGTGGGAAGGTTTTGGGTTTTCTCCCTTAGCCACACTGCCCCTGGGTTTCAACTGTGGTTTTATCTCCATCTTGACATGTGAATTGTTGACACCTTAACATGGGTGAATTGTCCTGAGGATAACCTGGAAGGCTTGTGTCTGCTTCAGTGAAGGCCAGATGACCCAAGTGCAACTTCTTAGGTCACAGGGTCCCTGGCAGTACTGGGTACTCAGGGGAGCCAGTGGCTAAGGCAGCAGGAACTATGGTGCTCTAGAAGGGCATGGCAACCAAGTCTAGTATTCTTGCCTTGAGAATCTGACAGACAGAGAGGCCTGGCAGGCCAAAGTCCACAGGGTCACATAGAATTGAACTTGACCAAAGCAACTCTGCAAGCACAGATGCAAGATTTTTTCTATCCTCTGGCAGCCCTGCCCCAGTGGGGATGATGCATGGACATGGCACTGTTGCTTGGGTCACGGGGACCCTGGCAATGCCGGCTATGCACGAGAGCTGGGGCTATTGTCACAGGGGATATGGTGCTATTAGGCTTTTTATAGTCTGTGGCAGCTCTGCCCCAGTGAGGACTGAGCATGCAGCTGGTGTAGCTGCTTGGGTTGTGGGGACCCTGGTGGTGCCAAGTGTGCATGGACACAGACTGCGTGATTCTCATTGCATTTAGACTGTCGCAGGTCAACTGCTTCACTCTCAGCCTCAAATGTTTCTCCTCTGTCCCAAACATTTGCCCCAATATTGGGGCTGGACCCTGGCTTTAGCTCCCTCACCTGCCAAGGGCAGGTTCAGTCCTACTTACTCTCCTGTTTTCCCCCCAGCTTCATTTGTCCTACCAACTTTTGCATGGTTCTATGTATTCTTTTCTGGGGATTGGGTTCTTCTGCCCATACTCAGCTGGTGCTGCAAACTCTTCTGTGTCTGAAGGTGTATTCCTGATGTATACATAGAGAGAGATGTACTCCACATCTACCTATTCCTCCTCCTTCTTGTTCCACCCCCCCTCAGCATCCTCTACATTTTAAACCACACACAAGGTCAGTTTACCCAGTAGCTGCTCAAAAACAAGGTTCTTTGAATTGACATATTTCAATAAAACCACACATAACAAAGTTAAGAAAAATGTGTGTGTTGTTGACAGGAAAAAAAATGCACAACCTAAAAGTTGAGAAATATGTTTTATTTGGTGAACTTTCTGAACACATCAAGCCAGGGAGATAACCTCTCAGCTCTGAGGGACCACTCTTAAGAGGTAAGGGAGGAACCAGAATATACAGGAATTTTTCAACAAAAACCAGATAGTGGGATCATCAAAAGATTATTGTTAGTGAAAGAAAACCACATATCTCAAGCTATGAATTTAATGCTTCTCTATGTATGGGAAGATGCAAGAGTCCAGGCTTATTGAAATCATTCCTTTGATACAAACCTTAGCTCTCTGAAGCCAGGATCCCATGCTTTCCCAGCCTGAGTCCACTGGGTACACCAACAGGCTGGGTGACTGAAGGCTTGATGGCTGTATCATTCTTTGTTTACTGATATGGCAGGTGATATTTTTCACCTGTGGGTGTGTTCTTAAGGAGGTGGAAAAAGTTCCTCTCTAACTGCTGAGATGAAACATGTGGTATGGATACACTGGTGATTTCTGACAATGTTCAAGATGTACCTAAGTGAATGAAGTATTGAGTATATTTTAAAAAATTAAAACTAAATTGTTCTGCTTTTACAAAAAGAGAGCTTTTATTTTCCTGACACAGCTATTTCTCAGGACAATACAAAATATTTGCCTTATTATATTAAGAGGTTATTTGGTTTTGTAAAAAAAGACAGTTATCATTTATTATAATCTTTTATAAGTTCAATATGAAATTAGCAGAGTCAAATTTTGAAAACAATAACATCTAGGAAGTGAGCAGCAGTTTTCATCCAAGGAAGTCAAAATTCCCATTTAGAATACATTTATGTGCCTGTTATGTTATGTTCCATGCTGAAGGGATGTGAAAAATTCAACAAATATCCAATTGAACCAGGAAAGATGCAAGTAGGGTAGGCTTTGGCCCAGCACAGGCTGGGTAGAGAGGGGACCTCTTGCACAAGAGTGCCCCCTGGAAGGGAGATCTGGTAGTTGGGCCAATGGAATTTCTATTAGAATGAGATGGCCAGGCACCCATCAGGTTGTCAATTCTTTTGGATCTTCTGTGTATAAATCTATTCTATGGAAGCTCCGTGTCAAGGTAGAGGAAGCAGGCATCAAAAGTCATTATACAGAGTCATAGAGTGAGAATCAGGAATACAATATGAAGATAAGAACTTCAATTGTTTAAAAAGCAGTTCTCTGGTTGGCTCTTCTATCTCCTTTTATCTCCTGATAACCTGCCAAGGTGTTCCCCAGACAGCTTAGAAAGAAAAGACCTTTTCTTACTCTGCAAAGACATGAAAAGTAGCGTTCTTATTTTCAATGTCACAGTATACCTTCATAAAAGCAACATCATTTGAAAGAGACTAATATTATCACTACATCTTTGGGTTTTGTCTCTGGTTCCTGACACAAAGTTCCTAAATCCCTATAATTTCCTGAGTCACAGGAGTGTCTTTTATTCCAATGAGGAGACTCTTGGTGGGCTCCTGGCTGACTTCAGTATGGGGGTTAGTCACCAGAAAGACCGCTGTGATTAGGAGCTTGGAACTTTCAGTCCCACCTCCCATCCTCTGAAGAGGGGAGGGGGGTGGGGTGGGGAGGTGTGGGGGTAGAGATTGAATTAATAACTGATCATGTCCACCCATTGCAGGGTTCACACAAATCTCTACAGATTTCTGGGAGCTTGAGGTCAGTTAACAAACCTGGATGCTGGGAGGATGACCCACACCAGGCCTATGGAGAGTGAAGTTCCTGGGCTAGGGACACTTCAGGATGTGCCTCCATATATTTCTTCATCTTATTGTTAAGCCATATCCTTTATAATAAACCAGTAAATATAAGCAAATGTCTTCCTGAGTTTTGTGAGCCATTAAAACAAGTATCAAATCTGGAGAGGACATGGTGGAAACCTACCTTTCTTAACCAGCTGGTCAGAAGCATAGGTGACATCTAGGATTGGCACCTGGAGGAATACATCTTGTGAGGTTGAGGGCATCTTGTGGGGTTGAGTCCTCAGACTGTGGGTTCTGCACTAAGTCTGGGGAGTTTGTGCTGAGACTGAGTTGTAGGACACCCAGCTAGTGTCTGAAGTGTGGGGAATAGCATGCACATCTGTTGTGAGAAGTGTTACGAGTGGAGGAAAAATTTTTTTTTCTAATTTGCTAAGAAATTAAAGATTCAAAGCTGAGATATTCCGATATCACACAACCTCAGATTTTCTTATGATTTAGGAAATATAAGTGACCATTTCCCAACTGACTTTTTTTTTTTTTTGAAAGAAACAGTAGTAGTCTCTCTGGAATAATGCAGGCAGCAATTTACTGCAGGCAGTGATTTAATTTTGATATCTTTCTCGGTTGTTGTTGTCACCTTTGCAAATCTGTGGCTAGGTTTCACTCCACTATTCCAACTTCTTTCCTGGTTTACTGATGGCTAGGTACGTTCCAGATGGTTTATTGGGGAGAGACCTCAACACCTCATAAGATGATGTCTCTATCAGCCCTTCCAACAAATTCTGTGATAACTCCTGGAAACTTAATTTGCTGAGTTTTCTTCAGATACAGCAACTCTGTGTGCAGATTAAATGACTAAGGGTTTTGTTTTTGCTTTTTAACCCTCCCAGGGGAATAAATATTACAAACTAAAATTATAATAGAAAGTATTCTGAGTTTTATTGATACTGAGTTGTAAAATAAGTTTATGATACTTATTTGCCTTGGTTCACAAGTCCTCATGTTACTCCTAGAGTAATAGAAGTAAGGCATCACCTAAATCTTATAATTATGGTCATGGACAGGCTAAAAAAAAAAAAACTAGATTATGAATGTTTCCTAAATTTAGTCACTGATACATGTTGTACATTGATATAATACCTTACTTAAAATATGTGCTGGTTTTGTGGATTTATGTGTGTTTATATATTATTGTTCAAAAGTGTTTTTTAAGGCATAGCCTGAAAATAGCTATCAAGATGTTTAAGACCTTAGACAATCTGAAACAATTTGATGTGAGAAGGAGGTCAAGACACACATATGTTCTTTCCACCTTAACTAAAGGCAGGATCCTGAACACTGTTGCAATGTTATTCACCATATGTTTTATCTTTTATATTCCTAATAACTGTATCCTACCATCCACTTGCTCTACATAACTGAATTGCCTCTTCAGTTTTCAGTGTAAGAGCCGAAGGGAAGGAGGAAGATGCTCCAAGCTGGCCACGTCCAGCAGATTGGGACCCCCTGGGCCAGGTCACCACATTCCTGCTCCTTGACTGCCCAGCCACCACTGGCATTTTCCACAATTCATCACTAGCTTCCCTGGCTTCTGGTGGTGCACGTGAAACTGGGTAAACACATGTGTTTGCCAAATGACTGCATGAATTTTTAAAAAATTAGAAAAATAATACTGGATCTTTAAGACTAAAAGAAGAAACCAAGAATTACAAAGTTTTAAAATATATACAGTAATACAATGCCCATGGAAATACAAGATTAGCATTGGACTGCACACTTTCTATTTTGCCAAGTTGTTTAAAAAAGTAACAAACTATTCCATTTACCATGGGTATATTTATACATATGCACAGGTAGTGATTCTAAAACTTTGGAAAACACTTTGCATTTTCCTTGTGTTTCCTGAGTTTTCTATTGGCTCTTGAATATCACAGAGTTGTGAAAACTTCTGTATAAGTTTTACGTTGTTGCCAAGAGAAATTACTACAAGCACAGTGGTTTGAAATAAAACAGGTTTCTTTATCCTGTAGGTCTGTAGGTCAGAGTTCAACATGGTCTCACTGGGCTAAGACCAAGGTCTCCATTAAAGTCAAGGCAAGGAAGTGATTTCCTTCTTCCCCAGTTTCCTGAGGCCACCCTCATGGCCCTTCCTTCAGCTGGAAGCTAACTGCAGCATCTTTCTGACTCTTCTTAAGATTGTCATATCTCTCTGACCAGCTAGGGAAAGTCCTCTGCTTTTAAGAACTCGTGTGATTAGACTGGACCCCATAAGGACCACCTCCCCATACCTTGACAGGTAACGTAGTCACAGGATCAGGGTTTCAGGACAAGGACTTCTTGATGTGGAGCATTATTCTATGAACCACAGTTCCTTACATGGGCCCTGCTGGCGAAAGCCTGGATTAGATTTCCCCGAAGGAAAGGTGGTCAGTGGGCATAGTCTGAGGAGTGGAAGAAGGGAAGCCGGAGAACCAGAAAACCCTGGTCACTGATTTCCTTTCAAAATGTTGCCTAGTGACTCCTGGGGAAATCATCTGGCTTGATTTGTGACCCATCATACAAGGTTAGGATTTGCTTCTTTGCAATTCATTTTTACATCACCAGATCCACAGATTGGCATAATATTTGTGGCAAAAACAGAAACAAAGCTTGGACCACCATCTTTCCTTGTCCCAGTGTCTGGGCAAAGTGTCAACCAGGATAGATGAATGGCAGCGGGCACATTTGACCAGCCTTTGGCTTTGCAGTCATAAACAGATACAGCCTCCCTAGAAACACCAGCATGAAACAGCCTGGATGCACAGGGTCCCTGAGTGTTCAATTCAGCCTTTGTGTTAGTTCTTCCTTAATGTAAAACTCTTATCTTCCTTTTTAGTACATTTTGTTTCCTTCAATTGTGATTATTGGTTGAACAGAGAGAATTTAATTTGCTTAATTATAAAAGAATGTCTTCCAGATTTTATTAGGTTTTAAAAAGTAGACATGTCATATAAAGAAAACAAGTCATTGATTATGTGTATTGCACTGAAATGTAACTCTACATTTGAGATACTTCTACATAGATTCTAACCTGTTATATATTACATTGCAATAAAATTGCCTTATTTTTTCTTACATTTTATTATTCCTTTTATACAATACAAAGGTACTGAATGTACTGTAAGATTTTGACGGCTTTTTTTTTTTTCACTGCAGCTTTGCAAAGATTTAGTTGCATATTCATAACCACTGGTGACATGGTGCCAAGTGCTGAAACAATTATTCAGTGAATTCTTTGCGTGACACTTCAGGGGAAATGATAAAAGTGCTGAAGCTGGGTTCTATTTTAAGATCTTTGGCTGATGATCATTAGTATTTCATAAAGGAACATTGCACAGCTATGGAAAGGTTCAAGAAGATGAAAAACAAAGCACAGATGATTAGTTAGAAGGAAAAAAAAATGCAGAGTATGGTGAAGACTATTTCATAAATACTATGTTTATAATTGAAATAATTCAATTCCAGGATAAAGGCTCCAACTTATGTTTCAAAAGTTAGTGTTTGTGCTTATTTCATGAGAGCTAATACACAACCCCTAAAGATCTTATCTATTAAGTAATATAGGAAAAACAAAAGCCACCATATTGAAATGTTGTTCCAACTGACGAAAAAATGATAAGCAAAACTTCTTGTCTCAGAAGAAATTGAGGCAAATGAGTTTAAAGTTTTACTCAAGTTCTCATAGGGCTTCCCACGTGGCTCAGAATCTGCCTGCCAATACAGGAGCCTCTGGAGACTCAGGTTCAATCCTTGGGTCGGGAAGATCACCTGAAGGAGGAAATGGCAACACATTCCAGTATTCTTGCTGGAATAATCCCATGGACAGAGGAGCCTGGTGGGTGGCACTCCACAGGGGTCACAAAAAGTCAGGCACGACTGGGCGACTGAGCATGCACACATGCACCCAAGTTCTCACAGCTGGTAGTGCTAACCAGAAATCCAGTCTTCTCATTTCTTTCCTTGCAAATTGTTCTAGTGGGTTGTGCTGCAGCTCACAGAAACATGCTCTTTATTGTGCAATGATCCCTGTTGCAATATGAGCTCATTTATCACGATGAAAAACAATGACAAGAGAAATTCAGTACTCAACCATTTAACCAGTTTTCCTTTGCATATTTGTTCAAACAATATCTAAGGAATGGGAGAACATGATTCAGACAAGACCTTTTTTAATAACAAGATTTATCTCTGAGTTAGAGCCAATATCTTCTAATGAGCTGAGAAAAAAAGACCTTGGAGGTTTGCTTCTCAGCAGAAGCTCATGATTCCCATCTCTAAGAGAAGGGGAAGAGGCAAAGCAAAAATCAGCTCATAATAGTTTCTTTAAAAATTACCAATTTGATTGTGGTATGAATGACATATAATAATTGCACATATTTAAAAGATAAAGTGAAAGGGAAGTCTCTCAGTCATGTCTGACTCTTTGCGACCCTGTGGACCATAGCCCACCAGGCTCCTCCATCCATGGGATTCTCCAGGTAAGAATACTGGAGTTAGTTGCCATTTCCTTCTTCAGGGGATCTTCCCAACCCAGGGATCGAACGTGGGTCTCCCACATTGCAGGCAGACGCTTTACCCTCTGAGCCACCAGGGAAGTCCCATTTAAAAGATAAAGTTTGAAGAATTTTAACATTTGTATGGACCCATAAAACCATAACCTCAATCCAGACAGTGAATACAGTCATTGGGCCCTTCATGTGAAGTGAAATTTTCTCAGTTATGTCTGACTCTTTGCAACCCCATGGACTACACAGTGCATGGAATTCTCCAGGTCAGAATATTGGAGTGGGTAGCTTTTCCCTTCTCCAGGGGATCTTCCCAACCCAGGGATCAAACCCAGGTCTCCTGCATTGCAGGCAGATTCTTTACCAGCTGGGCCCTTCATGCCCCTTAGTAAATTCTCCTTTTCATCACCCTTCACTTGACACTCCCTTCAGCCTCTGGGACCCATGCATTTGCTGCTTTCTGTCACTGTAGATAATTTTTAGTTGCAAGAATTTTATGTAAATGAAATCATAACCTTTGCAATCCTTTTTGCCAGGCTTCTTTCACTCAGTATAGCTATTATGAGATTCATCCATGTTGCAGCATATATCAAGATGTCATTCCTTGTTATTGCTGAGTAGTATTCCATTGTATCCAAAGAGTGAGGAATACATTTCTGTGTAGTAGGCTTCCCAGGTGGCTTGGTGATAAAGAAACTGTTATCAATGCAAGAAATGTGGATTTGAACCCTGGGTCAGGAAAATCCCCTGGAGAAGTAAATGGCTACCCACTCCAGTATTCTGGCCTGAGGAATCCCACAGACAGAGGAGCCTGGTGGATTACAGTCCATGCGATTGCCAAAGAGCTGGACAAGACTTAGCAATTAAACAAAACAACAACAAATGTAGAATTAAGGGGAAAAAAGTAAGGCAGGAAAAAGAAAGCATACTATGCTACTATTTATCTAAGAAATAAATATAGAAAACAATGGAAAGAAAACCAAAATATGTTTTAAGTAGTTACATGTTAGATAAGAAAAGGAACAGGATAGAGGAAGCGGTGGCAGAAGTAGACCTCTTTAAATGTACTTTATTTTATACGTGTAACTTTGTAAACATAAAAATGTTTGATGTAAACATGAATCAAATTTAAATGTAAAAATTGGCACCCATACAACGCGGGCAAAAAGAAACAAATGAACCTGTGACATGCTGATAACACAACTATACAGAGACTGCAAAATGCGGTTGGCCACACATTCACGTGGGAAAAATCACAACGACAAAACACATGGAGACATAATAAGGCTCAAAATGTTTTCAGTAATAATATTGCTGCTACTGTTCTATTGGAGAAGGCAATGGCAATCCACTCCAGTACTCTTGCCTGGAAAACCCCATGGACGGAGGAGCCTGGTAGGCTGCATTCCATGGGGTCGCAAAGAGTCAGAAACCACCTGAGCGACTTCACTTTCCCTTTTCACTTTCAGGCATCGGAGAAGGAAACAGCAACCCACTCCAGTATTCTTGCCTGGAGAATCCCAGGGACGGCAGAGCCTGGTGGGCTGCCGTCTATAAGGTCGCACAGAGTCGGACACGACTGAAGTGACTTGGCAGTGGCGGTGACGACTGTTCTATAGTTATTCTAAGGCTGAGGATATAACCAACAGGACCCTATGGGCCTTCCTAGAATAAGAATCCCCAACCCTGACAAGTCCTCCTCCTGCCTTTTGTCTATAGAAAAACTTCAGTCAAAGAATAAGTTTAGTCATAGAAGTGAGAAAATGTGAAAGAGGAAAACAGTCAAGCAAGACAAAATAATAATACTTTAGCCTTTAAACAAAGCCAGGGACCTTTAGTTCTTCAAGGGCTGTAGATAATATTGAGTCATATCTTTTGAGCTATTTTGCAGATAATGAAACCCTCACCAGGTGGAAGAAGTTAACTGTATGCTACCTACAAGGATATAGACCCCAGAACAGCTGGAACCAGAAGGTCAATGCTGTTGACTCCCAATTACCTCATAAGCAGCCAATCAGAAGAATCTCCATGAGCATATCACACACACCCTCCCCTCACCCTACCTTTTAAAACCCCTCTCTGAAAACCATTGAATAATTCAGGTCTTTTAGGCACTAGCTACAAGAACTCCTGTCCTGGCATCTGCAGTGAACACGGAATTTTATTTCACTGCAACCCGGTGTCAGTAGATTGCTCTTATTTCCTATGGGCCCGGGGACCCAAGTTTGATTCAGTAACAGTGACTGCATATTGTGGGACAAAGCAAATGGGTAAATTATAGTGGAGTTACTGAGAAGATGGTTCTTCAGCATGAGAGAAAGATGAAGTTAAGATAAATTACGTTAAAAAATAGCATATAACCTGAATTTAAACTCTACGATAAAATATGTCGTGAACTAACACAAAATGGATATGCATTTCCTAGGCCTGTCCACTGAAAGAGAAACCAGTTCAGTACCAGCAGTCCCCTCTGATATCACGACTGCGGCTTGTAAGTAACATTTCCCCTTAAAGAATACCAGTGCTCCTTGAGCAACGAAATACAAAGAAACTATAAGGGAACTAAAAATAACTGTGTGCTTGCACAGTTGGGACAAATCATGTACAACAAGATAGAGAAAGAACAGAAAGCCCACAGCTGCCCCTTTCGAGGAGCCAGGAACAGCATCAAAGCGGCGGGCAAACCACCAAGGCCACTTTTCCAGCCCAGGCGGACCCACGGGCTGCCTCTACCCTCACCCCATCTGAGGGTCCACCTCCTCCCCACTCAGGGAGCAAGGAAGGGAGACTGTTGTTTTCCCTCCTTTGTGCTGCAGCCTGAGTCCCAGCAAATCCCTGCCTGAATTCTGGGTCTGACCTCTTATCAATTTCTATTGATTAAAGAGTCTAAGAATCCTGGTTGCTAACAGATTGAAACACATCCACTATGTAAAAACACATGAGTATATACTGTTACCTTAGCAACATGGAAGGTTTCACAATAACAACCTCCGTGAAACTGCCGGATGCTATGGAACCAGCTAGTTTACATATATTTGGAGACAATAAGGAATTACTGTTCACTGATTTTTTTTAATTTCTTATTATCTTCAAATATATAGTCAATATTCAAATGTTCTTGATTGTTTCATGATTTTTTTATGCTTACTCTAAATAAAGATTGAAATAAAGTACATGTCTTTGTTCAATTTATGTTTTCAGTTCAGTTCAGTTGCTCAGTTGTGTCTGACTCTTTGCGACCCCATGGACTGCAACATGCCAGACTTCTCTGTCCATCAAATGTAATGTATGTCAAATATATAAAAATGTATGTTTTAAGTCTCTTTTAATCAGTGGGATCACTTTCCTCTATTTTTCTTGGCACTTTATTCATGGAAGATGAATGAACTTACCTTGTAAAGTTTCGTATAGTCTGGATTTGCTGGCACAAGTCATTAATATCTTCCTCTGTTTCTCATGTTTCATGGAAATAGGTTATTAGATCTGGAGATGATAAAGTTTACATTTGACTTTCTCTCCTCTTTTGTTAAGATAACTTCATGAGTGGTGGCATATAGCTTTAAAACTAACTGGGTCCATAGCATCCTGCAGTTTTGCTGAGGTTGTTGTTTTGAAACCTTCCATGTTGTTAAGGTATCAGTATGTACTCACATGTTTAAATATAGTGAATATGTTTCAATCTGTCATCAGTCAGGGTTCTTGGGCTCTTTAATCAATAGAAATTGATAAGAGGCCAGAAATATTGAAGGCAAAAGGAGAAGATGGAAAAGGAGGATAAGATGGTTAGATAACATCACCAATTTAATGGACATGAAATTGGGCAAACTCCCAGGAGATGGTGAGGGACAGGGAAGCCTGGCTTGCTGCAGGGACCCCCCATGGGGGTCCCAAAGAGTCTGATACAACTTAGTGACTGAACAACAGCAACAGTTCATTGATTTAGGCATGATTATTTACAGATAAAATCTTGTGATGTTTGGGACTTAAATAAGAATCAAACAATCAAAATAATCCAGGGTGGGAAAGGGGAGTGGTATACATGAAACAAAATTAACCATGAGTTAAAAATTGTTAAAACTGGGGATGATAACTAAAGGGTTCATTATAACATTCCCTCTAGAATTTTTATAATAAGTTTTAAATAAAGCAAATCAAAACATTAAAAAAAACTAAAAGGAAATATCCTCTCAAATAACATACAAATAAAAGACAATGTAATACATTAAACACATAAATGCATCAAATACATAAAAATAAATAATAATGATACTTTTAAATTAAATTCTTTGCTCACTATTAAGATTGCTAGGGTACAAGCTCATTATTTCTGAAAATCTGTAAATACTGGTAGAAAACATTGTATAACAGAGTAACTTTTGCCTTGTTGGAAGTTTACAGGAACATAGCATCCATACCTACTCAAACAGCTATAAGAACAAAGGCTTACATCACCAAGAAGTTTGCAACAGTGAACCACATCCCCTCCCTTCTTAATAGAAGTCAAAATTCTAACTTGGGTAAGATGGTCTTTGAGACACTAGGCCACCTTCTTCTTTGTATGCTGGCCTTTCAGATGAAGTCAGTATTCTTTGACCCAATAGTCTGTCGATTTATTGGCTTGTCAAGAGGTGAGTGGTACAACCTGGACTTGGGGAAATAGAATAACAGGTAACAAAAGTAGGAGATAAATAATTTCCAAAACTGTGTTTTGTAAACTCTAGTGAAATAGTGAAACTGGCAGCATCAGTGGCTGATAAAAACCATTAGGTAAAGTGTTGCAAAGAAATTTATATGTATGAAGTGAGTTAATGGCACTTGGTTTTTCCAGCAGTCATATATGGATGTGAGAGTTGGACTGTGAAGAAAGATGAGCATCGAAGAATTGATGCTTTTAAACTGTGAGGTTGGAGAAGACTCTTGAGAGTCCCTTGGACTGCAAGGAGATCCAACCAGTCCATCCTAAAGGAGATCAGTCCTGGGTGTTCATTGGAAGGACTGATGCTGAAGCTGAAACTCCAATACTTTGGCCACCTCATGCAAAGAGTTGACTCATTGGAAAAGACCCTGATGCTGGGAGGGACTGGGGGCAGGAGGAGAAGGGGACAACAGAGGATGAGATGGCTGGATGGCATCACCGACTCGATGGACATGGGTGTGAGTAAACTCCGGGAGTTGGTGATGGACAGGAAGTCCTGGTATGCTGTGATTCATGGGGTCGCAAAGAGTAGGACACGACTGAGTGACTGAACTGAACCAAACCTCTTTCTTATTCTTAATATTAGTAAACAAGGGACAACCTGGCAGGGTGTGCTTCTGATATGATGCAATAGAAAGCATCCCACCACTTATTAAGTATTCCTAACCATAAAGCTGTACTATAGCCTAAGGAAAACTCTCTATGGATCTACCATCAGCTTCAGCATATGCAGGAGGAAGCAGTAATTCAAATCCAAAGTATAAGATAAATCTTAGGACAAGGGATGCATAGAACAGTAAAGGGGGTGGGGTGTGGCTATTTTTGAGGAAAAAAGGCTCAGGAGACCTGCAGACCACATGCAGTGTGGGCCTTGCCTGCATCCTGATTCAAACAATCCAATCTTTAAAAGGCATTTTTATTCTTCGTGGGACAATCCAGGAAACTTGTACATTGATCAGATATTAGATGAAGATGATAAGGAATTAATGTTATTTGAGGGGGTTGTGATAATAGTGTTCTGCTTTTGTTAAACAAACAAAGTCATTATCTCATAAAGGTACCTACTTAAATATTTGCAAGTGAAATGAAGTTGGTGTTTGCTTTAAAATACACCAGCCCTCCCCAGAAAAAGTGGTAGGAGACAGAAAAAATGGAAAAACTAAAGGAACATGTGACACAGGAAGAGTAGAAGGGAAATGATTTTTGGAACCACTTGATGGGTTCCCAGTAGTTCAGTGTTCTGTGCAATCAGCTTATAACATGTTTGAAAATTCCATTAAAATTTGAAAATAGAAAAAAACCTACTGCTTTGTTCCTCTTTGTTCAATATGATATATCAATTACCAAGTGTTACAAGAGCATAATTAATGTTCAGGTTTTGCTTTTGGAAAGCGTATGTAAATCAAATTCTGAAATTAATTTTTCTTTTTTCTTCACCCTTATGGAGCTTAGAGTCATATTTTTATTTCACCATACAAATGTTTTCTTCCAAGAAGTAGAGTATAGGTTTCATCTGACAAACAGCAAGCAGCCTCATTTATAAGGACATGTTTAAAAGTGATTAAAGTACAAATGGATGTACTGGAAGCTAGTAAGTATGAATGTTGGAGCAGTTAATGAAAACAGTCTTTGGGGGGTTTGTATATAAAAGAAGGAAAATAAGAAGAAACTCACTCCGCATTCTCAGCTTAGCCATGGAAAACCTTTGTGATGATTCATTCTATACTCAGATTACTTATTCACAGAAAAGTCCTGAAATACCATCTCACCAAGTGCCTGATGACGTATTAATCGCTGAACGCTCGCTTCAGTCTTGGCTGCAGACTGTGGTCTCCGCACTGGGAGGGCTGGAGAAGACAGCCTGTCTTAGATGAAGGCAGATAAAGCCCCCAGACACGGGAGTGTCCAGACCCCTGTTTTGTTGATGAGACTGGGGCGCCGGTCTCGCTGACTGCAAGCTCATGAAGATAGGGGAGGACCAGAGAGGACATGCTAAGTGAGATTCTTTTTAAACGGTTGCTTTTCCCCCCTTTTTGATGTGTCTGTGTCTTAAACCATGGGAAGATGAATTCCACAGACAACTTTCTTAGGGTCCATTCTTCCCACCATTGTATCTTGCTGGATGAGCCGGACGGCTTCTTCTGTCCAGTCCTCTGAACTGACTGGACAGAAGAACAGGCAGCTGAGCCTAGGAAACAGAACACAAACCCGGCAGCAAGCACATCGCTCCTTGGCAGCTGAAGCAGGTCTGCTCTGCTCGGGAGCGCCGGACCTCAGCAGTCGCCCCTCATCCGCTCTGCTCCGCCCCTGCCCCGCAGAGCTGCCCCGGGGCGAGTGCCTGAGCGCGCCCACCCGGGACTGTGCCGCCAGAGAAGGACGCGTCTCCTTCAAAAGCAGCAAAAAACACAGTGATCCAAGTTATCAGAACTGAATTTTTTATGTTTGACTAAAGGGAGAGGAGCGGAAAACCGACCCGGTAATAAGTATACCCAAGGGCTTCATGGAGTCTACTTCTCTTTCCCTCCTGTCAGACAAACTGCATTTGCCGCGAGAAGCAGGGTGTAAAGGTTACTGAACTCAGGTTTGGCGGCTCCCTGCTCAAAAGCCAATAATCGAGGGGCAAGTGTCAGTAGAAAGGAAAGGTGCTTTGTTCAGAAAAGTCAGCAACCCAGAAAGAAGCTGGACTCTTGTCCAGGGACCAACTCTGAAGATTATGCTCAGCCAGGACAATTTTAAATGGAAAAAGGGGAAACAATCTTAGTTAATCATTAAGGTGGGAGGTTGGATTCGTCATCATTTTTCCATTGTGTGCAGACCTGCTGACTTCTGCTTATCTTCTTTTGGATGCTGTCTTACCCACGTGGTCTGCCTGCAAATTTGCTAAGAGGGTAGCTGAAGGTAGAGAGTTAGTCATTCTTTAACTACATAATTCTTCATTCTTACACCATTTAATCCAGGAAAGAAATGAAGAGATTAGGCAAGGCATTATGTATATTCAGTAGAGCAAAATCAGGAGTTAGGTTAAGGTTAAAATGTTTGGTTAAAAGTTAGGTTAAAATGTTACCTAGCAATCTCATTTTTATAATTAAGGTCTGAGGAGAACAGATAGGCTAACAGGAAGGGGACAAAGGAACTGCTTACAAATCTCCACTTGTCAGACATCACTCCATTTCTATGAGATTAGGGGCAAAGATCCATCTTCTGTAACTTTCTCATGCTGACATGGGCCGTTTTCTTAGAAAAGATGTTGATATGAGTCTGTAGCACCTCTTTGCTGGCAGTTTTAATTGCCTGCTTATATATGTGGGCAGAGCAAGCTACAGTTATTCTAACGCCTACAAAGATACGGATTATTATGAGCAACGGTGTTAATCCCATTCTTCCATCAGACACTGTGACTGTGACTCTCCTGTCCTAACTCCGAACTGTTTGACCCTGCTCTTCTGTGACTCCGGGGGCCTGGGAGACGAGGTTTTCTGCACACGAGAGGGAGGACGTAGCGGTGTTTGTACTTAGAGGGGAGGCACAGGGTTCTGTTCGGTTCCCTTAGTAACCCCTGAACTGATGTCCCTCAGCAATTTTTCTCCTGGAAGTCTTGTTTGCTGTGTTCCTTGTCATTCACAAAGATGCTGACAGAAGAGCCTCCAGGCAGTTTTTCTTATATTTTTAGATTCAAACCCAACAAGCGCGTATTTCACTTAACCACTGTAGTCCTGGGCATGGAGGGTGTTTTTCTTTCATGGGCCCATCCTCACTCAGCGTTAAATGTGGCCCTCGTTCAGCTTTGGCTCCCCAGATCCCCACACCGGTTACAAGAGTGGGTCTTTAGTGAAGAGTCTGGAGTGCAGTTCAGCGAACTACTTGCTGAATAAACACAAGTAAAGGGATTTTACAGACAAAGGAAAGTATCAGCAAGGAAAATGGGCAATACAAATCTACCTATTCATGGATTTCTCAAGAGATTGTGGTGTGCAATACACAAATAGTCAGAAGAAGATGCAGTGCTTAAAGTCACACACACAGTGCAGATAAACCATATTTGAATTGGGGGTGTTTTTTTTTTTTTTTTTTTTTGCTGTTGACTTGCCATATCAACACAGGCTTGACTAACCACATCCCCCCAAAATGTCTTTTTTACTATCTGATAACAGTTATTAAGCTCCACAAAGCAACACAAAGAAAGATGCAGGATTAGTGATCCCTGAGAGACCAAGTTTCCAGCCCCTGCAAAGCTGGCTTGCTGATGCTAGAACGGCCCACAGCCCAAGCCCCGTGTGGCCTGCCTCGGTGCCAGGAGCAGACGTCCTGCCGCAGAGTTTAAACTCGCTGCCCTGCTCTTTCTCCTAAGTGTCTGCTGCAGAAACCAGCAGAGGGACGTCACAGACTGACAGCTTCACCAGGGGAAGCAAGTGAGGACAGAAAGTGTTTCCTGAGCTCAGAGGACCCTCAGCTGAGAAGACAGAAGAGCAGACAGATGCAAGAAATATGCATGACAAAGTACATGGGAAATAGTGTGGTTCTTTCATTCCTCCTTCAGATCTGCCACACTCTCAGTATCTCTACACGCTCATCATCCTAGAAGCTTCTTGATCCCAGTCCTTTGGGTATTTAGAGAGGTTTCATCACATAGTCATGATGGATCACTGGTAATTGATTCAACCTCTAGCAGCTTTCCTCTCCCCAGGGGTCAGGTGGTGGTACCAAAAGTTCCAATTCACTATTCATGATCGTTTCGCCTGGCAAGCAGCCACTATCCCGTGTTTATCTAAGAGCTTTGCCTACATTAACATAAACTCAGGAGTGGTTGAAATATCAAGACACTTTTCCCTCTCTTATCACCTAGGAAATTTCAAGAGTTATGAGTTCTGTGCCTGAAACAAGTATGAAGACTAGTCTCTGGATAGATACGAGGCAAAGCCATAAACTCTCCATAAACCACACATACATGCAATGGTAAAGAGTGAAAATATAAGTAGTTAAGGGGGCTTAAGCACAATCTTTAGCCAAAAAGTTGTTTGTTAAAACAAGGGAAAAATGTCTAAGTAGGGATACCAGGCATCACCAACTCAATGGGCATGAGTTTGAGTAAACTCCAGGAGTTGGTGATGGACAGGGAGGCCTGGCGTGCTGCGATTCATGGGGTCGCAAAGAGTCGGACATGACTGAGCGACTGAACTGAAGTGAACTGAGGGGTACCAGAGGCTGTGCAATGCAGAGAAAATCGATACATAGAATTAGTCCAAACAACAAATAACCACACCAGGAAGGGAAGGAGGGATCAATAGTCATAGGTGCTACAATATATTCTCTAAAATATCTAGTGTACAATAAGAAACATGACAAACTATAGAAATGATCCTTGAAAGTACAATCTTTCTTGAGATCAGAGGTTTGTATTAGAGGAATGTGTACAGTCTTTTTGAATCTGTTATAAGATGGAGCAAAATCTTAATTAATTTTAATATCTGGCTGTGGGATGTAGTAGTTAATTGGTGTTTCTGGCCAAAACTTGTTCTGAGTCTTACAGTTAAGGATGCTTTGAGAAGGTATGCAATGTCTTCTTACTAAGGTAACAGTGGCAGAGCAACTCGATGTACCTCCTTTCCCACTATATAAGACTGATTCTGTGTGACATAATGATATTGTTTTCAGTATTATACTTGTGCTGTCTGGTGGGTGGGGCTAGAAGCATTTGAATCTCTTCTGGGATAAATATGCAACAATTCCTCTCTGAACCAATAAAATGAGAAACGCTGAACAAAATGAGAAATATGAGACATGCAAAGAAACAGAAAAGGGTGAAGGAAGAGTGATCCATACACAGGGAAAACAGCAGTGGCAGAAATGGCCTTTGAGAAGGCACATACATTGGACATAGCAGTGAAATACTTAAAGTAGTTATTGCAGATATGTTGACAGTACTAAAGGAAATCATGTTTAAAGAATTAAAGAAAGATATGATAACAACAGCTCATCAAAAACAGAACATCAACAGAAATTTTTTTAAAAAAAAAAACTAGTGTAGATGTTGGAGTAAAAAAATACATGATAACTTAAATGAAAATATTAGGGTGATTCAATGGAAGATTTTAGTTGGCAGAGGAGAGAATCAGCAAACTTGATAAATTAATAGAGAATGTGCAGACTGAAAAACAGCAAGAAAAAATTAACAGAGTCTCAGAAGTGTTGGACAGCATAAGCATATTAGCATGTTGAGATAGACATAATGGGAATAACAGAAGGAGATAAGAGAGAAGAGGCAGAAAATATAAAGTCTAAAGATAAAAGGATGTGTAAAAGTGTATAGCAGATAGCAAGCAGGGGTACAACAAGGACAAGCAGGACAGGATAAAATTCAGGCCAAAAATTATTAAACTGTTTAGACTGAAGCTTCTTAAAATACAAATGACACATTTAGCAACAAATATGGGGCTTCCTAGGGGGTGCTAGTGGTAATGAATATGCCTGCCAATGCAGGAGACATAAAAGACACAGGTTCAATTCCTTGGTTGGGAAGATCCCCTGGAATAGGGTACAGCAACCCACTCCAGTATTATTGCTTGGAGAATTTCATGGACAGAAGAGTCTGGTGGGCTGCAGTCCATAGGGTTTCAAAGAGTTGGACACAACTGAAGGGACGTAGGATGGAAGGAAGAAGATATATATATATATATATATATATATATATATATATATGGCTAAACTACATGATTAACATTATAGGTATTATGAATTTTAAAGAATACAAATTTTCATTTCAAGATTACATAGAACAGTTACAATAATTAGCCATCTATTCTTAGGTATAAAGAAAACTGAAATAAATTCCATAAAATAAAAATAATAAATAAAAAGTGTTTAACCACACTGCAATGTCAGTAGAAATGAGTTAAAACATGCAACTGGGTAGTTAAAAATATCTCAACAACTCTTAGTTTAAAATATATTGATAATAAAACAAATATATGGAAATATATGGGATGCATTTTAAGCAGTGATAAAATTTTTAACATAGCTTCAAATATTCAGAAAATAATAATGAAAATAGAAGAATTAAACATCTAATTTAAAAAAATAGAAAAAAGAAGAAGAAAATCAAAAGAGAGAAGCAGAAAATTAGGTAGATAACAGAAAAGTAATATTTGAAATCCTTTTGAAAAAGTGATTCTGAAAAATCAATAATATAATCACCTTATATGTCTCAGTCAAGATGAAAAAGCAAAATACTTAAGACACATCTAGAGAGAAATACGATACTAAAACATGGAAATTTCTAAAACTATGAGACCATTTTATTCAATACTAGGTAAATAAAATTCAAAAACTGATTGAAATCAATAATTTCTTAGAAAAGTCATAATTAATTAAAATTAGTTCTTCAGGCACTCTGGCTATAAGATCTAATCCCGTGAGTCTATTTGCCACTTTCACTGTATAATCGTAAGGGATTTGATTTAAGTCATACCTGAATGGTGTAGTGGTTTCCCCTACTTTCTTTAATTTAAGTCTTAATTTGGCAATGATGAGTTCATGATCTGAGCCACAGTCAACTCCCAGTCTTGTTTTTGCTGACTGTATAGAGCTTCTCCATCTTTGGCTGCAAAGAATATAATCAATCTGATTTCTGCATTGACCATCTGGTGATGTCCATGTGTAGTCTTCTCTTGTTGGAAGAGGGTGCTTGCTATGACTAGTGCATTCTCTTGTCAAAACCCTGTTAGTCTTTGACCTGCTTCATTTTGTACTTCAAGGTCAAATTTACCTGTTACTCCATGTATCTCTTGACATCCTACTCTTGCACTCCAGGCCCCTTTGATGAAAAGAACATCTTTTTTGGATATTAATTCTAGAAGGTCTTGTAGGTCTTCATAGAACCATTCAACTTCAGTTTCTTTAGGATTACTGGTTGGGACAGTAATAGACTTGGATTACTGTGATGCTGAATGGTTTGCCTTGGAAATGAACAGAGAGCATTCTGTCATTTCTGAGAGTGCATCCAAGTACTGCATTTCAGACTCTTTTGTTGACCATGACAGCTACTCCATTTCCTTAAGGGATTCTTGCTGACAGTAGCAGAAATAATGGTCATCTGAGTTAAATTCACCCATTTCAGTCCATTTTAGTTCACTCACTCCTAAAATGTTGATGTTCAAACTTGCCATATCCTGTTTGACCACTTCCAATTTGCTTTGATTCATGGACCTAACATTCCAAGTTACTATGCAATATTGCTGTTTGTAGTATCGGACTTTACTTCCATCTTCTGTCACATCCACAACTGGGCATTGTTTTTGCTTTGACTCCTTCTCTTCATTCTTTCTGGAGTTATTTATCCACTCTTCTCCAGTAGCATATTGGGCACCTACTGACCTGGGGAGTTCATCTTTCAGTGTCATACATTTCTGCCTTTTCATCCTGTTCATGGGGTTCTCAAGGCAGGAATACTGAAATGGTTTGCCATTCTCTTCTACAGTGGACCACGTTTTGTCAGAAGTCTCCACTCTTCAAGAAAATGAGAGATACCAATGGAACATTTCATGCAAAGATAAGCACAATAAAGGACAGAAATTGTATGGATCTAACAGAAGCAGAAAATATTAAGAAGTGGCAAGTAAACACAGAAAAACTATACAAAAGAGATTTTCATGACCCAGATACCACGATGGTGTGATCACTCACCTAGAGCCAGACATCCTGGAATGCAAAGTCAAGTGGGCCTTAGGAAGCATCACTATGAACAAAGCTAGTGAAGGTGATGGAATTCCAGCTGAGCTATTTCAAATTCTAAAATATGATGCTGTGAAAGTGCTGCAATCAATATGCCAGCAAATCTGGAAAACTCAGCAGTGGCCACAGGACTGGAAAAGGTCAGTTTTCATTCCAATCCCAAAGAAAGGCAATGCCAAAGAATGCTCAAACTACCACACAATTGAACTCATCTCACACGTTAGCAAAGTAGTGCTCAAAATTCTCCAAGCTAGGCTTCAACAGTACATGCATCATGAACTTCCAGATATTCAAGTTGGATTTAGAAAAGGCAGAGAAACCAGAGATCAAATTGGTAACATCCAATCTATCATCAAAAAAGCAAAAGAGTTCCAGAAAAGCATCTACATCTGCTTTATTGACTATGCCAAAGCCTTTGACTGTGTTGATCACAGCAAACTGTGGAAAATTCTTCAAGAGATTGGAATACTAGACCACCTGACCTGCCTCTTGAGAAATCTGTATGCAGGTCAGGAAGCAACAGTTAGAACTGGACATAGAACAACAGACTGGTTCCAAATTGGGAAAGGAGTATGTCAAGGCTGTATATTGTCACCCTGCTTATTTAACTTATATGCCAAGTACATCATGAGAAATGCCAGACTGGATGAAGCACAAGTTGGAATCAAGATTGCCAGGAGAAATATCAATAACCTCAGATATGCAGATGACATCACCCTGATGGCAGAAAGCAAAGAAGAACTAAAGAGCCTCTTGATAAAAGTGAAAGAGGAGAGTGAAAAAGTTGGCTTAAAACCCAAAATTCAAAAAACTAAGATCTTGGCATCCAGTCCCATCACTTCATGGGAAATAGATGTGGAAACAATGGCAACAGTGAGGGGCTTTATTTTGGGGGGTTCCAAAATCACTGCAGATGGTGACTGCAACCATGAAATTGAAAGATGCTTGCTCCTTGGAAAAAAAGCTGTGACAAAACTAGACAGCATGTTAAAAAGCAGAGACATTACTTTACAGACAAAAGCCCTTCTGGTCAAAGCTATGGCTTTTGCAGTAGTCATGTATGGATGTGAGAGTTGTAATATACAGAAAGCTGAATCCTGAAGAATAGATGCTTTTGAACTGTGGTGCTGGAGAAGACTCTTGAGAGTCCCTTGGACTGCAAGGATCTCCAACCAGTCCATCCTAAAGGAGATCAGCCCTGGGTGTTCATTGGAAGGATGGATGCTAACGCTGAAGCTCCAACACTTTGGCCACCTGATGCGAAGAACTGACTCATTGGAAAATACACTGATGCTGGGAAAGATTGAAGGCAGGAGGAGAAGGGGATGACGGAGGATGAGATGGTTGGATGACTTCATCAACTCAATGGACATGAGTTTGAGCAAGGTCGGGGAGTTAGTGATGGACAGGGAAGCCTGGCATGCTGCAGTCCATGGTGTGGCAAAGAGTCGGACATGACTGAGTGAATTGAACTGAACAGTATCAAAGTTAATATAAGTAGAGATAAAAATTTAATAGGCTAATTTTCATAGATGAAATTGTTTACACATGCCACCCCCAAGGCCCTCCAAAAGGCACAAAAATCCAGATGACTTATCAAAGGAATTTTACCAAACTGTTAAACAAGAATATCCTAATGTTCTCTAATTGTTTGGGAGTATAAAAAGAAAAAGCATACTTATCTATACTGTATCCAAATTTTGCCAAATATTATGCCAATAAGAAAAATACAATTCAATCTCACAAGTGCAGTTAGCAAGAAAAACCCCATAACACATTCATAAAAGTATGTATGGTGAAAAAAAAATTCTAGGAATCTCAAGAATTTAAGAATGGCTCAATACTAGAAGACATATTAATATATTTCACTCTATTACTACATCTGAGAAGAAAACTTATAATTAGATATTCCATAGATTCTGAAATGATAGCTGACTCTCATTTCTGATTTTTAAAAATACTTAACATTTTGTCACATTAATAGATCATATTCAGATACTGCAATGGAGAATAAATGATTTTGGAAACAATTTTACACTTAGCTCTATTTTTTTTTTTTTACAGGTTAATACTGATCATCCAAAATTGTGTAAAGCTTAAACATAATTCTGAAAGACAAAGTAGAATGTATGGAAAGCCACTATGTACATTCTTGAGTAAATGATTCAGCTTATATGACTTCTTCAAATTAACATACAAATTTAATGTGATCCTAGTAAAAGTAGTAGTTTTTATTCTGGCCCAGTCTAATTGACTCTAAATTTTACATGGATAAGTATTGAAGAATAGTAAGGAAACAACTATGAATGGGTTTAGTTCTACCAGATATTAAGGTGTACTATGAAGAACTGTCTAGGCTGTGTAGCAAATCCTATAAATTTAGCAGCTAAACCAACACTCATTTATGACTCTATCCCACAGGTCAGGGGTCCAGCAGGGCTTAGCTGTTTCTCCGTTTAGTGTCTCCACAGGCTGCAATCTGGAGTTGTGGTCCCTCAAAGAGTTGACCAGGGGAAAACCAATTTCCCATCCCTTTTGAACTGATGGCAGAACTCATTTCCTGTCTGCAGGACTGAAGGTTTCTGTTCCTTGCTGAAGGCTGCTTTCAACTCCCAGAGCCACCTGCAGGTTTTAGGTGATTTTTTCATAAATGGCCACTTACATCATGGCCCCTTGCTTCTGCAGGGGCAGCAATGCAGAGAGACTGAGTCTTCTGTGGCATCTCTTATCACAAGGGTGGCATCCCATCACCTTTGTCATGGAATGTAAGGTAATTGTGGAAGTGACACTACATCACCCTTGATACACTCTGTGGAGGAGCATTAAAGGTGTGAGGGTCATTTTAGGCCACCAGGATGTGACCTCTCAAATCACTGGGAATAATGAATATTTGATATGAGGTGTTAAAACTGGATAGTCACTTAGAAAATAATAAGGTTGTGTATTTATCCCACATTATGCAACCAAATAATTTCCAATGGATTAGAAATTCAAGTCTAAAAATGAAACTGTTTGAGTACTAGAAAAAAAACGTGGCTGGGAATGAAAAAGCCTTTTAAATTTAACTTAAATTTGACAAAGTGGCAATTTCACTACATTAAAAAAGATTTGGCAAAATATCATAAGCAAGTCAAAAGACAAATAATCTTGGGAAAAATATTTGCAATTCACATCACAGACAAAGGACTCATTTTTTTAACATAAAGAAGAAAATTCTAGGGTTTTTTTTTGTTGTTTCTTTTTTAAGGAAAGAATACAAAATTAGTAACACAGCCAATCAACAAAGTATATGAACATGCAAAGATACTTACTTATAGTAAAATAAATGTACATTGGAACTGTTTTAAGATGCTCATTCCTCACCCACGGGATTGGCACAGATCTAAAACTTACTAACCCACTCTGCTATTGGTGAAGTTTTGGAGAATCATTAACTGAATGGAAGGGAATTTACCAAAATCCTACAAAACTGCAGATGCATTTACCTTTCTATTCAGCTATATCACTTTTGGAAGTATCACTTCAAGATTAACAACAAACACTAACCAGTATATTTCTGTAGTTATTCAGAATACATTAGGATAAAAATAACCTAGAAGTTCAGTGATAGGGTTGAATAGACTGTGGTAACAAATGGCTAAATTAAGTATGAAATAAAATAATGTGAACTATGATGTGAATAAAATGAAAAAAGAACTCTTGTATTTTAAGCACAAAATGCAAGGTACAGATAGTACATACATAATAAAGTGTGTTTTTTCGTGTGTGTCCAGAAAAGGACATTTGCACATTGTGTTTTCAAAACTTACCCATTGCATAATACTTTTTGTTTACATTAAACCTCCTTGAAACAGAGGTTTTCCTATTTGTTTTTGTTTTGTTGTGTTTCTATTTTGCCCTGAGTGCCTGGGACAGATGAGATACTTGCAATAGACATAAACATGCTGTTTCCTTTCTCTGTCTTCTTTCTCCTTTTCCAAGGATTTCATATAGACTTTTTGGGGGGTGAGGTCATTCCTTAATTAGCTTTAATAATAGAATTGTGATCCACCCCTGCTGTTTCATGCTCCAAGCATCTTAGCTGAATTATTTCTGGATCTGCAGCTCCCAGCACTGGTTGAACACACTCCCATCTTCCTTAGTTGCTTGGTGACATCATTCACTGATTACCTTTATTGCCCCCATGTGAATTTCCTGTCACTAATTAATGCCCTCAGTCAAGCATTCCAAGAACTCTGGAGAAATATTCAAACCTTTCCACTTGCCCTTGTGGATGTGCAGATGACCTTGAAGATGCATGGGCACAATTTTTGTTACATTTTCAACATGTATTCTGTCACAGGGCTGAGGAAGATGGTTTCTCCAACTTACCTGCAGTCTTCATGGTTTCATTTTCTCTGTTTTTGCAAAAGATTAGAAATTATTCAAAACTAATGCAGCAGAAATGTGATACACCACCAGGGCCAAGACATAGCTCTATTTTGAGTTTTGCACCTTCATGGAAACTATTGGAATGTGAAAAGGTATTCAAACCACTAATCTGTTTCTATCAAGCCAATTTTCTTTCTTTTTCACAACTAAATATACTGAAGATGTGTGTGTATGTGTGTTTCTTTTTTACATCATTTTTTGTCAAGGATATATTTCATTATCTATTTTTTTAAAAGTTGCCTGGGAAACAAAATATTTTAAGCATTTTCGGGGATATGGTGTTCATATCACAAGGTCAACTGCAAGAAAGAAATCAATAATAATAATAGCAATTGCATAGAAAACTGTGAAAAGGCTCAGTGAGGTATAAGAAAACATACTTTTTATTATTACAAAAATTTTGTTATGATACATCAGAGACAAATGAAAATGATCACTCAGAACAGAAAGGGATGGGGTGAGGGTGGAACAAAGACTTCTCTTAGCCTCTTTTTTTATGAAGTCATGAACTCCACATCTTTCTCAAGTAGCTCAGGAAAAAAGACATTGAGAAGGATACATGAGAGAAGATTGATATAAAGGTGATGGATACATTGAGTACAGAAAAGAAACAAATGGAAGATGGATGAATAATAAATAAATATAAGAGAGATGAATGATATATAAATCTCATATGGTGAAAATCATTAGAATGAGGTGATACTTGACATAGAAAAATGACAAAATAGCAGACAAAAGAGAATATCTTTAAGCCTTGAGTCCTATAAATTCCTAAACCACAAACATTTATTGAGAGAGACTTCAAGTTTATATGATGGGAAAAAGATATTTTAACATACTCTTAAAAAAAAAAAACTTATGGACTAGGAGAAAATATTTGCAAATGATGTTACCTTCAAGGGATTAATTTTCTAAATATAGAAACAGTTCACAAGTGAAAGTCACTCAGCTGTGTCCGACTCTTTGCGACCCCATGGACTATACAGTCCATGGAATTCTCCAGGCCAGAATACTAGAGTGGGTAGCCTTTCTGTTCTCCAGATCTTCCCAACCCAGGGATCGAACCCAGGTCTCCTGCATTGCAGGCAGATTCTTTACCAAGTGAGCCACAAGGGAAGCTCATGCAGTTTATCATTAAAAAAAAAAATCCAATCAAAAAACGGGCAGAAGATCTAAATAGACATTTCCCTATAGAAGATGACCAACATGGGTCAACAGGCACATGAAAAGATTAAAATACAAATAAGAACTATAATGAGGTATCAGCTCACACCAGTCAGAATGGCCATCATTAAAAATTTACAAATAATAAATGCTGAATAGGGTGTGGAGACAACGGAACCCTCCTACACTGTTGGTGGAAATGTAAATTAGTGCAGCCATTATGGAAGACCATATGGAAGTTCTTTAAAAAACTAAAAATAGAATTGCCATATGATCGCAATTCCACTCCTGGGCATATATCTGGAGAAAGCTGAAATTTGAAAAGATATACGCACCCCTCACATTAATAGCAGCACTATTTACAGTAGCCAAGACACAGAAGAGATGTAGATGTCCAGTGACAGATGAATGGTTAAGGAAGATGTGGTATATATGTGTACATATGTTGTATAAACATATATATACTGAAATACTATTAAATCATAAAAAAGAATGAAATAATGCCATTTTCAGCAACATGGATGGACTTAGGGACTATCATACTAAGTGAAGTAAGTCAAAACAAACATCATATGATACCACAGTTTATATGTGGAATCTAAAAAGTGGCACAAAAGAACTTATTTACAAAACAGAAATAGACTCAGATGTGGAAAACAAACTTATGGTTATCAAAGAGGATAGTGGAGTCAGGAGGAGGGATAAATTAGGAGTTCTGGATTAACATATACATATTACTATAGGTAAAGAACAAGGACCTCCTGTATAACACAGGGAACTCTATTCAGTAGCTTGTAATAATCTATAGCAAAATTATCAGAAAAAGAATATATAGATATGTATGTATATAACTGAATCTCTTTGCTATATGCCTGAAACTAACACGGCACTGTAAATTCACTATCTCTGTCTGTGTGCATGCTCAGTTGTGTCCGACTCTTTGCGGCCCCATGGACTGTAGCCCGTCAGGCATTGCTGTCCATGGGGTTTTCCAGGCAAGAATACCAGAGTGGGTTGCCATTTCCTATTCCAGGACGTTTCCAAACCAGGGATCGAGGCTGAATCTCCCTCGTTTCCTGTACTCTCAGGCGGATTCTTTATCACTGCATCATTTGGTACTTCAAATAAAAATGATCAATAATTCTTTTTTAAGTACAATACCTGAAAATAACAGAAAAGATGACAACCAGAGCAGAATGACTTCCTATTCAGTGATTTGGGACTAATACAGAGAAAGTGTAAATTCCTAAAGATGTAAAGGAAGCCTTCAAAGGGTTTGAAGAAATGTAGGAATTCCCTGAGGAACAAGTGAGGTGAATATTGCTGGCAAGTAGTACAGAACACAGCATGTTGTGGAGCTGAGACACAGAGAATGTGTTCGGAGTTAACATCAGACCTGGACGACTCCCAGTCATGAAAATTTGAAACTGTACTTTGTCTGTCAATGACAAAAAAAAAAAAAAACTGACAAGTGCTAAGTGGAAGGACATATCAAATTTATCTTCTGGAGATAGCTTGTTGGCTACAGGGAAAACCTGGGCTGGAAGATGAGACAGGAAAATGTGGCAACCACACAAAAAGCTCTGGAAGCTCCTAACTCAGTGACCACCTGACCTCAATGTCCACACCCTCAGGGCCACTAAGGATAAGTACTCTCTGCTGCTGGATTCCCAGTACCTGGCACTCTGTTTAGTTCAATTCAGTAGTTCAGTCGTATCCGACTCTGTGCGACCCAATCAATCGCAGCACACCAGGCCTCCCTGTCCATCACCAACTCCCGGAGTCCACCTAAACCCATGTCCATTGTGTCGGTGATGCCATCCAGCCATCTCATCCTCTGTCATCCCCTTCTCCCCCTGCCCTCAATCTTTCCCAGCATCAGGGTCTTTTCAAATGAGTCAGCTCTTCGCATCAGGTGGCCAAAGCATTGGAGTTTCAGCTTCAGCATCAGTCCTTCCAATGAACACCCAGGACTGATCTCCTTTAGGATGGACTGGTTGGATCTCCTTGCAGTCCAAGGGACTCTCAAGAGTCTTCTCCAGCACCACCGTTCAAAAGCATCAATTCTTTGGTGCTCAGCTTTCTTTATAGTCCACCTCTCACATCCATACATGACCACTGGAACAACCATAGCTTCCACTAGAAGGACCTTTGTTGGCAAAGGTAATGTCTCTGCTTTTTAATATACTGTCTAGGTTTGTCACAGCTTTTCTTCCAAGGAGCAAGCTTCTTTTAATTTCATGGTTGCAATCACCATCTGCAGTGATTTTGGAGCCCCAAAATATAAATTCTCTCACTGTTTCCATTGTTTCCCCATATATTTGCCATGAAGTGATGGGACCGGATGCCATAGTCTTAGTTTTCTGAATGTTGAGTTTTAAGCCAACTTTTTCACTCTCTTCTTTCACTTTCACAAGGGGCTCTTTAGTTCTTTGCTTTCTGCCATCAGGGTGGTGTCATCTGCATATCTGAGGTTATTGATATTTCTCCTGGCAATCTTGATTCCAGCTTGTGCTTCCTCCAGCTTGGCATTTCATATAATGTACTCTGCATATAAGTTAAATAAGCAGCCTTGACATACTCCTTTCTCGATTTGGAAACACTCTTTTTTCTACTCCCAGTTCTAACTGTTGCTTCTTGACCTGCATAGATATTTCTCAGGAGTAAGGTAAGGTGGCCTGGTATTCCCATCTCTTTAACAATTTCCCACAGTTTGTTGTGATCCACACAGTCGAAGCCTTTGGTGTAGTCATTAAAGCAGAAGTAGATGTATTTCTGGAACTCTCTCACTTTTTCAATGATGCAATGGATACTGGCAATTTGATCTGTTTCCTCTGCCTTTTCTTAATCCAGCTTGAACATGTGGAAGTTCACGGTTCATGTACTGTTGAAGCCTGGCTTGAAGAATTTTGAGCATTACTTTATTAACATGTGAGGTGAGTGCGATTTTGCTGTAGCTTGAACATTTTTTGGCATTGCCTGTCTTTGGGAAAACTGATCTTTTCCAGTCTTGTGGCCACTGCTGAGTTTTTCAAATTTGCTGGCATACTGAGTGCAGCACTTTCACAGCATCATCTTTTAGGATTTGAAATAGCTCAACTGGAATTCCATCACCTCCACTAGCTTTGTTCATAGTGATGCTTCCTAAGGTCCAGTGGATTTTGCACTCCAGGATTTCTGGTTCTAGGTGAGTGATCACACCATTGTGGTTATCTGGGTCATTGAGATCATTTTTATATAGTTCTTCTGTGTATTCTTGCCACCTCTTCTTAATCTCTTCTGCTTCTGTTAGGTTCATACCATTTCTGTGCCTTATTGTGCCTTGTTTGCATGAAATGTTCCCTTGGCATCTCTAATTTTCTTGAAGAGATCTCTATTCTTTCCCAATCTGTTGTTTTCCTCTGTTTCTTTGTACTGATGACTGAGGAAGGCTTTCTTATCCCTCCTTGCTATTCTTTGGAACTCTGCATTCAAATGGATTTATCTTTCCTTTTCTTCTTTGCCTTTCATGTCTCTTCTTCTCCCAGCTATTTGTAAGGCCTCCTCAGACAACCATTTTGCCTTTTGCATTTCTTTTTCTTAGGGATGGTTTTGATCACTATCTCCTGTACATTGTCATGATTCTCCACCCATAGTTCTTCAGGCACTCTGTCTATCCGATATAATTCCTTGAATCTATTTATCATTTCTACTGTATAACCCTAGGGATTTGATTTAGGTAATATCTGAATGGTCTAGTGGTTTTCCCTACTTTCTTCAATTTAAGTCAATTTAATTTGGCAATAAAGATTTCATGATTTGAGTCACAGTCAGCTCCCCCGGCCTTGTTTTTGCTGATTGTATAAAGCTTCTCCATCTTTGGCTGATAAGAATATAATCAATCTGATTTCAGTGTTGGCCATCTGGTGATATTCATGTGTAGAATCTTGTCTTGTGCTGTTGGAAGAGGGTGTTTCCTATGACCAATGCACTCTGTTATTGGCAAAACTGTGTTAGCCTTTGCCCTGCTTCATTTTGTACTCAAAGGCCAAGTTTGCCTGTTACTCCAGGTATGTCTTGACTTCTTACTTTTCCATTCCAGTACCCTATAATCAAAAGGACATCTTCTTTGGGTCTTAGTTCTAGAAGGCTTGTAGGCCTTCATAGAACTGTTCAACTTCAGCTTCTTCAGCATTACTGGTTGTGGCATAGACTTGCATTACTGTGATATTGAATGGTTTGCTTTGGAAATCAACAGAGTTCATTCTGTCATTTTTTAGCCTTGACTATAAGGACCTTTATCAGCAAAGTGATGTCTTTGCTTTTCAGTATGCTATATAGGTTTCTCATAGCTTTCCTACCAAGAAGCAAACATTTTCTAATTTCATGGCTGCAGTCACCATCCACAGTGATTTTAGAGCCAAGAAAAGGGAAATTGTCACTGCTTCCACCTTTTCCCCTTCTATTTGCCATAAAGGGCAAATACCTATAGCATTATTTATAAACTTAGAGTGATAAAAATTAATGAAATCTGTAATTTGAGTTGATTGATGACCTATGTTGGTTAATGATTGAATTGAAGTTTTAGACATGAATGTTGGTTCACTCCATGGTTGAACCAAAGGGAATTCCAGTGTCTCTGGTAGATATAAAATGTCTAGTGGTCAGATTATACATTCTCTAATCAGTTTTTACTGAATTTCAGATTCATTGTTGAAAAAATAAGATGTCTGGACAGTAAGATTTCTAGATGCCTTTTTATGTCTAAAATACATGATTTCTCATTTGCTTATTTTTATTTTTGTTTCCAGTACTCTGGGGGGCTGACTGAAAGAGATTTTGCTGCAATTTATATCAGGAAATTTCTGCATATGTTTTCCTCAAGGGCTCACATTTAGGTCTTTAATCCATTTTGAGCTTGTTTTGTGTATGGTGTTAAGAAATTATCAAATTTCATACTTTGACATGTAGCTGTCCAGTTTTCCCTGCACCATTTATTGAAGAGATTATCTCTCCAACATTGTGCAGTCTTGCTGCCTTTATCATAGATTAACTGATCAAAAGTGCATGGTTTTATTTCTGAGCTTTTTATCCTTCTCCACTGATCAATATTTCAATTTTTGTGCCACTGAAATTTTGCCCCACACTGTTTTGATGACTATAGCTTTGTAGCATAGTCTGAGGTCAGAGCACCTGATTCCTCCAACTCCATTTTTCTTTCTCAAGATTGCTTTGACTATTAGGATAAAGGTCTTTTGTGTCTCCATACAATTTTTACACTTTTTTGTTCTAGCTCTATGAAAATATGCCATTGATAATTTGATAGTGATTGCATTGAATTTGTAGATTGCCTTGGGTAGTAAAGTCATTTTGATAATATTGATTCTTCCACTCCACAAACATGATATAGTTTTCTATCTGTTTGGGTCTTTTTCAATTTCTTTCATTACTGTCTTATTGTTTTTAGAGAACAGGTCTTTTGTCACCTTACTACTAGCTATTTTAGTCTTTTTGTTGTGATGGTAAATGGAATTGTTTCTTGAATTTCTCTTTCTGATCTTTCATTGGTAGTGTATAGAAATGCAACCAATTTCTCTGTTTTAACTTTATAATATGCAATTTTCCCAGATTACTTGATGAGTTCTAGTAGTTTTCTGATAACAGCTTTAGGATCCTTTGTGTATAGTATTGAGTAGGGCATTCTTGCCTGGAGAATTCCCATGGAAAAAGCATCCTGGCGGGCTGCAGACCATGGGGTCCCACCCAGTCTTCTTGCCTGGAGAATCCCCATGGAAAAAGCATCCTGGCAGGCTACAGACATAGGGTCGCAAAGAATCCCACACCACTAAGGAACCAAGCAGATGCGTACAGTACTGTGTTATCTGCAGAATGACAGCTCACCTTCTCTTCCAGTGTGGTTTCCCTTTACTGCTTTTACTCAAAAGCTTCTGCACAGCAAGGAAACAACACAGAAAACAAAAACACAACCCTTAGATTGGGAGAAATATTTGAAACGATGTGCCCAACAAAGGATTAGTCCCCCAAATTTACGAACAGCTTATTATGCTTAACAGCATCAAAACAAACAACCCAGTCATTACACGGACAAGATCTAAATAGACATGTCTCCAAAGAAGACATACAGATGGCCAAGAGACATATGAAAAGATATTCAACATCTCTAATTATTAGAGAAACACAAATCAAAACTACAAGATATCACCTCACACTAGCCAGATGGCTATCATCAAAAGATCCACAAGCAATAAATGCTGCAGAGGCTGTGGAGAGAAGGGAAGCCTCCTACACTATTGGTGGGAATGTAAATTGGTACAGCCACTCTGGAGAACAGTATGGAAGGTCCTTAAAAAACTAAAAATAGAGCTACCATATGACCCTGCAATCCCACTCCTGGGCATACGCCCAGAGAAAAACATAATAAAAAAGATACATGCACCCCAATGTTCGTTGCAGCACTGTTCACAACAGCTGAGATCCGAAGCAGTCTAAATGCCCATCAGCAGAGGAATAGCTCAGGAAGATGTGGTATATATATACAATGCGGTACTACTCAACCATTTAAAACAATGAAATAAGGCCATTTGCAGCAACATGGATGGACCTAGAGATTGTCATACTGAGTGAAGTAAGTCAGACAGAGAAGGAGATATATCATATGACATCTTTTATATGTGGAGTCTAAAAAGAAATGATACAAATGAACTTACAAACAGAAAGAGATTCACAGACTTAGAAAATGAACTTATGGTTGCCAGAGGGAAGGAGGCAGGGAAGGGATAGATAGGGAGTTTAGGATAGACATGTACATGCTGCTATACTTAAAATGGGTAAGCAACAGGACCTGCTATATAGCAGGAAACTCCTCAGTGTTATGTAGCAGCCTGGATGGGACAGCAGTTTGGGGGAGAATGGATACATGTATATGTGGGACTAAGTCCTTCCACTGTTCACCTGAAACTATCATAATATTGTGAACTGGCTATACCCAAACACAAAATAAAAGTTAAAAAAAAAAACAAATACAATCTGTTTTCTCTTCTGACTTCTTAACCTGAAAGGAAAACTAGGGTCATATTCATTTCATTTATTTTGAATTTCTCATAACAAAGTTGCTATATACATCCATAATAAAGGACTAATATTTAAATGTTTGTTTAAAAGTCTATCCATAATTTAAGATGATGCCATTTTATATAATGCTTTATATATTATTCTTAGAAAACATACTTTTGTCAACTTGTGTACACCTCTGTATCAGTCCACTCTTTATATTTCACACAAGTACACATGTACATACAAGTATAAGAGGCATTTATCTTTGACAAAATCTCTGATTTATATCATGGTTTGATTTACATGTCAAGTTTGGGAAATTACAAGGTACTGAGGTTTATTCTTGGGACTCCATTTGTATGCAACTAATGTTTAAGGTCTGTGTATTCAACTTTCTCTAATTTTTCTACAATCTAGCTTTCATTCAACATCTCCACTTTGACTGACTTAGTCTAGCCCCTGCCCTCTTTCTAATGTTTTAATTTCCTTGTTGGCTTCTATCTGTATCTTTAGAGACCTGCAGAAATATGAAAGCTGGAAGAACAGTCAGTGATTATTGCTGGATCATTATCACCATCACCAATTAAAAACAGGAATTTAAAATTTTATTGTGATTTAGACTGTATTCTAACTATAACAAAGATTGAGAGACAGGCTGATCTAAGTCATTTTCTGCTCCCCAAAATTAGGCACTGCCCGGAGGGAGTCAGAGTGCGCATGCACATCTGCCTGCCTCTCCCTCCAGACACGTCCCCTCCACAGAGGTGTGGTCTCTGGTGGGGACTTCTGAGATGAAAATGCTTCAGCAGCCTCAATAGCAGGACCCTGCATTATATCTTGAAAAGATTGCCTTCCAAAACACTTGCCATCCATGGAATCTATGGGCAGTGACTCTGAAAGTATAGTCCAAAAGAGGAAAGTGGGTGAACAGTTGAGCAGAGCACTATGAAAATGACAAAAAAGGTCAGGGTTGAGGGTGCATCTGTGCTAAAGCATGTCAATTTTCCATCAGTTCTACACCCTCAGCTTTTAACCAAAGATACAATGAAAAGCAAATCCCTATTTGAACCTAATATGTGTTTTTATTCACATGAGTTAATTCTACTCTTGTACTTATCCTTTTATCCTAAATTTATTTACATTTTATCCTTGTAAGTTCTCTGATTGCTCTACAATGTCCTAAAAGTAGACCTAAAAAGTACAATGATATAATGCATCTAAAATTAAGAATATTGTAATGAATAGAAAGCGAACAATACAAAGCATGATTGTAAGAGCATTTGCAGCCCAATTAAAGAGATATCTTAATTTTTAATATCATTTTATTATTCTACTAGTTCTCTTCCACATCAACAAATCTTATGCTTTCCCAATAACTGACACTGAACTTTAGTTCCACTCTAGTGGATTGAATGACATTCCCCCAAATTCACATCCTCCTAAAGTCTCAGAATGCAATCTTATTTAGAATCAGACCTTTGAAGAATCTTGAAGTGAAATAATCCTGGATTTATAAAGGACCCTATGTCCAAGGACTGATATCATTGCAAAAGAAAAGAGAGGGTGGTTTGAGAATCATAGGAGAAGAAGGTCATGGGAAGCTGAAGAGTCAGAGGCTGGAGTGATGCCTGCACAGTCAGGGAGCACCAAGGACTGCCAGCAGCCACCAGGAGAGGGGAAAGAGCTGGGGATGGCTTTTCTTCACATCCTCCAGAAGGAACTAGCCTTGCTGTCAATTTGATTTCAGACCTTTGGTCTCCCAAGCTATGAAAGAATACATTTCTATTGTTCTAAGCCACTCAGTTTGTGGTAACTTACAAGGCAATCCAAGGAAACAAATATACCCACATTTAAAGGTCAGTATTGGGGTGCTGATGTCTGGAGTCCTGTCTGCTGGGCAGTTGCTAGGTGTACATCCCCTTGAGATTCAAGAGACATAGCTATGCCTACAGGTGGATGCAAAGTCTAGGACCTCCGCTCTCCAGAGCAGTCCTTCTGGGTCCTGCCCCCTCCGATGTCACCTCCCGTGTCAGGACCACTCTGTCTGGATGTGTGCCATGATGAGCCCAGAGGAGGAGGCACTCGTCCTGGGGTCCTCAGGTTTCCCAAAGCTTTCTGGATGTGACCACTGTGAACGGGCCCAGGACAGGCATGCCTGCATGTTTCTCCCTCCATGGACCTTCTCACACGGCCCTTCTTGTCAGGAACTCTCCCCTGCTCCTGCGTCTGTTGTACGTGATGCTCACAGCCAAGCCCTCTTCTCAGGCCTCTAGGTTTGGTTCTGGGCCTGGGAAGTCCAGGATCTCAGCAAGGCACACTCTGAAAAATGTGATTGAAGCTGGACATTGAGCAATGGCTTTTCTGTTGGTGGTGGTACTATCTACTCTCTCTCAGAAGGAATAAATGCTGTTGATTCAATGGATGGGAGACTTCCCTAGTAGCTCAGATGGTAAAGCGCCTGCCTGCAATGTGGGAGACCTGGGTTCTATCCCTGGGTTGGGAAGATCTCCTGGAGAAGGCAATGGCAACTCACTCCAGTACCCTTGCCTGGAGAATCCCGTGGATGGAGGAGCCTGGTAGGCTACAGTCCATGGGGTCACAAAGTCAGACACAACTGAGCGACTTCACTTCACGTCAGTGGATGGGAACACTTGGGGCAGCCTGCTTTACTAGTAGCAAATTAAAATATATTAGCTGACCATTTCTCAAGTATCACCTACATATAGTCTTCTACCCACTCAGTTACTCAGTTTCCAAGTATATACTGCATTCTGGATCCAAGAGATCACGCCACATCCTTGTCTTCAGGGACCTCACAGCATACAAATGCAACCCTAATAGTAGTAGTAGTCGCAACACAGTGCAACAACGTCTCAGGAGGTGTGAGTGCTAGCTCATGTGAGAACCCAACGCACAGCTTCCTGCCTTCCCCTCCAGGATCGCTGCATTCCTGCCCTGTTACCTCGGTGTGGCTAACTAGGCATATGGTCCAAACACTGACCCTGTGAACAAATCATTGCCCAGTCAGCATGGATACAGCTGTAAACAACAAATGCCAGTCATACTTTACATTTGCTAATTTTCCTGATTTCTAGGAATTGAAAGACCTCAAAATCATTTCCTAGGATTGGGGAGACTCCATGAACCTCACGTTCTCAGCTGGAGGTGAAGCAGTGAGCCGGGCTCTGCCCAGTACAAGGACAGTTCCCCTTTTGGCCTCTAGGGGGAGCCCAAGGCCCTTTGCTGTACACTTAATCACCAAAGGCAGAATTGGAATCATTTTGTTTACGCTTCTTTGGCTGAGCAGGAGTGGTTTTTTTGTTTGTTTGTTCGTTTGTTTTAGCTTGAAGTTTAACTTGATGTAGTCCCACTGTTTAGTTTTTATTTCATTGCTGTGCTTTAGGTGTCATATCCAAAAAATAATTACCAAGGTCCCCTGACAAGGAGAATTTATGCTTTTTCTAGTAATTTTATGGTTTCAAAGCTTACATTTTTTTAAAAAAAATCCACTTTGAGTTACTTTTTGTAAGTGCTGTGAACTATGAATCAATCCAGCTTCGTTCTTTTATTTGTGAATATCTAATTATCCCATTATCCCAGCACCAGTTATTGAAGACTATCTTTTCTGAATTGAGTATTCTTGGTCAAATATCAGTTGGTTGCATAGACTTGGGTTTATTTCTGGGCTTTTGATTCTGTTCCATTTGCCTATTTGTCTGTTTTTACACCAGTACCATACTGTTTTGATGACTATAGTTTTATAGTATATCTTGAAATCAGGAAGTGTGATGCCTTCTGCTTTGTTCTTCTTTAAACCATCAACAAAGTGAAAAGACAATCTATGGAATGGGGAAGATGTGCAAATCTGATAACAGGCTAATTCAGATTTATAAAGAACCTATACAACTCACTCAATAGCAAACAAACAAAAAACCCAATTTAAAAATGGGTAAAGGACCTGAAGAGATATTTCTTCAAAGAAAAACACGAAGGTCAACAAAATACATGAAAAGATGCTAAACACCTCTAGTCATCAGGAAATGAAAAATAAAACCACTATGAGGTATCACATCACATTTGTTAGAATGGTGATTGTTAAGAAGATAAGAAATAAATGCTGGTGAGGGTGTGGAGAAAGGGGAAATTTGTGCACTATTAATGGAAATGTAAATTGGTGCAGCCATTATGAAAAACAATATGGTGGTTCCTCAAAACCTAAAAATGAACTACCATATGATCCAGCAATTCCAGTCCTTGGAATATAACCAAAGGAAACTGAAATGATAATTTGAAAAAATACACATACCCTACCCCAATGTCCATTGCAGAATTATTTACAATAGATGAGACACAGAGACAACCAAAGTATCCACTAAGGTATGAAATATATATATATATATATATATATATATAGAGAGAGAGAGCAACATTTATATCTGTTCTTCCATATATATATATATATATATATATATATATATATATATATAAGAAGATCCTCACAACCCAGATAATCACAATGGTGTGATCACTCACCTAGAGCCAGACATCCTGGAATGCAAAAAGTCAAGTGGGCCTTAGAAAGCATCACTACGAACAAAGCTAGTGGAGGTGATGGAATTTCACTTGAGATATTTCAAATCCTAAAAGATGATGCTGTGAAAGTGCTGCACTCAAAATGCCAGGAAATATGGAAAACTCAGAGTGGCCAAAGGACTGAAAAAGATTAGTTTTCATTCCAATCCCTAAGAAAGGCAATGCAAAAGAATGTTCAAACTACTGCACAATTGCACTCATCTCACATGATAGCAAAGTAATGCTCAAAATTCTCCAAGCTACCCTTCAGGAATACATCAACCATGAATTTCCAGTTGTTTAAGCTGGTTTTAGAAAAGTCAGAGGAACCAGAGATCAAATTGCCAACAACCGCTGGATCATCAAAAAAGCAAAAGAGTTTCAGAAAAACATCTACATCTGCTTTATTGACTATGCCAAAGCCTATGACTGTGTGGATCACGACAAATGGTGGAAATTTCTACAAGAGATGGGAATGCCAGACCACCTGACCTGCCTTTTGAGAAATCTGTATGCAGGTCAGGAAGTAACAGTTAGAACTGGACATGGAACAACAGACTGGTTCCAAATAGGAAAAGGAGTATGTCAAGGCTGTATATTGTCACCCTGCTTATTTAACTTATATGCAGAGTACATCATGAGAAATGCTGGGCTAGATGAAGCACAAGCTGGAATCAAGATTACTGGAGAAATATCAGTAACCTCAGATATGCAGATGGCACCACCAAAATGGAAGAAAGCAAAGAAAAACTAAAGAGCCTCTTGATGAAAGAGGAGAGTGAAAAAGTTGGCTTAAAACTTAACATTCAGAAAACTAAGATATGGCATCCGGTCCCATATTTCATGGCAAATAGATGGGGCCACTATTTTTTGGGCTCCAAAATCATTGCAGATGGTGACTGCAACCATGAAACTGAAAGACATTTGCTCCGTGGGAGAAAAGCTGTGACCAACCTAGACAGCATATTAAAAAGCAGAGACATTACTTTACCAACAAAGGTCCTTCTAGTCAAAGCTATGCTTTTTCCAGTAGTCATGTATGGATGTGAGAGTTGTACTCTAAAGAAAGCTGAGTACCAAAGAACTGGTGCTTTTGAACTGTGGTGTTGGAGAAGACTCTTGAGAGTCCCTTAGATGGCAAGGAGATTCAACCAGTCAGTTGTAAAGGATATCAGCCTTAAATATTCTTTGTAAGGACTGATGGTGGAGTTGAAACTCCAACACTTTGGCCACCTGATGTGAAGAGCTGACTCATTTGAAAAGACCCTGGTGTTGGGAAAGATTGAAGGTGGTAGGAGAAGGGGACAACAGAAGATGAGATGTTTAGATGGCATCACTGACTCGATGGACATAAGTTTGGGTAAACTCTGGGAGTTGGTGATGGACGGGGAGGCCTGGCGTGCTGTAGACAATGGGGTCACAAAGAGTCGGACACAACTGAGTGACTGAACTCAATTGAATATTTATATGCTCAGTGACTCAGTCATGTCTGATTCTTTGTGTCCCCATGAACTGTAACCCACTAGGTTCCTCTATCCATGGTATTTTCCAGGCAAAAATATGTGGCATATTATTTAGCCAAAAATTTTGAAAATTCTACTATTGGCAACACCGTGGATAGACCCTGAAGACATTATGCTAAGTGAAATATGTCAAACAGAGAAGGACAAATATTATATAATATTACTTATACGTGAAATCTAAAACAATACCAAACTCACAAAAAAAAAGAGAGAGATCAGGCTTGTGATTACCAGAAGTGAAGGTTAGAAGGAGGGGCAACTGGATGTCATGGTCAAAAGGAACAAACTTTTAGTTATAAGATAAATAACTGCTAGGGATGTGATGTACAATATGATGACTACCAAATACTACTGTTAAATTGTTAACACTGCTGCATTAAAGTTTTAAGAGGACAGATGGTGAGAGTAAATCATATGAGTTCTCAACATCAGAAAATTTTTTTTTCTATTTTTCTTTCTTTTGTTTTTTGCTGTCTATATATAAGAAGATGAATGTCAGCTGAACCTACTGTGGTAATCATTTTGCAATGTACAGAAATCAAATCATCATGCTCTATGTATGCCTTAAACTTACGCAGTGATATATGTCAATTATTTCTCAACAAAACTGGGGGAAAAAAGGAATTAGGATCAAGAGAGTGGCATCTGGGTGTTCCAGGAGGTTTGGCTTTGCTGTGGCCTCCTTTATCTTGCAGAGAAGATGAAGGGCACAAGTGCTGTCCGCTCTTCATTTCCTGCAACCCAAGGCAGTCTCTTCTCTGGGACTGTTCAGCCTCTTGCAGCAGCCAGTTTCTGAGGCCCCTCATCACAGGGTGATAGAATACACATTCTGTTACCACTTTCGTCCCTGGATCTAGCTGGGAGGTGTCTTCTCACTATGAGAAGTGGATAAGACACAGGATGCCCAGCAAAATTTGAGTTTAAGATAAACAACAATAAACTTTTAGCACCAGTGTGTCCTGAACATTGCATGGGTGCTAACAGCACAGGACTGGGCCTGCCAGTACCCAGAACCCTGCCTTGGGCTGGGAGCCAGGGCTTGTTGAGAGGCTCTGCCTCTTCCTGGGCCTAGACTTGATGCCTAGTGAAACTCTCTGAATTCGTCTCAACTTGCCCCAGCACTCTGAGCTCACTCTACAAGCAGACACATCCAGTCTTACTGGGCAGGGAAGGAGTAAGCCCAGTAGTCAGAGAGTTAACACATGGTGCAGATCCAAGAATCACATCTATTGTTATAATCTGCTCTAGAATAACTGAGAATTAGGATGTGGGTTTTTTGTTTTTTGATGTCTGAAATTGATAAAGTTTAATTCAACAATTAAAAAATGTAGTTATGTTTTACATTCCTAAATCATGATTTAAAAATGCACATTGCCCAAATGGCTTTCAGCTATGACTGTGAGTGGTGACATTCTGCTCATGGCATTCAGAATTCTATCTTTGAATGCCATGGTAATCACTTGCTTCCTTTCAAGGCTGTCGTGTCTGGCACGAAATGGAAGAATTTAAAATACCACCTCAGTGGGCTCACACCCAACAGAACTGGAACTTTTGAATGTGCAGTTAATGACTCCTTGTGGGATATATGTCAATGAGACAGTGAGACAAGTGGTAACTGACAGTAAAACATAATAATAAGTAAATACTTCTAACAGAACTGTAGTGTAATTCAAGGCTACAGATAAGAAATTTGAGATTCACTCACTTATGATGTAGTCAGACTAGATAAATTCAGTTCCCCTTGATTTATTTAGCTCCAAACCAGTGCAGATCCTCCAGCTGGCCCTCAGCCCTGAGGATACAGAGGGACAAGCGCCAGGTGCCAGCACTGGGGAAGGAGCTCTGCCTCCCTGACTGCCCAGCCCCAGTGTGTGTGTGGCACAGCGTAGACGTTCACTTAGCATTTGCTGAATAGATTAATTAGACAAGAGATCACTTGATATAACATTACAGGGGAAGGATGATATATATCTGGGTAAATCTGCCCCCATATTGAACACAAACTCTAATAAATGGGTGGAGTTGGTATCTTCCGTTTCTACAGTTTTCTCACCTTCATTGGTCTCATGCATTCTGAATAAAAGATGTCAGAATAGACCAGAAATCCTTCCTGAGAAAATTCTGGCACTTTCAACATTTTGTACACATCATGACCTCAAGAAGCAGGCTATACCTGTGTTCTCATGACATTTCAACCCTCATCTGTAGCTAAATGTACAGATATAAAGTTATTCTCTTATTTAGAAAGAGCAAAGTCTCATATTTAGCAGGGATGTTTCTGATATAGCTCATATAGCATTATTCCAGGTAAAGTCAACAATGAAATTCAGTCTTGGAAGTAATTCAGTCTAACAAGGCTACAGGAAAGTGGCAGCTGAAATATCGAACAATAATGCAATCAAGAGCGAAGTAACACTTCTAGAGGAAAAAAAAAAAAAAGAAGAAGAAAACACTTAAACTATTTTCATAAGATTCTGAGCTCTGAGCTTTCAGTGATGATCCAGGAAATGGACTTGAGATTCACTATAGACCATTTACTGAAGACATTACTTAAATGTACTGCTACTACCAGGAAGGTCAGCCAATGTCCTGATTAGACTGGAAGCAGTCCAGAGCGCATTACCTTACCCACGTGCAAAGTCATGATGCCTCTTACACCCTGAAGTTCTAGCTACTGGACAAGAAAGTCTGGGTAGCACTAGAATCAGCTCAAATAAAAGAAAATGAAATAATCAATAAGATGATTTTAGAAGGGAGATACTGAACCTCGTTTACATTGGATGATGAATAAGAAGAGGAGGTAAAACTGAAACTGATAAAACAAAAGTTGGATTTCAGCTATGCCTTTGGAATTTCATGTATGTGCTTAGGAGAAATGAACAGTAGTACTAGTTTGTCAAATGAGAAAAAAGTTATCTTGTTAAAGAAGCAGTAGTGTTGGAAATTTTAATGACGTCTAAAAAACATGATAAATACATCTTTTATACTTTGAGTTTATTGAAAACAAAAAGTATTGGGGAGAATATTTCCAATACAATTTGAATGGAATAATACGCTTGCATATATGTATACATACATTTAAAATATTAATTCTTAATTATTTAATCATTTTTAATTGAAGCATAGTAAATTCACAGTGTAGTGTTAGTTTCAGGTGTACATCAAACTGATTCAAATATATATTTTAATATTACATTTTATACTTTATATATATGTTTTATATATATATTAGATTCTTTTCCATTATAGGTGATTACAAATTATTGAATACAGTTTCCTGTGCTAAACAATTGGTCCTTGTTGGTTACTTATTTTATATATAGTGTGTATCTGTTAATACAAATTAATTTATTCCTCTCCCTCCTTTCTTTTGGTAATCATAAGTTTGTTTTCTACATCTGAATCTTTTTCTGTTTTGCAAATAGGTTTACTTGTATTTTGTGGTATGTAATTATTTGTTATTTTAAAAACAAAGTTTATTTAAATCAAATCCCTTATGATTATACAGTGGAGGTGATAAATAGATAGGGATTAGATCCGGTAGACAGAATGCCAGAACTATGGACAAGCAGCTCCTTACACTGTGCAGGAAGCAGTGACCAAACCATCCCTAATAGAAAGAAATCCGAGAAGGCAAAGTGGTTGCCTAAGGAGGCTTTACAAACAGCTGAGAAAAGAATGGAAGTGAGAGCAAAGGGAGCAAGGGAAAGATACACCCGGCTGAATGCAGAGTTCCAGAGAACAGTAAGGAGAAATAAGAAAGCTTTCCTAAGTGGACAGGGCAAAGAAACAGAGGAAAACAATGGAATAGGAAACACTAGAATTCTCTTCAAGAAAATTGGAGATGTCAAGGGAACATTTTATGCAAGGATGTGCATGACAAAGTACAGAAAAGGTAAGGACCTAAAGGAAGCAAAAGAAATTAAGAAGCAGCGGCAAGAATACAGAGAAGAACTATACAAAAAAAGTCTTAATGACCCAGATAACCAGGTTGACATGGTCACTCACCTAGAACCAGACATCTTGGAGCATGAAGTCAAATGGGCCTTAGGATTAATTACTACGAACAAAGCTATGTGATGGAATTCTAGCTGAGCTATTTCAAATCCTAAAAGATGATGCTGTGAAAGTGCTGCTCTCAATAAGTCAGCATATTTGGAAAATTCAGCAGTGGCCACAGGACTGGAAAAGATCAGCTTTCATTTCAATTCCAAAGAAAGGCAATGCCAAAGAAGGTTCAAACTACTGTACAGTTGCACTCATTTCACATTCTAGCAAGGTTATGCTCAAAATCCTTCAGGCTAGACTTCAGCAGTACGTGAACTGAGAACTTACAGATGTTCAAGCTGAATTTAGAAAAGGCAGAGGAACCAGAGATCAACTTGTAAACATTTGTTTGATCATAGAGAAGTCGAGATAAGCCCATAAAAATATATGCTTCTGCTTCATTGACTACACTAAAGCCTTTGACTGTGTGCATCACAACAAATTGTGGAAAAATTTTTTAAAAAGCTGGGAATACCAGACCACCTTATCTACCTAAAGAGAAAACTGTCGGGTTTGTATGTATATCTTCTTTTGTATAGGTTAAAAGGCAACAGTTAAACTGGACATAGAAAACAGATGGGTTCAACATCAGGAGAGCAGAATGACAAGGCTGTATTTTGTCACCCTGCTTATTTAACTTCTATGCAAAGGACATCATGCAAAATGCCAAACTGGATGAATCAAGATTGCTGTGAGAAATATCAATAACCTCATATATGCAGATGATACCACTCTAATGGCAAAAAGTGAAGAGGAACTAAAGAGTCCCTTGATGAAGGTGAAAGAGGAGAGTGAAAAAGGTGGCTTAAAACTCAACATTCAAGAAACTAAGATCTTGGCATCTGGACCCATTACTTCATGGTAATAGATGGGGGGAAAAGTGGAAACAGTCACAGATTTTATTTTCTTGGGCACCAAAATCACTGAGGATGGTGACTGCAGTCATGAAATTAAAAGCTGCTTGCTCTTTGGAAGGAAAGCTAGGGCAAACTTGGGTGCTCAATTGCTCAGTTGTGTCCGACTCTTTGCGACCCTATGGACTGTAGCCCACCAGGCTTCTCTGTCCGCGGGGATTCTCCAGGCTAGAATACTGGAGTGGGTTGCCATGCCCTCCTCCAGGGGATCTTCCCAACCTAGGGATTGAACCTAAGTATCCTGCATTACAGGTGGATTCTTTACTGTCTGAGACACCAGAGAAACCTAGACTGAGTATTGAAAAGCAGAGACATCACTTTGTAATAAAGGTCAAAGCTATGACTTTTTCCAGTAGTCATGTATGGACGTGAGAGTTGGATCATAAAGAACACTAAGTGCCAAAAAACTGATGCTTTCTAATTGTGGTGCTGGAGAAGACTCTTGAGAGTCCCTTGGACAGCAAGGAGATCAAATCAGTCAACCCTAAAGGAAATCAACCCTGAATATTCATTGGAAGGACTGATGCTGAAGCTGAAGCTCCAATCCTTTGGCCACCTGATGTGAAGAGCCAATTCAATGGAAAAGACCCTGATTCTGGGAAAGATTGAGGGCAAGAGGAGAAGGGGATAGCAAATAAATGCTCAGGAGTGAGGTTGAAAGATTGTATGACTCTGAATATGTTTGAATGGAACAACATTCCTGCAAATTCTTCACCCAGGGGCAGCAAGCACACTTAGTGCCCAGGGGCTGGTTTCTCATCATTTTCCAGATAAGAGAGGCAGGGCTCTTATAGAGTGCCCGATTCCAGGCTGGGGCGGGCGATGCAGTGAGGGCATCTTACAGTGCCTCGCAAACCAAAGGACGGGTTGTCAAAGGGACGCTGGCCAAACCTGGAAAAATGGGCAACAAGGTTAATGACATCATATTGGACTATAACAAGGGCATAATATAAATGTCCATGATTCCATACTGATAGAAATAATTACACACACACACACACACACACATAGTGGGAGTAGACAGTGTCCATACAAAAGAATTCCAAACAATTTTTGTGGCCATTCTGCCCTCAAGAGGGGGCATCTATCTCCCCAGCTCTTAAGTGTGGACCTCCTTGCTAAGTGACTTCCTTCCAAAGAGCACAGCATGAGAAGGGGAAGAAGAAGAATTTTACAGTGGAGAAATCCGACTAACAGCATCTCAGCCAGGTGATGGAGGTCAGCGTCAGCAGGGATGAGTCACATGGATCCTGTGTGCCCTTGATGTGATATGATGGGAAAGACAACTTACCTCTTTGGTCTTCTTCCCAAGAACCCACAAATGCAGCATAAATGTGAGAAAAATATGAGATTAATCCAAACTGAAGGACATTCTACAAACTACCTGACCGATACTCCTCAAAATGGCCAAGGTCATCAAAAACAAGGATGGTCTGAGAACCTGTTATAGCCAAGAGGAGCCTAGAGAGACATGATTACTAAATGGAATGTGGGATCCTGGATATGACTCTGGAGCAGAAAAAGAAGAAAAGGTAAAAGCTAACAAAATCTGAATGAAGTATAGAGTAAAAATGCTGTTTAATGCCATGATAAACACAGACTTCTAGGATAAATATTCCTCAAGTTACTTTTGAAATGAGAAAAAATTTGAAAATAAATATACAGGAGGAGGGTGGCCTGAGCTGGGGTACCTACAGTGAACTGGCAAGCTTGAAAATTCAGACCTCTGTATCCTAATACTCTTTTGGAGACAAAATTAGACGGAATAATTGCTGTCAACAGAGCAATTAAATCAGCACCTTGGTCTCACAGCAACAAGCAACTAGGAAGACTTTTATTATTATTATTCTACCTAATAATCACATTTCAGTAAGGAAGCAATGCATAGACATGAGCAGAGGGGAAATGCTGTAATTATACACCAGCCTAATTTAAAGTACACTTTTTATGGGTGACTCTGAAACCAGGAGGGCTGGATCCTTTCATGACTGTCAGGAAGCCAGATTTTGTGACATTTCTGTTGATGTGGTCCCTGGACCACTGATATCACACAATGCAGCTAAAGATCAGGATACTGTTAAAGGATAATGTAAGAGCTTCTTGTTCTGTTTAAAGGGTAGTAGCCAGTCCTGTCCACACAAGTCCTTTGTTAATTTACTGCAATTGACCAACAACTTGCCTTGAGTATCCTTGCTTTGAGCTCCTGTCATCCATGGCTGGGGATATAAGACAGGCAAAGGGAAGGTCTTGCCTTCAGGCAGCAAACTAATTTTTCCAAGGTGAAGGTTAGGTGTCCCCTGGAAGTATGTTGGGTACTGGGGGCACCTGGAAGGGGTCTCTGACTTTGCAGACTGGTGACATAATCCTGGAGGAGATGACTGAAGACCAAAGTGTGGTGAAGGTGAGATGTTGAGGTGAGAGTGTTGGGCGCTGTGATAGCACACGTTGCATAGACACATGCTGGAGGGCAAGTGCCAGGCTGCCAGCCACCCTCTGCTGTGCGAAGGAACAGCAGTTTTCATCTCGGAAAACTTCTTAGACTTTAAAACTATGGAAACCATGTGGAAAATGGTCTGGATGAAGAAGGACTGATGGTAAAAAGAAGCCTGAGACAAAATCCAGAAGGACCTGACTCAGTGGAGGTGCTCCTGAAAAAAGGAAAAAGCAATGGGTTTGAGGAGTGGTGATTTTGATGAGGCAAGACAAGGACCAAGGTCCAAGGGTTGGCACCAGTGTAAGTGCAGGACAGCCTCTACCTTCTGGAAATTGGATGGGTGATGGGCAAGGAGAGGTGACAAGTTTCACAACAGAGACGATCTGGGTGCTGCTGGCAGTGGATCCAGGACTTCTGGGGCCAGGGGAGGAGAGGAAGGAGCCCCAAGGGCAGAACAGTCCAACTGAGAATAAAGCGGTAGCAGCGTCCACCAGTGAAGGGGGTGCCCGAATGGATGCAGAGGACCAGGCTTCAGCAGACGCGGCAGCCTGTCCCCAAGGCTGGGAGAGACAGAGGCCGGGACTCTGCTGGCGAGAGAGGAGAGGACTGATGCAGGCGAAGCTGGAGGGATTTCTCCTTCTAAGGGCCATGGGAAGCCATCAGAAAAATGTAAACAGGAGGACTGGTTTTCAGGGTCACACATTCCCTCTTTTTATCATATGGACAAATAATGAGAGACAGATAAGATACAAAGGGCTTGTCGGGTGTGGGTGAGAGATGATGATGGCTTGCACTAGGCAGTCTACAGTGGAGATGGAGAGAAGGGGTTGGGGGGCGAAGTTTCAGGCTCCCCTTCTGGAAGTGGGATGGGAGCCATGGAGGGGGTGAGGAGACAGGCTTCCTGTGCACACGGCATGCTCCCAGAGGCAGAGAGGCCGGGCCTGGCCAGGCTTGCCCATGAGGAGCTTGCATTGGGATTGGACATGCTGTACCCAAAGGATGATTGGACAGGTCGCGTGTAGGGGGTGGAGCCTCTCTCCCCACATGCCAGTATCGCTGCTGAACAATAGAAAGACTGACCCATCAAACACCTGACGCACTGAATTACAGAAGAGGATCCCACCCAGGGCTCCCCTTTAAGACCGCCTGATCTACAGAGCAGGACCCCAGCCGAGGGGCCCTCCTATGTGCCTGAGGCACCAAACAACACAGAAGGACCCCAGGCTAGGGAGCCCGCTAAGGGCCTGAAGGGGCGGAGCTACGGAGAAAGACTGGCCATCTAGAGGGCTTCTGATCGCCAGCTACAAGAGGCTCGAAAAAAAGACTGATAGGGCCATAACTCCTGCCGCGGAGGCTGTCCGTGTCCCTGCACAATTCTCGCCACCAGGGTTCCTGCAAGCTGAGCAGGTGCACCAACTTCATGCTCAACTCTCACCGGGGCAGAGCTGCCCCAGGCAAAAAAAAAAAAAAAAAAAAAAAACAAGACATCTTGGGTCTATGCGCGCAAGGGTCGCTTCAGTCCTACTCTTTGCAACCCTGTAGATTGTGGTCTGCCAGGCTTCTCTGTCAGGGAGGAGGGTTCTACAGGCAAGAATACTGGAGCATATTGGCCAACACTGCTCGCCATACCCTTCTAGATCACTGTACTTCCTGCTGCCCGAGCCGCCGACCCCCCTGAGTACCTCGTGGTGTCAGAACCCTGCACCTCCTCCACACCTGGCCTCACAGGGGCAAACCCAAGCCCTCCAGGGCAGCCTCAGGAGCAAACCCCAGTGGACGACCACATGCAGAGGTGGAAATAAAACCGCAACTGAAACCCAGGGGCAGTGTGACTAAGGAAGAAGACCCAAACCTTCCCACCAGCTGTACAAGCTGCAGATTAAATCCACACGATCAACTAGGCAGACTCTGCGTCTATGGAATATACAAAAGGACACTGAGAGCGCCCGCAAAAGAAAACGCACTAGTTCTGACAGCTGTGGGCACTGGAGGCAAGAACACACAGGAGCAGGACCAGATCGGAATCTGAGCTGCCCCCACAGCAGGTCCAGAGACCAGCACAGTGTTGGGGGCATCCTAGGGAGGGGAGGTGGACTGTGGCTCCCAGCGAGGGAAAGGACCCTGACAGCGGCGACTCAAGAGAAACATACATTATTTTTGTGTTTTGGCTTGTTCTGCAGATTTTTTTTTTTTTTTTTTTTTTGCAGATTCTTTTGGACTTTTTTTTCTCCCCCCAACTTTTTTCCCCTCTCTGTTGTAGTTGTCAGTTTTATTGACACTATGAAATACAATTAAGCTTTTGAGATTTTTTTTTTCTTTTTCACATTTTTCATTGTTGATATAAAGCTCTGCCTCTATGGAGGGCTTTTGCAGTTCTGTGGAATATTCCTTTTTCTCTCTCTTTTTAATTTTAATTTTTAATCTCTTAAACCTATATTATTTTTTCTACATTGATTCCTTGTTTTCTTTTCCTATTGTCCTTTTCCCCTTGTAGTTAATATTTAATGTATAGAAATCCTTCTATCTACCTCTATTTAACTTTGCATATCTATTCTTTCTTTCTTTTCTTTCTCTCCCTTCCTCTTAACATATTTGCTAATTTTATTTTCATTGCATTATGCCCCAATTGGCACCTTGCTTTAGTTTTGTTTTCCAGTTTGTACTTTAGTTAGTTTTGTTCTTAACTGGTAAAGAGAATTTTTGATTTCCTTTGTTTACCAGGTCAATCTACTGTACTTTATTTTTGTTGGATCGATTTGACTTTTCTCATGGGTGTATATGTATATGTGTATATACCATAATTTTAATAACTACTTGCCTGATTTTGTAACTGCCATTTGTCTGGGGTTCATCATTGATTTTTCATTTTTGGATATTTGTTTTATTCTCCCTTAATGCCATAGCAAACCACTTGTGAAATCTTCATTCCTGACCAGAGATCAAATCCTGAGCCTTTAGAGTGGGAGCCCTGACTCCAAGACTCTAGACTCCAGAGACCTAGCCCTCAGTCAGTTCAGGTCAGTAACTCAGTCGTGTCCGACTCTTTGCGACCCCATGGACCGCAGCATGCCAGGCCTCCCTGTCCATCACCAACTCCCGGAGCTTACTCAAACTCATGTCCATTGAGTCGGTGATGCCATCCAGCCATCTCATCCTCTGTCGTCCCCTTCTCCTCCTGCCCCCAATCCCTCCCAGCATCAGGGTCTTTTCCAATGAGTCAGCTCTTTGCATCAGGTGGCCAAAGTATTGGAGTTTCAGCTTCAGCATCAGTCCTTCCAATGAACACCCAGGACTGATCTCCTTTAGGATGGACTGGTTGGCTCTCCTTACAGTCCAAGGGACTCATAAGAGTCTTCTCCAACACCACACTTCAAAAACATCAATTCTTCCATGCTCAGCTTTCTTCACAGTCCAACTCTCAAATCCATACATGACCACTGGACAAACCATAGCCTTGACCAGACAGACGTTTGTTGGCAAAGTAATGTCTCTGCTTTTTACTATGCTTTCTAGGTTGGTCATAACTTTCCTTCCAAGCAGTAAGCATCTTTTAATTTCATGGCTCCAGTCACTATCTGCAGTGATTTTGGAGGCCCCCCCCCAAAAATAAAGTCAGCCACTCTTTCCACTCTCTCCCCATCTATTTCCCATGAGGTGATGGGACCAGATGCCATGATCTTAGTTTTCTGAATGTTGAGCTTTAAGCCAACTTTTTCACTCTCCTCTTCCACTTTCATCAAGAGACTTTTTAGTTCCTCTTCACTTTCTGCCATAAGGGTGGTGTCATCTGCATATCTGAGGTTATTGATATTTCTCCCGGCAATCTTGATTCCAGCTTGTGCCTCTTCCAGCCCAGCATTTCTCATGATGTACTCTGCATATAAATTAAATAAGCAGGGTGACAATATACAGCCTTGACATACTCCTTTTCCTATTTGGAACCAGTTTGTTGTTCCATGTCCAGTTCTAACTGTTGCTTCCTGACCTGCATACAGGTTTCTCAAGAGGCAGGTCAGCTGATCTGGTATTCCCATCTCTTTCAGAATTTCCACAGTTTGTTGTGATCCACACAGTCGAAGGCTTTGGCATAGTCAATAAAGCAGAAATAGATGTTTTTCTGGAACTCTCTTGCTTTTTCGATGATCCAGCAGATGTTGGCAATTTGATCTCTGGTTCCTCTGCCTTTTCTAAAACCAGCTTGAACATCTGGAAGTTCACGGTTCACGTATTGCTGAAGCCTGGCTTGGAGAATTTTGAGCATTACTTTACTAGCGTGTGAGATGAGTGCAATTGTGTGGTAGTTTGAGCATTCTTTGGGATTGCCTTTCTTAGGGATTGGAATGAAAATGGACCTTTTCCAGTCCTGTGGCCACTGCTGAGTTTTCCAAATTTGCTGGCATATTGAGTGCAGCACTTTAACAGCATGATCTTTCAGGATTTGAAACAGTTCAACTGGAATTCCATCACATCCAATAGCTTTATTCGTAGTGATGCTTTCTAAGGCCCACTTGACTTCACATTCCAGGATGTCTGGCTCTAGGTGAGTGATCACACCATTGTGATTATCTGGGTCATGAAGATCTTTTTTGTACAGTTCTTCTTGACAACTCTTCTTAATATCTTCTGCTTCTGTTAGGTCCATACCATTTCTGTCCTTTATTGAGGGAATATCAAATAGTGAGAACTCACATAAATGAAACCACTTGATTACAAGGCCCAGCATCACCCAACCACTTGTAGCACCCTGTGCAGGACTGCTCATATAAACAACAAACAAAACAAAAATACAAATCCAATCATTGGCAGACAAGATTACCACCTCACTCAGCCTTGCCCATCAGAGGAAAAACAAACAAATAAACAAAAACTCAGCACAAATCTCCCCCTATACAAAGCTTACACAAAGCACTGGACCTACCTTGAAGGTGAAGGTGAAGTTGCTCAGTCCTGTCCGACTCTTTGCAACCCCATGGACTGTAGCCTACCAGGCTCTTCCATCCATGGGATTTTCCAGGCAAGAGTACTGGAGTGGGACCAAAAGGAAGAAAAAATTTCAAACTTCAAGGAAAGAATTCAACTTTCCTTGAAGCCTGGTAAAAGGAGACCTCAAACAAAATGAGTTAAAAGAAAATAATGAAAAGGCAGAGAAATATTACACAAATGAAGGAACAAACTAGAAACACAGAAGTCCAAATAAATGAAGAGGAAAAAGAATTCAGAATGATAGTAAAAATGACAAAAAACCTTGAAAACAGAATGGAGAAAATGCAATAATCAATTAACAATGACCTAGAAGAATTAAAGAATAAACATACAGAGACAAACAACACAATTACTGAAATTAAAAATATGCTAGAAGGAAGTAATAGCATAATATCTGAAACAGAACAAATCAGTGAGCTGAAAGATAAAATGGTGGAAATAACTTCTGAAGAGCAAAATAAAGTAAAAAGAATGAAAAGACCTGAGGATAGTCTCAGAGACCTCTGGGATAATATTAAACACACCAACATTTGAATTTCAGGAGTCCTAGAAGAAGAGAAAAAGAAAGGCTATGAGAAAATTTCTGAAGAGATTATAGTTGAAAATTTCCCCAACATGGAAAAGGAAATAATCAAGTCCAAGAAGCACAAAGAGTCCCATAGAGGATAAACCCATGGAAAAACATGCCAAGACACATACTAATCAAACTAACAAAGACTAAACACAAAGAAAGAATACTAAAAGCAGCAAGAGAGAAGCAACAAGTAAAATAAAAGGGAAACCTCATATACTTAACAGTTGATCTTTCAGCAGAAACTCTGCAGGCCAGAAGGGAATGGCAAGATATATTTAAAGTGCTGAAAGGGAAAAACCTACAATCAAGATTACCTGGCAAGGACCTCATTCAAAATTGATGGAGAAATCAAAAGCTTTTCAGACAAGCAAAAGTTAAGAGAATTCGGTACCACCAAACCAGTTTTACAATAAATGCTTAAAGGGACTTACATAGTCAAGAAATACAAGATAAGAAAAAAGATCTACAAAATCAACCCCACATAATTAAGAAAATTTCAATAGGAACATATATATCAATAATTACTATAAATGTAAATGGACTAAATACTCCAACCGAAAGACACAGACTAGCTGAATGGATCCAAAAACATGACCCTATATGGTCTCTACAAAAAAGCCACTTCAGACCTCAAGACACACAAACTGAAAATGAGAGGATGGAAAAATATATTCCGTGCAAATGGGAAGCAAAAGAAAGCTGGAGTAGCAGTCCTCATATCAGACAAAATAGATCTTAAAATAAAGAGATCACAGGAGATGAGGGAGGACACTGCATGATCATCAAGGGATCAGTCCAACAGGAAGGCATAACAATTGTAAATATCTGTGCACCCAACACAGGAGCACCTCAATGCATAAGACAAATACTAACAGACATAAAAGGAGAAATCAACAGTAACACAATAATAGCAGGAGGCTTTAACACCCCACTCACACCAATGGACAAATCTTCAAAACAGAAAATTAATAAGGAAACACAAGTCTTAAATGATACATTCAATAGGATGGATCTCATTGATATCTTCAGACATTTCATTCAAATGCAAAAGAATACACCTTCTTCTCAAGTGCACATGGAACATTCTCCAGGATAGACCACATCTTGGGTCACAAATCAAACCTCAGTAAATTTAAGAAAACTGAAATCATATCAAGCATCTTCTACAACCACAATGCTATGAGACTAGATATTGATTGCAAGAAAAAAACTGTAAGAAACACAAACATATGGAGATCAAACAACGTTTCTAAATAACCAACAGGTTATTGAAGAAATCAAAAGGGAAGTCAAAAAATTTCTAGAAACAAATGACAATGAAAACACAACTTAAAACCTATGAGATGCAGCAAAAGCAGTTCTAAGAGGGAAGTTCATAGTAATACAATCCTACCTCAAGAAACAAGGAAAACAGCTAACAGACAGCCTAACTTTACACCTAAAACAACTGGAAAAAGAAAAATAAAACAAAAAAAATTAGTAGAAATAAATTAGTCATAGAGATCTGAGCAGAAATAAATGAAAAAGAAATGAAAGAAACAATAATAGAGATTAATAAAACTAAAAGCTGGTTCTTTGAGAAGATAAAAAAATTGACAAGCCTTTAGCCAGACTCATCAAGAAAAAAAGAAAGAAGAATCAAAGCAACAAAATTAGAAATGAAAAATGAGAGGTTATAACAGATAATGCAAAAACACAAAGGAGTATAAGAGACTATTATTATTATTTTTTTTTTTCTGGCACATCCTCATTTTAATATATGTGTATTCCCAGCACTGATTCCAACTGGTACAATTCTTGCAAACACACAGTAATAGCAATTGTCACAGCCAGTCAAGACAATCCACAAGCAAAAAGAGCTTCTGAGAAGACAGCACAGCTCTATGGTTTGTTCCCTCAAACATTTTTCTTTTCCTTTTTATTTTTTATTTTTATTTTTTTTTATTAGTTGGAGGCTAATTACTTCACACTATTGTAGTGGTTTTTGTCATACATTGACATGAATCAGCCATGGATTTACATGTATTCCCCATCCCGATCCCCCCTCCCACCTCCCTCTCCACCCGATCCCTCTGGGTCTTCCCAGTGCATCAGGTCCGAGCACTTGTCTCATGCATCCAACCTGGGCTGGTGATCTGTTTCACCCTAGATAATATACATGTTTCGATGCTGTTCTCTTGAAACATCCCACCCTCGCCTTCTCCCACAGAGTCCAAAAGTCTGTTCTATTCATCTGTGTCTCTTTTTCTGTTTTGCATATAGGGTTATCGTTACCATCTTTCTAAATTCCATATATATGTGTTAGTATACTGTAATGGTCTTTATCTTTCTGGCTTACTTCACTCTGTATAATGGGCTCCAGTTTCACCCATCTCATTAGAACTGATTCAAATGAATTCTTTTTAATGGCTGAGTAATATTCCATGGTGTATATGTACCACAGCTTCCTTATCCATTCGTCTGCTGATAGGCATCTAGGTTGCTTCCATGTCCTGGCTATTATAAACAGTGCTGCGATGAACATTGGGGTACATGTGTAAGAGACGATTATTATGAGCAACTATATGGCAATGAAATAGATAACCTGGAAGAAATAGACAGATTCTTAGAAAAGTTCAATCTTCCAAGACTGAACCAGGAAGAAATAGAAATTATGAACAACACAATTACAAGCACTGAAATTGAAGCTGTGATCAAAAATCTCCCCCCAAAACAAAAGCCCAGGACCAGATGGCTTCACAGGAGAATTCTATCAAGCGTTTAGAGAAGAGCTAATGCCTATCTTTCTAAAACTCTTTCAAAAGGTTTTAGAGGAAGGAACACTTCTAAACTCATTCTATGAGGCCACCATCCCCCTGATATCAAAACCACACAAAGACAACACACAAAAAAGAAAACTACCAGCCAATATCACTGATAAACATAGATGCAAAAAAAAAAAAAAAAAAACTCAACAAATAATTAGCAAACAGAATTCAGCAACACATCAAAAAGCTCTTACACCGTGATCAAGTTGGGTTTATTCCAGCTATGCAAGGATTCTTTAATATACACAAATCAATCAATGTGATATACCATATTAACAAATTGAAAGATAAAAACCATATGATAATCCCAGTAGATGTAGAAAAAGCCTTTGACAAAATTCAGCACAATTTATGATTAAAACTTTAAAAAATCAGTATAGAGGGAACCTACCTCAACATAGTAAAGGCCATATATGGTAAACCTATAGCAAACATTATTCTCAAGGCTGAAAACCTGAAAGCATTCCCCCTAAGATCAGGAACAAGACATGGATGAGCACTTTCATCACTATTATTCAACATAGTTCTGTTAGTCCTGGCTACAGCAATCAGAGTAGAAAAAGAAATAAAAGGCATCCAGATCAGAAAACAAGTAAAACTCTCACACTATCATATCAGATGAAATGATATTGTAAACAGAAACTAAAGATAGTATCAGAAAATTACTAGATCTAATCAGAGAATTTAGCAGTTTCAGGATGTAAAATCAATACACAGAAATCACTTGAATTTCTATATACTAAGAATGAAAAATCAGAAAGAAGTAAGGAATCAATCCCACTCACCACTGCAACAAAAAGAATTAAATGTGTAGGAATAAACTTACATAAGGAGAGAAAAAAGTTGTACACAGAAAATTATGACACTAATAAAAGAAATCAAAGATGACATAAATGGAGAGATATTACATGTTCCCGGATAGAAATAATCAATATTGTTAAATATTGCTAAAATGACTATACCACTAAATACAATCTACAGACTCAATGTGATCCCTATCAAATTACCAATGGCATATTTCACAAAAATAGAACAAAAAATTTCACAATTCATATGGAAACAAAAAAGACTCCAAATAGCCAAAGCAGTCTTGAGAAAGAAGCAGTGAGCTGGAGGAATCAACCTTTCTGAATTCAGATTATACTACAAAGCTAGTCATCAAGACAGTATGGGGCACAGACCAATAGAACAAGATAGAAAGCCCAGAAATAAACCCATGTACCTTATTTTTGACAAAGGCAAGAATATACAGTGGGGGTAAAGACAGCCTCTTCAATAAATGGAGCTGGAAAAATTGGATGGCTACATGTAAAAGAATGAAATTAGAATATCTCCTAACAGTATACACAAAGATAAACTCAAAATGGATCAAAGGCTTAGATGTAAGACCAGAAACTATAAAACTCTTGGAGGAAAACATAGGCAGAACAGTTGATGACATAAATCAAAGCAAGATCCTCTATAATCCAGTTCCTAGAGTAATGGCAATAAAAACAAAAGTAATCAAGTGGGACATTATTAAAGTTAAAAACTTTTGCACAGCAATGGAAACTATAAACAAGGTGAAAAGACAACCCTCAGAATGGGAGAAAATAATATCAAATGAAACAACTGACAAAGGATTAATTTCCAAAATATACAAGCAACTCATACAACTCAATAACAGAGAAACAAACAACACAATCAAAAAGTGGAAAAAAGACCTAAACAGATGTTTTTCCAAAGAAGACATATAGATGGCTAACAAACACATGAAAAGATGCTCAATATCACTCATTATTAGAGAAATGCAAATCAAAACTACAGTGAGATATCACCTCACACTGGTCATAATGGCCATAGTCAAAAAGTCTACAAACAATAAATTCTGGAGAGGGTGTGGAGAAAAGGGAATCTTCTTGCACTGTTGGTGGGAATGTAAATTGATACAGCCCACTATGGAAGACGATATGAAGATTCCTTAAAAATAAAACCACCATATGACCCCACAATCCCATTCCTAGGCATATACCCTGAGGAAACCAAAATTGAAAAAAAACACATGTATCCCATTGTTCATTGCAGCACTATTTACAATAAATAGAACATGGAAGAAACTTAGATGTCCATTGACAGATGAAAGGATAAAGAAGTTGTGGTACATATACACAATGCAATATTACTCCGCCATAAAAAGGAACGCCTTTGAGTCAATTCTAATAAGGTGGATGAACCTATAACCTGTTATACAGAGTGAAGTGAGTCAGAAAGAGAAAGATAAATATTGTATTCTAATGCACATATACAGAATCTAGAAAAATGGTACTGAAGAATTTATTTGCAGGGCAACAATGGAGAAACAGACATAAAGAATAGACTTACGGATGTGGGGAAAGGGGAGGAGAGGATGAGATGTATGGAAAGTGTAACATGAAAACTTACATTACCGTATGTAAAATAGATAGCCAATGGGACTTTGCTGTATTGCTCAGGAAACTCAAGCAGGGGCTCTGTACCAACCTAGAAGGTTGGAATGGGGAGGGAGATGGGAGGGAGGTCTAAAAGGGCGGGGATATACGTATACCTTTGACTGATTCATGTTGAGGTTTGACAGAAAACAGCAACATTCTGTAAAGCAATTACCCTTCAATAGAAAATAGATAAGCTTAAAAAAAAAAGAAAAAGCAGACTAGAGATGACAGGAAAGTGAGGCAGGCAGGGGGCCATCCTCATGCAGAGGTGTACAGAATGAAGTGCAGAATAAGCCAGTCATGAGAGAGCACAGAAAAGGACGAGATGCAAAGACAGAAACACTAAGGAACCACAGTGTTCAAGACGGTGCGGGCAGAGCAAGATAAGCTCTTAACTGCCAACGGCTCAACCCCAGCTTTACTGGAAAGGAAAAGGAAAGGCCCCGAATTGGAGTTTTTACCAATGTGCCTGGTAAAAATACTCCCACCAGAACTGGTTTCAAGTACCAGTGTGTTGCCGGCTGGCTAGCAAAATTACTGAAAACAGAATCATTGAATCTGAAGAGCCAGGATCGGCCCGGCAGCCTCACAGAGACAGAGGAAGGCAGAGAAACAAGAGAGGATGCTCTCAAGGGAGGTGAGGGGAGAAGTTCTGAGAGGAAGCATTGAAAGGCCAGATGCTGCAGAGAAGTTAAGTCCCGGAAGGACTGGAGAGTGACTTCTGGACTTTGCAGCTCAGAATACCACTTACTTGTTAGAGCAACTACTGTGCTGCTGGGGCTGGAGTTTGATGGCAAGCTGTTCCACGCAGATGGAGGAGAGAAAAAGTTGAGTCCTTTCTCTTAGGAAGATCTAAGGGAGTTGTACATCTTGTCTTGTTTAGAAATCCCTGAACTAAATAAAGTTTGAGAAGGTAATAGACTAACAATTGGAAAGAAACCCTCCTCTTATACTTTTAGAATGTTTGCAGCTTTCAGAAAGTTGCTACCTCCCTTCATGTGATGGATGACAAGGTAATTAATTACAAACAAAGCAGCACCAACAGACCAAAGGTCTCTACTAAAGGACCATGCAGCACATGACATCAGCTCCTCCTTGAGGTATTGTGACCAGCTAGGTGCCTCCGATCCTCTGCACAGGTAAGGAGGCCAGCACATGAAAGCTGGCTTGCAGCAGCCCCCTGCAGGGTGAAGGCTGCTCCCTCAGGCACTCCGGTGTCAGCAAGTCCCATACCCACTGGGGAGGGGTTGAAGAGAACCATGTGGGAGAGGGAGTGATTGCTCCAAGTCACACAAAGAGCAGCAGAGAGCACTGAGGCTTCAGCCTAGTATTTCTGACCCAGGGGCCCTGCTGCTTCACTGCTTTGAAAATAATCCAAATATTTGGTTATTTGGAATCAAGACAAAAATCAAGACAAAAAAAAAAAGATAGTAAATTAGGGGAATTTCTTTTTGTTTCTGTTTTTTTTTTTTTTTTGGAATTTATAAAGCAAAGTCACAATACTTTTATATGATATGTTGAATCATTGAAATAACCAACACTTCCTTAGCATTGGTTATCCATCATACAATATCCATCATGTGGATCCACTTACTTGCATTCCTTTTTCAAACTCTGGCAAGAAGCCTATGAAGTGGGTATGAGTATTCCTTCAGTTTTAAAGGTGGCTAATCTTGTGTTCAAAGAGGTAAATCCCAACTTGCTCATGGTGGCAGTGAGGGTGGGCTTCCGTTACCCGTCCCTGTGGCAAGTCATCCCGGCAGCTCCTGGCTGTGTGTGTCCCCTGAGCTGCCCTGGTCCCTCCAGAGCCACTCGCTCTCCCACCCAACGCTGCCCCCCACCTAGCCCTGAGCAGTAATAAGCAATCAAAGCAATGTAGAGTCTGGTGACTGACCCATGTTCTCAGAAGCATGCCCACAGAGAAACAGTTAAGTCTAGAAGAGGCGGGGTCAGTGATGAGAAAGAAGATGCTAACAGGGGAGGGGGTGCAGGGGACGTAAGGCAGGGAGACCAGTGCCCACCGCCAGCTGGGATGAGTGGACAAGACTCAGAGACAAGCACCCTCACCTCTGCCCTGGGGCACTGCCCAGCTGCCACCTGCAGCCCTGGGCAATGCGCTTCCTAATAGAGGTGGAGGCTTGCTTTTTCTCACTTTAAATTGGGGCAGGGATGGGAGCAAACAGGTCAAGTCCATTTGGACAATGTGCTTCCTAACAGAGGTGAGGCTGGCTTGTCTCATTTTAAACTGGGGCAGGGAGCCAGAGATGGGAGTGGACTGAGCAAGTCCATTTGCACTGATGCCTGTATCAACACACTAGTAATCTTATTTTCTGGAAGGGAACATATGCTCAAAGAAAAATCAGTGGATGAGCTTTGGCTTCAGTAGCAGGAAGGTGGTTTTCTTCTGTTACTATTTTTCCTCCTTTCAGATTTATTTTCACACCCAGAACTTGATGTTAATTATTAAAGTCATTTAACCTGACAGTAGCTGAGCTATTTCCAGATCATAGACATTCACTGGGTCGCACTTATTTTCAATTGATAGGTAATCTTATTGCAGGAAGCATTGTGGGAATCTGGCTGTATAATAGGTTTTCAACAGCAAAATCAGAAAAATCATAGCAACCTAGCTCCCATAGCACAAGCAGAATACAAGACTATGGAGAAGACCTGTCAGTCATCTAAGAGATCCTGCCTGGGGCCCGGTGCTCTGCCTACCCAGTGGGGCTGACGTGGAGGGGGAGAAAACCACCAACATGTCCTGGAGTTACATCTGTTAGGTTGGAAAGTGCATAAATCATCCACTGCTGCTAAATGAATTAGCACCAACATAGTAACTTAAAACAACGCCATTCACTACCCCAGCGTTCTGTAGTGTATATATTCAAAAAGGCTTATCTGAATCCTCTGTTCTGGGTCTCACGAATATAAACCAACCAGAATCTGGGCAGGGCTCTTATCTGGAGACTGGGGAGAATCTGCTTCTTAGCTCATCTAAGATGGTAGCAGAAGTTAGTTCCTAGCGGCTGCAAGACTGAGGTCCTGGTTTCCTTTTGGGCTGTCAGCCAGGGGCTGCTCTCAGCCGCAAGAGGCTGCCCACACTCTTTGACAGGTGTACTGCCTCCACATCTTCAAGCCACCAATGCCATGTCAAATCCTTCTCATGCTTGGAAACCGATTTCCTCTTAGCACCCAGCTTGGAAAAAAACACAACAAAACCTCTTTTTTTCAAAATGCTTGTCTATGAGACTGCCACCCCAGCACATAACATCCTTACCAACTTTAAGATCACAGAGTTGGATGATAATACATCTAGAAAATCCCTTCACAGCATCCTCTGGATTATCATCCAATTTGAATAACGAGGAAACAGAATCTTGGGGATCTTCTTCAAAACTGTATCTGTTGACTGAAAAAATTTCAGAACCTAAAAGTTTTATTTGGTGGACAAAACTGAGGACATAATTCTGGGGCACAGCCTCTCAAATAGTTCTGAGGTAAGGGAGGAGTCAGGGTAGATAGGGGTTTTGCAACAGAGACGATGTAGTCGGGAACACAGAAAGATAATGGTAAATTAAAGAAAACCAGACATCTCACTTTATGAAATTTAGCACTTTTCTATGTATGGGAAGATACAAGAGTCTGGGCTCACTGACATCATTCCTTTGATGTGCACCTCAGCTGTCTGGGGCCAGCATCCTGTTTTCTCATCCTGAGTCTCCTCAGGGTGCATCCTTGGAGTAGCTGAGGGCTTGATGATGGGTATCCTGCTTCCATCGCGAGTTTGCTCAGGGCTCACCACTGGGGTGTCTGTAGTGTGATGGCTTGATGGCCAAACATCCCTTGCTTACTGGCATGACAGGCAGTAATAGTACTTTTTCATTCACAAATGTATCAGAAATGAGACACCCCCCAGGGACTCCAGTGAATATAGGAGAGTATAAACTAGGTAAACACACATGCATACACACAGCCAAGGAGCCAAAGGCTTTGATCCCTAGGTGAGGAAAAGTGTAAATGAGGAAATGAGCAGGTGAAAGAAGAGAAAGCTGGTGCTGCTGGCCGAGAAACGCTGGTGATGTGTCTGTAAGGGAGCCAAGCCGAGTGAAGGTCGTTAGAGAAGTGACCAGACAGGTGTCAATTAAGGAGTGCTCCACATACCACCTGCCCTTCAAACACACACGCCCCAGCTTCTTACGCTGAGCTTCTAAGGAATGAAGTGAGGCAGGGAGGCCCCCGTTCTTCCTTTCATGGGAGAGTTTTGCAGCGCTGTGGTGTGAAATGTGTCGTCCTATACAAGTTTCCCAGGACTGCCATAACAAAGAACTGGAAACTAAGTGGCTCAGAAACTTACAGTCTGAAGTCAAAAGTTGGTTCCTTGTGAGGGTTATAAGGAAGACTTCCTGGCCTCTTCTAGCTGCTGGGGGTTTGCTGGCAGCCTGGGGCATCCCTTGGCTTGTGGCAGCATCACCCCCTTGCAGGGCATCTTCACACTCACTGCATACAGATCTGTCTCTGTGTCCAATTTCTCCTTTCTATAAGGATACCAGTCACAGTGGGGCTGGGGCTCACCCTGCTTCAGTTTGACCCTAGCTAAGAGTTGATCTTAACTGGTTACATTTATTTTTCACATTAGCCTACTTCCTGAGGTACTAGAGAGTTAAGACTTCAACATATGAATTCTTGGGAACACAGTTCAAGACACAGTGGTTGGCTTGCCTAGGGCTAGACAGCCATCCTCACTTGAAAGTAAGGATCATATAATTTATACTTTATTTCTATAAATAGAATGAATCAAACTCTAGGTCAAGTTCAGTCTCTTGCTTCTCAAAGTGTGTTCCGTGTTCCTTAGGCCAGCAGCTCTGGCATCACCTGGGAGCTTGAAGGAAATGTCAAATGTCAGGCCCCACCCCTGACTCTCTGAGTCAGAACCTGCAAGATTCCCAGAGGACTCTTTTGCATGTTTAAATTTGAAAGGTAGTGCTTCATCCACCTTGTCAGAAATGGTTAAAAAATTCTTAAGAGTAAAACCATACTGTCAACCTCAAACCAATGTTTTAAAGAAATTAAGACTTAACTCCAAATTTTTGAAAGAGGGGGCATGATAACCTCAACTTAGTTGATTTCTGGTAAAGTGATAAATACAGCTCAGAAATAAATTTAATTTTTTTTTTTTAATTTTAAAAAGGATGCAACCATTCAGGACTGTAAGAGACTTCTGCATGTTCACTTAAATGGTATGGCTCAAGAGCCAGACAATATTTATTCACTCAACAAACCTTCACTGAGCCCCACAATTTGCCAGGTGCTTCAATAAGCAGAGTGCTCATCCAATTCTTCACTGTGCTACCTCCTCAGGTTATAGACCTCTGTAAGCCTCAGCCTTCTCATCTGTAAGATGGCTCCAGTACAAGCTGGTCTCAGAGGTTTGTAACCCAGTGACGAGGCAGGTGGGGAGTTTAGCACAATGCCTGGTGCAGGGTGGGCGCAGAGGAAACGCTGCCTAACACGGTCCCTGTGGGTCAGTGCTCCAGTCTCTGGATGGGGCAGCAATGGGGGAAACAAGACCCTGACTAGGTAGCAGGCAGCACAGGAGTGCAAAACAAAAAAGGGAAAAGGGAAAAGCCCTTTGAGCAGTGAAAAGCAAAGAAGCAAAATTCTGCAATGAGAAGGCAGCTTCCTGAAGGCCAGGCACTGAGGTGGTAGACAAGCATTGCTGAGATTTGGGAGACAGAGGGGGAGAAGCAGGTAGCATCCGCCATCCCTTTGAGATTCATCCAGCAGAGGTGACCTCCTTCTGAGTCATCCTGAGAAGACGGGCAGGCCCTGGCTTTGCTATGCATCCCAGGTGGCGGCGGCACTGCCCTGCCCTGCTCATCAGCAAGGAGCCCTGAACAAGGCAGCAGCCATCATCTGAAGCCTCAGCCGCAGCCCCTTCCCCTCCTCAGATGCCAGTGGCACCACCAGGGCATGTGGGATGGTGGGTCTCTTCCCCCTTGTCTTCTCCTTTTTTAATCTGGATGAAAAGACTTTTCTCTTTCATTTTAGGTGGATTGGGGTTTTGAATAAATGTGTTTCTTGGCTCAGGAGAAGGCTGAGAAGGAGAAAGCCAGCCTCGGCCAACAGCTACTGCACCCAGGGAGACGAGGAAGGGAGCAGGGAGACAGAGGAGAGGACCCACAAGTGGTGGAAGCCAACTCGTCTTCCTCTGGGACTTTTTCTTCAGAGATTCTCATGCTTGGGGACTGCTTTACCTGCAATTCCTACAAGAGTCAGGGCATTGCATCCCTGGAGGGCATGTTTCTTTATCACTGCCCTTCCTCTTCCCAGCCATTCACGAGTGGCTCCCCCTCCTGATTCAGAAGGCACACTGGCATCCTGTTCCCAACAGATCAGACCAGGGTAGGTGGACTAGGGCTGCCAGAGCTGCAGTGGCTGCCTCCCCCTCCAGGGCGCCTGGATCAGCAGGCCCAGATAGGGTGTTTCCCAGCCCCAGACTTCCAGAGAGGTCTTAGAGGCCTCTCTCTAGCTCTGTGGCAGAAAGTGGAGAGCTGCAGACCCCTCCAGGTGTTTGCTGGGGGGCGAGGCTCCCTGAGTGGCAGCCATGTTCATGTCAGTAAGATCACCCCGCCTTCCGCCGGCTCCTGCTCTCCCTCTCCTCTGGGTGTGTGTGTGTGTGTGTGTGTGTGTGTGTGAGTGTGTGTGTCTCAAAAGGATGAGCGTGTGAAACCTGGAAGGAGAATTTTCCTTTTGTAAATTTTGCACCAGGTGGTCTGACATATCACTCTGGCATCACACTTCAACTGTTTCTTGGTGCCTGGAGAAAATTTCTATTTTAGCTCCCTGTTACAAGCTTTTTCATGTGAAAGACTCAGCTAAAAGGCCTTCTGAGTGAGAGGAAGTGGGAGCTGGGTCAAGTGGAGGTAAGTGGAGACTGCAGGCTGGACTGCAGTGTAGACAGCATCCAGAGAGGTGTGACAAGCCAGGGGCTGGTCTGGGCAGAACACACTTCACAGATGAATCCAGAAAGAGGGATGCAGGGTGTCAGGACCTGTGTGGTCAGAGTTGCAGGAAAGACAGAAGACTTAACGTTGGAAAAGACAAAACCCCAGTCATGGCCCTGATGGACAGACAGGGCTGTGTTGCTGGTATTAGCTGGATGGACACACACCTTCCACAAACCTACCCATGAGACTGATTCCAGCCCCTCCTCAACTTCTGCATGCCCTAGAGTCCTCCGTCCTGGCTGGGTGGTGGGGTTCTGGGGCAGCTTTTAGGACGGGACCAATACCCTTTCCTCACACCCTGAGATTCTTTACTGGTCTGGGTACAGTTTTTGTTTCTGCCTTTAAAGCTCCCGTGGCGATTAGTGTGTGCACATCAGAGGTGAAAGTGCTGATTACCGGAGGACTATGGAAGGAGGGCTGACAGGAGGCTGGAAAGGTGGTCTTGGTCTCTTTATGTAAAGCCTGCAGGGCTGGACTGTAATTTACGCAGCATGGGAATTATGCTGACAAATTGGGGATGGGAAATTATATGATTGGACCTGTGTTTAAGGGGATGAATTTGGCTGTTTTGTGCAAGATAGTTTGGCTAGAGAAAAAGAGACCAGTGAGGGAGTTATTGCGAAAGAAGATGTGTGATGGAGACATCAAAAGCGAGATAAGGGCCAGAGGGAAATTCCAGATCCTAAAAATATCTCAGCCCTGAAGTGCAGGTGCTGCCGCCTGAGCCACCCCAGAGCGCGGAGGCAGCTAGCTGGTAATTAGCCCCAACGCTCCCATTGTTGCCTGAGATCCTGGCTGCTGGCTAATTAGTGCTTCCTGGAGGACAAAGCAGCTGGTATTTTCCTTTCTAATTCTAGTACTGACGTCCCAGTTTAACATAATGAAAGAATTCACTGGGGCAGGAGAGGGGCAGAGGAGATAAAAAGCAGAGGTGGCCAGGGACCGTCCAGTTGTTCCGAGGCGGCTTGGAGCCAAAGTGAGCATCGCCGTCTCAGCAAAGGGACAGTCAGGGTGCTGCTCGAGTGTCCAAGTGTCAGGCTTCATCTAAATTTACACAGTCGGGTGGCTGAAGCTCAGAGGGAGATCTGAGTTGTCTCGATTATCTTTGATTCTTGGAATACTAAGTACTGTTGTTTAAGAAGCATGGAGACGCACGCTGGCCCAGCAGCAGTACTGACACGGGTCACCCTTGGGGGCTTCTGCACCCTGGAAGGAGACTAGAAGGCTGCAGGGGCGTCTCCCAGGTCAGACAAGGCTCTGCTAAGCCCTTTTCCTCGGAGACTAAGCCCTTCTTGGGAAGAACACCCCACTGGGGTATATATTCCAAAGATCATTTTTCTTTCCCCACTAGAGCGTTAAGCATCTCTCTCAATCCTTACAATACGAACCTGGTGGAATTCCTGGAGGCAACACACAAATATGTGGTGACTTCCTGAAGGCTGGGATCTCTGTAGGCTCTCACTCCCAAGATATTCTGTATATATCAACTTGGCTAGGCTGTGGTGACCAGTTGATTGGTCGAACACCTATGTAGATGTTGCTATGAAAGTATTTTTTAGATGAAACTACCATTTAAATTTTGAGTATATCAAATTATCCTGTGGTGTGGGTGGGCCTCATCCAATCAGTTGAAAGCCTTAAGAGAAAAGGCTAACTCCCCCTGAGCAAGAAGGATTTCTGTGTCCTGGTGGCCTTTGGACTTGAGACGACAGCATCAACTCTTCCCTTCAGTTCCAGCCTACAGCCTTGCCCTGCAGGCTGTGGATTTTCAGTTCCCATAACTGAATATATTGATTATTTAAAATTACTATCTCTCCATATGTATACACATGTGTATGTGTATTTCCATGCTGCGTGTGCTAAGTCATTTTCATCATGTCTGACTCTTTGTGACCCCATAGACTGTAGCCCCAGGCTTCTCGTCTGTGGGGTTCTCCAGGCAAGAATACTGGAGGTGGTTGCCATATCCTTCTCCACGGGATCTTCCCAACCCAGGGATGGAACCTGCGTCTCTTAAGTCTCCTGCATCGGCAGGTGGGTTCTTCTGGGAAGCCCGCATATCTCCGTGTACGCATCCTATTGATTCTGTTTCTCTGGAGAGCCCTGGCTACTAGACATAGTCTCCAACAACTCATCAGAACTACCCTTTGAGCGTTCCTACAAGTTTACGGCTCCAGTGGCTTCTGCTCCAGTAAAGCATATCTCAGCTCTGGTTCTTTGTGTTCTCCTGTCTCTGGATCTGGGATCTCGGTTTGCCTTTAGATTGCATTTTTCTGCTGGCTCCAGGAAAATTCTCTGATTTTCAAGTTGCTCACCTTTTTTCTTGTGATAAGAGTAAGAGTGACATCCAAGTTTGTCAGACGTTAGACCTGAAACGGAAGTCCTCTGCAAATTTTAAAAAAAAAATGTTTTTAATAATTTTTACCAGTTATGCTTGTTTCATTGGGAAGCTGCTCTACAAAGCTCCTTACTGTAGTGTTGAGGAAGTGGAACTTGGGAGATCCATTTTTAAAGACACTTAGAGCTAGTATCTGCTGAGTGCTGAAGCTGGAAACTCCTCAAGGATTTTTTGCATGCATATCCTCACTTAATCCTCACCAATACTCTATAGGAAAATTTTATCACTATGCTCAATTTTTAAATGAGGAAAGAGATTCAGATAAGTTTAAAAACTTACTTAAATCAGACTGTGTGAGGAACTTCCAGAAGTTCAGCAAAACTTGAATTCAGAATCCTGGAGGAGTATGGCAGAGATCAGATTAGAGAAAAAGGAATGACATTATACTCTAGAGTGGTAGAAATAGAATTAATATCCAATAGAAATAGAATGCATCCCACTATGTAATTAAAGTTTTTCTAATATAATATCACATTAAAAAAACTAAATAGGTAAATTAATTTTAACAGTGGATTTTCTTTAATACAGTAATTCAAAATAATAATATTTCAATTATAGTCAATATAAAACTATTAGTGAGGTACTTTATTTCCACTTTTTTGTTCCAAGTATTGAATCATAGTGTGTGGTTGGCATGTCCTGCATATTGCTATTTGGACTTGTGAAGTGCTCAGTTGCATCCCAAGAGTAAACTGTTACTCGTGTTATACTTATGGTTGCTGAACACAGAGAAAAGGCCTTGTGTAGACTTCAGGAATATCACCAAGGAGATAGTCTAGTGGGTGCATAGATGAGGAGCAGAACAGGAGGCTCTGAGATAAGAAGGGGGCTTTGGGGTTCACCAGGAGAGAAATGACAGTGACCTGAACAAAGCACAAGAGAGATGAGGGAACAGCAAACAGATATAAAAACAACATATTACATCCATACATTTATGATAAAACCCAACAAGACTTGGTGACATGTTGCAATAAGACTTGGTGACTTGTTACATATTGGTGATAGGAGAGAGATGTCTAAGACAATTTCTAGTTTTTTTTTTCAGTTGGATGGGTACCTTTATCTAAGCTCCAAGATTAGATATTGGACATCCAAAGAAAGGATTGAAAGAAAGGTCAGTGAACTCTGATATATCTGTGGGCCTCCTAAAAGAGATGTCTACTGGCCAATGTATATAAAATTGGGTGAGCAAGGCATTGTCTTTTGTCTTTCCAACAGCATTTGTTGTTAATGCAACAGGGGAAATCAAAGCATTCTTTCTTATTTTGTCTTATACAGGGAGTATCTTTGTTTCAGCTGCAAGCAAGTGATGTTTCTGCTGTGCTGTTAGTCAGAGAAAACTCTGCCTGGTAGTTTATTCAATGGTGCTAGACACCACTTCTTGTACTTTGGGATACAGGAGAAAACAAAAGGGATACACATTCCTTCATTCATGGAGTTTTTTTTTTTTTGTGGTTGTTAGGTTAAGGATAAAAAGTAAACAGTTAACAAGATGAGCGGTCTGAACAACCCTGGAAGTAACACAAGAGACAACCAGATCTGAACTCTGAAAGGTGGTTAGAAAAAGATCTGGTTTAAGACCCCAGGACTGTAGAAATAGCAGAGTAACAGGGTGTCTTATTTCCCCACCCAACAGAGGAAAGCTACCCAGACCTCATGCCCTGACAGAAAACCTAACCAAGTAAAACAACCTAGGCAGGCTTATTGCATGTTGCCAGCCTTTAGGAAATCTCTTTGTCCCGGTGGGCCTAAGATCCCCATTCCCTCCAGGTAATTCCAGACGGTAACAACAAAAGAGATGTAGCACTACAAGTGGCCCAAATTGGAAAGCCTTTTGGACTTTCTTACCCCACGGAGGGACACTCAGAGATCCGGTGAGGGGAAACCCTTCAACCTCCTTGAGCAGGGATCACAGGGGCCACCACGGGTGTCATATAAACCTAGCAGACAAGAATAGTCCTGCAAAAGCTCTGAATGTGAAGCCACCATTAGAAACACAGTCCACCAAGTAAGCCAAGACTGAGCACTAAACCTAATCAGAACCACTGTCGGCTAGAAGATAAGCTAAAGGAAGCTCACTAGAGGACCAACAGAAGGAGCAGACATACGGAAGCATCCAATAGACTATTCTTTTCTTCATGGATTTTAGAGATCATACTTGATGACTGAAACAAAAATTATAGCATAATATGAAACTCAAAACAATTGAAATGGGAGGAAAATAAAGGGTACTAAGTGGAAGTCAGCCTTTCACACATAATTCCAAGTGATATAATGTTGATAGCAGTGAACTGTAAGTCACATATGTATATTGAAGGAAAGTTACAAGGCTCAAAATAGCCTGGAGTTAAAACTCCCCTCCAGGTCCTCCCCACCATTCTATGCAAAACAAAGAACTCTCTCACCTGAAGAAAAAAAATGGACATTAAAGTTGATTATGCCCAGCTCCCAGCCGGTCCAGCCTCTGGCCGATCTCCAGAATTCCTTGCCTCAGCTGTTTAAGAGATAACTACTTCGAGCTACCTTGGAGAAGAACAGGCCCCCTTAAGACAGTAGCTTTCCACATATATACCTACATGTACTTAACTCTTTTCTTGGGTTAGTGCAGCAGCTCACTAATCTGACTGCTGCCCCTTCTAGCCTCATTAAAGGTGATCTGTTCTTGTAAAGTGCCGGTCTCGTTCTTTTTCCGAACCTCGTCTTCTCTAACTCCCTTACCCTACATATACTGTAATGCCTACAGCCCCTATAGAAATTGTGCCAAGAGTCCTAAAAATAAATCAAACAAAATTCTAAAAAATTTTTTTCAATAATCCACAGGAAAGCAAGAGGAATAGAAATGAAAAACAAAATAAACATATAGAAAACAAACAATGCAGTGACAGACTTAAGTCCTGACATATCAATAATTATCTTAAATATAAGCAGTCTAAATTCAGTAATAAAAAGACAGAAATTGCCTTAGTATATAAAGAAATATGACTCAACCATATGCCATTTAAAAGAAATTCACTTCTAACTTAATGACATTTGTGGGCTGAAAGTAAATGGATGGGGAAAGATACAAGCATTAGTTTAAAAAAACTGAGAATGACTGCATTAATACTAGATAAAATAGATTTCAGAGCAAAGACAAATACTAAGAAAAGAGGGACATTATTCAAAATGATAAAATAATCACTCATCAGAAGACATAATAATGTTAAATATATACATACCTAACAGAAGAATATAAAGAACAGAAAACACAAAGTAGAGTTAAAGCAAAAAAACTGATAGAGCTTAAAAGGGAAGTAGGCAAATCCACAATTATAGTTGGAGACTTCAACTTACATTAAAGTTGGAATGATAGTGGAACTTACATTAGAAATAAAAAGGGTCTTAAATTAACAATACAAACTCTCCATCAAGAAAATGGAGAAAATAAACTCAAAGAAACAGAAGGAAGGAAAGAGTAAAGACCCTTGCAGAAATCAGTAATGTTGAAAATAGGATAGTAGAAAAATGAATGAATAGAATGAATGAAACAAAACCCCACCTCTTCAAAAAAATCAATAAAAGATCTCTAGCAACACTGACAAACCCAAAAAGAGAGAAAAGACAATTATCAATTTTTAGAAATAATAGGGGAAATCCCTGCAGATTTTCAGCCATTGAAAAGATGAGAAGACACTACAAACAAATTTACATGTATAAATCTGAAAATCTAGAAAAAAACAGAATAATTCCTCAAAACCCACAAATTACCAAAATTCAATTGAGATGAAATAGGCAATCTGAATATTCATATTATCATTAAAGAAACTGAATCTGTAATTTAAAAGTTTTTGAAAAAGAAAGCAAGGTAAGTCCACATGATTTCATCTCAATATTATATTAAAGATTTAAAAAGAATTAGCACCAATTTTGCACAATCTCTTCCAGATAATAAAAGAGGAGGAGATTTCCAATTCATTATCTGGAGATAGTATTATCCTGATAACAAAATCAGAAAAAGGTTTTATGAATGAGAGAGAAAGAGAGAGAGGGAGGGAGGGGGAGAGAGAGAAAGGAACTCCCTACAGGTCCATATCTCTTACAAATTTAGATGCAAAAATTCCCAACAAGATATTAGCAGCCAATCCAACTATGTAGAAAAATATTATATGCCTTGGTCAGGTGGGAATAATTTCAGCTCTAAAAGACTAGTTCAGAAATGAAGAATCAGTTGGTGTTATCAACCATATCAACAAATTAAAGAAGAAAAATTATATAATCACATCAACTGACACAGAAAAGTATTTGAGAACACCCATTCATGATAAAAATTCTTAGCAAGTTAGGAATCAAGGAAAATTGCCTCAACTTGGTAAAAGCCATTTTAAAAGAACCTGCAAGTAACATCATACTTAACGTTACAAGACTGAATGTTTTCCCCCTAAAATAGAGAGCAAAACAAGGATGTTGTGTCTCACCACTCTTAATCAACACAGTATTTGAAGTTCTAGCCACTGCAGTAAGGTAAGAAAAGAAATAAAAGTCACAGAGAACAGAAACAAAGAAATGAAACTCTCCCTATTTGCAGAGATGACATGATTATCTACATAGAAAATTCCAACAATCTATTCCCCCCAAAAAAACCCAAATAAAAATCCTCCTTGAACAAAGACATGATTCCATTAAGTTCTCAGGATGCAGCATAACCTATAAAGAAATGTATTTCCATATACTAGCAATGAACACATAGACACTGAATTTACAAATATAATTTCATTTTTAATCTCTCAAAAAATGAAGTATGGATGTGTAAATCAAATAAAGCATGAACAGAAGTTGTATGCTGAAAACTTTAAAATACTGATGAAAGAAACTAGAGAACCTAAATCAAGACATATACCATGTTTGTAAGTTAGAAGACCCAACATAGCAAAGACAGTAAATGTCTCCCATTTGATTTACAGGTTTAATCCAATTTCAATCAAAAGGGTAAAAAAATTTTGTTCATGTAGACAAACTTCTCTAAAACTTTATATTGAATACATAGGCCCTAGAATAGCTAAAATAACATTTACAAAAATGATAAAGTGGAGGTAATCACTATACCTGAGACCACTGAGATTTCAGCTTGTGTGTTTTTTTTTTTTAACTTTTATGTATTTATTCATTTTTGGCTATACTGGCTCTGTATTGTTTTGCCTGGGCTTCATCTATCTGCAATGATAGGGAAGACTTCTCAGTGCAGTGGCTTCCCTTGTTGTGGCGCACAGGCTTTAGGCATGGGATTCAGTAGTGGCAGCACACAGGCTTAGAAGTTGCTGCTCTCAGGCCCTAGAGTGTGGGCTGAATAGTTGTGGTGCATGGGCTTAGTTACTCTGTGGCATGTGGAATCTTCCAGGACCAGGGTTTGCACCCATGTCCTCTGCACTGGGAGGCAGACTCCCATCCATCATGCCACCAGGGAAGTCCAGGGTGGCACATAATACAAGGCACATAATAAGGCTAATGCAACATACTTAGCCTTACTAATATGAGAGAAAGATTTTGAGCAGGGGAATGAACTTAATTGACTTACATGTCAGCAGGCTATCTCTTCGGGCTGACAGCAATGCAGGAGACCCCGGTTCAATTCCTGGGTCAGGAAGATCTGCTGGAGATGGAAATGGCTACCCACTCCAGGATTCTTGGAATTCCCTGGTGGCTCAGCTGATAAAGAATCTGCCTGTAATGCAGGAGACCTGGGTTCAATCCCTGGGTTGGGAAGATCCCCTGGAGAAGAGAAAGGCTACCCTCTCCAGTATTCTGGCCTGGAGGATTCCACGGACTGTATAGTTCATGGGGTCATCAACAGTTGGACACAACAGAGCGACTTTCACTTCCACTTTCACTTTCAGGCTATCTCTGGCTTCAGTGTTGAGAAGGGGCTGAAATGAGTAAACAGGAACCCAGAACGATGCCAACAACCTAGATGGGATGATGACAGCTACACTGCAATTGTGATATTCGTGGTCATCGTTTCTGAATGTATTTTGAAAGTAGATTCAACAAAATTTTCTGATGAATTAAATGTGGAGTGTGAACATAAAAGAGGAATCAAAGGTCACTCCAAGACTTTTATCTCAAGCAAATGGAAGAGTGGGGTATATATTGACTGAGGACAAGACCATGTGAAGCATTGATTTGGGAAGATGGAAGAGGGGATTGGAAGCATGAGATGCTTGGATTGAAATGCTTGTGGGACCTACAGCTTCAGGGGACAACTGCAGGTCAGGAGTCACAGGATGCAGGGAGGATGGAAGCTCTGCCTGTCTAGCCAGGCCTCCAGAAGCTGCTGCTGCCAGGAGGATGGCGTGGCTGTGGGGGTGGTTACTGTTCTCTCTCCAAGTGCCTTCCACAGTGATATAACTCAGGTGAGAAGCACAGTGTTTGAAAATTCACACTTCTTGGGTTTCAGCTGGAGGCTACAAAATCCCTGATGCAATCTTTGCTGGGTGGGTCCCAGTGTTTTCTAACTGAAGAGAAGCTAATGTAACTTCCTTCTGTGAGCACAACTTTGACTTTGCTCTGATATGCAAGAATAAACTCCTGGCTTTCTGTGGCAATTAATGTTTTATTTTTCCTGAGCTATGGGAGACACCAGATATTCCTGGATTTCCCTTTGCCATACAGAAGAGGAATGAGTCCAGAATGAGTAAAATTATTTCATGTCTTAAATTTTCCTCTTTGGTGAAGGTTAGTCAAGGCAGGATTTGGGGCATGGAAACTATTTCCAATGCCTTCTGCTGTGGCTGTTACTGAACCAATATTGGGTCCACATGCCCTTGTGCAGCAAAACCAACCTACTGACATTAGGTTGTGGTGAAGGAAAGTGCTGTGGTTATTGCAGGAGCCAAGCAAGGAGTCCAGGCATCTAATGCTGAAAAGGCCCAAACTCCTTGATGTTGTGCAGGGAGAGGTTTTTAAAGACAGAGCAAGAGAGAGGGCTGCAGACTGTGTCACCAGCTCGTGGACATTCTCCTGATTGGTAGATGGTGAGGTAATCTGGAGTCAACATCATCAACCTTCTGGCTCCAATTGGTCTAGGGTCTATAAACTTTTCCACCTGGTGGGGTTTCAGTATCTGTGAAAGGCTCAGAATATTATCTATAATACTTGAGGAAGAAATAAAGGTCCTTGACTTTTTTTACAGCTAACTATGATTAGTTTGTCTTGCTTGACTGTTTTCCTTTGTTTCTGCATTTTCTCACTTAATCTGACTAAATTTATTCTTTGGAACTTGAGAAGGCCTAAGAGGCTAGTGTTTCTCTACAAACAAGAGACAGGCAGAAGACACAAAGGGGAGGAGGTGTCTCAGAAAGGCCCAATATGGGGTAGAATTCAGAAAAGGGGATGAGCTACAAATGTGCAACCTGGGTTTGGGAGCTACTTTTGATTGAAAAAAAAAATCTTTTTCCTCTCCTATCCCCCTGAATATGTCCTCACCTTTCTCATCACCAGGAAAAGAAGACTGTACTCCACTTGGGCTGAGTAGGTAATTCAGTGATGTGCCCGACGGTTAGAAATCTCTCACGGTTGAGGGTGTCTGTCTCTTCCTCTTCTTCCATCAGCAGGGCTGAGACAGCAACCTGGCCTTGGGGTTCTCACTCGCCTGAGCAACCATCCTGCCATCTACCCATCTCATGCTCTCTCCCTGGCACTCCCCCGCTTTTTCTTTCTGTGTCTAAAATAAGATTATAAAAAGTCAGGAGAAGGTACAGTCTTTCAGCTTTCTTTTTCTTATAAGCACATGTGAGAATCCTATGTTTTTGTGTAGGGCAACAATTGCTTGCAAGATATTTGAGTTTGGGTTTTGGAGTGAAAGTTCTGGCTAGCATTTGGGCCTGTCTCTTGTGCTTTAGTCTGGTTGATCAATCTTGAAAATCTCAGAATTTGGAAGGCAAACTCAATTAAAATGTACAAATTTGGATTTCCTATTTCCTATTGCCTTCATTTTTTGGGCTCCAAAATCACTGCAGATGGTGATTGCAGCCATGAAATTAAAAGATGCTTACTCCTTTGAAGGAAAGTTATGACCAACCTAGATAACATATTTAAAAGCCGAGACATTACTTTGCCAACAAAGGTCTGTCTGGTCAAGGCTATGGTTTATCCAGTGGTCATGTATGGATGTGAGAGTTGGACTGTGAAGAAAGCTGAGCACCAAAAAAATTGATGCTTTTGAAGTGTGGTGTTGGAGAAGACTCTTTAGAGTCCCTTGGACTGCAAGGAGATCCAAGCAGTCCATCCTAAAGGAGATCAGTCCTGGGTGTTCATTGGAAGGACTGATGCTGAAGCTCCAATACTTTGGCCACCTGATGTGAAGAACTGACTCATTGGAAAAGACCCTGATGCTGGGAGGGATTGGGGGCAGGAGGAGAAGGGGATGGCAGAGGATGAGATGGCTGGATGGCATCACCGACTCTATGGACATGAATCTGAGTGAACTCCGGGAGTTTGTGATGGACAGGGATGTCTGGCATGCTGCAATTCATGGGGTCGTAGAGAGTCGGACACGACTGAGCAACTGAACTGAACTGAACTGAACTGATTGCCTTCATTCGCATTTCTTCTTGGAAACTTCTAGGAGAGAGGGATGTTCAGTGTGGAAGTAAGTTCAAAATATTATTTATTCCTTCTGGTTTAATGGGGTTGTAAATCTGACCACAAAGAGATCCTATATTCTCCCTTAACAAAGATGTTGGCAGTGTTTGTGTGTCAGGGGAAATGGGAGAATAGGTTTGAGGAACCAGACCTGACTCACTAGCTGTTGGGAAAGTTACTTCTCTCTACACTTCAGTTTGCTTATCTATAACATGAACATCACAATAGTTCTTGTTTTATAAAGTTGTTATATAGATTAAAAGTGCTAAGAAATGTGAACCACTTAGAAGAGTTTTTGGCATGAGTTTTTGTGATCTTTTTTTTTGCATGTAGGATTATAATCAAGGGTATGATGAGATAGATCAAAGAGAATAAAATTCTGCCTAGATAATTTTTAACCATCCTTTTTAACACCAAAAATATTTGAAATCTTCATTTTTTTTTTTTTTTTTTTTAGAGCTGAGATACATTCATCTACCACATTTTACAGATGTCACTTTTTATGGATGGCAGTGAGGGAGGGGTATCAAAAGTTTTCCTGATGGTTTCTGACTCCATTCCACAAGATGACAGTAGAAATCAAGGCCAATTATTTGGGGATGAGGTACCTGTCTCAGAGGAAGCAAATTGCTCAAGTAATAAGGCCAAAGCAGTCATGGGATGATGGACATCAGCCATGATGAGAAAAGACACGAGTGAGGATCAAGGGGCTTAAGCATTGCCTAAAATTGCAGGAGTCTGAATGAAGTGTTGGACCAAAGAGAAAAGGGAAGACCAAAGATCATCTGTCTATCATTCCAGGACATGAGAATAAGATAGGCCCGCAAGCAGGGCATTTGAGAGAGTTAGCAATAACTCTTGAGTTTTTGGACTATAGTGGAGATTCCTGAGGCTGATTACATCTGAGGTAATGTCTGAGGTAAGGATCTACATGGGCACCTAGCTGCAAACTGATAGAGTAGAACTCAAAAGGAATTCTCCATCAATAAGTGGCTGTTTAAAGGTACATCCATTCAGTCACACTCTGGCCCTGAAAACTGTGGACTCATTCATCAGCGGCAGTCAGCCAGGCAGTAACAGTGTGAAGGCTAGATCATCTACCTGAAGATCAAAGGCAGAAGCAAACTTCCCCTCAACTTGCATCAGTGATATCTCCCATCTTAACTGAGTACTATCCTTCAGTGTACTCATCCCATAGAACCACTCATTCTGATTCTGACAAGATAAAAATAGAAAGGAACTAGAAGATAGGAGTCATCATAATTTCCACTCTTCTGATTTCATTGGTTTTAATTTGCTTTTCTGTTTTTTATTTCATAAGGTGAACATTGAGGTCATTGATTTGAGATCTTTTTTAAAATGTAATTGTTTAATGCTATGCATTTCCCTCAAGTCATTACTTTAAGTGTACCACACAAGATTATATATACTATACTTTAATTTTTGTTCAACTTAAAATTCATTTTAGTTTCACTTTTGATTTCTTCTTTGACCCATGAGTTACTCCATGGCTGATTCATGTCAATGTATGGCAAAATCCACTACGATATTGTAAAGTAATTAGCTTCCAACTAATAAAAATAAATGGGAAAAAAGAGAAAGTTCTCATCAGAAAAAAAAAGAAAGAAATATGTTATTTAATTTCTTAGTACTGTTTACTCTTGAATAACATGGGTTTGACTTTTGGGCCCACTTACACATCCCCCCCAATAAATACATAATACAGTAGTACATAATTCACAGTTGGGTGAATCCATGAATGTGGAACCTCAATACAGAGGGTCAACTCCTGACTGCACAGAGGTCTGGCATCCGTAACTCCCACCTTACTCAACAAAATTTGAGGATTTTTCAGATTCCCCCACATCCGGTCCCTGCCACCAGGAAGCCTCCACAGACCTCTTATCCTCATTCATCTGAGGGCAGAGACATAATGAAAACCACAGTCACAGAAAACTAACCAAACTGATCACATGGGCCATAACCTTGTCTAATTCAGTGAAATTAAGCCATGCCATGTATGGCCACACAAGATGGATGGGTCACAGTGGAGAATTCTGACAAAATGTGGTCCATTGGAGAAGGGATGGCAAACCACTTCAGCACTCTTGCCTTGAGAATCCCATGAACAGTCTGAAAAGGCAAAAAGATATCACACTGAAAGAAGAACTCCCCAGGTCGGTAGGTGCCCAGTATGCTACTGGAGCAGAGTGGAGAAATAACTCCAAAAAGAATGAAGAGATGGAACTACAGCAAAACAACACCAGTTGTGGGTGTGACTGGTAATGGAAGTAAAGTCCGATGCTGTAAAAAACAATATTGAATAGAAATCTGGAAAGTTAGGTCCATGAATCGAGGTAAATTGGAAGTGCTCAAACAGGAGATGGCAAGAGTGAACATCAACATTTTAGGAATCAGTGAATTTAAATAGATGAGAATGGGTGAATTTAATTCAGGTGACCATTATATCTATGACTGTGGGCAAGAATCCCTTAGAAGAAATGGAGTAACCTTCATAGTCAACAAGAGAGTCTGAAGTGCAGTACTTGGGTGCAATCTCAAAAACAACAGAATGATCTTTGTTCATTTCCAAGGCAAACCATTCAATATCACAGTAATCCAAGTCTATGCCCCAACCACTAATGCTGAAGAAACTGAAGTTGAGTGGTTCTATGAAGACTTACAAGACCTAGAATTAACACCAAAAAACGATGTCCTTCTCATCATAGGGGACTGGGATGCAAAAGTGAAATTCGAGATAGCCTGAGTAACAGGCATGTCTGGCCTTGGAGTACAGAATGAAGCAGGGCAAAGGCTAACAGAGTTTTGCCAAGAGAACACACTGGTTATAGCAAATACCCTCTTCCAACAACACAAGAGAAGATTGTACACATGGATATCACCAGATGGTCAATACTGAAATCAAATTGATTATATTCTTTGTAGTTGAAAATGGAGAAGTTCTGTACAGTCAGCAAAAATAAGAGCTGTCTGTGGCTCAGATCATGAGCTTCTCAATACAAAATTCAACCTTAAATTGAGGAAAGTAGAGAAAACCACTGGATAATCCAGGTGTGACCTAAATCAAATCCCTTAGGATTATACAGTGGATGTGACAAATAGATTCAAGGGACTAGATCTGATAGACAGAGTGCCTGATGAACTATGGATAGAGGTTCGTAATATAGTACAGGAGGCAGTGGTCAAAACCATTCCCAAGAAAAGGAAATGCAAGCAGGCAAAACAGTTATCTGAGGAGGCCTTAAAAATAGCTGAGAAAAGAAGTGAAAGGCAAAGGAGAGGAGGAAAGATATACCCATATGAATGCAGAGTTGCCAAGAATAGCAAGGAGAGAGAAAGCTTTTCTGTTAGTTCCAATTTATTTCCACTATAGCCAGGGAATATTCCCTGTATGATTTGAATGTCTTTGAATTGTTTGAGACTTATTTATGGCCTATCATGGTAAATGTTTTCTATGCACTTGGAAATAATATGTATTGTACTGTTGTTTGCCTACTCATTCTCAAATTATCAGGGAAAGAGTGTTGAAATTCCAAATTACTATTGTGGATTTGTCTATTTCTTCTTGCAATTCTGTCAGATGTTGCTTCCATGCAAATGGAATTTTTGTTATTAAATATTTAAAAACCTTTACTGACCACTTTATCATTATAAAATGATATTTTTGTCCCTGGTGATATTTTTTGCACAGAAATCTACTTTGTCTGATATTAAAATACCAACTCATGATATTGTTGGTCATCTTTTCACTTTTAATCCTTGTGTGTCTTTTTATTCAAAATCAATTTATTGTAGCTAGCATATAGTTCTACAAAGAGTTAGACTTCTAGCAAGGAGATCAAACTGGTCAATCTTAAAGGAAATCAGTCCTGAATATTCATTGGAAGGACTGATGCTGAAGCTGAAACTCCAATACTTTGCCCTGATGTGAAGAACTGACTCATTGGAAAAGACCCTAATGCTGGGAAAGATTGAAGGCAGGAGAAGGGGACAGAGGATGAGATGGTTGGATGGCATCACTGGCTCCATGCACATGAGTTTGAGCAACCTCTGGGAGTTTATGATGGACAGGGAAGCCTGGCATGCTGCAGTCCATGGGGTCGCAAAGAGTCAGACACAACTGAGTGACTGAACTGAGCATATAGTTAGGTCTTATTTTCCATACAATCTGAAAATATTTTAACTGAGGTGTTTAAACCATTTATGTTTAATGTGATCATTGGTGGTGTTGTGTCCAAGTGTATGACTTGGCATTTGTTCTTATCTTTACTTTGTCCCCTTTTTCTTTTTATCTTCCTTTGGATTGAGTTAAATTGAGGGTTGTGTGTGTTTGAATATGTATGTGATTTCATCTCATCTCCTTGTTGGCTTTTTAACTGTAACTTTTTAAAAATATAACTTTTAAAAATGTATAGCTTTAGGATGTGTAGTATATATCTTTGACTTACCAGTTAGCTGTCATGTAATATTATATTACTTCAAATGTGGCATAAGAATCTTACTGTTTCAATGTCCCAGCCTTTGTACTGTTGTTTTCACATATAACATTATATTCTTCCATAATACATTATTTTTTCTATATAGTAAATTATTTTTTTAAAGAGATCAAAAGTAAGGGGGAAAGTCTTAAAATTTACCATTTGGGATATTCTTCCTTCCTTTGCATGCATACATATTTCTATCTGGTATCCTTTTCCTCTCGCCCTGCAGTATTTTTTGTAGTATAAATCTGCTAATAATGAATTGTTTCAGCTTTTAAATGTCAGAAATGTCACCTGTCTCCTCTGCTCCCTCTGAGTGATTCTTTTGGATAGCGTCCTCACACAAATATGTTGATCAGTACTCAGTTGGAGACTTGAAAGGAGTTGCCTTTTATCATTGGAGCTTTCTCTACACTCTTTCTTCTTTCTTCCTCTGTTCTGAGAACACTGACTGCCTTGGCCTTCTCAGACTCCCAATTCTAATTCTATGTTTTTAAATATTTTTTAAAAGTTCACACATTTTTATTATCCCCACCTTGCCTCTGGTAACCACCAATCAGTTCTCAATATCTATGAATTTGTTTTTAGATTCTATATGTAAATTATATCCTAAGGTATTTGTCTATCTCTTTCTGCCTTTCTTCACTTGGCATAATGTTCTCAAGTTTCATCAATATTGTTGCAAATGGCAAAATGTCCTTTCTCATGACTGAATGATTTCCATTAAAAATGTACCACATTTTCTTTATCCATTCATCCAAAACACAGGTTGTTTTCACATCTTACCATTTTAAATAATGTTACGTATGAACATAGAGATGAGAATATCTTTTTGAGTTAGTGTTTTCATTTTTCTCTGATAAATACCCAGAAGTAGATTTGCTAGATCATAAGGTAGTTCTATTTTCATTTTTTTTAAAATATTTTGGAAAAAACAAATTTGAATTACTATATAAAGTAAAGGTTGTATCTTATACAAATGGTTGGTTTCCATGCAACCTTATGGAAGCCAGTTTCCATATGGCTGCATCAATTTACATTTCCACCAACAGTGCACAAAAGTTCCCTTTTATCCGTGTGCTCACACTTGTTATTTCTTGTCATTTTTCTAATAGCTATTCAAACAGGTGTAAGATGATAACACACTGTGGCTTTGATTTGCATTTCCCTGATGATTAATGATGTTGAGCATCTGTTCCTGTACTTGTTGTCCATTTGTATGTCTTTTGGGAAAAATGTCTGTTCAGAGCCTCTGTCCATTTTTAATTAGATTGGTTTTTTGCTTGTTTTTGTCTTTGCTATAAGTTGCATGAGTTCTTTATATATTTTGGATATAGCCACTTATCAGATATATAATTTGCAGTTATCTCCCATCCAATAGGTTTTATTTTCATTTGATGGTTTCTTTTTCTGTGCAGCAACTTTTTGTTTTTATCTAATGTCATTTGTTTATTTTTGCTTTTGCTGCTTTTGTTTTTGTTTTCAGTTTAAAAAAAAATCATTGCCAAGGCCTATGTCAAGGTGTTTACTGCCTATGTTTTCTTCTAGGTGTTTTATAGTTTCAGGTTTTATGTTTAAATATTTGATTTATTATGATTTAATTTTTGTGTGTGTGTAAGATAAAGGTTTTGTTTCATCATATTGCATACAGCTGTCCAATTTTTCTAACATCATTTATTGAAGAGACTTTCCTTTCCCCATTGTGTATTCTTGACTCCTTTGTGGTAAATTAATTGGCCATGTATGTATGGATTTATTCTTGAACTTCATTCTTATATTCCATTCATCTATGTGACTATTTTTATCTCAATACCATACCATTTTGATTACGTTAGCTTTGTATAGTAATTCATATTTAATTTGAATTTAGAAATTAATTCAAGTTTAGTTTGAAATAAGAGAGTGTGATGCCTTCAGCTTTGTTTTTTATTCTCAAGATTGCTTTGTCTGTTTGGGGTCTTTTGTGATTCTGTACAAATTTTAGGATTGTTTGTTCTATTTGTATGAAAATACTACTGAAACTTTGATATGGATTGCATTGAATCTGTATATTGCTTTGGATAGTATGGAGTATTTTACCAATATTAATTCTTCCACTCTATGAACATGGAACATCTTCCCATTTATTTGTATCTTCTTCAATTTTTTAAATTAATGCCTAGTAGTTTTCAATACACCAGCATTTCACTTCCTTGTTTAAATTTATTCCTAGGTATTTTACTCTTTTTGATACTAAATATAATTGTTTTCTTAATTTCTCTTTTTGATAGTTACTACTGTAAAGAAATACTGCAGATTTTTATGTGTTAATTTTGTATTCTCCAATTCTACTGAATATATTTTTTAGTTCTGTTTTTTGACAGACTCTTTAGTATTTTCTACATATATTATGTCATCTGTAAATGGTGACAACTTTTAATTCTTTTCTAATTTGAATTTTAAAAAAATTTCTTTTATTTGCTTAATTGCTCTGACAATATAGGGCTTCCAAAACTATGTTAAACTATGTTGAATAAAAGCAGCAAAAATAGATATCCTTGTCTTATTGCTGATTTTAGGGGAAAGCTTTTAGCTTTTCACTACTGAGTATGTTAGTCATGGATTTATTACATATGGCCTTTGCTATGTTGAGATATGTTCTCTCTATAGCCACTTTCTGGATAAATTTTGTCATAAACAGATATGTTGAATTATGTAAAAAGGTTTTCATAAATCTATTGAGATGATCACATTTTCATTCTTCAATTTGTTGAAATTTCTTAGTGATGATCCAGTGGTTTGGACTTGGCACTTCCACTGCAGTTATCTGGGTTTGATTCCTGGCCAGAGAATTAAGATCCTGCAAGCCATGCATTCCAGCCAAAAAAGAAAAAAAAATGTTACTGTGTATCACAGTGATTGAGTTTAGTTTGCTAATATTTTCTTGGGGGTTTCTCTATTTATGTTCATCAGTGATAGTAACCTATAAATTTCTCTTTTTTGTGGCATCCTTGTCTTATTTTAGTATCAGGTAATACTGGCCTCACAACTTGGGTTTGGAAGTGTTTTCTCCTCTTCTATTTTAGGAGGCAGACTGCCACACCTCAGGCACCATGCAGACAGTGGACTGAGGCACACCTTGCCCCACCCCCAGTTTTTCTATGAAGGTCACTTTCTCGTCATGGAGTTTCAGACTGAGGAGCAGGCTTCAGATTTGGCAGACATCTAGGGGTTAATGGAGCTGATCTCATGAACATAGGCTCTGGGCACCATCTTGGTGACCTCTTTTTGCCTTGTTCCAGCTCGCCAGCATTTCCTAGAAAGAAGCTTACACACTCATGTAGAGCCCTGACTTTTGTGACCCACACAGCAGACATTTCCAAATCACTTGTGGTGATGAGATCTAATGATTCAGTTCAGTTCAGTTCAGTTCAGTTCAGTTGCTCTGTCTTGTCCAACTCTTTGCTACCTCATGGACTGTAGCCCTCCAGGCTCCACTGTCCTTGGGATTCTCCAGGCAAGACTACTGGAGTGGGTTCCCATTCCCTTCTCTAGAGGATATTCCTAATCCAGGAATTAAACCCAGGTCTCCTGCATTGTAGGTGGATTCTTTACCACCTGAGCTACCAGGGAAGCCTGATGTGTAAACAGAATAAAGTCTGCATATTCTTCTCCTACTGATCTTTCTTATGTCCAGACTGTAAGCCAGTGCTACTATATCCCTGGGACACCCGGACCACACAGTCAGCCATGCCAGGACCCAGCCCCACTCACCAACAGGCCAGCAACGCCGTGTGAGGCAGCCACACTGGCATACTCCACTGGCAGCCAAGTGGCCTGGGGGCCAGCCCCACCTACCAGTGCACCCGCAGGAACCAGTCTTGACACAGAAGAAGAGCCCACACAAGGGGCACACCTAGAGCACATTGCCCTGGTGACCAGGAAGGGGTGTACTTAAGACATTCCCTACATAAGGCCACTTCTCTAAAATTGGGGATGTATCCAAACCATGTACTGCATAGAAATAAACACAGAGAGTTAGGCAAAATAAGGAGATGCAGGAATATGTTTCAAAACAAGGAATAAGACAAAACTCCAGAAGAACTGAGTGAACTGGAAATAATCTACCCAGTAAGGAGTTCAAGGTAATGATCATGGAGATGCTCAATTAGTTACAGAAAAGAATGGATGAACAGAGTGAGACATTTAACAAAAAGTTAAAAAAATATGAAGAGAAACCAGAGTTGAATAATACAATAGCTAAACATTTTTTAAAAATACACCAGAAGAAATCAATAATAGATTAGATTACAGAGAAATGGCTCAGTGAGCTGGAAGACAGGTTAGTGGAAAGTACCCAAGTTGAACAGAAAAAAAGATGAAATAATTTTAAAAATTGAAGACAGTTTAAGAGACCTCTGGGAAACTATATAACATATTAATATTCACAGTATAGGGGTCCCAGAAGAGGACACAAGAGAGAAGGAGGCAAAGAACTTATTTGAAGAAATAGTATCTGAAAGTTTCCTCAACCTGGGGAAGGAAACATACACCTAAGAGTCAAAGAGAGTCCAAACAAAATGAACCCAAAGAGGTCAACTCCAAGACACATTATAATTAAAATGGCAAAGATTAAAGCTAAAGAGAGAATTTTAAAGGCATCAAGTGGAAAACAACTACTTACATGCAAGAGAGCCCTCATAAGATAACCAGCAGATATTTCAACAGACACTTTGCAGTCCTAAGGGAGTGGGACAATGTATTCAAATCACTGAAAGAAAATAACTTCCAACTAATAAAACTCTATCAGGCAAAACTATTATTCAGAGTTGAAGGAGAGATAAAAACGTTTTCCAGATAAGAGAAAGCTAAAACAGTTCATCACCACTAAACAGCATTATGAGAAATGTTAAAAGGACTTCATTAAGCTGAAAAGAAGGGGCACTAATTGATAACAAGAAAATATGTGAAAGAACAAATCTCACTGGTGAGTAAACACATAGTAAAAGTAAAGGATTAATTATTATAAATCTAGTAGAAAGGTTAAGACACAAAAGTAGTAAAAATATCCATGATTACAATAATTATTTAAGGAATACATAAGACATCAAGAACATTAAACATCTTTAATGTTTAATGAATAATAACATTAATATTTATAATGAGATCAAGTTTAAGTTGTTATCAATTTAAGATTGACTGTTATAATATAGGTAAGCCTCATGGTAATAAAAAAGCAAAACCCTGTATAAATTTTAAAAAGATGGAGAAAAAATATAAGCATTTCACTAAAGTCATGAAATCACAAAGAAAGAGAGAAAGAAACAGAGAGGAAATGCCCAAACAACTAGAAAACAGCTAACAAAATGGCGACGGATAAATACTTCTCAAGAATTTCTTTAACTGTAAATGGACTAAATTCTCCAATAGAAAGATATTAAGTAACTGAATGGATTGCAAAATAAGAGCCAGACACATCCTGTCTACAAGAGACTCACTTCAAATGTAAAAACACATCACAGGCTGAAAATGAAGGGACGGAAAAAGTCGCAAATGGAAACCAAAAGAAAGCTAGGGTAGCAAAACTTATGTCAGACTCTTTGTGACCCCATGGTTGTGGCTCACCAGACTCCTTTGTCCACGGAATTCTCCAGACAATAATACTGCAGTGGGTAGCCATTCCCTTCTCCAGTGTCAGACAAGTAGACTCTAAAACAAGAAATAATTTTTCAACTTCAGGAGATCATTGAATGCAACCTGGATTCCCTATCTTGTGTTGAAATCTGGAATTTACTCTAGGCAGTAAGCTGGGGGAACATCATTCAATTCAGCTCAGTTCAGTTGCTCAGACGTGTCCGACTCTTCGAGACCCCATGAATCGGCACACGCCAGGCCTCCCTGTCCATCACAAACTCCCAGAGCTTAATCAAACCCATGTCCATCGAGTCAGTGACGCCATCCAGCCATTTCATCCTCTGTTGTCCCCTTCTCCTCCTGCCCCCAATTGCTCCCAACATCAAGGTTTTTTTCAAATGGGTCAACTCTTCACATGAGGTGGCCAAAGTACTGGAATTTCAGCTTCAGCATCAGTCCTTCCAATGAACACCCAGGGATGATCTCCTTTAGGATGGACTGGTTGGATCTCCTTGCAGTCCAAAGAAATCTCAAGAGTCTTCTCCAACACCACCCTTCAAAAGCATCAATTTTTTTGGTACTCAGCTTTCTTCACAGTCCAACTCTCACATCCATACATGACCACTGGACAAACCATAGCCTTGACCAGACGGACCATTGTTGGCAAAGTAATGTCTCTGCTTTTAAACATGCTGTCTAGATTGGTCATAACTTTCCTTCCAAGGAGTAAGTGTCTTTTAATTTCATGGCTGCAATCACCATCTGCAGTGATTTTGGAGGCCCCCCCCCCAAAAAAGTCTGACACTGTTTCCACTGTCTCCCCATCTATTCCCCATGAGGTGATGGGACCAGATGCCATGATCTTAGTTTTCTGAATGTTAAGCTTTAAGCCAACTTTTTCACTCGCCACTTTCACTTTTATCAAGAGGCTTTTTAGTTCCTCTTCACTCTCTGCCATAAGGGTTGTGTCATCTGCATATCTGAGTATATTGATATTTCTCCTGGCAGTCTTTTTTTTTTCAGTTGGAGGCTAATTACTTTACAATACTGCAGTGGGTTTTGTCATACATTGACATGAATCAGCCATGGATTTACATGTGTTCCCCATCCTGATCCCCCCTCCCACTTCCCTCTGCTCCCGATCTCTCTGGGTCTTCCCAGTGCACCAGGTCCGAGCACTTGTCTCATGCATCCAACCTGGGCTGGTGTTCTGTTTCACCCTAGATAGTATACATGTTTCGATGCTGTTCTCTTGAAACATCCCACCCTCGCCTTCTCCCACAGAGTCCAAAACTCTATTCTATACATCTGTGTCTCTTTTTCTGTTTTGCATATAGAGTTATCGTTACCATCTTTCTAAAGTCCATATATATGTGTTAGTATACTGTAATGGTCTTTATCTTTCTGGCTTACTTCACTCTGTATAATGGGCTCCAGTTTCATCCATCTCATTAGAACTGATTCAAATGAATTCTTTTTAATGGCTGAGTAATATTCCATGGTGTATATGTACCACAGCTTCCTTATTCATTCGTCTGCTGATGGACATCTAGGTTGCTTCCATGTCCTGGTTATGATAAACAGTGCTGCGATGAACATTCTCCCAGCAGTCTTGATTCCAGCTTGTGCTTCTTCCAGCCCAGTGTTTCTCATGATGTACTCTGCACAGAAGTTAAATAAGCAGGGTGACAATATACAGCCTTGACGCACTCCTTTTCCTATTTGGAACCAGTCTTTTGTTCCATGTCCAGTTCTAACTGTTGCTTCCTGACCTGCATACAGGTTTCTCAAGAAGCAGGTCAGGTGGTCTGGTATTCCCATCTCTTTCAGAATTTTCCACAGTTCATCATTAGCTTCTGTGTTTTTTCTTCTCTTTCAGGGATCACTCTACTGCAATGCCTGATGTCCAACATCTGAAAAATCATTGTTTTGTATATTTTAGCTGATTCAGTTGTTTCTGAAAGGAAGTTAAATATATAGGCAATATAAATATAGTTGATTTATAGTATTGTGTTAGTTTGAAGTGCACAGCAATGTGTTTCAGTTGTAAGTATATATATATATTTTTTTTTCCCCAGATTCCTATATAGGTTATTATAAAATGTTAAGTATAGCTCCCTGTGCTGCACAGCCACTTTTTAAGAGTTTATTAGACTACAGTCTACTTGGGGATGGTCTGCATATGGAGATGATGTCATTGTGGGGTGTGCCCCAGGCCCTCCAGAAGCAGCTGAGCTCCAGACAGTCAAGGGGTGAAGGTTTCCACAGCTGCTCCGCTTCCCTCACTCACCCCTCATTGCCACCATACCCCAGACAAGGCCAGTGCTATTGACCCTGGTTTTTAGAAATTCAAGTTCTTTCCTGGGACTTCCAAGGCACACATTGAGAATACTCCCCCTTAGCCACTGATCCCTTCTGATCCAGCTCTGGATTCGTCTCTCACAGTTCCCTGGGCATTAACTCCTCTTTGCCTGGCCAACCAGGCAGAGGGGCCAACTATTCCAGCAGCTCTCACTTTAAGGGATTTACACGTACTGTTTGTGAAAGCAGAGAGGTCTACCTCCTCATATTTTCAGAAGGCTTATTTTCAATGGGCAGTTTCCTGCAAAGGACTAAATCTACCTTCAAAACCCATGTTTCAGGTTTCTTGAATCTTTCTCAGGGTTCTTATTTTTAAATATGTCTTCCCGAGGTTCTTATTCAGACCAATATCAGCAAAGCGTATCAGTGTGGCTACAAGCCCACTATGCTTTATTTCACCGCAAACATAGTATAAGACTTACACTCGTAGTATGAGTGTCAGGGATGAAAAATCTATTGGCTCCGTCTGTGCCCCTGAGTTCTGCTGCTTCCTGGTCTTCTGTATTCTTGTTTGTGCTTATTTTCCCACTTATTCTGAAATGATTGCTCCTTAATCTACAGGAAAGAGGAGAAATATTGATATATTGATAATAAACTATAATATATCTTCTAGGCTGAAAATTGTAATTGTAGGGACAACAATCATTTTCTTGGGAAGTCTTTAAATAGAGAGAATACCTGTGAGGTATAAAATTCTTTGTGAAATAGATAAAGAATATCAAGATGGAAGTGTTTCAATGGCTCTTAGTCATCCTGTATAATGACAGAAAAAAATACTGCACACTTTCTTCTCCTTCTCAAACACAGATTTTAGCTGTGCTGTATTGTAGAATCTGTCAATTGCAGAAGACGTGTGATCTAAAAAATTGTATGCTGTATATCTAAAGGTAAAATTTTTGATGAAGAAAAATAAACATTTTATGGTCTAGCCAAGATTGACCTAGTCAAGTTAAACTCCAAGGAATTGTCATTTCAAGATATTTCAGACAGAAATCTGCTTAATACTAAGAGTTTGGGGTCCTCTTTGGATTTCCAGGGTTGCTTGAAAGATTCCATTTATGAGAAATTTGTAAAATTTCTATAGGACATATTACATTTTCTGAAGGATTAAAAATGGTTTTTCTAATTACAGTATAGTTGATTTATACTGCTGTGATAATTTCTGCTGTACTGCAGAGTGATTCAGTTATACATACAAATAGATATTCCTTTTTCATATTTTTCCATTATGATTTATCAGAGGATATTAAATATAGTTCCTGTGCTATACAGTAAGACATTGCTGTTTATCCATTCTATGTATGATAGTTTGCATCTGCTAACCCCAAACTCCCAATCTATCCCATCCCTACCCTACAGCCTGCCCTGGTAACCACAAGTCTGTTCTTTATGTCTGTAAGTCTGTTTCTGTTTTGTAAACAAGTTCATTTGTGTCATAAAAAATGTTTTAAATAGAGACAGACATTGAGATTTTGCTGCTAGCAACTCAGAAATCCCAGAGCTAGGGGTTTGCAAGAAGGTAATTCTCATCTATGGGCAGCTTGAGAGAATCACAGTTTGGTTTTCCTGAAAGAGGTATTGCCTGGAAGAATGTTGGTGTTGTTCAGTCACTAAGCCATGTCCAACTGTTTGTGACCCCATGAGCTGCAGCATACCAGGCTTCTCTGTCCTTCACTGTCTCCCAGAGTTTACTCATACTCATATTCATTGAGTCAATGATGCCATCCAATCATCTCATCCTCTGTCACCCAATTTTCCAGCCTTCAATCTTTCCCAGCATCAGGATATCTTCCAATGAGGTGGCTCTTCGCATCAGGAGGCCAAAGTATTGGAGCTTCAGCATCAGTCCTTCCAGTGAATATTCAGGACTGATTTCCTTTGGGATTGATTGGTCCCATTTTCTTGCTGTCCAAGGGACTCTCAAGAGTCTTCTGCAGCACCACAATTTAAAGTGTCAACCTGGAAGAATAAAGTGGCTTTTTTTCTTTTCATTCATCTACCTGCTTATGCTCTTCTTATATGTGGTCTTTCTGAGCAACATCTGTGTGAAGGGCCTAAGGATTTCTCCTTCCAAATGCAGAGAAGTGTTCAGAAAACCCCTATTAACAGAACTAACTCCCAGCACATACTTCTAGTGGAGACTTCTCCACCTCAGCACAAGTAACAGCAGAATCTCCACTGTCCCCTCTGGTTTGCCAAACGTGCTATCAACAGTGATAATCTGTAAGGTGTAAGGAATCTCCCAGAGAGTGGTTCACAAGAGAGGCTGAGGGAGACCCAGAATGCAGACTTAATGAGAGAGGGTTCTTTGAAAGTGGATGACAGGAGGATCTATATCTGTTTGTTCAATTAACAATCTTAGACACAACCTCTGTTTTGTCATTTGAAACCCAGTAAACCATTTCTATTCAAATCTCTTTCTGTTTCCTCACATGTAAGAAGAAATTACATTTTCTTACTAAGTTTCCAACAGTTTCCAACTCTCATATGTATGGATGTGAGAGCTGGACCATAAAGAAGGCTGAGCACTGAAGAATTGATGCTTCTGAACTGTGGTGTTGGAGAAGACTCTTGAGACTCCCTTGGACTGCAAGGAGATTCAACCAGTCCATCCTAAAGGAAATTGGTCCTGAAGATTCATTGGAAGGACTGATGCTAAAACTGAAACTCCAATACTCTGGCCATCTGATGTGAAGAACTGACTCATTGAAAAAGATCCCGATGCTGGGAAAGATGTAAGGCAGGAGGAAAAGGGGACAACAGAGGATGAGATTGGTTGGATGGCATCACTGACTTGATGGACATGAGTTTGAGCAAGCTCCAGGAGTTGGTGGTGGACAGGAAGGCCTGGCATGCTGCAGTCCATGGGGTTGCAAAAAGTCAGACACAACTGAGCAGCTGAACTGAACTGAACTTCCAATAGACAGGGTCCAGAATGTGGAAAGATAAGTAATGACAAAAACCAAGCTGTGGTACATTAAAATGTGTAGCCATGCAGTGACACACACTCAACTACAGGAAGTATTTATGGAATGTTGGAACATCAGGGTTGGAGAAGCTAAGATGGCGGAGGAATAGGACTGGGAGACCACTTTTTCCCCCACAAATTCATCAAAATATCATTTGGATGCTGAGCAAACTCCACAGAACAACTTCTGATCGCTAGCAGAGGACATCAGACACCCAGAAAAGCAGCCCATTGTCTTCAAAAGGAGGTAAGACAAAATATAAAAGATAAAAACAGAGACAATAGAGTTAGGGACGGAGATCCATCCCGGGAAGGGAGTCTTAATAGAGGAAGTTTCCAAACACCATGAAACCCTCTCACTGGCGGATCTGGGGGAAGTTTTCAAATCTCGGAGGGCAACCTAACTGGGAGGAAAAATAAATAAAACCCACAAATTACATGCCTAAAAACAACTCCCAGCAGAAAAGTACCCCAGACGCTTTCATCCGCCACCAGCAAGTGGGGGCTGAACGGTGAGGAGCGGGCAGCATTGCTTAGGGTAAGGACCAGGCCTGAAAGCCCTGAGGGCAATCTGAGGGAGCTAACGTGAGATAGTAACTTAAAGTGTGGGATAGCAAGAGAGAGAGAATTAACCTGGGAAAAGCCCTAAAGTTAGGTACTACCAGCCTGTTCCCAGAACAAAGGACTGAGCGAATAGCAGAGAAGAGCTAGCCTGCTGCAGACTGGCCCATCTTCCACTGGAGACAGGAGGCAGGGGGGAAGGGAAAGGGGCAAACTTGGCCTCAGAGACGGCAGTTCAGTTCAGTTCAGGTCAGTCGCTCAATCGTGTCCGACTCTTTGTGACCCCATGAATTGCAACATGCCAGGCCTCCCTGTCCATCACAAACTCCCGGAGTTTATTCAAACTCATGCCCATCGAGTCGGTGATGCCATCCAGCCATCTCATCCTCTGTCGTCCCCTTCTCCTCCTGCCCCCAATCTCTCCCAGCATCAAGGGTTTTTCTAATGAGTCAACTCTTCGCATGAGGTGGCCAAAGTACTGGAGTATCAGCTTCAGCATCAGTCCTTCCAATGAACACCCAGGACTGATCTCCTTTAGGATGGACTGGTTGGATCTCCTTGCAGTCCAAAGGACTCTCAAGAGTCTTCTCCAACACCACACTTCAAAAGCATCAATTTTTCCGTGCTCAGCTTTCTTCACAGTCCAACTCTCAAATCCATACATGACCACTGGACAAACCATAGCCTTGACTAGACGGACCATTGTTGCCAAAGTAATGTCTCTGCTTTTTAGTATGCTATCTAGGTTGGTCATAACTTTCCTTCCAAGGAGTAAGCGTCTTTTAATTTCATGGGTGCAGTCACCATCTGCAGTGATTTTGGAGCTCCCCCAAAAAAGTCTCACACTGTTTCCACTGTTTCCCCATTTATTTCCCATGAAGTGGTGGAACCAGATGCCATGATCTTAGTTTTCTGAATGTTAAGCTTTAAGCCAACCTTTTCACTTGCCACTTTCACTTTCATCAAGAGGCTTTTTAGTTCCTCTTCACTCTCTGCCATAAGGGTTGTGTCATCTGCCTATCTGAAGTTACTGATATTTCTTCCGGCAATCTTGATTCCAGCTTGTGCTTCTTCTAGCCCAGCGTTTCTCATGATGTATTCTGCATAGAAGTTAAATAAGCAGGGTGACAATATACAGCCTTGATGCACTCCTTTTCCTATTTGGAACCAGTCTGTTGTTCCATGTCCAGTTCTAACTGTTGCTTCCTGACCTGCATACAGGTTTCTCAAGAGGCAGTTCAGGTGGTCTCGTATTCCCACCTCTGTCAGAATTTTCCACAGTTTATAGTGATCCACGCAGTCCAAGGTTTTGGCGTAGTCAATAAAGCAGAAATAGATTTTTTTTCTGGAACTCTTGCTTTTTTGATGGTCCAACAGATGTTGGCAATTTGATCTCTGGTTCCTTTGCCTTTTCTAAAACCAGCTTGAACATCTGGAAGTTCACGGTTCACGTATTGCTGAAGCCTGGCTTGGAGAATTTTGAGCATTACTTTACTAGCATGTGAGATGAGTGCAATTGTGCGGTAGTTTGAGCATTCTTTGGGATTGCCCTTCTTTGGGATTGGAATGAAAACTAACTTTTTCCAGTCCTGTGGCCACTGCTGAGTTTTCCAAATTTGCTGGCATATTGAGTGCAGCACTTTCACAGCATCATCTTTCAGGATTTGAAATAGCTCAACTGGAATTCCACCACATCCACTAGCTTTGTTCATAGTGATGCTTTCTAAGGCCCACTTGACTTCACATTCCAGGATGTCAGGCTCTAGGTGAGTGATCACATCATTGTGATTATCTTGGTCATGAAGATCTTCTATGTACAGTTCTTCTGTGTATTCTTGCCACCTCTTCTTAATATCTTCTGCTTCTGTTAGGTCCATACCGTTTCTGTCCTTTTTCAAACCCATCTTTGCCTGAAATGTTCCCTTGGTATCTCTGATTTTCTTGAAGAGATCTCTAGTCTTTCCCATTCTGTTGTGTTCCTCTATTTCTTTGCATTGATCGCTGAGGAAGGCTTTCTTATCTCTCCTGGCTATTCTTTGGTACTCTGCATTCAAATCGGAATATCTTTCCTTTTCTCCATTGCTTTTTGCTTCTCTTCTTTTCACAGTTATTTGTAAGGCCTTCTGAGACAACCATTTTGCCTTTTTGCATTTCTTTTTCATGGGGATGGTCTTGATCCCTGTCTCCTGTACAATGTCACGAACCTCCGTCCATAGTTCATCAGGCTCTCTGTCTATCAGATCTAGTCCCTTAAATCTATTTCTCACTTCCACTGTATAGTCATAAGGGATTTGATTTAGGTCATACCTGAATGGTCTAGTGGTTTTCCCTACTTTCTTCAGCAAACAGGCTTCCAGTCTCTAACCAAAGACTTCCTGAGATTCTGGATGGTTGACATCTGCCGGGAAGGTCACAGCCAGAAATCAGCTTCCCAGAAGAGATACAAGGCACATCCGACCGGTGCGCCCAGAAACTGAGGCTGGGACCATGGAGGGGATAAAGTGCACTGCACCTGGGGAGAGTGCTCTCATCAAGCTCTTGGTTGCCTGAGTTGCTCGGACAGGGAAGCACAAAAGGCAGGTCCAACCGAGTCTGGCCTTTGTGCAGTACCCGAAAACCTGAACCTGAGTGGCTTAGGCCTGGCAAGTGCGCGGAACTCAGGGCCCGCTCCTGGTAGAGCCACCTGGAGCCTGAGCAGTGTAGACAGGGAAAGCACACATGCCATGAGCGGGGGCAAACCCAGTGTGACTGGAACACTGTGAGTTCTCCCCACACACGCCAGTGACATTTGTCTGCAATGCCCCTCCCTCCACACAGCACGACTGAACAAGTGAACCTAGACAAGAGACCACCTCCGCCCACTTGTGTCAGGGCAGAAATTAGACACTGAAGAGACCTGCAAACAGAAGCCAAATAAACAAAGGGAACCGCTTTAGAAGTGACAGGTACAACAAATTAAAATCCTTGTAGTTAACACCGACTACACTGGAAGGGGCCTATAGATATGCAGAAGTGTAAACTGGAACAAGGAGCTATCTGAAACTGAACCGAACCCACGCTGCCCACAACAGCTCCAGAGAAACTCCTAAATGTATTTTTACTATTATCATTATTTTTTAATAAAATATTTTTTCTGTCTCTCATTTTTTTAAAGTCCTGTATTACTCCTCTATTACTCCTTCATTTTCATTTTTATAACCCACTATAACCTGGTCAAAAAAAAAAAAAAAAGGACCCTAGTTTTAAAGCGAACTTCATATATATTTCTTGAATTTTTTGTTTTTGTTTTTTTTTTAAATATTGTCTTTTTAAGAGTCTAACCTCTACTCTAGATTTTTAATCTTTGTTTGTCAGTATTTGATATCAATTTTGGACATTTAAGAATCCAACCTTCACTACCCATTTTCACTCAGGAGTGTGATTACTGGTTTGATCACTCTCTCCCCCTTTTGACTCTCCTTTTTCTCCCATAAATCACCTCTATTTCCTCCCTCCCCCTTCTCTTCTCAATCCAATTCTGTGAATCTCTGTGGGTGTTCTGGGCTGTGGAGAACACTTAGGGAACAGAGTACTGCCTAGATCTGTCTCTCTTCTCTCGAGTCCCTCCTTTTCTCCTCCTTCTCACCTCTATCTCCCTCCTCCCTCTCCTCTTCTTCATGTAACTCTGTGAACCTCTCTGGTGTCCCTCACTGTGGAGAATCCTTTTACCATTAGCCTAGAAGTTTTATTATCAGTGCCGTATGGATGGAGAAGTCTTGAGGCTACTGGAAGAATAAGACTGAAATCCAGAGGCAACAGGCTTAAGGCCAAAACCTAGAACACCAAAGAACTCCTCACTACAGGGAACATTAATTAATAAGAGATCATCCAAAAGCCTTCATACTTACACTTAAACCAACCACCACCCAGGAACCATTAAGTTCCAGAGCAAGACATATCACGCAAATTCTCCAGAAATGCAGGAACATAGCCCTGAGCATCGATATACAGCTTGTCCAAAGTCACACCAAACCCATAGACTCATCTCAAAACTCACTACTTGGCACTCCATTGCACTCCAGAGAGAAGAAATCCAGCTCCACCCACCAGAACACTGATGCAAGCTTCCCTAACTAGCAAACCTTGACAAGCTAAATGTCCAGCCCCACCCACTGGGAGACACCTCCACAATAAAAAGGAACCATAGGCTACCAGAATACAGAAAGGCCCCCCCAAACACAGCAATCTAAATAAGATGAAAAGGCAGAGAAATATCCAGCAGATAAAGGAACATGAAAAATGCCCTCCAAGGCAAACAAAAGAGGAGGAGATAGAGAATCTACCTGGAAAAGAATTTAGAATAATGATAATAAAAATGATCCAAAATCTTGAAAATAAAATAAAGTTACAGATAAATAGCCTGGAGGCAAGGATTGAGAAGATGCAAGAAATGTTTAACAAAGACCTAGAATAAATAAAAAAGAGATAATTAAAAATGAATGATGCAGTAAATGAGATCAAAAACACTCTGGAGAGAACCAACAATAGAATAACGGAGGCAGAAGATGGTATAAGTGAGGTAGAAGATAAAATGGTGGAAATAAATGAAGCAGAGAGGAAAAAAGAAAAAAGAGTTAAAAAAAATGAGGACAACCTCAGGGACCTCTGGAACAATGTGAAACACCCCAGTATTCAAATCATAGGAGTCCCAGAAGAAGAAGACAAAAAGAAAGGCCATGAGAAAATACTCGAGGAGATAATAGCTGAAAACTTCCCCAAAATGGGGAAGGAAATAGTGACACAAGTCCAAGAAACCCAGAGAGTCCCAAACAGGATAAACCCAAGGTGAAACACCTCACGGCACATATTAATCCAATCAACAAAGGTCATACACAAAGAACAAATATTAAAAGCAGCAAGGGAAAAACAACAAATAACACACAAGGGGATTCCTATAAGGATAACAGCTGATCTATCAATAGAAACCCTCCAGGCCAGAAGGGAATGGCAGGACATACTTAAAGTAATGAAAGAGAATAACCTACAACCCAGATTACTGTACCCAGCAAGGATCTCATTCAGATGTGAAGGTGAATTCAAAATCTTCACAGACAAGCAAAAGTTGAGAGAATTCAGCACCACCAAACCAGAGCTCTTCAACAAGTGCTAAAGGATCTTCTCTAGACAGGAAACACAGAAAGGCTGTATGAACGTGAACCCAAAACAACAAAGCAAATGGCAATGGGACCATTCTTATCAATAATTACCTTTAATGAAAAAGGGTTGAATTCCTCAACCAAAAGACAAAGGCTGGCTGAATGGATACAAAAGCAAGACCCCTATATATGCTGTCTACAAGAGACCCACCTTAAAATAAGGGACACATACAGACTGAAAGTGAAGGGCTGGAAAAAATATTTCATGCAAACGGAGACCAAAAGAAAGCAGGAGTTGCAATACTCGTATCAGATAAAATAGACTTTGAAATAAAGGCTGTGTAAAGAGACAAAGAAGGACACTGCATAATAATCAAAGGATCAGTACAAGAAGAAGATATAACAATTAGAAATATATATGCACTCAACATAGGAGCACCACAATATGTAAGGCAAATGCTAACAAGAATGAAAGGGGAAATTAACAGTAACACAATAATAGTGGGAGACCCCACTCACACCTACGGATAGATCAACTAAACAGAAAATTAACAAGGAAACACAAACTTTAAATGACACAATGGTTCAGCTAGACCTAATTGATATCTATAGGACATTTCACCCCAAAATAATCAATTTCACCTTTTTCTCAAGTGCACACAGAACCTTCTCCAGAATAGATCACATCCTGGGCCATGAATCTAGCCTTCGGAAATTCAAAAAAACTGAAATCACTCCAGTCATCCTTTCTGACCACAATGCAGTAAGATTAGATCTCAATTACAGGAAAACAAACAAACAAACAAACAACCAATTATTAAAAACTCAAACATATGGAGGCTAAATAACACACTTCTGAATAACCAACAAATCATAGAAGAAATAAAAAAAGAAATCAAAATATGCATAGAAACGAATGAAAATGAAAACACAGCAACCCAAAACCTATGGGACACTGTAAAAGCAGTGTTAAGGGGAAGGTCCATAGCAATACAAGCTTACCTCAAGAAACAAGAAAAAAGTCAAATAAATAACCTAATGCTACACCTAAAGCAACTAGAGAAGGAAGAAATGAAGAACCCCAGGGTTAGTAGAAGGAATGAAATCTTAAAAATCAGGGCAGAAATAAATGCAAAAGAAACAAAAGAGACCATAGCAAAAATCAACAAAGCTAAAAGCTGGCTTTTTGAAAAGGTAAATAAAACTGACAAGCTGCTAGCCAGACTCATCAAGAAACAAAGGGAGAAGAACCAAACCAACAAAATTAGAAATGAAATTGGAGAGATCACAACAGACAACACTGAAATACAAAGGATCATAAGAGACTACTACCAGCAGCTATATGCTAATAAAATGAACAATTTGGGAGACATGGACAAATTCTTAGAAAAGTATAACTTTCCAAAACTGAACCAGAAAGAAATAGAAGATCTTAACAGATCCATCACAAGCATGGAAATCGAAACTGTAATCAGAAATCTTCCAGCAAACAAAAGCCCAGGACCAGATGGCTTCACAGCTGAATTCTACCAAAAATTTAGAGAAGAGCTAACACCTATCTTACTCAAACTCTTCCAGAAAATTGCAGAAGAAGGCAAACTTCCAAACTCATTCTATGAGGCCACCATCACCCTAATATCAAAACCAGACAAAGATGCCACAAAAAAAAAGAAAACTACAGGCCAAAATCACTGATGAACATAGATGCAAAAATCCTTAACAAAATTCTAGCAAACAGAATCCAGCAACATATTAAAAAGAACATACATCATGATCAAGTGGGCTTCATCCCAGGAATGCAAGGATTCTTTAATATCCACAAATCAATCAATGTAATATACCACATTAACAAATTGAAAGATGAAAACCATATGATATCTTAATAGATGCAGAAGAAGCCTTTAACAAAATTCAACGTCCATTTATGCGCAAAAAAAAAAAAAAAAAAAAAAAAACTCTCCAGAAAGCAGGGATAGAAGAAACATACCTCAACATAATAAAAGCCATATATGACAAACCCACAGCAAACATTATCCTCAATGGTGAAAAATTGAAAGCATTTCCCTTAAAGTCAGGAAGAAGACAAGGGTGCCCACTCTCACCACTACTATTCAATATAGTTTTGGAAGTGTTGGCTACAGCAATCAGAGCAGAAAAAGAAATAAAAGGAGTCCAGATAGGAAAAGAAGAAATAAAACTCTCACTTTTGGCAGATGACATGATCCTCTACATAAAAAACCCTAAAGACTCTACCAGAAAATTACTAGAGCTGATCAGTGAATACAGTAATGTTGCAGGATATAAACTTAACACACAGAAATCCCTTGCATTCCTATACACTAACAATGAGAAAACAGAAAGAGAAATTAAGGAAACAATTCCATTCACCATTGCAACAAAAAGAATAAAATACTTAGGAGTATATCTACCTAAAGAAACAAAAGATCTATATATAGAAAACTATAAAACACTGATGAAAGAAATCAAAGAGGACACAAACAAATGGAGAAATAAACCGTGTTCATGGATTGGAAGAATCAATATTGTGAAAATGACTGTACTACCCAAAGCAATCTATAGATTCAATGAAATCCCTATCAAGCTACCAACGGTATTTTTCACAGAACTAGAACAAATAATTTCTCAATTTGTATGGAAATACAAAACACCTTGAATAGCCAAAGCAATCCTGAGAAAGAAGAATGGAATCGGAGGAATCAACCTGCCTGGCTTCAGTCTCTACTACAAACCACAGTCATCAAGACAGTATGGTACTGGCACAAAGATAGAAATATAGATCAATGGAACAAAATAGAAAGCCCAGAGATAAATCCACATATCTATGGACACCTTATCTTCAGCAAAGGAGACAAGGATATGCAATGGAAAAAAGGCAACCTCTTTACCAAGTGGTGCTGGGAAAACTGGTCAACCACTTGTAAAAGAATGCAACTAGAACACTTTCTAACACCATACACAAAAATAAACTCAAAATGGATTAAAGATCTAAATGTAAGACCAGAACTATAAAACTCCTAGAGGAGAACATAGGCAAAACACTATTCGACATAAATCACAGCAGGATCCTCTATGACCCACCTCCCAGAATATTGGAAATAAAAGCAAAAATAAACAAATGGGACCTAATGAAACTTAAAAGCTTTTGCACAACAAAGGAAACTATACACAGGTAAAAAGACAGCCTTCAGAATGGGAGAAAATAATAGAAAAAGAAGCAACAGACAAAGGATTGATCTCAAAAATATACAAGCAACTCCTGTAGCTCAATTCCAGAAAAATAAATGACCAAATCAAAAAATGGGCCAAAGAACTAAACAGACATTTCTCCAAAGAAGACATGCAGATGACTAACAAACACATGAAAAGATGCTCAACATCACTCATTATCAGATAAATGCAAATCAAAACCACAATGAGGTACCATTACACACCAGTCAGGATGGCTGCTATCCAAAAGTCTACAAGCAATAAATGCAGGAGAGGGTGTGGAGAAAAGGGAACCTTCTTACACTGTTGGTGGGAATGCAAACTAGTACAGCCACTATGGAGAACAGTGTGGAGATTCCTTAAAAAACTGGAAATAGAACTGCCATATGACCCAGCAATCCCACTCCTGGGCATACATACCGAGGAAACCAGAACTGAAAGACACATGTGTACCTCAATGTTCATCACAGCACTGTTTATAATAGCCAGGACATGGAAGCAACCTAGATGCCCATCAGCAGACAAATGGATAAGGAAGCTATGGTACATATACACAATGGAATATTACTCAGCTATTAAAAAGAATTTGTTTGAATCAGTTCTAATGAGATGGATGAAACTGGAGCCCATTATCAGAGTGAAGTAAGCCAGAAAGATAAAGACCAATACAATATACTAACACATATATATGGAGTTTAAAAAGATGGTAGTGATAACCCTATATGCAAAACAGAAAAAGTGACACAGATGTACAGAACAGACTTTTGGACTCTGTGGGAGAAAGCAAGGGTGGGATGTTCTGAGAGAATAGCTTTGAAACAAGTATACTATCAAGGGTGAAAGAGATCACCAACCAGCCCAGGTTGGATGCATGAGACAAGTGCTCAGGGCTGGTGAGCACTTACCTGGGAAGACCCAGAGGGATGGGATGGGGAGGGAGGCAGGAGGGGGGATCGGGATGCGGAACACATGTAAATCCACGGCTGATTCATGTCAATGTATGGCAAAAGCTACTAGAATATTTTAAAGTAATTAGCCTCCAACTAATAAAAATAAATGAAAAAAAAAGAACATCAGGGTTTTCACTGCAAAGGAGAGGAAGATCACTCTTACACCTTGAAATTGGTTAGACACATCCACAGCTGCTGATGTGACAATCATATTTGCTCCAGGTATTACAGACATGAATGGTTCAGCAAATGGTATCTTCCCAACAGCCACTGCTAAGGTCCAAAATTGCTCTTATGCACACCTGTGATTTCAGTCACAAAATAGTTATTGCTTATTGTGCTTAGAAAATTCTCTTGAAACAGCCACAATTCTAGGTATGTGCATAACATTGTGGAGATCTGTATTGGTGAATGCAATTTTCACGGTAAACACCTCCTCTGAAACACTGACATTTGAAAGCATGAGAAATATTACACATAATTTCTCATGCTTGTGAATTTCCATGGGTGCCATTCATTGGAGAAAACCAGTATTGGGTTCTTCAGGGCAATAACCATCTCTCACTGGCATTCTATGAGTCTCCCCCTCCATGTGACATGTGGGAAAGGCATAACAATTGTTTATTGAACCAAGTCTGAATGTTGGGCAAAAATGTTCTTTCCCTTGACAAGCTTTGTTTTTGAAGCTGTTAAGAATTATCTTATGGTTTAAAAATATCCCTTTTTAGATGGCATTTGTTGTGAATTGTCCTTTACCTTGTCTGATTAGAGGCAAGGCTTTAGGAGAGCTTTCAGAACAACAAAAAGGTCCATTGTAAGAGTCAGTGGAGCCCACCAAGACCATCCGACCCATGGGACAATCAATGGAATTATTGGGAATGGTAGATCTATCCCGTGAAATAAGAATTCTGTACCATTTTATATAGTTTAAAAGCTGTTGTAGTCCTTAGTATTTGACAGTGAGGTTTTGATATTGATTTCTATTTTTCTCATTAAAAAAAAACAAAAAAACAAAAACAGAAACCAGTCAAGTGTAGCTAGGAGTGGTCTGTCTTCTGGTACCAGGCATATTGCTCTCATCTGCTTCTGTAGATAATATCTACACGTCCTTCACATCTTCCAGAATGTTCTCAAACTGCACTGCATGCAGCTCAGTGGGTAGATACTCCAAGCAACTTCTCTACCCATACAGCTTGGTGGTAGAGGCTTCCCAGCTTTTTTCTGGATGCTCTCTCTTGGTGGGACCAAGTCCCAAGGTTTGGCTCACAGGCCTTTGCTTCCTCAAAGACTCCAGGCTGTCAACAGCTTGGCTGCAGTGGTAAACCTGGACAAAAGGTCAGCACACCCAGAAGAGGCCAGTATCCGTGGTGCTTTATGTCACCAGGGGCCACATTTTGACGAGCACACTTTCCTTGTCAGAGGTTCATAACCCCCTTGGCACCAGTCACCTCAGCCCACAGTTCCCCGGGTTCACAAAGGATCCCTGAGCACAAGTAAGGGGAAATAAATTATCTGGAAAAGCAGCACCCTTCTCAGACTTGAAGAAGGTGGTTCTTGGGCAAAGTCCCTTGACACCATGCTTGGATTGTGTGTTCAGCATGGCTTCTACGTACAGATAGAGGGGGGCCTGGGCAGGTGCGGGAGAGAAGTGACTTGAGCGTGGACATGCCCACAGGTTTCTATTGTTCCCTCCTGCATGTAGATTATTAGTAAATGAAAGCATCTTAATTTAAAATTTTGAGTCTTTTTTTGTCATATTTTGAGAGATTTTGGCAAGGAGTTAAATCTAGAAGTGAGAAATTTAAGGGAAACACATTAAGTAAGATTTTTGCAGTAAAGTGGCATCATTTTGGAACATGAGGATCTTGTGACCCTAAATCCTGTATCCTGAGTGGTGATGTTAGACATCTTGGTTCTGAATTAGCCTGATATATGGATACCCTGAGGAACAAAGGTCATGTGTGCTCATGCACGTGCCATTAGAATGTGCAATAAAACAAAGCAATTCAGACCAGATTGCTAGAAATGCTGTAAGCACTAACTAGAATCCTGAAAAACAGGGTGGAATCCACAAAGTTCCTCAGCTCTTGGTGGGGAGACCTTCACAGACCCAGAGATCCATTTGTCTTACGCAGCAGAGCTGAGGTAACCCAAGCAAATGGCCTTTGTATTGTCAGCACCAGTCCATCACTGCCTGTGACACTCACTGTGTGGTGAACACCTGGAGCCCTTTCTCTGTACCTTTCTGCTTATTTGTCTTGTTGGTTGTGTATGTTTAAATTCCTTGAAGGAAAAAAAAAATTCTTGAAGGAAGGAGTCAACACTTAACACCCCTTTCTAACTCATATTTATTTATTTATTTATTTATTTATTTCCCCAGCCTTAGCTCATCTTACCTAAATTCCCCAGCCCAGTTTCCTTATTTTTAAAACGAGGAGTAATAATATTGAAACGAAGCATGACCTTATGGTCCTTGCCCCCCTACCATGTCTAACTTATATTTAATACAGTGACTTTTGCATGCTTTTTTTTTTTTTTTTTACTATTTCCTCAATCTTTAAAGAGAGAATTGAAACATAACCCTTCACATATGGAGGGCTCACAATGTGACCCAACATGAAGCCATTAAAATGCAAAGACTCAGTCACTGGCTTGGGCTGTGATACTGCGTATCCACCTGTGGTTTTACCTGACTCTGAGAGAGACATTTAAAAGTCAAGTTTTTACTTTGGATCTGCTTCTGAAAATAAATAAATAAATAAAACCAACTCTTTCCTTCTGGTCTAATGGATCTGACTAAAGAATAGTTTTATGACCAAAGAAATGTATTTGATGTGAATGTCCTCTATTTTATTTGTTCTTCATTCAATTTTTCCTTTTTCTCCAAATTCAGAATCATTAACTCTACTACAGAGGGCAATGCTACAGGTCATTTGTCAAGACTTTCCAGAAAGTCTTGGAAACCTTTCTGAACAATCAACACTGGGTGACTTTTGCTGTCCTATCTGAGATACCATTGTGATAGCCATTGTCTAAAATAAACCCAAAGTCTGAAGAAACCTGTCTGTATTCTTGGAGGAAACAAAGCTGTCCCTCATGCACCCCTTCCTCAGACCTCAGAGTTACTAAACTCCCTTTCTTGAAAAGCCTCCTCAATATCAAACACTTCTTTAGCTCCTAACACCATTAATCAATCTTCAAGGTATATTAGTAATCAGTGTCACTGTCACCCTCATCCCCATGTACAGATGCCACCACAGTCCCCTTTCCTTCACCACACTCAGGAGGCAATGCAAGGGGGATAGTGAAGGAGGGGCTTGATATATGCAGATGTGGAAATAGAGGTCTTATAAAAAGAAAACTGCAGTGCACGTTGTTATGCCTTCCCTTTGTCACTGTGATGCTTTAGACTTTTAGAAAAGGACAGAATGGGGACAGAAGATCTTACACTGACCAATGTCACTGGAGCCAGTGTCAGGACTCCAGCTGGGACAGAGCCTCTCCAGTCTCACAAGCAGACAGGCAGACACATGCTAGCTGGGGCCAGCACCTGCCCTCAGCTCTGGGACCCCAGCACCACCAGCATAACCCTCTGGATGGTCTGACAGTTAAGAATCTGCCTGCAATGCGGGATACCAGGGTTCAATCCCTGGGTTGGGAAGATCCCCTGGAGGAGGGCCTGGCAACCCACTCCAGTATTCTTGCCTGGAGAATCCCCATGGACAGAAGCCCCATGGGCTACAATCCATGGGGTCACAAAGAGTCACACATGACTAAGTGACTAAGCATAGCACACCAGGATGATAGGTGAGTGAAGCTGTCTTTGGTAACTCTTTTGCCAGAAATTTTAAAGAAAAATGAATAGATGGTCTACATTTTCCTTGATCTTTAATTGGTACAAAATTTTCCAGGAAGATATTGGCTAATACCTAAGAGTCTTGTTAAATGGACTAGAAATTGTGTGGATTAAAGACAGTTGAAGAGGTTGATGGTATGCAAGCAAAAGAAGATATTAAGAGGCACATTCAAGCTGCCTTCAAGTATTTTAAAACCTGTGTGAAAAAATCAATTAATAGATATAAAAACAGAAATTTTCAACACTCAACACTTTATAAACTCAATTTGTGTGTATTCATTTAATTCTCTGAACAACCCTGTGGGATTCAAATGGTTATCACCTCACTTTATAGAGGAGAAAACTGCAGTCACTTGTCCAGTTACTCAGTCAATAGCTGCTGACAATGAACTAAACATAGTTTAACACTAGAAACATCACTTCGAATTAAAGATCAACAACAAACTTTCAATTGCACCACAATGAGTAAAAAGAAATTGCATTTGTTTTGCCAGATGCCAGGTGGAGGAGGATGGGGAACAAGAAAGTTCTGAAAGAAAGAGCCATCCAGCAATGGGATGGGCTATCATAAGAAATGGTGAGGAAATGAGGCCCAACCCTCCCATCACTGTCAGGAATCCATGGGGAGGTGTGTGAGTTAGCTTCCTGTCGTTTCTGTAACAACGACTGCATGTCTAGTGGACATCTTTAGGTGGGTGTTACTCTGGCTCCCATGGAAGAGATTTTTGAACCCTTATTTTAAATGGATGAATTATTAACCAGTAACTTTTTTTATTCTCTGTTTCTAAAGGCACTGATCTGTGTTTCCTGTCCACCCAAGTAAGATTTTATTTTATTAAGCTACTACTGCTCTAAGGTGCTATAACAGCACCTTTGTTATATTGGGTATGTTAGTCTGCTTGGGCTACCAATAACAAAATACCACACACTGTGGGGCTCAAACAACAGAAATTTCTTCTCTTGCAGTTCTGAAGGCTGGAAGTCCAAGACTGAGGTGTCTGCAGGGCTTGTGTCTCCAGAGGCCTCTCTCTCTGCCTTGCCCCTTTCCTGCTGCCTCTGACATGGTCTACCTTCTGTGGCCCTGAGTCCCTGGTGGTTTTCCATGTCTAGCTCTCCTCAGTCACATTGGAGCCGAGACACCCTAATATCCTCATTTTAAACAAATCACATCTCTAAAGGTCCTATCTGTAAATTCGGTCACATTCTGAGGTCCTAGGGGTTAAGACATCAACATACAGATATGGGGCACATGATTCAGTCTGCCCCACCAACATTCTCAAGGCATGAAAGACAAAGGACTTTTCACTAAAGATGCACACTTCATATTGAAGGCACTTCCTGGCCTGATTCCTGAGAAAACACAGAGGCAGCCTACTCTGTGCCAGGGCAAACCCTCTTTACTTTCCCTCCTGGACCTTCTCTGTCTCTGCAGAAGCAAGGTGTCTCCTCCAAGAAGGACCCTCCACTCAGAAGGCCCCACCAGCTCAGGGGTCTCTGTGATCCACCACACCAGCTCTTTACCATTCCTTCCTACCCAAGGTCCTACTTCACTTGGGAGTGCAGAAATTTTGGAGCAAAATGGAGGAAAAATGCTTCCCATCCCATCAACTTCTTGGGCAGAAGATATTTCCACCTCTTTCCCAGTAAAATCAAATGAGTTTACCTTTTCCTTAAGTTTTTTGTCCCATTTCTAGGTCTGTTTGTGTTCTTCTCTTTGACTCTCTGTCTAATACATGGAGAAAAGGCTAAAATTACAGTGTTAGATTTGCATAGACATTTTGTTTGAGAAAAAGAGCTCCTTTTGTATTTCCAGTATCAGAAAAGTATATGATCTTAGCTTTAACTTCCTCTAAAAGTGGTAAGTGTTTATATAATTTGACTTTTAGTTAGTGGATCAAATTGTTCCATATGGCAAAATTTTATATTTATTACAGATTTCACTAACCAATGTAATATTTACATTTACATAAAATAGAACTATCTGCACTCTCTTTGAATGTTATTTTATTCTTTGAAGACATTGGAAACTGTTCATTATCTGAGGCAGTAATATATTTTAATTGCCCTAATAATGACATAAATTGTCTAATTATTGAATGCCAATTTACTCCCAAAGGGCAGTTAAGAATATGACAAATCACATGTTGATATGGCCTGAGAGCCACCCAGCTCTGCCTCTACACTAGGGCGTAAGCAGGTAGTCGGTGAGAGACAGAGCTGTTGGTCAGAATTCTCACTAATTACTATCTCTGTAAGTACTCTCAAGAAGTAATACACAAAAATCATGTCCAAAAGAATCTGTATTTTATTAATAAGACAATAGTTATATTAAAACATGTCCTAAGACAATTTTGTCTAAGCACTGAAATAACTGCTCTGTATATTTCCATTGAAAAGGAAGGGGATAGAGTTTGCTTTATAAAATAGGTCATAAGTTAATGATGCTAGACCCCACAGCATCATTACCATAATTCTGAATTCTTCAAATCTTTGAAAATTTGTGTTAAATCTGACACTGAAGTTCATGGGCTAGCAAAACCTGATCTGAACTAATGGAAAGTTATTTGCAGAGTTTATTTATTCTACTTTTGGATATTTATATATTTTACTGCAGAAATATTAATGTGTTTGCATGGTGGTCCTAGATCCTGCTAGTGCCTATATACATGGTAAATATGCACCATATTAATTATTAGTTTCAAAGTTTCTAAATTCCAAAACATATCTGGTTGGAAGCTTTGCATAAGGTGCTTCAGACTCAGAGTTAGCAATAAGGCTTTATAATATAAGACTTAGATATCTGCACAATTACATTTGACTACTATTAACATGCTACCAATGAAGTATTCAACATAAAGAACAAATCCATAAAAAAGCTAAAGTAGTTGTGAACTATGTGCAAGAATGAGCACTACCTAACTACATTTTTGTTTCATTTTCAAACAGTTGGATAGAAGCAGCTTTATAATGCAGCAGGGAAAATTATTTTTGATCAATTAAAGGAAATACACATATTTATTTAATATGTGCTGAGTACATCTGCTGCTGCAAGGCAGTATGTTAGGTACTGCTGGAAAAGAAAGTTATTGGCTGCATAGACATAAGGAAAAAATTATTGCATTCCTGGAAATGTTTACACAAATTTTAAAGCTGTAACTCACACATATTTCTGAATCAACTTAGTTTTCCTTTACCTCAGTTTCCTTTTATCATTAAACATGTTGATAAACCTCATTAAGGTTTTAATATTTTTATGAATGTTATTACTGTTATTGTTAAGCTTGTCTTTTATTCTATTTCCTGAAGCTTTTGTTATAGTTACATAAAAACTTCAAGAACTTCTTTAGAAGTTTAAATTAAGAATTTAGCTTGAACTTGAAACTTATTGCCTCAATGTTTATCTGAATTTCTTTGATGTAACATCAGACTGAATTTGTAAAGAGAAACCTACTGCTTCTCTTTACAAATATTGCTTCTGGTAGGATCAAATGTTCAATGAAAATAGTGTTTTCTCAAGGGATTTAGAAAGAACTTTTTTCCCAGGCTAGGTTGGAAAACCATGTGAAATCCGAAGGAGGAGAAACATGTTATTTAACCTGTGATCTTTTTCTTTGCACTCTTTTATAAGAGGTCATATTTTTAAACTTACAATGTATATTTTGCTATATTGAACATTTTCATCTAATACAATATCAAATTTCTTCAACTGTCTAAAAAATATGTTATACTGTTTTTTGTCCAAATCATGATCCAAATGTATAACTATGGGTTGAACCTGGTGATGACCTTAACATCTATTTTACTTTGGCACAGCAAACCTCCCACCCTCCTTATTTATTTGTGACACCAAGTAATAGAAAAATATTTACAAGCTAGTTACACTAAGAAAAATGTTGAACTTTTTGGACTTGTCTGGTTATTCCTGTATAGTCTCTCTCAGTTTAATCCTGTGGCTCCTGTAGTTTCTACACATTGGCAGTTAGATCTGAAAGCTTGATAAATTCATAAAAAACATAATTGGTTAACAGTCAATCTCTGATGCTGTGCACTTATTATTGTGTCACAATAAAAGAAAGATATCTGGTTGACCAATAGTGATGGCAAACTGACACTTGAATTAGGGTGATAACAATATAACCTTTCACTGTAGAGTTAACTCTCCCTATTTCTTGAAACTAGTTTATGTTGGATTGTATTAGCACTATGCAAATACCCTCTTCCCCATGTGGTGCCATAATGATGATTTTTTAATTCTATGATTCTTTCATTTCTATCATTATTAGTTTGCTTTTTTGTATAGCACGGTGCTTTCTTCATCACAAAGGGTTATTTGTTCACCTCTTCTAAAGTGAAAGTGAAAGTCACTCAGTCATGTCTGATTCTTTGTGACCCCATGGACTATACAGTCCATGGAATTCTCCAGGCCAGAATACTGAAGTTGGTAGCCTTTCCCTTCTCCAGGGGATCTTCCCAACCCAGGGATCCAACCCAGGTCTCCCACATTGCAGGAGGATTCTTTACCAGCTGAACCAGGAGGGAAGCCCAAGAATACTGGAGTTGATAGCCTATCCCTTCTGCAGCAGATCTTCCCGACCCAGAAATTGAACTGGGGTCTCCTGCATTGCAGGTGGATTCTTTACCAACTAAGCTATCAGGGAAACCCTCATCTAAAGTTATTATTTAAAAATTAAAATCAAGACATCAAGTTTCAAATCAATAACATGAATTTTAATTATTTTATCTGGCATTCTCTATGCTGAGTTCCAAGAGTTCGTGTATTCCATCAATCAAATATATTACCATCTCCTTCAACAGTATGCCTGGGTCCTCGTCTGTCTTTCAATACTACTTTGTTTTATGGAACAAGAACCCAAGTTCACTTTGAACCTTCCTATGTTCCTTCTACCACCATTTCTCTGAAGAGCCAGGGATTTACTCATCAATAAATGAAGGGATTTGCTTCATCAATAAATGAAGGAGGTTAAAGTTAGACTCTCCAAGGCTTTGGTTAAATGGCAATTTTAAGTCTAAATCACTAAAAAGTTAAAAGCCTTTTCTGTCAATTTCTATTGATTAAAGAGACCTCAAGTTTGAAAGTCTAAACTAGAGTTAGAATAAAAACTGCCTCATTCAGAGTAATTTCTTCATATTTATATATGGAAAATTCAGGGAAAAAATCATTCAAGTAAATTAATTTTTTTCAGAATTACAAAAAAAAAAAAATGTGCTTAGGTAAATTTTAGAGATGCAGCCAGATTTGATTTAAGCTCAGATCCAGACTTCCTTTCACTGAGAAACTGAATTTACACTCCCACAACTACATGTTTGAGCCCATCTGTTACTAACAGCATTCCTGTAATATTTCAACTGATTTAAAGGCAGTCAACTGGGTGATGGAACAGCCAGATGGACATGGGACATGCAAGAAGAGGAAGGGCATTTTCTGAAAGAAGAAATTGAACTAGATAAATAGTTTCTTCTATTCCACAAGCTCCTCAATCATGGAGCATCTAGAGCAAATTTGAGACATACTTATACTAAAAAAAAAAAAGTGTCATTTATCTGAAATTCAAGCTTAACTAGACACCTTATATTTGATCTGGCAACTATACTGTTAAAGCCAGTCTTTCTATGGCTGGTGGGGGAGTCAAGCGTTCCCCAGATACTCCCTATTAGCCTGAACGTCAGTGGCCACCTTGCTGGACACTTTGTCTTAGGTTTCTCTCCCTCACCTGCTGTGGCCCCTCTCACAGCTATTGTGCGTGCTGGGTGTGATCTGTCGATCAGCTATGTCCAGCTCTTTGTGGACCCACACACTAGCCCACCAGGCTCCTCTGCCCTTGGACTTTTCCAGGCAAGAATATTGGAGTGGGTTGCCTTTTCTAACTCCATGGGATCTTCCAGACCCAGGGAACAAACCTGCTTCTCTTGCATCTCCTGAATTGGCACAAGGATTCTTTTTATTTTTTTAATTAACTACTTTACTTATTTTAATTGGAGGCTAATTACTTTACAACATTGTGGTGGTTTTTGCCAGAAGTTCACTTCCATGTCCTAGCTATTGTATGAACATTGGGGTACATGCGTCTCTTTCTAGTTTCCTGGGTGTGTATGCCCAGCAGTGGGATTTCTGGGTCATATGGCAGTTCTATGTCCAGTTTTTAAAGGAATTTCCAGGGAGGGGGGACCGGGATGGGGAATACATGTAAATCCATGGCTAATTCATTTCAATGTATGACAAAAACCACTGCAATGTTGTAAAATAATTAGCCTCCAACAAATAAAAATAAATGGAAGAAAAAAAAATAAATAAAGGAATCTCCACACTGTTCTCCACAGTGACTGTACTAGTTTGCATTCCCACCAACAGTGTAAGAGAGTTCCCTTTTCTCCACACTCTCTCCAGCATTTATTGTTTGTAGACTTTTTGATAGCAGCCGTTCTGACCAGCATGAGATAGTACCTCATTGTGGTTTTGATTTGCATTTCTCTGATAATGAGTGATGTTGAGCATCTTTTCATGTGTTTGTTAGCCATCTGTATGTCTTCTTTGGAGAAATGTCTATTTAGTTCTTTGGCCCATTTTTTGATTTGGTCATCAATTTTTCTGGAATTGAGCTGCATGAGCTGCTTGTATATTTTGGAGATTAATTCTTTGTCAGTTGCTTCATTTGCTATTATTGTCTCCCATTCTGAAGACTGTCTTTCCACCTTGCATATAGTTTCCTTCATTGTGTAAAAGCTCTTAAGTTTAATTAGGTCCTGTTTGTTTACTTTTGCTTGTATTTCCATTACTCTGGGAGGTGGGTCATAGAGGATCCAGCAGGAAGATTCCTTACCACTGGGGCCACCTGGGAAGACGGTAATAGCTATTACCTGCTATGTATCCACTACTGGCCCACTGAGAGTGGATGAAACTAATTCTGAAGAGGTGAAGAGTTCTCAGTAGGTTTTTGGCACTATAAGATAAAAGAGATTCTATTTTTAATAGGTTGATAAAAGAGCAAGCAAAGGACCATATTCAAGGAAAGTAAAGAATGTTCTAAAAATTAAGGGTAGATTTGTATGTCAAGAGGTACCCTTAGAAAGGCAGACATATGCATTTAAGCATGAGATCCTTACATTGGCTTACCAAGCTTCTTCAAACAATTGATGGAATCAACAGTGAAGACTAAACACCGTTGACTGTAAAAAGCATTATAATGACCAGGTTCTCCATCAACTAAAATCAAGAATGATAACATAGATCACCTGGATTAGGATGTTAATAAGCATTCAAGATATTTATAAGCACCAGGGCTTCCCTTGTGGGTTAGATGGTTAAGAATCCGCCTACAATGCAGGAGACTTGGGTTCGATCCCTGGGTTGGGAAGATCCCCTGGGAGAGGAACAGGCTACCCACTCCAGTATAGCCTGGAGAGTTCCATGGACAGAGGAGCGTGGCAGGCTATAGTCAATGGGGTCACAAAGAGTCAGACACGACTGAGCGACTTTCACTTTCACTTTCAAACATTCAGGAACCAGTACCAAATGATATGGATGAATCAGTGAAGGATGAGGAAGAAACACGAGCCTGTATGCAGGATGGGTTCAGCTGGATATTATGTTCAAATTGTATGGCACTGCCAGTTCCAGCTTCCTGGATAATGTGACTTTAGTGGAAATACTTTCATGCCATTGTGCTTATACATTTGTACAGACAAAATATGCCTTCTCAAACTTGTCTATGCCTCCTAAAAGTATTGCCTCCACAGTTCACTCCAGCCCTCTCTACCTCTGCCTGCAGAATAATTCAGAGATTTTCTCTCAGAATATTTGAAAGAAACCTAAGAACATAGTGATGGATGTTATTGTAACCATTTTTTTTGTTAATATATAAGTATAATAAAGAGAGGAAAATCCTTCCGGGAATTTCTTCCCAGAGAGAAATGACTAAAGGTGACTTTAGATCTTTCCTCTATGTATCATTATGATCATCATCCTTAAAAGACTTAAAAACAAGGGAAAAGCTGATAGTTGTTGCCTCTGGAAGGCCTTAATGAAGAGGAGTAGCCTTCTTCCTATACATGTGGATTTAGATGCCCCATGAAGCCACATTCTTTCAGTCATGGGACAATGATTCTGGATGATCAGTTGATCCACGGTGCTCTCTAGGGATGAGAGTGTGGAGGCAGATGGGGACAGTGAGTGTGTCTCAATTACTGAATTCACAGAGGACAAAGTGCTAGCAAAATGGTAGTAGTAATGTCCCCACTCAGCTTGCCTCCTTCCCTCTAGGCTCACTTTCAGAGATGGTGCCACCACTGCCTGCATCACTTGCTGCCTTAGTCAGCCTAGTATGATACAGACCCCATGTTCATTTAGGAACCAAAGTCCACATCTGACTTTAGCAATATCTTGAGAAGTGAATTTAAAGCCTCCTTATCCTGGAAACATAAGTAGAGATTTTTCTCCCTATATATTTTCTCCTGGTTATATTTTTGAAAACTTGTAATCCTTCTTCCAGCACTAATCAATCCCTGGTCACCCACCCCAACCATACAGGCATCCTTGAGGGCAGAATGGATCCCTATCATTTATGACTATATCCTCAGTGCAAACCAACATCGTGCCTTCCCTAAAGCAAGTGCTCAATAAAAGTTTCCAATAAATATTGGATAAATGAATGAATGGAACTGAAAAAGAAACCTGACTTTATAAGGAAAAGAAATGGAATTACTTACCCAATGTAAAATCTCGTCAAAACAATGATTCAAATGTGAATTCTCTTCAATGGAAAATATTCTGGCTAACAAACCATTTGCTTTGTAAGAAAACTTAAGAAAGATACTTTGTTCCAAGAGGCTTAAAATTCATCCATTCCATAGATGTAAAGATTGATATATCATGCAGCATGAAAAGAGAAAAATAAAGTCAACATTTTAGATGACTGCATTTGCTTCTCTAGAAAAATAAATGAATAAATCCATCTACTGAAAGGTAGGTACTCTTCACATAATCTATAACTACAAAAAAACTGGCTAATGATAATAAAATTAATACACTGCTAGGATTTTTCAAATTCCCACTTGGTTGAATAAACATGTGATTCTTATTTTATGATAAAATAAAAATTATTCATGAAATAAAGAGGTTGAATTGGTATGAGTTGAAACTAGGCTTTCTTCTCTTGCATTATACATGAGCAAATTGCCAAATTGCCAACTAACTATCTAGAGACCCATTTTTTAATATGTGGATGAGCTACTGTAGCCATGCAGATGACATCATGAGGAAACAGCCACCTGCGAGGGATAATCTTGTGTTTTCCCTGAACTTAGAGACCCATTAACAATGAGGTCAAATGATGAAGTAAATGATATTAAAGGAAATATTTTAAAATTAATTTTCAATGAAAAAAAATCTTCTTTTTAAATCTTTATAATAAAATGATTGCCTCCTGCCTTTTCCATTATTTTTAATATATTAAAATATATTTTATATATACCTTAATCATTCATTCAGCCATGTTGAATCATTAACAAATAAATAAATACAAGATATGCATTTTAACATGAGACATTCCTGTGCAAGACTCTTAAGCAAATCTGCGCAAATCTGGACAAGGACCCCAACTTTCCAGAGTCCAGGTTTTTGTATTTATGATGTGGAGATATAAATTCCTACATTACTAGGTAAGGAGCAAATGAGGATACTTGCAAGTTTCTGTTGTCAGATTGGCAGCCTATGATGTATAAAGAATGTGCTATGTAATGCAGACATACACAGTAAGCACTATCCCACCCCTCCAAGAACTCAGGGCCTTGTAGGGAAATTATATATTAAATTATTCAGAGCATCACCCTTGTGTCCAACAACCAAAATGTGTGGAAAACTATGAGATACAGTGGAAGAATTTTCCATCCCAGGTCTATTAATGTCATTTTCAAATACTTGCTTGTTTTTATTTGAAAGTTCCTCTGTAGGAAAGTGTTTGTAATTTCCTTGGAAATTCAATTCCTCTGATTCTCTTTACCTTATGAAGATGATGTTTACATCTTTGAATACTGAAGTTTTTGTTAAGCACATCGTAGAAATCCTCTCAAGGGACTTACACAATATTCAACAACATGACTGTATAATGAACAAGTCAACCAAAAATTAAAATTTTATGGGACATTCATATCAAATGAATGTCAGACACTATATCCTACAGAAGTAAATATCTGGCCCTGATATTTCATATTTTAAGCTATATTCCTAGGGATTTAGCACTTGCATTGACAATTGATCATGATACTACAATGTATGAGTAATGCATTTGTCAAGACAAGAGATCACACCGAAGTAGCAAACAACTCAAAATCAAGATGGCTTACAAGAAATTTTTTTGCCATTCTTAGTATGCCTCTGCTCATTTCACTGGTGTCACTTGGGCACTCACACTAACAGAAGTTTCATTGCTACCTCAACCCAGAATTCTGAGTATGCTGTGGCTGGGGAAGAGAGTGTAGAAAATTGGTCAGCAGTTCTTAACTACACCCCCTGGGAAGGGATACATCTCATCAGATCACATTTCATTGATCAAATCAAACCACAGGGCCAAACTAACTTTGAGGAGTGGGAGATACCTGGGGAGAGGAGGGGTATCATGCATAAAAGTTACCACAGATAGCTACCAAAGTCCACCTTTTTTTTTTCCATTTATTTTTATTAGTTGGAGGCTAATTACTTTACATCATTGCAGTGGTTTTTGTCATACATTGAAATGAATTAGCCATGGTAAAGTCCACCTTTTAATTTACTCTCCTTTCAACTTCTGTTCACAAAAGTACTCAAAGTTCCCTTCAGTACATCATCAGGCTCTCAAGGGAACAAAGTCATGTCTTCAGTGGGTATGAGTAGAGTTCCTTTTGATCCAGAGACCAATGAACTAAAAACCTCAATTTTCTGTCCCAGGTAGCCCCCATACAGTGGTAGAGTAAGGACAGAATCTCTGTGGCAAACACTCCTTTGGAGAGGTTAGATATAGTCACTGAGCCAGAGCAACTGTGAAACCGCATCAGACAGACAACAAGAGCACCCTGAACTGTGAAGGGAGATTGTATCTTGATTCCTCCCCTTAAGAAGAATTCTCCAGTCCACATTTCAAAAAAGACTCTCCATGTTTCCTGCTTTCAGCTTAAACAGCCTTCTCTCCCATTTTCTTCCTCAACCACATGTAAAGAAGTGCTGGGGAAGGGCTCCTCCAGGAGGGGGAGGAATGAAAGGCAGGGATGTGAAGATTTCTATAGTCATATCTTGCCTAGATAATTAGGTGCCCACATTACACTTAGCACAATCTCAGCTTCCATCCCCTCATCAGAATTCAGCCAGCTTCTTGCCAGTTTGATTCCAGTGAGTACTGTACGATGGCAGCCACACCCACATTGCTTTTGAGGGGGTTTCCAAAGCTGCAATACTTTTTTGGTTTCTTGCCTCCGAGGAGAGCCTTGTTCAACTCAGTGGCAGAGACTTGGAGCTCATCTAGCTTGTGCGGCCACCACAGTCATGCTTTACCCTCTACTCTGATTCTGATTCCATTGAAAAACACAATAGGTATCATACTCTACTTCTGATCCTTTCCCTGGAGGATATTGAATGATTGAAAAGTTTTAGTGGTCATTTGAAGCAGGAAGTCTTTCCTAATCTAATATTTTCCTTTTAGGGAGAGAGACAGCATCAAATCCTAACCACTAGAGCACCAGGGAGCACTTGCTTTGGGATCAAGATTATTATTGTCCACCTTAACAGGCTCTGGGTTTGGGAATGCTCTTATATTCCTTTTCACTTCTACTCTACACTAGTCAATTCTTTCTAAGTGCACCTTTATCATGTATTACCTTACCAAACAGAGCTGACAACAATCAGCAACACTACTAATGTTATGGATATTAGTTTCTAGAGCTAACCATTTAGGTACATGGAGCATTAGTTTCACTAGGTACAACTTCCTCTTAAGTTATCCCAGGTAAGGATTTCAACAAATGTTTTTCCACAGCCTGCTAAGAAGAACCCTCATTTGAAACTCCCAAGATGATTTCCTCACTGACTGCTAACCAGCAATTGGTGCTATGCCACAAAAATTACATTTTTGTTACACTGTGCTCCTCTTCCACCTGACCATTTCTGTATTTGTCAGAATAGATTCCATAATACCATGTAACAAACAAAACCCAAGTCTCTGTGGGTTCAAGCAATAATATTTTATTTTTTATTTATGCCTCATTTCCAAAAGGTTGTGAAGGAGAAGGTGTGCTGGGAGGAAGCATTTTACTCATCAGGGACCTAGAGTGACAGGAACTGCATCTGCTCACATCATCCTGTGATCTGGTAATGAGGCTCTGTGGTTTGCCTTTAAGGGGTAGAGGGAGGAGACTTGTGCCCTGGAATAAAAGTGCTTCCACACAGTTCCACACATTTCCTTGGCTAAAACAAGGCACAGGGACACCTCTAACTTCAGGTGTGCCTGTAGCTAGCAGGAAGACAATCTTGGAAATATTGATAATATGTGCCACAGCAGAGAAGGAAGGGGGACATCTGATAAGTTATCTGAGGGACAAAGTAGAGAACTTGATTTTCAGTCCTACTCTGCTTTGCTTTTGGAGCAGTCGATCTATAGAATTGCTTCTGAAGCACAGACTCAAGGAATTACACTGCTAATTCAACCCCACCTAATATCATTGACTGCCAGCATGAGTCCTGTCAATACTGGGATATGTAGTAAGAAAGGTTCAGTTCTTGAGATTGCACATCTGAGGTATCAGAGATGAGAGCAACCTGAACATCCTAAGAGGCTTACCCTGCTTGGCAAATGGTTACTGTAACCACACTAGAACTATGAAACTTTGTGTGTGTGTTTATTGTGCACGTGCAATGGGGTGGAGTGTGTTGGAAAATGACTCTGGTGTGCATGTACTGTTTGCCTTGTTAGGAACACTTATCCTATTTCTATGGTTATCTCCCCTCTCCAAAGTGACATAAACATCACTGTTTGTGGGAGACACACCATGCACATTTGAGATGAATTCTTCCCTACCAACATTTAACCTTCAACTTCCTAATGTCCACCAAGGAACTTAGTTTACTGTTGGAAACATGAAATCATGTTCTTTGTTGATTCTTGTGTAATAGTTTGTTGCTCCCTAAATGGTACATTTCAAGTAGTAAATGTCTTAATTTGAGGTTCCTCTTTTTTCAGTAGCTCAGGAAAACTTTAAAATTTTTTTCACATTAGTAGGTCTGTATTTTTTCTCCAAAGTTGGGATGTTATAAACAAAATTTATATGTATGGTAATTCATAAAAGTCTGAATCTTTGTAAAGCCAGACCATGTACCCACAAACTAGTCATTCCTATAGTTTTTTATTTTTATTTTTTAATACTAATGCTCTTCTGAGGACAAAGGAATCGCATCATTGGAACCACCTGCCTCATTTCCTGCAGGCTCCACTGTGTCCCTGAAACAGAGATAAGAGTCAGCTGGGAAGACCTGAGGTCTTTTAGGTTAGGAAAGTAAAGTTGGGTTTGAGGAGCAGTCTGGCCAGGCCAGCCATGTAGAGTGACCTTAGTAAAAGCATACACGAGGTCCAAGTTTAGATTGAGCTTTGAGTTAGGTCTGTGTGGGCAACAGAGAAGGGGTAATTAGGTCCCATGAGCTGTGGAACAAGTTCATTGATTCAGTCAGTCAGTCAGTCAACAAACATCTCATGAATACATTGGATTCTAGGCATCACTTATAGCACTGGGGCTGCAACTCTAAGAAAGACACACAAGGCTTTTCTCCCACCAACTGTACATTCTAGTGAGTGGAGGGTAACAAAGATGTGCTCAAAACTTACGAGTAAGACTTGTGATGGGCATTTAATTATATTAATTACTTTCTTTTTTGTTGAAGTATAGTTGACTTACAGTGTTGTGTTAGTTTCTGGTGTATAGCAAAATGATTCAGTTACATATACATTTTTTCTTCATATCCCATTATGGTTTACTGAAAGATATTGAATATAGTTACCTGTGGTATACAGTAGGACCTTATTATTTATCTATTTTATATATAATAGTTTGTATCTCCTAATTTCAAACTAATTTATCCTTCCCCTCCCCTTCAATAATCATGTTTGTTTTCCATGTCTGTGATTCTGTTTCTGTTTTGTAAATAAGTTCATTTATGTCATATTTTAGATTCCACATATAAGTGATATATATAGTTTTTGACTCTCTCTGTTTGACTTTACTTAGTATGATAATCTCTAGGTACATTCAAGTTGCTGCAAATGGCATGATTTCATTCCTTTTTATGTGTATACAATATTCTATCGTATATGTGTACCACATGAGATGCGTATTTGTAAAGGTTAGTGGTTTTGTGTTGGTCCTTTAATGGACCGGAACCTGGTGGTCCAGAGTCGATGATAAGAAAGTAAGAGAGAGAAAGAGGCTGATCGCGCATGTTGGTCCCTTCATGGTCCAGAGTCGATGATAAGAAAGTAAGAGAGAGAAAGAGGCTGATCGTGCATGTTGGTCCTTTCATGAACCTAGTGGTTCCGGAGAGCAAGACAGAGAAAGAGGCTGATATCCACTGGTTTACGCGGAAAGCCAACAGAGACCTGTTCTCAGGGCTCTCGCTGCTGCATGTAGGTACCAGGTGCCCTCTTGAGTGGGTGAAGGCGCAGTGCGCCTTCTCGAGAGGGTCTTAGAAACCCGGGCAAGAAAGTGAGCTCAGCGGGCCTCCGCGCTCCAAGGAATTAGCCAGAAATAGAGAGAGAGAGAGAAAGACAGAAAGAATAGAAAGAAGGAAAGAAAGACACCGAGACCAAAGGTCTGATGGAGCAAAGGTGTTTTAATCAACATGGCGTGGGCATATATACTGTAGTTATTCTCAGCAAAGATAAAGATTAAAATTCCAGACTTACAAAACATAAGACGATCCCTATCAAAGAGAGTTGCAAACAATCACCTTTTACCGTGTGGCTCATAAAAAGGAAGAGGGCACTTATCACTGTAATGAGAAATGCCTGGATTTCTCAGCCCCGGGAAAGGCGTGCCTCTCCTTTTAATTCCTGAATATTCAGGAATCAATAAGGGCCAGAGGGTTCCTGATAAATCCAAAACAGCACACAGGAAGCCTCTTGTTAAATGCTTCCTGGCAGTTTTGTGGAAAGGTCTGAGCCCTCTTACTACCCATTACCTCTTGCCAGGGGCACGCCTGGCCCACACCTTAGCCTCCATGAGAAGGTGACCTGCACGGCTGTGTGCTGGCAATGGAAATTGGGGAATCGTGGATGTCCTTTTTAGGCTGACCTAAAGACCTTCCTGTCCACCATCTGCCATATTCTTTCCAATTCTGGGGGCTGAATACATATCACCCAGAGTCCTGAACAGAGGGGAGTCTGGAGATGAAAGGAACCTGAGCCTCCAAGTCAGGATGCCAAGTCCTGTCTTCTGGGGACACAGTGGATTTTCTCTGCCATCAGAGCCATCCTCAGAAATACTGAGGGGCCCAGTGCAAAATAAAAATGTGAATACTTTGTTCAATCAGCAGGATAAAACCTTTTCCTTTCTTCCATGATCTCTCAGACTGTAATGGGACTTTTAATTTGTTATTTAATACTGAATATCTTTGAGCTTATGAACATTCATAGATCCCAGGGTCCCTGGGGCCCTCTCCTCCACTTGCACCAAGGCCCTCATCAGGAGAAAAGGAGAATTAGAGGTCTCCAGGTAAAGAGCCACACTGTGGTCAAGGATTATCAGCTGCACAGGAAAGCACCATTCGCATGAAGATGTTTAACTACATGAAACTGCCACTTTTGAAGATCAAAATGAAGTGATTATCAGCATTTTCATAGGCGTTCTACCTAAAATGCCAGTGGTGAAGGAAATAGTCTATGATTTCGAATTGATTACTGCTCTAGACTGAACTATGTACTCCCCTCCAAATTCATATGCTGAAGGCCAAACCCTCACATTACTGCATATGGAGATGGGGTCTACATGGACATAATTAAGGTTAAAGCAGATCATGAGGGTGGGGCCCTGATATGATGGGAACAGTGTCCTTATAGGAGGATATACCTGAGAGCTCTCTCTTTCCACCAAGTGAGAACACAGTGAGCAAGCAGAAGCTGTAAGTAAGCAGGAAGACTCACCAAGAACTGAATATCTAGCATCTTAATTTTACACCACAACCTCCAGAACCATGAGAAAGTAAATGTTTGTTGTTTAAGTCAGCTTGTCTATGGTATTCTGTTATGACACCCTGAGCGGACTAGAATAATTATTTAAATGTGCCTGTATCCCATTCTTCCCCAAGTTTCTTTTCTGCCTACTATGTGATTCTCAGAAAGCAAAAGTGATTTGTCTGAAGAGAAGTGCTGGAAATGAAGTCTGGGACATTTTCACTTCCAATTCAGCATTTTCTACAGCTTGAAGACCAGCTCCTCTCACACTCAGGTGCAAAATTCTTACAGGAACTGAGGAAGCTGGACTAGAAAAGAGGGAAGTAGGCCTAGGTAGGAATAAAGAAGACTTCTGGTTGGGAAGTTCCTGCCTCATCCCCACCTACTTGGGCCTGTTTTTTTTGTGGGGCTCTTCCCCATGTACCTGGCTGGAGTGAAGTCCTGCAGGGCCTGCCTGCTAACTAGATGCTAAACCACAAGTGAACAGGTGAGTTCAGAGGCTGCTCCCCAGCAAAGGTGTGACTGATGTAAAGACTAGACAGACCAGAGGCTCTCTTGGATCCCTATACTTTGCCAGGTTAAATTCCTGGCAGCTCAATTTCTGAAGTCAGTCTGACTTTTAAGGAGGAACTCTCACCAGGCACCTGGTGACCTGCTAGTGGATTCCGTGGAGTCCAATAGCTAGGACAGCATGACCAAGCCTGTCCCACTTCTTTCAGAGATCAGCAAAGCGAGGCAGGGATGCACTCATCCTTGAAAGATGACACCCTAGAGTTGGATGGCCTGCTAGGGGTGCCTGCTTTAGGTGAATGCACTTCTTGTCCAATCAGATCTCTCTCAGCCAGAGAGGCCTCTTAATGCCCCAGGGTTCACTTAATCTTGTCTTCTTGCAACAGAAATTTTATTCAAGAAAGAAAGCTTAAGAGCTCTACAAGTATGTCAGCTAAAGTATCCTTCTTGAGTAGAATGTTCTTGAGAGATGGAACTATTCAGGATTCGAATATAATTCTGCTTAACCAGTTCAATTATGACTAAGTATCTAACTCACTACTTTGTGAACTGAAATAGAAATATCTTATGATTTTTCAAAATATGTATGTATTGATATTGGTACACCCTAATTATAGTGTGCCTGGTTTTAAAGACTAAACCCTTGAAATACCTCTCATATATTGTATTAGTAAGCATCAGAGGCTATTATCCCATGTTAGAAACAGCATCTATTCTTTCACTTCAATCAATCATTGAATAATATTTCTGCCTCAAAGTTGAACAATAATGTAAAAATACAGAAAAGCAATCAAAACAAATAAAAACAAAAACCTTACATTAAGTGAGATAGTTTAACAGAAAAAAAAAAGAGAAAGAAACAACAATGAAAGACATCCTTAAAAGCATGACAGTCACCCACAGTTTATAAAATAGTATGGTGGTGGTTTAGTCCAACTCTTGTGACCCCATGGACTGTAGCCTTCCAGGCTCCTCTCTCCATGAGATTCTCCAGGCAAGAATACTGGAGTAGGTTGCCATTTCCTTCTCCAGGGGGTCTTCCCAATCCAGTAATCAAACCCAGGTCTGCATTGCAGGCAGATTCTTTACTGATTGAGCTATGAGGGAAGCCCATAAATAGTCATTCTAATTTTGGCTCTCCTTATGGATCACAGTCTTGTTGTGAGGAAGGGGCTTGCATAACTCAATAAAACTATGAGCCATGCTGTGCAGAGCCACCCAAGATGGACAGGTCACAGTGGAGAGTTCTGAAAAAATGTGGTGCATAGGAGGAGGGAATGGCAAACCACTCCAGTATTCTTGCCATGAGAACTCCAGTACTAGTATGAAAAGGCAGAAAGATATGACTCCAGAAGGTGAGCCCCCCAGGTTAGAAGGTGTCTAATAGGCTATGGAGGAAGCTGCTGTTTTTGTTACTCAGTCACTCAGTAGTGTCCAACTCTTTGTGACCCCATGGACTGTAACATGCCAGGCTTCCCTGTCCTTTACCATCTCCCAGAGTGTTCTCAAACTCATATCCATTGAGCAGGTGATGCCATCCAGCCCTCTCATTCTCTGTCATCCCCTTCTCCTCCTATTTTCAATCTTTTCCAGCATCAGGGTCTTTTTTCATGTGTAGGCTCATCACATCAGGTGGCCAAATTACTGGAGTTTCAGCTTCAGCATCAGTCCTTCCCATGAACACCCAGGACTGATCTCCTTTAGGATGGACTGCTTGGATCTCCTTACAGTCCAAGGGACTCTCAAGAGTCTTTTCCAACACCACAGTTCTAAAGCATCAATTTTTGGCTCTCAGCCTTCCTTATGGTCCAACTCTCAAATCCATACATGACCACTGGAAAAACCGTGGCTTTGACTAGATGGACCTTTGTTGGCAAAGTGATGTGTCTGCTTTTTAATACGCTGTCTAGGTTGGTCATAACTTTCCTTCCAAGGAGTAAGTGTCTTTTAATTTCATGGCTGCAGTCACCATCTGTAGTGATTTTCGAGCCCCTCAAAATAAAGTCTGATACTGTGTCCATTGTTTCCCCATCTATTTGCCATGAAGTGATGGAACTGGATGTCATGATCTTAGAGGGCAATTACTGATATCTCAAGAAAGAATGAAGAGGATGGGCCAAAGTGGAAATGACACTTAGTTGTGCATGCGTCTGGTGATGAAAGTAAAATCTGAAGCTGTAAAGAACAATATTCCATAGGAACCTGGAGTGTTAGGGCCATGAATCAAGGTAAACTGGATGTGGTCAAGCAGGAGATGACAAGAGCGAGCATCAACATTTTAGGAATCAGTGAAGTGGGAATGGATGGATGGGAATGGGTAGGTTTAGTTCACATAACCATTATATCTATTATGCTGGGCAAGAATCCCTTAAATAGATCTCATAGTCAACCAAAGAGTTTGAAATGCAGTACTTGGGTGCAATCTCAAAAATGATAGAATGGTCTCAGTTTGTTTCCAAGGCAAACCATTCAATATCACACTGATCCAAGTCTATGCCCCAATAAGTAATGCTGAAGAAGCTAAAGTTGAACAATTTGATGGAGACCTACAAGACCTTCTAGAAGTAACAACCAAGAAAGATGTCCTTTTCATCATAGGTGACTGAATGCAAAAGTAGGAAGTCAAGAGATACCTGGAATAACAGGCATGTTTGTCCTTGGAGTACAAAATGAAGCAGTGCAGAGGTTAACAGAGTTTTGCCAAGAGAATACACTGGTCATAGCAAACATCCTCTTCCAACAACACAAGAGATGACTCTATACATGGACATCACTAGATGGGCAAAACCGAAATCAGACTGATTATATTCTTTGTAGCTGAAGGAGAAGCTCTATACAGTGAGCAAAAACAAGATGGGGAGCTGACTGTGGCTCAGATCATGAACTCCTTATTGTAAAATTCAGAATTAATTTGAAGAAAGTAGGGGAAACCACAAGGCCATTCAGATATAACCTAAATCAAATCCCTCACAATTATATAGTAGAAGTGACAAATAGATTCAAAGGATTAGATCTGATAGAGTGCCTGAAGAACTATGGATGGAGGTTCGTGACATTGTATGGGAGGCAGTGATCAAGACCATCTTCAAGAAAAAGAAATGCAAAAAGGCAAAATGGTTGTCTGAGGAGGTTTTACAAATAGCTGAGAATAGAAAAGAAACTAAAAGCAAATGAGAAAAGGAAAGATATACCCATTTGAATGCAGTTTGAAAGAATAGCAAGGAGAGATAAGAAAGGCTTCTTCAGTGATCAATGCAAAGAAATAGAGGAAAACAATAGAATGAGAAAGACTAGAGATCTCTTCAAGAAAATTAGGGATACCAAGGGAACATTTCATGCAAAGATGGCCAGAATAAAAAGCAGAAATGGTATGGACCTAACAGAAGCAGAAGATATTAAGAAGAGGTGGCAACAATACACAGAATAGCTGTACAAAAAAGATCTTTATGACCCAGGTAACCACGGTGGTGTGATCACTCACCTAGAGCCAGACATCCTGGAGTGTAAAGTCAAGTGGGCCTTAGGAAGCATCACTACAAACAAAACTAGTGGAGGTCATGGAATTCCAGCTGAGTTACTTCAAATCCTAAAAAATGATGGTGTTAAAGTGCTGCACTCAATATGCCAGCAAACTTGGAAAGCTCAGTAGTGACCACAGGATTGGAAAAGGTCAGTTTTCATTCTAATCCCAAAGAAAACAATGGCAAAAATATGCAAACTACCTCACAATTGCACTCATCTCACATGCTAGCAAAGTGATGTCCAAAATTCTCCAAGCCAGACTTCAACAGTATGTGAACTGAGAACTTTTAGATGTTCATGCTGGATTTAGAAAATGCAGAGTAACCAGAGATGAGATTGCCAACATCTGTTGGATCATTGTAAAGGCAAGAGAAGTTGGTTCATTAACATAGAACTTACAGCCAACAGTCCTATAATTCATGCCTGGATAAAGCTTTTCTAGCACATATATCTTAAATGTAACACACACTGTAGCCTTCTTGTACTTATGAACACTAGGCACCATGTCAGCACTGTACCCACGGGCCATTTTAAACAGGAAGATTACCAAAGAGAGGCACAACAATGAAAAAATAAAATAAGAAACACACTATAAGCTAAATAGATGATGAAAAGAACATCTGTTTGGAGTGTGAGTGCTGAAACAAGTGGGCAGAGTCAATGCCTATTCTGACCTTGGCTGAGAATGGGCACATGGGGAGACTCTGATTTTCGTTACTCTGCACATGTCCACAAATGACCATGAAAGTACTGAGGGTGTAGATTTAAGGGTGATAAACATATTTTAGTGAGTAGGAAAGTTTGTATATAGGGGGACCTGAAAATAATGAGGACCAACTCTACATACATTAATGAAATTGCCCTTCTATATTTCCCAAAGTAGTTTGAATTTAAATTACTTCTGATACACAGATGTCATCATTGAGCACACTCAGTTTAAGACTTTGGTATCTAGTATACATTTCTTAAAATACTAACATGTATTTGGCTGAATTTGCCTTCTCTGTTCATCCACCTCACAGAGTATGGCAGTGCATTTCTCTGTAGGCAGCTATGTTAGCTTTATTCATTTTTGCCTGTGGAGTACATATTGGTCTAAAGAATATTCATTTCTCTAATGGGAAAGGGAAAGATATACCCAATTGAATGTAGAGTTCCATAGAATAGCAAGAAGAGATAAGAAAGCCTTCTTAAATGAGCAATGCAAATAAATAGAGGAAAGCAATAGAATGAGGAACACTAAAAACCTTTTCAAGAAAATTGGAAATATCAAGAGAACATTTCATGCAAGGATGGGCATGATAAAGGACAGAAGTGGTAAGGGCCTAAGAGAAGCAGAAGAGATTAAGAAGAGGTGGCAAGAATATACAGAAGAACTATACCAAAAATGTCTTAATGACCCAGATAACCATGATGGTGTGGTCACTCAGTCAGAGCCAAACATCCTAGAATATGAAATCAGGTGGGCCTCAAGAAGAATTGCCACAAACAAAGCTAGGAGATGTGATGGAAATCCAGCTGAGCTATTTCAAATCCTAAAAGATGATGTTGTTAAAGTGCTGCACTCAAATTGTCAGCAAATTTGGAAAATTCAGCAGTGGCCACAGGTCAGTTTTTATTCCAGTTGCAAAGAAGGCAATGCCTAAGAAGGTACAAGCTGCCATACAGTTGAGCTCATTTCATATGCTAGCAATGCTGCGCTCAAAATTCTTCAAACTAGGCTTTAGCAGTATGTGAAGTGAGAACTTCCAGATATACAAGCTGGTTTTAGAAAAGGTAGAGGAAAGTGAAAGTGAAAGTCACTCAGTTGTGTCTGACTCTGTGACCCCATAGACTATGCAGTCCATGAAATTCTTCAGGCCAGAATACGGTAGTGGTAGCCTTTGCCTTCTCCAGGGGATCTTCCAAATCCGAGGATCAAACCCAGGTGCAGGATCAGTCTGCCACATTGCAGGCAGATTCCTCACCAGCTGAGTCACAAGAGAAGCCTGAGAATACTGGAGTGGACAGACTATCCCTTCTCCAGAGGATCTTCCCAACCCAGGAATCAAACCGGGGTCTCCCACATTGCAGGCGGATTCTTTACCAACTGAGCCATCAGGAAGTCCAAAGGTAGAAGAACCAGAGGTCAAATTGCCAACATTTGTTGGGACATAGAGAAAGTGGTTTCAGAAAACCATCTGCTTCTGCTTCACTGACTACATCAAAGTCTTTGACTGTGTGGACCACAACAAACTGGAAAATTCTTAAAGAGATGGGAATGCCACACCACCTTACCTGTTTCCTGAGAAATCTGCATGCAGTCAAGAAACAATGGACTGGTTCAAAATTGGGGGAAAAAGACAAGACTGTATATATATCACCCTTCTTATTAATTTATATGCAGCGTACTTTGTGTGAAATACTGGACTAGATGAATCACAGGGTGGAATCAAGATTGCCAGGGGAAATATCAATAACCTCAGATATGCAGATGATACCAGTTTAATGACAGGAAGTGAAGAGGAATTAAAGAGCATTTTGATGAGGGTGAAATAGGAGAGTGAAAATGCTGGCTTAAAATTCAACATTCAAAAAATTAAGATAATGGCATCTGGTCCAATTATTTCATGCAAATAGATGTGGAAAAGTTGGAAACAGTGACAGATTTTCCTTTCTTGGGCTTCAAAATCACCGTGGATGATAACTACATCCATGAAATTAGAGACACTTGTTTCTGGGAAGGAAAGCTATAACAAACCTAGACAGTGTATTAAATAAAATTCAGGATATCACCTTAGCAACAAATGTCCTTATAGTCAACAAATAGCCTTATATGAAAACGGCAATCACAGAAAACTAACCAAACTGATCATATGGACCACAGCCTTGTTGAACTCAATGAAGCTATGAGCCCTGACCCAAGATGGGTGGATCATGGTGGAGAGTTCTGACTAAATGTGATCCACTGAAGAAGTGAAGGGCAAATCACTTCGACATTCTTGCCTTGAGAACCCCATGAACAGTATGGAAAGGCAAAAAGATATGACACTGAAAGATGAACACCCAAGGTTGGTGGGTGCCCAATATGCTACGGGAAGAGAGTGGAGAAGTAACATCAGAGAGAATGAAGAGATGCAGCCAAAACAAAAAGAACACCCAGCTGTAGATGTGACTGGTGATGGAAGTAAAGTCTGATGTTGTAAAGACCAATACTGCATAGGAACCTGGAATGTTATGTCCGTGAATCAAAGTTGGGAGTGTTCAAACAGGAGATGGCAAGAGTGGACATTTTAGGAATCAGTGAACTAAAATAGACCAAAATGGGTGAATTTAATTCAGATGACTAGTATATCTATGACTATGGGCAAGAATCCCTTAGAAGAAATGGAGTAGCCCTCATAGTCAACAAAAGAGTCCAAAATGCAATACTTGGGTGCAGACTTAAAAATGAAAGAACTATACAAAAGAGATCTTAATGACCCAGATAACCATGGTGATGTGAATACTCACCTAGAGCCAGACATCTTGCAGTCCGAACTCAAGTGGGCCTTAGGAAGCATCACTATGAACGAAGCTAGTGGAGGTGATGAAATTCCAGCAAAGCTATTTCAAGTCCCAAAAGATGATGCTGTTAAAGTGCTGTACTCAAAATGCCAGAAAATTTGGAAAACTCAAAAGGGGGCCACAGGACTGGAAAAGATCAGTTTTCATTCCAATCCCAAAGAAAGTCAATATCAAAGAATGTTCAAACCACTGTACAACTGCACTCATCTCACACACTAGCAAAGTAATGCTCAAAACTCTCCAAGTGAGATTTCAACAGTACATGAACCAAGAACTTCCAGATGTTCAAGCTGGATTTAGAAAAGGCAGAGGAACCAGTGATCAAATTGCCGACATCCATTGGATCATTGAAAAAGCAAGAGAGTTCCAGAAAAATATCTACTTCTGCTTTGTTGACTACACCAATCCTTTGACTGTGTGTGTCACAACAAATTGAGGAATATTCTTAAAGAGATGGGAATACCAGACAACCTTACCTGCTGCCTGAGTAATCTGTATTCAGGTCAAGAAGCAGCAGTAAGAACTGGACATGGAACGATGGACTGTTTCCAAATTGGAAAGGAGTACTTCAAGGCTGTATATTGTCTCCCTGCTTATTTAACTTACATGCAGAGGTCATCATGCAAAATGCTGGGCTGGATGAAGCACAAGCTGGAATCAATATTGCTCAGAGACATATCACAACCTCAGATATGCACATGACACTACCCTTATGGCAGAAAGTGAAGAGGAACTGAGGAGCCGCTTGATGAAAGTAAAAAAGGAGAGTGAAAAAATTGGCTTAAAACTCAACATTCAGAAAAGTAAGATCATGGCATCCGGTCCCATCACTTCATGGCAAATAGATGGGGAAACAGTGAGAGACTTTATTGTTGGGGGCTCCAAAATCACTGCAGATGGTGACTGCAGCCACGAAATTAAAAGATGCTTGCTCCTTGGAAGAAAAGCTATGACCAACCTAGATGGCATATTAAAAAGCAGAGGCATTACTTTGCCCACAAGGGTCCATCTAGTCAAAGCTTTTGTTTTTCCAGTAGTTATGTATGGATGTGAGAGTTGGACCATAAAGAAAGTTGAGCAGTGAAGAATTGGTGCTTTTGAGCTGTGCTATTGGAGAAGATTCTTAAGAGTCCCTTGGGCTGTAAGGAGATCAAAGAAGTTACTCCTGAAGGAAATCAGTCCTGAATATTCATAGGAAGGACTGATGCTGAAGCTGAAACTCCAATGCTTTGGCCACCTGATGCAAAGAACTGACTCATTGGAAATGAGCCTGATGCTGGGAAAGATTGAAAGCAGGAGGAGAAGGGGACGACAGAGGACGAGATGGTTGGATGGCATCACCAACTCGGACATGATTTTGAGCAGGTTCTAAGAGTTGGTGATGGACAGGGAAGCCTGGTGTCCTGCAGTCCATGTGGTCACAAAGGATGGACACAACTGAGTGACTGCACTGGGCTGTCCTTATAGTCAAAGCTATGATTTCTACAGTAATGTACAGATGTGAGAGTTGGACCATAGTGAAGACTGAGCAGCAAAGAACAGATACTTTCAAATTGTGGTTCTGGAGAAAACACTTTATAGTCCCTTATACTGAAAAGAGATCAAATCAGTCATTCCTAAAGGAAATCAACTGGGCGTACTCATTGGAAGGACTGTTGCTGAAGCTGAAGCTGATGCAAAGAGCCAATTCATTGGGAAAGACCCTAGTGCTGAGAAAGATTGAAGGCAAAAGGTGAAGTGTACTGAAGAGGATGAGTTGGTCAGATAGCATCACTGACTCAATGGGCATGAATTTGAGCAAACTCTAGGAGAGAATGAAGGACATGGAATCCTGGTCCATGGGGTCACAAAGAGTCAGACCCAACTTAGTGACTGAACAATGACAAGAATAAAACTTTCTCTACACTTGCATAGACAGAAAATGATGGACAATGAGCCAGTTAAGTAAGTACCAGAATGTTAGGAATTACAGTAGATAGAAAGAGCTGATCAACCTTGATGATAACTCCCCAAAACTTGGGGGAAAGAGGAATGAGAAATGATGGATTAACCAACTATCCTAAGAGAATGTGTATTTCTGCAGACATGATTTAGAGAGACTCTGGATTGCTAATAGTTCATACTATGAAATAAACTTTTGCAGGTCAAAAATAGGCAGTTTTATATGGCTCCAGGTAATAATTAGAATCAGATATGGTAGAGCATAACAAAGCAAATGGTAGATTAACATAAGGTTCCAGTGGCTAGCATTTGAGTGTTAACTATCCATATTGATGGCTTCCAGGGAGGTATTGAAAGCAGAGAGAGTGGGAAGAAGGAGGATCTTTGTTTTTTTATAAAATATAAACAGTCACTATTCACACACTCACTACTATGTTATTGAATCTGCTAGACTACAGCTCAAATTTCTGCCTCAGTGACTGAGTTGTTAGTGGGAGAGACATCTGAGGGGTGTCTGAAAGCAACTTGTGGTAACTGTATTATGATGATGGTGAACCTGCTACTTTAATAGATGTCTTGACCCCAGAGGAGTGAGTTTATAATTTGGGAGATGGATAGCATGTAACCCAATATGGTCTCCTTTATTTAAAAAAACTTTATATACCTACACTTGCAACCCCAGGTGAGAAGTCATCACCAACATTGGATAGTCTGTTATAGTTAAAGTATCATTTTAAGGTCTTGGGAGGATACACTGAAGCCTAAGACATGACTGAACTCCTTTGAGATTTTGGATTCTGGTTGGAAACATGATATATGTTACAGAAAAGGAGACATGAATACACTTTTAAACAATTTTTAGATTAGGATATAAGGGTGGCTCAGACAGCAAATCTGCCCATGATGCAGGAGACCTGGGTTCGATCCCTGTGTTGGGAAGTTTCCCTGAAGAAGGGTATTACAACTCACTCCAGTAGTCCTGCCTGAAAATTCCATGGACAGAGTAGCCTGGCAAACTACAGTCCACGGGGTCGCAAAGAGTCAGACACAACTGAGTGACTCTCACACACACATAAAGGAAATATTTATTATTGTTGTTGTTGAATATCACATTACATGAAATTCAATCTTTTGCTGTGGACAGTGATTTCAGGGTTCAGTTGCAATGGTCACCACACTGTGTGGGTTGCTCATGCATTCTGCTCCCACAAAGTCTCCAAGCTGGTGGATTAGTGGAAAGAACTGGGTCTGGACATCCAAGATGTCCTTCTTACCCAGTTGGTACCTAAACCAAATAAGGATTAAAGAACAACATGTTTTTGTACAGAAAAACACAAGCATTGAAGAGTGTATCTAAAGTCACTGGGTGAGAGGGCTTATCAAACTGTATCCCAGGATGAGACACACAAATCTCCAGGCATCTTCCTGGGTGACAGAGAAGGACAGGAGTTGCTCCCTACTGGCAAGTCCACTTCACAAGGGAAAGGAGAGGACTGTCCAGTCTCAGCATCTGGATATGTTCTCCTGCAATTAAGAGTCAGAGAAGCCCTCTCTTGTAGACTAAGTAAGTGAGGATGGAGAGGAGATCACTCTGGCCTGGTACAATCCACAGTGCACAAATACCAGTGTGAACAGAGGGAGGATCCAAAGGGCACAGTGCCTAAAACCTTTGACAATTTTAATTTCTGTACACTGCAAACAGTCATAGACAAAGGGACAAAAATATAATTCAGGATCAAAAATCAAGAGCAATAAGAGGAATTTGGACACAGTCGGCCAAACAAACCTTAAAAGTTACCAAAATAACAATCCAGAGCTGAGCTTTGAGGGATAAAATTCCACTCAGTCACTTGCTCTTTAATGAGATGCAATTTCCAATTACCTCTAGGGTTCTGAGTTGTCAATATGTAACAGAACTTTGTGTTAAAATGCTAATTTTCATATATAAATCGTGGAGGTGGTGGCAGAAGAACCATGAGCTCTGTAATTGCTGCTTACAGGATAATTAAGAGATTAATATTGTGAAAGTTAATTGTAAAATTTTATTAATTAATTTTAACAGCCCAGTGATCCTTCTGGAATTGATGTCTGATGAGAGTGTAGTCCCTAGAGAGGCCGTTGGAGAAAAAGCAGAGTTGGCCTGAAGCTTCCCTGTCCACAGAAGTGCCCTGTTGGGTCTGAATACTGATTCAGGACTCACAGGAAGGACACAGTGTATCTATGTAAATGCCATGGATTCTTGGGCTCCTTGGGCAGGGATGAAGGTGGATAAAAATCAGCTTCTCTCAAAGTGGGCTGGTGGCAAGAAAATGTTTTTAAGGCCCAAAAGGTAAGCTGCTTTGTAAACCTTATTAGGCTTATGTTATACAAGTAGCGATTTCTTTAGCAAAATCATGATGATCTCTCCTAAATATAAGATTTGATAATATATCTACTATCCAAATTACTCTAAGAATGTCTTCTGGTCCATTTCTAACATAATTTGGAGCTCTATGGTACAGAGAATCAGTTTAATGCTGAAACTCAATGCTCTGTCACAGGTCACAAGCCCAGGGTCTGTCTGGGTGATTCAAACCATTCCCATTGTGGTATGGTCAGTGATCTGTCTTACTCCCAGAAATTCAGAAATTAATAAAATATGGGCTTTGTTTGAGGGTTTTTTTCTTCCAGATTAAGAAATATCTTTAATTTTTCATTTTTTAAATGAAGAGATATCTGTTAGCAAGAAAAATGTTTGAGACATCACTAGGGAGAAAAAAAAATGTATTAATATGAAGCAGTGCTTCAGGCCTGGCTATCATATATCACATAAACATAGTATCTGAGAAAAGAAAATTTCAGATATAGTAATCCAGTCATTTAAGTGAGCCCATGTGTTAAAGTGAGAGTCTTGAGGGTAAGGTTCTGGAAAAAGATGAACTTTCCCCCACTTTCCCCCACAAATAGGACCTGAGATTGGTGTGCTGGTGGTCCCCAGGACCACCTCACATTTAGTGACTTGCTCAAAAGATGCACGGAACTCAAAAGGATTCGTTATACTCAGTCATTGTCTATTTCTGTAAAAGGACACAGATTAAAGTCATTCAGGAAGAAAGGTGAGGTCCACAAAGAAAGGAAGCTTCCAGCTGTCCTGAAAGGTGCACAATCTCCCCCAAATGATGGGTTACCACTCATGCAAAGTGTCACCAGCCAGGGATGCCCACGCAAGCCTTGGTGTCCAGCACTTGCAGTGGGCTCAGTCACATAGTCAGGTAGCAACCATAAGAATGCATCAGCTACTCAGCGTCCAACAGAAGGGTCACGCTAACACGGACTTGCCACCCAAGCCAGCCACACAGACGCTCTCATCAGTCCCCAGAGGGGACACCGGGAGCCAGCCTTCCTTGGCAGTGTGAGCCTGCTGAATTCACCCCTATTGCAGAATTGCTCAACCTCCTTGGGACTCAGTTTCCTTCCTGGGAAAACTTGACCAATAAAAATACTCATCTTAAGGGTTATTATGAGGGTGAAATATACATAATGTGCTAAGAACAGTTCCTAACCCCATAACAAGAATTCTATGTTATCATTTTTTAAAATTTAATATTAAAAATTATACCAGGTACTTTCACATATGAAAAGATGGAGTACATATGCATTCTTATTTTCCTTCCACTAAATACAACTAGAAACATGGACATATATGTGAAACAATCATAAGAACAAACTGGAAAGAAAAGGTATACTGGTCAGGGACCAAGAGACTCAAGGACAATATGGTAGTGAATTCTCTGGGCTTTCTTTTTGCCTCATACATTCCAGACTTGTAGCTGAAAAAAAGCTAAAGAGTCAGAAATCCCAATAGGAGTAGAACAACAGCAAAAAAGCTCAAATAAAGGCTGCTTTATCTAGCCAAAGGAACTAGAAAGGAGTAGCCTAGTAGGACAGAAAACATTTAGGCAATAACCACTATACTACAGCCAACCTCTGCAGGCCTATATCCACCCAGGACACCAAAGGCCAACTGGGGACCCTAAATCTGCAACATCACAGGCTATAATGGGTGTCCAGCCCCATTCTGGGATGGTGTCAGAGAAGTCTGATAAGGAATTAGGATGTTCATCTTTGATATGCAGCAATGATCCCCCATTTCACATGATGTCAATGGAGACCATATAAGGAGACAGGACTTCCTGGTCAACATGTTGGTATGAAGCACCTCTCTGCTTCCAACTGGGGTGGGATCAGAGGAAGCCTGGTGGAGAGCCAGAACTTTCGGCAGTTCCCAGTGGTAGAGAACACACTATACATGGAGACCACATGGGTAGGGGCAGTGAAGGCACTCTGGTGCATTCCAGGCATGGTGACATCCACAGAGGTCTATTGGCAAGCTGCAACTCCCACTCAACCCACTCATAACAAGGAGGCACTCCTTCCCTCAAGTGTTGATGAAGGATGATGGGGGGAAAGAGAAGCTGAAAAAAGAAACTCAAAAAATGGCTAGAAATATCCTAAATTCTGTAAAATCCATAAATGTAGAGATAACATGAGTCTGTACAAACTACAACTAGGGTAAATCCAAAATAATCTACAGAAAGACCCATCATGGTCAAATGTGTCACATGCTTATGCAGGAAAACCACTTTGAATGACAGCAGAATCCTCTTGAAAAAATTATGGAGGCCAGGAGGAAGTGGTAAAACATTGTTTTATGTTAACCTATAATTTTATATCCAGAAAAGATGACAGAGTTTCCCAAAAATCCTCATCCCAAAGTGAATAAAAAATTTGTGCTTTTTCTTCTCCATCTGAATCAAAGTCCCCATTTCCTGCCCTAGGCTTCATCTCTTGCTAGAATTAATGACAATACAAACATTTAGATACTGTAGAAGGAACCAGCTATTAGTAACAGTGGCACATTTACTCAAGCTCTGTGGCCCCCACATGGAGGTCACAGAGCAATATGACATTGGAACATCTCCCAAAGTCGGAGATGACTTTCAATCTTGTTGTTGTGTAGAATTGTGCTATATGTAATTTATTGGGTTGGCTAAAAAAGTTCAATTGGATTTACCCATAGCATTTTATAGAAAACCCAAACAAACTTTTTGGCCAACCCAATATATGGTATTGATTTTCTTTTGTAAAAAAACCCTTTAAAAAAATCTTTTATTTATACCATATTTTACTTCTCACTTTCTTACATATATACTTTCAAAATATAGCACGCATATTGAGAAAATCTTAAATATCTGGACTAGTCTACACTGGAGAGTTGTGCTAGCCAACACTAGACATATATAGCCATTTAAATTTAAAAGTAAAATCAAATTCTGTTCCTCCATTGCACTAGGTACATTTCAAGTGAAGTGTTCAATGTGGCTAGTATCTCTAGTATTGGCATTTTAGATACAGAACATTTCCATCATCAAAGAAGTCCTGTTAATGGCACTAGTTCAGCTGTTATTTTTATTTTGGGGGCATATTTCTCTTCTTGTAAAACATGCAGAACTGTTTTACATGAACAGTGAACTGTGGAATTATGTGTTGCAAATGTATATTCAAGTTATCACTTAGAACAAATCCAGTTTTGCTTCAACATTCTGCATCTTTTCTTAATCTCTAAGTCTCTTTGTCAGAAAGTTCATCTGACCTTAGGAAATATTAGGTGCCCAGAAGGTGAAGATCATTGTACTTTAAGGAAGAAATCAAAATAAAGCCTTAGAAAATTTATAATATAAAGTATAGATTTGACTAAAATATCCCTACCCCAGTGCATGTGCACGTGCACACACACACACATAAATAACATCAATCACAATTCAAGGTCCCCAAAGTTAGCTATGTACTTTGTTTAACTGATAATAATATTTAATTGCAAGGTTTGCATCTTTCTCTTCTTGCTGTTAAATGCTTTCATATTTCCTCATGCAATTAAGAATTTACTATATTTAGCATAAAAATTAATTGAAAAATTATATATAGCTCTCTAAACAAGTATACTTGGAATGAAATTATCAAGATTAATTTAAATAATTAATTGCAACTATTTCTACTATGTCAAGACATCTTTTGCTCAAGTGACAAAATACTCATGTAAAGATGGTGATATTGGGTTATGACATCAAGTGTAGGCCTAGAGTAAGAAAATAGTCCCAAATTCAGGAAACTCTTGGGCAGATAGTCGTATGTGACTCGTTTATAAACAGGAAATCTTTTAAACAATTGAAGCTATAGAATCAAGTCTAAAAATGTACTACATCCTTAACAGGAAATGAAGAGACCATGCTGACTGACACTTCCCATTCAGTACTGTACCAGGGTACCAACACTCACCTCCAATAAAGGTATTATCCATGACTTAAAGTAGTTGGCTCTGTGATGCCCAAGTTTTCATGCACTTATGAATCAACCACAGAGCTTGTTAAAATTCTGATGCCTGAGCTCTATCCTAAAGATACTGATTAATTGAGTCAGAATCTGCATTTTGCAAAATGCTCCATGTCATTGGATGCAAATATTCCATGAACCACTCTTTAGAAAGCATGAACCAAAGGTTATTTTCCTTCATAGATTGGCTAATCTAAATTTTAAACTATTTCTTACAATGCATAAGAACATGAGTCAGAGAATCATGTATCCTGGGTTAAAATCTTACATCTCTATTTAGTCTTACTAACCTTGGATAAATTGCTTACTGCTTTCAATAGTTAGTGTATTTATCCTCAATATTGTTGTAATTACTCTTGTCACCACCACCTTTATGAACCTTACATGTAGCAGAAGAATGTCTTCTGGGCAGCTGTGTGGCATCCTGTTGGATTAACAGCCCAATCCAATAATCACTACAGTCACAGAATTATTTCTTCTTTTCTATAGCTTTAGAATCGTTATTCTTTTCTCTTTTGCTCTTTCTTCCCATTCTGTCTTTCTCCCTCCCTCCCTTCCTTCCTTCCTACTATCTGTCCTGATAGTTATAATCTGATGCTCATTGTTAAGATTATAATTTATCCAATAGTTTGTAAATATCATGTATATGTATCTTTTAAATTGAAATCATAAGTTTTATTTATGAAGCTTTTCAAGTGTACACATTCTAACTGTGGGTCATTGAACTAGGGTCATTTTACAGACACATATTTTAAAGATTTGTTAAAATTGGCATTACTGTCTTCTGCTCGCAGCAGTGACCTGCCTGGTTATCCCACAAATGGAAAGTTACTCTAAGAGCCTGATTGTAGCTCACAGACACTGTGGTGGGCACTGTAGTCACAGACCACCTTAGGAGAGCATCTTTTTTTTTTTTTGTTCCATTTATTTTTATTAGTTGGAGGCTAATTACTTTACATCATTGCAGTGGTTTTTGTCATACATTGAAATGAATTAGCCATGGATTTACATGTATTCCCCATCCCGGTCCCCCCTCCCATCTCCCTCTCCACCCGATCCCTCTGGGTCTTCCCAGTGCACCAGGCCTGAGCACTTGTCTCATGCACCCAACCTGGGCTGGTGATCTGTTTCACCCTAGATAATATAGATGTTTCGATGCTGTTCTCTTGAAACATCCCACCCTCGCCTTCTCCCAGAGTCCACAAGTCTGTTCTATACATCTGGGTCTCTTTTTCTGTTTTGCGTATAGGGTTATCGTTACCATAATTTTAAGCACTGTATCTATAAGATTAGTTTTTATTCAAGTTGTATACTATGAAATTGATATGTTTTTTGTTTATTGAAAAATATTTTCACCTTATTTTTGCTTTGTCCAGAGATAATGTTTTTCATTTGCACATGGGTTGATGTGCCAGAATATTGAGTAATTCAATTAAACCTCATCCCGGGTAATTTCCAGTAGAACAAATGGAAGAGAGATATGATATAAATAGCAATGCCTGCTTGATGCTCTTTTCATTCTCTTTTAGTTGATATCAGGATATAACAGCAAAGTTCTAATCTGTCAAAGCTACATAGCATGGCAGGTACTTCATGTGCATATATTGTGTCAATATTCTACCAGAATAATATTAAAGAAGAAACACTCAGAACCCATGTCCTGATCCAAAGGATGATCTAGTGACCTGATCTGATGTATTGACCTGACCTAATGACCGACTGAAAATCAATAAAGTTTCTTATATTTTCATTAATTGTATTTACATTCTTTTATTTAGTATTTCATTTCTTTATTCAAAAATTTGATTGTTTTCTGTGCCACTTAAATATAACTGAAACAAAAACCTGACTTCTTAGATGTTCACAGTCCAGTCCAAGAGAGAAGCTACTGGACTTAAATGAGATGTAGCATGATGCCCAGAGTACAATATGGATCTCAGATGTCCAGATACTCCACTTATCAGGCTAGGCACTTTGCCACGACTAGGTCTTTGCTCAGCAGGAGCTGGCCCCTTTCTGGGCTTCTCAGATATGTGGGTTTAAATTTGTTCTGTGACAACTAATTAATACATGCCCTTTGCTCTGTAGTCTCCCTTGGTCCATTCTCTTTTATCAGACTTTTCACACTGCCCAGAACTTTTCTCCAGACAAAATCAATCACCCCCTTCTCTGAGCTCCCTAAACACTCAGAATATACCCCTCTTTTTATTTATTTTTTTTTACCCCTCTTTAAAAAAAATCTATATTATAGTTGATTTACAATGTTGTATTAGTTTTAGGTATACAGCAAAGTGATTCAGCTATATATAACATGTATATATAACATGTATCTATTCTTTTTCAAATTCTTTTCCCATTTAGGTTATTACAGAACATTGAATAGAGTTCCCTGTGCTTTACAGCAGGTTTTTGTTTGCTTATTTTACATGTAAGTGTGTGTGTGTTAATCCAAAACTCCTAATTTACCCCCCCACTCCAATCTTCCATTTTGGTAACACATTCAGAAAACTAAGACCATGGTATCCAGTCCCATCACTTCATGGCAAATAGATGGGGAAACAGTGAAAATAGTGGCTGACTTTATTATCCTGGGCTCCTAAATCACTGCAGATGGTGACTACAGCATGAAATTAAAAGACGCTTACTCCTTGGAAGGAAAGTTATGACCAACCTAGACAGCATATTAAAAAGCAGAGACATTACTTTGTCAACAAAGGTCCATCTAGTCAAGGCTATGGTTTTTCCAGTGGTCATGTATGGATGTGAGAGTTGGACTATAAAGAAAGCTGAACACCAAAGAATTGATGCTTTTGAACTGTGGTGTTGGAGACGACTCTTGAGAGTCCCTTGGACTACAACGAGATCCAACCTGTCCATCCTAAAGGTAATCAGTCCTGGGTGTTCTTTGGAAGGACTGATGCTGAAGCTAAAACTCCAATACTTTGGCCGCCTGAAGCGAAGAGCTGACTCATTTGAAAAGACCCTGATTCTGGGCAAGATTGAGGGCAGGAGGAGAAGGGGACGACAGAGGATGAGATGGTTGGATGGCATCACTGACGCAATGGACATGGGTTTGGGTGGACTGCGGGAGTTGGTGATGGACAGGGAGGCCTGGCGTGCTGCGATTCATGGGGTCGCAAAGAGTCGGACACGACTGAGCCACTGAATTGGACTGAACTGAACTGAAGTTTGTTTTCTATGTCTGCGTCTATTTCATTTGCATCACATTTTTAGATTCCACATGTAAGTGATATCATATGGTATTTGTCTTTCTCTCATACATAAAATAGAATGAAATGTTGCCATATATGGACACATATGGACCTAGAGATGATCACATTAACTGAAGTACATCAGACAGAGAGAGTCTTAAGAGCAGCCATCTCATTTTATTACAATTGTGGTTTATGTTTGCTTCCTATTAGAAGAAAACCTCCTGGAAAAAAAGAGACCAGCCATGCTATGTCCTTGCAGCATTTATAGGTCCTCACGAAGCGCCTTAACCTGTCCTGACTCGAGCAGGAGGACAGGCCTCCACCACGGTTGCCGTGCACCCTCCCTGTCTGCCTCATTGCCTCCTGCCTCTTTGTCTTTCTAAGTGATGCAGGGAGATTTTGCAACAAGAAATAATAAGGTAGCCCTCTTGTGGATGAGCATGAGATGAACCCCAATTCCTATTTTTGTGAGAAATAAGTAAACCTTCTTAATAAGACACAGCAATAACATTTTTCCTGCCACCACCATGGGGCTGTCCTGCCTTTGTCTCAGCACTGACCCTCGCAGGAAATTAGGACATTGTCCATGAGGCCTGCCTCTGTTAGCTTTGTGGGTGTCTGAGTTTTCAGGCAAATGGAATGTTTTGGCTGCAAAGGGTTTTTTTCTGTGTTTTGGCGAGGAAACTCTCCATGGCTATGCCTCTGACAAAGCAGGGATTGTGGTGATGAGTAAGAACTTCAGACTGTTAATCAATGCGATGCACAATGTCCAACTCTTTCTCAAACCCAGCCCCAGTCAGAGCTTTGTGTTATAAATCATCTGAGATTAAACTGAATGAAACACCAAATTTAGGTAGAGAACCCAATCTTCTGGACCAAACTGTCCCTAAAATACAGCATGAAAGTGCCATCTCTGATGCTCCAGGCTCATCTCTTACTCTTAAAGGTTATTTATAATACGATTCAAGAAACAATATGCCTTTTGTGGTTGTTACCTTTAAGTCCTCCCTCTCTTTCCTCTTTGGAATAGCTCATCTTTTTATGTCATGGGGAAAAGAATGATTAGGAAAAACTAAATTTTAACTTACAGATTCTGAGCATATTCTGGTGTGAGAAGGAAATCACTTCACATTTTGAGCAGTAAAATGAATCTGAAGTCTGTTGCACATGTGATTGTCTCCTAGGAGACCCACACGTAAATCATCACCATGGAGACCACTTGGGCCCTCACTGCTCAAAATCAGAAACATGGATAATCAGCAGGGATTTGTTTGGGGGAGGACAGATTATTACTACTAGCCACACCTTACAAACCATGACAGAATTGTGTGCCAGAGGTGAGCTCTCAGCTACAGCCCCTGCAAGTGTGCTCTGGCAGTGGGAATAGGAAATCTCCTGGGCTACGCTCTTGAAACACCTCTAGGGCCCGAGAGTAGATGGACCCAGCCTCAGAAACACAGAAGCACCAGGGGAGTAAGAAGGCAGCCAGCCATCCCAGGGGAAAACCAGGTTTTGGGAAGATGTCTCCCCAGAAGCAACCCTTACTTTGTGCGCCCCCCCCCCCCCCACCGGCCCCTTGCAGCACCATGTGGGGGCTGGCTAAGCATAAAAAAAAAAACCAACACATGCGCCTTTCTGTTCTTTATCTAGTTTTCCTGAAACTCTTTTTTTACCGTAATCACAACAAAAATCACCACCAACAAAAATCAGCAATTCTAGTAATCATATTCACACACAAGGGCTTCTCTGGTGGCTCAGCTGTAAGGAATCTGCCTGCAATGCAGGAGCCGCAGGAGATGTGGGTTTAATCCCTGGATTGGGAAGATCCCCTGGAGAAGGAAATGGCAACCCACTGCAGTATTCTTGCCTGGAGAATCCCATGGACAGAGGAGGCTGGTGGGCTACACCCCATGGAGTCGCAAAGTCACTACATTACTGAGTGACTAACACTTTCACTTTTTTTTCCACAGGCAGATTTGCAGCCCAGGATTGCAGTCAATGGTGGTTGCTGCTGTTGTTAGAAAGCCATGAGGGACAGAACTCAGCTCCTCTTCTGTAGTGCTTTCCAGACTTCACGGCCACTCCTGCCCACCACCAGCCACCTGGGCTTCTGTGGGATTCCGGAGTACCATGCCCACTTACTCAGATGCAACTTCTCCTGGGTTAGTTGGGCATATAACTGCTTCTCCAGCTGGCCCAGAAGCTCCTTGTGGAAAATGTCTGTGTGATTTACCTCCAAGTGCCTCGTTTTCATCCATTCACCCATTCAATATAAGTTTATCAAGCACCTGAGCACCAGCTTTTGAGGACATGGTGCTGAAGGAGACTGCTGGGCGGCAGCCCAGTGAAAAAGTGAAGGGTCCACAGGGCCAGGTGGGCTGCGTGGAGAAAGCACCTGCTCGGAGGGAGAATGCCCAGAGCAGAACACCCTAGTTGGGGAGAGCTGCCCCAATGGACAGCAGAAGTTTAGCCCTGTGAAGGGACAAGAAAAACAAAGCAAAGCAGTTAGTGTCAGGGAAAAGTGAGTACAAAAGCCTAGGCAGACAAATGGGAAGGGGTTGTTCTAGAAACTGAACACAGGTACACCCAGTGGAGGTTGGTATGTGCAATGTGGGTGGATCCAGATCCTAAGACTCCTGAGGAGCTGTGGCCCCATCTAGGTGAGAAGCAGGCCAGCAAATGATGCTCAACAGGACGGTTAGCTGCCAAGACATTCACTATAACTTTTTTGAAGAGGTTGGAAGTAGGCAGGAATGGAACCCACTCTGAATAGGGGACCGTGGTTTGACCGTGGTTGTGCCAGATTGTGAGGGTTTCTTGCCTCAGGTGGCTGTAATAAGGCCTGTCAGGGCCAGGAGGGGATGGTTAGAACTCAGGAGGAAATGGCGTTACAGCACCAACTGCCCGAGTTTCTGGCTTCAGGGCTATATCTGAAATGGGGAGAGAACAGGACAGAGGAGTCACCCTGCAAGTCTGCTCTTTAACAGGAGCCCCTTGGCCCCCAAGGAGGGTGCAGGGAATCAGTCAAAGGCTGCTGGAGACTCCAGTCTGTGCCATCTGTCCATACCTCCTCTGCCCACCTTGACTGCTGGAGAAATAGCACTGTTACCAAACCAATCTTGGGTCTGCTTGCAGAACAGTAAAGCTGATCTGCTGGCCCTGGGTTGTGGTGAAGAAAACTGTGGTGTGTGTTGTAGGAGCAAGGAGTCCAGGCAGCTAGGGCTCGAAAGACCTGAACTTCCCAATGGCATTCAGGGAAAGGTTTGTTTTTCTTTGTACCTTCCTATTTCCCCAATGGTTGTGAGTAATTCTTTGAAGAAGATGGGAAGATGCATGTGTATAACACTGGGAAAAATTAGCAAATAATACAGACGAGGACCATTTTAAGGAAATGCAGTATACAGGATATGAACCTAAATCATGATTAGGACTGATTGTTTTATCTCCGAAGGGATTTTTTAGCATTAACAAAGTATTTAGGAGAGAAACCCATTCATTTCATTTAGGAGAGAAACCCATTCATTCCATTCATTCTGTAGTTCATTTAACATAATTCAACTCATCAATATTTGATTCATGAAACTTTTCCAGAATTTTCTGCTATACAGTGAGGCATATGTCTCTAGGCATTTATGACTGATTCCTGTTGTTAGTGAAAGTCACTCTTTGCGACCCCATGGACTGTAGCCTGCCCTGCTCCTCTGTCCATTCACCAGGCAGGAATACTGGAGTGGGTAGCCTTTCCCTTCTCCAGGGAATCTTCCCAACCCAGGGCTCATACCCAGGTTTCCCACATTGCAGGCAGATTCTTTACTGTCTGAGCTACCAGGGAAACCTTGTTAAGAATTTCCAGTTAATGGATGCTGTATAAGGCAATACTTGGACAATCTATACTACTATATATTATTATACTTCACAAAAGTATTATCAGTAGTTAATGATACACACTTGATTGGGGGGGTCTTGATTATAATCTTTTTTTTCATTTATTTTTATTAGTTGGAGGCTAATTACTTTACAATATTGTAGTGGTTTTTGTCATGCATTGACATGAATCAGCCATGGATTTACATGTATTCCCCATCCCGATCCCCCCTCCCACCTCCCTCTCTACCCGATCCCTCTGGGTCTTCCCAGTGCACCAGGCCCGAGCACGTCTCATGCATCCAACCTGGGCTGGTGATCTGTTTCACCCTAGATAATATACATGTTTTGATGCTGTTCTCTCGAAACATCCCACCCTCGCCTTCTCCCACAGAGTCCAAAAGTCTGTTCTGTACATCTGTGTCTCTTTTTCTGTTTTACATATAGGGTTATGGTTACCATCTTTCTAAATCCCATATATATGTGTTAGTATACTGTAATGGTCTTTATCTTTCTGGCTTACTTCACTCTGTATAATGGGCTCCAGTTTCATCCATCTCATTAGAACAGATTCAAATGAATTCTTTTTAATGGCTGAGTAATATTCCATGTTGTATATGTACCAGGGAACGGTTTTTAAATGCAGATAAGGAAGAAGGATTGTGGGGGTGTGTGGTTAGTTAGTAACATTATTCTGACTTGTTTGTGGTGAGGTAATCAGGAGTCAACATCATCAACCTTCTGTTTCAACTAGCTTGGGGGGTCTATGTGCTCGTGAGCAGCAAGGAGTTAACTTCTTCCACTTGGTGGGGGTTTCAGTATCCACAAAACAGTGCAAAGGGTATGGCTCAGAATATTACCTATAGACACTGAGGAGGAACTAAAGGTCTTTGAGTTTGTTTAATGGCTTAATTATTATTTATCTTGTTTGCTTGGATGTTTTCCTTTCTCTCTGAATTTTCTCACTTCTCTGATTAAGTTTACTCTTTGGAACTTGGGGAAGACCTAGGAGGCTAAAGTTTTTCTATAGACAAGAGGTAGGTGGAGGATGTGTGGGAGGGGAATTTGTTCTGAGAAGTCCTCATGGAGTCCTGCTCAATTATAGTGTCGCCTCCTGCATGTACCATAGTGCAAAACAAGGCACAACAGAGCTGTATTTCTCAAAGAGGGCTCCTCTTGTCTGTGCCTGGGAGGTGGCCTCAGGGGAGAAGTGGCTTTTATAGCCAAATAAGCTCAAGGGCATTTGGCAGAATTCTATACACATCTGATGTCCACCTCTTGGGGATGTACAATGCACTAGAAGAACAGAGACACAGGAAGCCCTCAGTCAAAGATCTTTCCCCAACTTTCTTTATTCAAAATTTCTCAGATGCATTTGACTATGGGGTCAACTTTTTTATTACATAATAACATATTAGTAGTCCATACATTGCCTCCTAGGTAATTCCATTATAGATTTTCTAGAGGAACTGAGATATATAAAGGGTTATTGAAGGAACACAACAGAGAGCAAAAAAACAAAATCACTGAAAAAAAAAGTGGGAAAGGAAGGAATAGAATGAATGCTTATATAAAATACATATAAACAGATTCACAGAAAATATGCATTTATTCTTACAATATTTGTGAGGTTGGCAGGACAAGAATTATCATGTGCTGTTTACAGGAGGATGTGAAAGCTCAGGAAAGAACTGGTTTGTCTTGGGTGAAGTTTCTAGTGATAGAAAATGACCCTTGAATCTGATTCTAATCCCAAAGCTCTTCCACAATAGCAGACTGCTTCCACACATGACTGAAGTACATAAGGATCTCTTAGAAAATTGTCAGAAATAGCACTGAGCATGTCCCTTGAACAACCTGGAAAGTAACTCCATCAATAAAATGGTATCCTGCACAGATCAAGAGTGCTGTGTGCATGAAGAATGTCTCATACATTCATCTGGGGCCCTGGTCACCAAGTGAAGCCAAAGTATGTGTAAGATTCAATTTAAACAACTAGAAGTCATCATTACAGTTCTCAAAGGCGACCAGAACAGAGTTTTTCGTTAGCAGGATCTTTGCTTTTAGGAAGACCTGTATCGATTTTGAGACTATTTTGTCTCTATCATTAAAGTTCATATTAGAAGGACTGCTGGCTCAGACAAATTTATATTTATTCATACATCTTTTGTAGATCAATAAGGATGAAGTATCCCCAACCACATCTGGCTATTAGGATGGCTAGGAAAACAGAGCTGGTAACCAGACATCATTTGCCACCCATCTGTTGTTGGAATGGAACATCTAATGAAAGATTGCTTATGGTAAAATAACCCATAATCTATAATACTTGAAATTCAAAGAGAGCTCAAGGTTGGAAAAGAACTCAAAGCAACTAACCAAGCTATTTTGATGTTCATGAACACAGCCTTTAAATAGAAATGAGTAAACAAAATCAGATAACAATAAATGCAATAAAAGAAAGACCCACTTAAATCCAAGGACTAACATCATGTTTTTAGAGACTGAGGCACATGATCTACGTATCAGAAGGGATATTAAGACAATAGAAATTTTACTTTCAGACAAATATTCTATGTCCTTGGTTTCAAACAGCCACACTCCACCTGCCTTCTTGACTGTTGAATTTTACTCCTCTAAATATATCCCTGGCTCACTCTTCTCCTATATTATCCTTTAACCTACCAGTTTAACATTTTCTATCTCTTCTAACTTCCAGATGCTCAAACTCAATTTAGAAAAGCCAGAGAAACCAGAGATCAAATTGCCAACATCCATTGGATCATCAAAAAAGCAAGAGAGTTCCAAAAAACATCTAATTCTACTTTATTGACTATGCCAAAGCCTTTGACGGTAAGGGTCACAAGAAACTGGAAAATTCATAAAGAGATGGGAATACCAGACCAACTTACCTGCCTCCTGAGAAATCTGTATGCATGTCAAGAAGCAACAGTTAGAACCAAACACGGGATAAAAAACAAAAGCAAAAACACACACTTGTTTTAAATCAGGAAAGGAAAAAAATAAATAAGTCAAGAAAGGAGTACAACAAGGCTGTATACTGTCACCTTGCTTATTTAACTTTTATGTAGAGTACATCAGTCCATCCTAAAGGAGATCAGCCCTGGGTGTTCATTGGGAGGACTGATGCTGAAGCTGAAACTCCAGGACTTTGTCCACCTCATGCGAAGAGTTGATTCATTGAAAAGACCCTGATGGTGGGAGGGATTGGGGGTAGGAGGAGAAGGAGACAACAGAGAATGAGATGGCTGGATGGCATCACCAACTCGATGGACATGAGTTTGAGTAAGCTCTGGGAGTTGGTGATGGACAGGGAGGCCTGGCGTGCTGCGATTCATGGGGTTGCAAAGAGGCGGATATGACTGAGCGACTGAACTGAACTGAAATGAACAGAACTGAAATGATAGTACATTATGCGAAAAGCCAGGCTGGTGAAGAATAAGCAGGAATCAAGACTGCCAGGAGAGATATCCATAACCTCAAATACACAGATGACACCACACATGGATATCACCAGATTGTCAACACCAAAATCAGGTTGATTATATTCTTTGCAGCCAAAGATGAATAAGCTTTATACAGTCAGCAAAAACAAGACCAGGAGCTGACTGTGGCTCAGATCATGAACTCCTTATTGCCAAATTCAGACTTAAATTGAAGAAAGTAGGGAAAACCATTAGACCATTCAGGTATGACCTCAATAAAATCCCTTATGACAATACAGTGGAAGTGAGAAACAGATTTAAGGGACTAGATCTGATAGACAGAGAGCCTGATGAACTATGGATGGAGGTTGGTGACACTGTACAGGAGACAGGGATCAAGATCATCCCCATGGAAAAGAAATGCAAAAGGCAAAATGGTTGTCTGCGGAGGCCTTACAAATAGCTGTGAAAAGAAGAGAAGCTAAAAGCAAAGGAGAAAAGGAAAGATATTCCCATTTGAATGTAGAGTTCCAGAGAATAGCAAGGAGAGATAAGAAAGCCTTCCTCAGAGATCAATGCAGAGAAATAGAGGCAAACAACAGAATGGGAAAGACTAGAGATTTCTTCAAGAAAACTAGAGTTAAAAAGGGAATATTTCATGCAAAGATGGGTTCAATAAAGGACAGAAATGGTATGGACCTAAAAGAAGCAGAATATATTAAGAAAAGGTGGCAAGAATACACAGAAGAACTGTACAAAAAAGATCTTCACAACCCAAATAATCACGATGGTGTGATGACTTACCTAGAGCTAGATATCCTGGAATGTGAAGTCAAGTGGGTCTTAGAAAGCATCACTACGAACAAAGCTAGTGGAGGTGATGGAATTCCAGTTGAGCTATTTCAAATCCTGAAAGATGATGCTGTGAAAGTGCTGCACTCAATATGCCAGCAAATTTGAAAAACTCAGCAGTGGTCATAGGACTGGAAAAGGGCCGTTTTCATTCCAATACGGAAGAAAGGCAATCCCAAAGAATGCTCAAACTACCACACAATTGCACTCATCTCACATGCTAGTAAAGTAATGTTCAAAATTCTCCAAGCCAGGCTTCAGCAATAAGTGAACCATGGACTTCCAGATGTTTAAGCTGGTTTTAGAAAAGGCAGAGGAACCAGAGATCAAATTGCCAACATCTGTTGGATCATGAAAAAAGCAAGGGAGTTCCAGAAAAACATCTATTTCTCCTTTATTGGCTATGCCAAAGCCTTTGACTGTGTGGATCACAACAAACTGTGGAAAATTCTGAAAGAGATGGGAATACCAGGCCACCTGACCTGCCTCTTGAGAAACCTATATGCAGGTCAGGAAGCAACAGTTAGAACTGGACATGGAACAACAGATTGGTTCTAAATAAGAAAAGGAGTACATAAAGGCTGTATATTGTCACCCTGCTTCTTTAACTTATATGCAGAGTACATAATGAGAAACGCTGGGCTAGATGAAGCATAAGTTGGAATCAAGATTACTGGGAGAAATATCAATAATCTCAGATATGCAGATAGCACCACCCAAATGGCAGAAAGCAAAGAAGAACTAAAGAGCCTCTTGATGAAAGAGGAGAATGAAAAAGTTGGCTTAAAGCTCAACATTCAGAAAACTAAGATCACGGCATCTGGTCCCATCACTTCATGGGAAACAGATGGGGAAACAGTGGAAACAGTGGCTGACTTTATTTTGGGGGGCTACAAGATCACTGCAGATGGTGATTGCAGCCATAAATTAAAAGACGCTTATTCCTTGGAAGGAAAGTTATGACCAACCTAGACAGCATATTAAAAAGCAGAGACATTGCTTTGCCAACAAAGGTCCGTCTAGTCAAGGCTATGGTTTTTTCCAGTAGTCATGTATGGATGTGAGAGCTGGACCATAAAGAAAGCTGAGTGCCAAATAATTGATGCTTTTGAACTGTGGTGTTGGAGAAGACTCTTGAGAGTCCCTTGGACTGCAAGGAGATCCAACCAGTCCATCTTAAGGGAGATCAGTCCTGGGTGTTCATTGGAAGGACTAATGCTGAAGTTGAAACTCTAATACTTTGGCCACCTCATGCGAAGAGTTGACTCATTGGGAAAAACCCTGATGCTGGGAGGGATTGGGGGCAGGAGGAGAAGGGGGTGACAGAGTATGAGATGGCTGGATGGCATCACCAACTTGATGGACATGAATTTGGGTAAACTCTGGGAGTTGGTGATGGACACGGAGGCCTGGCGTGCTGCGATTCATGGGGTCATGAAGAGTTGGACTCAGCTGAGAGACTGAACTGAACTAAACTGAATGGCAGAAAGTGAAGAAGAACTAAAAAGCCTCTTGATGAAAATGAAAGAGGAGAATAAAAAGTAGGCTTAAAACTCAACATTCAGAAAACTAAGATCATGGCCTCTGTTCCCATCACTTCATGGCAAATAGATGGGAAAACAATGGAAACAGTGAAAGACTTTATTTTCTTGGGCTCCAAAATCACTGCAGATGGTGACTACAGCCATGAAATTACAAGACGCTTGCTCCTTGGAAGAAAAGCTATGACCAACCTAGACAGCATATTAAAAAGCAGAGACATTATTTGCCAACAAAGGTCTGTCTAGTCAAAGCTATGGTTTTTCCAGTAGTCATGTATGGATGTGAGAGTTGGACCATAAAGAAAGCTGAGCACCAAAGAATTGATTCTTTTGAACTGTGTTGTTGGAGAAGACTCTTGTGAGTTCCTTGGACTGCAAGGAGATCCGACTAGTTCACCCTAAAGGAAATCCGTCCTTGGTGTTCATTGGAAGGACTGATGTTGAAGCTGAAACTCCAATACTTTGGCCACCTAATGTGGACATCTGACTCATTGGAAAAGATCCTGATGCTGGGAAAGATTGAAGGTGGGAGGAGAAGGGGATGACGGGGGATGAGATGGTTGAATGGCATCACCAAAGTGATGGACATGAGTTTGAGCAAGCTCCAGGAGTTGGTGATGGACAGGGAAGCCTGGCGTGCTGCAGTCCATGGGGTTGCGGAGTCAGACATAACTGAGCAACTAAAGTGAACTGAACTGAACTGATCTTTTCTAATTTTTTATTACTGTTGGAGACTTTTAAGTGTCAAAGCCTCTACATCAGTTTCTCTTAATCTGCATTTTGTCTACCTGCTTTGTAATAACATTTGTTTCATTCACTTTTTGTGCCTAGAATTCTTTCTGATTATTCACTTACTTCTGAAATTACCCAGATACTACTTAGAAATTTGGTGCCTTTAGTCCTTCAAAGCATCTTCTCTCTCATTTCTTCCTCTGGCATTCACAGATAACCAATTTTAAATGGTCCTACTTACACGAGTGCCTTCTCTAAAAAGTACTTTTAGCCCCTGGCAAAGGTATATATACGACAATGGGTGTTGCTATATCTGAAACACATTCAGATGGGAAAATACATCCATAAGATAGGAAAAGCTATAAGAACGTGAGCTGATATAAGAATGAAGTCCAACCTGAGAGAAATTGGGCACAATTGAAAGAATCCACAGTTCTGAGCTTCCAGGAACTCACTGAGGTGTGCAGGACTCAATCTCAGTGTACTGATGGGAAACAGGGTGACTCTACTGAGTAGAAAGACACACCACACCCTCAGAGATGGTGCTTGGTCATGGGGTGCATTACACATCATGGCAGATGTGGAGAAAGAGACAGGGAGTAGTATGTAAGTTGAAAGATCATGTTTTGCCTGTTCTCTGAGCAATCAGTGGAGTAGGTGTCTGAATTTTCCTAACAGAGAAGAAAAATCTCACCTTGCTACTCATTTAACTCTCCCTGCTTCACTATTCCCTATAGTGAATTGTTTTTCCAGAATCCACCATTAAACTGTTAAGCACAACCACTACAACTATCAAGCTAACATTTTCTGCACCATAAGCTTCATGTGAAAATCTTTGACCTACAAGTATTTGGCATTTATCTAAGTGAACAATGTAAATAATCTCTCAGACTCACCAGAAAAAATGATGTGGAGAGTTATGATGAAAATACTGCATCAAAGGGAGTTTTCAGAAGAAAAGAGAAAATTTCAGATACCTCTTCATGCGGTGAGTGCCAAATAATAATGGTCTGATTTAAATAAATCTAGTCATCGGATAATCAGGTGGAATATCCACATCCTATACAAAAGGAATTTATGAAAAGTACTTCCTCAATTATTTCCTATCACATGTGCCAGTGTTCACCTGGCATATAAACCTTGTCTCATTTATGGCGGTGGGTACTACGATATGCCTTTCACATCTCTCATTCTGTCATTGCCATAGTAACTAAAGTACTTTAATGACAGCAAGCACAGGAAGACTAAAATAAAGTATTGAAAGTATAAGGGATAAAGTATTAGGTTGAATGAATCGCAGGCTAAAAATATGCTTATGTGAAGAGCTATTGATTTTATTAATACAGATCTGAAGTGCCAAATTCATTTTTTAGCTGCCTATCAATACTACCAATGTTGAATTAAGATGCCACTTATGTTTTTTCTTGAGAATCCACCTCTGCAAATTAAAAACTGTCTTTATTTATTTTTTCAAATGAAGCAGTGACAGACAAGGACTACATCCTTCACTTGGTAACCACTTATTTTCCACACAAGCTTAAAATGAAATCAAACGTAACTCTAACATGGTTGTACAATCAGATTTATCTGTCTAGTGGGGCTAGAGTTTGGGGGCATTTTTGAATTGAGGAAATGGAAGTAAAAATAGTTTCAGCAAGGTAATAGCATAAGATGCATCAAAGGAGTCAAAAATGAGCAGCCTGAATGGGAATAATGTAAGGAAGAATATAAAAGGAGGAGAGGATTGTGGAAAAGGAGAATGTGATGGAGAGAAGGCCCCAGGGACTTTTTATCATGTTCACCTCAACCAGCTCAGATGTTGCCTACTGACAACCTGGACATGGCAGTGACTTTACAAGAAGCTCCCAGGAGGCTCAGAAAGTGGCAAGGCAGCCTACAGGTTCCCTGCATGTCATGCATACAGTCCCTTGATTAAATCAGGTAGCTCTACAAGTTTTGTTAACATCAAACCCTGTACTTAAAGGACTGCAAGACATGAGACTTGACAGAGTGGTTCCATTTCCACTTTCTCATTCCTGAGTTGATTATGGAAAAAGTCTTAGTTTTGAAATGATAAAGAAGGAAACAAGGAATAGTCAACCTTATGCATCATTCCTCCTGCCATCATTACCAAAATCTCTAGCTATGTAATGCAAGCAACTATTATGTATTGAACATTAAGTTATGCTGGGAACAAGACCAAGTCTTCCTAAGCACTGAGTTATTTTCAGAATGACCATGAGATGGAAGTATACTTTTTATTTTCAAATGAAGAACCCACACAGACCCAGGTCTGTGTGGGTTCTTATCACTGTGCCCAACGCAAATCCATGTCCTAGATTTTCAGTTTCCCATGGCCTAGAGTAACATGAGACAGTAGAGAGTGCTAATGGATAGAAAATCCACTGCCTGCCAAGCCTTGAACATAATATTGACTACCTCTGAGATTATTTTCATCTAGAAATGGGAGGCATTATAATATCTGCCTAGTTGAGTACACTGCAACAAGGCTTACATGAAATATTGTTTGTAAAAGCCCTGGCCCCACCGAGCCTCAGCAATGTGGGGGGCTCAGCAAAGGCTCCTTTCCTCTGAGTTTTATAGAGACAGTCTCCCCTCTGTCTCCTGGTCATGGAACCCTGCTGCAGATTCAAATAACATATGCTGAAAATTCCTCCTCTGGCCCCAGTTGACTCTCATCTGACACTTTCCCAAATCCACACCACTCTCATGGCAATTAGTCTGGATGTGCCCACTATAGGTAGTATTGACTTTGACCATTTGGTTAAGGTGGTGGCTTGTTGATCCCCCAATGTTAATAGTACATTCTCCCACTCAGAATTTGTAAAAATCTGAAGGGATAATACTTTGTCACCATTAGATACATTGCTGTCCCCAAATCTTTCACATAACAATTTCAGCATGTGTTGATAATTCTTACCAGCACTAGTCATTACATTTGGATTTGCAAAATGATGATTTTCACATTCTGTTATTCTTTCTGCATTTATTAGGTAACCTTCTTTTATAAAGAAGAGCTTTCCCCTTTTTTTTCTTCTCTCTCTTTTTCTTTTTTTGTAATATGATTTCTGAATTAATGAACTTGTATTTAATATATTTTTAGTTGTTATGGCTGTCCTATTATCTAAATAGATAAACTATATCTATATCTGTGTCTGTCTATGCAATAGAATATTGTGCAGCCTAAGAAAGAGGAAATTCTGACACATGCTACAACATGGATGTAGCTTGAGGACATTATGCCAAGTGATGTAAGCCAATCACAAAAGCACAAATACTGTATGATTATACTTATATGAAGCACCTCAAGAGTCACATTTATAGAGGCATAAGGTAGAATGCTGGATGGCTGCAGGAGCTGGGGGCAGTGAGAAATGGGGAGTTTTCATTTCATGGGCACAGAGCTTTAGTTTGGGAAGATGAAGAGTTCTGGAAATGGATGCCAGTGGAATTGCACAACAATGCAAATATACTCAATGTCATTGAATTACACTTTAAGATAGTTAGCATAGTTTTATATTATATGTGTTTTACCATAATTTTTTGAAAATAAGAAAAAATAAAATTTATCAAAAATATAGTATCATGGAACAATCATTTATTGTGCTCACTAACTGTGTGGGTCAGGAATTTGAACAGAGCAGTGCATCTGAACACAGGAATGGGTCGGCTCATTTGAAGGTCTGGGTCATCATTCACATGTCTGATCCTGGCTCTTAACTGGGGGCCTTAGCTCCTCTCAGCAAGATCCTCTTCACGTGATTTCTCTGCATGGCAGGTTGTGGTTTCCTCACAGGATGATATTGAGGCAGGAGATAGATGAGCCCCTAGGTTGAGCTGCTGGAGTTTGTCAAGCTAGAGTAGACTGGTGTTTTATTTTCGCTAGGCAGAGTTAACAGCAAGATCCGAGCCCTGCTGGAGTGAAGAGATAAAACAGCCACATCTATTACGCCTGAGGTCAAGGAGACTTCCCCAAATGCAGATGTGCAGGAAGGCTCTTCAGGGGTCAAAAAGGGAGGGGGCATTATCTCGTAATATCTGTGGTCATACTCCCTTTAGCCTCTGCACTGGGATCCATCTTGGCAAGAAGATGAACACACAGATTGGGAGGGTCCTCAGGTAGGTCACATGTGAGAAAAGAAGTGAGAGAATTGGCAAGAGGAGAGCAAAGACCCAGAAGAAGGGCCCCATGGAAGTGAATTAAATCACCTCTCTGGTGCATTCCTTGTTCAGAGAGGTCCAGGGTACTCTCCAGGTGTGTATTTCTGCCTTCCTTCTGTCTTAAATAAATAAACTCTTTCTCGGTGTTGTGCTGTGTCTCTAATAATAAACTTGGTCTGTTTTTGCAGTTTTTGCCTCCTTGGAACATTCTTGTTACAACAGGGGCAAGGGCCAGGACAACTTTGTTTCTTGCCATTAGCCCCTGGTAGTCTAGCATCTAGGACTCCTGGTTTTCATCCAGGCTACACAGGTTCAGTTCTTGGACAGGAAAATAAGATACTGCTTCAAGCAACTGCTTCTTGCTGTCCCACTTGACAGCATCAAGCATAAGCATTAGGAGAGAAAGAGAAAAGCAGGCAGACACTTTATATAACCTAGCCTCAGAAACCACGTAGTCTGCTATGTTTGCATTCTCTGTAGGTTAGAGTAGTCACAATCCCGGATCTGCATTCAGAGAAGAATCACAGACCCTTCTTCTCAGTAGGACTTTAAGCCACATTGTAATAAGAGTCTAGAGCATATATAAGCACTCACAGACACACACACGCATGCACACACATAGCTGAAATGAAAAATATTATTTGCTAGCCATAAGATGTGACTGTCAATTACATTAATTATTCTCTTTGTTGCTCAAAGTGTCCCAAACTCTGCAGTGTGAGTCCTTTCAAACCTGTGCCCATATTATTCTGATAACACTGTGGGAGTCTTTGTGTTCCACCTTGATTTCCAGCTCAACACAATATCTCAGACTGGTTTTATTCTTTTTCTGGCCCAACCATGACTCAGCATTTCTCAAAAGAGGACTAGTTATTTTATGTGGAAAATCTAGGTACTGTGCATTTTTATTGCTACTGAGGTATCGTTGCTTCTGCCCTTTCAATGGACAGAACTAGGAACATTTTTTTTAAAACATGAATTCATACTGGTATTTCCAATTAAAATTTAGCATCACAAAGTTTTTCCTTTTCTTCTTTGTTTTATTTTAAATGTTAGATTAAAATGTTGATTAAAATTTAAATTATAGCACCAATATTATTAATAATAAAACTACCAACTGATCTTTAAAATTTATTTTTAGCTTCCATTGTCTTTAAATACAGCCTGACAAGTACATTTAATCAGAGGAGTTTATTAAGGATTACTTAACACAATATTTTCCCTACAACTTTATGTTATCTATCAATTTGATATAAATTTAGATTTATTTGTTACTGTTAGTGCTCAATATTAGGGTTTTTATTTTTTGTCTCTGATTTAAGTTATTGGAGACTTTACACATATATATGGATAAGTACATGTATATAAATACACACACACATAGCTCAAAACTTAAAATTGTCTAAAAGATTTCTCAGAGATGTCTTCCTCCCGACTCTATCGCCTTTACTCCTTTGTCTGCCACACCCTATAGACATGTTCTTTGGTTTCTCCCTGTTTTTTTTTCTTATGAAATAATAAGCCTACACACTTCACCTTTTTACACTTTGATTTGACTTGGAAGATTGCACTGAGATGGCAGCATCACAAATGGAGGGTACTGGTCACAAGTCACACTATGTGCAGGAAAGCTACATGGCTCAAAATAGCCTGGCGTTAAGACTCCCCTTCAGGTCCTCCCCACCATTCTATAAAGAACTTTCTCCCTCAGAGAAAGGAATGGACACTAAGATTGATTGCATTCAGCTCCCAGCCGATCCTAGTCTCTGGCCGGTCTCAAGAATTCCTTGCCCCAGTTGTTGAAAGCTAACTAGTCAAAAATAATCATGAGGAAAAACACCCCCCTCAAAAGGATGTATCCCCTTATATATATGTTTTCTATATACACCTACTCTCTTCTTGACTTAGCGCAGCAGCCCACTAATCTGACTGCTGCCCCTTCTGGCCTCATTAAAGGTGATCTGTTCCTGTAAAATGCCAGTCTCACTCTTTCTCCGAACCTCGCCTTATCTAACTCCCTTACCCTACACTATGGAGAAGCCCTTCGGCAGCACCGGGCTTTGCATGAGCTTCACATTCAAGTTGCGTTGTGCTCTAATGGGAGATCTCAGAGTTTGTTACTGCATTGTAACTCATCTTATTCTGACACCTTTTCAATTCCCACCACCACAGAGGTTACATTATACAGGAGCATCCATTACACAGCACTTAGCACACCCTGTGCTCCAACCCATTCACTCACATCATGAAGTCCCTCACGGTTTCTTTTCTAGACTATTGAAGTAGGTTTCTAGTAAATCTTTTCTTTTAACTTAATTTTTATTTTATATTGGAGTGTAGTTGATCTAACAAGACTTGATTCCTATTCTTCTACATATTGACATAATCTAAACACTACCTCTATTTCCTCAAACATAAGGACAATGAGAATGTTTCTTTTTTTCTGAAGCCATTTGCTTGGTATTACTGCAATAAAAAGGGCAAATCTGACTCCACATTAGATCTGATCCTTTAACTTTAACCCTTGGGCTCTATTGCTTGTGCTTAGTCACACTAGATGTGCACCTTTTGTAAAAGAATGTTGCTGATAGCCTGAAATATACAGGGCAGCCTATTCTTAATGATCAGAGCTTTAAGAATCATTTAGAGACAAAATGTTGCAAAACATAGTATAACACTGGTCTTGTTGGAGGTTTAAAAGAACATCATGACCTGACCTACCTGGACAGCTGCAAAAACAAATTCCCCTAACAAGAAGCTTGCAACTAACTACCACACCCCTCCCTCATCTGGTCTTTAAGAGTGCTTTGCTGAAACCCTTCAGAGCTTTTGAGACATGAGCCACCTGTTTCCTTGCATGGCAGTGCAATGAGCTTTTCTACTCCAAATGCCAGCATTTCAGTTTGTTTGGTCTTATTATGCATCAGGCACATGAACATGCATTCAGTAACATTATTCCTCTCTACCATCTACCTCTCCAAATTCTTGCATCCACCCATCCTCTTGCCTCTCACATTCACTCATTGAACAGGTTATCTCTTGGTCCACCATCTTCTTTTCCATCCACAGTGATGGAACCATCATCTTGGACACCTTCACTAGTTTCATGGATGAGCCCCCAAACCTAGCTTCTTTCTTCCTTGAATTCCATATCCTAATGACTTTTAGTTCTCCTCCATTATCCATTTCCTTATAAGGAAGAACTATAAATCACAATTTAAATTTTGAATTATCATACAATTAAGCCAAGTATTTACTGGTGTCTTATATAATCAGTGAGATGTATACTGTTTAAACTCTCAGTGTATGTCATAAATTCCTTATGTGGATTTGAACAAATGACAGGCTGAAAATGTTTCAGTTGTTCTTTATAATTATCTGATAGCATCTAAAAAGCGCTGACCTTGAAAATATGATTTGCTGATTTATTCAGAGCAACTACTTAAGAGTATTGACTGAGGTTGGATGTATGCAAGCTTGGAGACTGCTGCTTCCACAGTGCTAAATTACTCTGCAGCAAATAAGGATAAAATTTGCAAAGGAAGAGGGGCAATCTGGAAAGGAAGAAGTGGGGGGCTTATGGGTTGAGCACTGAAGCAGGAAAGAAAGGCTGAGTGGACACAGCCACTAGGCCACAAAAAATAAAGAATCTTGGAGAGGAAGGACATTACCTAAGGTGTCCTACTGTAAAAGGTAGAGCTACCCTGCAGAGTGACCCTGCAATCTCACTCCCAGGCATACGTCTGGAGAAAAGCATGATGTGAAAGGATAAATGAGCCTCAATGCTCATTGAAGCACTGTTTACAATAACCAAGACATGGAAGTAATCTAAATGTCCATAGACAGAGGAATAGATAAAGAAGATGTAGTACATTTATACAACAGGATATTGCTTAGCCCTTAAAAAGAATGAAATAATGCCATTGGGGTTGTCATACTGAGTGAAGTAAGTCAGACAGAGAATAAATATCATATGATATCCCTTATATGTGGAATCTAAAAAGAAATGATACAGATGTGTATATTTACAAAGAGAGAGAGACTCAGAGACTTCTAGATTGAACTTATGGTTTCCAGGGGGAAGGATGGAGAAAAAGGGTTGTTAGACAGTTTGGGATAGCATGTACACACTGCTATATTTAAATGGATAAGCAACAAGGACCCACTATATAGCACATGGAACTCTGCTCGGTGTTAGGTGGCAGCCTGGATGAGAGGGGAATTTGGGGGAGACTACATACAGGCATAGTACAGCTGAGTCCCTTGGCAGTTCACCTGAAACTATCACAACACTGTTCGTTAATTGGCTATACCCCAATACAAAAGGATCTCCTTAAGAAAATTGGAGATACCAGGGGAGCATTTCATGCAAAAATAGGCACAATAAAGGACAAAAATGGCAAAGATCTAAGACAAGTAGAAGAGATCAAGAAGAGGTGGCAGGAATACACAGAAGAATTATACAAAAAAGCTCTTAATGACCCAGATAAACAAGATGGTGTGGTCAATCATTTAGAGCCAGACATACTAGAGTATGAAGTCAAATGGGCCTTAGGAAGCATCACTACGAACAAAGCTAGTGGAGGTGATGGAATTCCAGCTGAAATATTTCAAATCTTAAAAATGATGCTGTTAAAGTGCTTCACTAGTTAAGCCAGCAAATTTGGAAAACTCAGCAGTGGCCACAGGACTGGAAAAGACCAGTTTTCATTCCAATCCCAAAGAAAGTCAGTGCCAAAGCATGTTCAGATTACTGTACAGTTGCACTCATTTCACATGCTAGCAAGATAATGTTCAAATCCTTCAAGCTAGGCTTTAATAATATGTGACCTAAGAACTTCCAGACGTACAAGTTGAATTTAGGAAAGGCAGAGGAACCCGAGATCAAATTGCCAGCATTCACTGGATCATGGCTACTGGATCATAGAGAAAGCAAGGCAATTCTAAAAAACATCAATTTCTGTTTCATTGACTATGCTCAAACCTTTGACTATATGGATCACAACAAACTATCGAATATTCCTAAAGAAATAGGAACACCAGACTACTTTACCTGCCTCATGAGAAACCTGTATGTAGAACAAGAAGCAACATTAGGACTGGTCATGAAACAATGGGTTGGTTCAAAATTGGGAAAGGAGAATGTCAAGGTCGTATATTGTCACGCTGCTTGCTTACCTTATAGACAGAGTATATTATATGATATGCTGGAGTGGATGGCTCACAAGCTGGAGTCAAGATTGCTGGGGGTAATATCAGCAAAACCACAGATATGCAGATGATATAGCTTGGGGACAGCTGACCTCTGGGTTATAAGTCTAGTAGAGCTTACAATATCTATTAATAGAGAAAAAAGAACTGTTACAGATTTTTGCAAGCTATAGAGTATAGTTCCCCGTGCTGTGAGAAGATAAGGCTGGTTATCTATTTTATAGATAGCTGTTGTTGTTCATGTTGCTGCTTAGTCATGTCTGACTCTTTGCAATCCCATGGACTGCAGCACGCTAGGCATCCCTGTCCTTCACCATCTCCCAGAGCTCGCTCAAACTCTTTTCCATTGAGTCAGTGATACCATCCATCCTTTTCATACTCTGTCATCCTTTTCTCCTCCTGCCTTTAGTCTTTCCCAGCATCAGGATCTTTTCCAATGAGTCACTTCTCCACATCAGGTGGTCAAAATATTGGTTATTCAGCTTCAGTATCAGTCCTTCCAGTGAATACTCAAGATTTATTTCCTTTAGGACAGACTTGTTGGATCTCCTTACCATCCAAGGGACTCTCAAGTCTTCTCCAATGCCACAGTTCAAAAGCATCAATTCTTCAGTGCTCAGCTTTCTTTATTTCCCAACTCTCACATCCATACATGACTACTGGAAGAACCATGTCTTTGGCTAGATGGACATTTGTTGGCAAAGTAATGTCTCTGCTTTTTAATATGATGTCTAGATTGGTCATAGCTTTTCTTCCAAGGAGCAAGTGTCTTTTAATTTCATGGCTGCAGTCACCATCTCCAGTGATTTTGGAGCCCAAGAAAATAAAGTCCCTCACTGTTTCCTTTGTTTACCCATCTCTCTCTCAAGATGTTACAGGACTGGATGCCATGTTCTTCATTTTTTGAATGTTGAGTTTTAATATTTTCACTCTCGTCTTTCACTTTCAACAAGAGGATCTTTAGTTCTTCTTTGTTTTCTGCCATAAGGATGGTGTCATCTACATATCTGAGGTTATTGATATTTCTCCCAGAAATCTTGATTCCAACTTGTGCTTCATCTAGCCTGGCATTTCACATGATGTACTCTGCATATAAGTTAAATAAGCAGGGTGACAATATACAACCTTTACATACTTCTTTCCCAATTTGGAACCAGTCTGTTGTTCCACGTCCAGTTCTGACTGTTGCTTCTTGACCTGCATATAGATTTCTCTGGAGGCAGGTAAGGTGGTCTGGTATTTCCATCTCTTGAAGAATCTTCCACAGTTTATTGTGATCCACACAGTGAAATGCTTTAGTGCAGTCAATGAAGAAGAAGTAGATATTTTTTTCTGGAATTCTCTTGCTTTCTGTATGAATCAGTGGATGTTAGCAATTTGATCTCTGGTTCCTCTGCCTTCTCTAAATCCAGTTTGAACATCTGGAACTTCTTGGTTCATGCACTGTTGAAGCCTGACTTGGAGAATTTTGAGCATTACTTTGCTAGCGAGAGAAATGAATGCAATTGTGTGGTAGTTTGAACATTCTTTGTCATTGCCTTTCTTTAGGATCGGAATGAAAACTGTTTTTCCTTTTATATATAGTGGTGTGTATATTTTAAAGAATCTAAAAAAGAATATGTATGTGTGTACAACTGAATCACTTTGCTGTACACTTGAAATTAACACAACCACTATGTCAACTATACTTCAAACAAACTATTTTTTCTAGTCATTTTGTTTTACTAGAAAAGAATTCCCGAAGAGAACATGTTAATATTCATGATTCATGCATTTTCTTTTTACAGGTTGAGGAATTATAGATACTTTCCTCCTTTTTGTCTTATTTTCCTAAACTTTATTTAATAAGCATGAGTTTTAATAAAACTAGTTTATTTTAAAAAGCTGTTAATTAATTAAGGAAGCCTGAAAGAATACCAAATCATTAGACTGCCATAGGCGTCACAACTGTCTAGGTGGCCCAGATACTTAACTTATGGAGACACCACTTGAATCTCTTTGGTAGAGAACAACTTCCAAATACAGTAGACATCTTTTACTTCTCACTTGTATTAGCTTTTGATGACATATGGTACTTTAGCTCACACCTTCCATTTGAAATATTCTTTTCCCCTGGCTTCCTTAAATTTTCCTTATCTGTCCAAGTTCCATGCAAGAAAGCAGAAACTCTAAGTATTTCTGAAGAAAAAGGATTTTACTCCAGGGTATTCGCTGTTTACCCCAATTCACTGGATAAACCGGAAGTCAAGGATCTTCCAGCCGGAAGGAGAGTTGAAGGAATGTCGCCGAAACATTGACATAGAGGCCAGGGAGGGGCAGCTGCCAAAGCTGTGTCCCCAAACCTGTGCCCTCCCTGCCCACCTCTCGGCACCCACAGGGCCGAGGACCACGGGCTGGGCTGCTGAGTCCAGCCCCCAGCCGAGTAGCTCCCCCCAACACGCAGGGCCTCGTTGCTTGCTGGCCAGCAGTGCCGGGAGGAAGAAGGTGACCTCTGCCTCTCTGTAATCATCCAAATGCTGCGTCGGCGCTTCTAACTGGCAGACCAATTGTCACCTGAAACCGTAGTGACCAGTGCATCTGGGAAATGCTTTGTTTTTTCTTTTACCCTGTCAACGTCTCACCCTAGAGGGAGGGTAAAATGGAAGTAGAAGGTGTCAGTGCACTGCATCGGCTGAAATCCTGTTCGTATGTTTCCTTCTAGTTCCTCCAGCTTTGGTTCCTCACAGGCACCCCCTGGGTCTGCATCCCTTGAACCAGATACTTTTGGGAGGATCTTATTCCCTTTTTGTTTTCAACTTCCGTCTGTTTGCTAATGGATCTCAGACCAGCATTTCCAGCCCAGTCTCTTCCCTGAATGTGTCACTTTGAATACCCATGAGGATGTCTCACAAACTGCCTCAACTCAACATGTCAAGAACCAAACAGATCACATGCCCTCATCAACACACTTGCTTACTTTCATGTCTCAATTCCCCCACTTCATCCACCTCTTGGCTGACATGCCTTGGTGTCATCTTAACTGTCCCTGAGATGGCAAATCTGAGCAGGTGGTTCTTTTGTATTCTCCCAGGTGTCCCTATCATCTGTGATCTTAACCCTCTTCCCCCCCCCAAAAAAAAAAAACAAACAAAACAAAACTCACAGAGAGCAGCAACAGTCTAATATTTGGCCTACAAGAAACATTTCATCAAACGAGTCTGTTGGTGACTCCAAGTTCTTCTCCAAAGGAACCTCCACTACTAGGCATTCCCACATCCACTCAGTGGGATTTTGTCTTCCTGACTTTTAATTCCTCCACACTTTGCTCTGCCTCCCCTGGAAGATCACTATGCTCTATCTTCTTACCTTCCTTTGGACTGAAAGACAGTTGTGTGGGCAAGTGATGTCTGAAACATCCCTATTTTCATGGAGTAAATGGACTTAAAACACTCTAAAAGGCAAGAAAACTACAGAGAATCAAAGAACAAGAGATATGTTGATAAATACACAAAATTCCTACAGCTTCCTTAAATTACACTAATCCACGGAATGTCACAGGAGACAAACCCTCCATAGAGCTATCAGCAAGGTTGACTGCCATTTCCTCCTTACAGGCTTCAAACCAAGGAAGAATATGATTGTCTTCATTTCACGGGTAAAGAAAAATGGACCTTTGGGGGCTAGGTGACTTGTTCAAAATGAGCAGTCAGTAAACTGAAGATTCTGGATTCTAACACAGGTTTGTCTCATTCCTTAGCATTCTGTTTCACTTTAAGAACAGACCTGCAATTAGTACAGAATTAAAAGGATGAGGAAATTCCTTGGGGGAGTTCCTCTAATGAGTAGGTAAGAATGATTTGTAATTAGCATATCAAAGGTCTTTAAGTAAATTAGTGTGCTTTAAGTAAATTCCCTGTGCTGAGAGGTCTTTAAAAATGAGTTGGGTTAGATTGGTCTCCACATTCAGCCTTCCCTTGAGGAACTTCCAAGCATCCTGTAATTCCACACCTCGATTCCTGAGTCATCACTCTACTACTGTGAAAATGAAGATTAATTAGATTTAACTGTGTGTATTTCATCAAACCAGAAGAATAAAAAGCAGTAAGCACCACCATTTTTTTATACTATCAATTGAATTAATTTGGAGTGGAGAAGCTTTGTGTCGTTAGACTTCCAGCCTCCATGAGCTCCATCAGGGTGGAGGAGACATCCCAACAGGTCTGTTCACACAGATGAGTGTCCTCATGGCACCCTGGAATGGGAGGAGGTCACTGGCAAGGCAGTGGGTCTCCTATATTGGAACCCATGGCAATTTTTAAATGAAAAGCATGAATGATAGAGTGCCTGATTCTTGGGGAAAATGAAAGGGATTACTTCACAAACTATTGTTTTTGTTGTTCAGTTGTTCAGTCATGTCTGACTCTTAGTGACCCCATGGACTGCAGCACACCAGGCTTCCCTGTTCTTCACTGTCTCCTGGAGTTTGCTCAAACTCATGTCTATTGAGTTGGTGATGCCATCCACCATCTCATCCTCTGTCGTCCCCTTCTCCTCCTGCCCTTAATCTTTCCCAGAATCATGGTCTTTTCCAATGAGTCAACACTTCGCATCACGTTGGCAAAGTATTAGAGTTTCAGCATCAGGCCTTCCAATGAATATCCAGGGTTTATTTCTTTCAGGGTTGACTGGTTCGATCTCCTTGCTATTCAAGGGACTCTCAAGAGTCTTTTCCAGCACCACAGTTTAAAAGCATAATTTTTCAGTACTCAACCTTTTTTATGGTTCAACTTTTACATCCATACATGACTACTGGGGAAAAAATATTTATATATTTCACATTATGTACTCTGTGTGTGTATATATATGAAATGCCAGGCCATATGAAGCACAAACTGGAATCAAGGTTGCTGGGAGAAATGTCAGTAACCTCAGATATATGAATGACACCACCCTTATGACAGAAAGTGAAGAGGAACTAAAGAGCATCTTGATGAAGGTGAAAGAGGAGAATGAAAAAGTTGACTTAAAGCTCAGCATTCAAAAAACTAAGATCATGACATCCGGTTCCATCATTTCAGGGCAAATAAATGGGGAAACGATGGAAACATTGACAGACTTTTATTTCTTGGCCTCCAAAATCACTGCAGATGGTGACTGTGTTGCAGGAAGGGGGACCTCTTCCAGGGCCCGAAAGTAGGCTCTTGCCTAACGCTCAGAAATGAATTGTCTGAGAAAACACATGTGGTGACAAAGCAAGAGATTTTATTGGGAAAGTGCGACCGAGCAGAGAGCAGCAGGGTGAGGGGACCCAGGAGAACAGCTCTGCCACGTGGCTCTCAGTCTCGGGTTTCATGGTGAGGGGATTAGGTTCCGGGTTGTCTTCAGCCAATCATTCTGACTCAGAGTCCCTCCTGGCAGTGCACGCCTTGTTCAGCCAAGATGGATGCCAGTGAGGATTCTGGGAAGTGGTCAGACATGTGGTGTTTTGTTTTGACCTTTCATGAACTCTTCCGGTTGGTGGTGGCTCATTTGTTCTGTGTTCTTTACCAGGACGTCCTGTCATAAAACAGCTCATGCAAATGGTTACTATGGTGCCTGGCCAGGGTAGGCAGTTTCAGTCAGTGTGCTTCCCCTGACAACTGCAGACGAGAAATTAAAAGACACTTGCTCCTTGGAAGAAAAGCTATGAAAAACCTAGACAGCATATTAAAAAGCAGAGACATTACTTTGCCAACAAAGGTCTGTATACTCAAAGCTATATTTTTTTTGAAATAGAGGTTGGTTTGTTTATCAAACAGTATGTAATCGAGATTTAAGCACCATGGTGGTGAGTCATGTGACCCTTTACAAGATCAAGAAGGAATGCTATCTTTTGAGGAATTGTCTTGGTGATTCTGGGAGAATTTTGTTGTTTATCATTGATCAGGGATTCTTGCTAATGATCCATGAATAATGTGGATACACAATCAATATACAGGGAGGCCAAAGGGCAGGGAGGAATTTTACATTTAAGCTTTTTCTGTGTGTCTTGGCATAAAATATGAATTTTATTACACAAGGTTTGCAATAGATGTTTTGAATTTGAGGATTGCTATGAATCACATGTTGGTGTGCCTCCCCAAATGCATATGTTGAAATCCTAATACCCAATGTGATGGTATTTAGATTATGAAGGTAGAACTCTCATGATGGGATTAATGCTCTTATAAGAAAAGACAGAAAGAAAATGTGCCTCCTCTGTCTCTCTGCCATGTGGGACACACCAGGAAGTGAGCTCTCACCTGACTGCCACACCTTGATCTTAAACTTCTCAGACTCCAAAACTGGGGAGATAAGTGTTTGTGGTTTAAGTCACTCAGTCTGTGACACTTTGTTGTAGCTGCCAAATTGACAAATACAGGGATGAAGGGCAGAAAGACAGAGAGGGAGGGGGATGTAAGAACAAGGTTTCTAAAGTCAGTTTTTTTCTGGGAAGATTTTCATTTCACTTGGAAAAGTCTATGCTGTAGACCTTGAATGGTTGACTCTGCTGGATCTCCCAACAGAACCCTTCTTTTTCTAGAACATGATCAGAGCAACTCAGGTTTCCCAGGGCCATGTCAAGGTGTAGCTCTCCACAATGAGGTCAGTCCAGCAACCACTGGAGAAATCTTGATAACAGGCTTTGCTGACCCCTAACAAGTTTCGAAGACCTCTCACACCACCCCTGGAACATTCACAGGCATCATACTGGCATCACAGCAGTAGAATCTGGGTAACAATAACATTAAGGAAAAAACCAACATCCTGGGGACAATGCCAGTGATCAGGGCACTGTAATTGCTATGATTAAAAGCAAATCAAACACTGCAGCAAAAGTAGGTCAGCCATCCACTCAGTACAATCTTGATGAGAGTAAAAAGCAACTTCTTTTTAATAGAAGGTAAACACGTTTCCATAACACTTGCGCAAAATATTGATTGGGACTCTGCATGGGTGTGTCTCAGTGTACTGCTGCATATTAAAATGTAACCTCATCAGCGCAGCCATAGCTCATACAATATCTGGAATCTGGAATCCCAGAGCATAGGGGATCTTTCATTTCAGTTCTCACTTGGTGCTGTCTTTGCTTAAGTAAAAACTCATTAATCCAAAGACAAGCTCACTCTTTTTTTGAACAGGGATAATTTCTTTTAAATCCAGAGCAGGAAAAAAAAATTACGTTTTCTCTCTAACTGTTTCATCTGTGGAAGTCAGAACTTGATAATCTTGTATTTTCTCAGATCTATTCTCCAGTAAGACTGATAGATGGTCAAGGAAACCCTGGCAGTGCACACACAGATGTATATACAACAAATCAATCTTGTAAACTGAAGCCAGGGCCACCAGTGGTATTTGGGAAAATATGATCTTATTTTAGGTCAATCTTCTGAGACTTCTCTTTCAGGTGGATGGTTTGTGCAATGGTTAGATGTGGGGTTTGTAAAGAGAGAGATGGGGTTAGAATCCCAGCTCCCATCCCTCTCTACCTAACTGAAGTTGGCCAAGTTCTTTATTCCCTGAAGTCTTGAGTTCCCTCTCTATAAAGTAAATGTAATAATAATGTGTTAAATGAGATAATACACACAGAGTCATTGGTACATTGCTGGCATCCAGTAAGTGGAAACTATTCCAGTGATTTATTCAGGTTTCCTAGAGGGTGTTACATTTCTCTACCTGTAAATTTTTCCTACTTGCACAAGCCCAGCCCAGAGTGGGTTTCAGGAAAAGGAAAAGCCATTCTGCTTGCGATAAGAAAAAGAAAAACTTCTTTTCCAGCACCATCAACACGAGATACTGAGAAATGAAAACCAGAGTCTACTCCTTGCCCTGCCAGCAAACAGCCCACACAGCACCTGCACTATGCACCTCCTGAGGCTCAGACACTACCATGTGGCCGGTCAGTCATACTCTTTTGCCTCCTTGTTTTGCGAAGATGCTTTTGCTTCAAAGTGAGTTCCTTCTGGAGGAGTAAGTTACTCGCTAATAAGTGTCAAATGCTCCCTTTTCCTTTCTATGTTTCTTCTTGCCTTTGATTTTCTGGCTCACCCCAGTAATTTACAACAAAGGGAGCCTTGGTTCCTTGGTAATTGCTGAAAGCAGGGAGGGGCTAAGGGGGAGCGCGAGGAACAGATTCTCCAAAGTCTCCTGCACCTCGACTGGTGATTGGGCACCGGGGGAGGGGAGAACAAACCTCCAGAAGCATGTTAAACGATTCCACAAGCAGATAATTTTACAGATGGGCATCTCCAGTGTGGCGCTGAACTTTCATATGTGAAGTTTTGATTGCACACTTCAAGTTTTGGGAAGTGCTAAATTTAGAGGTTCCTGAAGGAGGGGTTAATTCCAGTCAGAGCCTTCAGTGCCATCTGGCTGGACGGCCTGTGGGTGAGACCTTGGTGAGGATGAAGGGCCAGGCTCTGCTCCTCAACAGGACCATTTTTGAAACTCCTTCTTTTGACTATAAGACTTTGAATATCAAAAAGACTTTCCTTTTATAGACAACACTGTACAGTTTTCAAGTTTTACTCTAATCCTTTTCTACTAACATCAAACAGTAATTTGAAGAAAGCATTTCCTGAGTTTATGTCTATTTAGGTAATGTTTCTTATTATGGGAACCTCAGGGCCATATCTATATTTTCACCTTTTATTTCAGGATTGCCTCAGGTTAGGCTCCCCAGAAGAGGACCCTATTATATGATTCATGTGCCAATGATTTATCAAGGAATTTTTCCCACAGGAATCCTATAAGTACATGAGGGAAACAGAACAGAGAAAACGGAAGGAACAGTGCAAGTTCAGACAAAACCCAACCCTAGCCTGAACCCACTGGGAGCTCCGGAACAATGTGAGTGACACTTTGCCTCAGGTGGGGCAAGAGACTGGTCTGCCCTGCAATGAGTGACCGGCGGACCCCATGGGGAAGCATATTAAACCTAGATGGCATATTGAAAGGCAGAAACACTACTTTGCTGACAAAGGTCCATTTAGTCAAAGCTATGGTTTTTCCAATAGTTATATATGAATGTCGGAGTTGGACTATAAAGAAATCTCAGTGCTGAAGAATTGATGCTTTTGAACTGTGGTGTTGGAGAAGACTCTTGAGAGTCCCATGGACAGCAAGGAGATCCAACCAGTCCATCCTGAATATTTACTGGAAGGACTGATTCTGAAGCTGAAGCACCAATACTTTGGCCACCTGATGAGACAAGCCAATTCACTGGAAAAAAACCTGATGATGGGAAAGATTGAAGGCAGCAGGAGAAGGGGACAACAGAGGATGAGATGGTTGGATGGCATCACCAACTTGATGGACACTAGTTTGAGCAAGCTCCAGGAGTTGGTGATGGCAGGGAAGCCTGGTGTGCTGCAGTCCATGGGGTAGCAAAGAGTCAGACAAAACTGAGCAACTGAACTGAACTGATGGGGGAAGTAAATTCCAAACATTTCCAGTCTCTGTCCTTAAGGGTGAAGAGCCCCCAGAAACCCTTTGGCTTTGTGTGGGAAGCTGCAGGTACCAACTCTAGAAGCAAACAGGGATGGAGAGGAAGGGTGCCCTTGAACTTGAGCTTCCAGATGACTGACTGCAATTACAAGACAAAGATTCCATAGGACTTACATATACTGAAAAAACTGCTATTGATCTAAGAGTCAACTCTAACTGCCTCCTTTTTTATACCTGGCAACCCTAAGGGAAACTTGAGGGAGACAACAACATGTGCTTATGTTACCCAAAACCTGGGTTTGACTCTTGGTGAGTGTGTTGAGCCAATACATACAACCAAACCAAAGATGAGGAAAAAGACTTATTCTTTCCTCAAGTAAGAATACTGGGGATCTTTCCCAAAATAGGATCTCCCCAACAGCAAAACTGGGAATGTTTAAGCTAAGGATACATGAGCATTCATGAAGGGGCTTGAATGGATAATTAGCATAGAACTAGGCAGAGGTCAACTGCATCCAAGATTTAAATAATTGAAGTTGGTTGGGGGTGGGGTCAACATCATCATTCTGTCTTCTGCCTGGATGGGGGCCTCATTTCCTACAGAACTCAATGATACGTTATTATGTGTATCTCTTGAGGAGGAATTAGGACTCTGCTTTTTCCACACACTATTGTTTGACTGCCTTTTCTCTGTTCCTGCATCTCTTTGTTCACTTGAGATCACTAATTACTGAGATGTGTTCTAGAGCAAGCATTGCAGCCAGGCTTAGATCACACAATGGCTTAGGTCGAAATGGTTTCTCTTATGTCAAGAAAGCCATGCCATGTTTTCTTTTTCTGGGGGCCTTCTAAGAATCTGCTTAACCTGCACACCGGACTCCCAGGACCATGCTGTTTTCAGAGGGATTTGCCGATCCTTCACACCCTTCTGTACCACAGTCTTCATAAAATGTGATCCCTCGCTCACTCAAAAATGTGTGATGGAAAGACACTGAACACTTCTTAAAGTGGCCTGTTTTTTAGGACCAAGTTTCCTGACTAGAAAACTTCCTTGCCATTTTCCATACTTCTCACAAAGAAAGCAAGTCTAATTCACTGTCCCCAGTATAGCCTCCTTGGATATTTGTGACTGTTATATTTTGTTCTACTTCAGGCTAGAAACCCTGAACACCATCTAACATTGTTACATTACTTTGCCTCTAGAAGATTCCAGGCAGCATCCTAGGAGTGAGCAGTTCCTAGATCCAGGAAAACAGGAACCTTCTTTACCTTGCTTACTGATGTGTTCCACCTTAAGGAGTGAGGAGGTGCTAAGCAAACATTTTCTGGGGGTCAAAAGTGGAGCTCCCCTTCATGCATGCTCCTCTCAGCAGTCATTGTTCTTACATAAAATTTGTACTGAATTACATTGAAATGAGTAATTAAGGAAGAGGATGCATTATTACTTTCCATCGAGTTGAGTGTTGTTTTGTTATAAAAGTTTCCCCTGCTTTCCTCTCTTTGCCCCTGGTATCTTTCTCTTTTGGATTCTCATAACAGAACCACCAAAATATCCCTGAGATCTTTCACTTAAAAATAAGCTTGCATATTTTACTGAGGAGTAGCATTTATAGATAAAAATGCACAAACTCTAACGTATAACTCAATAAATTATTGCAGAATGACACAACTTTATAAATACATAACAAGAAAATAAATGAAGCATTAAAACACCATGGAAGACTTATAACTGTCAGTAACATTTTAAACATCATAGATTAATATTGTTTGTTTTGAGACTTTATATAAATGGAATAATGCAGAAGTATCTGGTTTCATTGCTTGACATAGTATTTTTGAAATTATCTCCTCTGATATATTTTGTTACAGCAAACCATTAATGTTCTTGCTGTATAACTATACATATTACATTGTATGACTATAGTACAATTTATATTTGCATTTTATTGTTGGTAAATATCTACTTCATTGTAGTGTTTGGCTATTACAATTGACTTTACTATTAAATGAACTTGCTTTGTTCATTGCTTGTACTTCAGATTTCACATGTGAGTAAAGTCATATATCATTGATCCTTCTGCATCTGACTTGGCATGCTGTAGAATAAACAGAAGTAGAAATGGGGTGGAGAGGGAGGTGGGAAAGGGGACCGGGATGGGGAATACATGTAAATCCATGGCTAATTCATTTCAATGTATGACAAAAACTACTGTAATGATGTAAAGTAATTAGCCTCCAACTAATAAAAATAAATGAAAAAAAAAAAAGAAATGGAATGTTGTACACATGAAACTTGATGAGGTTATAAACCAATGCTACCTCAACAAAAAGTTAAAAAAAATGAAAAGAACAAGTTGCCCATTTCTAAATGGTACTCCTTCCAAATTTACATCTTATGGACATTGTACCAGAATCAAATAGGAAGACAGCTGTTCCTTCTAATTGTTTTGTTGGGAGACACTGAACCCAGTCAAGGTATAGCAAAGTAACTACAGATAACCCAGGTAGGAAAGGAAAAATATCATCCAAACAGTCTGACTTTTTAATTTAACCTTTCATTTTGAAATAATAGATTCATAAGAAGTTTCAAAAATAGCACAGAGAGGCTCTGTATATCCTTCACCCTGCTTGTTACATTTTACGTAACAGTAGAATATAAAAATGGAAGTCGGAGGAAGACAGGAGCGCGTCATCACTGCTGGGCAAGGGAGCGGGTCAGGCTTTCCACTAGGAAGCTAGCCCAGTGAAGGGTGGGTTTAGCTGAAGTTTTGTCTAACCGTCTCAGTCCTGCTTGGCTGAGCCTTTCCTGGCCCTTGGATTCAAGAGAGCGAGCTTCCCTTGGGCCTCCTATGATGCATGCTTTCTGGCCCCTGTCTGGGCTCCTGGAGCCTCCTCCAGAATCCAGTCCAGGATGTATGAGGCCTGTGAGGCATGAAGAAAAGCAAAGGATCTCTGCAATGTTCACATAAACAATCCTCAGGCCCCTGGAAGGTTGCCCTTTTCTCTTCTCATTTCCAAGGCTTCTGTTTACTGTAAGTATAATGTCCAGGGATGGGGTCTTAGAAGGGATCCATAGGAAGAAGTGTGTCTACCTCTGAGAACAGAATTGTCTTGTCTTGAAACCAGAGTTCTCTCACACTGGCTTTTTCTGCACTTTGATGCTTCATTTCTCCAGGAGATAAATCTTTTCTTTCTTTTTTATATATGCATTGCATAGAACTGAGTATAATGTCAAATAAAGACACTTAAAAACAGCATTTGTAAAACAAGGCAGTGGCTGTTGAAACAAATAAAAACCTTGTGATTTTAAATAAAGAAAAAAGGTGATGAGGCCACTGGTGAAACACAGGGTCCACAGCATTCATCCTGACACTCCACCCACCTCCAGGTCCTCAGACATGTATATTCATTCTGAATATAACAAATATGAAGGGCATTCCTTTCAGTGGAACAAGGAGCATAAGCACAGAAAGCCTTAATGAAACGATAAGGTGCTAGCCAGGCTTACTTATGTTGTCATGGTGACAGTGGAAGGAAGGGAGAGTGCTTATGAATGCCTTGAATCTTTTACACAGTGAGCCCACGGGGCAGGTTTCTCATTCTGCTGCTTTCTGCCACCTTGAATCCCTGAACAGATAGCCACAAGAGGCAAGAACAGGACAACTGTCTCACATAAACCTATCTTAGGAAATTTCTACCAAGTAATAGTGGTTCCTACAAGTTCCTTTGAAATAATTATACCCTTCAATTTATAGAGCAATTAAAAAATAAATGACCCTTCCATATAATGATTTATTCAGATGATGATTAATGAATGCCCAAGCCATTAGTAGGGCTGGTGGGTGGGAAACAGGATTATTTACAAGGTGCCAGAAAGTCCCTGTAGAGAATGCTGGCTGACTGCAAAAGACACTATATCTTCATGATGGAGAATCTGTAAATCACCACCTGGGACAGGCAGGTGTTCTTTGCTTCCTGATGAGATGAAATGGAAAGCACACAGTACCACCTATAGAGCAACCTTGCCAAAAGTTTATCCTGAATCTAAAAAAAAAAAAAAAAATCATCTATATCCAACTTTCAGTCACAGAAAATATGAGGAATAGAAAGATAAATTAAATTTACAACACTGAAAAATAATTTACAAACCAAGAATCTTGAACATAGTGCAAGGCAACCAGTCCAGACTTTTCAAAAATAAAGGCCATAGGAGAAAAAAGTCTGGATTATTTTAGATTAAAAGAGCCCAGAGACTCATAAAAGTTTAATGGAAGGTATAAACTTTGAATGGACACTTGCTGGGAAAAAACAATCTAAAAGACATTTTGGAGACAATGAGTAAAACTTAATATGACCTAGGAATCATATAATATTCAAAAGTTATTATTAATATCAGTCTCTCCCATAAGGAAGCTTCCACAAATCTCTATCCTCATCCATCAGAGGGCACAGAGAATGAAAACCACAGTCACAGAAAACTAACCAAACTGATCACATGGATCACAGCCTTGCCTAAATCAGTGAAACTATGAGCCATGCCAAGTAGGGTCCCTGAAGACAGATGGGTCATGGTGGAGAGTTCTGACAAAACATGCCCACTGGAGAAGGGAACGGCAAACCACTTCAGTATTCTTGCCTTGAGAACCCCATGGACAGGATGAAAAGGCAAAAAGATATAACACTGAAAGATGAACTCCCCAGGTCGGTCGGTGTCCAATATGCTACTGGAGAAGAGTGGAGAAATAGCTCCGGAAAGTATGAAGTAACGAGACAAAGCAAAACATCGCCCAGCTGTGGATGTGACTGGTGATGGAAGCAAAGTCCAATGCTGTAAAGTACAATACTGCATAGGAACCTGGAATGTTAGGTCCATGAATCAAGGTAAATTGGAAGTGGTCAAACAGGAGATGGCATGAGTGAATATCAACATTTTAGGAATTAGTGACCTAAAATGAACTGGAGTGGGTAAATTTAATTCAGATCACTATTATATCTGTGGGCAAGAATCCCTTAGAAGGAATGGAGTAGCCAAAATAGTCAACAAAAGAGTCTGAAATGAAGTACCTGGGTGCAGTCTCAAAAATGACAGACTGACCTTGTTCATTTCGAAGGCAAACTATGACAGTAATCCAAGTCTATGCCCCAACCACTAATGCCAAAGAAGCTGAAGTTGAACAGTTCTATGATGACCTACAAGACTTTCTAGAACTAATACCAAAAAAAGGGATGCCATTTTCATTGTAGAGGACTAAAATGCAAAAGTAGGAACTCAAGAGATTCCTGGAGTAACAGGCATGTTGGGCATTAGAGTACAGAATGAAGCAGGGCAAAGGCTATCAGAGCTTTGCCTAGAGAATGCACTGGTCATACAAACACTCTCATCCAACAACACAAAAGACGACTCTCCACATGGACATCACCATATGGTCATTACCAAAATCAGATTGATTATATTGTTTGTAGCTGAAGATGGAGAAGCTCTACACAGACAGCAAAAAAAAAAAAAAAAAAAAAACAACCAGGAGCTGACTGTGGCTCATATCATGAACTCATTGCCAAATTCAGACTTAAATTGAAGAAAGTAAGGAAAACCACTAGACCATTCAGTTATGACCTAAATTGAAGCTCTTATGATTATACAGTGGAAATGACAAGTAAAGTCAAGGTATTGGATTTGAGAGACAGAGTGTATGAAGAACTATGGATGGAGATTTGGGACATTGCACAGGAGGCAGTGATCAAGACCATCCACAAGAAAAAGAAATGCTAAAAGGCAAAATGATGGTCTGAGGAGGACTTACAAATAGTTGAGAAAATAAGAGAAGTGAAAGGCAAAGGAGAAAAGGAAAGATATTTCCATTTGAATGCAGGGTTCCAAACAAGAGCAAGGAGAGATAAGAAAGGCTTCTCCAGTGATCAATACAAAGAAATAGAGGAGAACAATAGAATGGGAAACACTAGATATCTCTTCAAGAAAATTAGAGATACCAAGGGACTATTTCATGCAAAGATGGGGACAATAAAGGACAGAAATGGTATGGACCTAACAGAAGCAGAAGATATTAAGAAGAGGTGGCAACAACACACAGAAGACCTATACAAAAAGATCTTCATGACCCAGATAACCTGGATGGTGTGATCACTTACCTAGAATCAGACATCCTGGAATGAGAAGTCAAGTGGGTCTTAGGAAGCATCACTACAAACAAAGCTAGTGGAGGTGAAGGAGTTCCAGTTGAGTTATTTCAAATCCTAAAAGATGATGCTGTTAAAGTTCCGCCCTCAATATGTCAGCAAATTTGGAAAACTCAGCAGTGGCCACAGGACTGGAAAAGGTCAGTTTTCATTCCAATCCCAAAGAAAGGCAACGCCAAAGAATGTTCAAACTACCACACAATTGCACTCATCTGATGTGCTAGCAAAGTAATGCTCAAAATTCTCCAAGTTCGGCTCCAACGGCATGTGAACTGAGAACTTCCAGAAGTTCAAACTGAATTTAGAAAAGGCAGGGGAACCACAGATCAGATTGCCAACATCCACTGCATCATAGAAAAAGCAAGAGACTTCCAGAAAAATATCTACTTCTGCATTGTTGACTACACCAAAGCCTTTGACTGTGTGGATCACAACAAACTGTGGAAACTTCTTAAAGAGATGGGAATACCAGACAACCTTACCTGCCTCCTGAGAAACTTGTATGCAGTTTAAGAAGCAACAGTTAGAATCAGGCATGGGACAATAGGATGTTTCCAAACTGGGAAAGGAGTACATCAAGCTTGTATATTGTCACCCTGATTTTTTAACTTCTATGCAAAGTGCATCATGTAAAATTCTTGGCTGGATGAAGCACAAGCTGGAATCAAGACTGCCATGAGAAATATCAGTAACCTCAGATATGCAGATGACACCACCGTTATGGCAGAAAGCAAAGGGGAAGAGCCTCTTGATGAAAGTGAATGAGGAGAATGAAAATGTTGGCTTAAAAATAAGCATTCAAAAAATGAAAATCATGGCATCCCATCGCATCACTTCATGGCAAAAAGCTGGGGAAACAATGGAAACAATTAGAAACTTTATTTTCTTGGGCTCCAAAATCACTACAGATTGTTACTGCAGCCATGAAATTGAAAGATGCTTGCTCCTTGAAGGAAAAGTTATGACCTATCTAAACAGCATATTAAAAAGCAGAGACATTACTTTGCTGACAAATTTCTACCTAGTCAAAGTTATGGCTTTTGCAGTAGTCAAGTACGGATATGAGAGCTGGACCATAAAGAACACTGAGCACTGAAGAATTGATGCTTTTGAACTGTGGTATTGGAGAAGACTCTTGAGAGTCCCTTGGACTGCAAGGAGATCCAACCAGTCCACCCTAAAGGAGATCAGTCCTGAATATTCATTTCAAGGACTGATGCTGAAGATGAATTTCCAATACTTTGACCACCTGATAATAAAGAACTGACTTATTGGAAAAGACCCTGATGCTAGGCAAGATTGAAGGCAGGAGGAGAAGGGGACGACAGAGTATGAGACGGTTGGATGGCATCACGGACTCAACGGACATGAGTTTGAGCAAGTTCCAGGAGTTAGTGATGTACAGGGTAGCCTGGTGTTTTGCAGTCAGTGGGGTTGCTAATATTCAGACATGACTAAGTGACTGAACTGAACTGAATTGATGATAATGGTAGTGTAGTTAAGTAAGAGAATGCCCTTATTTTTATTTTTATTTTTCCATTTATTTTTATTAGTTGGAGGCTAATTACTTTACAACATTGCAGTGGTTTTTGTCATACATTGAAATGAATTAGCCATGGATTTACATGTATTCCCCATCCTGGTCCCCCCTCCCACCTCCCTCTCCACCCCATCCCTCTGGGTCTTCCCAGTGCACCAGGCCTGAGCACTTGTCTCATGCATCCAACCTGGGCTGGTGATCTGTTTCACCCTAGATATACATGTTTCGATGCTGTTCTCTTGAAACATCCCACCTTCGCCTTCTCCCACAGAGTCCACAAGTCTGTTCTATACATCTGAGTCTCTTTTTCTTTTTTTGCATATAGGGTTATCGTTACCATCTTTCTAAATTCCATATATGTGTGTTAGTATACTGTAATGGTCTTTATCTTTCTGGCTTACTTCACTCTGTATAATGGGCTCCAGTTTCACCCATCTCATTAGAACTGATTCAAATGAATTCTTTTTAATGGCTGAGTAATATTCCATGATGTATATGTACCACAGCTTCCTCATCCATTCGTCTGCTGATGGGCATCTAGGTTGCTTCCATGACCTGGCTATTATAAACAGTGATGCGATGAACATTGGGGTGCACGTGTCTCTTTCGGATCTGGTTTCCTCAGTGTGTATGCCTAGAAGTGGTATTGCTGGGTCATATGGCAGATCTATTTCCAGCTTTTTAAGGAATCTCCACACTGTTTTCCATAGTGGCTGTACTAATTTGCATTCCCACCAACAGTGTAAGAGGGTTCCCTTTTCTCCACACCCTCTCCAGCATTTATTGCTTGTAGACTTTTGGATAGCAGCCATCCTGACTGGCGTGTAATGGTACCTCCTTGTGGTTTTGATTTGCATTTCTCTGATAATGAGTGATGTTGAGCATCTTTTCATGTGTTTTTTTGCCATCCGTATGTCTTCCTTGGAGAAATGTCTGTTTAGTTCTTTGGCCCATTTTTTGATTGGGTCATTTATTTTTCTGGAATTGAGCTGCAGGAGTTGCTTGTATATTTTTGAGATTAATCTTTTGTCTGTTGCTTCATTTGCTATTATTTTCTCCCCATCTGATGGCTGTCTTTTCACCTTGCTTATAGTTTTCTTTGTTGTGCAAAAGCTTTTAAGTTTCATTAGGTCCCATTTGTTTATTTTTGCTTTTGTTTCTAAAAGTCTGGGATGTGGGTCATAGAGGATCCTGCTGTGATTTATGTCGGAGAGTGTTTTGCCTATGTTCTCCTCTAGGAGTTTTATAGTTTCTGGTCTTACATTTAGATCTTTAATCCATTTTGAGTTTATTTTTGTGTATGGTGTTAGAAAGTGTTCTAGTTTCATTCTTTTACAGGTGGTTGACCAGTTTTCCCAGCACCACTTGTTAAAGAGGTTGTCTTTTTTCCATTGTATATCCTTGCCTCCTTTGTCGAAGATAAGGTGACCATAGGTTCGTGGATTTATCTCTGGGCTGAGAATGCCCTTATTTTTAAGAGATGTGTACTGAATTATTTAGAGGTGAGAAGATACCATGTCTTAACATTCAAATGATTTACCTATAAAATATGTCAAATAACAGTTCTTAAATCTGTTTAGGGTTTCTGCAAGCTATGGCCAATAGACCAGTTCTAGTCAACTGCCTGTTTTTATCCACGATCTAAGCATGGATTTAACCTGTTTAAATGGTTGAATAAAATATGAAAGAATATTTTCTGCCATGTGAAAACTATATGAAAATTCAAATTTCAGTGCCCATATACTTGTGTTGGAGCACAGCACTGTTCATTCATTTGCATATTGTCTATGGTTGCTTTTGCATAAGAGCATATTTTCTTATATGTTGGGAACTTTGATGATGAATAAAAATCAGCTTCACAATCAACATGTAAGGTTATCAGAAACATATTATTTTTTTTATTTTTAGTGTATTTTTACCAGTATATTAAAAGTAAGAAATTGAAGTTTAAAGACATCGGCTAAGTGACTTGCCAATGTCCCTCTACAGTTGGTAATATAAACCAACTCTAGGTTTACTTACCAATAGTAGGTAAATCTAGTATATAAATCCCTATCGTCATGTTCAATAGCTCCTGATGAAACAATTTTTAAAATATGTGTTTTTCTCATTTGAGATCTTCTAAAAGATATTCTGGCCATAACCATTTGTGTTTTAACAAACAACTAACTTTCTCTGCAGTGTTTTAAAGAACTGCATTTCTGCAGATTGTGTTTCATATTTAAGAATCACACACAATCTCAATGCCTTTTATCACAAAGTTACACTGAAATCACATGTTAAAAATCAGTCATAATATGTTTGCATCTTGCCCCTAGGACTGCATGGTATTTATACAACCATTTTGAAGGGCCTCTTGGTATCATGTAATAAGATTACACAGCCCAAAGTATATCAAATTCATTTCTCAAGTAGTTCTTGCAAGTCATAGTGAAAAATCAGAGTACATCCCACTACTTATCACTGAAGATAAGACAGATAAATAAATGTTGGTATATCCACATAGTTAAAATGAATTACTAGATTGAAATGTATAACATAGGCAAACCTCAAAAACATAAGTCAAGTTGAAAAGGCAAGTATCACAATGGAACATTACTCAGTCACGAAGAGGAATGAAATAATGCCGTTTGCAGCAACATGGATAGGCCTGGGATTATCACAGTGACGAAAGTAAGTCAGAGAAAGACAAATATCATATAATACCACTTATATGTAGAATCCAAAAAAATGTAATAAGATGAACTTATTTCCAAAAGAGAAACAGGCTAATGGCATAGAAAACAAACTTATGTTTACCAAAGGGAAACTGGGTATGGGAGGAATAAACTCGGAGTTTGGGGTTAACATATACCCACTACTATTAATATACATAAAATAGATTATCAACAACAACCTGTTTATGGTATAATAACCTACAAGGGAAAAGAACCTGAAAAAGAGTGTAGATGTACACTCATATATATATGAATATATATATATAGCTGAATCACTTTGCTGTACAGCTGAAGCTAATATAACACTGCAAACCAACTATACTTCAGTTAAAAAAATACATTTACAAATAGCAGGTATTGTTGTAAAATCACTGCACATTCCTTTGGATTTTTTAGACATTGTGTATATGTATATCTGCCTCTGTGTAAAATTATAAAGACACAAAAATGCATGGGAGAGAGTATCTCAGAAGAGGAAGGGAGAATTAGATTTGGGGAGGGAAGAACAGATAGAGGAGGATTATAAAAATATTAGTCATGGAATTTTTGTTTGATCTGAATAAATCATGTCAAAATGTTAACAATTGTTCCTTGTGGGTGGTGAGTACAGAGTTCTTAAAGTGTTCTGTTGGTTTTTCTGTAAAGTCTAACTGGAAAGAAAGGAGGACCTGGATACTGCCCCCCACCCCGGGGCCATGCCATCTTCTCCATAGATCACCCCCCCCCCCCCCCACCTCAACAGAGTCCTGCTTCCTGGGCCCTGCTCTCTCCACAGGGCTTCAAGCCTAGAGGTCAAAGGCTCTGACTTTTTCTAGCCCAGACCTTGCCATCTTCTCTTGATGTTTTGCCAAATCCCTACTTAAAACTTTAATAAATAGTCCTTTGATTAAATTCTCCTAAAATTTTCCTATTTTGAGAAAGAAATACAACTGGGACCTACAATTTCACCACTTACTGCTTTTTTCTGAGTCAATGCAATTTCGTAAAAGAAATAATTGACAGGAAAATATTGGAAAGTATGCAGCAAAATGGGCTTTCCCGGTGGCTCGGCGAGAAAGAAGCCACCTGCAGGAGATGCAGGAGACCCTGGTTTGGTCCCTGGGTCGGGAAGATTCCCTGGAAGAGGACGCGGCAACGCGCCCCAGTACCCAGAACCCCATGCGGTGGCGGAGGCAGATAAGACTGGAAACACTAGACTTAGCACAGCAAGTGGCAAAGTATCGTTAGTTACAGCAGATTTGATTACGTCCGCACAGAGTTAAAGAGGGATCAGCTGCGACAATCAAAGAAATAAGATGCTTTAGCAAGTGGGTTTATTAGGAAGGTATAAACAATATTAATAATTATATACAGGGACACCTTTAAAAGTTAATGGAACTGGGGGGGAGAGAGATGAGCAGGCAGAGAGCTCAGAAGATTTTTAGGGCAGTGGAACTGCTCTGTATGATACTATAAAGGTAATACACATTTGTCCAGACCCACACATGTGCAGCACCAGCAATGAGCCCTAATGTCCCATAAGAACTCCAGCTGATAAGGATGTGTCAGTGTAGATGGGAACAAAGGCACCACTCCTGCAGGGCACGTGTGGGGGCAGGGAAACCCCTGTACCTTCCACTCAATTTTGAACTTTTTTTTTTCCATAAAAAGAAACTTGCCTCCCTTCTGACTGGCATGTAATAAGAAAGCTGTGGTACATATACACAATGGAATATTACTCAGCCATTGAAAAGAATACATTTGAATCAGTTCTAATGAGATGGATGAAACTGGAGCCCATTGTACAGAGTGAAGTAAGCCAGAAAGATAAACACCAATACAGTATACCAATGCATATATATGGAATTTAGAAAGATAGTAACGATAACCCTATATGCAAAACAGAAAAAGAGACACAGATGTACAGAACAGACTTTTGGACTCTATGGGAGAAGGCGAGGGTGGGATGATCTGAGAGAACATCATTGAAACATGTATATTATCAAGTGGGATACAGATCACCAGCCCAGATTGGATGCATGAGACAAGTATTCACGGCTGGTGCACTGGGAAGACCCAGAGGGATGGGATGGGGAGGGAGGTGGAGGGGGCAGTTTCAGGATGGGGAACACATGTAAATCCATGACTGATTCATGTCAATGTATGGCAAAAACCACTACAATATTGTAAAGTAACTAGTGTCCAACTAATAAAAATAAATGGAAAAAAAAAAAAGAAAAGAAACTTGCTTGAGGAAAGTTATACACTGTCATGTAGCTTTTCATGCAAATTCTTGGAGCTGCTTGGGGAAAAAAGCTTTACGTTACTGTTGTGTAATGAAGATATTTTATTTCAAATATTTTAAAACTAATAAATGCAAGATACCTTATGAACAAGGATTTGAATAACAAGAATCATGGAAGACCTCTTATAATTTTAAAAAAGAAATCAAATTACAATGAGAGAGTTTCTTGTTCCTACAAAAAATGACTAAGCTTTCTATGGCCACACTCCCCCTATGATTACTACTAAAATCTCTGGCCAGAATACAATAAATAACCACTGGAGGACTCTGTTAATTACATAAATAAAACAAGGTGGATTGTGGAGAGGAGCTAAAACTGGAGTGACAACTCCTGAGAGAATGAAGTTCCCATATTGTTTTCTTCTCATGGCTTTGAGCTGAGTGTGGGTCCCCAGTGTGGAGTCTTATCACTGCTGAAATTCAGCCTCTGTGCACCAGTGCTTGATTAAATCTCAGAGACACAGTTTTGGGTAAAGCCAAAATAAATAGCTTTATTACCTTGCCAGGCAAAGGGGTACACAGTGGACTAATGCCTTCGAGTCTGTGTGTCCCACCCTGGAGGGGTTGGGGCTTGTCTTATAGTAATGATTCAAGGAGCAGGGAGTGATCAACTCATGGACAATCTTCTGATTGTGAGGTAATTAGAAGTCAGCATCATCAACCCTTTCATTCCAATGGTTTCGAATCTTTGTGCTTGTGGTCAGCAGTTTTCATCTGGAGGGTGTCTGCTTCCTATAGAAAAACATTATACTAATATGTGTCAGACCATTGTGTATATATCTTTCGGAGAAAAATGGGTTTGTTGATTCTGCCACGTGGCAGATTTATAGCCCAAATTGCTACCAGTTCCCCAGCCCAACAGCTATTCTTATTTTCTGTGTACGTGTGTTAGTTGCTTAGTTGCATCCAACTCTTTGCAACCTCAAGTACTGCAGCCCGCTAGGCTCCTCTTTCCCTGGAATTCTCCAGGCAAGAATACTGGAATGGGTTGCCATTCTCTTCTCCAGGGTTTCTTCCCGACCCAGGGACCAAACCTGGGTCTTCTGCATTGCAGGCACATTCTTTATCATCAGAGCTACCAGGGAAGCCCATTCTTTGTTTCTACATCTTCATGTTTCCCTATCATTAAGTTTTGAGTCAGCCTTTTACTTCAAAAGACAAGGACATAGGGGCTTATAGATGGTTTCCATATGTCATCTAAGGAGGCTTAAGTTAAAATCCATACTTTTTGTCCAGAGGCATCATGAAAAACACCCCTGTGGAGGGAGGATGGTAGAAGTAGTCCCTGTTCATGTGTTTAGTTCATATTTTTCTTCTGTAACTTTGTCACAAAAATAGGTCCTGATTATGGAACTGTACCTACATCGAAAGCGAGTGTACATAAACATTTTCTGGTCAGAGGCACCAGAAAAAACACTCTTTCATATCAGAGGTAAAAATCCTACAGAGAAGACAACAGAACGGGAGATTCTTCATTCTCTGTATGAGTCCACACACCCTTGAGCTCATCCAGGGGCAGTGAATGTGGAGGAGAGACCCAGACAAGTGTAGCAGAGACTTGGTAACCAAAGTAAGATTTAAACCATCACTTAAGTCTTAAAGAATTCCTTAGTGACACAGAACAGACCCAATGCAGTGGAACAAAAGGCCTCAAATGAATCTAAGACTGGAATTACTGCTCACAAAAGCAGGACAGACCTGGAATCTGATCCTATCTGTACTGATGGGCTGTTAAAATAAAATATTAACATTTTTCAGGAGATTCAAATGGGACTGAGAGTCTACACAACATAATATTCAAAGACTTTATGACAGCAAATGTATTAATAATTCTGTCAAAGAGGTAGAGATACAATTGAAATGAATGGAAAGGAGTTTACAACAGAGAAATAAAAACTTAAAGAGAAGCAAATAATAACTTCAGAACTTAAAAATAGAATGCATCGGCTAAAGAGCAAAACAGCTATGACTGAGGAAAGAGCTGGTGAACTGGCAGACAGGTCTGTGTAAACGATCCATCTGAAAGAAAGAAGGAAAAAGGTGAAAAAATAGAACTTTGGGGAAGTTCTATTTATGCAGGAAAATATTAATGATGAATTTGTCTAACATTTGTGCCACTTGAGTCCCAGCAAGAGAAGAGAAATTGGTGAATGAAAAAAAAATTGTATTAATAATGATCAAAAACTTTCCCAAGCTGGAAAAATTAATAAATTTACAGATTATGGAAGTTCTGTGAATCTCAAGTGAAAAAAAAAAAAAGTAAAGAAAGTCATGCTCTTACAGATACTAATCAAACTTCTCAAAAGTAAAGATAAAGAAAAATTCTTGTAAACAATTAGAGAAAAAAGAAGATATTCACAAGAATATATTGATGATACAAAAGACCACAGTTTTTCATCAGAAAATGTATAAACCTTATTCATTAGAGCCAAGACATAGAAACACCTAAGTGGTGTATCTTGCTGGATAAAAAGATAAAGAAAAAAGTGTGTGTATATATATGTATGTGTATGTATGTATATATTGCAATAGGATATTGTCATGGTCACTGTTCAGTTGCTAAGTGATGTCCAACTCTTTGTGATCTCATGGACAGCAGCATGCCAAGCTCCTCTGTCCTCAATTATCTTCCAGAGTTTGCTCAAATTCATGTCCATCTAGTTGGTGACACTATCTAGCTATCTCATCCTCTGCCACCGCCTCTTTTTGCCTTCATTTTTTGCAAGGATCAGGGTTTTTCCATTTCTCTTTGCATTAGCTTTAGCTTCAGCAACAGTCCCCCCAATGAATATTCAGGGTTGATTCCCTTTAGGATTGACTGGCTTGATCTCCTTGCAGTCCAAGGGAGCCTCAAGAGTCTTCTTCAGCACCACAGTTTGAAAGCATCAATTTTAGTGCTCAACCTTCTTTATGATCCAACTCTCATATCCATATAAGACTACTAGAAAAACAATAGTTTTGACTATATGGACAAAGATCAGTAATGTGATCTCTCTGCTTTTTAACACACTGTCTAGGTTTGGCATGGTTTCTATTCCAAGGAGCAAGTGTCTTTTAATTTCATGGCTACAGTCACCATTCACAGTGATTTTGGAGCCCAAGAAAATAGTCTGTCATTGTTTCCATTTTCCCCATCTATTTGCCAAGAAGTAGTGGGTCCAGATGCCATGATCTCAGTTTTTGAATGTTGAATTTTAAGCCAGCTTTTTCACTCTCCTCTTTCACTTTCATCAAGAGGCTTTTTAGTTCCTTTTCACTTTCTCCCATTAGGGTGGTGTCATCTGCAAATCTGAGGTTATTGATATTTCTCCCAGCAATCTTGATTACAGTTTGAGCTTCATCCAGCCTGGTGTTTTGCATGACGTACTTTGCATGTAAGTTATATAAGCAGGGCAACATATACAGCATTGATGTACTCCTTTCCCAATTAGGAACCAGTCCATTATTCCTTGTCCATTCTAACTGTTGCTTCTTGACCTGCATACAGGTTTCTCAAGAGGCAAGTAAGGTGGTCTGGTATTTCCATCTCTTTAAGAATTTTCCACAGTTTGTTGTGATCCATACAGTCAAAGACTTCAACTTAGTCAGTGAAGCAGAAGTAGACATTTTTCTAGAATTCCCTTTCTTTTTCTATGGCCCAGAGGATGTTGTTAATTTGATCTCTGTTTCCTCTTCCCTTTCTAAATCCAGCTTATACATCTGAAGGTTCTCAGTTCACAAGCTGTTGAAGCCTAGCTTGAAGGATTTGAGCATTACCTTTCTAGCATGTGAAATGAATGCAATTTTACAGTAGTTTGAATATTCTTTGGCATTGCCCTTCTTTGGGATTGGAATGAAAACTGACCAAAAAAAAAAAAAAAGAAAACTGACCTTTTCCAGTTCTGTGACCACTGCTGAGTTTTCTAAATTTTCTGGCCTATTGAATGCAGCACTTTAACAGCATCATCTTTCAGAATTTGAAGTAGCTCAGTAGGAAGCATTACTATAAACAAAGGGAGGAGGTGATGGAATTCTAGCTGAGCTAAGAGAGTAGATCTCAAAATTTTCAAACACATGCAGGTGAAAGATGTGTTAACTAACCTTATTGTGGTAATTATTTTGCAGTGCATAGGCCTATCCAATCATCATGTTGTACACTTCAATGTTACACATTGACATATCTCAATTATAGCTCAGTAAAGCTGTGGGGAGAAAAGGAAAAGAGCATATAGATCAGAAGACAAAGAAACATGATCTGTAAAGTGCTTAAAGTAAGGGACTCTTAACCCAGTAAAAGCATCCCTCAGGACTGAAGGAGAGGTAAATATATTCTCAGTTGCAGGAATTAATAAAATTTATCCTCAGTAGAATATCTTTAAGGACAACTTAAATAACATAATTTAATATTTAAGAAAATTATTGTTGGTGTTGTAGTTCAGTCCCGCAGTCAAGTCCAACTCTTTGAGACGCTATGGAGTGCAGCACACCAGGCTTCTCTGTCCTTCACCAACTCCTGGAGTTGACTCAAACTTACATCCATTGAGTCGGTGATGCCATCCAATCATCTTGTCCTTTGTCACCCCCTTCTCCTCCAGCCTTCAAGCTCCTCCTGCCTTCAAGTATAAAAAAATTATACTTGAGGGAAATTTGTAATTTAAAGAAAAAGGAAGAGCAGCAGAAATGCCGACTATTTGGAGAAACATAGAAGACTGCTTTTCACTTATTAAATTCTTCAAGATATATATGACCATTGAGCTTAAATCATATTATATGGCATTGTTTTCTAAGTATGTTGTGCTACATAGGAAAACTGTAACTTTAATGGAGGGAAAAAAGTGACAAATATGGTTGCAAGAATTCTACTTGATGTGAAAATATGGACTGTAAGGAAACTGTGAAAAGTTATGTGTCCATATTATACTCTCTAGAACAACTGCTAAAGAAAGCTTAAAATATATTAAAAATTAAGAGAATGATATACTAAAATAGTATATATACTATATAGTATATATACTATTAAAAATAATACTACTGTTATTTAATCTAACTATTGAAATAGCAGACAGGCAGTAAAATAAGAATGGTGAAATAAGAACAAGAAAGGCCCCCCCCCCATAAAAAAATTAAAAACTGGAAGAATAAAATTTAATATCAATGATTATATTAAATATAAATGATCCATGGACATTTATTAAGAAATAATTAAAAGATCATTTACATTTTAAAATATAATGTAGAACTATACATTGTTTACTTGTGGCTTAACTGGTAAAGAATCTGCCTGCAATGCGGGAGACCTGGGTTCAATCCTTGGGTTGGGAAGATTCCCTGGAAAAGGAAAAGGCTACCCACTCCAGTATTCTGGCCTGGAGAATTCCATAGGCTGTATAGTCTATGGGGTCGCAAAGAGTCGGACATGACTGAGTGACTTTCACTTTCACTTTCATACATTGTTTATAAGAAAATCATGCTAAATATAAAAAAGAAAAAAGTCTTGACCATGTAAGATTTATAGTAATGTAAGGCTGGTTCAACAGTCAGAATGCAATTTACCAGATCAACTGAATAAAAAGAAAAAGACATAACAATCTTAATGGATGAAAAACAATTGTTTGAAAATTCCACTCAATAAATATGTTCAGCAAACTAAAATAGAAGAGACTTGCTCAACCTGATCAAGGGCACCTTTGAGAAACCTACAGGTAACAACATAGAGTAGAGAAAGATTGCATGCTTTCTCCCTAAGTAAAAGTGATTCAAGAAATCCCACTTGCAGATTTACAAGGAGGTTCTAATTAGTGCAAGGAGGCAAGAAAAAGAAATAGAGGACATATCAATCAGAAAGGAATAAATAAAAGTGCCATTTTTCACAGATGACATCATAGTCTATATAGAAAATGCCATTCTATTGTTCAGTCATGTCTGACTCTTTGTGACCCCATGTACTGCAGGATGGCAGGCTGCCCTGTCCTTCACCATGTCACAGAGCTTGCTCAAACTTATGTCCATTGAGTTGGTGATGCCATCCAACCATCTCATCCTCTGTGGTTCACTTCTCCTCCTACCTTCAGTCTTTTCCAGCATCAGGGTCTTTTCTAATGAGTCAGTTCTTCTCATCAGGTGGCCAAAGTATTGGATTTTCAGCTTCAACGTCAGTCCTTCCAATGAATATTCAGGACTGATTTCCTTTAGGATGGACTGGTTTGATCTCTTTGCAGTCTAAGGGACTCACAAGAGTCTTCTCCAACACCACAGTTCAAAAGCATCAACTCTTTGGTATTCAGCCTTCTTTATGGTCCAACTCTCACATCCATACGTGACTACTGGAAAAACCACAGCTTTGACTATACGGACATTTTTTTGCAAAGTAATGTCTCTGCTTTTTAAAACACTGTCTATGTTTGTCATAACTTTTCTTCCAAGGAGCAAATGTCTTTTAATTTCATGGCTGTAACCACCATCCACAGTGGTTTTGGAGCCCAAGAAAATAAAGTCTGTCACTGTGTCCCCATCTATTTGCCATTAAGTGATGGGACCAAATGCCATGATCTTAGTTCAGTTTTAAGCCAGCTCTTTCACTCTCCTTCTCCTCTTTCACCTTCATCCGGAGGCTTTTTTCTTCCTTTTCACTTTCTGCCATAAGGGTGGTATCATCTGCAAATCTGAGGTTATTGATATTTCTCCTGGCAATCTTGATTCCAACTTGTGCTTCATCCAGCCAGGCATTTCACATAATGTATTCTGCATATAAGTAAAATAAGCAAGGTGACAATATACAGTTTTGACGTACTCCTTTCCCGATTTGGAACCAGCCCGTTTTTCCATGTCCGGTTCTAACTGTTGCTTCTTGACCTTCATACAGGTTTCTCAGGAGGCAGGTAAGGTGGTCTGATATTCCCAGCTCTTTAAGAATTTTCCACAGTTTTTGTGATCCACATACTCAAAGGATGTAGCAGAGTCAATGAAGCAGGAGTAGACATTTTTCTGGAATTCTCCTGCATTTTCTATGATCCAACAGATGTTTGCACTTTGATCTCTGGTTCCTGTGCCTTTTCTAAATCCACCTTGAACATCTGGAAGTCCTTGGTTCACGTATTGTTGAAGCCTAGCTTGGAGAAATTCGAGAATTACTTTGCTAGTATGTGAAATGAGTGCAACTGTGTGGTAGTTTGAACCTTCTTTGGCATTGCCCTTTTTGGGATTGAAATGAAAACTGAAATTTATACAAAAGATACTAGAAATAATAAGTGAGTTAAGTGCAGGCCCAGGACACAAGTTCATACAGAAAAGTCAATTACATTTCTTTGTTTTAAAAATGAACAATTGGAAATTGAAATTTTAAAAGGACAACTTACAATAGCACCAAAAAACATGAAATAATTATCTACAAAATATTGATAATTATATTTTGTCTCTATGTTGAAAACTACACAGTACTCATTTACTAATAGTTAATTAAATATTTAATTAAATGAAACCAAAGAAGACAAATAAATGAAGACACAATAGATTAATGTATTGGAAGATGTTTCTGAAAATGAATCTATGTACTCAATGCAATCTATACCAATATTAGTATTAAAAAATACCAAATTTAATTTATATGGAAAGTAAAAGAAAGTATAATAGCCAAAACAATTTTGAAAACAAAGACTATATTTGGAGGACTGATTTAAAAACTGACTGAAAAATTTTTTTTCAGGTATGCAGATGACACCACCCTTATGGCAGAAAGTGAAGAAGAACTAAAGAGCCTCTTGATGAGGGTGAAAGAGGAGATTGAAAAAGTTGGCTTAACATTCAACATTCAAAAACCTAAGATCGTGGCATACAATCCCATCACCTTGTGGCAAATAGATAGGGAAACAATGGAAAGAGTGAGTGAGAGAATTTATTTTCTTGGGCTCCAAAATCACTGCCGATGGTGAGTGCAGCCATGAAATTAAAAGACACTTGCTCCTTGGAAGAAAAGCTATGACCTACCTAGACAGCATATTAAAATGCAGAGATGTTACTTTGTTGACAAAGGTCCGTCTAGTCAAAGCTATAGGTTTTCCAGCAGTCATGTATGGATGTGTGAATTGCACTATAAAGAAAGCTGCTTGAGGAAGAATTGATGCTTTTGAATTGTGTTGCTGGATAAGACTTTTGGGAGTCCCTTGGACTGCAAGAAGATCAAACCAGTCAATCCTAGAAGAAATCAGCCCTGAATATCCATTCATTGGAAGGACTGATGCTGAAGCTCCAATACTTTGGCCACCAGCTGCAAAGAGCTGACTCATTTGAACAGTCCTGATGCTGGGAAAGATTGAAGGCAGGAGGAGAAGGGGATGACAGAAGATGAGACAGTTGGATGGCATCACCAACTCGATGGACACTAGTTTGAGCAAGGTCTGAGAGTTGGTGATGGACAGGAAAGCCTGGCATGTTGCAGTCTATGGGATTGCAGAGTCAGACATGACTGAGAAACTGAACTGAACTGGAAACTATATTAATCAAGACTTCCCTCATGGCTCATTGGTAAAGAATCTGCCTGCAGTGCAGGAGACCTGGGCTTGATTCCTGAGTCAGGAAGATTCCCTGGGAAAATGACTAACCACTCCAGTATTCTTGCCTCTAGAATCCCATGGACAGAGGAGCCTGGTGGGCTGCTGTCCTGGGGTCGCAGAGAGTCACATGACAAAGGAGTTCTATCTAGAATATATGAATAACTGCCAGAATCCAGTATGAAAATAAACAGTCCAACAACAAATGAACTGCCTCTTCACCAAAGAAGATATACTAATGGCATGGAAGTATATGACAAGATGCATGTCACATTAGGGAAGGCAAATTAAATCACAATGAAACATCACTACTACATGTGTAATGAAATGGTATTAAATAAATAAATAGTGTGAGGAGAGGAATCTGTGTATTTAAACTATTTTGTGAAAGTTATTAAAAATTTAATGAACACAGTCTTAGATACAGTACTTCTACTTCTAAGAATTTGTTAATTTCCATACATTTAAGCAAAGATGTACAAGGTTATCCACCTAATGTATATGTGTATGAAAGTTTTCTATCCATTAAAATATGAAAAGAATGTATATGAGATTGATAACTGTAACTGTAGCTAGAGAATTGGGTGGGAAAGTAGGGATGGGAAGATATTTATTTTTAAATTTATACTCTATGCATTTCTCTCCAACTTTTACAATATGTTTGCATTTCGTCTATAATTAAAAGCCTAAACAACTGAGCAAGATACAAATTAATATGCAGTGGAATAGGCAGGATGTGTTGTTAGCATTTGGCAAATTGAAGGATTCCAAGTTCCAAGTTAAGACACACTTTCAAAGAACTCTAGTCCAGTAAATTGCATTGTACCATCTGTTTTTGGCTCCCTATAAAGTGAAATGTGGTGCCTAAAATACTCTCTTTAATAAGTGCAATTTTGTCACCTAAAGCTATGTTCTTTCTGTCATTGTGTCAGTGTAACATAGTCCCTCCCCCGTGTTCTGAAGCTGGTTTCTCCACAATGGGTATTATAATGTCATACTTTATTATCCTCCCCTACATCAGTTGTTTATAACTTTTTAAAGAAAACAGAAGTCTGCTGTGTATTTTCTGTTCTGCATTGGTCTGAATGCAGTACTTCCTGCATGGTGCTCAGGAAAAGTAGCTGGAAATGGCACCTCAATCCCACACTCTGGGTCTCTATTGCATTACTCTGGTTCAAGGCTTTTGCCTAGATTATTGTAAGTGACTTAAAAACTTGTCTCTGAAACTCCAGCACATCTTTCAGACCTGCTGCCCATGGAGCACCCAGATGGAGCTTTCTAAAGCATAATTGCAGCCGTGGCGCCCCGGCCTAAACTCCATCAGTACCCCCCACTTCCCCCTATGACTCCAGACTCATTGCTCATCACCCTGTGTCCCAGCCAAGCAGAACTTCCCAGTCACTACATTCCCTTGTGCTTGGGGCAAACTCCTCTTTCTTCTCCCTCAACCACCCCGACCCTGGCCTCTACAGTTCTTCACCAGAAGCCTTTCTTGACCTGTCTGAGCTGAGTCCCTCCAAGTGGTTTACTTAACTGTCCTGTGTTTTCATCCAACCAAGGTCCACATGAATTATTTAATTATATACTTGACCCCCAAACTACTGGATAAGCTCCAAGGGCAGGAACCATCTCTAATCCATTTTTCTATCTGCTGTGCAGAGCACAGTGTCTACAACAGGATCAATATCCTAAAAATGCTTGCTTAATTGAATAAAGAGACCAACCCCAACAGTGGAGAAAATGACATCTTTAAGTTGATGTTCAGTTGCCTGGAAACACTAAGATGTTGGGTCTGTGAATCATATTTCAAACAATAAAAACACAGCCACTGAACAATGATTTTTTTTTTCACACACACATTTTGCTTTTTACAGCAAGAAGCAAATGGAAACAGGGGGACTTGGGCCAAAGATTTTACTTTGTCAAAAGACAATTTCATGGGTGTGTCTCCAGGCAGTGTGCAATTCATATGCTTTTGGAGCAGTTGTCATTAAAAACTGTCCTAGGGTTTGTTTGGTTTTTTTTTTTTTTTGCATTTATTTTTATTTTATTTATTTTTTAAAATTTTTTTTTCCATGTATTTTTATTAGTTGGAGGCTAATTACTTTACAATATTGTAGTGGTTTTTGCCATACATATTTTCCTAGGTTTCATTCACCTTCCAGTTACACCTCCTTGTTTTAGTTGATGTCCTTTCCTGGAGCTGTTTTACTGAATGGAATCCCAGCATCAAACTGAGTGACATTTCACCCTGCCATTAAAGAGTACCGAGGAACACAGTAGGGATTGTCAGTCACTTGCTGATCTGAGGTGTGTGGGATAGGAAAAAACAATGACCCAGGATGACTGTGCAGATGGGAAAGACAGAAGCCCTTATTTGCTTGTTTTGTTTTTGTTTGTTCTTAATGATTAACAAAGAAAATAATCCGAAAGCTCAGAGTGTTGAGGAAGTTGTTAAACTGAGGTTGTGCCCCTCTGATATCCAGCTGGCAAGATCAGAGAGGTAACCATCCCCCTATGTGCCAGACAGAAGCTGGGACCCCTGAGGTGGGCATTTCCTCTGCAGTTTTTGGTGTGACTCTCCTGGTTCAACAGAGGAGGGCACTGAAATGCATTGAACAGAGGGAGGTTAGGAGTTTGCTCAGGGGACCCAGTTCACCAGTGCAAGAGCCAGCCTCAGAGTCAGCCCTGAGCAGCACCAGATGAATGTTCTGTGCCCCTTCCTGGCCCAGTCAGCTGAAACCAGATGTGAGGGCTGAGGAGAGTGCTGGCACTCTGCAGGCCTCAGAAGTGAGACCAGAGCTGGCTGTTCTCTTCCTCTTAGGCCAGGATTCAGCTGCTTTTCGGAAGGGGACAGCTCTCTTGCCTCCCAGGGAAAGGGGATGTGCGTGGTGTGCAGCCGCCACTACTGGGCAGCCTGTGCCAGCTGTGGGTGGCACCCAGGGCTCCCCTGTGCTGACCCAAGGGTGGCCTGTGCAGCTGTGAGGTCCGCTGCTAGCTCTGCACCGCAGCTGATGCTCCAAGAGGCAAGGAGGCCTTTTACTCACTGGCCCGCAGCCAGTGCCGCCCACAGCAAGCTCAGGTACACAGAGTGAGTGGGGTACAGAGTGCCTCTGCTTGTTTTCCAGCTCCTCGCTGCTGAGGCTGCCCCTTGTTTATCTCACACAACAGTGGAATGTCCCAGGGAACTGAGAGGCAAGAGGGGAGCAGATGGCAGGGATCAGCATGGCCTTGGTTCACTGAATGTTGTGAACACTCATGCATCTTTTTTTATCATAAAGTATGTCTGACCTTCTTCAAAGAAAGGGGTGCCATAAATAAGACCCCCTTTACACCACTGGATATTTTTCCAGAACATTTTAGAAAGACTTATTTATGAAGCAATCTAATGCTCTGTGCAGTATGGTCTGGGAATCTGAATTTAAGAGCAACATCCCCAGAGGTCCCAGCACTTGGTGGGTCCACACTCAGTGAAGCTGTTAGTAACAGCTGTCAGACCCTATCAGTTGACCAGCGCTTGTTAACATCATTTGCAAGCCCTTTTCTGCTTATAGTCAGAGTTTTCATTTAATGATCATGGAGCCTGGTAGAGCAGATAGTAGGAGAAGCCCTTTAACAATGAGCAAGAGGTGTCCTAGGATCCTGGGAACCTGGACAAGCACACAGCCCATAAATAGACCCCCTCCCCGCTGATGTAACAGGTAGCCAGGGCGGGCAGTACCCGTGGCCCTCATTTCCTTTGTTCTTCAGGCAGTCACACTCTTGTTGAAGTGCTCAGCCCTTGTTGCTCTGCTGAGATCTCCCTGCTGTCTAAGAATGCAGGCAGGAAACAAGGTAAACTCTTAGGAGGTTCTTCCAGGTTTATAGGAACCTGCCTTCTCATTGGCCTTCCAGAAAGTGAGCCTCGCTGTGCATGTTTCTGTGTGTCTGTATAAGCCTTGCTGCGTTTATTTATACACAAGTGAGTGTAATAGGGAAGGGCATATCTGATTCCATATTAGATCTGTTCCTTTAGGCTTGTGCTCTGTTTTCTGTGCTTAGTCATGCTGGTTTTCCACTTTTGTAAAAGAATATTGCCTATAGCCTGAAATATACAGGATAGCTTATTCTCTGGGCTTTGACTTTTAAGAGTTTATTCATTTAGAGAGAAAAAGCTGCAGAACAGAGAATAACATTTGTCTTGTTAGAGGTTTATAAGAACATCATGACCTGACCTAGTAGATAGCAACAGGAACAAAGGATTCCTACACCAAGAAATCTGCAACAACTAAGCAGGTTCCTCCCTCACTTTGGCTTTAAAAGAGTTTTGCCCAGGGCCAAAGGGAAGATTGTGGCCAGAGACGACATGAAGTACATGTCTCCCCATGCCTGAAACATCTACCAAACACTGGGGGAAACGTCTAATGACCAGACTGACAGGGCGCGACGATGCACCAGGTAGGGAGAGTGGGGGAAGGCCGAGGCAGGTGGCTGGCATGACCAAGGGGCTACTGGGGGCAGGAAAGCGATTTGGGTGCCAGACGAGGCGCAACTGCCTGCTGGTGAGGGATAGGGACCCTCAGGGATGGGAAGATCCCATACACGTGGCCAAGGAGAGCCTTCTGGGGCCCTTGCCAGTCCTCTTCTCTCAGGGGCCCCTCTGCCCTTGGGGGCCCTCTCCACCCTCCCTGCCAAGCCATCTGCCCTCCAGAGCACACTTTGTTCTTCAGGGCCCTCTCTGCTGCGATGGGTCCTGCAGGCACGCAAGGGAGGTGGGAAGAGACACATAATCCCAGTGCTCGTTGCAGCACTATTTATGGCAGCTAGGACTTTGAGGCAATCTAGATGTCCATTGACAGATGAATGGATAAAGAAGAAGTGGTACAAATGTAAATATGGAATATTACTCAGCCATAGAAAGGGACAAATGTAAGTCAGTTGAATTGAGGTGGGTGAACCTATAAACTGTTATACAGAGTGAAGGAAGTCAGGAAAACATAGCTATTATATATTAATACCAATATATGGAATCTAGAAAAATGATACTAATGAACCTATTTGCAGGGCAGGAATAGAGATACAGACCTAGAGAACAGACTCTGGACAGAGTGAGGGAAGGAAATGGTGGGACAAATCGAGAGGGCAGCATTGGAATAATATATACACTACCATGTGTAAAATAGATAGCTAGGAGGAAGTTTCTGTATGACACAGGAAGCTCAATGGGGTACTCTGTGACAACTAGAGAGATGGGGTAGGTGGGGGATGGGGGTTCTAAAAAAGGTGATGTATGTGTACTTACGACTGATCCATGTTGCGGTATGTCAATAGCCAACACAATATTGTAAAGCAATTATCCTCCAATAAAAAAATAAAAACACAATAAAAAAAGAAATGCTTAAATGTTGTTTGCTGAAATCCTTCAGAGAATTTGGTGTTTGGGGGGCATGAGCCACCCATCTCCTTGCTTGGCCCTTAAATAAACCTTTTCTCTGCTCCAAACTTTGATGTGTTTGTTTGTTTGGCCTTACTAGGTGTAGGTCACATGAACTTGCATTTGATAACAGGAAAAAAAATTAAGATGCATTATTAATAATTGACGTTAAACATGCTATAAGGATCAAGTGCATCACAGGTTTGCTGGTTTCACAGCCCTTGAGCAGAAGGGCCACCTCCATCTTTTAACAGCTGCCTGCCTTGGCTCTCATCCTGTCCTGCATGTGGCAATCGCATGTCTGCATACAGAGGTTGCATGTATTCTGTGCTTGTCTGGAGGAGAAAAGTCTCCTGTTGTTGGGATCTCTGAGTGCTAGTACATGTCAATTAATTGTGTGATTCATGTCTGAGCTAGGGAGTTATTCTTCCCCTGAGTCAGTTTTCTCCTCTCTCATTCTGCTTCTGAAAAGATAAATACAGAGGTCACAGTGTGGCCTGTAAAGATAATGTATCATCTGATTTCTCTCCGTTTCTCTCCCCTGAGAGTTAGCGAGATGTGAGCACACTGGAGGCAACTGCTGCACCGCAGACCAGCAGGATCTGCTGAGAGGTTCCCAGAAGCTGAAGGAGAAAGAAGATCCTTAGACCTCAAGACCAACCACCCTGTAAAAAGGGAGGAAGATGGAAGGCTGAAGGAAGTGCAGGTGGGAGGAGCTGGGCTTTCTGCAGAATGTCTCCTTAGGGATGGAGATGGAAGGCTGAAGGAAGTGCAGGTGGGAGGAGCTGGGCTTTCTGCAGAGTGTCTCCTTGTCCTACCTTGGGGAAAAAAAGAGTTAAAGGACCCATGAGTTCTTAGAACAGGAGGAGGGAAACAAGATTTCAGTTCAGTTCAGTTGCTCAGTCATGTCTGACTCTGTGCGACCCCACAGACTGCAGCACGCCAGGCTTTCCTGTCCATCACAAACACCCGGGGTTTATTCAAACTCATGTCCATCGAGTCAGTGATGCCATCCAATGATCTCACCCTCTGTCATCCCCTTCTCCTCCCACCTTCAATCTTTCCTAGCATCAGGGTCTTTTCCAGTGAGCCAGTTCTTTGCATCAGGTGGCCAAAGTGTTGGAGTTTCAGCTTCAGCATCAGTACCTCCAATAAGACTGATCTCCTTTAGGATGGACTGATTGGATCTCCTTGCAGTCCAAGGACTCTCAAGAGTCTTCTCCAACACCACAGTTCAAAAGCATCCATTTTTCAGTGTTCAGCTTTCTTTATAGTCCAACACTCACATCCATACATGACTACTGGAAAAAACCATAGCTTTGATTAGACAGACCTTCATTGGCAAACTAATGTCTCTGTTTTTAATATGCTGTCTAGGTTAATCATAGCATTCCTTCCAAGGAGCAAGTGTCTTTTAATTTCATGGCTGCAGTCACAATCTGCAGTGATTTTGGAGCTCGGAAAACTAAAGTATGTCACTCTTTCTATTGTTTTCCCATCAATTTGCATGAAGTGATGGGACCAGATGCAATGATCTTAGTTTTCTGAATGCTGAGTGTTAAGCCAACTTTTTCACTCTCCTCTTTCACTTTTATCAAGAGGCTCTTTAGTTCTTCTTCACTTTCTGCCATATGGGTGGTGTTATCTGCATATCTGAGGTTATTGATATTTCTCCCAGCAATCTTGATTCCAGTTTGTCCATCCAGCTGGGCATTTCACATGATGTACTCTGCATATAAGTTAAATAAGCAGGGTGACAATATTCAGCCTTGACATACTCTTTTCCCAATTTGGAATCAGTCTGTTGTTCCACGTCCAGTTCTAACTTTGCTTCTTGACCTGCATACAGATTTCTCAGGGGGCAGGTAAGGTGGTCTGGTATTCCCACCTCTTTCAGAATTTTTCCGTTTTTTTTTTTGTTGTTGTTGTTATTTGTTTGTTTGTTTTTGTTTTTGATCCACACAGTCATAGGCTTTGGTGTAGTCAATAAAAAAGTACATGTTTTTCTGGGACTCTTGCTTTTCTGATGATCCAATGGATGTTGGCAATTTGATCTCTGGTTCCTTTGCCATTTCTAAATTCAGGTTGAACATCTGGAATTTCACAGTTCACGTACTCTTGAAGCCTCAGTTGGAGAATTTTGAGCATTACTTTGCTAGCCTGTGAGATGAGTGCAATTGTGCAGTAGTTTGAACATTTTTTGGCATTGCCTTTCTTTGGGATTGGAATGAAAACTGACCTTTTCCAGTCCTGTGGCCACTGCTGAGTTTTCCAAATTTGCTGGCATATAAAGGGCATCACTTTCACAGCATCATCTTTTAGGATTTTAAATAACTCAACTGGAATTCCCTCACTTCCACTAGCTTTGTTCATAGCAATATTTCCTGAGGCCCACTTGACTTCACGTTCCAAGATGTATGGTTCTAGGTGAGTGATCACACCATCGTGGTTATCTGGGTCATGATGATCTTTTTTGTATAGTTCTACTGTGTATTCTTGCTACCTATTCTTAATATCTTCTGCTTCTGTTTCAGTTCAGTTCAGTCACTCAGTCATGTCCGACTCTTTGCAACCCCATGAATCACAGCATGCCAGGGCTCCCTGTCCATCAACAACTCCTGGAGTTTACCCAAAGTCATGTCCATCGAGTCGGTGATGCCATCCAGCCATCTCCTACTCTGTCATCCCCTTCTCCTCCTGCCCCCAACCCCTCCCAGCATCAGGGTCTTTTCCAATGAGTCAACTCTTCTAATGAGGCGGCCAAAGTCCTGGAGTTTCAGCTTCAGCATCAGTCCTTCCAATGAACATCCAGGACTGATCTCCTTTGGGATGGACTGGATGGATCTCCTTGCAGTCCAAGGGACTCTCAAGAGTCTTCTCCAACATCATACTTGACCAAAAAAAAAAAAAAGGTTTGGAGATTGTAACTGTCAGGAAGCTCAGTGTGAGCCCAGCATAACAGTGTGCTGCTTATCCTCCTTTATCCTCACAGTAGCTTAAGAGACTTCAGGTGGCAGCTTAATTGATCTAGAATGACTCTCCAGTAGTCATGTATGGATGTGAGATTTGGACCATAAAGAAAACTGAGTGCTGAAGAATTGATGCTTTTGACCTGTGGTGTTGGAGAAGACTCTTGAGAGTCCCTTGGACTGCAAGGAGATCAACCAGTCAGGCCTAAAGGAGATCAGTCCTGAATATTCATTGGAAGGACCGATGCTAAAGCTGAAACTCCAACACTTTGGCCTCCTGATGCAAATAACTGACTCATTGGAAAAGACCCTGATGCTGGGAAAGATTAAAGGCAGGAGGAGAAAAGGATGACAGAGGATGAGATAGTTGGATGGCATCACCGACTCAATGGACATGAGTTTGAGCAAGGTCTGGTAGTTAGTGATAGACAGGGAAGGCTGGCATGCAGTCCATGGGTCACACAAAGTGGACACAATTGAGTGACTGAACTGAACTGAGAATGATTTTATCCACACTGTGAATGCAATACAGTAAATCCCTTACATATAAACCTTCAAACTGTGAACTTTCAAAGATGCCAATGTGGGTTCACATGTCCAATCAAGCAAGTTAGTTTACATGTCTGGTGTACATTGTCAGGTGCATGCATCCTCTACAAGTGGTTGTGCTTTTGTGTACTTTAATATACAGATCTGTATAGTGTACAATAGTATAATATCTTTACTTCAAGCCCAGGATGTCAGTTATTATTGTTGTTCAGTTGCTAAGTCGTGTACGACTCTTTGTGACCATGTGGACTGCAGCATGCTAGGCTTCCCTGTCTTTCACTAACTCCTGGAGTTGGCTCAGATTCAAATCCATTGAGTTGGTAATGCTATTTAGCCATCTCATCTCTGCCACCCTCTTCTTGGATATTGGAAGTAAGCATAAAAACAGCAGTAATGTAGCCGGCACTGCTAAGAAGTACCAAGCAATAATGGAGGAAGTTGTACTATAATATTAATTTTTTAAATTGTTTGTTTTATGTATTATATGTGTGAATTTTATTCTTAACCTATTACAGTACAGTACTATATAGCTGATTGTGTTAGTTTGGTACTTAGGCTAGCATTGTTGGACTTATAACAAATTGGACTTACAAATGGAATGGAACTCATTCATATGTAAGGGACTTATTGTATTTGGGAAATAGCCTCCTGAGTTGGGAGACCTGTTCCAGGAAGGAGATGGGCTTCCTGGGCAGGCTGAAGGAAACCACACGGTTTGGTAAGCTAAATGCAAGCAAGGGGTCACTGCTTTGTTCAGATCACAAACCACATGGGTCTCAAACATGATTTGAACTTACATTTGAAAATCAGACTAGTGGCAGTCCTAAAATGGCGGAGGAATAGGATGGGGAGACCACTTTCTCCCCTACAAATTCATTGAAAGAACATCTGAACCCTGAGCAGATTCCACAGAACAACTTCTGATTGCTGGCAGAGGACATCAGGCACCCAGAAAGGCAGCCCATTGTCTTCGAAAGGAGGTAGGACAAAATATAAAAGATAAAAAGAGAGACAAAAGAGGTAGGGATGGAGATCCATCTGGGGAAGGGAGTCTTAAAAAAGAGAGAAGTTTCCAACACCAGGAAACACTCTCTCCAGCGGGTCTGTGGCAAGCCTTGGAATCTCAGAGGGCAAAATAACCGGGAGGAAAAATAAATGAATAATTAAAACCCACAGATTATGCACCCAATAGCAACTCCCAGCAGAGCAGCAGCCCAGATGCTCACATCCCCCACTAGCAAGCAGGGGAGGGACAGGGAGGAGCCGGCTGCATTGCTTAGGGTAAGGACCAGGCCTGAATGCCCTGAGGGCAATCTGAGGGAACTAGCTTGAGATAGCAACCCAGACTGTGGGATGGCTATCCGTGATCCTGGGAAAAGCCCTAACCTAAGACACCTCCAGGCACACTCACAGAACAAAGGACTGAGCAAAGCTAGCTGGCTGTGGACCGGCCCATCCCCCGCCACAGACAGGCAGGTGAGGGCAGCCAGAGACGGAAGGGGGCAATCGCGGCCCCAGAGAGGCATCCTCTACCAAACTGCAAGCAGACCTCTTTGCTATCCAAGACTTCTTGGGACTCTGGACAATTGACATCCGCCGGGAGGGTCGCAGCCAGAGACCAGCTCCCCAGAAGAGACACACACGGCACACCTAAGAAGGCGTGCTTGTTGTACACCCAGAAAACCGAGCTGCTGGAACAGGGGAGGGGGTAAGCCGCAGCCTCCAACTGGGGGCAAATACATACGCGGCGCCAAGCACCTGGTCACCCGAGCTGCTCGGGCCTGGGACAGGTGCAAAACGCAGGCCCAACCAAGTCTGTGCCTTTGTGGAGTACCCGAGAACCTGAACCTGAGCGGCTTAGGCCTGGTAAGTGCATGCAAACCAGGGCCCGCATCAGACAGTTCTCGGTAGAGCCACCTAGAGTCTGAGCAGTGTAGGCTGGGAAAGCACACACCCCGTGAACGGGAGGTGGGGGCGGCGGTGTGCAGCCCAGTGTGGTTGAATCACTGCGAGCACACACCAGTGATATTTGTTCTCAGTGTTCCTCCCTCCCCAAAGCGCGACTGAACAAGCCAGCCTAAAAAAAAAAAGTGAACGCCACCACACCCCTTGTGGCAGGGCGGAAGTTAGATACTGAAGAGCCCAGCAAACAGAAGCTAAAATAAACAGAGGGAACCGCTTTGCAAGTGACAGGTGCAATAGATTAAAAGCCTGGAGTTAGCACTGACTACATAGGAAGGGGCCTATAGACCTTGAGAAATACAAGCCGGACTAAGGAACTATCTGAAGATGAACTGATCCCCACACTGTCCAAAACAGCTCCAGAGAAAGTCTCAGATATATTTTTACTACTATCATTTTTTAAATTTAAAAAAAAAAATTAAACAAATTTTTAAATTTTGTTTTAATTTTTATTTTATTTTTAAGTTCCCATTACTCCTTTAATTTTCATTTTTATAACCTACTATTACCTTGCAAAAAAAAAAAAGCCTATTTTTAAAACAAACTTCATATATACATATTTTATAATTTCTGTGAATTTGATTTTTTTGTTGTTATTTGTTTATTGGTTTGATTTTTTGTTTTTTTTTTTTTTCTTTTTTTTAATACTGTATTTTTGGGAATTTCACCTCTACTCAAGGTTTTTAATCTTTGCTTTTTGGTATTTGTTATCAACTTTGTACCTTTAAGAACCCAATCTTCAGTACCCATTTTTACTTGGGAGCAGAATCACTGGCCTGATTGCTCTCTCCCCCTTTTGACTCTCCTTTTTCTCCACCAGGTCGCCTCTATCTCCCCCCACCCCCTTTTCTTCTCTACCCAACTCAGTGAATCTCTTTGTGTGTTCCGGGCTGTGGAGAACACTTAGGGAACTGATTACTGGCTGGATCTGTCTCTCTCCTTTTGACTCCCCCTTTTCTCCTCCTGGCCACCTCTGTCTCCTTCCTCCCTCTTCTCCTCTCTGTGTAACCCCGTGAACATCTCTGAGGGGTGCAGACTGTGGAGGGCACATAGGGAAGTGATTACTGGCTAGCTTGCTCTCTCCCCTTTGGATACCCCCCTGCTCCTCCTGGTCACCTGTATCTCCCTCCTCCCTCTTCTCTTCTCCATGTAACTCTGTGTACCTCTCCCGGTGTTCCTCACTGTGGATAAACTTTTCATCATTAACCTAGATGTTTTATCATCGGTGCTGTATAGATGGAGAAGTCTTGAGGCTACTGTAAGAATAAGACTGAAAACCAGAGGCAGGAGTCTTAAGTCCAAATCCTGAGAATACCAGAGAACTCCTAAATCCAGGGAACATTAAACGATAGGAGCTCATCAAATGCCTCCATACCTACACTGAAACCTAGCACCACCCAAGGGCCAACAAGCTCCAGAGCAAGACATACCAAGCAAATTCTCTAGCAACACAGGAACATAACTCCGAGCCTCAATATACAGGCTGACCAAAGGTACACCAAACCCACTGACATCTCAAAACTTATTACTGGACACTTCATTGCACTCCAGAGAGAAGAAATCCAGCTCCACCCACCAGAACACCGACACAAGCTTCCCTAACCAGAAAACCTTGACAAGCCACCTGTCCAAAACGACCCACAGTGGGGAACCTCCACAATGAAAAGGAACCACAAACAGCCAGAATAAGGAAAGGCCGCCCCAAACACAGCAACATAAATAAGATGAAAAGGCAGAGAAATACCCAGCAGGTTAAGGAATAGGATAAATGCCCACCAAACCAAACAAAAGAGGAGGAGATAGGGAATCTACCTGATAAAGAATTCCAAATAATGATAGTGAAAGTGATCCAAAATCTTGAAAACAAAATGGAGTTACAGATAAATAACCTGGAGACAAGGATCCAGATGATGCAAGAAAGGTTTAACAAAGAGCTAGGAGAAATAAAAATGAGTCAATATATAATGAACAATGCAGTGAATGAGATCAAAAACACTCCAGAGGGAACAAACAGTAGAATAATGGAGGCAGAAGATAGGATAAGTGAGGTAGAAGATAGAATGGTAGAAATAAGTAAAACAGAGAGGAAGAAAGAAAAAAGAATTAAAAGAAATGAGGACAACCACAGAGACCTCTGGGACACTGTTAAATGCCCCAACATTCGAATCATAGGAGTCCCAGAAGAGGACAAAAAGAAAGACCATGAGAAAATACTTGAGGAGATAGTAGTTGAAAACTTCCCTAAAATGGGGAAGGAAATAATCACCCAAGTCCAAGAAACCCAGAGAGTCCCAAACAGGATAAACCCAAGGTGAAACACCCCAAGACACATATTAATCAAATTAACAAAGATCAAACACAAAGAACAAATATTAAAAGCAGCAAGGGAAAAACAACAAATAACACACAAGGTATTCCCATAAGGATAACAGCTGATCTTTCAATAGAAACTCTTCAGGCCAGAAGGGAATGGCAGGACATACTTAAAGTGATGAAAGAAAGTAACCTACAGCCCAGATTACTGTACCCAGCAAGCATCTCATTCAAATATGAAGGAGAAATCAAAAGCTTTACAGACAAGCAAAAGCTGAGAGAATTCAGCACCACCAAACCAGCTCTCCATCAAATGATAGAGGATCTTCTCTAGACAGGAAACACAGAAAGAATGTATAAACTCGAACCCAAAACAATAAAGCAAATGGCAATGGGATCATACTTATCAATAATTACCTTAAATGTAAATGGGTTGAATGCCCCAACCAAAAGACAAAGACTGGCTGAATGGATACAAAAACAAGACCTCTATATGTGTTGTCTACAAGAGACCCACCTCGAAACAAGGGACACAAACAGACTGAAAGTGAAGGGCTGGAAAAAGATATTCCATGCAAATAGAGACCAAAGAAAGTAGGAGTAGCAATACTCATATCAGATGAAAAAGACTTTAAAACAAAGGCTATGAAAAGTGATAAAGATGGACTCTACATAATGATCAAAGGATCAATCCAAGAAGAAGATATAACAATTATATATATATATATGCTCCCAACATAGGAGCACCACAATATGTAAGACAAATGCTAACAAGTATGAAAGGGGAAATTAACAATAACACAATAATAGTGGGAGACTTTAATACCCCACTCACACCTATGGATAGGTCAACTAAACAGAAAATTAACAAGGAAACAGAAACTTTAAATGATACAATAGACCAGTTAGACCTAATTGATATCTATAGGACATTTCACTACAAAACAATGAATTTCACCTCTTTCTCAAGGGCACATGGAAATTTCTCCAGGATAGATCACATCCTGTGCCATAAATCTAGCCTTGGTAAATTCAAAACATTGAAAACATTCCAAGCATCTTTTCTGACCACAATGCAGTAAGATTAGATATCAATTACAGGAGAAAAACTATTAAAAATTCCAATTAATGGAGACCGAACAACAAGCTGTTGAACAACAAGCAATTCACAGAAGAAATCAAAAAAGAAATAAAAATATGCATAGAAACGAATGAAAATGAAAACACAACAACCCAAAACCTATGGGACACTGTAAAAGCAGTGCTAAGAGGAAGGTTCATAGCAATATAGTCATACCTCAAGAAACAAGAAAAAAGCCAAATAAATAACCCAACGTTACACCTAAAGCAGCTTGAAAAGGGAGAAATTATGAACCCCAGGTTTAGTGAAAGGAAAGAAATCTTAAAAATTAGGGCAGAAATAAGTGCAAAAGAAGCAAAAGAGATTATAGCAAAAATTAACAAAACCAAAAGCTGGTTCTTTAAGAAGGTAAATAAAATTGACAAAACATTAGCCAGACTCATCAAGAAACAAAGGGAGAAAAATCAAATCAACAAAATTAGAAATGAAAATGGAGAGATCACAACAGACAACACAGAAATACAAAGGATCATAAGAGACTATTATCAGCATCTATATGCAAATAAAATGGACAACTTGGAAGAAATGGACAAATTCTTAGAAGAGTACAACTTTCCAAAATTGAACCAAGAAGAAATAGAAAATCTCAACAGACTCATAATAAGCACGGAAATTGAAACTGTAATCAGAAATCTTCCAACAAACAAAAGCCCAGGACCAAACGGCTTCACAGCTGAATTCTACCAAAAATTTAGAGAAGAACTAACACCTATCCTACTCAAACTCCTCCAGAAAATTGCAGAGGAAGGTAAACTTCCAACTCATTCTATGAAGCCACCATCACCTTAATACCAAAACCTGACAAAGATGCCACAAAAAAGAAAACTATAGGCCAATATCACTGATGAACAGAGATGCAAAATTCCTTAACAAGATTCTAGCAAACAGAATCCAACAACATATTTAAAAGATCATACAGACTTTTGGACTCTGTGGGAGAAGGCGAGGGTGGGATGATATGAGAGAATAGCATTGAAACATGTATATTATAAAGTGTGAAACAGATCACCAGCCCAGGTTGGATGCATGAGACAAGTGCTCACGGCTGGTGTACTGGGAAGACCCAGAGGGATGGGATGGGAGGGAGGTAGGAGGGGGGATTGGGATGGGGAACACATGTAAATCCATGGCTGATTCATGTCAATGTATGGCAAAAACCACTACAATATTGTAAAGTAGTTAACCTCCAACTAATAAAAATAAATAGAAAAAAAAAAAAGATCATACATCATGACAAGAGGGCTTTATCCCAGGGATGCAAGGATTCTTCAATATTTGCAAATCAATCAATGTAATACACCATATTAACAAATTGAAAATAATAGCCATATGATTATCTCAATAAATGCAGAGAAAGCCTTTGACAAAATTCAACATCCATGTATGATAAAAATCCTCCAGAAAGCAGGAATAGAAGGACCATCAGTTCAGTTCAGTGGCTCAGTCATGTCCAACTCTTTGCGAACTCATGAATCTCAGCACGCCAAGCCTCCCTGTCCATCACAAACTCCCAGAGTTTACCCAAACTCGTGCCCAGTGAGTTGGTGATGCCACCCAGCCATCTCATCCTCTGTCATCCCCTTCTCCTCCTGCCCCCAATCCCTCCCAGCATCACAGTCTTTTCCAATGAGTCAGCTCTTCGCATGAGGTGGCCAAAGTCCTGGAGTTTCAGCTTCAGCATCAGTCCTTCTAATGAACACCCAGGACTGATCTCCTTTAGGATGGACTGGTTGGATCTCCTTGCAGTCCAAGGGACTCTCAAGAGTCTTCTCCAACACCTCAGCTCAAAAGCATCAAGTCTTTGGTGCTCAGCTTTCTTCACAGTCCAACTCTCACATCCATACATGACCACTGGAGAAACCATAGCCTTGACCAGATGGACCTGTGTTGACAAAGTAATGGCTCTGCTTTTTAATATGCTGTCTAGGGTGGTCATAACTTTTCTTCCAAGGAGTAAGCGTCATTTAATTTCATGGCTGCAATCACCATCTGCAGTGATTTTGGAGCCCCCCAAAATAAAGTCAGCCACTGTTTCCACTGTCTCCCCATCTATTTGCACAGGAGGTGATGGGACCAGATGCCATGATCTTAGTTTTCTGAATGTTAAGCTTTACGCCAACTTTTTCACTCTCCTCTTTCATCAAGAGGCTTTTCAGTTCCTCTTCACTTTCTGCCATAAGGGTGGTGTCACCTGCATATCTGAGGTTACTGATATTTTTCCCAAAAATCTTGATTCTAGCTTCTGCTTCTTCCAGCCCAGCATTTCTGATGATGTACTCTACATATAAGCGAAATAAGCAGGGTGACAATATACAGCCTTGATGTACTCCTTTTCCTATTTGGAACCAATCTGTTGTTCCATGTCCAGTTCTAACTGTTGCTTCCTGACCTACATACAGGTTTCTCAAGAGGCAGGTCAGGTGGTCTGGTATTCCCATCACTTTCAGAATTTTCCACAGTTTATTGTGATCCACACAGTCGAAGGTTTTTGGTGTAGTCAATAAAGCAGAATAGATGTTTTTCTGGAACGCTCTTGCTTTTTCAATGACCCAGCGGATATTGGCAATTTGATCTCTGGTTCCTCTGCTTTTTCTAAAACCAGCTTGAACATCTGGAAGTTCTCAGTTCATGTATTGCTGAAGCCTGGCTTAGAGAATTTTGAGCACTACCTGTGTGAGATGAGTGCAGTTGTGCGGTAGTTTGAGCATTCTTTGGTATTGCCTTTCTTAGGGATTGGAGTGAAAACTGACCTTTTCCAGTCCTGTAGCCACTGCTGAGTTTTCCAAATTTGCTGCATTTTGAGTGCAGCACTTTCACAGCATCACCTTTCAGGATTTGAAATAGCTCAACTGGAATTCCATCACCTCCACTAGCTTTGTTTGTAGTGATGCTTCCTAAGGCCCACTTGACTTCACATTCCAGGGTGTCTGGCTCTAGGTGAGTGATCACACCATTGTGATTATCTGGGTCATGAAGATTTTTTTTGTACAGTTCTTCTGTGTATTCGTGCCACCTCTTCTTAATATCTTCTGCTTCTGTTAGGTCCATACAATTTCTTACCTTTGTTGAGCCCATTTTTGCATGAAATGTTCCCTAGGTATCTCTAATTTTCCTGAAGAGATCTCTAGTCTTTCCCATTCTGCTGTTTTGCTCCATTTCTTTGCATTGATCGCTGAGGAATGCTTTCTTATCTTTCCTGGCTATTATTTGGAACTCTGCATTCACATGGGAATATCTTTCCTTTTCTCCTTTGCTTTTGGCTTCTCTTCATTTCACAGCTGTTTGTAAGGCCTCCTCAGACAACCATGTTGCCTTTTTGCATCTTTTCTATGGGGATGGTCTTTATCCCTGTCTCCTGTACAATGTCACAAACCTCTGTCCATAGTTCATCAGGCTCTCTGTCTATCAGATCTAGTCCCTTAAATCTATTTCTCACTTGCACTGTATAGTCATAAGGGATTTGATTTAGGTCAAATCAGAATGGTCTAGTGATTATCCCTACTTCCTTCAGTTTAAGTCTGGATTTGGCAATAAGGAGTTCATGATCTGAGCCACAGTCAGCTCCTGGTCTGGTTTTTGCTGGCTGTATAGAGCTTCTCCATCTTTGGCTGCAAAGAATATAATCAATCTGATTTCGGTGTTGACCATCTGGTGATGTCCATGTGTAGAGTCTTCTCTTGTGTTGTTAGAAGAGGGTGTTTGCTATGACCAGTGAGTTCACTTGGCAAAACTCTATTGGCCTTTGCCCTGCTTCATTCCATAATCCAAGGCCAAATTTGCCTGTTACTCCAAGTATTTCTTGACTTCCTACTTTTGCATTCCAGTCCCCTATAATGAAAAAGACATCTTTTTTGGATGTTAGTTCTAAAAGGTCTTGTAGTTCTTCATAGAACCCTTCAACTTCAGCTTCTTCAGCATTACTGGTTGGGGCAGAGGCTTGGATTACCGTGATAGTGAATGGTTTTCCTTGGAAATGAACAGGGATCATTCTGTCGTCTTTGAGATTGCATCCAAGTACTGCATTTCGGACTATTTGGTTGACTATGATGGCTACTCCATTTCTTCTAAGGGATTCCCGCCCACAGTAGTAGATATAATGGTTATCTGAGTTAAGTTCACCCATTCCAGTCCATTTTAGTTTGCTGATTCCTAGAACGTCAACATTCACTCTTGCCATCATACCTCAACACAATAAAAGCTATATATGACAAACCCTCAGCAAACATTATCCTCAATGGTGAAAAATTGAAAGCATTCCCCCTAAAGTCAGGAACAAGACAAGGGTGTCCACTCTCACCAGTACTATTCAATATAGTTTTGGAGGTTTTGGCCACAGCAATCAGAGCAGGAAGAGAAATAAAAGGAATCCAGATTGGAAAAGAAGAAATAAACTCTCAGTGATTGCAGACGACATGATCCTCCACATAGAAAACCTAAAGACGCCACCAGAAAATTACTAGAGCTAATCAATGAATATAGTAAAGTTTCAGGATTTAAAATTTACACACAGAAATCCCTTGCATTCCTATACACTAACAATGATAAAACAGAAAGAGAAATTAAGGAAACAATTCCATTCACCATTGCAAAGAAAAGAATAAAATACTTAGGAATAAATCTACCTGAAGAAACAAAAGACTTATGTATAGAAAACTATAAAGCACTGATGAAAGAAATCAAAGAGGACACAAATAGATGGACAAATATACTGTGCTTATGAATCAGACAAATCATATAGTGAAAATGAGTATAGTACCCAAAGCAATCTATGGATTCAATGCAATCCCTATCAAGCAACCAATGGTATTTTTCAGAGAACTAGAACAAATAATTTCACAATTTGTATGGAAATACAAAAAACCTTGAATAGCCAAAGCAATCTTGAGAAAGAAGAATGGAATTGGAGGAATCAACCTGCCTGACTTCAGTCTCTACTACAAAGCCAGTCATAAAGACAGTGTGGTACTGGCACAAAGATAGAAATATAGATCAATGGAACAAAATAGAAAGCCCAGAGATAAATCCATGCATCTATGGACACTTTATCTTTGACAAAGGAGGCAAGAATATACAATGGAGAAAAAACAATCTCTTTACCAATTGGTGCTGGGAAAACTGGTCAACCACCTGTAAAAGAATGAAACTAGAACACTTTCTAACACCACACACAAAAATAAACTCGAAATGGATTAAAGATCTAAATGTAAGACCAGAAACTATAAAACTCTTAGAGGAAAACATAGGCAAAACACTCTCCGACATAAATCACAGCAGGATCCTCTATGACCCACCTCCCAGAATATTGGAAATAAAAGCAAAAATAAACAAATGGGACCTAATGAAACTTAAAAGCTTTTGCACAATGAAGGAAAGTATACACAGGTGAAAAGATAGCCTTCAGAATGAGAGAAAATAATAGAAAAAGAAGCAACAGACAAAGGATTAATCTCAAAAATATACAAGCAACTCCTGCAGCCCAATTCCAGAAAAATAAAAGACCCAATCAAAAAGTGGGCCAAAGAACTAAACAGACATTTCTCCAAAGAAGACATACAGATAGCTAACAAACACATGAAAAGATGCTCATTATCAGAGAAATGCAAATCAAAACCTCAATGAGGTACCATTACACACCAGTCAGAATGGCTGCTATCCAAAAGTCTACAAGCAATAAATGCTGGAGAGGGTGTGGAGAAAAGGGAACCCTCTTACACCGTTGGTGGGAATGCAACTAGTACAGCCACTATGGAGAACAGTGTGGAGATTCCTTAAAAAAACTGGAAATAGAACTGCCATATGACCCAGCAATCCCACTCCTGGGCATACACACTGAGGAAACCAGATCTGAAAGAGACACGTGTACCCCAATGTTCATCTCAGCACTGTTTACAATAGCCAAGACATGGAAGCAATCTAGATATCCATCGGCAGACGAATGGATAAGAAAGCTGTGGTACATATACACCATGGAATATTATTCAGCCATTAAAAAGAATACATTTGAATCAGTTCTAATGAGGTGGATGAAACTGAAGCCTATTATACAGAGTGAAATAAGCCAGAAAGAAAAACACCAATACAGTATACTAACACATATATACAGAATTTAGAAAGATGGTAATGATAACCCTGTATGCGAGACAGAAAGAGAGACAGAAATATATTGAACAGTCTTTTGGACTCTGTGGGAGAGGGTGAGGGCAGGATGATATGGGAGGATACCATTGAAACATGTAAATGATCATATGTGAAACAAATCGCCAGTCCAGGTTTGATGCATCATACAGGATGCTCAGGGCTGATGCACTGGGATGACCCAGAAGGATGGGATGGAGAGGGAGTTAGGAGGGGGGTTCAGGATGGGGAAGACATGTACACCCATGGTGGATTCAAGTCAATGTATGGCAAAACCAATACAATGTTGTAAAGTAAAATAAATAAATTAATTTTAAAAAGAAAAAAGAAAAAAAAAATCAGACTATGTCAAATACAAATCTAGTTACTGATTTTTTTCATCACAATCAGAAGACCTAATGGTATTGGTTCCATTTTCCTGTGAGGCACTTTATGGGTCAGAGAACAGAAAATCTGCAGTTTTTAGACAATGTGCAAGCCTAGTGGACTCAGGCCCCCACTGGCCTGTGTCTCCTTTCAAATGAGAGTGCTGGTTAGTCATCAGTTACCCTGAGACTTATGATGATCCTTTCTTCAGATAGAGAGATACTCCTCTGCTCTTGTGTCCAGCAAAAGATTCCTAACTGAAAGTGTTTAACACAAAGACCAGGGGCCCACTTCACTCCTCGGTTTTACTTACCTGAATTCAATAAATTATTTAAATATTTGGCCTAAGAAATGACTGAAGGATCTAGAAATGATGAGCCCAGAAGAGAGAAGTATCAGTTTCTACATGAGGATATATACTAATATAAGACTACCACAAGGACAAATATTGGACTTGACCTGCAGGAGGTCATGAAATTGACCAGGAGACAGATAGCAGCTCATAAAAAGAAGTCAGTCTTAGTGAAAATTTCGAAGTGTAAAATGGTGTCTTTATTGCAGAAGCCCCAGACACTAGTGGTATTGAAGTGCAGTGGGGCACACCTAGACAGAAAGACCAGGCTGCAGATTGAACAGCTGAGGGTGCACTTAAACTTGATCAGTGCGGTCTGGACAACTTTGTAGATGGGAATCAAGGGCCCACAAGTCTTGTAGAATTGTCTGCAAATGTGGAAATGGATTCTAAAAGGAAGGAAATTAATAAACCTGGATTCTTATGACTTGCTAAGAGTCTCAACTTTCTCCACATTCCATCAAATCCTGATCTTTTCCACCACCCAATGAGGGCTTTCCATAGCATCTCACAAAGTGTTCAAATAGCTGCTTCTCTGCAATTGCAGCCCAGCCTGGATCCTGCCACTAGCCTGGTCATGAGAATGGTGATGGGGTGTCTGTGTTGGTGTGAGGTATTTACCTGCACCAGTTTCACACTGGTCCTTTGACACCTGTTGAGACCAGTGTGTCCAGGTGCCTGACATCCATAGAGTTTTATTTGGACAATAGGAATTAAAGCAGCAAAAATGTTTGTAGAGTTCTGAAAACTATTTAACTCAATACACTGATGTTTTTCCAAAGGAAGGTAATGTATTAAATTATTATATTATTACTCAAGCAGAGTGTTTGCCTTATTTATTCTTTTAAAATTCAGGGATTAAATATGCTATTAGTCATGATAAGATGGGGAGGGAATATTAACTTTCAACAATGGTAAATTATATGATAGGTGACTCAAACTCCTGGAAATAATCAGAAAAACATAACTAAATATGTTATCTTAAATATGTTTGAAGAAAGAGTAAGCAAGATATTGACAGAGAATAAAGCTAAGATCATCTGCAATAATGTGACTTTGAGAAGCAGGCCCAGAACCTGGGGTGTCTGTCCATTCTGAGAGGGCCAGGAAAGAGGCAGGGAGAAGCAGCAGCACACTGAGGGCCTGGGAGAGTCAGTATTGGAGTGCGGAGCCCATGAAGGTGTCCAACAAGCCCTCTGCAGTTTAGTTCATAAGCCCAGAGAATAACACTCTATGACTATTAAGGTCAAGCCTATGGTTTTTCCAGTAGTCATATAGGGTTGTGAGAGCTGGACCATAAACAAGGCAGAATGCCAAAGAATTGATGCTTTTGAACTGTGGTGCTGGAGAAGACTTGAGAGTCCCTTGAGCAGCAAGGAGATAAAACCAGTCAATCTTAAAGGAAATCAACCCTGAATACTCATTGGAAGGACTAATGCTGAAGCTGAAGCTCCAATATTTTCGTCACCTGATGCAAAGAGCCAATTCATCAGAAACAAACTATGGTGCTGAGAAAGATTGAAGGCAGAAGAAGAAGGTAATAAAAGATGAGATATTTGGATGACATCACAGATGCAATGGGCATGAACTCTGGGAGATGGTGAGGGACAGAGAAGGCTGGTGTGCTGCAGTCCATGGGGCCTCGAAGAGTGGGACACAACTTGGCGACTAAACAACAAACAAAACTATTAAGGTAAAGACAATAACTTTGTAAGATTGAAATCATCACATATGTGGAAGTAAAAGATATGACAGCACAAGAGATGGAGGTGAGGAGGGGTAAATGGAATTAAACTACTGTTAGTGAAGGGGTAGGTGGCATAAAATTGACTGTTAATAAGCTTTTATATACTAATAGTACATAGTATTAGCCCAAGAATAACTAGCAAGAAATTGTAAAAGGAGAAATAATCAAAGGCAACTATAATGAAAAGTCTGACTCCATTTTCGATATTTGACAGTACAATACCTTTTAAGACTTACTTATTATTTCTCAGTAACTATTTGGGAAATTTTAATTTCATAATGACTAATCAAAAATAATAGTTCATAGAATTTAAGATGTAGACCTTAATACTTTATACACATACATATAAACACATAGAATTTAAAAGTACATATACACATTTTCAGGATAAATAATATTGAAAGGCTTAATCTTTATGTGTTGTCACTGAGAAAAATATTGATTAATATTAGGTATTTGTAAGTAAAAAATCTAGACTTGCAACCCTATGGACTCTTCCCTGCCAGGCTTCACAGTCCATAGGATTCTCCAGGCAAGAATACTGGAGTGGATTTCCATTTCCTTCTGTGGGGGATCTTCCTGACCCAGGGATCGAGCCTGGGTCTGTCATATCACAAGCAGATTCTTTACCCTTTCTGAGTCACTAGGGAAGTTCTAATAACAAAAAGAGTGATAAAATAACAACTAAAATAACAAAAGATAAGAAAAAAAATGGAATAATAAAAAACATTCTAGAAGGAGGCAGGAAAGAAGAAAAATGAATTTATAGTAGACTGAAAATAGTAAATAATTTAAGAAATGGTAGACCTAAATGAAAATCTATTTTTATTGACTAAAATGCTTCCATGAAACATCAAAGACTTTCAGACTAAAAAATTCCAGTTATGGAAGTCAAAAATATCCATTTAAAAATATATGGGTCAGAGAAGAAATCACAACAGAATCTAGAAAGCAGTTTGAAATAAATTTTAAGTTTAAAACTGTACATCAAAACAAACGAGATACAGAGGAAAATGTATAGAAAAGAAATAAGCCTGAAAAAAAGCCACTCACAAGAAGTTATAAAAGAACACCAAATTTAGCCCCAATAGAAGAAAGATGAAAATAATAAAGATAAACATGAATTTGAAATTAATGAATTTGAAAATTAATGAGTTTGAAATTAATGAATTTGAAAGCAAGTATAGAATAGAAATCATCAAGTAACCTGAAATTTAATTATCTGAAACACTCTCGCTTTTCACTCACTAAGTCACGTCCAACTGTTTGCGACCTTATGAGTTGCAGCAGGCCAGGCTTCCCTGTCCTTCACTCTCTCCTGGAGTTTGCTCAAACTCATGTCCACTGAGTAAGCTATCTGACCCAAATATCTCATGCTGTGCCCTCCACTTCTCCACTTGCCCTCCATCTTTCCCAGCATTAGGGTCTTTTCCAATGGGTTGGGTCTTCCCCTCAGATGGCCAAGGTATTGGAGCTTCAGCATAAGTTCTCCCAATGAATATTCAGGGTTCATTTTCTTATGAATTGACTAATTTGATCTCCTTGCTGTCCAAGAGACTCTCAAGAGTCTCCTTAAGCACCACAATTCAAAAGCATTGATTCTTCCACACTCAGGCTTCTTTATGGTCCAACTCTACATCTCTATATGACTATTGGAAAAAAAAGCAGCTTTGACTAGATGAACCCTGGTCAGCAAAGTGATATCTTTGCTTTTAAATGTGTTGTCTATGTTTCTCATAGCTTTCCTTCCAAGAGGAAGCATCTTTGATTTCAATGGCTGCCACTATCATCCACAGTAATTTTGTAGTCCAAAAACAAAGTGTCACTTTTTCTACTCATCTTGAAGTGGTGGGACTGGATCCCAAGATTTTAGCTTTTTGAATATTGAATTTTAAGTCAGTTTTACACTCACCTCTTTCACCCTCATCAAGAGATCAAATTGCCAACATCCGCTGGATCATAGAAAAAGCAAGATAATTCCAGAACAGCATCTACTTCTGCTTCACTGACTACACGAAAACCTTTGACTGTGTTCATTTCGGTTCAGTTCAGATGCTCAGTCGTGTCCAACTCTTTGCGACCCCATGAACCACAGCACGCCAGGCCTCCCTGTCCATCACCAACTCCCGGAGTCCACCCAAACCCATGTCCATCGAGTCGGTGATGCCATCCAAACATCTCATCCTCTGTCGTCCCCTCTCCTCCTGCACTCAATCTTTCCCAGCATCAGAGTCTTTTCAAATGAGTCAGCTCTTCGCATCAGGTGACCAAAGTATTGGAGTTTCAACTTCAGCATCAGTCCTACCAATGAACAGCCAGGACTTACCTCCTTTAAGATGGACTGGTTGTATCTCCTTGTAGTCCAAGGGACTCTCTAGAGTCTTCTCCAACACCACAGTTCAAAAGCATCAAGTCTTTGGTGCTCAGCTTTCTTTACAGTCCAACTCTCACATCCATACATGACCACTGGAAAAACCATAGCCTTGACTAGACGGACCTTTGCTGACAAAGTAATGTCTCTGCTTTTTAATATGCTGTCTAGGTTGGTCATAACTTTCCTTCCAAGGAGTAAGTGTCTTTTAATTTCATGGCTGCAATCACCATCTGCAGTGATTTTTGAGCCCAGAAAAATAGTCTGACACTGTTTCCACTGTTTCTGCATCTATTTGCCATGAAGTGGTGGGAATGGAAGCCATGATCTTAGTTTTCTGAATGTTGAGCTTTAAGCCAACTTTCTCACTCTCCTCTTTCACTGTCATCAAGAGGCTCTTTAGTCTTCTTCACATTCTGCCATAAGGGTGGTGTCATCTGAATTTCTGAGGTTATTGATATTTCTCCTGGTAATCTTGATTCCAGCTTGTGCTTCCTCCAACCGAGCATTTCTCATGATTTACTCTGCATATAAGTTAAACAAGCAGGGTGACAATATACAGCCTTGATGTATCCCTTTTCCTATTTGGAACAAGTCTGTTGTTCCATGTCCAGTTCTAACTGTTGCTTCCTGTCCTGCATATAGGTTTCTCAAGAGGCAGGTCAGGTGGTCTGGTATTCCCATCTCTTTCAGAATTTTCCACAGGTTATTCTGATCCACACAGTCAAAGGTTTTGAAATAGTCAATAAAGCAGAAATATATGTTTTACTTCTGGAACTCTCTTGCTTTTTTGATGATCCAACAGATGTTGGCTATTTGATCTCTGATTCCTCTGCCTTTTCTAAAACCAGTTTGAACATCTGAAAGTTCATGGTTCACATATTGCTGAAGCCTGGCTTGAAGAATTTTGAGGATTACTTTACTAGCATGTGAGATGAGTGCAATTGTGTGGTAGTTTGAGCATTCTTTGGCATTGCCTTTCTTTGGGATTGGAATGAAAACCGACCTTTTTCAGTCCTGTGGCCACTGTTGAGTTTTCCAAATTTGCTGGCGTATTGAGGGCAGCACTTTCACTGTATCATCTTTAGGATTTGAAATAGCTCAACTGGAATTCTTTCACCTCCACTAGCTTTGTTTGTAGTGATGCTTCCTAAGGCCCACTTGACTTCACATTCCAGGATGTCTGGCTCTAGGTGAGTGATCACACCATCGTGATTATCTGGGTTATGAAGATCTTTTTTGACTGTGTAGATCACAATAAACTGAGGAAAATTCTTTAAGAGCTGGAAATACCAGGCCACCTTACCCGACTCCTGAAAAACCTATATGCAGGTAAAGAAGTGACAGTTAGAACCAGATATGGAAGAACAGACTGGTCCCAAATTGGTAAAGGAGTACATCAAGGGTCTATATTATCACCCTGCTTATTTAACTTAGATGCAGAATACATCATATGAAATGGCAGATTGGATGAGGCAGAGCTGGGATCAAGATTGCTGGGAGAAATATCAATAACCTCAGATATGCAGATGCTGCTGCTGCTGGTAAGTCACTTCAATCGTGTCTGACTCTGTGTGACCCCATAGATGGCAGCCCACCAGGCTCCCCTGTTCCTGGGATTCTCCAGGCAAGAATACTGAAGTGGGTTGTCATTTCCTTCTCCAATGCATGCATTCATGATAAGTTGCTTCCGTCATGTCCGACTCTGCAACCCTATGGACAGCAACCCACCAGCCTCCTCCATCCACAGGATTCTCTAGGCAAGAACACTGGAGTGGGTTACCATTTCCTTCTCCACATATGCAGATGACACCACCCTAATGGCAGAAAATGATGAGGAACTAAAGAGCTTCTTGATGAAGGTGAAAGAGGAGAGTGAAAAGGCTGACTTTAAATTCAACATTCAAAAAACTAAGATCATGCATCCAGTCCCATCATTCATGGCAAATATGTGGGGAAACAATGGAAACAGTAAGAGACTTTATTTTCTTGGGCTCCAAAATCACTGCAGATGGTGACTGCAGCCATGAAATTAAAAGGTGCTTGTTCCTTGGAAGAAAAGCTATGAAAAACCTAGATAGCATATTGAAAATCAGAGACATTGCTTTGCCAACAAAGGTCCATATAATCAAAGACACGGTTTTTCCAGTAGTCATATATGGATGTGTGAGTTGGACCATAAAGAAGGCTGAGTGCCAAAGAATTGGTGCTTTTGAATGGTGGTGTTGGAGAAGACTCTTGAGAGTCCCTTGGATTGCAAGGAGATCCAACCAGTCCATCCTAAAGGAAATCAGTCCTGAGTATTTATTGGAAGATCTGAATGATTATCCAATTCCTTGGCCACTGATGGGAAGAGCTAACTCATTAAAAAAGACCCTGATGCTGGGAATGATTGAGGGCAGGAATAAAGGGGGATGACAGAGAACAAGATGTTTAGATGGCATCACCAACTAATGAGTTTGAGCAAGCTCCAGGAGTTGGTGAAGGACAGGGAAGCCTGGCATGCTACAGTCTATGGGGTTGCAAAGAGTCAGACACAACTGAGCGACTGAACAACAACTACAAGAGGTCCCTTAGTTACTCTTTGCTTTCTGCCATTAGAGTGGTATCATCTGCAAATCTAAAGTTATTGATATTTCTCCCAAACAATCTTGATTCCAGCTTGTGAGTCTTGCAGCCTGGCATTTGGTATGATTTACTCTGAACAGACGTTAAATAAGCAGGGTGACAATATACAGCCTTGACGTACTCCTTTCCCAATTTTGAACCAGTCTATTGCTTTGTGTCCGGTTCTAACTGTTGCTTCTTGAACTCATGCAGTTTTCTCAGGAGACAGTTAAGATTGTCTGGTATTTCCATCTCTTCAAGAATCAGTGAAGCAGAAGTAGATCTTAAAAAAAAAAAACCTTCTCTTCCTTTTTCTATGATCCAACAGATATTGGCAATGTGATATCTGGTTCCTATGCCTTTTCTAATTCCAGCTTGTACATCTGAAAGTTCGTTGTTCACATACTCCTGAAGCCTAGCTTGAAGGATTTTGAGCATTACCTTGCTAGCAAGTGAAATGAGGTACAATTTTATGGTAGTTTGAACATATCTTGCCATTACCTTTCTGAGCTTAGAATGAAAATTGACCTTTTCCAGAAAAGATTAATAAATCCCAGGAGAGGCTGATAAGGAAGAAAATATATCAATGTATATAGAGATAATCACAAAGATCAGAACAATTTTTAAAATGAGTGTATAATAAGGATATTGCAAATATTACAGGAGGAAATCAATGCCAATATATTTGGAAATTTAGATGAAATGGGAAACAATGGAAAAATGTAGGAAAATGTGGAATCCTACAATTATTAGAGAGACTGAAACTGTAATTATACATCTTCCCACAAAGACAACTACAAACCCATCTGGTTTTACCAGCTAATTCTGTCACAAATTTAAGAACGAAAACCATGCCAATCTTGCTTAATTCTTTCATGGTCTTGAAAAATATATATTAAATTGTTTAATATAAAGCCAGTATAATTTTGATTTCAAAATCTGACAAGGGAAAATGGTAGTTAGTAGAAATGAAAATTACAGGTCCAGTTCTTTCATAAATTCAGCTGTAAAATTTGTAAAGAAAATAATAGCTGATAAAATTTGGCACTACACAGGAGTAATGCTGTAAAACCAAGTTTATTAATTCCAGAAGTTCAAGATTAACTTACAAGTGACTGATTTAAAAATCAACTGTTCTAATTTACAATTTAACAGAATGAAGAAAAAGTATATGGTTATTTCAATAGAGGCCAAAAAGTTACAAAATCTAACACCCATTATTATAAAATCTCTTAGTCAACTAAAAATCAGAGATAATGTCCTAAATCTAATGAAGCACATCATTCAGTCTCATTTCACATGAGATGGAAAGAGACAAGAAATGTCTGGACTCCCCACTGCTATTTGACATAGGTAAGAAGCTCTGCCAATTCAAATAGTCCAGGGAAAGTAATAAAAATTAAGAGGGTTATAAAATAAGGGATTAAACAGTCATCTTTTGCAGGCTGTGATTAAATTTATAGAAAATTCAAAGGAATTTACAGCTAAATTATTGATTAAGAAGTAAATTCAGCAAGTTCACTAAAGTCAACAGAAAGATTAACTAAAATTCTATGTACCACCAATGAATAGTCAAGGCTATAGTTTGTCCAGTAGTCATGTATGGATGTGAGAGTTGAACCATAAAGAAGGCTAAGCACCGAAGAATTGATACTTTTGAACTGTGGTGCTGCAGAAGACTCTTGAGAGTCCCTTGGACTGCAAAGACATAAAACCAGTCAATACTAAAGAAAATCAACCCTGAATATTCATTAGAAGGACTGATGCTGAAGTTGAAGCTCCTGTACTTTGGCCACCTGATGTGAAGAACTGACTCATTGGAAAAGACTCCAATGCTGGGAAGGATTTAGGGCAAAAGGACAAAAGGGTGGGAAAAGATGAGATGTTTAGATAGTATCACTGACTCAATAGACGTGAATTTGAGCAAACTCTCAGAGATAGTGAAGAACAGAGAAGCCTGGCATGCTGCAGTTCATGGAGTCACAAAGAGTTCAGATACAACTTGGTGACTTGAACAAGAAGAACAACAATGTATCACTAAAAAGTAAATTTTGCAATAAGATATAATATACAATGATAAAACCAGGAATAAATCTGATGAAAATGTGTAAGATCTCTACACAGAAAGTATGAAAAGTTCTTAACATAAATTAGAAAATATCTATTAATTGAGGCATGTGTCAAGGTGACACATCAGAAGACTCAACTCTTTCAAAATATAAATTTTCCCCAAATTGGTCTATAAAGTCAATCCCATCCCAATAAAATGCATCAAATAAAAGATGCTTACTCCTTGGAAGAAAAGCTATGACAAACCTAGACAGCATATTAAAAAGCAGAGACATCACTTTGCCAACAAAGGTCCGTCTAGTCAAGGCTGTGGTTTTTCCAGTGGTCATGTATGGATGTGAGAGTTGGACTATAAAGAAAGCTGAGTGCTGAACAATTGATGCTTTTGAGCTGTGGTGTTGGAGAAGACTCTAGAGAGTCCCTTGGACTGCAAGGAGATCCAACAAGTCCACCCTAACAGAGGTCAGTCCTGGGTGTTCATTGGTAGGACTGATGCTGAAGCTGAAACTCCAATAATTTGGCCACCTGATGTGAAGAACTGACTCATTTGAAAAGACCCTGATGCTGGGAAAGATTGAAAGCAGGAGGAGAAAGAGATAACAGAGGATGAGATGGATGGCATCACCAGCTTGATGGACATGAGTTTGAGCAAGCTCCAGAGTTAGCGATGGACAGGGAAACCTGGTGTGCTGCAGTTCATGGGGTCTCAGAGCATTGGACACGACTGAGTCACTGATCTGACCCCAATAAAATATCAAGAAGTCATTTTGGAGGATATGAGTTAGTGGTGGGGAGACAAAATTCCTTGGAAATAAAGAGGGCCAAGATTAGCCAAGACCCTGTTAAAGAAGAAGGACAAGTCAAAAGATCCTTTTCAAAAAAAAAAAAAAAAAAAATCTTTTTCCATGAATATCAAGACTTTTAAAAAACACCCAGTCATTAAAACAGCATTGTAACTATAAAATGTATAGAGAAAGTTGAGAAATAAGACTCACCTATGTATGAATACTTCTGACTAGTTTGGTACCAAATAAGAAAGAAAAACATTATTTTCAATGAATATAAGAGGTCAATTGGACATACATAAGGAAAAAAAATTGACCATAAGTTATGGGCTGAATTATGTCCCTCAAAATTTATATGTTGAAATCCCACTACCTCAGAATGTGACTTTATTTGAAGATAGGGTCTTTGAAAAAGTAATTAATTTAAAATAAGGACTTCAAGGCAGGTTCAAATGCAATATGACCAGTGTTGGAAGAGGTGGAAATTAGGACACAGAGGCACACACATAAGAAGTTCATGAAAAGACACAGATAACTGACAGCCAAAGTGAAGAAGAGAGGCCTCAAAAAAACCCAGATCTCTTGACAACTTGTTGTTGGACTTCTAGCCTCCAAAAGTGTGAGATGATATATTTCTGTTGTTTAAGCTGAGGTAGGAGGTGGACAGGCCCTTTGCTGGACAGCTGGTATTTGTCTAGTGGAGTAAGACTGACCCCTTGTTCTCACCCAGGCACTCCAAGGACAAAGCTAGTGGCAAAAGCTGAGCTCTTCTAAAGAGTAGAGATAAGGTGCCCACTCCTGCGGTCCAAGAAGACTTCCCTGCCTGCACAGGTGCAGGAAGGCTTCTTGGGGGTCAAAAAGGGAGGAGGCCTCACTCCATGATAAGAATCGACATGGACTCAGAGGCCTCTGTGGTGGGATCAATCGTAGAAAAAAGCTGAACATGTATCTTGCAGAGGGTTCAAGGAACAGTCAGGTGTGAAGAAAGAAGCAAGATAATTGGTCAAATGTAAACAAAACCCAGGAGGACCGTCCTTTATAAGTGATTTACATCACCTCTTTACTGCACTTCTCACTCAGGATACCCACATTCTTCTTTGTATTTTGCCTCCTTGAAATATTCTTGCTTTCAAAGTGAGAAAAGAGCCAGGGCCCCTTTCTTTTAGCCTCTAGCCCCTGTCAGTCTAGTAGCTGGGACTCCTGGTTTCCATCCAGGTTACCTAGGCTAAATTTCTGGGCAGGGAACTAAGATTTCTCTTCAGGACTGCTCACTGTAGATGAGTGGTACTCAGTCTGTGGAATCTTGCTATGGCAGCTCTCACAAAACTAATAAACCCTAGTTTATATCACTCACAGAAATCAGTTCTGAATGGTTATAGATCTGAAACTGAAACGATAATTCTTCAAGAATCTTCTGCAGATAATATCTTTATGGCATCATGGTGTAAAATGTTGTTTTAAGTCACAAAAAGCACTAACCATAAATAAGACACTGATAAGTTGGACTGTATTAAAATACAGATTTCAATCCAACAAAAGACAGTATTCAGTTCAGTTCAGTTCAGTTCAGTCACTCAGTCGTGTCCAACTCTTTGTGACCCCATGGACTGCAGCACGCCAGGCCTCCCTGTCCATCACCAACTCCCAGAGTTTGCTCAAACTCATGTCCATTGAGTCGGTGATACCACAGTATTAATACTGTTTAAGGATAGTATCAATAGTGTTTAAAGGCAAGACACAGAATGGGTTAATATACTAGCAAAACATACAAGCGAACAGGCATCCTGGAATCAAGTGGGCCTCAGTAAGCATCACTACAAGCAAAGCTAGTGAAGATGATGGAATTCCAGTTGAGCTATTTCAAATCCTAAAAGATGATGCTGTGAAAGTGTTGCACTCAATATGCCAGCAAATTTGGAAAACTCAGCAGTGGCCGCAGGACTGGAAAAGGTCAGTTTTCATTTCAATCCCAAAGAAAGACAATGCCAAAGAATGTTCAAACTATGAAACAATAGTACTCATCTCACACACCAGTAAAGTGATGCTCAAAATTCAAGCCAGGCTTCAACAGTACATGAACCATGAACTTCCAGATGTCCAAGCTGGTTTTAGAAAAGGCAGAGGAACCAGAGATCAAATTGCCAACATCTGTTGGATCATCAAAAAAGCAAGAGAGTTCCAGAAAAAAAAATCTATTTCTTCTTTATTGACTGTGCCAAAGCCTTTCACTGTGTGGATCACAACAAACTGTGGAAAATTCTGAAAGAGATGGGAATACCAAACCACCTGATCTGCCTCTTGAGAAACCTGCATGCAGGTCAGGAAACAACATTTAGAAGTGGACATGGAACAACAGACTGGTTTCAAATAGGAAAAGGAGTACACCAAGGCTGTATATTGTCACCCTGCTTATTTAACTTATATGCAGAGTACATCATGAGAAATGCTAGATGGATGAAGCACAAGCTGGGATAAAGATTGCTGGGAGAAATATCAATAACCTCAGATATGCAGATGATACCACCCTTATGGCAGAAAGTGAAGAAGACTATAGAGCCTCTTGATGAAGGTGAAAGAGGAGAGTGAGAAAGTGTTGGCTTAAAGCTCAGCATTCAGAAAACTAAGATCATGGCTTCCATTCCCATCACTTCATGGTAAATAGATGGGGAAATAGTGGCTGACTTTATTTTTTTGGGCTCCAAAATCACACAATGGTGACTGCAGCCATGAAATTAAAAGAAGATGCTTACTCCTTGGAAGGAAAGTTACAACCAACCTAGACAGCATATTAAAAAAACAGAGACATTACTTTGCCAACAAAGGTCTGTCTAGTCAAGGCTATGGCTTTTCTAGTAGTCATGTATGGATGTGAGAGCTGGACTATAAAGAAAGCTGAGCACTGAAGAATTGATGCTTTTGAACTGTGGTGGTGGAGAAGACTCTTAAGAGTCCCTTGGACTGCAAGGAGATCCAGCCAGTCCATCCTAAAGGAGATCAGTCCTGAATGTTCATTGGAAGGACTGATGTTGAAGCTGAAACTCCAATACTTTGGGCAACTGATGCAAAGAACTGACTCATTGGAAAGGACCCTGATGCTGGGAAAGATTGAAGATGGGAGGAGAAGGAGATGACAGAGAATGAGGTAGTTGGATGACATCACCGACTCAATGGACATGAGTTTGAGCAAGCTCTGGGAGTTGCTGCTGGACAAGGAGGGCTGGCGTGCTGCAGTCCATGGGGTCACAAAGAGTCATACATGACTAAGAGACTGAACTGAACTGAACTGAACAAGCAAACAAAAAATTCTTGTATCTGGCCTGCATGAAGAAATCATTAAGAAAAATACAACCCAATAGAAAAATGAACAAATATTTTGGACAAACACTTTGTAAGAGGATATCCAAGCCTGTTAGTCTCAAGCTGCTATCCCATGTACCTCTTTTGGTCTTTTTAGCATTATTAACCTTATTTCACAAATGAGAAAACTGAGTTTCAGACTGGTTTAAGTCTATTACATACGACCTATAAAAAGTCAAGGTAGAGATAAACATGATTTCTTTTCCAATCTACACTGCTGCATCTTGTTAACGATAACCCTATTCTCACCCCCATCTTCCTGAACTTGCTATATTTGAAGAGGATCATTTAAATAATTAGGTATGCATTGTAATAATTGGTCAGTCATATTGACATAGAACAAACTAAGCAAGTATATTCATACACATTCAAATAGATAAGAAAAACAAAGTTCAATATTTGAATAGATCATAATAGCAAACATTTGGATGGTGACATTGAGAAGACTAATTACTACAAACTTGCAAATTATTTTACCCTTTTTCATCTAATAGAAACTTCATGGAATAATTGGGCAATATGGTTTATTCCTTCCTGTTCACATTTATTGGATGAATTTAGGGAAAAAGCAGAGAGTTTCTCCTACCTCATAGCACAGTTGTGAGAAAAACATTGGAGTGTGGGTATGAGAAAACTTAGAGTTCAGTTCAGTCTCTCAGTCATGTCCAGCTCTTTGTGACCTCACGGACTGCAGCATTCCAGGATTCCCTGTCCATCACCAACTCCGAGAGCTTGCTCAAACTCATGGCCATCAAGTTGGTGATGTGATCCTACCATCTCATCCTCTGTCATCCCCTTCTCCTCCTGCCCTCAATCTTTCCCAGCATCAGGGTCTTTCTAAATGAGTCAGTTCTTTGTATCAGGTGGCCAAAGTATTGGCGTTTCAGCTTCAACATCAGTCCTTCAAATGAACATTCAGGACTGATCTCCTTTAGGATGGACTGGTTGGATCTCCTTGCAGTCCAAGGGACTCTCAAGAATCTTCTCCACCACCACAGTTCAAAAGCACCAATTCTTAGGTGCTCAACTTTCTTTATAATTCAACTATCACTTCCATACATAACTACTGGGAAAATCAAAGCTTTGACTAGACGAAATTTTGTTGACAAAGTAATGTCTTTGCTTTTTAATATGCTGTCTAGGTTCGTCATAGCTTTTCTTCCAAGGAGAAAGCATCTTTTAATTTCATGGCTGCAGTCACCTTCTGCGGTGATTTTGGAGCCCAAGAAAATAAAGTCTCTCACCATTTCCATTGTTTCCCCTATCTATTTACTTGCCATGAAATGATAGGACCAGATGCCATGATCTTAGTTTTCTGAATGCTGAGTGTTAAGCCAACTTTTTCACTCTCCTCTTTCACTTTCATCAAGAGACTCTTTAGTTCTTTGCTTTCTGCCAAAAGGGTGGTGTCATCTGCATATCAGAGGTTATTGATATTTCTCCCAGCAATCTTGATCCAACTTGTGCTTCATCCAGCCTGGCATTTCGTATGAGGTACTCTGCATTTAATTCATTAAGCAGGGTGACACTATATAGCCTTGATATACTCCTTTCCCAATTTGGAACCAGTCTCTTGTTACATGTCCACTTCTAAATGTTGCTTCTTGACCTGCCTATAGATTTCTCAGGAGGCAGGTAAGGTGGTCTTGTATTCCCATCTCTTTCAGAATTTTCCACAGTTTGTTTTGATCCACAGAGTCAAAGGCTTTGGCATAGTAAATAAAGCAGAAATAGATATTTTTCTGGAACTCTCTTGCTTTTCCGATGATCCAATGCATGTTGGCAATTTGATTTCTGGTTCCTCTGCCTTTTCTAAATCCAGCTTGAACATCTGGAAGTTCATGGTTCACATACTGCTCAAGCCTCACTTGGGGAATTTTGAGCATTATGTTGCTAGCATGTGAGATGAGTGCAATTGTGTGGTAGTTTGAACATTTTTTGGCATTGCCTTTCTTTGGGATTGGACTGGAAACTGACATTTTCCAGTCCTGTGACCACTGTTGAGTTTTCCAAAGTAACACTAAAGGCAAATGAGAAAAAGGAGGATATACCCATTTGAATGCAGAGTTCCAAAGAATAGCAAGGAGAGAAAAGAAAGCCATCCTCAGTGATCAGTGCAAAGAAATAGAGGAAAACAATAGAATGGGAAAGACTAGAGATCTCTTCAAGAAAATTGGAGATACCAAGGGAATGTTTCATGCAAAGTTGGGCACAATAAAGGACAAAAATGGTAATGGACCTAACAGAGGCAGAAGATATTAAGAACAGGTGGCAAAAATATGGAGAAAAACTGTACAAAAAAAGATCCTCATGGCCCAGTTAACCACGACGGTGTAATCACTCACCTAGAGCCAGACATCCTGGAGTGTGAAGTCAAGTGGGCCTTAGGAAGCATCATTATGAACAAAGCTAGTGGAGGTGATGGAATTCCAGTTGAGCTTTCTAATCCTGAAAGATGAAACAACTTTACTAAAGCATTAAACCTTGTAGATATGGAAACAACTGGTCAAAGCCATGGTATGGCAATTTATAAGGACCCACACATCTCCCATATTTGTATGAGAGCAATCACTGACAAGTAGAAATGTGTAACTGCTTGAAAGACAAATGAGTTCTCATAAAGGAAAGTGAAATGAAACGACCTTTCTCCACTCAATCTTCCAGATGAGAAAATGTGTTTCTGTGCCTTCATCTAAAAGCAAGTAAATCAACAGTTTGGATATGTCATTTGGTTCTTACAGAGTAGAAAATGGCTAATAATCTAAAATGATTAGTTTTCCTCTGAGTGCAAGTTCCTAAGTAGAACTGAATTTTAGAGTATTGTAGCTGAAAGAGAGTGGACAATTGCTTATGAAATTTGCACTATATGCCACACATCTGGTAGGCACTGGGGTCATCTAATTCATTTAATTCTCTCAACATTGGGAGGGAAATATTGTTGACTTTATTTCAGAGAATTAATTTGTCTAGGAATAGAAAGCACATCCCAAATGAGACACCCAGGATTTGAACTCAGATCTTCTAATTCCTATTTCCAACTTATTTTTGATAAGAACCTTAAAAAATAATTTATCAAGTGCAGAAATAGATCCAGAGAAGACAAACTATTTTTACAAGGTCATTCAGATAATTCATTATATTGGTCAATTCAAAAAGTCTTCCCAATTTCCACATGTGTAAAGGTCTTCGCTGAAAAATTGCAGAGTACAGATAATAATTTTTAAAAGTCCTGGCTGAGTAATGTCCATCTCATTAGATACAAGTGCTGGGGGCTGGGGCACTGGGAAGACCCAGAGGGATCGGGTGGAGAAGGAGGTGGGAGCGGGGATCGGGATGGGGAATACATGTAAATCTATGGCTAATTCATGTCAATGTATGGCAAAAGCCACTACAATATTGTAAAGTAATTAGCCTCCAACTAATAAAAATAAATGAAAAAAAAAAGAAGTCCTGAATCTCTATATCTGCATTTGTCTCTACAGCCTGGAGCCACAGGCTGATAACATTTAACTTATAGGCACATGAGCATGTTTGTTGATTTGTACTTAGGATTCTTGCTCATAACAAAGATGTGATTTAAATTCTGGGCCTGGTTAAATCATCTCATGATAACGGATTACATGGGATTTGGAGAAATCAGTAAAAATAATTACTGTCCAAAGTGTCAGAAAGTGTGTTAGTCTCTGAGTCTCTCAGTCATCTCCCAACTCTTTGCGACCCCATGGACTGTAGCCTGCAAGGCTCCTCTGTCCATGGGATTCTCCAGGCAAGAATATTGGAGTGGGTTGCCATTTCCTTCTACAGGAGATCTTCTGAGCTCCAGGGATTGAGTCCAGGTTTCCCACACTGCAGGCAGATTATTTATTATCTGGGCCACCAGGTAAGCCCCAAAGTGTTGGAAATATTCATTAAATCACCAAACCTCTTAGAACAAATTCTTGTCTTACTGGAGGGGGAAAATCCAGCTCACCACTGATCCTCTGGGACCACCCACAGATTTACCTCAAAATAAAATCATGATGTTTCTCTTGTCCTCCTATGTCCAGACCAAGTTTCTACTTGAAAATTATTCTGTGAGTTAAGATCTTACTTAGCTCCAAAAAGGTCCCTAAAAATAGTTTCACACATTTATAATAGACTTCCTTTTCAAGAAAATGTTAAAAACTCATTCAAAAAGAATCTTTGAGAAATAACATTTGTTAAAATTTTTCTCAACTAAACTTTAAAAACTTTAAAAAAATTTAAAAAACCAATATAATAGGCATAAAACTTTCTTCAGAAGAAATAAAATCATGATATTTCTCTACATGCAAAAAACTATTTCCCCCTTTAATCAATAGTTAATATAGATTGCCTTAGTCAAACTGCCTTTTATTCATTTTTATTAGTTAAACATTAGCAAAGACTAGAGGATGGATATTTAATTCTCCAAGCACACTGGCAGTTACAGCTCCATATATTAATTATGTTTTTTGTGTGACATTTGGTTAAATATCATATGCTGAAAGTGACTTGCAGATGCATGGGTGTTTGAGTTGTAGTAATGGGCATCAAAAAGTTCCTGTGAGGTCTGGACAAGGGATGGTTTGACTAACAGCTTTCATGAAACAATGAATGTGGTAGATTCCAATTAAAATATGAAATGTGTCTAGCAAACCATGAGGCTATCATCTTAATGGTCCTGTTGTTTTCTAACTACAAAACCCAGCTAATTAATATCCCAGGGGCCGGCCACAAACCCAATTAACAAAGTAAAATAAATTAATGCTGAATTAAAACTGAAGACATCCCTAAGAGAAAGGGAAAGACCTGCCCTTCAGGGGAGAGAGCAAATGACTTCTTTGTAGATATTTAGAAGGGGATTTCACAAGTCTCCATGAGTTAACCTGGTAGGAATTGACTAGTGTTTATATACAGGGGGCACCCTCTCCTCTAGTTTATGTTGGAAAATTTTGGCAGCTTTCCAGCAAATATCTTCTCTTGCCAAGCTCAGTCCTCAATCTCCTTTTCTTTCTCACTGCAGGGCACAGTTGAACTTGCTTTTCTTCTCTCTGCACCTGTGACTTCCCAATCTATTCCTGGGGATGGTTCTTCCTTCAAGGCTGGAGCTCAACTGGGACATAATTTTTCCACTATTGCTTTCCTTCTCTGAAAAGAATCACATTTTTACTTGAACCATGTAGTGCTAAGCTTGAATGTATATTGAAGGGAGGAAAATGAAATAACAAAACAAACTTTTAAAAAGTTAGAAAGGATACCCAAATCTACAGAAATCTTACAGCCTCCATCTCCAAACTGTAGCCTTGTCTCACTTCTTCAATGGTAAGGGGATTTACCCCTTTTCACCCCCTTTCCTCTCTGCTTTTGAATTCCCCCTCCAGCCTCATGCCAACAATTCACAATACTATTTTGAGCTCTTAATTATAGATGTTAATTAAAATCAAAATGTAAATGATATAAAAGAGATCACATAAATAGAAAATTCCTTAATAAATGCAGGGAATTTAAATGAATAAAAATCTTTCAGAACAGGTGTCCAGGAAGGGTTGGAAAGATATTTTTAGACAATTCCTGCTTAGTTGTATCCACATTGCAGCATTGCTTTTTGCAGTACCTTTTATGAATGTGTTGTTCAGTCACTAAATCATGTCCAACTCTTTGCCCAAGGACACACTTTTCATACCCTCCCCCCAGTTCCCCACCTGGATGAAGGTGCAGTGATGAAGAAGTACCTTTGGACCTGAGTGTGAGCAGCTCTGGTCCTTGCACCTAAGGCACGACCCCATCAGGACCTCCAGTCCCTGTAAGACCCCTCACAAACTCTGACTGTATGTCCAACTCTTTGCAACCCCATGGACTGTAGCACACCGGGCTGCTCTGTCCTCCACTATCTCCCAGAGTTTGTTCAAATTCACATCCTTTGAAGCAGAGATGCTATCTAACCATCTCATCTTTTCCCACTCTTTTATCCTTTTGCCCTAAATCTTTCCCAGCATCAGAGTTGTTTCCAATGAGTCAGCTTTTTGTATTAGGTGGCCAAATTATTGGAGCTTCAGCAACAATCCTTCCAATGAATATTCAAGGTTGATTTTCTTTAGAATTGACTGGCTTGATCTCCTTGCAGCCCAAGGGACTCTCAAGAGTCTTCTCTAGCACTGCAATTTGAAAGCATCAATTCTTCAGCATTCAGCCTTCTTTATGAAACAGCCCTCACATCCACACATGACTACTGAAAAAACCATAGCTTTGACTATATGGACCTTTGCTGGCAAAGTGATGTCTCTGCATTTTAATATGCTGTCATAGCTTTGTCATAGCTTTCCTTCCAAGAAGCAAGTGTTTTGTTTTGTTTTGTTTTTAATTTCATGGCTGCAGTCACCATCAGCAGTGATTTTAGAGCCCAAGAAAATAAAATCTGTCACTGTTTCCACTTGTTTCCCTTCTATTTGCCATGAACTGATGGGTCCAATATTTTGCAGTTCTGATGCAAAGAACTGACCCATTGGAAAAGACTCTGATGCTGGGAAAGATTTAAGGCAGTAGGAGAAGGGGACAACAGAGGATGAGATGGTTGGATGGCATCACCAAGTCAATGGACATGAGTTTGAGCAAGCTCCAGGAGTTGGTGATGGACAGGGAAGCCTGGTATGCTGCAATCCATGGGGTCCCAAAAAGTTGGACATGACTGAGTGACTGAACTAACTGATGGGTCCAAATGCCATCATCTTAGTTTTTGTATGTTGAGTTTGAAGCCAGGTGTTTCACTCTCCTCTTTCACCTTCATCAAGAATCTCTTGAGTTCCTCTTCACTTTCTGCCATTAGAATGGTATCATCTGCATATCTGAGGTTATTGATATTTCTCCTGACAACCTTAATTCCAGCTTATGATTCATGCAGCTCAGCATTTTTGTGGTTGCAAACACACAATGTGTATGATGCTAAGTCTAGGGGTTGTTCTGATGGTTGTAAAATTCAGTCTGGTGAGACCTCAGAGGACAGAAGACTCACATGCCCCTTGGCTTGGTTGCCCTGGAAGCTGGGCTGGGTCTTAGCATTCACTGTCACCCTTTGGCATCCGGCCTGCACTTACCTCTCAAAGGTTGCTAAGGGTTCCTCTCATTCATTCATTTCTTACTTGCATAGACACCTTCTGAGCACAATTTCTAGGTTAGAATTATCACCAGCACAGAGGACACAAATGTAAAAGATGCTGAAGGACCTAAGTCAATAATAAGTCCTTGGGTGTGCCCGGCAGATGGATCTGATTAAGAAAGGTGAGGAACTAAGGCCCAGTGTTGGAGGAACCTCAGGGCCAGGTGAGATGAGGTTACTGCTGAGATAGGAGATGAAAAGAGTTCTGCGCAAAGGCCAGAGATTTATTTCTGAAAATTGTCAGAAATAACAGCAAAGCAAAAGGGAAACTTCATAGCCTTAAGGTATAATCCTTTCATTACAATTGCTCTTCCCTTACACTAAGGCAGGTATGTGACTTTGTACAGATTACTGAGCACTTCTGAATGTTGCCTGAAACGCACATATCATATTGTCTCCCAGGGTATTTTTGAGAGTTTCACACAATGGAACGTAGTGTGTTGGTAACTGACAGTTGTCACTGTGAGTCCAGTCCCTTGGAACAAAGTGTGAACGAAGTGTGAAGCAGATGAGATTTCAAGGGAGAGAAAAGGGCTTCTCATGGCTTTTGCTTTGTGGCAGTGCCAGGGTCACTAGAGACAGCCAAGAGAGGGAAAGAAAAGACACTGTGTTTTAGCAAAATTTATCTGGCTGCAGCATAGAGAGCAATTTTTGGAGGCAGGACTAAGTAAAGATTCAAATTAAAACCTGTCCCAGTGTTGGTGAGGAGTGATTGATGTCCAAACAGAAGCAGCGGTGAGAGAGGGATGGAGGGGTAAGCCGCTGAGGTATTAGGGAAGGGCGGAGGGAGGGAGAAGGGAGAGAGCTGAGCAGAGCGAAGGAGCTCAGCAGGATGACACCATGTCAGGTTAGAGTAGGGAGCACCATTAGATTTAGAGGTGAAGCCTCGTTGGTGAACTTAGGCAAAGAAATTTCATGTGCCTTTGACGTGATGACCACTTCTCTCACAAAGTGTATGGATATTTACATTTCACTTCTCCACCTATCTGTAATCATGTTGAGTGATGTTTAAGTATATTAAATTCTCCACAAACCATAAATACACCCTCAGTTTTCACTGAATAAGTTGTCAAAATATAAAGTGAATGTTTAATTTTTAATTCAACTGCCCATAATTAATGATCATAGAAATGATATTTTTCAAATGTGTCCATGAAGTTGATAGTTTATGGTGAATGGTGTCAGATTTGTGATCTCCAAAGGAGAAAACTTCACTTTGGGGCCCAAGACAGGGCTTCAGTCACTCAGAGTTTCATGCAGTGAAAGTTTTATTGAAGCGAAAAGGGATAGAAAATGCTCTGACACAGACACCAGGGGAGAGTAGAAAGACACCACCTCACTCGCCTTAGGAAGGCATTTGTGTACTTTTTCAACTGGTTACTCACAATAGAGCAAAAGAATGTCTCAAGGTTGTAAAGGTCTTACCAGGCCCACTCCCAAAATATAAATTCTTCATATAACGAGATTAGCCAGAAGGAATGAGTTCCTGTTAAGAAAAAGAAACATATCCTCAAGCAAGACAAATTGTTGTTATATAACCATTAGCACAGAACTTAAGGAAAAACATAGCTTGAAAAAGATGCGTTGTTTTGTTCTGTAATTATTAGCTCTGGCTTAAAAAAGTTAGTCTTACGTGAATAGATTGTTGCCATAACAGCTTAGAACTTAAGAAGATTGTCTTATGTGACTAAGACAAAGAAATGTAGAAAAAAAAAAGTTTGTCCCTTCCTCCTCCTGGAGGGCACTGGAATCCTTATCAACCTACCTAATTAGCTCTCTCAAAATGAATCAACATTCCTGGTGCAGTTTTATTTCTTGCTTTCTCCCTGACTTACATTCACAGTGATGGAGGTTCAGGACACACTACCCTAAAATATCATTTAGATAAAGAAAATACTGTTAAAGTGCTGCACACAATATGTCAGCAAACTTGGAAAACTCAGCACCACAGGACTGGAAAGGATCAGTTTTCATCACAATCCCAAAGAAAGGCAATGCCAAAGAAAGCTCAAAATGCCACACAATTGCACTCATCTCACACGCTAGTAAAGTAATGCTCAAAATTCTCCAAGACAGGCTTCAGCGATATATGAACTGTGAACTCCAGCTGTTCAAGCTGGTATTAGAGAAGGCAGAAGAACCAGAGATCAAATTGCCAACATCTATTGAATCATCAAACAAGCAAGAGAGTTCCAGAAAAATACCTATTTCTGCTTTATTGACTATTCTGAAGCCTTTGACTGTGTGGGTCACAATAAACTGTGGAAAATTCTGAAAGAGGTGGGAATACCAGACCATCTGACCTGCCTCTTGAGAAACCTGGATGCAGGTCAGGAAGCAACAGTTAGAACTGGACATAGAACAATAGACTGGTTCCAAATAAGAAAAGGAGTTTGTCAAGGCTGTATATTGTCTCCCTGCTTATTTAACTTATATGCAGAATACATCATGAGAAACGCTGGGCTGGAAGAAGCACAAGCTGGAATCAAGATTGCTGAGAGAAATATCAATAACCTCAGATATGCAGATGACACCACCCTTATGGCAGAAAGTGAAGAAGAACTAAAGAACCTCATGGTGAAAGTGTAACAGGAGACTGAAAAAGTTGGCTTAAAGCTCAACATTCAGAAAACTAAAATCATGGCATCCAGTCCCATCAGTTCATGGCAGGTAGATGGGGAAACAGTGGAAACAGTGGCTGATTTTATTTTGGGGGACTCCAAAATCACTGCAAATGGTGATTGCAGCATGAAATTAAAAGACGCTTACTCCTTGGAAGGCAAGTTATGACCAACCTAGACAGCATATTAAAAAGCAGAGACATCACTTTACCAACAAAGGTCCATCTAGTCAAGGCTATGGTTTTTCCAGTAGTCATGTATGGATGTGAGAGCTGGACCATAAAGAAAGCTGAGTGCTCAAGAGTTGATGCTTTTGAACTGTGGTGTTGTAGAAGACTCTTGAGTGTCCCTTGGACTGCAAGGAGATCCAACCAGTCCATCCTGAAGGAGATCAGTCCTGGGTGTTCATTGGAAGGACTGATGTTGAAGCTTAAACTCCAATACTTTGGTCACCTGATGTGAAGAGCTGACTCATTTGAAAAGACCCTGATGCTGGGAAAGATTGAAGACAGGCGGAGGAAGGGGACGACAGAGGATGAGATGGTTGGATGGCATCACTGACTCAATGGACATGAGTTTGGGTAAACTCCGGGAGCTGGTGATGGAAAGGGAGGCCTGGCTTGCTGCAGTCCATGGGGTCGCAAAGAGTCAGACATGACTGAGCGACTGAACTGAACTGAGAATGCAACACTTTAACAGCATCATCCTTAAGGATTTGAAATAGCTCAACGAATTCCATCACCTCCACTAGCTTTGTACGGATGCTTCCTAAGGCCCACTTGGCTTTGCACTCCAGGATGTCTGGCTCTAGATGAGTGATCACACCATTGTGGTTATCTGGGTCATGAAGATCATTTTTGTATAGTTCTGTGTATTCTTGCCACCTCTTCCTAATAGCTTCTGCCTCTGTTAGGTCTATACCGTTTCTGTCCTTTATTGTCCCCATCCTTGCATGAAATGTTCCCTTGGTATCTCTAATTTTCTTGAGTGATCTCTGGTCTTTCCCATACTATTGTTTTCCTCTACTTCTTTGCATTGATCCCTGAGGAAACCTTCTTTTCTCTCCTTGCTATTCTTTAGAACTCTGCATTCAAATGGGTGTTTCCCTTTTCTCCTTTTCCTTTAGCTTCTCTTCTTTTCTAAGCTATTTTTAATGCCTCCTCAGGCAACCATTTTGCCTTTTGCATTTGTTTTTTTTTGGGAATGGCCTTGATCATTGCCTCCTGTGCAATTTCTTGAACCTTCATCCATAGTTCTTCAGGCAGTCTGCCTCTCAGATTGAACCCCTTGAATCTCAATATCACTTCCACTGTATAATCATAAGGGATTTGATAAGTCACACTTAAATGGTCTAATGGTTTTCCCTACTTTCTTCGATTTAAGTCTTGATTTTGCAATAAGGAGTTCGTGATCTGTGCCATAGTCAGCTCCTGGTCTTGCTTTTGCTGAGTGTATTGAGCTTCTCCATCTTTAGCTGCAAAGAATGTAATTAAATGTTTAAAAATATTGCAGCTGGAGTAGTTGAAAAAAGTATAAATCATTATCTTGAAATAAGTAAATGGAAAATGGTAATGTAAAGTAGTATCTTTTTAAATTGAAAAGAAATTAGTATCACATGCTAATAGTGTGCTGTTTACCAACTATAGGCTGTTAGTAGTAACTATTTTCTGATCTGCAGGTGCAAGACAGTGATATATTTATTTTGTGCAATTTGATGTGTCTATTTATAAAGAGAAACTAAAGACTGAAAAATGAATATTTTACTTACTGTTTGGAAGGGAAGATATTGGAATGTGGGACTTCCCAGAAGGTGCAGCAGTAGAGTCCATCTGCCAGTGTGGGAGACACAGGTTCAGACCCTGGGTTGGGAAGTAGGAAATGGCAGCCATGTCAGTATTCTTGCCTGGGCCACGGAGTCAGATGTGACTGAGCAAGCACTGGAGGCACTACGTGGGTGCCCACTGGGGAGCAGCCCAGTAGCCCAGGGAGTATGTTCAGGTGGACGTCTCTCTGGAAGGGGGGGGCCACAGGCAGGGCTGAGAGTCACAGACTTCCTCAAAACCTGGATGAGAAGAGGCTTATGTGATGCAGTTAGATTTCTTGACATTCCATAACATTTTAGAACCAAAATCTTCCTACTCTCTGGAATGTCCTCCCCTCCCTTATTTTCTGTTTTTTTTCTTACAAAACCAATTTAAATGTCTCTCTCATAACAAAAATAACTACACTTCCAGAATGAGTGCTCTGTCCTCCAAGCACTTTCACTAAGTTTATTCTTATCCTCAAACAGCACATACAACAGTCCAACATCCATACCTCTTTTTCACCCCAAAACTGGTAGCCTTTTTTTCTTTAATGAAATATATTTGATTGCAATGTTGTGTTAGTCTCTGGTAACACTTTTACAGCAAAGTGATTCAGATGTGTGTGTGTGTGTGTGTGTGTTTGTGTGTGCCTTATTTTTCAGTCACCTAGCTGTGTGCAGCTCTTTGTGACCCCATGGACTGCAGCACGCCAGGCCTCCCTGCCCTCACCATCTCCCAGCATTTACCCAAGTTCACAATCATTGCATCAGGATACCGTCGAACCATCTCACACTCTGACTCTCTCTTCTCCTTCTGCCCTCAGTCTTTCCCAGCATCAGGGACTTTTACAATGAATTGTCTGTTCAAATCAGAAGACCAAAATACTGGAGCTTCAGCATCAGTCCTTCAAGTGAATATTCAGGGCTGATCTCCTGTAAGATTGACTGGTCTGATCTCCTTGCTGTCAAAGGGACTTTCAGGAATGTTCTCCAGCACCCCAGTTCAAAGGCATTAATTCTTTGGTGTTCTGCCTTATTTATGGTCCAGCTCTCACAACTGTACATGACAACTGTGGAAGGCCATAGCTTTAACTATACAGACCTTTGTCGGCCGCAGCATTTCAACACACTGTAGGTTTGTCATTACTTTCCTGCCAAGAAGCAATTGTCTTCTGATTTCATGGCTGCAGTCACTGTCCGCAGTGATTTTGGAGCCAAAGAAGAGGAAATCTGTCACTATTTCCACCTTTTCCCCCTATATTTGCCATGAAGTAATGGGACCAGATGCCATGATCTTAGTTTTTTAATATTTAGTCTTAAGCCAGCTCTTCCACTCTGCTCCTTCACCCTCATCAAGAGGCTTTTTATTTAGTTCCTCTTCACTTTCTGCCATTAGAGTAGTATCATCCTCATATCTGAGGTTGTTGATGTTTTTCTCACCTGTCTTGATTCCAGCTTGTAACTCATCTAGTCTGGCCTTTCTCGTGATGTGCTCAGTGTATAGGTTAAACAAATAGGGTGATAGCAAACAGCCCTATTGTACTCCTTTCTCATAATTTTCAGATTTTTTCCATTATAGGTTATTATGATATATTGACTATAGTTTCCTGTGCTATACAGTAGGTCCTTATTGGTTATCTATTTTATATTAGTAGTGTGTATCTGCTAGTCCCAAATTCTTAATTTATTTGTTTCCCCACCTTTTCCCTTTGGTAACCATGAGTTTGCTTTCTATGCCTGTGAGTCTGTTTCTTTTTTGTAAATAAGTTAATTTGTATCATTTTTTTCAATTCTACATATGAAGGATCTCATGTCTTTCTCTGTCTGACTTGCTTCATTACATATGATCATCTCTACGTCCATGATAGCCTTAGGATTCTTGTACAGATGGGCTTCCCTTGTGGCTCAGACAGTAAAGAATCCTTCTGCAATACATGAGACCCAGGTTCTATCCATGGATAGAGAAAATACTCTGGAAAAGACAATAGCCACCCACTCCATTATTCTTATCTGGAGAATTCCATGGACAGAGGAGCCTGGCAGGCTACAGTCCATGGGGTTGCAGAGAGTCAGACACAACTGAGCAACTAACACACTTGTGAAGATACTGTGCCAGACAGGAAATAAATTAACATGAAAGGAAGGAACTGGGGAAGACCCTAAGATTAAATTTCCTAAATAACACTGAAATTGAGAATTCAGGAAGATGTCCTGGAGGAGGACATGGCAACCCACTCCAGTATTCTGGCCTGGAGAATTCCACTGGACAGAGGAGCCTGGTGGGCTACAGTCTGTAGGGTCACAAAGAGTCAAACATGATAGAAGCAACTTAGCCACAGCATGAAAGTCATACCATCTGATCATGCATATGGCACAAGCACACAAAATGGAAGTGAATGTTGCTCAGTTGTGTCCGACTCTTTGCGACCCCATGGACTGTACAGTTCATGGAATTCTCTAGGCCAGAATACTGGAGTGGGTAGCCACTCCCTTCTCCAGGGGATCTTCCCAATACAGGGTGGATTCTTTACCAGCTGAGTCACAAGGGAAGCCCAAGAATACTGGAGTGGGTAGCCTATTCCTTCTCCAGCAGATCTTACTGACCCAGGAATTGAACCAGGGTCTCCTTATTGCAGACAGATTCTTTACCAGCTGAGCTATCAGGGAAGCCCTGAAGTATGAACTGAAGCATGCTGCAAGGCATCAAAAAAACAAAACAAAACACTGAGTAAGTTCACAATCATGGGACAGATTCCAGGGCAAAAAGTTTGTTGGGTTCTGTGGCTTTCAGGAAAAGTCTAGTTCTAATTTTAGAGCTAGGGCTTCCCTGGTGGCTCAGTGCTAAAGAACTCACCTGCCAATGCAGGAGACATGGGTTCAGTCTTAGGGTCAGGAAGATCCCCTGGAAAAGGAAATGACAACCAACTCCAGTATTCTTGCCTAGGAAATACCAGGGACAGGAGAGCCTGGCAGGCTGCAGTTCACGGGGTCATAAAGGAGTCAGATATGACTTAGTGACTAAACAATAATTTTAGAGTCAGGTAAAGAAGTTTCCACTTGGAATTATACAATGGAAATGATCTTGATGTTAGACATAATGTTTTTAATAATCATCTCCCAAAGGGATGGATAAAATCCTTTTATTGAATTGAATATTCAATAAACAAATAATTACATGACTTCAAAAACACATTTTCACATGTGTAGAACCCACCAATAATTATGTGTCATAAAGCTGGATACAAATGCTTTTGTCCACCTCCTCTTTTTTCAAATCAATACATCTTTCAGAATGCTTAATGACTCACAGCAAAGGAAAAGCACACATCTTTCTGGTGATGATAGAATTGAACATGCAAAGGAGGCAGAAAGGACTGCCAAAGGAAAATAAATTGATAAGCTGGCCTCAGAAACTGACAAAAGATTAATCTCCAAAATATATAAGCAGCTCATACAGTTCAATGTCACCAGAACAAACAGCACAATCAAAAAATGTGCAGAAGACCTAAACAGGCATTTCTCCAAAGAAGACAAGCAGATGACCAACAAACACATTAAAAAATGCTCAACTTCACTGATTTAGAGAAATGCAAATCAAAACTACAGTGAGGTATCACCTCACACCAATCATAATAAACATCATCAAAAAATCTACAAGCAATAAATGCTGGAGAGGATGTGGAGAAAAGAGAATCTTGCTGTACTGTTGGTGGGAATGTAAATTGGTACAGTTACTGTGGAGGACAGTATGAAAATTACTTAATAAAGTAGGAATAAAACTCACATATGACCCAGCAATCCTGCTACTGGACATATACCCTGAGAAATGTACAATTCAAAATGACACATGCATCCCAATATTCATTGCAACACTATTTACATTAGCCAGGACATGGAAGCAACTTAGATGTCTATCAACAATGAATGGATAAGGACGTTGTGGTACATATACACAAAGTGATATTATTCAGCCATTAAAAGGAACAAATTTAAGTCAGTTATGGTGAGGTGAATGAGTCTAGAGCCTCTTATGCAGAGTGAAGTCAGAAAGAGAAAATCAAGTATGGTGTGAAGTGAGGTGAAAGTTGCTCAGTTGTGTCCTACTCTTTGAGATCCATGGACTGTATAGTCCATGGAATTCTCCAGGCCAGATTGGGTAGCATTTCCCTTACACATATATATGAAATTTAGAAAAACAGCTTGATGATGATGAACCTATTTGCAGAGAAGAAATGGGGACATAGATGTAGATAACAGACCGGTGGACACAGCAGGGAAGGAGAGTGTGAGGCAAACTGAGTAAGTAACTCTGACATATAAACACTATCATGTGGAAAATAGGCAACAATTGGGAAGCTGCTGTATACACAGGGAGCCCAGCCTGGTTCTCTGCGATGACCTAGACGGGTATGGCAGAGACCACCACAATATAGTAAAGCAATTATCCTCCAATTAAAAAAAAAGAAAGAAACTCCTCCCCGTTCTTAGCTTTGGGTTTCTCATCCATAGCCGCCGCCTTCCTAGGGGAAGTTTTGTTACGGAGTCCAAGCTTACTCTGCATCCTGCCCGTTGGCCAATGAATTGGAGACGAGGTGCTGAGGCAAGAAAAATGACTTTATTTGGAGAGCTGGCTGACCAAGTAGATGGCTGACTAATGTTCTCAAAATAGTCATCTTGTCAGAGTCTGGATGTCAGGTACTTTTACAGATGAGACGAGGAGGTGAGGAAACAAAGTAAAAAGATCATTAATCTTGCAAATATCTCCTAAGATGACAAGCCACAGACAGGGTATGTGTTAATTTCTTCCTTCCTGCCATCCACAGGTGGATAGGTTTCTGAACAAAGGCACCTTAACATTCAGGCAGAAGGGCAAGATTTTCTCTGAAAGGCCATTGTGTGTTATTATAATCACAAAAGCAAGACAAAGAAAGCTCCAGCATTGAGTCTGAACTGGCTTTTCCCTGCAACATTTTCACAGAATACTGTTTTCACAGGATGTTAGTAGTTCCTGTATAATTGTCACTTGCATCTGGAGAAAACTAGGGGTAGACAAAGGTGTTGTTGGTGCAGTTCCTCATACCTGATGTGTGTGATCTCATGAGGCCAGAAAATGCTTCACACCAAATTCACACACCTCCCTGGAAAATTCCTCTCTGTGACGTGGTATGCAGTGTCTCCCAAACTTTCAAAATAAGTTTATTTTTTTCCATTTATTTTTATTAGTTGGAGGCTAATTACTTTACAACATTGGAGTGGTTTTGCCATGCATTGACATAAATCAGCCATGGATTTACATGTGTTCCCCATTCTGAACCCCTCTCCCACTTCCCTCCCCATCCCATCCCTCTGGGTCATCCCAGTGCACCAGACCCAAGCACTTGTCTCCTGCATCCAACCTGGACTGGAGATCTGTTTCACACTTGATAATATACATGTTTTGATGCTGTTATCTCAGATCATCTCCCCCCCCCCCACCTTCTTCCATAGAGTCCAAAAATCTGTTCTATACATCTGTATCTCTTTTTCTGTCTTGCCTGTAGGGTTATCGTTACCATCTTATATTTAAATAATCTTCATTCATTTGAAATAGGCTTCATTCAGCCTCCATGAATTTTCCTGAGTTTTGAAGGGCAGTTTCAAACAGATGTTAATCAGGGAAGGGAGGGGATACAGAGACAAGGGAGAAGCAATCAAGAAACAATAGTACAGCCTTGGGGCAGGGTCCTGGTTCCCCCTCAAGGGATACACAGTATCTTTGAGAGATATCTCTGAGATGTTTTATACAAACTGAAACACCTACCAGGTGGAAGAAGTTAACTATGCTGCTCACAAGCACGTAGACACCAGACCAGTTGGAACTAAAAGGTTAATAATGCTGACTGCAGATTACCTCACAAGCAACCAAACAAAAGACCGTTAACAATTTTGAATTATTACTATAAATTGCCTCAATACCCTCTCCAGGTCATTTCAGTTCTGTTCAGTCACTCAGTCATGTCCGACTCTTTGTGATCCCATGGAAACATGCCAGGCTTCCCTGTCTGTCACTGACTCCATGAGCTTGCTCAAACTCATGTGCATTGAGTGCATTGATATCATCAATTAGTATCATGTGCATTGATACCATCCAACCATCTCATCCTCTGCTGTCCTCTTCTCCTGCCTTCAATCTTTCCCAGCATCAGGATCTTTCACAGTGAGTCAGTTCTTCACATCAGGTGGCCAGACTATTGGAGCTTCAGAATCAGTCCTACCAATAAATATTCAGGACTGATTTCCTTTAGGATTGAATGATCTCCTTGCAGTCCAAGGGACTCTCAAGAGTCTTCTCCAACACCACAGTTCAAAAACATCAGTTCTTCGGTGCTCAGCTTTCCTTATGGTGCAACTCTCACATCCATACTTGACTGCTGAAAAAACCATAGCTTTGACTAGACGGACCTTTGTCGTTAAAGTAATGTCTCTGCTTTTTAATATGCTGTCTAAGTTGGTCATAGTTTTTCTTCCAAGGGGCAAGTGCCTTTTAATTTCATGACTGCAGTCACTGTCCGCAGTGATTTTGGAGCCCTAAAATAAAGTCTGTCACTGTTTCCATTGTTTCCCCATCTATTTGCCATGAAGTGATGGGAACAGATGCCATGATCTCAGTTTTCTGGATGTTGAGCTTTAAGCCAGCTTTTTAACTCTCCTCTGTCACTTTCATCAAGAGACTGTTTAGTTCCTCTTCACTTTCTGCCATAAGGGTGGTGTCATCTGCAATCTGAGGTTATTGATATTTGTCCTGGCAATCTTGATTCCAGCTTGTGTTTCATACAGCCCGGCATTTCACATGATGTACACTGCATATAAGTTAATTAAGCAGAGTGACAGTATACAGCCTTGATGTACTCCTTTCCCAATTTGGGATCAATCTGTTGTTTCATGTCCAGTTCTAACTGTTGCTTCTTGACCTGCATACAGATTTCTCAGGAGGGAGATAAGGTGGTCTGGTATTCCCATCTCTTGTAGAATTTTCCACAGTTTGTTGTGATCCATACAGTTAAAAGCTTTGGCATAGTCAATAAAGCAGAAGTAGAGTTTTTCTGGAACTATCTTGCATTTTCAATGATCCAGCAAATGTTGGCAATTTGATCTCTGATTCCTCTACCTTTTCTAAATCCAGCTTGAACATGTGAAATTTCTCAGTTCATGTACTGTTGAAACTTCACTTGGAGAGTTTTGAGCATCACTTTGCTAGCATGTGAGATGATTGCCATTGTGTGGTAGTTTGAACTTTTTTGGCATTGCCTTTCTTTGAGATTGGAATGAATACTGATCTTTTCCAGTCCTGTGGTCACTGCTGAGTTTTCCAAATTTGCTGGCATATAGAGTGCATCACTTTCACAGCATCATCTTTTAGGATTTGGAATAGCTCAACTGAAATTCCATCGCCTCCTCTAGCTTTGTTCGTAGTGATACTTCCCTGGTGGCTCAGTTGATAAAGAATATGTCTGCAATGCAGGAGACCCTGGTTTGATTCCTGGGGGTCACAAGATTCCCTGGAGAAGGGGAAGGCTACACAGTCCTTTCTCCTTGGGCTTTCCTGGTGGTTCAGACGGTAAAGACTGTGTTGCATTGTTGCTGCATGTGGGCTTTTCTGCAGTTGTGGCAAGCAGGAGCTATACTTCCTTGTGGCACATGGGCTTCTCCACTCAGGTCAGGACACAGTTTTGAGGGCATTAGCCAGCTGTGGCTCCCTTTGCCTGGCAAAGCAATAAAGCTATTCTTTTCCACTTCACTAAAAACTCTTGAGATTCAATTTGGCACTTGTATATGGAAACTGAATTTTACCTATTAATATAACAATCACTGTAAATCCTCCCGTGATGAGGGGACCTTGATGACCAGGTGTGATGAGGTGAGTGTTTTCCACACCTTGTGATCGATGCCCACTTGGAGTCAGTGAGGGGCTCTCCTGCCCTCACACTGGAGACAAGGAAGCCAGGGTTTCCTTTTCATTCTAAATTACCCAGGAGCTTCTAATGCTTCGTCCAGCATAGCTGGACATTATTTGAGCAACTAATGCTTTGTCAAATTCATAATCTGTTTCATAATTTATTTCTAGCTTTTCTCTATTCTGCACACTTTTTTAGATATTTCTTTCATTCAGTAATTCTTAAGCTGGGTATAACATGCTGCTTCATACTGAGTATTAATTATTTTATTTCTAGAAGTTCTTTTACTTTAAAAATCTGCCTTTCTTTTTCATAGTATTTTGTTCTTTCATGTTTTCCAATTTCATCTTGTATGCCTTTCATCTTTTAAAAATATTTTATAGTGTTTATTTCATAGTTTTATCACTTGACATTTTCAAGAGTCTAACGTTACAGCTTATTGCTTCTTTTGGTTTCCACTCATGGTGAGTCGTTTCCTTCTGTGCTTTATGACTGTATACTGTGAGTTCATCAATGGCAGTATTTGATGTGTGGGAATCATGTGAGAACATGACCCTCCAAATAAGGCTTACATACACTTCTTGCAAGAAATCCCATGTAAATGTTCCCTAAAAAGATTTGCATGTTAATTTCTCAGCTTGGGAATGTATATACTCCTCCAATAAAACAAATTTGAGCCCCAATCACATGATAGTTGAATACAGAATGACACAAGTTTCAAGGCACTCATTTGCTTCATTCAGAGCTCAGACTAAGGCCGACTAAGACTTTCACTGAGGGTAACACTTTTACATTTGGGTTTGATGTGTGAATCTCAGTTTCAAATATGCACCTGTCTGCGGCCCAAAGACACACCTCTTCTCCTTACCTGGTATCAGTATTATAAGCAAAGTCCTGAATTACGAAAAATAGCACCAACTTTTCACAAGGCTGAGCTACTGAATCACAGCTCACTTTCCATGTTTGTCATATCCTTTTCAGTTCCCTGTAAATTGCCTCACATTTTCACTTTGTTGTTTTTTTCCCCCCCCTAAAGAAAAACATAAATTTAAAGAGTATTTGTTAGGCTTTATCCTGTACCTTCCTTGTTGAGGAAGGACAGGGTTTCCCAGACTTATATTCTACACCATTGTAAGAAGAGTAACTTCTGTTTCATTAATATTTATTGATTTAGACTCACTTTGGAAACAAATCTAAAGGCACGGTGTAAATGTGCTCTCTTTGGAGATAATAGACCTAGATTTAAATTCAATCTCTGACACACATCCATTGTTTGTTCCTAACCTTACTGATCCCCAGTTACTTCCTTTTTGGATCAAAATGATAAATCTTTTCTTTATTAGTTGGTTGGTTCAGTTGCAGAAAAAAATATATATTTTAACTGCAAGGAATTCCACACAGAGAAGTTCGATGCTTACAGAAAATGTGGGCAGAGTCAGAGGGGTTGACTCTCGACTTGGCCCCTGGAATTAACTCCTAGAAAGGGGAAACGGCTGCTCAGTGGAGCCTCTGCCTTCAGGAGGCATGATGTCCACTGGGGGCAGGATGACAAGGCCGTTGCACTGCAACGCCGCTGTGATGTGCCTGCCAGTCCTTATGTGCAAAGCCCAAGCCCGATGGACACCGTCGGACACCAGCTGGCAACCAGCCGCTAGAAGGCAGCTGATGACAGTGCCGACAGCACCCACAGCAATGCTCTCTCTTGACATTTTCAAGAATCTAAACTTACAGCTTATTGCATCTTTTGACTTCCTTTCATGGTGAATTGTTTCCTTCTGTATACTGTGAGTTCATCAGTGGCAATATTTTATCTATGGGAATCATGTGGAAGGACTTCTGACTGCAATAATAAATCACATTCAGAGCTCTATCTGCAATGCAGCATGAGGTGCAGCTTTCTAGGCAGCTTTCTAGGATCTGCAGGAGAGGATGCTGAGAGAACCAGCTCATGGTATTCACCCAAGGCTGATGAGAAAACACACGTGGAGTGCTTGGCACTGAGCCTGGTAGATAGCAAATGTCCCAGTACCCCAACTACTTCAAGGCCATTGCTCGGTGAGGCAGGATTCGTGCCACCCCAAGTTTCCCCAGCCATGAACAGATGGAGCTCAGTCACTCACTCACTCATGCAGGCATTAATTTCACCAAAACCTGATTGCCCTTCTGAAAACAGACCTTAGATACTGATTTAGGAATTAATCCCATGGTTTTCCTCCACGTGTGCAGCATTTGGCCAGTCAGGGATTAACACACCAACTCTAGCAGCTGCAGTGTCAACTCTGAGGCCCGTCACTGTGTCCAGTAAAGGAAGCACCATCGTTCCTGGTGATGCCCACCAGCCCAAAGCACAGAGCAGCATGGCACCTGCATTCCCAGGACACAAAGCTCTGTAGGCTCCATGGGTGTCCCTGAGCAGCACCGGCCAGATCAAGGTCAGGCTCCTCAGTGGGAGCCATCTCTCCCTCCTGTTGCTGTGAAATGCTGCCCCAACACCTCCTTCTGCTAATGATGCACTCTGCATTATCTATGTGTACATTTGCATGAAGACAAAAGGGAGCATAAACACTCTAGATGAAGGTACTTGATACAAAAGAAATAAATTAAAATAGTATAAAATTTTAAATAAAATAAATCTTCCTCAAATACCCTCTTCCTAACATTATGAAGTATTTGTTTGCACATTGTTATTAATAGGCCAGTTAGACAATTATGTAGATGCATATTTATTCAATTATACTCTGAACTGCTTCAGTTTAGGAGAATTTTAAGTGGACAAGGGACAAAAAAGAAAAAGAGGCCTCTGTGTTGCATGACCAGCTCATCTGGGACCAACATCCATGGCTATGAAATGCAGACCTGTCACAGTGAGTCCTCTGGTTCAAGATTTCCATGTTCATCTTACCTAATTACCAGAGTGACTCCTGAGGCTGTCATAGGCTACTTGTCTGATAGTTTCATTTGTTCCTGGAGAGAGTTGCAAGCCTGGACAGTTTAAGGTAGATCTTGATTCATTTGGGTATGATAGCATCCATTAGAGATCTGGGTCCCAGAAATCAATATCATCCTTATAAAAATATCAGAATTAATGATAAAAATAATGAAAAATAAGGTACAGATGTGTGTTTTACAAAGATGTATTTTGAATTGTTGTGCTGGAGTAGACTCTTGAGAGTCCCGTGGACAGCAAACCAGTCAATCCTAAGGAAATCAACCCTGAATACTCTTTGGAAGGAGTGATGCTAAAGCTGAAGCTCCAATACTTTGGCCACCTGATGTGAAGAACTTACTTGTTGGAAAAGACCCTGATTCTGGGAAAGGTTGAAGGCAAAAGAGAAGTGGGTAGCGGAGGATGAGATGGTTAGATAGCATCATTGAATCAAAGAACGTGAATTTGAGCATACTTTGGAAGATAGTGAAGGACAGGGATGTGCTGCTGTCCTTGGGATCACAAAGAATTGGACCTGACTTAGCAACCAAACAACAATAACAATGACTTTATGGAAAAATATTCAATATATGTGCATCACCATCTCATGGGGCACAGGGGCTCCTGCTTGCAATGCACTGGCTGGAGTTTCTTATAACAAACTTGAGGAAATAGAACTCAAGAGGATTTCTCTTCTTCCTTGGAAATCTATATTAAGCTTCCATTCAAAACCAAGATCATTGTAAATCTTCTCTCTGCTAGATGGGTGTTCTCCTCTGTTCTAAAATAAGGGAGTGATGGCAAATGCTTGGCAGAGATATTTCCATCTAGCCTCTTCTGAAATGTTTAACTCTGAGCACATTTGCATCTTTGCTGGGAATCCTTTTAGTGTGTCCAATGACTCTGACATTAGCACCACAAGCCATACTTGTCAACATTACAAAGTTTCTAATAGAGGCATGGGCAATCCAGGTCAAGGACCACCAGCTCAGAATCCCCAGGGGAACGAGTGCCTTGTTAAACTGAGAGGAAGTAAAAACTGGACATAAGTGTCACTTTCTACTTGATTTCAATTCCTACTTTGTTCATCTTATTTTTCCTCATTGAAGAAACTTTCTAATGGTAATAATATATATTTGTTGACCAAAATGTACTAGGTATGAATAGACATTTTACCAAAGAAGACATGCAAATGACCAAAAAGCACATGAAAATTTGCTCAAAACTACTAATCATTAGGGAAATGTAAATCAAAACTAAAGTGGAATACTATTAACAACTCACACCCAATAGGATAACTGTTAAACAAAATAGCAGCAACAGAAAATAAGTGTTGGTGAGGATGCGGAGAAATTGGAATCCTCATGCATTGCTGATGGGAATGCAAAATGGTAGAAAGTGAAAGTGAAAATCATTCAGTCATGTCCGACTTTTAGGGACCCCATGGACTATACAGTCCATGGAATTCTTCAGGCCAGAATACTGGAGTGGGTACCCTTTCCCTTCTCCAGGTGATCTTCCCAACCCAGGGATCAAACCCAGGTCTCCCGCATTGCAGGCAGATTCTTTGCCAGTTGAGCCACAAGGAAACAGCCACTGTGGAAAAGTGTTGTAGCTCCTTAAAAAATTAAACACAGAATTGCCATTTTATCTGTCATTACCACTTCTAAGCAATTATCCAGGAGTGGTGAAAGCAGGGACTCAAGAAGATATTTATACACCCATTGCATAGTAGCAATACACAAAAGCCAAAAGGTGGAAACAATCCAAATGGTCATGAACTGATGACTGGATAAACTAAATGTGGTTTACCCATTCAATGGAATACTATTAAGTCTTTAAAAAGAAGGCAATTTTAGCACAGGTGAAGATACTATACCAAGTAACAAAAATCAGATACAAAAGAACAAACAATGAATGATTCTACTTACATGAGGTCCCTAGAGAAGGCAAATTCATAGAAAGTAGAATGCTGGTTGCTAGGGACAAGGAGGAGGGGCTTTTGAGAAATTGTTATTTAGGTAGAGTTTGGGAAGAACAAAAAGATCTAGAGATGGATAATAGTTTCACAACAATGTGAATGTAATTTAAAAGCAGTTAAGAGGGCAAAGTTTATATTGTTGCTGTTCAGTCACCGAGTTGTTTCCAGCTGCAGCATATCAGATTTCTCTGTCCCTCACCACCTTCAGGAGTTTGCCCAAGTTCATGTCCATTGAATAGGTGATGTCATCCAACCATCTCATCTTCTGTCACCCTCTTCTCCTTTTGCCTTCCATCTTTCCCATCACCAGAGTATCTTTTAATGAGTTGGTTCTTTGCATCTGGTGGCTGAAGTATTGGAACTTCAGCTTCAGTAGCAGTCCTTCCCATGAATATCCAAGGTTGATTTCCTTTAGGATTGACTGGTTTAATATCCTCAATGTTCAAGGGACTCTCAGGAGTCTTCTCCAGCACCATAGTTTGAAAGATCAATTCTTCAGCACTCTGCCATCTTTAAGTCCAACTCTCACATCTGTATATGACTACTGGAAAGACTATGAGAACCTTTATTGGCAAAGTGATGTCTTTACTTTTTAACACTCTATGTTTGTCACAGCTTTCCTGCCAAGAAACAATCATCTTCTAATTTCATGGCTGCAGTCACTATCTGCAGTGATTTTAGAGCCCAAGAAGAGGAAATCTATCACTACATTCAGCTTTTCCTCTTCTATTTGCCATGAAGTGATGGGCCCACATGACATGATCTTAGTTTTTTTTTAATAAGTTTTAAGCCAGCTTTTTCAATCTCCTCCTTCACCCTCATCAAGAGGTTCTTTAGCTCCTCTTTGCTTTCTGCACTAGAGTGGTATCATCTAAATATCTGTTCCTCCTGGCAATCTTGATTCCAGCTTGCAACTCATCCAGCCTGGCATTTCAAATCATGTGCTCTGTGTATAAGTTAAATAAACAAGGTTACAATAAACAGCCTTGTTGTATTCCTTTCTCAGTGCTGAATTAGTCAGTTGTTCCACACAATATTCTGTTTCTTCTTGACCCCTGTACAGGCTTTTCAGGAGACAAGTAAGATGGTCCAGTATTCCCATCTCTTTAAGAGTTTTCCTCTGCTTGCTATGATCCGCACAGTCAAAGGCTTAGCATAGTCAATGAAGCAGAGATAGATATTTTTTATGGATTTCCCTTACATTCTCTATGATCCAGGGAATACTGACAATTTGATCTCTGGTTCCTCTGCTTTTTCTAAACCCTGCTTGAACATCTGGAAGTTCTTGGTTCATGTAATGCTGAAGCTTAGCATGTAGGATTTTGAACACAACCTTGCTAGCATGGGAGATGAGTGCAACTGTCCAGTGGTTTGAACATTCTTTAATACTGTTCTTCTTTGGAACTGGGATGAGGGTTGACCTTTTCCAGCCCTGTGACCACTGCTGTGTTTTCCAAATTTGCTGACATATTGAGCATAGCACTTTAACAGCATCATCCTTTAGGATTTGAAATAGCTCAGCTGGAATTCCATCATCCCCGCTAGCTTTGTTCATAGTCATACTTCCTAAGGCCCACTTGACTTTACACTCCAGGATATCTGGCTCTAGGTGAGTGATCACACCATCATGGTTATCTGGGTCATTAAGGTCTTTTTTGTTCAGTTCTTCTGTCTATTCTTTCCATTTGTTCTTGATCTCTTCTGCTTCTATTAGGTCTTTATCATTTTTGTTTTTTATTGTGCCCATATTTGGATGAAAATTTCCTTTGATATTTCCAATTTTATTGAAATGATCTCTAATTTTTCCCCTTCTGTTGTTTTCTTCTATTTCTTTGTATTGTTCATTGAAGAGGGCCTTCTTGACTCTCCTTACTATTCTCTGGAACTCTGCATTTACTTGGATGTATCTTTCTCTTTCTCCCTTGCTTTTCATGTCTCTTATTTCTTCAGCTATTTGTAAAGCCTCCTCAGACAGCCACTTTGCCTTCTTGCATTTCTTTTCCTTTGGGAGGTTTTGTTCATTGCCTTTTGTACAATATTACAAAACTGTGTCCACAGTTCTTTAGGCAGTCTGTTTACTAGATCTAATTCCTTGAATCTATTCATCACCTCCACTGTATATTCATAGGGTATTTGACTTAAGTTGTACCTTACTGGCCTAAGGACTTCCCTGGTGGCTCAGATGGTAAAGCGTCTGCCTACAATGTGGGAGACCTCGGTTTGATCCCTGGGTCAGGAAGAACTTCTGGAGAAGGAAATGGCAATCCACTCCAGTACTCTTGCCTGGAAAATCCTGTGGACTGTGGAGCCTGGTGGTCTACAGTCCATGGGGTCGCAAAGAGTCGGACATGACTGAGCAACTAAACTTTCACTTTACTGGCCTAGTGATTTTTCCTGCTTTCTTTAGTTTAAACCTAAATTCTGCTATGAGAAGCTGATCATCTGAGCCAGTCAGGTCTGAGTCTTGTTTTGCTGACTGAATACAGCTTCTCTGTCTTTGGCTACAAAGAATGTAATCAATCTGATTTTGGTATTGACCATTTGGTGATGTCCATGTGTAAAGTCATCTCTTTTTTTGTTGAGAAAAAGTGTTTGCTATGACCAGTGAGTTCTTTGGCAGCATTTATATTATGCATGTTTTACTAGTGAAAGAAAGAGTTTTTTACAGACATTATGCTTAGTGGCTTTTATGTCTCATCACCTTACTTGGAATTCTCCTAGAGTCTCTCCTCACAGGCGTCAATCAGTCTCATCTATCAATCAGATGAGATGCGACATGCAGGTTGATGGCCCCAGCACTCACAGTGGGTTATTGGACCCCTGGACATGTGCCCATTCTATCACAAACAAAAGCCAGTCAGCAGCAACACTGCCGTACCATCGCAGGGTGCACAGAGCACTCTCTTCTGACGTTCAGACTGCAGACCTCTGTGCTTCCTAGAAAATGGGCCTCAGGCAGCTGTGTCTATGCAAATAGGAAATAAGTCTACAAGGTCAATGCTTGTGGAATGGGCCTATCTATATAGGTGTGTTGCTTTCATTTACTTAAAAAGATGTTTAATAGGTATAACTTTCCTCTCTTTCGTGGTTTCCTAAAGCTCCTAATACATTAATTAAGTGATGTGATATTATTTACTCAAGTTATTAACTACTACAATGCAAGAGAATCTTAAAAGGCAAGTTTCACATGCTATTCTCAAGTCCACTATTGCCTACACTGAAATTCTCATTTTCTCTCCTCACTCTCTAACAAATAGGCCAGAAAGAAGAGATACATGAAAGAAGTCATCTAAAACCCAAACCATAAAACCAGGTTCCATGAAGGCAATGACCCACTGCACAGCCAGTTCAGTTCAGTTCAGTCGCTCAGTCGTGTCCGACTCTTTGCAACCCCATGAATCACAGCACGTCAGGCCTCCCTGTCCATCACAAACCCCCAGAGTTTACTCAAACTCATGCCCATCGAGTCGGTGATGCCATCCAGCCATCTCATCCTCTGTCGTCCCCTTCTCCTCCTGCCCCCAATCCCTCCCAGCATCACGGTCTTTTCCAATGAGTCAACTCTTCACATGAGGTGGCCAAAGTATTGGAGTTTCAGCTTCAGCATCAGTCCTTCCAGTGAACACCCAGGGCTAATCTCCTTTAGGATGGACTGGTTGGAACTCCTTGCAGTCTAAGGGACTCTCAAGAGTCTTCTCCAACACCACAATTCAAAAGCATCAATTTTTCAGTGCTCAGCTTTCTTCACAGACCAACTCTCACATCCGCACATGACCACTGAAAAAACAATAGCCTTGACCAGATGGACCTTTGTTGGCAAAGTAATGTCTCTGCTTTTTAATATGCTATTTAGTTTGTTCATAACTTTCCTTCCAAGGAGTAAGCGTCTTTTAATTTCATGGCTGCAATCACCATCTGCAGTGATTTTGGAGCCCAAAAAAATAAAGTTTGACACTTTCCACTGTCTCCCTATCTATTTCACATGAGGTGATGGGACCAGATGACATGATCTTAGTTTTCTGAATGTTGAGCTTTAAGCCAACTTTTTCACTCTCTTCTTTCACTTTCATCAAGAGGCTTTTTAGTTCCTCTTCACTCTCTGCCATAAGGGTGGTGTCATCTGCATATCTGAGGTTATTGATATTTATCCCAGCAATCTTGATTCCAGCTTGTGCTTCTTCCAGCCCAGCGTTTCTCATGATGTACTCTGCATATAAGTTAAATAAGCAGGGTGACAATATACAGCCTTGACGCACTCCTTTTCCTATTTGGAACCAGTCTGTTGTTCCATGTCCAGTTCTAACTGTTGCTTCCTGACTGGCATACAGGTTTCTCAAGAGGCAGGTCAGGTGGACTGGTATTCCCATCTCCTTCAGAATTTTCCACAGTTTATTGTGATCCACACAGTCGAAGGCTTTGGCGTAGTCAATAAAGCAGAAATAGATGTTTTTCTGGAACTCCCTTGCTTTTTCGATGATCCAGCAGATATTGGCTATTTGATCTCTGGTTCCTCTGCCTTTTCTAAAACCAGCTTGAACATCTGGGAGTTCACAGTTCACGTATTGCTGAAGCCTGGGCTGGAGAATTTTGAGCATTACTTTACTAGCATGTGAGATGAGTGTAATTGTGCAGTAGTTTGAGCATTCTTTGGGATTGCCTTTCTTAGGGATTGGAATGAAAATGGCCCTTTTCCAGTCCTGTGGCCACTGCTGAGTTTTCCAAATTTGCTAGCATATTGAGTGCAGCACTTTCACAGCATCATCTTTCAGGATTTGAAATAGCTCAACTGGAATTCCATCACATACACTAGCTTTGTTCGTAGTGATGCTTTTTATGGCCCACTTGACTTCGCATTCCAGGTTGTCTGGCTCTAGCTGAGTGATCACACCATTGTGATTATCTGGGTCATGAAGATCTTTTTTGTACAGTGCTTCTGTGTATTCTTGCCACCTCTTCTTAATATCTTCTGCTTCTGTTAGGTCCATACCATTTCTGTCCTTTTTCGAACCCATCTTTGCCTGAAATGTTCCCTTGATATCTCTAATTTTCTTGAAGAGATCTTTAGTCTTTCCCATTCTGTTGTTTTCTTCTATTTCTTTGCATTGATTGCTGAGGAAGGCTTTCTTATCTCTCCTGGCTATTCTTTGGGACTCTGCATTCAAATCGGAATATCTTTCCTTTTCTCCTTTGCTTTTGGCTTCTCTTCTTTTCACAGATATTTTTAAGGCCTCCTCAGACAACCATTTTGCCTTTTTGCATTTCTTTCCCATGGGGATGGTCTTGATCCCTGTCTCCTGTACAATTTCACAAACCTCCGTCCATATGTCATCAGGCTCTCTATCAGATCTAGTCCCTTATATCTATTTCTCACTTCCACTATATATTCATAAGGGATTTGATTTAGGTCAAATCAGAATGGTCTAGTGATTATCCCTACTTTCTTCAGTTTAAGTCTGAATTTCACAATAAGGAGTTCACGATCTGAGCCACAGTCAGCTCCTGGTCTGGTTTTTGCTGACTGTATAGAGCTTCTCCATCTTTGGCTGCAAAGAATATAATCAATCTGATTTTGGTGTTGACCATCTGGTGATGTCCATGTGTAGAGTCTTCTCTTGTGTTGTTGGAAGAGGGTGTTTGCTATGACCAGTGTGTTCTGTTGGCAAAACTCTATTAGCCTTTGCCCTGCTTCATTCCATACTCCAAGGCCAAATTTGCCTGTTACTCCAGGTGTTTCTTGACTTCCTACTTTTGCATTCCAATCCCCTATAATGAAAAGGACATCTTTTTTGGATGTTAGTTCTAAAAGGTCTTGTAGGTCTTCATAGAACCATTCAACTTTGGCTTCTTCAGCTTTACTGGTTAGGGCATAGGCTTGGATTACCGTGATATTGAATGGTTTGCCTTGGAAACAAACAGAGATCATTCTGTCGTTTTTGAGATTGCATCCAAGTACTGCATTTTGAACTCTTGTTGACTATGATGGCTACTCCATTTCTTCTAAGGATTCCTGCCCACAGTAGTAGATATAATGGTCATCTGAGTTAAAGTCACCCATTCCAGTCCATTTTAGTTTGCTGATTCCTAGAATGTCGACATTCAGTCTTGCCATCTCCTGCTTGACCACTTCCAATTTGCCTTGATTCATGGACCTAACGTTCCAGGTTCCTATGCAATATTGCTCTTTACAGCATTGGACCTTGCTCCTATCACCAGTCCCATCCATAACTGTATAGTGTTTTTGCTTTGGCTCCATCCCTTCATTCTTTCTGGAGTTGTTTCTCCACTGATATCCAGTAGCATATTTGGCACTTACCCACCTGGGGAGTTTCTCTTTCAGTATCCTATTTAGAATTTAAAAGGTGAAATTATTCATTTATGTTTGAATTTTTTTTTTCAGCCGTTGTAGATATTCTTTGTTGTAGTTCAGTTCAGTTCAGTTTAGGTCAGTCACTCAGTCATGCCTGGCTCTTTCTCACCTCATGGACTGCAGCACACCAGACTTCCTTGTCCATTACCAATTGCCAGACTTCACTCAGACTCATGTTTGCTGTTGTTATTGAGGTAATATTGATTGAAAACATGTAAGTTTCATGTGTACATCATAATAGTTCTATTTCTGTATAGCCTGCAACCACCACCCCAAATTTTTTACCTATTACATAGAGTTGATTCCCTTTCCCCACTTCACACTCCTAACTCCTGCCCCTCTGCTAGCCAATACTCTGTTTTCTTTGTCTATGCATTTGTTTTTGTTTGGTTTCATTTGTTCATTTATTTTTGTTTCTTATTTTTTTAATATTCCATATTTGAGGGAAAGAAATTGAAGATAACACAAATATTTGTAGAGATATCCTGTGCTCTTGTATTGGAAGAACAAATATTGTTAAGATGACCATACTACCCAAAGCAATCAACAGATTCAATGCAAACCCCATCAAAATATCAAGGACATCTTTCACAGGAGTAGAACAAAAAATTTCTATATGAAATCAAAGAACACCCCAAGTATCCAGAACAATCTTGAGGAAAAAAAAACAAAAAACAGAGTTGGAAATATCACAGTCCCTAATTTCAAACTGTACTAGAAAGTCATAATAATCAAAACAGCATAGTATTGAGACAAAAACAGACACATAAATCAATGGAACAGAATTGAGAGCCCAACAATAAACCCACATAATTATGGGCAATTAATCTATGACAGAGGAGGAAAAGACACACAATGGGGAAAGGACGGTCTCTTCAATAAGTGGTGTTGGGAAAACTGGGACTGCTACATTCAAACAAATGAAACTGGACTACTATCCCACACCATACACGGAGTGTTAACCTCTCAGCTATGTCCAGATGTTTGCAGCCCCATGGACTTTAGCCCACCAGACTCCTCTGTCCATTCTCCAGGCAAGACTACTGGAGTGAGTAGCCATTCCCTTCTCCAGGGGATCTTCCCAACCTAGAGAGTGAACCCAGGTCTCCTGCATTGCAGGCAGATTCTTTACCATTTGAGCCACTAAATTAAAGAATTGAATGTAAGACCTGAGACCATAAAACTCCGAAAGGAAAATATAGGCAGTACACTATTTGACATTGGTCTTAGCAATATCTTTCTATCTATGTCTTCTCAGGCAAAGGAAGCAAAACAAAAATAAGCAACTGGGACTACATCAAATTAAAACACTTCTGCATAGTAAAGGAGACCATTAATAAAAGGAAACACAGCCTACTAAATGGGAGAAGATATTTGCAAAAATATATCCCATAAGAGGATAACATCCAAAATATGTAAAGAACTCATGCAATTCAACATAAAAAATCAAATAATGAGGTAGGAGTCAAGGTAGCAGAATAAAAGGACAGGAATTCACTGCTACTCACAAGTATATAAAGGATGCATCTACAAAGAGAAAAATTCTCAGAGATCACCTGTTGAATACTAGTGGAAGACCTTGGAAACCTAAGACAAGAAAAGATCCTACACAACCAGGTCGGACAAAAGAAGAAGAAGAAGAAGAGGAGGAGGAAACGGGAAAGGACCAGCACCCGTGGTAGGGGAGTGAAAGTGAGGAGAAATTCCCACTCTCAGAAAAGCCCATTCATGGCAAGGAAACCAGCAGGGCAGAAAGGGACCTCAGGAGGATGGAAGGAAAACAGTAACTGCCCGTGGAAGGCAGGGATCAGCAAGAACTGCATGACACGCCACTGCCCTTCACGCCCAGTCTGAGTCGTGTGTCTTCTGGTGCAGAGCACAGGCGGAGGGGGTGCTGGTTGCTAGAAAGGGGTGTTCAGAGAGAGGACCCAGGAAGGGAGCAGTTTCTGGCTGGGAAGAGATGGCCTGAAGTACAGGAGTAAGCCGTTGCCATGCCCTCCTCCAGGGGATCTTCCCAACCCAGGGACTGAACCTGCATCTCTTATGTCTCCTGACTTGGCAGGCAACACAGCGCTACCTGGGAAGACGTGACATGGCTCCACCCAAATGGGGTGCAGGCTCCAGTGCCAGAGGCACACACACACCAAACAACCAGCAAAACAGGAACACGGCCCCAGCTATCAGCAGAAAGGTACAAGGCCATACTAAGCTCACAGACACCCCAACACACAACACTTGATGTGGCCTTGCCCATCAGAGGGACAAGAGTCAGCTCCACGCACCAGAGTACAGGTGCCAATCCCTCTAGGAAGCCTATACACTGCTGGACAGTACTCTCCCATCAGGGGGCAGACAACAGAAAAGGAGCTACCACCCTGCAGCTGTGGAAAGGAGACCACAGATGGACAATGTCAGACAGCATGAGACAGCAGAGACATGTGTTACAGAAGGGGCCAGATAAAAATCCACAAGATTCGATAAATGAAGAGGAAATAGGCAATTCTGAAAAAGAATCCAGAGTAATGATAGTTAGTATAATCCAAGATCTCAGAAATAGAATGCAGGCCTGGATCAATAAGATACAAGAAGTGTTTAACAAGGACCTAGAAGAGCTAAAGAACAAACACTGATGAACAGCACAACACCTGAAATGAAAAATACACTAGAAGGAATTGATAGGAGAATGACTTGGGAAGAAGGACAAATAAGTAAGCTGGGAAACAGAATGATAGAAATAACTGCCACAGAGAAGAATTCAGAAAAAGAATGAAAAGAAATAAGGAGAGTCTCATACACCTCTCGGGCCACACTGAGTGCACCAACATTCAAATTATATGGGTTTCAGAGAAGGAAAAGAAAGTGAAAAAGTCAGAGAAAATATTTGAAGAAACTGTATTCAAAAATCCCCTAAAATAAGAAAGAAAATAGTCATCCAAATCCAGGAAGCACAGGTTCTCATACAGGATAAACCCAAGGAGAAGCAAGCCAAGACATGTACCATCAAACTAACAAAAATTAAATACAAAGAAAAAAGTGTTAAATGCAGCAAGAGAAAAGCAATAAGTAACATACAAGGGAATGCCTGTAAAGTTATCAGCTGATTTTTCAAAGCAGAAATTCTATAGTACAGGAGGGAGTTTCAAACCATATTTAAAGAATGAATGGGAAAAACCTACAACCAAGATTACTCTTACTCTACCCAGCAAGGATCTTGTTCAGAATCAGTGGCAAATCAGAAGCTCTACAGACAAGCAAAAGCTAAGAGAATTCAACACCAGCAAATCCGCTTTACAAAGAATGCTAAAGGAAATTTTTCTAGGCAAGAAATGCCAGAGAAGAAAAAGACCAACAAAAACAAACCCAAGACTATTTAGAAAGTGGTAATAAGAACATACATGTTGATAACTATCTTAAATGTAAATGGAATAAATGCTTCAACCAAAAGGCACAGACTGATGTACTGGATATAAAAATAAGGTTTATAATTATGCTCAATACATAAGGCAATGTTAACAGCCTAAAGAGGGAAAATCAACAGTAACACAATGATAACGGGGAGAATTTAACACTTCATTCAAACCAAATGACAGACTATCCAGAGAGAAAATAAATAAGGAAACACAGGATTTAAATGATACAATAGACTGTGTATGTGTTAAGTCACTTCAGTCATCTCCTACTCTGTGTGGTGTTCTGTGTGGCGCTATGAACTGTAGCTTGCCAGGCTCCTCTGTCATGGAATTCTCCAGCCAAGAATACTTGAGTGGGTTGCCGTGCACTTTTGGGGGATCTTCCCAACCCAATGGTCAAACATTTGTCTCTTACATCTCCTGCATTGGCAGGTGGCTTTTTTACCACTAGTGCCACTTGGGAAACACCACACAATAAACTAGGTAGACTTAATTGATATTTATAGGACATTCTATCTAAAAGCATCAGAATACACTTTCTTCTCAAACGCACACAAAACATTCTCTAAGACATATCATACCTTGGTAATTCAAGCTTTGGTAAATTTAAGAAAATTGAAATTGTACCAAGCATCTCCTTGACCACAATGATATGAGATTAGAAATCAGTTATGGGCAAGGGGAGAAATCTGTAAAAAAACACAAGCACATGGAGGCTAAAAAAATATGCTACTAATTAACCAATGGATCACTGAAGAAATCAAAGAGGAAATCAATAAATACTTAGAAACAAATGACAATAAAAGCATGACAACCCAAGACCTGCCAGAGGTAGCAAAAGCAGTTCTAGGAGGGAAGTTTATGACAATACAATGCTGCTTTTGGAAACAAGAAAAATCTCAAATAAACAAACCTCACCTTACACCTAAAGCAACTAGAAAAATAAGAAATTACAAACCCAAAGTATTTAAGTGGAACAAAATCATAAATATCACAGCAGAAATAAATGACTTAGAAACAAAGAAAACAATAGCAAACATCAATGAAACTAAAAATTGATTCTTTGAGAAGATAAACAAAATTGATAAATCTTTAGCCAGACTCCTCAAGAAGAAAAGGGAGAGGACTCAAATCAATAAAATTCGAAATGAAAAAGGAGAAGTTACAATCAACACCACAGAAACACAAAGAATCATAGGGGACTACTACAAGCAACTATATGCCAAAAGACGGACAACCTGGAAGAAATGGACAAATTCTTTAGGAAGCTACAACTTTCTAAGACTGAGTGTGTGCTTTATGCAGCCCCATGGACTATAACCCACTAGGCTCCTCTGTCCATGGATTTTTCCAGGCAAGAATACCAGAGCAGGTTGCCATTTCCTATTCCAAAGGATTTTCCTGACCCAGGGATAGATCCTACATCTCTTACTTCTCCTGAATTAGCAGGCAGAATTTTTTTCCCCGCTGCGCGATCTGGGAAGCCTCCAAGACCAAACCAGGAAGAAATAGAGAATATGAACAGACTCGCAAGTGATGAAATTGAAACTGTGATTAAAATTCTTTTAGCAACAAAATTACAGGACCAGATGGCCTCACAGGCAAATTGTATCAAATATTTAGAGGAGCACTAACTCTATCATTCTCAAATGCTTCCAAAAAATTGAAGAGAGAGGAACACTATCAACTTCATTCCATGAGACTATTATTACCCTTATGCCAAAACCAAAGACATTCCAAAAAGAAAATTACAGGTCAATATTATTGATGAACATAGGCACAAAAATCCTGAACAAAATATTAGCATTAGAATCCAATAACACATTAAAAGGATCATATATCATGATCAAGTAGGCTTTAATCCAAAAAACAGAATCTTCAATGTACCCAAATAAACCAATATGATACAGTAGATTAACAAATTCAAGAGTGAAAATCATGTATTCCTCTCTATAGATGCAGAGAAAGCTCTTGACAAAATTCAACACCCATTTATTATTTTAAAAAAAGATATCTACAGAGATTGGGCATAGAGAGAACCTACCTCAACATAATAAAAGCCATATACAACCAACCCACTGTAAACTTTATTCTCAATGGTGAAAATCTGAAAGCATTTCTTTCAAGATAGGAACAAGACAAAGGTTTCCACTGCCACCACTTTTTATTCAATATGGTTTTGGAAGTCCTAGGTATGACATCCAGAGAAGAAAAGGAAACAAAAGGAATCCATATTGGAGAAGAAGATAAACAAGATTTTCACATAGAAAATCCTAAAGATGCCACCAGAAAACTACTAGAGTTAATCAATGAATTTGGTAAAGTTACAGTATACAAAATGAATACACAGAAATCTCTTGCATTCCTGTACACTGACAATGGAAGATCAGAAAGAGAATTAAGGATTTATCCCATTTACCATTGCAACAGAAGAATTAAATACTAGGAATAAATCTACCTAAGGAGGCAAATACTGCAGTGGGTTGCCATGCCCTCCTCCACGGGGTTTTCCCAACCTAGGGCTCAAACTGAGGTCTCTGGCGTTGCGGGCAGATTATTTACCATATGAGTCACCAGGGAAGCCCTTGAATACTGGAGTGGGTAGCCTACCCCTTCTCCAAGGGATCTTTCTGACCCAGGAATTGAACTGGGGTCTCCTACATTGCAGGTGGATCCTATCAGCTGAGCTACCGGGGAAGATGGCAGAGTAGACGGACATGTTCTCATCTTCCCCTGTGAGAACAGCAAAACCTCAACTAGCTGCTGAACAACCATCAACAGGAGAATGTTGGATCCCACCAAAAAAAGATAGGAGCCCCAGTAGGATGGTAGGAGGGGCACAATCATGTTTAATCAAACTTCATACTCTCCAGAGATGCTCTGAAGATGGAAACAAAACCTTGTGCCCTACAGGACTCACGGAAAGGAGCAGTGACCCCCACAAGAGACTGAGCCAGACCTTCCTGAGAGTGAGTGTCTCCTGTGGAGGCACGAGTCAGCAGTGCCCTGCCACGGGTGCAGGGGCTCTGGCTGCAGCAGACTTGGAAGGCATGGCATGTGGCATCAGTCCTATTGGAGGAGGTCACCATTAGTTTCACCATAGAGCTGCCAAGCAGACAACTCACAAACTGGAGAACAATTATATCAAAGAAATTCTCGCACTGCTGCAAAAACTTATAAGAACCACAACTGTTTTCCCAACCAGGGGATCCAGCAAATGGATTGAGAATTCCCAGGGAATTTGACTTTGAAGGCCAGTGGGACTGATTACAGAACATCCACAGGGCTGGGGAAACAGACTCTTGGAGGGCACAACAAAACCATGTGCACACCAGGACTCGGGAAAGGAGCAATGACTCCACAAGACTGAGCCAGACTTGCCTGAGAGTGTCCGGAGTCTTTGGTGGAGGCATGGGTTGACAGTTGCCTGCTGTGGAGTCAGGAGCACTGACTACAATAGTCCTGGGAGCCACAGCATTCTGGCATAAGTCCTTTTGAAGGGGATTGCCATTACGACCATTAACCCTGCCATAGTTTGGCCTCAGGTCAAACTACAGGAAGGGAACACAGCCCCACCAGACTGTTGAACACCTAACCAACTCACAATTTTCCCACAGCCAGTCCCTTCCATCAGGAAGCTTCCACAAGCCTCTTATCCTCATCCATCAGAGGGAAGATAGAATGAAAATCACAGTCACAGAAAACTAACCAACTTTATCACATAGATCACAGCCTTGTCTAACTCAAGGAAACTATGAGCCATGCCATACAGGGCCAACCAAGACAGATGGGTCAAGACAGAGAGTTCTGACAAAACGTAGTACACTGGACAAGGGAATGGAAAACCACTTTAATATTTGTGCCTTGAGAATCCCATGTACAGTATGAAAAGTCAAAGATATGACACTGAAAGATGAACTCTCAAGGTCAGGAGGTGCCCAATATGCTACTGGAGATGAGCAGAGAAATAGCCCTAGAAGGAATGATGAGATTCAGACAAAGCAGAAACAACACCTAGTTGTGGATGAATCTGATGGTGAAAGCAAAGTCTGATTCTGTGAAAAACAATATTGCATAGGAACCTGGAATGTTAGGTCCATGAATCAAGGTAAATTAGAAGGGTCAAAGGAGATGGCAAGAGTGAGCATCAACATTTTAGGAATCAGTGAATTAAAATGGATCAGAATGGGTGAATTTAATTCAGGTAAACATTATACTGACTATTGTGGGAGAGAATCCCTCAGAAGAAATGGAGTAGCTCTCATAGTCAACAAGGCAATCTTGGGTGCAATCTCAAAAACAACAGAATGATCTCTGTTCATTTCCAAGGCAAACCATTCAATATCACAGTAATCCAAGTCTATGCCACAACCACTAATGCTGAATAAGCAAAAGTTGAATGGTTCTATGAAGATATACAAGACCCTCTAGAATTAACACCAACAATGATGTCCTTTTCATCATAGAGCACTGGAATGCAAAAGTAGGAAGTCAAGAGATACCTGTTGTAACAGGCAAGTTTGTCCTTGGAGTAGAAAATGAAGCAGAACAAAGACTAATAGAGTTTTGCCAAGAGGATGCACTGGTCATAGCAAACACACTCTCCCAACAACATAAGAGACTACTCTACACAGGGACATCACCAGATGGTCAATACTGAAATCAGCTTGATTATATTCTTTGCAGCCAAAGATGGAGAAGCCTTATTCTGTCAGCAAAAACAAGACCAGGAGCTGAATGTGACTCAGATCATGAACTCTTTATTCAAAATTTAGACTTATATTGAAGAAAATAGGGAAAACCATGAAGTCATTTAGGTATGACCTAAATCAAATCCCTTAAGATTATACAGTAGAAGTGACAAAATAAATTCATACAGTTACATCTGACAGAGAGAGTGTCTGAAGAATCATGAATGGAGGTTTGTAACATTGCATAGAAGGTGGTGATCAAAACCATTCCCAAGAAAAAGAAACACAAAAAAGCCAAAAGGTTGTCTCAGGAAGCTTTGCAAATAGCTAAGAAGTGAAAGCCAAAGGAGGAAAAGGAAGATATAACTATCTGAATGCAGAGTTCCAAAGAATAGCAAGGAGAGAGAAGAAAGCCTTCCTAAGAGAACAGTGCAAAGAAATAGAGGAAATCAATAGAATGGGAAAGACTAGAAATCACTTCAAGAAAATTAGAGATATCAAGGGAATATTTCATACAAAAATAGGCACAATAAAGGACAGAAACAGCAAGGACCTAACAGAATTGGAAAATATTAAGTAGAGGTGGCAAGAACACTTAGGCAAACTATACAAAAAAGATCTTAATGACCCAGATAACTACAATGATGTGATCACCCACTCAAAACCAGGCATCTTGGAGTGCGAAGTCAAGTGAGCCTTAGGAAGCATCACTACAAGCAAAGTGGATGTGATGGTATTCCAGTTGAGTTATTTCAAATCCTAAAAGATGATGCTGTTAGAGTGTTGCACTCAATATGACAGCAAATTTGGAAAACTTAGCCGTGGTCCACAGCACTAGAAATGCCAGTTTTCATTCTAATCTCAAAAAAGACAATGCCAAAGAATCTTCAAACTAACACACAATTGTGCTCATTTCACAAGTTTGCAAAGTAAAGCTCAAAATTCTCCAATACAGCTTTCAACTGTGTGTGAACCAAGAACTTACAGATGTTCAAACTGGATTTAGAAAAGTCAGAGAAACCAGAGATTAAATCGCCAATATCTGTTGGATCATTGAAAAGGCAAGAGAATTCCAGAAAAACATTTACCCCTACCTTTAGGCTATGCTAAAGCCTTTGACTATGTGGACCATAACAAACTGTAAAATTTTTAAAGAGATGGGAATATCAGACCACCTTACCTGCCTCCTGAGAAACCTGTATGCAGGTCAAGAAACAACATTTAGAACCAGATACGAAGCAACAGAGTGGTTCAAAATTGGGAAAAGAGTACATCAAGGCTGTATATTGTCACCCTGCTTATTTAACTTCTATGCAGAGTACATCATGTGAAATAACGGGCTGGATGAAGCAAAAACTGAAATCCAGATTGCTGGTAGAAATATCAATAACCTCAGACATGCAGATGACACCACCCTTATGACAGAAAGCAAACAGGAGCTAAAGAGACTCTTGATGAAGGACAAAGAGGAGAGTGAAAAGTTGACTTAGAACTAAACATTCAAAAAACAAAGATCATGTCATACAGTACCATAACTTTATGGCAATTAGATGGTGGAAACAGTGACAGATTTTCTTTTTCTTGGGTTCTAAAATCACTGCAGATGGTGACTGCAGCCATGAAATTAAAAGCTGCTGCTCCTTGAAAGAAAAACTATGAAAAATCTAGATAGCACATTAAAAAGTAGAGACACTACTTTGCCAACTAATTTCCATATAGTCAAAGATAAGGTTTTCCCATCAGTAATATATGGATGTGAGAATTGGAGCATAAAGAAGGCTGAGTGCTGAAGAATTGGATCTTTTGAACTGTGGTGTTGCACAAGACTCTTGAGAGTCCCTTGGACTGCAAGCAGATCAAACCAGTTCATCCTAAAGGAAATTGGTCCTGAATATTAATTGGAAGGACTGATGCTGAAGCTGAAGCTTCACTACTTTGGCCACCTGATACAAAGAGTTGACTCAGAAAAGCCCCCAGTGTTGGGGAAGATTGAAGGCAGAAGAAGGGAAAAACAGAAGATGAGATTGTTGAATAGTATCACCAAGTCAGTGTACATGATTTTGAGCAAGCTCTGGGAGATAGTGAAGGACAGGGAAGTCTCTTGTGCTGCTGTCCATGGGGTCACAAAGAGTCAGAAATGACTGAGCAACTGAACAACAACAAAGGTCTATACTCAGAAAGTTGTAATCTGATGCAAGAAATCAACAGTGATACAAACAGATGGAAAGATGTAACATGATCTTGGATTGAAAGAATCAATATTGTGAAAATGACTCTATTACCCATGTAATATTCAGATTCAGCACAATACCTATTAAATTACCAAGGACAGTTTTCACTGAAAAAAAACTCTCACAATTTGTATGGGAACACAAAAGACCTCGAATAGCCAAAACAATCTTAAGAAAGAAAAATAGAGCTGGAGAAACTAGCCTCCGTGACTTCACACTATAGTACACATCTACAGCAATCAATACAGTATGGTATTGGCACAAAAGCAGAAAAAATGGATCAGTGGAATAAGATAGAAAGCCCAGAGATATACCCACACATCTATGGTCACCTAGTCTATGATGATGAAGGCAAGACTATACAATAGAAAAAAGAGAGTCTCTTCAATACGTCATGGTTGGAAAACCAGACAGCTACATGTAAAAGAATGAAACTAGAACTCTCTCTAACACCATACCCAAAAATAAACTTAAAATGGATTAAAGACCTGAATATAAGCCTGTATGCTGTAAAACTCTTAGAGGAAAACATAGGTAGAACACTGTTTACATAAATCACAGCAAGGTCTTTTTTGACCCACCTCCTAGAGTAATGAAAATAAAAACAAAAATAAACAAATGAGACCTAAGTAAACTTAAAATCCTTTGAACAGCGAAGGAAACTGTAAACAAGATGAAAAGACAACCCTCAGATGGGAGAAAATATTTGCAAAGGGAGGACTGATAAGGGATGAATCTCCAAAACACATAAATAGCTCAGGAAGCCCAATTTTTAATCAGTTAAATAAATAAATGGGCAAAAGACCTAAACAGACATCTCTCCAAAGAGGACACATAGATGGCTAAAAGTCACATGAAAAGATAATCAACATCACTAATTATTAGAGAAATCAAAACTACAGTGGAAACTACAATCACCTCACAGCAGTCAGAATGACCATCATCAAAAAATCCACAATCAGTAAATGCTGGAGAGAGTGTGGAGAACAGGCAACCATCTTGCACTGCTGTTGGAAATGTAAATTGATACAGCCACTACAGAAAGCTGTATGGAAGTTCCCTTAGAAACTAAGAATAGAGCTACCACATTACCCAGCAACCCCACTCCTGGACGTCTACTCAGAGAAAGTGTAGTCTCTCAGTCAGCTGTTTGCAGCCCCACAGATTACAGCCCTCCAGGCTCCTCCACCCATAGATTTCCCAGGCAAGAATACTGGAGTGGGTTGCCATTTCCTTCTCCAAGGGATCTTCCCAACCCAGGGACTGAATGAACCCAGGTCTCCCACATTGCAGACGGACTCTTTACCATCTGAGCCACCAGTGAAGCCTAATAAAAATTAATTATAAAACAAATCAAACAACCTGATTCAGAAATGGGCAGAAGAGTTGAATAGACATTTTACAAAGAAGATATACAGGTGACCAATAGGCACATGGAAAATGTAGTGGTTCTTAACGCACAGCGTTCCTCTTTTGAAATCAATAATTTCAAACGCAGTACTACACCTGACAGCTCCCAGTCATGCAAGAGTAGTTGATGTCCACACACTGAAACATTTGTTTCTGTGCTCCAGCAAAACTAGTGAACTTAGAATCCACAAGAACTCAAAAGTATTAGAGTGAGTGACACACTCATGACATAGGAATCTCATGGCCGTGAGGCGCGTTCTCTGCAAAGTCCTGCCTTCTGCATGAAGACTTGGTGGCATACAGTGTGAAACTGGTCAGGTAGGCAACTTGAAACCTGCTGGAAGTCTTTAACTGTGGGCCAGATCCTGAGTAACGATAGTCTGTGGCCCCATCATGCCTTGGGTATTTTTAACCATGATTTTATTTTTACCACTCTTTTTTTAAGCCATTTCAATGGGAGGAAGTCATCTTTTTTTCCTCTTGTGATTTTCTGTGATATGCTTTTGAGAAAAATAGCTCTAGTGTTTTCACACGTGTGATTTTATTGCTTGGAAGGAACCGCAGGCCTTGGCCAGCACAGTGGTGGGGCCTGTAATGATGAACCCGTGGTCTCCTAGGAGCCAAATTCTGCTGCCCTCCTGGCGTGGAAATTTCACTCCACACACTTTTCTCCCTTGTCAGAAAGTATTTAACAAGAGGCTTCCTGTGTGCTGTCTTGGATCTGTCAGGAACCCTCTGGCCCTTATTAATTCCTGAATATTCAGGAATTAAGAGGAGTGGCACGCCTTTCCTGGGGCTGAGGAATCCAGGCATTTCTCATTACAGTGATAAGTGCCCTCTTCCTTTTTATGAGCCATACGGTAAAAGGTGATTGTTTGCAACTCTCCCTTTGATAGGGATCGTCTTATGTTTTGTAAGTCTGGAATTTTAATCTTTATCTTTGCTGAGAATAACCACCTTGTGAGACAGGATATATGCGCACGCCATGCTGATTAAAACACCTTTGCTCCATCAAAGCTTTGGTCCCCGTGTCTTTCTTTCTTTCTTTCGTTCTTTCTATTCTTTATCTCTCTCTATTTCTGGCTAATTCCTTGGAGCACGGAGGCCCGCTGAGCTCACTTTCTTGCCCAGGCTTCTAAGACCCTCTCGAGAAGGTGCACTGCGCCTTCACCCACTCGAGAGGGCTCCTGGTGCAGCAGCGCGAGCCCTAAGAACAGGACTCCATTGACTTTCCACGTAAACCAGGGGATATCAGCCTCTTTCTGTCTCTTACTCTCTGGACCACCAGGTTCCGGCCCATTAAAGGACCAACACTCCCTCACAGAGATACTTGAGTTTCTACCCTATTTTAGGTTCGTGGAAACTGCCCAAGTAGTCAGTGTTACAGAGCATACTCCTGTGGATATTGAGTCCTTTGTCCACATTCTCTCCACTATATTTTACCACACATTCTTATGTCCATGCCATGATTCATTTTTATTCATCGGAACTGCATTATCCTCATCTTTTAAAAAATGCCCTTGCTTTCAGTTCAAGTGACTACCTCACTTCTCTTCTGATTATAGATTGATTTATGCATTTCCAACTTCACTTATATATTTGTGGTATAATAGGAAGCACATTTGCTCTTTGTCCCCAGGTCCTGATACGTATGCTAAAACCTTGGAATTTCCCAAGTGATAAGAGTGTGACATGTTCTTCATAAGAAGCCCCTTGAGTCCACCTGCATGTATGCTAATGAGGTGACATTCTGGAGTCCTAGATTCCCTCAGAATGGGTCTAGTCACCAGCAAGATCAAGAGATTAGAAGGTTGGGATTTTCAGGCATATCCTTTGATCCCTGGGAAGGAGTTGGGGCTGTAGATTAAGCTCCATAATAAAAATTCTGGACTGAGGAGATTAGATGAGCTTCAGGGTTGGTGAGCACATCCACATACCAGAGTGTAATGTACCTCAGCTCCACAAGGACAGAAGACCCTGCTTTCAAATCTTCTTCCCATGTACCTCTTCATCTATATTCTTTGTATACCAATAAAAAATATTGGTGAGAAAGTTGCTCCATGAAAGTATCCCAAGATCTTGCCTGCTCAGGTCACTACAAAATGACAGTGAGACATCCTTTACTTCTAAAGTCACTCAAGGGGCTGCTAAAGCATTGGGCATCACCTATTACTTCTATTGTGCCTGGAGACCTCAGTCTTCAGGAAAAGTAGAAAGAGCCAACCAATCTTACAATTGGCGATAAAAAAGGTAATCAAAGAGAACTCCCTCAGATGGAAGAAGGCTTTACCAGTAGCCCTCCTCCACACTCACACTGCTCTGAAAGAACGTTGGTTTTAGCCTTTATGAGATGTTATATGGGAGACCTTTTGTTTAAGTCAGTGATCTCTTTCTACACCCAGAGACTTAAACCTTTCGATCTTACACTATGGCCACTGGGCAATTACAACAAGGAATGCATTCGTGGAGTGTCAACCAGGACCCAGAGGATTCTGAGGGATGGCCTATGCCCCAGGGATTCAAGTACTAATTAAGGTTTGAAAAGATGAGTCCCCAACAGCTCAATTCCAGCCCACATGGAAGGGCCCCTACCCCGTAATACTCTTTACCCCCACATCAGTCAAGGTACCATGCCACGACTCCTGGATTCACTACACTCAAGCCAAACCATGGACGGAAACCAGGGAAGACACACGATACACCTGTGAGCCTCTGGGAGAACTCCAGTATCTACTCAGGAATACAGAAAAGTGTCATTCTGATGAACACCCAGAGTTAAGCTCCTGAGGATAAGCTTTCTTGGAGCGGCCCTTGCATTTAGCCCAGGCCAGGTCATTGTCTCTTTTGGTTTGTGTTAGAGAGATCCTCTTCGTTTCTCTTATCTGTTCCCACAAGACCATCGCCAAGGCACCACAATGTGGCTTCTGAATCTCCTGTGCCTCACCGTTTGAGTTACTCTCAGACACACCCCTTAGGTCCGGCCATCACAGAAATCATGAACATGCACAATAAGGCTAGTTTCTGGCTATGTCTTGACCCAACTCTGATTAAGCTGACATAAACAAATCAGGACTGTTTATACTCAAAACTAATCAAATACTGGACAAGGTCAGCACAGCAATATCCTGGTTTCATTAAATCAAGGGTACACTCCGATGGTGGCTCTGGCTTATCATTCTGTTTGCTCCCTCTTTCTTCAACTTCCCTGGTGGCTCAGACTGGTAAAGAATCCACCTGCAATGCAGGAGACCTAGGTTGGATCTCTGGGTTGGGAAGATCCCCTGGAGAAGGGAACAGCTACCCACTTCAGCATTCTGGCCTGGAGAATTTCACTGATAGAGGAGCCTGGCAGGCTACAATCCATGGGGTTGCAAAGAGTTGGACACTACTGAGAAACTTTCACCCCTCAACTTACTCTCTTGGTTTATTTCTTCTCAGGTCAACAAGATACAGGCTCAACTTCTGATACAACATGGATGCCAACCCCTGACCCCTCTGATGACTTCCTCATAGTGTCCTCCTTGGATAGACATCAGCAGCCCTTACCAGCCCCCCTTGTTGACTGCAAGTGAGTGACAGACACCCAAGGCCCCTCGCTGCCCTAGCTCAGCAGGAAGCAGCCAGGATGAATGACGCCCATCTCCCCAGTGATTTGGGGTCCATACACTTGAGGGGTAATATTAGATAGGAAGCTACACATGAGCAATGAGGGGAGGTCTGGCTGAAAAGGATGCAAGCCATCTCTAAACTCCATCCCAGACACACCCAGGAGAGCTCACAGATATGCTACAAAATAACCACAGAGACTTTGCAACTCCTGCACATGCGCCCTAGGCACACAGTGGACACAACATGACCACAGGGGCTTCTTCAAGTAACCTTAGGCAGTTAGGAGCCCATTAAGAGCTCATGAATATTCAACATCTAATTATAGCAGATGGAAATACGCAAAGACATATGGGAAGACATAAACAACACAACTTGATGTCGTATAACTTGTAATTGTCAATCAGCCTTGAGCAAATTGTCATTTGCATTCCCTTTCATCGACTGGTGATGAGTGCAAGCCCTACTTTGCACCAGGCATAACCAAAATTAGGAGACTGGAAGTGTAAAAGGGAGAAGCCAAGAGGGATCTATAGGAAGGATGAGGAGAACTCCTTTGGGAGTGTCAGACTAGTAAAAGATCTGTCAGCTTGAGCTGAACAGAGCTCTAACTTATCTGTGGATCTACATCTTTTGGTCCATTGCGCCAAATTTTTGTTGTGACGAGACAAGAACTGAGGAAGAGAAATAAACCAATTTGATATTTGGTGCCATAACACCAAAAAATTAAAATTTCATTTTAATGTGAAGTTAAACTGGTGCTTGTAAGTAAATGTTCCTCTGAATTCTGAGAGTTGCTGCAGCAAACCTGAGGGGAAGGTGGTGGGAACCTTCAGTTTATAACTGGTCAGTCAGAAGCATGAGTGGCAATCTGGATGTGGGACTAGCTTCCGCAGTGATGGCAGTCCTGTGGGACAGCACCCCCGACCTGTAGGCTCTGATGCTCTTTCCAGGTGGGTGGTGTCAGAATGGAATTAAATTTTTAGGACACCCATTCAGAATCCTTAGGGTTAATTTCTTGATGGTGGTGGGGAAAACATATATGTCAGAATTCCTTATATCATTGATCCTTAGAAGGAAGCTGGCTATTAGCTTTTTTTTTTTTTTAGTTAATAAGGGTGTATTTATTAATGTTCCTATTCATTTGATTTTTATTTCTGACTAATAATAGTTATGGAGCATCTATCAGTTTCTCACATCATGAAGAGAAGCACTGAGATTCAAAGAGGGAAAATCGTTCGAGCTTCTGCCTTCAAAGAGCTCATGTTCTCTCTTCAAAGAGCTCCTTTCATCCTGTACTATTTTGCTTGGTTAAAATGTGAAGGGTCTGCACCCCCCCTCCCCTGCCCTGCATACCGAATGGCATTGCAAGTGATTGTTGCTAAGGTGGGCGACTGCTCAGCTGAAGCACCTGAAGGTATCATGGCTTCCTGGGATCCTGGCAAATTTTATTTCCCACATCCTCAGGTGTCATTTTCATCACATCCAGGAATTGCTTCCCTTCACAGTTACACTGAACATTGTCATGACCCAAACTACCCCGCCATCAATAACCAATAGAGCCCCAGGTGACTAGAACCTTCCTTCCCCCAGCTTCTTGGGCCCCTCAGTTCCCCGCAACCCTGTCAGGAGCTCTGCTGTCTCATCCTGGCGCTTCTTTCACTTTCTCAATAATGGCCATTCAATTCTACAGTTCACCATCTCAACCACGCCACGCCAATGCCCTCAACTCCTTTGCTTTTCATCTTCCTGTCTCACTAACAGACACAAATTTACCCTGAGTGAACCATGTGTCTCCTTTCTTGAAACCCACAGGACAGCAATTCTGAAGAAAATTGCATAGTGGAGCTGACTGTTTTCACTGTAAATTCAGAGTGACTAATGGACCTTCAATGCTGTTCACACGCTCTGGTCATTTTCCGTCTATGACCCTCAGGTAATTGGTGGTAACAGTGGTTTCCAGCTTTCTGCCTCCTCATGGCCCCACCCACTGACCTGTCCACTGCACCCACCACATCTACCACTCAGAACAGAAACTGAAACCACTAGAGGTGAGATCCTTCCTTTTTCCCTCACCAAACATTCACACCTGCCATGTCCCTGCATTTCCCTCTGTCTCCCTCCATGAGAGGACATCATCCCCTTCTCCAGGGCAAAGCCTGATCCTCCACAGTAGTGGAGCTTGAGGCCCTCTGTCCTCTCAGTGTTGACTATCCTTTCTCTTTTGAAGGCCCTGTTCCCTTTAAACAGTCTTACCTCATCTTCAGTGCAAACGTGTGTGAGCCCATGGAACCCATGCATCCAACCACTGGCTGAAATGACTCTCCACACAAGGCCTGTGTAAGAACTTAAAGCAAATCCCAGACATCAGATCAATACATCCCTAATACTTCAGTATTTATCTGCAAAATCATAGATTTCTTAAAAACATTACCAAAATATTGTATTAACAAAAATTCCTGACTACCATCAAATTCCTGACTACCACTAGGAAGTCAGCATACAGATTTCCCAACTGTCTCATAATTCCGCCCCCCCCAGAGTTGGTTAGTTTGGATCAGACTCTAATACTTGGTTAACATGCTTGAATAATAGGCCCCCATGTAGTCCATACCCTGACCCCTGGCACCTGAGAGTGTTACCTTACATGCAAAAGTGAGAGAGTTATTTCCTAGGTAGGTTGATAAGAAGTCTAGGGGTCCCCAAGGAGAGAGAGGTCTGGAATATTCAAGGAGGAAAAAAGGACAAATTTTTTACTTTTTTTCCTCTACATTCCTTAGGATTATATAACAGTAATGTGTCCTGCCTGAGGACAGCCTTTGGATTAAACCCTCTGGCTCATTCTGTTATCTTAAAACATAAATTAGGGGAGTAGGTCTGGTCTTTACAAGGATGTATCCTGCCTGAGGACAGTCTTTGGATTAAACCTTCTGGCCAACTCTGTTATCTTAAAATGTAAATTATGGGAGTAGGTCTGGAGAGGTCTTTAAAACCTCCAGACACTCTTTGGATTCATTTGAGAGTATATAACTCCATTGCTAACACTAGCAAGAGGGTACTCTTTCTACCCGCTTCTGATGTCTATGTCAGAAGCTTTCTCTATCTCCTTTATACTTTAATAAAACTTTATTGCACAAAAGCTCTGAGCGATCCAGCCTCGTCTCTGGCCCCAGATTGAATTCTTCTCCTCTGGAGGCCAAGAACCCCAGTATCTTTGCGTGATTCAGAAACAACCATTCAAAAGGGATGTGGCAGATGTGAATAAGTTAAGGCCTTGGAATGAAAGATATTATTCTGAGCTCTCCAGGTGGATGCAAAGTAAACACAAAGGTCCTCAAAAGAGGGGAGGGGAAGTGTCAGAGCCAGAGGAGGTGTGACAATGGAAGCAGAGACCCGAGGGCTGTGGAGCTCATGAGACGAGGAGTGAGGGACATAGCCCGGCTGATTCACAAGAGACTGCCGACCTCCAGAATTGTCAGAGTAAGCTTGGGTTGCTGTAAGTCAATAATTGTGATAATTAGTTACAGCAGCAATAGGAATCTAATGCAATGGCTAAATATCTGTAGCATTGCTCTGGCTCTTTCTGTTTAGGTTTTGTATTTCATTTGTTGAAGAAACAGGGCCACTTGTCCTGTAAGATTTCCTACCTGTAACATTTAGCTGACCACACTTGTGGATTGTGTTTAACTTGCTCTTCTATTGTTTCATTTCCTGTAAATTTTCAGTTTGATCTAGAAACCAATACAGATATAAGTGAAGATGAATAAGTGTCTCATGATGTTCCCATAGCCTTTAAACAAATGATTTTACTGACATTGTTGTGAAGGAAGGAAAATGGTCATGCTTCCATTTTGGTTGTTGTTCAGTCGTTCCAACTCTCTGTCACCCCATGAGCTGCAGCATGTCAGGCTTCCCCGATCTTCATAATCTCTGAGGTTGGTCAAACTCATTTCCACTGAGTCAGTGATGAAATCTAATCATCTAATCCTCTGTTGCCCCCTTCTCCTCCTGACCTCTTTCTTTATCAATGTTAGATCTTTTTCAGTGAGTCAGCTCTTCATATCAGGTGGCCAAATTATTGGAGATTCAGCTTCAGCCTCACTCCTTCCAATGAATAATCAGGGTTGATTTCCTTTAGGAAGGACTGGTTTGATTTCTTTGATGTCCAAAGGACTCTCAAGAGTCTTCTTCAGCACCACAGTTTGAAAGCATCAATTTTTTAGCGCTCAGTCTTTTCACGGTTGGTCCAACTCTCACATTCATACATGACTACTGGATAAACCATAGCTTTGACTAGGCAGACCTTTGTCGGCAAAGTGATGCCTCATTTCTTAATATTCTGCCAAGGTTGATCATAACTCTTCTTTCAAAGATCAAGTGTCTTTTAATTTCATGGCTGCAGTCACCATACACAGTGTTTTTGGAGCCTAAGAAAATAAATCCTGGCACTGTTTCCATTTTTTCCCCATCTATTTGCTAGGAAGTGATGGGGAAATGATCTCAGTTTTTTGAATATTGAGTTTTAAGTCAGCTTTTTCACTCTCCACTTTTATCTTCATCAAGAGACTCTTCAATTCATCTTTGCTTTCTGCCATTAGGGTAGTGTCATCTGAATATCTGAGGTTATTGATATTTTCCCCTGCAGCCTTGTTTCCAGCTTGTGATTCATCGAGCCTGGCATTTTGCATGATGTACTCATCATAGAATCCCAGGTAGTTCAGGACACCTCAGTTTGATTCCTGGGTCGAGAAGATGCCCTGGAGAAGGAATAAGTTGTATCCATTATTCATGGGCTTACCTGGTGGTAAAGAATCTGCCTGCAATGCTAGAGACCTGGGTTCAATCCCTGGGCTGGGAAGATACCCTGAAGCCTGGTATGGCCACCCACTCCAGTATTCTTGTCTGGAGAATCCCCATGGACAGAGGAGGCCTGGTGGGCTACAGTCCATGGGATCACAAAGAGTCAGACATGATTGAGGGGCTAAATACACACACACACACACACACACACACACACACACTGCATAGAAGTTAAATGAGCAGGGTAACAATATAGAGCCTTGATGTACTCCTTTCCCAATTTTGATCCACTCCATTGTTCCCTGTCCAGTTCTAACTGTTGCTTCTTGACATGCACACAAGTTTCTCAGGAGGCTGGTAAGGTGGTCTGGTATTCTCATTTCTTTCAGAATTTTCCACAGTTTTCTTTGATCCATACAAAGGCTTTAGCACAGCCAATAAAGTGGAAATAGATGTTTTTTCTGGAATTCTCTTGCTATTTCTATGATTCAATGGATGTTGGCAATTTGATTTCTGGTTCCTCTGCCTTTTCTAAATCCAGCTTGAACATCTGGAAGTTCTCAGTTCATGTACTGTTGAAGCCTAGCTTGAAGGATTTGGAGCATGACCTTGCTAGCATGTGAAATGAGTGCAACAGTGTGGTAGTTTGAACATTCTTTGGCATTGCCTTTCTTTAGGATTTGAATGAAAACTAACCTTTTCCAGTCCTGTGGCCACTGCTGAGTTTTCCAAATTTGCTGGCATGTTGAGTGCAGCACTTTCACAGTATCATCTTTTAGGATTTGAAATAGCTCAGCTGGAATTCCATCACCTCCACTAGCTTTGTTCGTAACAATGCTTTCTAATTCCCATTTGACTTCACACTCCAGGATGTCTGGCTCTAGGTGAGTGATCACACAATTGCTGTTATCTGGGTTATTAGGACCTTTTAAATACAGTTCTGTGTATTCTTGCCACCTCTTCTTAATATCTTCTGCTTCTGTTAGGTCCTTACTGTTTCTGTCCTTTATTGTGCCCAATTTTGCATGAAATGTTTTCAAATTTTCTTGAAGAGATCTCTAGCCTTTCCCATTCAATTATTTCCCTCTATTTCTTTGCATTGTCCACTTAAGAAGGCTTTCTTATCTCTCCTTGATATTCTTTGGAACTTTGCATTCAGATGGTTATATCTTTCCTTTTCTCCTTTGCCTTTCACTTCTCTTCTTTTCACAGCTATTTGTAAGGCCTCCTCAGACAACCATTTTGCATTTTGCATTTACTTTTCTTGTGAATGGTTTTGGTCACTGCCTCCTGTACAATGTTACAAACCTCTGTTCATAGTTCTTCAGGCACACTGTCTGTCAGATCTAATCTTTTGAATCTATTTGTCACCTCTACTGTATAATCATAAGGGATTTCATGTAAATCATACCTAAATAGCCTAGTAGATTTTCCTGCTCCCATAACTTCTGCAATTATTGGTTAAATTTATTCCATAAAAAGAACTTTTCCTGATCAAATGTTCATGGACTCTGATGTACAGTTTGAAAAGGTAGAGTAAATATTTGTTTTTTAAATCAATTTTCAGAAGAATGAAATAATTTCCTATATCCATCAAAGGTAAATGCTGTTGCTGTTGTTTAGTTGCTAAGTCATATGCAACTCTTTGCGACTTCATGGACTCTATCCCACCAGGCTTCTCTGTCCATGGGATTTCCCAAGCAGGAATGCTGGAGTGGGTTTCCATTTCATTCTCCAGGGGATATTCCCAACCTGGGATAGGACTCAAGTCTCCTGCATTAGCAGGTGGATTCTTTTCTGCTGAGTCACTAGGTCAAGGTGATTAGTGAAGTGTTATTTTTAAACCTTTATAATAATTCTGTGAACTTTAACATATTTGATATATTTCAGTTCATTGCAACTGGTGTTCTTTTGACTCTTAATTGCATTTTCTGGCTGGTGGATGATGCCAGGTGTGACTGTTGACAGGTGCATTTGGTTCTCTTTCTCAGCCTCCAATAACTCAGCTCCTCTCTGGGTCTTAGAGTGATGACCCAAGTGCAGATTTTTGAGAGTGTCATTTTTATATGGGGCCTCATGCTAACCTCCCTCTCTTTGAGTGGGTCAGAATCGTAAGTAGTGTCTGCATGTGGTGTGAAGAGCCCAGGATCATGTCTCTGGGCTGAGCCTTTATCTGTTTAAAATCCCTAGGGTACCAGAGCCAGATTGCATTGACTCAGAGAGGTTATTACCTTATTCCAAACCAAGACACAGATGGTGGACTGGAAGGACATGCACTCATCTCTTGTGAGAACTCCAAAATTGCAACTTGCTGCTGAAACACCATCGACAGAAGAATGTTGGATCCCACCAAAAAAAGATACCCCACATCCAAGGACAAAGGAAAAGCCCCAGTAAGACTGTAGGAGAGGCAAAAGCGCATTTACAATCAAACCCCATACCCAGCAGAGATGCTTGGACAACTCAAACAAAACTGTGTGTGCACTAAGACCCAGAGACTCCACAGAGACTGAGCCAGACCTGCTTTTGAGTGTTTGAGTGTCTCCTGCGGAGCACAGGTCAGCAGTAGCCTGCCGCGGGGACAGGGGCTCTGGCTGCAGCAGACTGGGGTCACACAGCATGTGGCAGAAGCCTTCTTGGAGGAGGTCACCATTAGCCCCAGCATAGAGCCGCTGAGCAGACAACACATAAACTGCAGAACAATTATACCAAAGAAATTCTTGCACTGTTAAGAAAGTCCTAGGACCCACAACAGATTTCCCAACCTGAGGAACTGGCAAAGGGACTGAGAACCCCCAGGGAATTTGTCTTTGGAGGCCAGTGGGATTTGATTACAGAACTTACACAGGATGATGGAAACAGACCTTTGGAGGGCACAAATAAAACCTTCTGCACAGCAGGAGCCAGGAGAAAGGAACAGTGTCCCCACAAGAGACGGACCAGACTTGCCTGTGAGTGTCCAAGAGTCTCTGGGGGAGGCATGGGTGGACAGTGGCCTGCTACAGGGTCAGGGGCACTGAGTACAAACATAGTTGAACAGTCCTTTTTAAGGAGGACACCTGATCTTCATTACCCCTACTAGAGTTTGGCCTCAGGTCAAACAACAGGGAGGGAATACAGCCCCACCCGTCAACAGAACATTGGATTAAAGATTTACTGAACAGGGCCAAGTCAACGGATAACCAGCTCAGGTTGGGTACATGAGACAAGTGCTCAGGCCTGGTGCACTGGGAAGACCCAGAGGGATCGGGTGGAGAGGGAGGTGGGAGGGGGGACTGGGATGGGGAATACATGTAAATCCAGGGCTAATTCATATCAATGTATAACAAAAACTACTGTAATGATGTAAAGTAATTAGCCTCCAACTAATAAAAATTTAAAATAAAATAAAATAAAATAAAATAAAATAAAAAAAAGAAGTATGACAAAGCTATATATTGTCACCCTGCTTATTTAACTTATATGCAGAGTACATCATGCAAAATGCCGGGAAGGATGAAGCACGAGCTGGAATCAAGACTGCTGGGAGAAATATCAATAACTTCAGATATGCAGATGACACTACCCATATGGAAGAAAGTGAAGAACTAAAGAGCCTCTTGATGAAAGTGAAAGAGGAGAGAGGAAAAGCTGGCTTAAAACTCAACATTCAAAAAACTAAGATCATGGCTTCTGGTCCCATCACTTCATAGAAAATACATGGGGAAACAATGGAAACAGTGACAGACTTTATTTTGGGGGAGGCTCCAAAATCACTGCAGATGATGAGCACAGCCATGAAATTAAAAGACACTTGCTCCTTGGAAGAAAAGTTATGACCAACCTAGACAGCATATTAAAGCAGAGACATAACTTTACCAACAAATGTCCATCTAGACAAAGGTATGGTTTTTCATGTATGGATGTGAGAGTTGGACTATAAAGAAACCTGAGTGATGAAGAGTTGATGTTTTTGAACTGTGGTGTTGGGGAGGACTCTCAAGAGTCCCTTGGACTGCAAGGAGATCAAACCAGTCAATCCTAAAGTAAGTCAATCCTGAATATTCATTGCAAGGACTGATGCTGAAACTGAACCTACAATACTTCGGCCACCTAAGGTGAAGAATTCTCTCAATGGAAAAGATCCTGATGCTGAGAAAGACTGAAAGCAGGAGGAGAAAGGGGACGACAGAGGATGAGATGATTGGATGGCATCACCAATTTGATGGACATGAGTTTGAGCAAGCTCTGGGAGCTGGTATTGGACAGGGAAGCCTGGCATGCTGCAGTCCATGGGGTTACAAAGAGTCGGACATGACTGAGCAACTTAACTGACTGAACTGAGCATGGCCTTGTGCATCAGAACAAGACCCAGTTATGTCCAATCTCTCCCATCATAAAGCCTCCATAAACCTGTTATCCTTGTCCATCAGATGGGAGTCAGAACAAAAACCACAGTCACAGAAACCTAACCAAACTGATCACATGAATCACAGCCTTGTCTAACTCAATGAAATTATGAGCCATGCCCTGTAGGGCCACCCAAGATGGACAGGTCATCGTGGAGTGTTCTGACAAAACATGGTCCACTGTAGAATGGAATGGCAAACCAATTCAGTATTCTTGCCTTGAGAATCCCATGAACAGTATGAAAAGGCAAAAGGATAAGACACTGAAAGATGAACTCTCCAGATCAGTAGGTGACCAATATGCTATTCAAGGAGAGTGGAGAAATAACTCTAGAAAGAATGAAGAGATGGAGCCAAAGCAAAAACAACGCCCAGTTGTGGATGTGACTGGTGATGGAAGTAAAGTCCCAATGCTGTCAAGAGCAATATTGCATAGGAACCTGGAATGTTAGGTCCCTGAATCAAGGTAAATTGAAAGTGGTCAAACAGGAGATGGTGAGTGAACATTGACATTACAGGAATCAGTGAACTAAAATGGACTGCAATGGGCAAATTTAATTCAGATGACCATTGTATATACTACTGCGAGCAAGAATGTCTTAGAAGAAATGGAGTAGTCCTCATAGTCAACAAAAGACTCCAAAATGCAGTACTTGGGTGCAATCTCAAAAATGACAAAATGAACTCAGTTCGTTTTGAAGACAAACGATTCAGTATCACAGTAATCCAAATCTATGCCCCAACTACTAATGCTGAATAAGCTGATGCTGAGCAGTTTTATGAAGACCTACAAGACCTTATAGAATTAACACACACACACACACACACACACACACACACACACACACAAAGCTGTCCTTTTCATCATGGGGGACTGAAATGCAAAAGTAGGAAGTCAAGAGACACCTAGATTAATAGGTAAGTATGGCCTTGGAGTACAAAATGAAGCAGGGCAAAGGCTAACAGAGTTTTGCCAAGAGAACACACTGGTTGTGGAAAACACCCTCTTCCAACAACACAAGAGACAACTGTATACATGGAAATGATCAGATGGTCAATACTGAAATTAGATTGATTATATTTTTTGCAGCCAAAGTGGAGAAACTCTATACAGTCAGCAAAAACAAGACCAGGAGCTGACTGGGGCTCAGCATATGACCTCTTTATTGCAAAATTCAGACTTAAATTGAAGAAAATAGGGAAAACCACTAGACCTTTCAGGTATGACCTAAATCAAATCCCTCACAATTGTACAGTGGAAGTGATAGATTCAAGGGATTCGATTTGATAGACAGAATTCCTGAAGAATTATGGATGGAGGTGTGTGACATTGTACAGGAGGCAGTGATCAAGACTATCCCCAAGAAAAAGAAATGAAAAAAAGGCAAATTGGTTATCTGACAAGGTCTCAAAAATAGCTGAGAAAATAAGGGAAGTGAAATCAAAGGAAGAAAGGAAAAATAAAACCATCTGAATGCAGAGTTCTTAAGAATAACAAGGAGAGATAAGAAATCCTTCCTATGTGATCAATGCGAAGAAATAGAGGAAAACATTAAAATGGGAAAGACTAGAGATTTCTTCATGAAAATTTGAGATACCAAGGGAACACTTCATACAAAGATGGGCACAATAAAGGGCAGAAATGGTATAGACCTAACAGAAGCAGAAGATTTTAAGAAGAGGTGGCAAGAATACACAGAAGAACTATTAAAAAAAAAATCTTCATGACCCAGATAATCACGATGGTGTGATCACTCACCTAGAACCAGACATCCTGGAGTGCAAAGTCAGGTGGGCCTTAGGATGTATCACTATGAACAAAGCTAGTGGAGGTGATGGAATTTCAGTTGAACTATTTCAAATCCTAAAAGATGATATTGCGGAAGTGCTGCACTCAATATGCCAGCAAATTTGGGAAACTCAGCAGTGGCCACAGGATTGGAAAAGGTCATTTTCATTCCAATCCCAAAGAAAGGCAATGACAAAGAATGTTCAAACTGCCACACAGTTGCACTCATCTCACATGGTAGCAAAGTAATGTCCAAAATTTTCCAAGTGAGGCTTCAACAGTACATGAACTGAGAACTTACAGATGTTCAAGCTGGATTTAGAAAAGTCAGGGGAACCAAAAATCAATTGCCAACATCTGCTGGATCATAGAAAAAGCAAGAGACTTCCAGAAAAAATATCTACTTATGTTTTATTGACTACACCAAAGCCTTTGACTGTGTGAATTAAAACTATGGAAAATTCTTCAAGAGATTGGCATAGAAGGCTACCTTACTTGCTTCCTGAGAAATAAGTAACAGTTAAAACCAGACATGGAGCAACAGACTGGTTCCAAATTGGGAAAGGATTACATCAAACCTGCATATTGTCACCCTTACTCAACTTCTATGCAGAGTACATCATGAGAAATGCTAGGCTGGGTGAAGCAGAAGCTGGAATCAAGATTGCCAGGAGAAATACCAATAACCTCATGTATGCACTTGACAACACCCTAAATGGCAGAAAGCTAAGAGGAACAGAAGAGCCTCTTGATGAAAGTGAAAGAGGAGAGTGGGAAAGCTGGATTAAAACTCAACATTCATAAAACTAAGGTCATGGCATCTGGCCCCATCACTTCATGGCGAAAAGATGGGGAAACAATGAAAAGGGTATCAGACTTTATTTTTCTGGGCTTCAAAATCACTGTAGTTGGTGACTGCAGCCATGAAATTAAAAGACAGTTGCTGCTTGGAGGAAAAGCTATGATCAACTAGACAGCATATTAAAAAGCAGAGAATATGTATGACTATGTGTTGATAAAATTGTAAAGGGGTGCACTATAGCTTTAAAATATAGAACTGTAAATTCTACATAGTGGTAGATTGAATCACACCTCTTTCAGAAAGGGACAGATGAAACAGATTGAATAACTAAACATAGAGAGGCTATGTTTACACATATTACCATGGTTACATTCATTTATGAAAGAATGTGTTTTATTTTCAAACAAATGTATAATTTTCAACATAAATTAATCAATCATATCCTGAACCACAAAGGCAATAGCCACACATTTCAAGTCTGTATAATTTAAACCACGTTCATTTTCACAAACCAAAAAAAAAAAAAAAAAAATTTAAAAGCCAAACATTTATATAGCTTTAAGTTAGAAACCAAATGGAAATAGAAACCACAAACCATTTTTAACTGAATAATACATGGAATGGGGAAGGCAAGAGGGACATTCAGAAAAACAGATATTCTTAAAAGCACTGATTAGATTCAAAGATAGATTAGAATAAATTAAATGAAACTTTCTACCCAAGAACCTAAAGGAAATTAACCCTGAATACTCATTGGAAGAACGGATGATGAAGCTGAAGCTCCAATACTTTGGCCACTTGATGCAAAGAGCTGGCCCATTGGAAAAGACTCTGATGCTGGGAAAGATTGAAGGCAGGAGGGGAAGGAGAGGACAGAGACAGTCAGATGGCATCATTAACTAAATGAACATGAGTTTAAACAAACTCCAAGAGACAGAGGACAAGGAAGCCTAGCATGCTGCAGCTGATGGGGTCGCAGAGAGTCAAACACAAGTGAGTGAGTGAACAAGGCAAGCACCTAAGTATGGTTTAATCGCTAAGTCATGTCCAACTCTTGCAACCCCATAGACTGGAGTCTGCCAGGCTCCTCTGTCCATGGGATTCTCTGGGCAAGAATACTGGAGGGGGTTGCCATTACCTAGGTATAAGGACACAATAAACCCAAAGAAATTAGAAGGAAAAACTTAATTAAAAAATTTTTGATTCAATAGAATAAACCCACACACAAAACTTTCAGATGATCAGCAGCCCCAAAAGGATATTCTATGAAATCACCAATAAAACAAACTGCAAGAAAATAAAATAAGCAATGAAACAAGGAAGACAGCAATAAGTAATATGAGTAACAAAAGGCACACAGGAGTGCCAATACAAGGAGATTAATATATTATAAAAGATACTAATATATTATTTTATGTGCAATTTATGTCTTCCCTTGTGGCTCAGCTGGTAAAGAATCCACCTGCAAAGTGGGAGACCTGGGTTCGATCTCTGGGTTGGGATCCCTTGAAGAAGGGAAAGGCTACCCACTCCAGTATTCTGTCCTGGAGAATTCCATGGACTGTATAGCCCATGGGGTCACAAAGAGTCGGACATGACTGAGCAACTTTCACTTTCACTTGCTGCTAAGTCACTTCAGTCGTGTCCAACTCCATGTGATCCCATAGACGGCAGCACACCAGGCTCCCCGTCCCTGGGATTCTCCAGGCAAGAACACTGGAGTGGGTTGCCATTTCCTTCTCCAATGTGTGAAAGTGAAAAGTGAAAGTGAAGTTGCTCAGCCATGTCTGACTCTTAGCGACCCCATGGACTGCAGCCTACCAGGCTCCTCCTTCCATGGGATTTTCCAGGCAAGAGGACTGGAGTGGGGTGCCATTGCCTTCTCCGTTCACTTTCACCTAGTTCAGTTAAAATAAAGGTTGGTTTGAGAACCATGGCATGTATCAGCAACGTCTCTCCTTCTCATTTTATTCCTGAAAGAAGTCTTCCTAGTAGATAACATTAAATGTACATCTTGTCTCTTTTGTGATAACCCACACTGAAAATTAGACATTTTAAATGAAGAATAGCATAAAATTAGAAACTTTAGAGGGAGGCAAAGGGCAATTATGAAGCTAGTACACTGTACCTAGAAAATTAGCACAGAACAACTTACATGGTTTTCCCCATTTACATGCAATTTAAACAAATGGGAGGTACATTTGTAATAGGGAGGAACAAATTTGATTCCATACTAAATCTGTTCCTTTTACTTTAGCCTTTATGCTCTGTCCCCTGTGCTTAGTTATGCTAGCTTTCCACATTTGTAAAAGAATGTTGCCTATGGCCTAAAATACATAGGAATAGCCTATTCTCAGGGCTCTGACCTTTAAGAGTCCATTCATTTAGAGAGAAAAAGTTGCAGGACAGAGAATAACATTTGTTTTGTTGGAGGTTTTCACCTGATTTAGGTGGACAGTTGCAAGAACAAAGGATTCCTACACCAAGAAATTTGCAACAACTAACCACACCTTTCCCTCACCTTTCCTTTAAAAGCACTTTACTAGACTTTCCTGGTGTTCCAGTGGTAAAGAATCTGCCTGCCAATGCAGGAGACCTGGATTCAACCCCTACTCCAGGAAGATCCCATGTGCTTTGGGGCAACACTCTTCCTTATCAAGAATAATCTTGGAGTTTATTTTACATTAGCTTGTACAGCACTGTCTCATTCTTTTTAGCAGCTGTAAATGCTTCATTTAATTATTTTCCCCAATCTTTTGCTACTATTGTAATAAACAGGGAAGAATAAATCTGATTTCACATAAAATCTGTTCTATTGCCTGTGCAATACACATGCTGGCTCTACACCTTTTGTAAAAGAATGTTGCCAGTATCTGAAATATACAAGTGAGCCCATTCTCAGGGCTCTGGATTTTAAGAAGTCATTCATATAGAGAGAAAAAGTTGCAGAACAGAAAATAAATTTGGGGGGCTTACAGGAACATGGTGACCTGACCTACAAAGATAGAGGCACAAAGCTGAGCAAAGAGTTCCTACACCAGTAAGACTGCAACAACTAATCACTCCTCACCTTGTCTTTAAAACCACTACAATATTGTAAAGTAATTAGCCTCCAACTAATAAAAAAGAATGAAAAAATAAATAAATTAAAGTGCTTTGCTGAAACCCTTCAAAGAATATGGGTTTGAGGGGCGGGGCCACAAGCCATCTATCTTCTTGCATGGTTATGCAATAAAACTTCCTCTACTCTGAATTCTGATATTTCAGTTTATTTGGACTCCCTGTGTGTCAAGTGAACTTCCATTTGTAACACTACAAACAATGCTGCAATGAATGCTTCCATAGGTTTTTCATTTGCACATGTATGGGTATATTCATATGTTATATTTCTAGACGTGCAATTGTTGGGACAAAGGCTATATGCTCTCTAAATGTTAGTGGCTGTGGCCCAATTGTGCTCTCACCAGCAGTCGTTCAGAGCCCATAGCTCTGCACCCTTGCTGACAGCATGCCATCAATCATCTAAATCTTCAACAACCTGATGAGGGAAAAGTGGCATTATGATTTCATTTGACTACCTATTCATACATATGGGGCAATTTTAATTTCTTTTTCTATAAAAGGTTAAAATATTTCCCTATTTTTTAGTTCTTTTGCTGAGTATTCTGATTTACAGAAACCCATTACAGTTTAAGGGCATCCCCAGTGGTTCAGTGGTAAAGAATCCACCAGCAATGCAGAAGACATAGGAGATGCAAAATTAATTCTTGGGTTGAGACAATTCCCTGGAAGAGGGCATGGCAGCCCACTCCAGTATTCTTGCCTGGAGAATCCCATGGACAGAGGAGCCTGGTGGGCTGCAGTGCATGGAGTCAGACACGACTGAAGCAACTGAGCATAAGCATGATTACAAAGTATAAATGTCTGTATTATAAATTTAATATAATTCTTCCAGGTTGCTATTTGTCTTCTGACTCTGCTTCTAATGATGGGTTCATCTGCATTCAACTGCTAAGTCATGTCTGACTCTGTGGACAGTAGCCCACCAGGATCCTCTGTCCATGGGATTTCCCAGGAATACCAGAGTGGGTTGACATTTCCTCCTCCAGGGGATCGTCCCAGCCCAGGCAGTGAACCCATCTCCTGCATTGTCAGGTGGATTCTTTACCACTGAGCCACCTGGGAAGCTCCCATGGTGATGGGTGGTTGCTATTGGTTTTTAAAATGTATTTTTTCACAATTTGATATTACCATAATTTTTATGAATGGTAAAATTACACAAATATAAAACTTATCATTTTAACCATTTTTAAGTGTACAGCTCAGTCGTGTTTAATATGTTCACATTGTGCAACTATCACCACCATCCATCGCCAGAACTTCATCTCACAAAACTGAAACTCTACCCTTTAAACACTGACTCTCCATTCTCTCCTCAAGCATCCTCTGGCCAAACACCAAACCACCATTCTTATGTCATTGTATTTTTGAATCATACTTTAAAAGTATTTCCTATCCCTTATCAACATTTTCTCATATTTTATTGAAGTAAGTTTTGGTTTCTAGATTTCAATATTTGCTGTATCTGTAAATTTTTTTTTTTTTTTTTTGGTAAAGACATAAGGTAGGCATATTAATTTACTTGAAAATGCAAATTCCCTAATCTACTTAAGGATCTATTCTCTACTGATTTTTATTCCAACTTGGTCATATGAATTTGGATCTATTTGGGTACTTATTTTCTTTCAATTCATCTTTCTTTTCAACAGCAGGTATCACACTCTTCTAATTATGAAATCAGCATACTTTAAATTCTGATGAAGCTGTTCCTCCTGTATCACACTTATTTGTTATTTTCCTAGTAATTAGTTTTTATTTTTAATACAAAATTTATAATCAGCTTGTCTAGTTCCCACAAACATATTCTGTTGGTTCCATTCAGACAATCGGTGATGTCTGATTCTTTGTGACCCCATGACTGCAGCACACCAGGCCTCCCTGTCCATCACCAATACCTGGAGCTTGCTCAAACTCATGGCCATCAAGTCAGTGATGCCATCCAGCCACCTCATCCTCTGTTGTCCCCTTCTCCTCCTGCCTCCAATCTTACCCAGCATCAGGGTCTTTCCCAAGGAGTCAGTTCTTCACATAAGCTGGCCAAAGTATTGGAATTTCAGCTTCAGCATCAGTCCTTCCAATGAATATTCACAACTGATTTCCTTTAGGATGGACTGGTTGGATCTCCTTGCAGTCCAAGGGACTCTCAAGAGTCTTCTCCAACATCACAGTTCAAAACTATCAATTTTTTGTCACTCAGCTTTCTTTATAGTCCAACTCTCACATCGATACATGATACTGGAAAAACCATAGCTTTGACTAAGTGGACATTTGTTGGCAAGATAATGTCTCTGCTTTTTAATATTCTGTCTAGATTGGTCATAACTTTTCTTCCAAGGAGCAAGTGTCTTTTAATTTCATGGCTGCAGTCACCATCTGCAGTGATTTTGGAGCCCAAGAAAATAAAGTCTTTCACTGTTTCCCCATTTATTTGCCATGAAATGATGGGACCAGATGCCATGATCTTAGTTATCTGAATGTTGAGCTTTAAGCCAACTTTTTCACTCTCCTCTTTCACTTTCATCAAGAGGCTCTTTAGTTCCTCTTCACATTCTGCCATAAGGGTGGTGTCATCTACTTATCTGAGGTTATTGATATTTCTCCCATCAATCTTGATTCCAGCTTGTGCTTCATCCAGCCCAGCATTTTGCATGATGTACTCTGCATGGAAGTTAAATAAGCAGAATGACAATATACAGCCTTGGTGTACTCCTTTACCAATGTTTAACCTGTCTGTTGTTCCATGTCCAGTGCTAAATATTGTTTCCTGACCTGCATACAGATTTCTCAGGAGGCAGATCAGGTGGTCTGGTATACCCGTCTTTTGAAAAAATTTCCACAGTTTGTTGTGACCCACACAGTCAAAAGCTTTGGCCTAGTCAATAAAGCAGAAGAAGATATTTTTTCTGAAACTCTCTTGTTTTTTCGATGATCCAACAGATGTTGGCAATTTGATCACTGGTTCATTCCTCTGCCTTTTCTAAATCCAGCTTGAACATCTGAAAGTTCACAGTTCATGTACTGTTGAAGCCTGACTTGGAGAATTTTGAGCATTACTTTGCTTGCATGCCAGATGAGTGCAATTGTGGGATAGTTTGAACATCAAGAAAAGAAATGTTCAGACTTTGATTCCATGAATTTGACTATTTAAGATACCTCACAGAAGTAGAAGCATGCAGTATTTGTCTTTTTATGACTGACTGGTTTATTTCACTTGCATAATGCCCTTAATGCTCATCCATTTTGTCACATACTGCAGAATTTCCTTCTTGGTAAGTTTGAATAATATTATATTTTATGTATATGTCTCACATTTTTATCCGTTCATCTGTCCATGAAGATTTAAGTTGGTTCCATATTTTAGCTACTGTGAATAATGTGATGAACATGGGAGTAAAAATATCTCATCAAGATATTGATTTCAATTCTTTTGGATAAATACCCAGACATGGGATTGCTGGATCATATGGCAGTTCTATATGTAATTTTTGAGGAAAATTTCTATGGTTTTTCTAAATGGCTGCACCATTTTTCATTCCCATCAATAATGTGCAAATGTTCCACATCCTCACCAAGAGTTGTCTATTCTATTTTTTATAATACCTATCCTAATAAATGTGAAGTGCTGTCTCATTGTGGTTTTGATATGCTTTCCCGGATGATTAGTACTATTGAGCACCTTTTCATGTTCTTGTTGACATTTATGTTTTCTTTGGAAAAATGTCTGTTCAGGTCCTTTGCCTACTTTTAAAATAGGTTATTAATACTTTTACTATTGAGTTAGAGGAGCTTCTTATATATACTAATACCCTTATCAAATATATAGTTTTCAACATATTCTCCCATTCTGTAGGTTGTCTTTTTACTCCATTCATTATTTCTTTTGCTGTACAGAAGATTTTTAGATGGATGTAGTCTTACTTATTTATTTTTGTTTTTATTGCCTGTGCCATGAAATCGTTGTCAACACCAATGTCACGAAGTTTTTCTCTTATGTTTTCCTCTATGAATTTTACAGTTTCAGATCTGACTGTTTAAATCTTTAATCCATTTTTAGTTAATTTCCACATACGGTATAAGGTTCCAATGTCATTCTTTTGCATGTGGATAATTAGTTTTTGACTCAAGACTTTAAAAATTTCCTTTTTTATTTAACCATTATCTCTCTTTGAGCTGTTTATTGTTATCTTTTTGGACTGCTGAATCATTTGCTTGTTACAGTTCCTCAAGTTACTTTTAGTGTCTAACATCTATTCTTTGATTATTTCCACTCCTTTGGAACTTATGTTCTAATATGTGAAATATTTTTTTCCAGTTTGTGTATACCATTAAGATTTGAGAAAATCATTTTGTGCTCTAACTGAACCTCCTTTTAAATCTTATTACATTTTTGTTAAAATTGTCAACTGGTTTTTCTGCCTGTTCTGCTTCACTGGTGTTGACTTGTAGCTTTCTCTTCCCCCTAAGTATATTGTTACTTTTCTTTGGCTGCTCACATTTCTGTACACACCCTCAGCTGCTGGGTCACTTAAAATCTGCAGGGAAGTGGTGAACCAATAATGAGAACAAATTTTCTTCTTTTTGTGCAGACTGGCAGTGAACAAGTTTACGTACTAAGTCTCTGTCAATACAGAAAGATGGAGCATTTTATATTAGTATATATGTAGTCTGTAAACTGCTGTTCCCCAAAATTTTTCTTTCAACAGCAAAACAAAGGTTATTTATGTAGGTATTTTCCACAGGCTGAACCCTGTATTGAGATTTCCCTTTTATACCCCTTGCTAAAACTGGCCCCATCTTTTGCATACAACATGCCTCCTATAAATAGTAAATTCCATGGCAATGGATAGATTTATACAATAGCTAAATCTTCAAGCAACCCTGGGCAAAGAGCCTGAAAAGAGGAAGACCTGTCTCATGTATTATCTCATGTCATCCTTACAACAGCCCTGTGAAATATCAGTGATGCCCATGGTTCACAAAGGAGGAAACAGAAGTCCCGAAGAGTTAGCCATTGTCTCCTGTTACAACTGTGCTGCACATAGAGACTGTCATGAGGATCTGGTTTAGCCCGAGCTTGGGTGAACGTTGGCTTAAAATTCAACATACAGAAAACTGAGATCATGGCATCCAGTCCCATCACTTCATGGCAAATAGATGGGGAAATGATGGAAACAGTGACAGATTTTATTTTGGGGGGCTCCAAAATCACTGCAGATGGTGACTGCCACCATGAAATTAAAAGACACTTGCTCCTTGAAGAAAAGCTATGACCAACCTAGACAGCATATTAAAAAGCAGAGTCATTACTTTACCAACAAAGGTCTGTCTAGTCAAAGTTATGGTTTTTCCAGTAGTCATGTATGGATGTGAGACTTGGACTATAAAGAAAACTGAGTGCTGAAGAATTAATGCTTTTGAATTGTGGTGTTGGAGAAGACTCTTGAGAGTCCCTTAGACTGCAAGGAGATCCAATCAGTCAATCCTAAAAGAAATGAGTCCTGAATGTTCATTGGAAGGACTGAAGCTGAAGCTGAAACTCCAATACTTTGGCCACCTGATGTGAAGAATGGACTCACTGGAAAAGACCCTGATGCTGGGTAAGATTGAAGGCAGGAGGAGAAGGGGATGATAGAGGATGAGATGGTTGGATGGCATCACCAATGGGATGGACATGAGTCTGAGTAGGCTCTGGGATTTGGTGATGGACAGGGAGGCTTGGTGTGCTGCAGTCCATGGGGTTGCAAAGAGTTGGACACAACTGAGTGGCTGAACTGAACTGAAAGCTTGGGTCTTTAACTTCACCCTCCCTTGTCGTGTTTCCAGGACAGCTAAAGAAGCAGTCAGTGGCTGTGACTCAGACTGCAGAGAGGTGTCACTGAAACCAAAAGTGAGTAATATACAAAAACTACCTTGCTCAGTGCAGGTGGGAGTATTAGGACAAGCATTCTCGGTACCTGAAGTTAGAAATAAAATGTTAGCAATTTGTGAATAAATATTTGTGTGTGTGTATTAAAGGAATTTAAAAAGCTATTTAAATTTTTACATGATAATTCTAATTCTGGGGTTTCATCTGAAATGAAAAACTGCTTTTACAAAGCACATGGTTTGTTTCAGCATGATTTAAGATTAGAAAAAGTTGAAAATGACTTATATATGAACATAAAGAAAAATACACAAAGAAAAATAATCCCACAAAAGAAAAAACTCTGGAAGGAGTTGTGACAAATTGCTGGAGTTGACTACCTTATGGATAGAAGTGTATAAAGGTATATGTTTTTATAATGACACATCTTCAAAATTTTCTATCATGTGTCATTTGATCATCAGATCAACTATGACAGGCACTGACCTGGCCTGCTCTTGGCTATAACAGAGTAAGAAATGGCATGTACGTGAATCATGTATGTGCAGTAAGGCAGGAAAATTCTCTTATTGTAGTAGGTGGATCCTTGAGTGCTGAACAGATCAGGGGCAAAAGATCAAAATAGAATCAAAGAACCTATAAAGATTACAAATAAATACATGTAAAGGTATTCAACGTATTTTTTCATTAACAAAATACTAATTAAAAGAATAACAAGGTACCACTAGAGATGTATTAGAATGAGGAAAATCCAGAAAGCTGACAAAATCAGTTGTGAGCAAGAACATGGAGAAGAAGGAACTCTCCTCCACTGCTGGTGAGGATGCAAAATGGTACAATCACATTGGACGACAGTTTGACAGTTACTTACAAACTGCCAAACATATTCTTTATCATGCAGTGCAGCAGTTGCACTGTTGAGTATTTACTCAGCTGGTTTTAAAACTTTTGCCCACATAAATACCCTACCCATAAATGTTTGTAGCTGCTTTATTCATAACTGCCCCAAACTGGAAGCAATCAAGATGTCCTTCAAATCTGTGAACAGATAAATAAACTTTGGGTGGAATACAATGAAATATTAGTGATAAACAGAAATGAGCTATCGGGCTGCACAAAAACATGTGAGTCTTCAATTCACTTTGCTAAGTGAAATAAGACATTCTGAAAAGACCACAGGCTGTGATTCCATTATACAGAGACAAGAAAAAGTGGCAACAAGGAATTTGGAAAGGGGAGATAGTTGAGTTGTAGGGAATCTTTTAGGGTAATGAAACTTCTGTATGATTCCAAAATGGTGAATATATGCAGCCATGCATTTTAACAAATGCATGGAACTTTACAGTACAAGAGGAAACATATACAAAAATGTTCATAAATCATTTGGGAAGTCAGGGATTTGCAGGATCAGACAAAGGCTGTCACAAAAGAATCTCACTGTATGGTATGATATAGTCTCACCAAAGAGAATGGGGACAAAAAGTGCTGACCTAAGTAGCTTTACAAATGAGTTTACATTGTAAGACTGAGGAACAAGAAATATGCATACGCACTGTACTCTAGGTGGAGGTGTGGTTTTCTTTCAGCTAACTTGATCTTGGTGGTGGTTTAGTCACTAAGTCGTGTCTGACTCTTGAGACCCCATGGACTGTAGTCTGCCAGACTCCTCTGTTCATGGGATTCTCCAGGCAAGAGTACTGGAGTGGGTTGCCATTTCCTTATCCAATTTGATCTTACATGATTAATAAACATGGAAAGGTTTTAAGTGGTGGACTCAGTTCAGTTCAGTCGCTCAGTCGTGTCCGACTCTTTGTGAATCCTTGAACCGCAGCATGCCAGGCCTCCTTGTCCATCACCAACTCCCGCAGTTTACCGAAACTTATGTCCATTGAGTCAGTGATGCCATCCAACCATCTCAACATCTGTCATCCCCTCCTCCTCCTGCCCTCAATCTTTCCCAGCATCAGGGACTTTTCAAATGAGTCAGCTCTAAACATCAGGTGACCAAAGTATTGGAGTTTCAGCTTCAGCTTCAGTCCTTCCAATGAACACCCAGGACTGATCTCCTTTAGGATGGACTGGTTGGGTCTCCTTGCAGTCCAAGGAACTCCCAGGAGTCTTCTCCAACACCACAGTTCAGAAACATCAATTCTTCAGTGCTCAGCTTTCTTTATAATCCAACTCTCACATCGATACATGACTACTGGAAAACCCATACCCTTGACTAGACAGACCTTTGTTGGCAGTGATGTCTCTGCCTTTTAATATGCTGTCCAGGTTGCTCATAGCTTTCCTTCCAAGAAGTAAGTGTCCTTTAATTTCATGGCTGCAATCACCATCTGCATTGATTTTGGAGTCCAAAAGAATAAAGTCAGCCAGTTTCCCCATCTATTTGCCATGAAGTTGATGGGGCTAGATGGATTAACATGATCATATTAGATAAGAGGCAAATCCAAGGTATAGAGAAGTCAACTAGGCAGCTTTCTAATAAATCTGGAGTGATCCAATTAAGGCTAGAACTACAGCTCTGCTGATGGAACAGAGGAGGAAAGTGATGGAGCCTTTTTTATTTACAGTCGGAGGTGAATTTTCAAGAAGTGAATGAGGCCTAAGCCTCAGGAGTCTCCCTTTGCATTGGCCCCTTTCATGTTCCTGGAAGTGATCCGTGGAATGTCACATGTTTTTGTAAAGTTCGGAAAATTAGGTATTTTAAGTGATGAGTTGAATGCCCCTTCCCCCTCAGGTTGGGAAGAAGTAGTTGCCTGTGAGAACTCAGAGTCTACCTAAGGGGAGGTTCACTCAGGCTCATGTGGTTTATGATCATTTTCATGTACAGGTGCTACCAGCTGTCCAATATAGGAATTACTTTCAGGAACATTTCTGCTGCTCACCCAGCTGATCACCCAGCACTGCAACCTGAACAGCTAGAACTGTTATCTTGAGAAAACATTTCCTGTGGCTTGGCACATCTGCTGTGGGAGGAAAATAGCTATGACACAGACAGAGCCAGAAGCTGGTCTGTGGAAAATCCTTCCAATCACTAGACATGTAACAACCTAAATAGAAGATGTGATTACCATAGGTCTCCTCTTAGGAATATACTTGATATATATACTTGAACAATATTGAAACACTCCAAAATATTTTTCTGGGTAGGAATAACAAGCAACAGAGATTTGAAGAATGTCTGTGATTGTCAAGCACAAACTCTTAGCCATTCTATAGGCCGTGAATGTACATTCATGTGTGAAGTTGTGTGTTTTTTGCTTTCCAACACAATATTGTGGGATAGTTGATGAACCTTTTGACACATCATATGAAACAGCATATAAATCATTTCAAAGCAATAATTAATTATTAGAAAGGTATGCATTTCAAAAAGTAGTGATAAACTGTTAAATTTTTTGATAATCCACTTAATGAAATGGAGCAAACCATATGAATTCATTGGAAAAATAAACTCCTCACTGAGTTGACACAAAATACTGCTTTCAACAAAGATTGCAGAGACAGAAAATCCTTCAAAAATGCTGCTGCAATGAAACATGATAACAAACTGATCATTGGTCCAGGGAATAATTGAAATACCCTGAAATTCTATAATTCAGACACAGGAGAACTGAAACAGCAATCTCCTTAATTTGACAGCAATGTCAAAAATTTATATGACATTACCAGTAATGAGTTGAGAAACTAAAGAAATTTTTCTAAACTATCAATAACAAAAAGAGAAACTTCATAAACCATACTGAAGACTCTATTATCTAGTTCCTCCAAAGAAAGCATTATAGCCTTTGTTATATGAAGGAGTCAAAAAGGACACAGTCAAAAAATGTAGGTAAAAAAAGTAATATGGGAAGACCTCCACAGTGGTCCAATGGCTGAGACACTGCACTCCCAATGCAGGGGGCCCGGGTTCAATTTCTGGTCAGAGAACTTGATCCCACTCATCACAACTAACATTCATATGCCACAGCAAAGATCCAAGATCCCACATGTTGCAACTAAGACACAGAGCTGCTAAATAAATTAATTAATCAAAATAAATATTCAATAATAAAAATAAATAAATTGTTTTTTAAATCTTTCTTCTAAAAAAGTCAGAATGGCTGCTATCAAAATATCTGCAAACAATAAATGCTGGAGAGGGTGCGGAGAAAAAGGAACCCTCTTACACTGTTAGTGGGAATGCAAACTAGTACAGCCAGTATGGAGAACAGTGCGGAGATTCCTTAAAAAACTGGAAATAGAACTGCCATACGACCCAGCAATCCCACTGCTGGGCATACACACCAAGGAAATTGGAACCAGAATTGAAAGAGACATATGTACCCCAATGTTCATCACATCTCTGTTTAAAACAGCCAGGACATGGAAGCAACCTAGATGTCCATCAGTAGATGAATGGATAAGAAAGCTGTGATACATATACACAATGGAATACTACTCAGCTATTAAAAAGAACACATCTGAACCAGTTCTAACGGGATGGATGAAACTGGAGCCTATTTTACAGAGCAAAGTAAGTCAGAAATAAAAACACCAATACAGTATATTAACACATATATATGGAATTTAGAAAGATGGTAATGATGACCCTATATGCGAGACAGCAAAAGAGACACAGATATAAAGAACAGACTTTCGAACTCTGTGGGAGAAGGCGAGGGTGTGATAATTTGAAAGAATAGCATTGAAACATGTATATTATCACATGTGAAACAGATCACCAGTCCAGGTTCGATGCATGAGACAGGGTGCTCAGGACTGGTGCACTGGGATGACCCTGAGGGATGGGATGGGGAGGGAGATGGGAGGGGGGTTCAGGATGGGGAACACATGTACACCCATGGCTGATTCACGTCAATGTATGGCAAAAATCCACCACCATATTGTAATTAGCCTCCAATTAAAATAAATAAATTTTAAAAAAAGAAATGAAAATTATGAAGACCATACAGTTATAGGAGATAAAAGTTCATGAGAATGATTTAAAATATAAAGTGTTAAAAGATAAACTGAGACATATTGATATTTTTAAGAGTTTATTTGAAGAAAAATCTATTTTAATCAGGCAGTACCAAACTAGAAGTGATTGGGTGCACTCTACCAACAGAAGCTAGTGGAAAGATTTTTATAAGGAAGAAGCAGAAGTCAAGCAAAAAATTATTTGATTAGCCATAGCTTAAGTGTTTACCTTACTTGGAAAACCATAGTTAGATGTTTATGATTTTGATTTCTTAACCTTGAAGCATTTCAAGCTTAAGGTTTGGTTTGATTAGGTAGGCTGCTAAGAATAGAACCACCTCAGTCTAATGGATTCCTTATTTAAATAATTATTTTCACAATATGTAAATAAATAAAATAATTAAACACCTAAAAAAAAAGTAATGTGGGGCATCAGACAATTAATAAAAATATTTTTCTAGATTTTTAAATATTTGCTGTTTAAAAAAATTTTTAATGTGTAATTTATTGTGATTTCTTCTTATTCTAAATACATATTCAGTTTCATACAAATATTATAGCCACAATTTTGTATTATTTTTCTTTAAATGAATCCCAGCACTTGGCCAAGCTCTAAGCTCCACAAACAGTCTTCTGCTTACCCTGCACTGTCCCAAGAATTATCTTTCCACCAACTTCATTCTTTCAAAATCCAGACAGCATCACCATAATGTCACTTTTTTCTGACTGGTTCATCAATCTCTTCAATTATTTACTAATTCTCCTAAATGTGACTGGGTTTTTTAACATACTCTGAAGTGCAACATATTTGAGAGGAGTCCACATTTTAGAGATGAATACATAAATGCTCCTAACAATTCAGGAATTCTTTTTTTTTTTTCCAGTTTTATTTATTTATTTTACTTTACAATATTGTATTGGTTTTGCCATACACTGACATGAATCCACCATGGGTGTACATGATTTAAATAAAGTTGAAGCTGTGAATCACATTTTAACTCTACTCTTAAAGTGAAACGAAGTCGCTCAGTCTTGTCTGACTCTTTGCGACCCCTGTGGACTGTAGCCTACCAGGTGCCTCCGTCCATGGGATTCTCCAGAGTGGATTACCATTTCCTTCCTCAGGGATCTTCCTGACTCAGGGATCGAACCGGAGTCTTCCGCATTGCAGGCAGACACTTTACTCTCTGAGCCACCAGGGAAGCCCAGACTAGACCTGTTAAATAATCTATGGCTGTTTCTTTCCACACCCCACAGCCCTTCTAGAATAAATATCACCTATTAGACTTTCATCTTTGCATTGTTACTTTTGTAAACAGCTCTTTTGCCCCTTTTCTGTTTGTTCATCTCTATTTTCCTTAAACTTTAATTATAAAAATGAGATCATCAAGTAACATTTAACCTACCTGCTGACTTCTTCGTTATTAAATATACACAGTGCCTTGCTGAACCTGTTGATTCCTTTCTGGGATTAAAAGGAGTCAAGAATGAAGAATTCAGTAGTTAAAGAATGATTGACTCTTCACCCCCGGCTTCCTCCTTAGCAAATTTACAGGTTGATCACGGGGGCAATACAGCATCCAAAGAAAGATCAGAAGTCAGCAGGTCTGCAAGCAATGGAAAAAGTGATGAAGAATCTGACCTCCTATCTTAATGATTAACTAAGACTGCTTACCTCTTTTCCCTTTAAAAATTGTTACAGCTGAGCAGAATTTTAGAGTTGGTCTCAGAACATGATTCCACCTTCTCCCCAGATTGCTGACTTTTCTGAATAAAGTGCCTTTCCTTTTTACTGACTCTTGCCCCTCAATTAATGGCTTTTGTGCAGTGAACAGCCAAACCTGAGTTCAGTAACACTTTTAAAAGCAACGTAGCTATATCTTAGAAACAAGTGTAATTTTTTGTTGCTCTTGATGTTGGAAAAACTCAGATTTTAACAGCAAGTGTTCTATTAAGTATTTCCTGTTAACATAGTGAGTGAATCTGATGCTTACAGTTAGAGGAAAAAGAATTGGCTTGAAAAAAAAATAGAATTTCTCTATTGTACTAAATTAGTGAACTATTGGCAATTTCATATGGCTAATCCAATGTAATAAGTAATTACCTTTTAAGTAGAAGTCTGATTTGGCTGAGAAAATAACCAAAAATGCTCTTTGGAAAAAACACCAGTTTTTTGTTTTGTTTTGTGTATTTGTTAGAGTAAGAATGAGTGTGGTCACCATTACCAACTGGACACATTTTGTTAAAACCCAAGTTGAGAAATTTCAGCTTGCCAAAAAATTATTTCCATAATCTTACTATCATTGAAACTGAAATAAATCAATAAAAAATGGTGTATATTTATTTTGTACTTGGTATAGACAGGGCAGAATAACAGTTCAATCAGTCTTACTCCAATATACTTGTATTTCTATGCTTGTATTCTAAAGTTTTTAGCATATACTTATGAAAAGATGAAATTGCAAGACCTTAAACAGCTGTCAAATAATAAAGAAAAAAAGCACTGCTTCATTTCAACAAAACAAATCCAAATGCAGAAAGAATGCACTCAATCTAAGCAGCAAGGCAAATATTGGCTGTGTATGTGCCAGTATTCTTGCCTGGAAAATCCCATGGACGGAGGAGCCTGGTGTCACATTCCAGCAATCACTGTAGCTTCCTTCCAGAGGTCTGAGCAGCCAGTGTAAGTAACGGTGAAATGCAGGGAACTTCCTAGGCCCAAACCAAACATCAGCTGGAGAATCATCCAGAAGATCCATCAGTAGGGGAGGTGTGGATCCATCCTGTTCACTGTTGGGTACCCAAGTGAAGGTGGCCAGACCAACACCTTCCACCTCTGGAGGTGACAGCGACCACTGGCAACTCCAACTGGGCAAGTACCACCTTCATTCTGTGCTGGATGCTAAGAATTTGCCCTCACAATGACAGTTATATATTGTTACTGGTGGAATAAATGGGGAGAACTTATATTCAAAGATTCAGTGGTTTTTCTAAAAATTAAGAGCTAGTCAGTTTTTGGATTTAGGCTTGATGTCACTGATATCTGACTTCAAAAGTCAGGAGAAATTTATATGCACAAATGTACACACACACACACACACACATAAACTATTCATATTATTCTACCTTAACCTTCAGGTTATCCAAATCAGTAAAACATTTATTACTGGTAAAGTTGTTACTGATCCAGGTTCTTGTACTCTTCAACCAATACAGATGGAGAACAGGCCAGATGAGGAATGCAGGCAAGGCTTTACTGGGACGTGAGGAAACAAGGAGCAGTGTCCCTCGCTCGGCCCTGGAGCCACAGCGGGAGCGGGGAGGGCCGAGCCTGGTCCCTTAAACGGGGTGAAAGTTGCGGCGGATCCACGGGTTGGGCTGGAGCAGTGGCTGAGGTGGTCTGCTCACCCCTTTGGTGGTACCCTGTGTGAGGACCCTGCCTGAGGAGAACCCCACTTTTACTCCCCAAATCTCAGAAGCACCAGTTAGGTTTTTGGTCTTTCTGTATCATATTGTTCATAATTTGCTTCAACTGTGGATGCAGTTATTTTTAGTCCCTCATAATTTTATTTGTATTCTGTTGCTCAAGTAAGTGTTTACCTAGGTGCAAGCAAAGGGTCCCAGATCCCAGGTCCCAGCTTATCTCAATATTATACCTCCCAACTCATTTAAAAACATTGGAATTTAGTAACTGTTTATTCAGAATGTATACTGTCCTTGTAAAATTGTTTTCTAGATTTCATTCACTTCAGCATTTTCCAATATTTTCTTTATCATGGAGTCAACCCATGATGATATACAAAAGAATTTCACTAAATCTATTAGTTGGATGATTTGGGGCAAATTATTTTAAGCTCCTGGATATTTTGAGGTTGTGACTTTGAATATCCCCAAGTTACCTTTCAGATCTAAAAGTTTATTAAGTCTAAATTATTAAAATTCATCATATATGCAATAAAAGATAGAAATATGACATATTAACTATTTTTAAAAAATTATTTGAATTAATACTACCAAACAGAAGGTATGAAACCAAGCACACTCTGAAAAATAAGGCAAAATATTCAAGCCTTCTTGCTGTACATGTTTTCACCAAAAACAAAACCAAAAAAGTCTCTTAATCATCTACTAGAAAATTCTTTTCCATGGCTCTTGCCCCTATTTTAGGAAACTAAGGCATTATTTAGGATAGTACTAACAATCTCCAAATTATCATGACAGTGCAATAAAACTGCTTCTATAAGAAAACAATGTATATATCGGTGGATGGCAAGGGGTCACAACACAGTGAAAGCCACTCTCATGCCATCCTGTGGCTCTGGCCTCAACGGCCATGCCTTGGCAGGTTCTGCATTCACATGTGGATGAGCCGTGGAAAAGGGAAGCCTGGGCAGCGGCCCCAGAGAGGGGCTATGGCCATTCCCATTGAGTCTGTGCCCTTGCTTCCTCTCTAGCCCTGGATATCTTCAGTTCAGTTCAGTCGCTCAGTCATGTCTGACTCTTTGAGACCCATGGACTGCAGCACATCAGGCTTCCCTGTCCATCACCAACTCCTAGAACCTGCTCAAACTCATGTCCATTGAGTGAGTGATGCATTCCAACCATCTTATACTCTGTCGTCCCTTCTTCTCCACCTTCAATCTTTCCCAGCATCAGCATCTTTTCCAATGAGTCAATTCTTCACATCAGGTGGCCAAAGTATTGGAGTTTCAGCTTCAGCATCAGTCCTTCCAATAAATATTCAGGGCTGATCTCCCTTAGAATTGACTGATTTGATTTCCTTGCCATCCAAGGGACTCACAAGAGTCTTCTCCAACACAACAGTTCAAAAGCATCAATTTTTCAGTGTTCAACTTTCTTTACAGTCCAATTCTCACATCCATACATGACTGCTGGAAAAACCATAGCTTTGACTAGATGGACCTTTGTTGGCAAATAACATCTCTGATTTTTAATATGCTAAGTTTGTCATAGCTTTTCTTTCAAGGAGCAAGCATCTTTTAATTTCATGGCTGCAGTCACCATCTGCAGTGATATTGTAGCGATATTGCAGTGATATTGGAGAAAAATTAAGTCAGCCACTGTTTCCATTGTTTCCCCATCTATTTGCCATGAAGTGATGGGACAGGATACCATAGTCTTCATTTATTGAATGTTAAGTTTTAAAACAGCTTTTTCGCTCTCCTCTTTCACTTTTATCAAGAGGTTCTTTAGTTCCTCTCACTTTCTGCCATAAGCATGGTGTTATCTGCATATCAGAGGTTATTGATATTTCTCCCCACAATCTTGATTCTAGCTTGTGCTTCATCCAACCCAGAATTTCACATGATGTGCTCTGCATTTAAGTTAAATATGCAGGGTGACAATACACAGCCTTGAGGTACTCCTTTCTCAATTTGGAACCAGTCCATTGTTCCACGTCTAATTCTGACTGTTGCTTCTTGACCTGCATACATATTTCTCAGGAGGCAGGTAAGGTGGTCTGGTATTCCCATCTCTTGAAGAAGTTTCCACAGTTTGTTGTAATCCACACAGTCAAAGGTTTTGGCATAGTCAGTAAAGCAGAAGTATCTTAGCATTGTTTTAAATTGTATTGTCATGTTTATATGTGGGAGTGAAATTTCTCCCCAGTTTATTGACTCCTCCGTTCTCAATCCACTTTTCCTTCCTGTGGGTTTTTTCCCCCTCCCTGGGAGCTAAGGGGCAGATATAGTAAGAACAGTTACTTTTCCCTGTGAAACATTTTCTTTTAGTCTGTGGCTCAACTGTAGACATTATGTACAGTCCTTTTCATTCCACAAATGTTTTCAATTATTAAGAATTTTAATTTTTAAAAAAATCACAGAGACATTCAAAATTCTTAGAGACTGAGAATCTCCATCCTTCCCTGATCTTTGCTTAGGGTGACCCTGGCCCTTTATCTTCCCTATGGTCTGCCTATTACTTTCATAGCAGCATTTCTCCATATTCATTGACAGGCAATTCCAGAACAGTATTTGTTTTACAAAAGTTTAAAAAAAGAAAAATAAGAAATGCTTGGTCATAAGCAGATTCAGGAAATCCTGACAATTTGCCTCCTTGATCAAGTTTTACCAATTTCTAAAATCTTCCTTTTTCCCACATACTTGCCAACATTTCACATTGCACACTTGCTTTTTGGCCTAATGCTAGCCTGGAGCCAGTGGGGTTGAGATTTTTTTTCAGATGCATTCTAGTCTTGCGGTTCCTCTCCAAGAGGCTTGTTCACAAGTTCTGACTTTTATATAGCAGTATTTGTCTTTTTATAAATCATGCGTAGTTTCTTTCCATATGGGATACCAATTTCTTATGTGGGGTGTACATGTTTATCTCCCAGTCAGCTGTTTGTTTTATTTCACCTTTTCTCCTGCAAGACATGAGTTGTTAAAGCAGTGCAACGTATGGATTCTTTCTTTACAGTTGGCAGTGTTTAGTTTTGGTTTTACGGCTGTAAGACCATCCCTAAACAAGATCTTTTAAAACGGTAGTCTCTGAAGGGCTTTGGCCCCAAAACGTCCCCAAGGGGGTATTCGGGGTTTCATCTATTGCCTTCAAAGTGCAAAATCCCACTTAAAATGCCTTTAAGCACCATGACTGGAAAAATCTGATCTAATAAAAGTTATCCTCTGCTTCAAAACCGGTGAACTGAAACCCAGGAGCCAGGCTCACAACCTGCTGTTGGTTCTTCAAAGCACTCACAAATCTCACCGCAGAGCGTCTTAAAGGGCGTTTAGAAATCTAGGTCCCTCCACAGACGCTGCGGGAGGGCTGTGCGGTGCCAAGAACCGCTGCGCCTCCCCGGGGCGGGGTGAGGGGTTGGGGAGGCGGCAGCACTTCGCTCCGGGCTCCAGGCCGCGCGCGACGAGACTTAACCATAACTGGGACTGCCGGCTCCGAGCGCCGAAAACCCGCGCAGGCGCGGAAGGCCGCGGCAGCTCGGCGGCGGCACCGCGCGGCGAAAGCGGAAGCAGACGGCGTGATTCAATTGTCTTGTACGGTGGCGTTCTCACGTCCTCTCCCACATGGTCTAGCGGTTAGGATTCCTGGTTTTCACCCAGGCGGCCCGGGTTCGACTCCCGGTGTGGGAAGGAAAGACTCTTTTAGAAGCCTGGTTAAGAAATTCACCGTCAAGTAAACTAAGATCTTTCTTAGCAAGAAGACTCGATATAATTGAAGAAAGGTGCGATTCCCTGAAGGGGAGTGGTGAGCTTGAAAATCCACCTTGTAATTCGTAATACAGGAAATGCTGCTTCTGTAAGCAGTATCGTTGTTTTTGCCCATAATATAATTTATTTAAAATATATTTATTGGTCAAACTCTATTAAAAAAAGGAATTATCTTATTTTCCTCCCAGCATTTTATGACATTATATAGCTTATAATTGATATTATAATGCTGTGTAAGTTTAAGGTGTACAACATGATGTTTTGATACACATAACTGTGAAATGATTATCACAATGGGGTTAATTAACACCTCTATCACGTCACTTAATTATATAATCAGCATATGTTTTACACAGGGAATTCATTGCTGTCTTCTCTCACTAAGTGTTTCTGTCAGGAGGATAGAGAGCTGGCCAGGAGGAGATGAGAAAAGACCCAGGGAAATTGATGTTTGATGACCGAGTTGGGAGGGAAGCAAGAACCTTCCTGAATCAGAAATCTCTATGGCCTGAGAGTCTCCAAATAGAAATACTGCTTTAGCAGAGGCTTGCACAGGGATGCAGACAGCAAGAGAAGATCCTTTCACCTGACCAGCTTCCACAGCACATGACATGGGTTAATGAGGCATGGAATCAGCTTCCGGATCGAATCACACATGGTTAGGTTGAGGTCAGGGCTCCTTGCAAATTCAGTGTTTCAGAAGTGGAAAACGCCTTGAAATCTTCTAAGCTTCTAGGCCATTTCCAGAATGAAAATAAAGTATTTCTATGCATATGAAACTGAACAGGACCCTGTGGGGCCCTCCCTGGTACAAAAAGCTTTTCCTTTTTGGCTTCTTACTTGCAGGATAAAGGATGCAACCTCCTAGACCCTCCAGAATACCAAAGAGCAGATTCAAACATTACTAGCCAGGGCTGTAAGGGAAAGCAGAAGTGTGTGCCTTTTGCACAGGTCAAATACATGAATTAGTAATTAGATATGCCTGAGTGCTAAGTCACTTCAGTCAAGTCCTTTTGTTTGGGACCCTACAGACTGAAGCCCACCAGGGCCCTCTCTCCAGGGGGATTCTTCAGGCAAGAACACTGGAGTGGCTTGGCATGCCATCCTCCAAGGGATCTTCCCAACCCAAGGGCTGAACCCAGGTCTCCCACATTGCCGGCAGATTCTTTACCATCTGAGCCACCAGGGAAGCCCAAGGATACTGCAGTGGGTAGCCCATCCTTTCTCCAGTGGCTCTTCCCAACCCTGGAATCGAACTGGGGTCTCCTGCATTGCAGGTGGATTCTTTACCAGCTGAGCTACCTGGAAAGCCCCAATAATTAGATCTGTCAGTACAGCTTCTGCATCATGCAAATCTTTGTTGGTGACACTAATCTTTAATGTTCTCTAAGATGCAGCCTCGCTTTTGGTTTACTATCTTCTTAAGAAGGGGAACTTCCAGAGGCTACCATTTTGTCTTTTCTGATCATAGTAGCCCACACTCCAAGATTCAAGGGGCAATAGGATAATGTGAGTTGTCAAGTAGGAGATTTGACTTATACATGACAGGTTCAGGTATTTTCACAGATCCACTGGAACCACTTTGAAATAAACTTAGGCCACAACTTCATTTATTTCAAGTCCCAGTGCACAACACAAAAATACTGGAGGAGCAGGAAGAACATAAAACAACATTAATTCTAATAATTCTGAGCTGCCTAACCATAGGAAGAGAAGAAAGTCAAACCAAAGCCAGTGTAAGTTAACAGAACAAATGGCTATAGTTCCTCTATAGGGTTGGGGATGTGTTTACAGTCTGTTCTTGTGACAGTGTTGCAAGGTCCTTCCTCTGGTGCATCCAGTCTATCCTTGCTTCAATGGTAAGAGTCTGGGAACTGACTTGGCTCTTGGCACTGGGCCAGAAGCAATATAGTCCATTGCAGTGACTCAAGCAAAGTTTCCAGTCACCAAGCCTAGAGCTTTTTAGCTGTACATATCAAACAATACTTCAGTAGATAGCCCATTTATTTCATTCCCAGGACACCACTGCCAGATTCCTCTTGTTCCAGCACTGCTTCAGTAGCTGAGCTCACCTTTTTCCTTGCAGGTTTGCTCCTGTACTCTTGCCCTCTGAGATTCCATAACTCCTATTTAATCAGGAGCCCACATGCCTTTTCTCTGGGGCCCTGGTCTGTGCAAGACTTCTACCAAAGTGTTTTCAAGCAGCAAATGCTCTCTTCATCAGTGCATTTCACAATCCCTTATGGAGGAAATATTGCCTGAACCTCTTTGAGGGGCACAGTGGATGGACAGTTGTGTTCACATTTGATAAATCCTCAGGCCAAACTATAAGAAGGGAAGACAGCCCCACCCATCAACATAAAATAAAGACTTACTGAGTATGGCCCCAACCATTAGAACAAGACCCAGATTCCTCCACAGCCAGTCCCTCCCATCAGAAATCTTCCACAAGCCTCTTAACTTTATCCATTAGAGGGCAGAGAGAATGGAAACCACATTTACAAAAAACTAACCAAACTGATCACCTGGATCACAGTCTTGTCTAACTCAATGAAACTATGAGCTATGCCATGTACAGCCACCCAAGATGGACAGGTCATTGTGAAGAGTTCTGACAAAATGTGGTCCACGGGAGAAGGGAATGGCAAACCACTTCAGTATTCTTGCCTGAGAACCTCATGAACAGTATGAAAAGGCAAAAAGATAGGACACTGAAAGATGAAATCCCCAGGTTGGTAGGTACCCAATATGTTAATGGAGAAGAGTGGAGAAATAACTCCAGAGAGAATGAAGAGATGGAGCCAAAGTGAAAACAACACCCAGTTGTGGATGTGATTGGTGATGGAAGTAAAGTCTGATGCTGCAAAGAACAATATTGCATAGGAACCTGGAATGTTAGGTCCATGAATCAAGGTAAATTGGAAGTGGCCAAACAGGAGACGGCAAGGGTGAGCATCGACATTTTAGGAATCAGAGAACTTAAATGGACTGGAATGGGTGAATTTAACTAGATGACCATTATATCTACTACTGTGGGCAAGAATTCCTTAGAAGAAATGGAGTAGCCCTGACAGTCAACAAAAGAATCCAAAATGCAGTACTTGGGTGCAATCTCAAAAACGACAGGATGATCTCTGTTCATTTCCAAGCAAATCATTCAATATCATGTAATCCAAGTCTATGCCATAACCACTAATGCCAAAGAAGTTGAAGTTGAATGGTTTTATGAAAACCTACAAGACCTCCAAGAACTAATACCAAAAAAAAGATGTCCTTTTCTTCATAGGGGACTGGAATGAAAAAAGTAGGAAGTCAAGAGATACCTGGAATAACAGGCAAGCTTGGCCTTGGAGTACAAAATGAAGCAGGGAAAAGGCTAACAGTTTTGCCAAGAGAACATACTGGTCATAGCAAACACCCTCTTCCAACAACACAAAAGATGACTCTTTCCATGGACATCACCAGGTGATCAATACTGAAATCAAATTGATTATATTATTTGCCACTGAAGATGGGGAAGCTCTATATAACCAGCAAAAACAAAACCAGAAGCTGACTGTGGCTCAGATCCTGAACTCCTTATTGCAAAATTCAGACTTAAATTGAAGAAAGTAGAGAAAACCACTAGACCATTCAGATATCACCTAAATCAAATCCCTTATATAGTGGAAGTGACAAATAGATTCAAGGGGTTAGATCTCATAGATAGAGTGCCTGAAGAACTATGGACAGAGGTTTGTGACATTGTACAGTGGGCAGTAATCAAATTCATCCCAAGAAGAAGAAGAAATGCAAAAAGGCAAAATGGTTGTCTGAGGAGGCCTTACAAATAGCTGAGAAAAGAAAAGAAATGAAAAGCAAAGAAGAAAAGGAAAGATACATCCATCTGAAAGCAGAGTTCCAAAAATATCAAGGAGAGAGAAGAAGCCTTCCTAAGTGATCAATGCAAAGAAATAGAGGAAAACAGTAGAATGGGAAAGACTAGAGATCTCTTCAAGAAAATTAGAGATACCAAGGGAACATTACATACAAAGATGGGCACTATAAAGAACATTTGAAATCATATAGGCCTAACAGAAGCATAAGATATTAAGAAGAGGTGGCAAGAATACACAGGATAACTATACAAAAAAGTTCGTAATGACCCAGATATCCACAATGGTATGATTACTCACCTTGAGCCAGAGACCCTAGAGTGTAGAGTCAAGCGGGCCTTAGGAAGCATCACGGCGAACAAAATTAGTGCAGGTGATGGAATACCAGCTGAGCTATTTCAAATCCTAAAAGATGATGCTGTTAAAGTGCTGCCCTCAATATGCCAGCAAATTTGGAAAACTGAACCACAGGATTGGAGAAAGGTCAGTTTTCAATCCCAAAGAATGTTCAAACTAGTGCGCAATTGCACTCATCTCACATGCTAGCAAAGTAATGCTCAAAATTCTCCAAGCTAGGCTTCAACAGTACGTGAACCAAGAACTTCCAGATGTTCAAACTGGATACAGTAAAGGCAGAGGAACCAGAGACCAAATTGCCAACATCTGTTGGATCATAGAAAAAGCAAGAGAATTTCAGAAGAATGTCTACTTCTTTTTCTGTGAATATGCTAAAGCCTTTGACTGTCTCAGTTCAGCTCAGTTCAATCGCTCAGGTGTTTTCAACTCTTTGGGACCCCATGGACTGCAGCACACGAGGCTTCCCTGTCCATTAGCAACTCCTGGGCCTTGCTCAAACTCACATCCATCAAGTCAGTGATGCCATCCAACCATCTCATCCACTGTCATCTCCGTCTCCTCCTGCCTTCAATCTTTCCCAGCATCAGGATCTTTTCCAGTGAGTTAGTTCTTTGCATGAGGTAGCCAAAATTTTGGAGCTTCAGCTTCAGCATCAGTACTTCTAATGAGTATTTAGGACTGATTTCCTTTAGGATTGACTGGTTTGATCTCCTGCAGAAGAAAGGACTCTCAAGAATCCAGAATTCAAAAGCACCAATTCTTTGGTGTTCATCTTTCTTTATGGTCCAATTCCAGCATGACTGCTGGAATAATCATAGCTTTGACTAGACAGATCTTTGTTGGCAAAGTAACATCTCTGCTTTTTTTGTTGTTGTTTTTCAGTTTTATTTATTTATTTATTTATTTTTTACTTTACAATATTGTGTTGGTTTTGCCATACATTGACTTTTTAATATGCAGTCTAGGTTGGCCAAAGCTTTTCTTCCAGAAAATGAGCATCTTTTAATTTCATGGCTAGATCACAACAAACTGCAGAAAATTCTTAAAGAGAAAGGAATGCCAGACCACCTTACCTGCCTCTTGAGAAATCAATATGCAGGTCAAGAAGCAAATGCAGGTTAGAACCAGACATTGAACAACAGACTGTTTCCAAATTGGGAAAGGAGTACCTCAAGACTCTATATTGTCACCCTGCTTATTTAACTTATATGCAGAGCATGATGTGAAATGCCAGACTGGAAGAAGCACAAGCTGGAATCTAGATTGCTGCAAGAAATATCAATAACCTCAGATATGCAGATGACACCACCCTTATGGCAGAAAGTGAAGAACTAAAGAGCCTCTTGCTAAAAGTGAAAGAGGAGAGTGAAAAGGCTGCATTAAAACTCATTGTTCAAAGAACACGATCATGGCATCTGGTCCCATCTCTTCATGGCAAATAGATGGGGAAACCATGGAAACAGTATCAGATTAATTTTCTTGGGCATCAAAATCAGTGAAGATGGTGACTGTGGCCATGAAATTAAAAGATGCTTGCTCCTTGGAAGAAAAGCTATGACAAACCTAGACAGAATATTTAAAAATAGAGACAGTACTTTACTGACAATGGTCCATCCACTCAAAGCTACGGTTTTTCCAGTAGTCATGTATGGATGTGAGAGTTGGACCATAAGGAAAGCTGAACACCAAAGAATTGATGCTTTTGAACTGTGGTGTTGGTGAAGGCTCTTGATAGTACCTTGGACTACAAGGAGATCAAACCAGTCCATCCTAAAGGAAATCAGTCCCTGAATATTCATTGGAAGGACTGATGCTGAAACTGAAGCTCCAAAACTTTGGCCACCTGATGGGAAGAACTGATTCATTTGAAAAGACCCTGATGCTGGGAAAGATTGAAGGCAGGAGGAGAAGGGGACGACAGAGGATGAGATGGTTGGATGGCATCACTGACTCAATGGTCATGAGTTTGAGCAAGCTCCAGGAGTGGGTGATGCATAGGGAAGCCTGACATGCTGCAGTCCATGGGGTCACAAAGAGTTGGACATGACTGAGCAGCTAAACTGAACTGAACTCCAACATGACTATTTACCTAAGCCCTTAAACATGTTAATCTATCCTCTACTGTGGATGTATCGCTTTATAACCTCATTGAAGGTGGGTCCCTGTTGATCTAGTTAACTAAACCAAGCAAACTTGGACTTATAGCTGTTCTTAGATTCCCAAACTAACATATAGAGTCATATCAGTAAGTTTCACTCCCAACATTATTTTATGCCTCCTCGGTCTAGTAATCTTAGGATCCATCATCCCCACACATATTCCTTATCTTTCTTCTAATATAAATTGGTTTAATCTAACAATTATTAAACTATCTCCTGCTGAGTCATATCCGACTTCCTGTGCTGGGCTGAGAGTGAATTCCAGTTTGGGATCTGAAAACTTTGAAAGGTGCTGAGTGTGGATAATTGGCATTCCCTTGCAAGGTAACTTTACATGTTGAGTAACCAAGGGTGCTAAGCGTGGTTTCTGAACTGGCAGCACTGGCTTCTTCTGGAAGCTTTCTGGAAACGCAGAAACTCAGGCCACACTCAGAACTTTACTGATTCAAAATATTCATATTAACAGGTTACTCAGGTGATTCTTATGCATATTAAAATCTTAAAAACACTTATTCAGTCTTCAAGCAAGGGAAGTCTGGCTTCCTTCAGCAATGGGAAGGAACTTCTACTAGCAAAGAAAAAGCTCAAAGAAACCTGGGCTTTATAACTGTCCATTCATCTGAGTCAAGTCACATACCTATTCCATGCATTGGTGTTCCATTCTTTCTTAATCAATACCTTGACTTTCACCTAAGTGATGTGCAGAGGTTATGAATCTACTTGAGCTGTAATTCTAGAACTTGTTGAATCAAATTATGAGCTTGACTTTCAGCTGTACCTCTTATTACTTATTTCTATAAAAGATAATGGGTTGCCTGAGGTCCATGATAACAGATCTCTAGTCCTCTGACCATATCTTGAATTGAGAGCTTAAGCCTACAGTAACTCATTTTCTTTATGTAACTCTCCAGTGCAGTCAGAAACATCCAGCTCACTGTCACTGTAGTTGATTGAATACCTTTGATAGACCTATTATTCTAGGTAATACCAGGTTATAATCTAAGTAAATATGTTACTACTACATATGTGAACTACCAGTATTTCATTTTCCACTGATAATGAGGTCATTGTTATGTTTATGCCCAGGGAAAGATAATCAATGTCAAATTTTTGTTTTTGAATTTCCTGAAAGCACTGCTGTCTACAAATACTGAGTATGTGGATATCTAGCTCAACAATAGAAACACTTCAAAGTTGTCTAATAGATGAAGGGATAGAGGAGCGAAAAGGAAGGAGGTGGCATTAGCAGACTTAAGAGGATCTTACTGCTGACATTTTGGAGTCTGCAGATAATACATCTGGCACCAACCAGGCTGTTAAATCTATAGTCACTCAGTCACTTGCAGAGGCTGCTACTGAAGTACATGGACAGCTCCTGTTACCCTGTTGGAAATGCCAAAGACACTGGGGGCTGGGATCAATCGCCATTCTTGAGAAGAAGAAAAATTACCCCTCCTCCTACCTTCCAAACTCCTGTCAGTGTCTCCAAGTGACTGAATCTAATCAGAAGCCAGCTGGCCAGGAATACTGGAAATGCTTGTAGGTTTACAGCCCCCTGCAATACAGAGCAGATGAAACAGGCCCAGAGTTTACCAAACTTAAACAAGTTTACCACTTGTTTAGTTGACAGTTATCTCTGAAACTAGAGGCTTTGAATTTGAGCTTACATAACAAAGCACTCCCAACACATACTTGCTAAGAAACAACCATATTCTTTGCTCATGATTTAGGAAGGGCTCAGCAGTGCAGTTTTCCTGTTTCACATGACACGTGCCAGTCAGTCACTCCCTTGGCCGGATTCAGCTGATGGTTAGGCTGGGCTGAGGCCAGGACTTCACAACGTGGCATCTTTCTCCAGTGCTGCTATACATGCTGTGGGCTTCTTATGTATGGTGATCTCAAGGCAGTTTCACCTTTTACATGGTCGCTAATTTTCAAAAGAAAGGATTGGGAATGATGACTCCAAAGTTAAGTGAGAACTGGATTAGTGTCACTTCTGCTATGTTCTTTTCATCAGCGCAGTCCCAGATCAGCTCAGATTCAAGGGAGCAGAGAAATAGACATCCCCCCTCAGCAGAGAAGCACACGTTTATGCAGAGAGAAGAAATAATGGTGGCGGTAACATCTAGAAATGTATTGGTCTTGTTTTCAACTTTCAACCAAACCTAACCCAGAATTTCTCAGAATTGCCTCCCACAGTCCTCTCTCTAGGCTCTGATCTCCTTTCCCACTTTGCCTCTAAGGTCTTGTGCAGATATGAACAATGCCTTGATTTGAAGCCTCAGTAAAGAATGCTCCATTTTTGTTGAGAAAACAAAATGCTCATAAAAAAGAAAAACAATCAACCTTTTATAGAAGCCTGCTTTATTAAAAGGTGTGAGTTCTCCATCCTGAGGGAGGAGCAAAACAACTGAAATTATTTTGTGGCATATGACTTAATGTGGGACAGAATTGGCAATGACCCATTTTCCTAACATTTGCATAAACCACAAAAAACCTAGATTCCCCCCAGCTAGTGCTCTCTCACTGCCTTTCAGATTTTCCCCAATAGGGCTGTACTTATTTCATGCTGTTTCACTTTTTTATTAATAAAAATAAATTGTTCATGATAATATATTAATGCATGCATGCTAAGTCACTTCAGTTGTGTCTGACTCTTTGCAACCCACCAGGCTCCTCTGTCCATGGGACAAGAAAACTGGAGTCGGTTGCCATGCCCTCCTCCAGGGGATCTTCCTGACCCAAGGATCAAACCCATATCTCTAACCTTTTATGCATAGTTAGGCGGGTTCTTTACCACTAGCACCACCTGGAAAATCCAATGTATTAATGAAAAGTGAAAGTGAAGTCAGTCATGTCTGACTCTGTGACCCAGTATTCTGAGGCCAGAACACTGGAGTGTGTAGCCATTCCCTTTTCCAGGGGATCTTCCCAACCCAGGGATTGAACCCAGATCTTCTGCATTGCAAATTGATTCTTTCCCAGCTGAGCCACCAGTGAAGCTGAAATGTATTAATAAATGTTACCAATTATTTCAAAAGGATTTTAAAAACAAGACAAACAAGACTCAACATGGAGTTGCTTCTACTAAGCCCCACTTTCTCAAACTGAGACTTAATTACAGTTTCTGCTCTCCCAAGAGCAGAACCTTAAACCAGTCAACAGGGAATTGCTGATCCACACCAGTGAATTCATCTGCCAGTTTAACCCCTGTCATTCTCTTAAGGAAAGTAAGCTTGCAATAACCAATCTTCTTTTCTGGGAAGTATCACTTCTGTGTCCCTCTAACTTCTGCCTATAAAAATTTTCTTAATTTTGTAACAACTCCTCAGAGCTCTTTTCTATCTGCTAGATTGAATGCTGCTCAATTCACAAATTATCAAATAGAGACAATGAGAGCTTAAAATTTACTCAGTTGAATTTTGCTTTTCAAAAGGGGTTAAAACAATAGTCACATTAAGATATAAATAAATATACAAGAAAATATGCTAATCAAGAGAGGATGAAAAAGCATAAATGTGTCCTGAGGGTTAAATTCTATTCCAAACTCCATACTTTGCACTTTGATGACATAGGAGCTAAGCCCTGGAAGCAGAGCCTCTCTTGCAGACAGAGTCAAGCAGATGTGGTGTTCCTGGGGTGGGGAGCACATTCTGAGCCCCTCATGTGCTCCAGAGACAATTATCAAGCTCATGGGGCTACACCTCCACCCTAATGCCTATGGGGGTGTAAGGCTAAAACCTCATCCACATAGCCAGGTGTTGTGGACAGCCCAGAGAAGACAATCCAGTTCTTACTCTTCAGGGTGCTTTTTTACGGAGTAGTTGTTAGACAGAAACAGTTGGATGTCCATAATGTATCCGTTGACTCCTGACTCACCTATGTGAGTAGGTAAACCTATGTAGGAAAACCTGAGAGCATCTTACTGATTTTCACTCAATCTCCATCTACTCAGTTGTGATGTTCCCTTGACCTTGAGGTAGGAGATAGATGGGCTCCAGGTTAGACATTTACACCTGGCCTCTTATTTACATTTTATGGGACATGAAGAAGTGGGATTCAGTCTGGGAACTTACAACTCTATCCTGAGACAAGAGATAGGTGGGCTCCAGTTAGGGTATTCACAATCAGCCTCCTGTTTGCCCTCCGAAATGGAAGTAGCAATGATACAAGGTAAATAGTCAGTGTTTGTCTCTTGCAAACACCTTAATGTAATAGTCATGGTGAGGGCAAAGAGGTGCAAAATCCTCTGTGAGTGAAGGATTGTGGGATCTTCTTTCCTCCCTCTTTCAGCACAAGGGAGAGGTTATACATGCACAGAAAGGCTCCTTGTGTGTCCAAAGTCAGGGGTAAGGCCAGACCATGAGTCTTACTTCTCCCAGAAGCCTTTACTTTGAAATCCATCTTGGCTGAGGGCTGCATGTGCACCCTAGGGGAGGGTCCCACGATAGGTCAAATATGGAAAAAGAAACCAGATACCTGGCCTGAAGGAAGGCAAAGACTGGAAGAACTGACCTATATAAATGATTTAACCGCCTCTTTACTGCACTCCTCCTCACTAAGGGAGATAGATGTCCACACCCTTTCTCTCCAGGTGTGTGTTTTTGCCTTATTTCCATCTTAACTAAACAAACAATTTCTCTATGTGCTCTCCCACTTGTTATTGTGCTGTGTCTCTATTAATAATAATAAACTTTGTACCTGCATTTACCATTTCTGCCTTTGTGATAAATGCAATTTTCACTGGGGACAAAGATCCAGGGAAAAATAGCCTCCAGACTCTAACCCTTGCTGGTCTGGTGGCTAGGATCCCTGGTTCTGAGCCAGGTTCAATTCCCTGTTCAATGGCTGGGCAGGGAATTAAGATCCTGCTTCATGCCACTGCTCACTGCTGCTCAGAGATCAACTTGACCTTCTAAAGAGCCCCCAGTGATCCCCTGCTTTACTTCCTCACTACCATGGCCTTGATTCTGAGCCCAAACCTCCCACCAAAAGGGTCTACAGCCTCGCCTTACTTTTGCAGCCATTCAGCAGGGGAACATGGGGATTGGAATGACATCAGGTGGCAGCCCCTGACAAATCCTGCATGACTTTCCATTTTTGTATCTATGATGATGCCTTGAACGGAGACATCATGGCAGAAATCATGATTCTACAGACTCAGTGTGCACTTGTATTTCCTTCGACCAGACACCAAGCATGGCACAGAAAGAGGCTTCCAAACGAGGGCACCCAGAGTAGAAGAGCCCAAGAACGCTGGAGGGAGCCAGTGCCTGACCGCGACTCCCAGACTGCCAGCCCTGCCTGTCCAAGTCTGCAGGGGAGGGCAGCATCCCGGGAGGCCTCCAGGAATAGCCTTGGACTTGACTGTGGTTGAGCCTCATAAGTCACAGAAGCATTTGGCCTGGAGCCAAATTGCTCCTTGACTTTTTTCAGGACTCAATTGAGAAGCTTGAGGGCTACCCTGTCCTGGGTCTGAATAGGTTAGACTTTGAGGGGTTGTGACAAAACTGGTCCATTAGTCTGGGTCAAAAACCAATCGATGCCAAAATCAAGGATATGCCATGCAGACAACCAGGCCTGCCTGCATGGTATGAAGTCTTGCTGAGCAAAAGCTAATGTATCCACTTGGGCAGGAAGCCCAACTCTGACAGCGGAAGCCTGCAGTCAAGTGAAGTACTTTACTTTCAAGGCTATGAGAAAGAGAGTGGGAGAAAATCTCCGATTCACTGCAACTTGGCCTTTAAGTTGGGAGTGTTTTTAAAGGGAAGAACAAAGAGGCTGGAATCAACCACTGTCTGAGACATTTCTCTGACATTTCTTGGTCATAGTTTTGAGGGTCAGGATGTCTCTAGTTTCTGAATCTCTGGCTAGGAGGTCCATGGCTGGGCAGGAAGGTGGTACTGTGAGCTCATCTTGCCCTGGTGAAACAAACTGAGCTTGTACATTAATGATGATGTTGACAACAACAGTTTTAGCACATCAGTGATGTTATCAACAACAGCAATCTGAGTCATCTGACTCTGGGTGATTAGTATCCAGTCAGCACACAATTGAGATCTGAGGGGACGAGAAAGGGATTGAGGTCATCATAGACTTAGCAAGGGAACTCAGTTTTAGGGGGGCCCAGTTTCAAAAGTAGCCGTGAGTTTCAACTGTCACTAGGCCAGGGTAAGAGGTTTCATTAAGGGCTACTTTAGAAAGCCAGTTCTCCTTGCGTTTCTGAATGAATCTCTTACTTTGCCCTGGGTCAGTTCAGGCACCTCACAACTCTAATAAGGAAGCTGAATCTGATCTGAAGACTGGAACACTTTCCAGGGCTAGGTGTCTGACAGGTAGTGCAAACACAAGGAGCGCAGTACAGGTTATCCAGAGAGAAGAAGGCGAGGGTGGGGCACGGGGCCAGGTGAGCAGCTGTTTCCTGGCCGCTGGGACCCCCACGCGGGCCGCAAGCACAGGCCTGAGCTGAGCCCACTTCTCGGCTGGGGAGCAGGTGGTGCCGAGGCTCTGGGGCTGCTTCCTGCCTTCAGTGGTCCTGACAGGGCAGGCATCAGTCCCCCTGCAGGAGGGAGGGGTTTGTCCCACTCTGCATCCCTCCCCCTTGCTAGCTTTACTAGGTTACCTCCAGAGGGTGTCTCTGTCATCTAGGTCCCAGCCGTTCGCTGCAGTGGTGCTTATGGGCACCAGGGACTGGCTTAGAGTCACTAGACTCACAAGTGTTACCAAACTCAGGTCCATCTACTTGCCACCCAAAAACCAATACTCAGGAGGCCAATGTTGGTACAAAGAAAAGGTTGCTATATTCAGGAGGCCAGTACCTGGGGGAGGAGGCAGATTCATGTCCAAATGCTGTCTTCCTGCTGCCAATCAGTGAGAAAGAGCTTTTGAAGGGGAATTTCAGGGGTGGAGAGGTGGATGGAGGAGGTTCATGCAGAACAGCACAGGCAGCTCTGTCATCTCGAAACTAGCCACGTGGTGGTTTGATCAGGGTCATCTTCTTTTAAGTAGTTAACCTTGAGTTCTAGGGTCGACTTTTTCCCTCTTCTTGGGGCCAGTTCTCAGAATTGTGGCAGCTTATGTCAGGGCTACCATCTGGTCATCGTGCTGTTAATTTCTTCCACCTGGTGGGGGCTTCAGTATCTGCAAAACAGCTCAAAGGATACGGCTCGGAACATTATCTATAACCATTGTGGAAGAATTAAAGGTACTTGACTTTGTTTAATGACTAAATATTTTTGGTCCTGTTTGACTGCTTTCCTTTGCTTTTGCATTTTTTCACTCCTCAAATTAAGCTTGTTCTTTGGCTAAAGTTTCTCTACAAACAAAAGGCAGTCTGACAACATGAGTGGGTGGAGGGTAGGGAGGGGTCTGTCCTGGGAAGTTCCCACAGGTGAACATTTCACAGGGACTTATCTCCCTTTAGGGCTTCCCAGGTGGTGCTAGTGGTAAAGAACCCACCTGCCAATGCAGGAGATACAGGTTCAATCCCTGGGTTAGGAAGATCCCCTGGAGAAGAAAATGGCAACCCACTCCAGTATTCTTGCCTGGAGAATCCAATGGAGAGAGGAGCCTGGAGGGCTACAGTCCTTAGGGTTGCAAAGAATTGGACATGATTTAAGCAACTTAGCATGCACACGCCTCCCTTTGACCATGGCTGGTCCCATTGACCAGATGCCATAAACAGTGGTTCAAGAATTATTTCCCCAACTCTCTCTGACTCTCTCCATTGCATCTCTGATCCTGCCCCTTGGTGGAGCTCATTGAGGGAGTCAGGGACTAAAGAGATGGATCAAAGTCCCTCACATGGGCAGAGTCTATTAGGTCTTCCTAAGGCCCATTGGTGATGCACTGTCATATCCACAGATTTTGGAAAGTGGTCCACTAGCATCCTCCACAAGGCCCCACACACTCCATATGTTCTTCAGATCCAGAATGGTAGCATGCTCACTCAGCTTCCCTGCTCGCTGCAGCAGCTTCTCAGGAGCTCAGCTGAGGTAGCTTGTTTTCTGGATCTGTAGCCTAGAAACAGAAAATGGAGGTAGTAGGAATCAGTTCTACATCTACTTCAAAAAGCTTCTGCCATAATCTGAACATTGTCAAGTTTTTCACTCTAATACATCTGGGGTAGATACTCCTGTTGGTGATGACAGCTATGATGAGAGGATGAGTGGACATGGAGATGCTGGGATATCCAGGAAAGAAGACCTGAGAATATCACCAGCCACTTTGGTCATGCCTCCTGCAGGGGACAAACTCTCCTCCCCTCTAGGAATCACTGTCATAGAGAGATGCCTGCCCTACTACTGCCAAATCATGGATCTTAGCTTGTGTGGGAGTAACAGCTGGGGGTGGTGGCTGGAACTCAATGGGACAAACACGGGGCAGCAGTGGCCCAGGTATCCTGTGGTTGGCATCCCACTACCTGCTGGAGGTGGACAATGCAGGGGCCTGCTCATCCCACTGGCACCTCGCTTGTTCTCTTTGGTTGTGGTAGATACAAATGCACACTGAGTCTATAAAGAGTCGTGGTTTCTGCCTTGACATCTCCATTCAAGGCATCAGCATAGATACAGAAGTGAAAAGCCATGGAGGGTTTGCCAGAGGCTGCCACCTGATGTCATTCCAGTCACAGTGTCCCCCACTGAATGCATACTAACGGCAACAGGAGGCTGATGATCTTCTAGGTGGGAGGTTTTGGATTTGGGACTAAGGCCATGGTAGTAAGAAGGGGAGCAGGTGACCACTGGGGGCTCTTTAGAAGGTCAGCTCAAGGGAGCATCACTATTGCATCAGTGAGGGTACATTCCCCCCTCCACACCTCTGACATTCTTGTAGCTGGACTAAAACTGACGCAAGATGGATTAACAGGAGATAAAGAAACATATTACTTCAGGCCCATGGAGGTCTCATAGAAGTGAAATCTAAGTAGTGGAGAAACTGGGCGGATTTTATATTTTTTAGACAAAGAAACAATAAATTTGTGAGGAACTGACAAGACAGAGCATCTTGGGCTTTGAGTGCTTAGTTGGTGAAGAATCTAAGCAGAGTTTGGGCTTGGGGTAATAAATCAAAGAAATAAGGAGGTTTGTCTCTATAGACTGCTCAGCCTGAATTCTCATCTCTGGCTCTCGGGGTACCCTTTTACCTCTAGATGCAGGGAGATAACTTTCACACGAGATCCAGGTCCTGCTGAGACAGAAAGGAGGGTCAGAGTGTATCTCTCGCGCTGGTCATTTCTTAAGTAATTTTAATTCAAAGTAATCAATATGCCATTGAGGCACCTTTTATGGCAGCTAAGCTGGGTCCCAACAATTTGTTAGATGAAGTTTTCCTGTTGCTCATACACAGGAAATTATAAGGAAGGTGCCTCTGCTAAGACCCCTTTGTGGGAAATAGGGCAGAGGGGAGGCTTGAAGCACTTTTCTCCAACGCAGGGCCCAGTGCTTTTCCAGTCCCGGCAATACTTTCCCTGCCACCCCCATGACCATTCCTTTTCAGTATTCCCCCATCAGTGCTCCCCCAGCAGTGAGGTGATCACACCTGCTCTGCATGTCTGTGCAGGCCCACCTGGCCCCTAGTGGGCTGGCCAGAGAAAAGGCAAGATAGGGAAGCTGCACTTTCCTCTGATAGGATCATAGCAGGTGATTAAAAGCTTGAGTGTTTCACTTCTTCTTTTCCTATCTGGATTCCTTTTATTTCTTTTTCTGCTCTGATTGCTGTGGCCAAAACTTCCAAAACTATGTTGAATAGTAGTGGTGAGAGTGGAAGTGAAATTCTCACTGTTTGCAGGTGACATGATCCTCTACACAGAAAACCCTTAAGACTCTACCAGAAAATTACTAGAGCTAATCAATGAATATAGTCAAGTTGCAGGATATAAAATTAACACACAGAAATCCCTTGCATTCCTATACACTAATGATGAGAAAACAGAAAGAGAAATTAAGGAAACAATACCACTCACCATTGCAACAAAAAGAATAAAATATTTAGGAGTATATCTACCTAAAGAAACAAAAGACCTATACATAGAAAACTATAAAACACTGATGAAAGAAATCAAAGAGGACACAAATAGATGGAGAAACATACCGTGTTCATGGATTGGAAGAGTCAATGTTTTCAAAATGGCTATACTACCCAAAGCAATCTAGAGATTCAATGCAATCCCTATCAAGCTACCAATGGTATTCTTCACAGAACTAGAACAAATAGTTTCACAATTTCTATGGAAATACAAAAAACCTCGAATAGCCAAAGTAATCTTGAGAAAGAAGAATGGAACTGGAGGAATCAACCTGCCTGACTGTCAGACTATACTACAAAGCCACAGTCATCAAGACAGCATGGTACTGGCACAAAGACAGAAATATAGATCAATGGAACAGAATAGAAAGCCCAGATATAAATCCATGTACCTATGGACACCTTATCTTCGACAAAGGAGGCAAGAATATACAATGGAAAAAAGACAACCTCTTTAACAAGTGGTGCTGGGAAAACTGGTCAACCACTTGTAAAAGAATGAAACTAGAACACTTTCTAACACCATACCCAAAAATAAGCTCAAAATGGATTAAAGATCTAAATGTAAGACCAGAAATTATAGAACTCCTAGAGAAGAACATAGGCAAAACACTCTCCAACATAAATCACAGCAGGATCCTCTGTGACCCACCTCCCAGAATATTGGAAACAAAAGCAAAAATAAACAAATGGGACCTAATGAAACTTAAAAGCTTTTGCACAACAAAGGAAACTATAAGCAAGGTGAAAAGACAGTCTTCAGAATGGGAGAAAATAATAGCAAATGAAGCAACAGACAAAGGATTAATCACAAAAATATACAAGCAACTCCTGCAGCTCAGTTCCAGAAAAATAAATGACCCAATCAAAAAATGGACCAAAGATCTAAACAGACATTTGGCTAACAAACACATGAAAAGATGCTCAACATCACTCATTATCAGAGAAATGCAAATCAAAACCTCAATGACGTACCATTACATGCCAGTCAGAATGGCTTCTATCCAAAAGTCTACAAGCAATAAATGCTGGAGAGGGTGTGGAGAAAAGGGAACCCTCTTACACTGTTGGTAGGAATGCAAACTAGTACAGCCACTATGGAAAACAGTGTGGAGATTCCTTAAAAAACTGGAAATAGAACTGCCATATGACCCAGCAATTCCACTCCTGGGCATACACACCAAAGAAACCAGATCTGAAAGAGATACATGTACCCCAGTGTTCATCGCAGCACTGTTTATAATAGCCAGGACATGGAAGCAACCTAGATGCCCATCAGCAGATGAATGAATAAGAAAGCTGTGGTACATATACACAACGGGATATTACTCAGCCATTAAAAAGAATTCATTTGAATCAGTTCTAATGAGATGGATGAAACTGGAGCCCATTATACAGAGTGAAGTAAGCCAGAAAGATAAAGACCAATACAGTATACTAACACATATATATGGAATTTTAAAAGATGGTAATGATAACCCTACATGCAAAACAGAAAAAGAGACACAGATGTACAGAACATACTTTTAAACTCTGTGGGAGAAGGCAAGGGTGGGATGTTCAGAGAGAACAATATTGAAACAAGTATACTATCAAGGGTGAAACAGATCACCAGCCCAGGTTGGATGCATGAGACAGGTGCTCAGGGCTGGTGCACTGGGAAGACCCAGAGGGATAGGATGGAGAGCAAGGTGGGAGGGGGGATCAGGATGGGGAACACATGTAAATCCATGGCTGATTTATGTCAATGTATGGCAAAAACCACTACAATATTGTAAAGTAATTAGCCTCCAACAAATAAAAATAAATGGAAAAAAAAATTAAATTAAAAAAAAAAAAGTCTTGAGCGTTATTCCCCTGGTGACGTTACTTAACCAGTTTCTCTGACACCTGGCAGCCCAGCTCTCTCCAGTTCATCTGAGCCCCTGACAAGGGAAAGGTCCCAGCATAAGCCAGCCAGGCTGCACCCAGAACAGCCTGCCACCCACAAAACCAAGCCAGGAGCTCCACACAGCAGACAGCGGCCTGTGGGAAAACTGAGACGGGGACAAACACCTGATGCTGAAAACTCAGCCTCTATGCACTGGTTCTGAATGAAATCTCAGAGACAGATGTCAGGTGAAGTAGAAAAGAGTAGCTTAATTGCTTTGCCAGGCAAAGGGGGAAAGAGCAGGCTTATGCCTCCCAAAACTGAGTATCCAACTCAGAAAGATTTGGTGAGGGGTTTGATAGCTCAGCTGGTAAAGAATCCACCTGCAATTCAGGAGACCCCGGTTCAATTCTTGGGTCTGGAAGATCTGCTGAAGAAGGGATATGCTACCCACACCAGGATTCTTGGGCTTCCCTTGTGGCTCAGCTGGTAAAGAGTCTGCCTGCAATTCAGGAGACCCAGCTCAATTCCTGATTCGGGCAGATCCCCTGGAGAAGGGAAAGGCTACCCACTCCAGTATTCTGGCCTGGAGAATTCCATAGACCATATAGTCCATGGGATCCCAAAGAGTCAGACACAACTGGCGACTTTCACTTTATAGCAGTGGTTCAAGGGCAGAGTTGCTGATAAGAATCAGGGTGTGTGCAGGGCCTACACTGCTGTAATTTGGCCTCAGGTAGTCTCCTATGGGAGAAGGCATGACACCCCACTCCAGCTCTCTTGCCTGGAAAATCCCATGGACAGAGGAGCCTGGTAGGCTACACTACAGTCCATGGGGTCACAGAGAGTTGGACATGACTGAGCAGCTTTACTTTCACTTTTCACTTTCATGCATTGGAGAAGGAAATGGCAACCCACTCCAGTGTTCTTGCCTGGAGAATCCCAGCGATGGGGGAGCCTGGTGGGCTGCCGTCTATGGGGTCGCACAGAGTCAGACACGACTGAAGCGACTTAGCAACAGCAGCAGCAGTCTCCTATGCTTATTGAGCTTCTCTGGCTCTTTTAATCAGGACGCAGGAGGTTTTTTCTAGAATGAAGAAAGTTAACATCTTCCATTTGTTGGGGTTTCTAGTTCTGAAACAGCTCAAAGATATTGCTGTGTGTATCCCTTGAGGTGGAACCGGGACCCTGCCCCAAGGCTGCACTATTGTGTTTGGCTGCTGCTTCCGTGTCTCTGCAACTCCTTCATCCCCTGATTAACAGCTATTTAACCTGTCTTCTGGAACTCGGGGAAGACCACAGAGGCTGAAGGCTATTCCCTACAAAGGGGAAACAGGGAACACAGAAAGCCTTTTATGTCCAGGAGTTCCACAGTGTCCTGCTTCGTTTCATACCCCACACCTCTAAGCTGATCAGTCTTTCACTTCTGAGACTGAATGAAAACAAAACCACTGTCTGTAATAGAGCACTATGAAAAGAGAATAATAGCATCACCTGAAGGACTTAGAGGGATAGCGGGCCCCTGAAAATGGATTTTGGAACTACAGACTCACCTAGACAAACTCAGCCTGAAAACGTCTGCAAAACTATATGACATTTATTAAACAAGAGCAGTAACCTATGAGAACAGCCTGAGATGAAAAGTACGTGAAGAAAGAAAATGTTAAAAATTAAGCATAGTGCCAAATTCAGAATGAAAAGCCATGTGAGGGAGTGAAAAGCAGACTTGCCACTGCAGAAAATGGAATCTACTATGTACATGGAAAGTTAAAGGTCCTCTCAGAAACAGAGCAACAAACATGCCAATAGGATAACTCAGAAGCCAGTGTTAACAGGAAAGTGAGCTGGGAGTTAAGAAAGACTAGTTTCTCATGGAGCAGAAACTGTAGAGAGTGGAAGAAAAATAAAAATCAAGGGAATAATTAAAAACAAACAAGGTCAGGGCTCATTGACCTAAAGGCAAAGAGGATGAAAAGACACAGCCGTGTTCCACCAAGCCTTGTCATTAGTACAAACTTAGTTCACTACTTGGTGGGTGCCAAGTCAAAAGACACAGCCAAGCCAAAGATCGAGGAAAGGAAGGATTTATTACTTACAGCAAAGTAAGGAGAACACTGGGGATCTTTCCCAAAGCAGAGTCTGCCTGAACAGTCCAACTGGGGAAGTCTAAGCTAAGGGAATTCCAGCAGAACTACTTAAAATCCTAAAAGATGATGCTATTAAAGTGCTGCACTCAGTATTTCAGCAAATTTGGGAAAACCCATCAGTGGTCACAGGACGTGAAAAGTCAACCCTCATCCCAATTCCTAAGAAGGGCAGAACTAAAGAATGTTCAAGTCACTGGACAATTGCATGCATCTCCCATACTAGTTAGGCTATGCTCAAAATCCTCCAAGCTATACTTCAGCATTCAGTTTAGTTCAATTCAGTTCAGTCGCTCAGTCATGTCCAACTCTTTGTGACCCCATGAATTGCAGCATGCCAGGCCTCCCTGTCTTTCAGCAACTCCCGGAGTTCGCCCAAACCCATATCCATCGAGTCGATGCCATCCAACCATCTCATCCTCTGTCATCCCCTCCTCCTCCTGCCCTCAATCTTTCCCAGCATCAGGGTCTTTTCCAATGAGTCAGCTCTTCACATCAGGTGGCCAAAGTACTGGAGTTTCAGCTTCAACATCAGTCCTTCCAATGAACACCCAGGACTGATTTCCTTTAGGATGGACTGGTTGGATCTCCTTGCAGCCCAAGGGACTCTCAAGAGTCTTCTCCAACACCATAGTTCAAAAGCATCAATTTTTTGGTGCTCAGCTTTCTTCACAGTACAACTCTCACATCCATACATGACCGCTGGAGAAACCATAGCCTTGACCAGATGGACCTTTGTTGGCAAAGTAATGTCTCTGCTTTTTAATATGCTGTCCAGGTTGGTCATAACTTTCCTTCCAAGGAATAAGTGTCTTTTAATTTCATGGCTGCAATCACCATCTGAAGTGACTTTAGAGCCCATAAAAATAAACTCAGCCACTGTTTCCACTTTTTCCCCATCTATTTGCCATGAACTGATGGGACCAGATGCCATGATCTTAGTTTTCTGAATGCTGAGGTTTAAGCCAAGTTTTTCACTCTCCTCTTTCACATTCATCAAGAAGCTCTTTAGTTCTTCTTCACTTTCTGCCATAACGGTGGTGTTATCTGCATATCTGAGGTTATTGATACTTCTCCCAGCAATCTTGATTCTAGCTTGTGCTTCTTCCAGCCCAGCGTTTCTCATGATGTACTCTGCATATAAGTTAAATAAGCAGGGTGACAATATATTGCCTTGACATACTCCTTTTCCTATTTGGAACCAGTCTGTTGTTCCATGTCCAGTTCTAACTGTTGCTTCCTGACCTGCATATAGGTTTCTCAAGAGGCAAGTCAGGTGGTCTGGTATTCCTATCTCTTTCAGAATCTCCCACAGTTTCTTGTGACCCACACAGTCAAAGGCTTTGGCATAGTCAACAAAGTAGAAATAGATGTTTTTCTGGAACTCTCTTGCTTTTTCGATGATCCAGTGGATGTTGGATCTCTGGATTTGATCTCTGGTTCCACTGCCTTTTCTAAAACCATCTTGAACATCTGGAAGTTCACGGTTCACATATTGCTGAAGCCTGGCTTGGAGAATTTTGAGCATTGATTTAGTGCAATTGTGCAGTAGATGGAGCATTCTTTGGCATTGCCTTTCCTACGGATTGGAATGAAAACTGACTTTTCCAGTCCTGTGGCCACTGCTGAGTTTTCCAAATTTGCTGGCATATTGTGTGCAGCACTTTCATAGCATCATCTTCTAGGATTTGAAATAGCTCAACTGAAATTCCATCACCTCCACTAGCTTTGTTCATAGAGATGCTTCCTAGTACCCACTTGACTTCACATTCCAGGATGTCTGGCTTTAGGAGAGTGATCACACCATCATCTTTATCTGGGTCGTGAAGATCTTTTTGTACAGTTCTTCTGTGTATTCTTGCCACCTCTTCTTAATATCTTCTGCTTCTGTTAGGCTGCTATCATTTCTGTCCTTTTTTGAGCCCATCTTTGCATGAAATGTTCCCTTGGTATCTCTAATTATCTTGAAGAGATCTCTAGTCTTTCCCATTCTATTGTTTTCCTCTATTTCTTTGCATTGATCACTGAGGAAGGCTTTCTTATCTCTCCTTGCTATTCTTTAGAACTGTGCATTCAGATGGATATATCTTTCCTTTGCTTTTCAGCATTACATGAACCAAAAACTTCCAGATGTTCAAGCTGGTTTTAGAAAAGGCATAGGAACCAGAGATCAAATTGCCACATTCCCTGGGTCCTAGAGAAAGCAAGGGAACTCCAGAAAAAAACATCTACCTCTGTTTTACTGACTATGCTAAAGCCTTTGACTGGGTAGATCATAAGAAACTTTGGAAAACTCTTAAAAGGTGGGAATATCAGAGCATCTTACCTGTCTCCTGAGAAACATGTATGCAGGTCAAGAAGCAACTGTTGGAATTCCTTATAGAAAGACTGCTTCATGATTAGAAAGGAGTACAACAAGGCTGTTTATTGTCACCATGTTTATTTAATTTATATGCAGAGCACATCATGTGAAATGTTGAGCTGGATAAATTATAATCTGGAATCAAGATTGCTGGGAGAAATATCAACAACCTCAAACATATGGATGATACCACTCTAATGGGACAAAACAAAGAGGAACTAAAGAGCCTCTTGATGAAAGTGAAAGAGGAGAGTGAAAAAGCTGGCTTTAAATCTCAGTACTAAAAAAACTAAGATGATGACATCCAGCCCCTTCACTTCATGGCAAAGAGAAGGAGAAAATATGGAGTGACAGATTTCCTCTTCTTGGGCTCTAAAATCACTGCAGATGGTGACTGGAGCCATGAAATTAGAAGACAATTCCTTCTTGACAGGAAAGCTATGACAAACCTAGACAGTGTGTTAAAAAATAAAGGCATCACTTTGCCAACAAAGGTCTCTATAGTCAAGGTTATGGCCTTTCCAGTAGTCATATACAGATGACTCTCACAGAACTGGACAATAAAGAAGGGAGAGTGCCAAAAAATATGGAATTTTTGAACTGTGGTGCTGAAGAAGACTCTTGAGAGTTCCTTGGACAGCAAGGAGATTGAACTGGTCAATCTTAAATGAAATCAACCCTGAATACTTTTTGGAAGGACTGATGCTGAAGCTGAAACTCCAATACTTTGGCCACCTTATGGGAAGAGCTGACCTATTGAGAAAGGCCTTGATGCTGGGAAACATTAAGGCAGAAGGAAAAGAGGGTGACAGAGGATAAGATGATTGGATGGTGTCACTGATTCAATAGATATGAACTTGGGCAAACTCCAGGAGATTATGAGGGATGGATAGACTGGTGTGCTGAAGTCCATGGGGTGATGAAGAGTTGGAAATAACTTTCGACTAAAACAACAACAACAAAAGCTAAGTGTAGATTCATATTCGTGAATAGGCTTGAGCAGAGGAGAATTCAGTATAGAATTAAAATAGTTGTCAATTGAGTTCAAGCTTTAATTGACAGAAATCACAAGGATCAGAAATGTCAACAATTTCATCCCTTATGTTACTGTTAATCTAGTGGTTGAGGTTTCAGGCTAATCTTTACCACTGAAATAGAACTAGGAGTCTTTATAACTGATATGTCACCTCCAATACTGTGAGTTCTATTCAGATCACTTCAGTTCATTCAGTCCTCAGTCATGTCCAACTCTTTGCGACCCTTGAACTGCAGCACGCCAGGCTTCCCTGTCCATCACCAACTCCCGGAGCTTGCTCAAACTCATGTCCATCAAGTCGGTAGCACCATCCAACTTAGATGGGAATCCAAGTTCTTGTCTGTGGAGCTGAAGAATGGAATACAGAAACACACAAACACCACAGTAGCAACCAAATAGGATTTAGTAATGAGGGGAAAATACAAAGCTATCAGAATAGACACTGAATTCAGATCATGAACTTCTAATTTCAAAATTCAGACTTAAATTGAAGAAAGTAAGGAAAACCACTAGACCATTCAGGTATGACCTAAATCAAATCCCTCATGATTATCCAGTGGAAGTGAGAAATAGGTTCAAGGGATTAGATCCGATAGACAGAGTGCCTGAAGAATTACGGACAGAGGTTCGTGACATTGTACAGGAGGCAGTGATCAAGACTATCCCCAAGAAAAAGAAAAGCAAAAAGGCAAAATGATTGTCTGAGATGGCCTTACAAATAGCTGACAAAAGAAGAGAAGCTAAAGACAAAGGAGAAAAGGAAAGATATACCCATTCCACTTGAATGCAGAGTTCCAAAGAAGAGCTGAAGAGATAAGAAAGCCTTCCTCAGTGATCAGTGGAAAGAAACAGACTTGAGATCTCTTTAAGAAAATAGAGGTACCAGGGAAATATTTCGTGAAAAGATGGGCACAACAAAGGAAAGAAGTGATATGGACCTATCAGAAGCAGAAGCTATTAAGAAGAGGTGGCAAGAATACACAGAATAACTGTACAAAAAAGATCTTCATGTCCCAGATAACCACGATGGTGTGATCACTCACCTAGAGTCAGACATTCTGGAATGTGAAGTCAAGTGGGTCTCAGGGAGCATCACTATGAGCAAACCTAGTGGAGGCGATGAAATCCAGTTGAGTTATTTCAAATCCTAAAAGATGATACTGCTAAAGTTCTGCTCTCAATATGCCAGCAAATTTGGAAAACACAGCAGTGGCCAGAGGAGTGGAAAAGGTCAGTTTTCATTCCAATCCCAAAGAAAGGCAATGCCAAAAGAATGCTCAAACTATTGCACAATTGCACTAAACGCACATACTAGCAAAGTAATGCACAACATTCTTCAAGCTAGGCTTTAACAGTACATGAACCAAGAACTTCCAAGTGTTCAAGCTGAATTTAGAAAAGGCAGAGGAACCAGAAATCAAATTGCCAACATCTGTTGTATCATTGAAAAGGCAAGAGAGTTCCAGAAAAACATCTACTTCTGCTTTATTGACTATGCCAAAGCCTTTGACTGTGTGGATCACAGCAAACTGTGGAAAATTCTGAAAGAGATAGGAATACCAGACCACCTGACCTGCCTCTTGAGAAACCTGTATGCAGGTCAGGAAGCAACAGTTAGAACTGGACATGGAAAAACAGATTGGTTACAAATTGGGAAAGGAATACATCAAGGCTCTATATTGTCACCCTGCTTGTTTACCTTAATGTGCAGAGTAAGTCATACTAAAAACCCAGCTGGATGAAGCACAAGCTGGAATCAAGATTACTGGGAGATATATCAATAACCTCAGATATGTAGATGACACCACCCTTATGGCAGAAAGAGAAGAGGAACTGAAGAACCTCTTGATGAAAGTGAAAGAGGAGAGTGAAAAAGCTGACTTAAAACTCAACATTCAAAACACTAAGATTACGACATCCTGTTCCATCACTTCATGGCAAATAGATTGGGAAACAATGGAAATAGTGAGAGACTTTATTTTCTTGGGCTCCAAAATCACTGCAGATGGTGACTGCAGCCATGAAATTAAAAGACTTTGCTCCTTGGAAGAAAAGCTATGACCTACCTAGACAGCATATTAAAAAGCAGAGACATTATTTGCTGACAAAGATCTCTCTAGTCAAGGCTATGTTTTCTCCAGTAGTCATACATGGATGTGAGTATTGGACTGTGAAGAAAGCTGAGTGTTGAAGAATTGATGCTTTTGAACTGTGGTATTGGAGAAGATTCTTGAGAATCCCTTGGACAGCAAAGAGATCAAAAAAGTCAATCCTAAAGGAAATGAGTCTTGAATATTCATTGGAAGGACTGGTGCTGAAGCTGAAACTCCAATACTTTGGCCACCTGATGTGAAGAACCAACTCCGTGGAAAAGACCCTGATGCTAGGAAAGATTGAAGGTAGAAGCAGAAGGGGACGACAGAGGATGAGATGGTTGGATGACATCACCAACTCAATGGACATGAGTTTGAGCAAACTCTGGGAGTTGGTGATGGACAGGGAAGCCTGGCGTTCATGGGGTCACAAAGAGTTGGACACGACTGAGCAACTGAACTGAACTGATAGACACTGAGAGGTGATAAAGAGTCCCCCACAAGGTGGGACTTAGAGCAGTTTTTTTTTATGCTTCCTTTAATCACATTATTTCTAACCAATAAATTTAAAGGTCAAGTGATACTTAACATCTTTATGGCTTCTCTTGATCCTTGGATTAAGTAACCTTTTTCATGCACTCTGGCCATTATCGCATCGACCAGGTGTATGGGTCTAAGATCATTAGATCACCAGTTGTCCCTGAAACATATGGAGCAGAATTTAATTACTGCCCTTTCCTGCATCTGAGTGTTGATAATTTATCAGACTATAGACACAATCCAGGAACTCAAGACAATGGAACAGGATGTTTACTGGAAACAAGACCAAGGTCTCAGAGGCCTACACTGACTGCCTAGTAATTTCTACCTGATAACTATCTCTTTCTCAAATCACATTACACCCTCCTCCTCCTGCCTTCAAACTATCCCAGCATCAGGGTCTTTTCCAATGACTCATCTTTCCCGTAAGGTGGCCAAAGTATTGGAGCTTCAGCATCAGTCTTCCTATGAATATTCAGGACTGATTTCCTTTAGGATGGACTGGTTGGATCTCCTTGCAGTCCAAGGGACTCTCAAGAGTCTTCTCCAACACCATAGTTCAAAAGCATCAATTCTTCAGTGTTCAGCTTTCTTTATAGTCCAACTCTCACATCCATACATGACTACTGGAAAAACCATAGTTTGACTAGATGGAATTTGTCAGCAAAGTAATGTTTCTGCTTTTTAATATGCTGCTTAAGTTGGTCATAGCTTTTCTTCCAAGGATCAAGTGTCTTCTACTTTCGTGGCTTCAGTCACCTTCTGTAGTGATTTTGGAGCCCAAGAAAATAAAGCCTGTCACTTTTAATTGTGTCCCCATCTATTTGCCATGAAGTCATGGGACCAGATGCCATGATCTTAGTTTTTTGAATGCTGAGTTTTAACCCAGCTTTTTTACTCTCCTCTTTCACTTTCATCAAGATGTTCTTTAGTTCCTCTTCACTTTCTGCCATAAGTCATCTGCATATCTGAGGTTATTGAAATTTTTCCCTGCAATCTTGATTCCAGTGTGTGCTCCATCCAGTCTGCATGATGTACTCTGCATATCAGTTAAATAAGCAGAGTAACAATATACAACTTTGAGGTATTACTTTCCCAATTTGGAACCAGTCCATTGTTCCATGTCTGGTTCTAATTATTTCTTCTTGACTTTGCCATTACCACCATTATCCCAACCATATTTGGCCTCAGACCAAACTACAGGAAGGGGACACAGCCCCATCCATCAACAGAAAATTGGATTAAAATTTGCTGATCATGGCCCAGCCCATCAGAATAAGTCACAGATTCCCCTACAACTAGTCCCTCCCATCAGGAAGCTTCCACAAGCCTCTTATCCTTATCCATCTGAGGGCAGACAAACAATCACAGAAAACTAACCAAACTGATCACATGGATCACAACCTCATCTAGCTTAATGAAACTATGAGCCACGCTGTGTAGGGCCACCCAAGACAGATGGGTCATGGTGGAGAGTGACTTCTGTTACCTGATAATAACTGTTTGTTCCTGCATTCATTTGTTCTCTCAAGATCATCAAGTACTCAGAGCTGTTCAAGGACAAACCTCATATTCAGGCTTACATCCCAAAATAGATTGGGTCAAAAATGATCTGTCTTCTGTCAAGAAAGCCATGACTAACTCTCTTTATTTATCCTATCTGTTTGCATTGTCATCCTATATTGGCTTTGAGGTGCATCAGTTCAGTTCAGTTCAGTTCAGTCACTCAGTCATTTCCGACTCTTTGTGTCCCCATGAATCACAGCACGCCAGGCCTCCCTGTTCATCACCAACTCCCGGAGTTTACTCAAACTCATACCCATCGAGTCAGTGATGCCATTCAGCCATCTCATCCTCTGTCATCACCTTCTCCTCCTGCTCCCAATCCCTCCCAGCATCGGGGTCTTTTCCAATTAGTCAACTATTCGCATGAGGTGGCCAAAGTATTGGAGTTTTAGCTTCAGCATCAGTCCTTCCAATGAACACCCAGGACTGGTCTCCTTTAGGATGGACTGGTTGGATCTCCTTGCCGTCCAAGGGACTCTCTAGGATGTTCTCCAACACCACAGTTCAAAAGCATCCATTTTTCGGCACTCAGCTTTCCTCACAGTACAACTCACACATACATACATGACCACTGGAAAAACCACAGCCTTGACCAGATGGACCCTTGTGTCTCTGCTTTTTAATAGGCTCTCTAGGTTGGTCATAACTTTCCTTCCAAGAAGTAAGCATCTTTTAAATTCATGGCTGTAGTCACCATCCACAGTGATTTTGGAGCCCAAAAAATAAAGTCTGACACTGTTTCTACTGTCTCCCCATCTATTTCCCATGAAGTGATGGGACCAGATGCCATGATCCTAGTTTTCTGAATGTTAAGCTTTAAGCCAACATTTTCACTCTCCTTTTTCACTTTCATCAAGAGGCTCTTGAGTTCTTCTTCACTTTCTGCCATAACGGTGGTGTCATCTGCATATCTGAGGTTATTGATATTTCTCCCAGCAATCTTGATTCCAGCTTGTGCTTCTTCCAGCCCAACGTTTCTCATGATGTACTCTGCATATAAGTTAAATAAGAAGGGTGACAATATACAGCCTTGACGTACTCCTTTTCTTTTTTGGAGCCAGTCTGTTGTTCCATATCCAGTTCTAACTGTTGCTTCCTGACCTGCATACAGGTTTCTCAAGAGGCAAGTTAGGTGGTCTGGTATTCCTATCTCTTTCAGAATTTTCCACAGTGTATTGTGATACACAGACAAGGGCTTTGGCATAGTCAATAAAGCAGAAATAGATGTTTCTCTGGACCTCTCTTGCTTTTTCGATCATCCATCGGATATTGGCAATTTGATCTCTGGTTCCTCTGCCTTTTCTAAAACCAGCTTGAACATCTGGAAGTTCTCGGTTCATGTATTGCTGAAGCCTGGCTTGGAGAATTTTTGGCATTAGTTTACTAGCATGTGAGATGAGTGCAATTGGGCGGTAGTTTGAACATTCTTTGGGATTACCTTTCTTAGGGATTGAAATGAAAACTGACCTTTTCCAGTCCTGTGGCCACTGCTGAGTTTTCCAAATTTGCTGGTATATTGAGTGCAGCACTTTCACAGCATCATTTTTCAGGATTTGAAATTGCTTAACTGGAATTCCATCACATACACTAGCTTTCTTCATAGTGATGCTTTCTAAGGCCCACTTGACTTCACATTCCAGGATGTCTGGCTCTAGGTAAGTGATCACACCATTGTGATTGTCTGGCTCTTGAAGATCTTTTTTGTACAGTTCTGTGTATTCTTGCCACCTCTTCTTAATATCTTCTGCTTCTGTTAGGTCCATACCATTTCTGTCTTTTTTTGAACCCATCTTTGCCTGAAATGTTCCCTTGTATCTCTAATTATCATGAAGAGATCTCTAGTCTTTCCCATTCTGTTGTTTTCCTCTATTTCTTTGCATTGATCACTGAGGAAGGCTTTCTTATCTCTCCTGGCTATTCTTTGGAACTCTGCATTCAGATGGGAATATCTTTCCTTTTCTCCTTTTGCTTTTTGCTTCTCTTCTTTTCATAGCTATTTGTAAGGCATCCTCTGACAACCATTTTGCCTTTTTGCATTTCTTTTTCATGGCGATGGTCTTGATCCCTGTCTACTGTACAATGTCACTAACCTCTGTCCATAGTTCATCAGGCTCTCTGTCTATCAGATCTAGTCCCTTAAATCTATTTCTCACTTCCACTGTATATTCATAAGGGATTTGATTTAGGTCATACCTGAGTGGTCTAGTGGTTTTCTCCAGTTTCTTCAATTTAAGTCTGAATTTGGCAATAAGGAGTTCATGATCTGAGCCACAGTCAGCTCCTGGTCTGGTTTTTGCTGACTGTATAGAGCTTCTCCATCTTTGGCTGCAAAGAATACAATCAATCTGATTTCAGTGTTGACCATCTGGTGATGTCCATGTGTAGAGTCTTCTCTTGTGTTGTTGGAAGAGGGTGTTTGCTCTGACCAGTGTGTTCTCTTGGCAAAATTCTATTAGCCTTTGCCCTTCTTCATTCCATACTCCAAAGCCAAGTTTGCCTGTTACTCCAGGTGTTTCTTGACTTCCTACTTTTGCATTCCAGTCCCCTATAATGAAAGGATATCTTTTTTGGGTGTTAGTTCTAGAAGGTCTTGTAGGTCTTCATAGAACAGTTCAACTTCAGCTTCTTCAGAGTTACTAGTTGGGGCATTGGCTTGGATTATCGTGATATTGAATTGTTTGCCTTGGAAACAAACAGAGATCATTCTGTCATTTCTGAGATTGCATCCAAGATTGCATTTTGAACTCTTTTGTTGACTATGATGGCTACTCCATTTCTTCTAAGGGATTCCTGCCCACAGTAGAAGATATAATGGTCATCTGAGTTAAATTCACCCATTCCAGTCCATTTTAGTTTGCTGATTCCTAGAACGTCGACATTCACTCTTGCCATCTCCTGTTTGACCACTTCCAATTTGCCTTGATTCATGGACCTAAAATTCCAGGTTCTTATGCAATGTTGCTCTTTATAGCATCGGACCTTGCTTCTATCACCAGTCCCATCCACAACTGGGTATTGTTTTTGCTTTGGCTCCATCCCTTCATTCTTTCTGGAGTTATTTCTCCACTGATCTCCAGTAGCATATTGGGCACCTACCAACCTGGGGAGTTCCTCTTTCAGTATCCTATCATTTTGCCTTCTCATACTGTTCATGGGGTGCATAGTGAAAGTGAAAGTGAAGTTGCTCAGTCGTGTCCAACTCTCTGCGACCCCATGGACTGCAGCCTACCTGGCTCCTCTGTCCATGGGATTTTCCAGGCAAGAGTATGGGAGTGGGTTGCCATGCATAAACTTTGTTAAAAACGACTAAAGTAGATAATGTAGGTGACAAAAGAAACAAACTCTGTTGAACAATTCATGAAGCAAGGTTCTTCTGTTCTCAAGAGTCCAAAGAACTGCCAAATGGTCTAGAAGGCAGGAAGGCAGGAAGATATTATAGGACAAACTATGAGGAATGAGGAAGAGATGAACAGATAATATCTGATCTGCTGGGGCCACAGTCACCCTTGTTTGAAATGAGAAGGGACAAGGAAATACTATGGGGCCCGCATTGGCTTGGCTTGGAGACTGGCTGACTGGTAGACTGTTTCTAGTCAAGAAGAGTATTTGCAGGAGCAAGAAAGATACTTAAGTTTCAGGTCATTGATGGGGTGTCCCAAGCAAGGATAGCTCTATCTTGAGCATAGAGATGTATTTTAGCAACTTCTATGTAGAAAGTGTATTATCCAATGTATTAGTCTTGTTTAGGTTTGGAAGACAAAAACACTACAAAAAATTAAGGGAATAGAAAGGTTTAATGTAGGAATTTGGGTTTGAGTCAATTTGGGGGACTGCAAGACCTGGAAATGAGAAAAGACTATCACCTGAAAAAAAAAAAAAAAAGCACAAACTAGACGTTGAAAGCTATGTTTTATTTGGTGGACTTTCTGAGGACTTCAAGGCCAAGGGACAGGACTTTCAGATCATTCTGAAGGGCTGCCCTGAAGAGGAAGGGTGGGGGTGGGGTGGGCAGGATATATTAGCATTTTTGCAAGAAAGACCAAGTACTCAGAAGGAAACCATTTACCACAGATTGGGGCTCGAACCCATGTGCTGGCACTTGAACCCAGCCAAAGAACATCAAAACATGACTGTTAATCAAAGAAAACCAGATATCTGAAGTTAGGGATTTAGCACTTTTCTATGTATGGGAAGATGCAGGGTCTGGGTTCACTGAAATCATTTCTTTGGCGTGTACCTCAGCTACCTGGGGCCAGTATCCTAAAGTTTTCATCCTGAGTCCCTTCAGGGTGCACCATCAGGGATGATGTAATATGATGGCTTGAGGCTGCAACATCTTTTGCTTATTGAGAGCAGCAGGTGATGTTTTTCTCTCCAAACAGTCACAGTCAACTTTGGCATCATGCCCTGGTGAGCTAAGTAGCTAATCTCACTGCTACTGGGTCCTTTCCAGATTCTTGAACAGCAATACCAGACACATGAATAAGGCTTCCAGAAGACTCTTCAGCAAACAAATCTTTTTTTATTAAAAGAGATAGCTTGTGTACAAGGGAGAACACAAGGGAAAAAAGTGTCAGTTCCCCAAGTAGAGCTGCTTTTATAACAAAATGGCAGATTTGTGTCATGCTCACTGATAAATTTCAGAAACCATCAAACTTCTTTGATCAGCAGCAGGTAGCTCCAGGGTGCCTAATTATGAGGAATTGAGAGTGCTTCTGTGAAGAGAATGGAGTGTAAGAGAATTTTCTGCAAGAAAACACAGGAACAGATAAAATTAAAATTTATAGTAGAACTTCTTCCTACTAAGTACACTCATGGGTGTTAACAGTTGTTGTTCAGTTGGTCAGTTGTGACTGTTTGCAACCTCAAGGGCTGCAACACACCAGGCTTCCCTGTCCTTCACGATCCCACTGAGTTTGCTCAAACTCATGTTCATTGAGTCAGTGATGTCATCCAACCGTCTCAACCTCTGTCGTCCCCTTCTCCTCCTGCCTTCAAACTTTCCCAACATCAGGGTCTTTCCCAATGAGTCAGCTCTTCCCATAAGGTGGCCAAAGTATTGGAGTTTCAGCATCATTCCTTCCAATGAATATTCAGGGTTGATTTCCTTTAGGATGGGCTGGTTTGATCTCCTTGCAGTCCAAGGGACTCGGAAGTCTTCTCCAAGACCACAGTTTGAAAGCATCAATTCTTTGTTGTTCAGCCTTCTTTATGGTCCAACTCTTACATCGATACATGACTATTGGAAAAGCCATAGTTTCGACTATATGAATCTTTATCAGCAAAGTAATATCTCTGCTTTTTAATATGCTATCTTGGTTTGTCATACTTTTTCTTCCAAGGAGCGAATGTCTTTTAATTTCATGGCTGCAGTCACCAGTTGCAGTGATTTTGGAGCCCAAGAAAAGAAAGTCTCTCACTGTTTCCATTGTTTCCCCATCTATTTGCCATGACGTGAAGGGACCAGATACCATGATCTTAGTTTTTTGAATGTTGAGTCTTAAGCCAGCTATTTCACTCTCTTCTTTTGCTTTCATCAAGAGGCTCTTTAGTTTCTCTTTGTTTTCTGCTGTAAGAGTGGTGTTATTTGCTTATCTGCTGCTGCTGCTGCTGCTGCGAAGTCACTTCAGTCGTGTCCAACTCTGGGCGACCCCATAGATGGCAGCCCACCAAGCTAGCCTGTCCCTGGGATTCTCCGGCCAAGAAGCAGCAAGGAAGGTCAAGGAGGATGAATGAAACCTGTTTCGTATGAACAAGAAATGGGGGACAAAGACAGGATTTGACCCTGGGAGGGCCCCATAGGGCCCTGCTCTATTAAATTATACAAATTATATTAACAACTATTTTTTTAACAACTATTTTTAAATGTCCTTAGGAAAGGGACAATCTAAAAGTCAATCCTAAAGGAAATCAACCCTGAATATTCATTGAAAGGACTGATGATGAAGCTGAAGCTCCAATACTTTGACCACCTGATGAGAAGAGCTGACTTATAGGAAAAGACCCTGATGCTGGGAAAGATTGAGGGCAGGAGGAGAAGGGGGTGACAGAGGATGAGATGGTTGGATGTCATCACTGACTCAATGAACATGAGTTTGAGCAAGCTCCAGGAGACGGGGAAGGACAAAAAAGCCTGCCTGCTGCAGTCCATGGGGTTGCAAGAGTCAGACATAGCTGAGCGACTGAGCAACATCAACAAAGGAAAGGGACAAGGTAGAAAGCAAAAAAAAAAAAAAAATTAATTAAAATCTCTAAATAGTAGAGTTGTAGATGACTTTTAATCTCTTCTTTATACTTTTCTGTATATTTCAAATTTAGTAAGTATTAAATTTATAGTCAGAAAAAGCTACGCTGGCAAATCAGTACAGAGTTCTTCCTCTCTCTCTTCTCCTTTCCCTTCTTATGAGGTCTCAGAGCATGAGTAACGTGGGAAAGGCATCCACTCAAGACAGTGGTTCACCTGTCCAGAATTGAAAAGTCAATTCTGACTCCATATTGGAATTGTTTCTTTGCCTTGCTTTCTGCTGCTTTGTTATTATATCATACATAATGGCTCACCTCAGAAAATCATGCTCCCCTGCCTGACTATTACACTAAAGTGCCTTTGATAAGGACCGTGTCCATCAGTAGGTGGCAGGAAGGGGATAACACATTCCCTGCATAAGACTTGCCATCCTAGGAATATTTGCAAGATTAATGGCCTTTACTTTGTTTCCTCACCTCCCCCTATCTCTGATTTATAAAAGAATCTGGCATCAAGACCCCAATAAGATGCTTATTTTGAGACATCAGTCTGCCATCTTCTTGGTCAGCAGAATCTCCAAATAAGGTCATATTCCTTTCCTCAGCACCTCATCTCTGATTCATTGACCTGTCATGTAATACAACTTGGGGTTTGGGGTGCAAAAAGGGTGAGGAATTTCTTCCCAGAGGGGTGCTCCAGCATTGGGTGTCAGAGGGCAAGCAGGTTAGGAAGGTATTTACACCTGGGAGGGAGAGTGTGGGGGCAGGTATGGGAGATTGATAAATACAGAGGAGTTGATCATATAAGGAAATATATCAAGACTAATGGTTACTTACTACTGGGGAAGAGAATTTACAAATGTGGGAAAGGGAGAAAACTTCAGCGAACTCTATAGTGTTGGACTGTTATTGGAGGTATTGGTGTTAATTCATGATTTTCAATACAGGTGGATGTCTAACTGTATTTTCAATACAGTTAGACAGACATGCAGAAAACAGGAGATGAAAGAAATGAGTAAAGGTTCAAGTTGGTTTGTGTGTGTCCATACATTCGTCCCCTTGCTGTCATTTAAAGGAGTCTGGGAGGCCTTCCCTGGTGGCCCAGTGGTTAAGAATCTGCTTGCCAATGCAAGGAACATGGTTTCCGTCCCTGGTCTGGGCAGATTCCGCATGCCATGGGCCACAAAGCCCGCGTGCTGCAGCTGCTGAAGCCCATGTGCTCTAGAGCTCGTGCTCCACGACAAGAGAGGCTGCTGCACCGAGAAGCCCATGCAACTAGAGAAAGCTCGCAAGCAGCAGTGAAGACCCAGAGCAGCCAACAATTAATGAGTTCATTAAAAAACAGAAGAGCCTATAGCATTGGCACCCTGACACCAGTGAGCACACGAGTGCCTTTGTGTCATGAAGAATTTGACCTTGCCCAGAGAGAAGGCTGAGCTTCTGCCCCTCAGCCTCTGGGAAGCAGTCTTTGCATCCTTGGAACATTATGCCTGGTAGGATTGTCTTTCTTTGCCTGTAGGCTGTGGGTCATGCTGGCTAGTCTGATGGTGTGACTCAGAGTTGGGCATATCCATACAATCTTAGGGTGGAGGCCAGCTACACCTTTCAGAATGACCAACAGTGTGACTCAGAGAGAGGGCTTTGGAGTCAGCTGGTATCAGTGTAGCTGGAGACTGAAATTAACCACACAGGCAATCAATTCATTGATCATGTCTATGTGATAAAACCTCAGTAAACACTCTAGACAACAAAGATCGGGTGGGTCCCTTGATGGTAACATTCATGTGCCCTGTTACATACAGATGCCAGGCTAGTACCCCACCCTCCTGACTCAGGGAAGAGAACAGTAGAGACCCCCTATCTGGCCCTTCTCCTCCACCCCTTCTTCCCCAGGCTGATTTCAGTCATATCCTTTGTCTGTAATAAGCTGTAACCAGGAGTATAACAGCTTTCAGAGAGTTTGGTGACCTTCTAGTGAATTATCAAACCTGAGATAGATATTTTGGGGGCACTCTCTGAACTAGTAATTGGTATTAGAAGTCAGGTGAGTTTTGAGAGATTGTGTCTCTGTACTTGGCCATTTCTTACAGCCCATGTGATAGCTTCTAAATATTGTATTCCTGTAAATGAAACTAGAGCTCCTTAGAGAAATGGCTGGATCAAGGGGAGGGGCAGGAAAAATACAGATGAGCTAAAATATCTTTTTTGTGCCAGAAACCAAGTAAGTGATCATAGATTGATGAGAATATGTCAAAAAGATATGGATAAACTTGAAGGGTTTCCCATTGGCCAAATTGGGGAATCTGATCTGTGCATCAAAGAGAATAGCAATAGTAGTGGATAATCACCTTCTGCAAAAATAGGTAGTCATGTGCCCTTAAAGATAAAAATAAATACATTTTAAGTTTGATGAGGAAGGGATATTTACATAGTTTCAAAGTTCCCAGGAGCTCTGAGGTTTTACCCTTGCAGTGTAACTGGTAAGTTGCTGATAGTTTCACAGAGGCTGGAAGAAACAGTACTTTTTTACTCACTGCACAGCAGGCAGAAGGAGCTTGGAGTTTCTCTTGGATACTCTTGTCCTCCAAGTCCCCCAGGGACAACCACATGGACCAGGTGAATATACACACACAGCACGTTCATATCACAGCTGAGGAGCCTTGAGCTTAGGAAACCCCAAACTTTTAATCATCCTACAATTTTGGGGAGAATGTAAATTGGTGCAGCCACTATAGAGAACAGGATGGGGCTTCCTCAAAAAAATAAAAATAGTTTTGCCAAATGATACAGCAATCCCACTCCCAGGCATATATCTGGATGAAACTATAATTCAAAAAAAAATACATTCACCCTCATGTTCATATCAGCATTATTTAAATAGCCAAGACTTGGAAGTAACTTAAATGTCCACTGACAGATGATGCATGGTTAAAGATGTGATATATATATGGTGGAATATTACTCAGGCATAAAAAAGAATGAAATAATGCCATTTTTAGCAACATGGATGGAGCTAGAGATTATCATACTGAGAGGGTAACAGGCAGGAATGCCATGGGTCTCCAAACAGAGGAAATAGGTAGCAAGTGCCAGACATTTTTCTCTCTCTTAAGTGGCAGGAGGAAACAAACCAGCGATATTCTTTTCTTTTCCATACAGATTTGAAAGGAGGTTTCTCTTAGAATGCTGTGTTGCCATGACACCTGGTTTCACCTGAAGCTAACTATTCTCAAACCTTGAGTTAACCAATACATTTTCTTTCTTATGGAAATGTTTGTCTTAAGATATGTTAATTTACCCCAGACTCAGTAAGTTCCGCCAAATGGCCCAACCTACTTACTCAGATATTGTTCCCCTAATCTATGTAAACGAAACTATTTGTTTGGTAATCTGCCCTTCTATAAGATTCAAGTCAATCGTTTATGGCCTGGGATGAATTATCTGGTGTCATTCTAAATTTTATGACATTCCTTTCTTTTCATTAACAGACTGTGAGTGACTATATAACATCCAGCTGAAGACTAACAGGGGGGTACTCTTTCTGCCCCCTTCTGATGCCTATGTCAGAAGCTTTCTCTATCTCCTTTATACTTTAATAAAACTTTATTACACAAAAGCTCTGAGCGATCCAGCCTCGTCTCTGGCCCTGGATTGAATTCGTCTCCTCTGGAGGCCAAGAATCCTGGCGTCTTATTATTTAGCAACAACCTTTCAATACTAAGTGAAGTCAAGAAGAAGAAAACAAACACCACATGATATCACTTATACATGAAATCTAAAATATGACACAAATGAACTTATCTACAAAATATAAACAGATTCATAGACATGGAGAACAGACTTATGGTTGCCAAGATGGAGGTGGGGAGGGATGGATTGGGAGTTTTGGATTAGCAAATGAAACTACTTTATGTATGTATAGCTGAATCACTTCGCTATATACCAGATATACATATATCACTTTGCTATATAATGCAAATGCTATATACTGCTGTATACCAAAAACTAATGTAAATCAACTATACTTCAATAAAATAGATTTAATTTTTTTCCCTTTATTTTGACTGTGTTGGGCTTTCATTGTGGTATGCAGACTTTGTCTAGTTTTGGCATGTGGGCTTAGTAGCCCCGCAGAATGTGCGATCTTAGTTCTCTGATCAGGGCTCAAAACCATATTCTCTGCATTGGAAGGCCTGCCCTGAATCACCAGGAAAATAAATCAATAAAATAAATTTTAAAAAAAACAAAATCCCAAGACTTTTATAATGGTCTTTAATCAATTTGCCCAAAGCTTGCCCCTTAGTGAAACATTATTTTGTTACTCGGGGTAGTGAACAAAACTGCCCTGTACTCTGGAGGGAAACATTATCTGTTGTTGGGGTCCTTTAACGGACCGGAACCTGGTGGTACGGAGTCGACGATAAGAAAGTGAAAGAGAGAAAGAGGCTGATTTCCCTTGGTTTACGCAGTGGACCAACAAAGTCCTTGACACAGGACTTGCATCGCTCATGAAGGGACCAGCCGCCCTCTCGAGGGGGTCTTAAGAAGCCTGGGCAGAAAAGTGAGCACGACGGCTCTCCACGCTCCAGAAAGTCAGCCAGAAAAAGAGAGAGAGAGAGAGAGACAAAAAAGACCCGGGGACCTAAGCTCTGATGAAGCAAAGGTGCTTTAATGATTTTCCTATGAGTATATATAGGCTGTGGTACAAGAAACTTCTTTCGGGAATGATAGAGATCAGAAAACCAAACATACAGCAACAGTTACCAAGGGAACAAGGGGTAATGTTACTCACAAGGTCAGGACACAATCCATATCTCAAGAAAGGGGAACGAGACTAAGCATTTTGTCCTAAAGAGAATGTTTACTAAAGGAGACCCAAGCTTGCCTCACACAATGACCTCAGTCCCTGGGAGCAGCGTGCTGTTCCGCTTGAAGAGGGACAAAGGACTCATGAGAGACAGCACATAGGAATCCTCCCTTCAAACATTCCCTGACAACCTGTGGAAAATTCTGAAAGAGATGGGAATACCAAACCACCCGACCTGCCTCTTGAGAAACCTGTATGCAGGTCAGGAAGCAACAGTTAGAATTGGACAGTCTCTGTTGAGACTGGTTCCAAATAGGAAAAGGAGTACATCAAGGCTGAATATTGTCACCCTGCTTTTTCAACTTATATGCAGAGTACATCATGAGAAACGCTGGGTTGGAAGAAGCACAAGCTGGAATCAAGATTGCCAGGAGAAATATCCATAACTTCAGATATGCAGATGACACCACCCTTATCGCAGAAAGTAAAGAGGAACTAAAAAGCCTCTTGATGAAAGTGAAAGAGGAGAGTTAAAAAGTTGGCTTAAAGCTCAACATTAAGAAAACTAAGATCATGGCATCTGGACCCATCACTTCATGGCAAATAGATGGGGAAACAGTGTCAGACTTCATTTTGGGGGGCTTCAAAATCACTGCAGATGGTGATTGCAGCCATGAAATTAAAAGACGCTTACTCCTTGGAAGGAAAGTTATGACCAGTCTAGATAGCATATTAAAAAGCAGAGACATTACTTTGCCAACAAAGGTCCATCTAGTCAAGGCTATGATTTTTCCAGTGGTCATGTATGGATGTGAAAGTTGGACTGTGAAGAAAGCTGAGCAGCAAAGAATTGATGCTTTTGAACTGTGGTGTTGGAGAAGACTCTTGAGAATCCCTTGGACTGCAAGGAGATCCAACCAGTCCATCCTGAAGGATATCAGTCCTGGGTGTTCACTGGAAGGACTGATGTTGAAGCTGAAACTTCAATACTTTGGCCACCTCATGCGAAGAGTTGACTCATTGGAAAAGACCCTGATGCTGGGAGGGATTAGAGGCAGGAGGAGAAGGGGACGACAGAGGATGAGATGGCTGGATGGCATCACCGACTCAATGGACATGAGTTTGAGTAAATTCCGGGAGTTGGTGATGGACAGGGAGGCCTGGTGTGCTGCGGTGCATGGGGTCACAAAGAGTCAGACACGACTGAGCAACTGAACTGAACTGACTGAACAAGGATGAGAAGACAGGCCAGAACAAAACGGAGGCAATGCCCCTCAGAGGTGCCAGAAATGCAAGAGAATCATCTTCCAGCAAGAATACTCCACAGAAAATACTTACCAATTACAAAAGACTAACGGAGTCTCTTTTCAGTGGAGAGTTCCAGCTGAAAACCTGGGAGATTAGTATGAACATCATCATCCAAGACGCCCCCACCTGATAGGATGGATATGCAGTCTGTCCATGTTGTTCCTGCCAAACACCCAAGACCAAGGCCAATCAAGAGGAGACCAGAGAAAAACCCCAGCTGAAGGATCTTCCCCCCAGAAGTGCCCTGTGATCTTAAAAAGTCTTGAGGTCATCAACGTCCCACAAAGACTGAAGACCCATCTCAGACTGAAGCAGGCAATGGACATGACAGTCAAGTGCAACATGTATTCTGAACCTGATCCTTTTGTTAACGGTCTGTTTAGGGACAACTGGGAGAAACTGAAGTCTGAGAATCTGAGCATTATGTACTAAAGTTAGTGTCATCGTTTTCTCTGTAACTGTTTTAAACTGAGGTAAGGTAGGAGAATGTCCTCGTACATGAATATGGATGGATGCACCTGGTGGGCAACTGACCTGCAGATGGTTGAAGAAAAAAATTCTTTGCACTGTACTTCCAACTTTTCTTTAGCTTAGCCAAAGATTTGTGAAATTAAAAACTTTTAATATAGGCATTTACTATTTTTATATGTTAAAAAGTATACATATACCCACATAGCTGTGAAAAAATACCTTAAAATGTGTTAACACTAGGTATTTCTGGTGGTGAGGCAATTGGTGCTTTTTTTCTCTCTACTCATCATATTTTCCAAACTTCCAAAGAGCTGATATTGATTCCATAACTTGAAATGTACGTATAAGAGACCAGAAGCTCACTTTAGCTTTGGAATCAGTGCTCCTGCTGGGGCAGGATGAGCAGGCCTCTCCATGAGGTGCAAGCACATAGCCTGTTCACCCACAGCCTCCCCTTCCTCCACACACACCTGCATTCTAAACACATGTCATTTCTAACAAGTTCAACAAATGTCCTGTGCTGATCTGTGCCTCCTGGATCTCAAACAGTCTTCACTTTTTCTGCCTACCTACCTGTCTCCTTAAGCCTCTCTTCAAGTTTTGCTTTTCTCTTGGAAAGCTCCCAGTTCTGAGAATCCTGGATCCTAACATATTCAGCTGTGCATATACTTCTATTGCAGTGTTTCTTGGGTGGTCTTAATTATCCCTTTGATTGTTCATGCTGCCCCCTGAATACCAGAACCAAAGCAGGTGCTCTCATTGCCTTAACCACAGCTTCCCAGTCATTGAAACAAGGTCTGCTCCTAAAAGTGTTGGATGGACAGATGAACTAATTAACTAGAGTGAAACTGAGGTCACCTACACACATAGGTTAGTTTTATTTATTCATTCTTTGTGGAAAGACATTTGCTTTACCCACGAAAAGCTAACAGTGTCAGAGGTAAGCTATTATTTTGCCTTGTATTGTAGGTGTAGAGATACAGCAACAAAGAGCTGTCCTGGGAGGTAGAAGACTGAAGCCAACCAGACAAACAATAAGGATTTGGAAAACCTGGCCAGCTAAGCACATTACATCTTGTAGTATATATAAGAAATGGATCTACCACCTGTACCATTTATAGGGATTTTCTGCCCTCCTTTGAGTGTGTTTTCCTGTGTCTGTGTCCTCATAGTTTCTGTGAACCTTGATAAATGAACAAATGCACCAGTCATCAGCCTGACCCAGGTCAAGGAGCTCATGGCATCCCAACCCAGAGCAGATGACAGGACACTCCCATTATTCCACCTCAGCTTCATATCTTGTGGACATTATCCCACCTCTATTTGTTTCCATTTCCAACACAATAGCAAGAGTCCATCTCACCAAGGCTATGGTTTTTCCCATAGTCATGTATGGATGTGAGAGTTGGACTGTAAAGAAAGCTGAGCACAGAAGAATTGATGCTTTTGAACCGTGGTGTTGGAGAAGACTCTTGAGAGTCTCTTGGACTGCAAGGAGATCGAACCAGTCCATCCTAAAGGAGATCAGTCCTGGGTGTTCATTGGAAGGACTGATGTTGAAGCTGAAACTCCAATACTTTGGCCACCTGATGTGAAGAGCTGACTCATTGGAGAAAACCCTGATGCTGGGAAGGATTGAGGGCAGGAAGAGATGCCCTCAAGGGGGATGACAGAAGATGAGATGGTTGGATGGCATCACCGACTCAATGGACATGAGTTTGAGTAAACTCCAGGAGTTGGCAAAGGACAGGGAGGCCTGGCATGCTGCAGTCATGGGGTCACAAAAAGTCAGACATGACTGAGCAACTAAACTGAACTGAACTGAGCAAGAGTCTGTATATCTTCTCTTCCATGTGTATTAAACAATGATTGTCTTGTCAAAACACTACTTGTGTGTTTTGATGTCTGAACATACCTGAGCAGGACCCCACTCAGATCTCCTGACGTGGGGAGCACAATTCATTATGAATTCAGTGTTGAGGGAATCTCTCATTCTGCTGAAAGAAAGAGGTTGCCAAAGGAGACATAAGTACTTGTGTATGTATATACTTGGGGCTTCCCAGGGGGCGCCTGTGGTAAAGAATCCACCTGCCAATTCAGGGATGCAGGAGACATGGGTTCGATCCGTGGATCAGGAAGATCCTGTGGAGGAGGGCATGGCAACTCATTCCAGTATTCTTGCCTGGATAATACCATGGACAGAAGAACCTGGCCAGCTACAGTTTGTGAGGTTGCAAAGAGCTGGACACCACTGAGTGACTAAGCACACACACATGCACACACACACAGACACACACACACACACACACGTTTTCATTTTAAATAGCAGACATTAAAACACTTACCAAAAAGCACAAATGGTAGAAATGGGGTATTAAAAGAAATTTTTAAGCTAGTGATTTTTTTTCTTCTTTTTTTCTTTTTATTTTATTTTTTTTCCATTTATTTTTATTAGTTGGAGGCTAATTACCTAACATCATTGCAGTGGTTTTTGTCATACATTGAAATGAATTGGCCATGGATTTACATGTATTCCCCATCCCGGTCCCACCTCCCTCTCCATCCAATCCCTCTGGGTCTTCCCAGTGCACCAGGCCCGAGCACTTGTCTCATGCACCCAACCTGGGCTGGTGATCTGTTCCACCCTAGATAATGTACATGTTTCAATGCTGTTCTCTTGAAACATCCCTCCCTCGCCTTCTCCCAGAGTCCACAAGTCTGTTCTATACATCTGAGTCTCTTTTACTGTTTTGCATATAGGGTTATCATTACCATCTTTCTAAAGTCCATATATATGTATTAGTATACTGTAATGGTCTTTATCTTTCTGGCTTACTTCGCTCTGTATAATGGGCTCCAGTTTCATCCATCTCATTAGAACTGATTCAAATGAATTCTTTTTAATGGCTGAGTAATATTCCATGGTGTATATGTACCACAGCTTCCTCATCCATTCGTCTGCTGATGGGCATCTAGGTTGCTTCCATGTCCTGGCTATTATAAACAGCACTGCGATGAACATTGGGGTGCACGTGTCTCTTTCAGATCTGGTTTCCTCGGTGTGTATGCCCAGAAGTGGGATTGCTGGGTCATAAGGCAGTTCTATTTCCAACTTTTTAAGAAATCTCCACACTGTTTTCCATAGTGGCTGTACTAATTTGCATTCCCACCAACAGTGTAAGAGGGTTCCCTTTTCTCCACACCCTCTCCAGCATTTATTGCTTGTAGACTTTTGGATAGCAGCCATCCTGACTGGCGTATAATGGTACCTCATTGTGGTTTTGATTTGCATTTCTCTGATAATGAGTGATGTTGAGCATCTTTTCATGTGTTTTTTTGCCATCTGTATGTCTTCCTTGGAGAAATGTCTGTTTAGTTCTTTGGCCCATTTTTTGATCGGGTCATTTATTTTTCTGGAGTTGAGCTGGAGGAGTTGCTTGTATATTTTTGAGATTAATCCTTTGTCTGTTGCTTCGTTTGCTATTATTTTCTCCCAATCTGAGGGCTGTCTTTTCACCTTGCTTATAGTTTCCTTTGTTGTGCAAAAGCTTTTAAGTTTCATTAGGTCCCATTTGTTTATTTTTGCTTTTGTTTCTAAAATTCTGGGATGTGGGTCATAGAGGATCCTGCTGTGATTTATGTCGGAGAGTGTTTTGCCTACGTTCTCCTCTAGGAGTTGTATAGTTTCTGGTCTTACATTTAGATCTTTAATCCATTTTGAGTTTATTTTTGTGTATGGTGTTAGAAAGTGTTCTAGTTTCATTCTTTTACAGGTGGTTGACCAGTTTTCCCAGCACCACTTGTTAAAGAGGTTGTCTTTTTTCCATTGTATATCCTTGCCTCCTTTGTCGAAGATAAGGTGACCATAGGTTCGTGGATTTATCTCTGGGCTTTCTATTCTGTTCCATTGATCTATATTTCTGTCTTTGTGCCAGTACCATACTGTCTTGATGACTGGCTTTGTAGTATAGTCTGAAGTCAGGCAGGTTGATTCCTCCAGTTCCATTCTTCTTTCTCAAGATTACTTTGGCTATTCGAGGTTTTTTTATTTCCATACAAATTGTGAAATTATTTGTTCTAGTTCTGTGAAAAATACTGTTGGTAGTTTGATAGGGATTGCATTGAATCTATAGATTGCTTTGGGTAGTATAGCCATTTTGACAATATTGATTCTTCCAATCCATGAACACGGTATATTTCTCCATCTGTTTGTGTCCTCTTTGATTTCTTTCATCAGTGTTTTATAGTTTTCTATGTATAGGTCTTTTGTTTCTTTAGGTAGATATACTCCTAAGTATTTTATTCTTTTTGTTGCAATGGTGAATGGTATCGTTTCCTTAATTTCTCTTTCTGTTTTCTCATTGTTAGTGTATAGGAATGCAAGAGATTTCTGTGTGTTAATTTTATATCCTGCAACTTTACTGTATTCGTTGATTAGCTCTAGTAATTTTCTGGTAGAGTCTTTAGGGTTTTCTATGTAGAGGATCATGTCATCTGCAAACAGAGAGAGTTTCACTTCTTCTTTTCCTATCTGGATTCCTTTTACTTCTTTTTCTGCCCTGATTGCTGTGGCCAACACTTCCAAAACTATGTTGAATAGTAGTGGTGAGAGTGGGCACCCTTGTCTTGTTCCTGATTTCAGGGGAAATGCTTTCAATTTTTCACCATTGAGGGTGATGCTTGCTGTGGGTTTGTCGTATATAGCTTTTATTATGTTGAGGTATGTTCCTTCTATTCCTGCTTTCTGGAGAGTTTTAATCATAAATGGATGTTGAATTTTGTCAAAGGCTTTTTCTGCATCTATTGAGATAATCATATGGTTTTTATCTTTCAATTTGTTAATGTGGTGTATTACATTGATTGATTTGCGGATATTAAAGAATCCTTGCATTCCTGGGATAAAGCCCACTTGGTCATGGTGTATGATTTTTTTAATATGTTGTTGGATTCTGTTTGCTAGAATTTTGTTAAGGATTTTTGCATCTATGTTCATCAGTGATATTGGCCTGTAGTTCTCCTTTTTGGTGGCATCTTTGTCTGGTTTTGGAATTAGGGTGATGGTGGCCTCATAGAATGAGTTTGGAAGTTTACCTTCTTCTACAATTTTCTGGAAGAGTTTGAGTAAGATAGGTGTTAGCTCTTGCCTGAATTTTTGGTAGAATTCAGCTGTGAAGCCATCTGGTCCTGGCCTTTTGTTTGCTGGAAGATTTCTGATTACAGTTTCGATTTCCTTGCTTGTGATGGGTTTGTTAAGATCTTCTATTTCTTCCTGGTTCAGTTTTGGAAAGTTATACTTCTCTAAGAACTTGTCCATTTCTTCCAAGTTGTCCATTTTATTGGCATAGAGCTGCTGGTAGTAGTCTCTTATGATCCTTTGTATTTCAGTGTTGTCTGTTGTGATCTCTCCATTTTCATTTCTAATTTTGTTAATTTGGTTCTTCTTCCTTTGTTTCCTAATGAGTCTTGCTAATGGTTTGTCAATTTTGTTTATTTTTTCCAAAAAAACAGCTTTTAGCTTTGTTGATTTTTGCTATGGTCTCTTTAGTTTCTTTTGCATTTATTTCTGCCCTAATTTTTAAGATTTCTTTCCTTCTACTAACCCTGGGGTTCTTCATTTCTTTCTCCTCTAGTTGCTTTAGGTGTAGAGTTAGGTTATTTATTTGACTTTTTTCTTGTTTCTTGAGGTAGGCCTGTAATGCTATGAATCTTCCCCTTAGCACTGCTTTTACAGTGCCCCATAGGTTTTGGGCTGTTGTGTTTTCATTTTCATTCATTTCTATGCATATTTTGATTTCTTTTTTGATTTCTTCTATGATTTGTTGGTTATTCAGAAGCGTGTTGTTTAGCCTCCATATGTTTGAATTTTTAATAATTTTTTTCCTGTAATTGATATCTAATCTTACTGCACCGTGGTCAGAAAAGATGACTGAAATGATTTCGATTTTTTTGAATTTACCAAGACTAGATTTATGGCCCAGGATGTGATCTATTCTGGAGAAGGTTCCGTGTGCCCTTGAGAAAAAGGTGAAGTTGATTGTTTTGGGGTGAAACGTCCTATAGATGTCAATTAGGTCTAGCTGGTCCATTGTGTCCTTTAAAGTTTGTGTTTCCTTGTTCATTTTCTGTTTTGTTGATCTATCCATAGTTGTGAGTGGGGTATTAAAGTCTCCTACTATTATTGTGTTACTATTAATTTCCTCTTTCATACTTGTTAGAGTTTGCCTTACATATTGCGGTGCTCCTATGTTGGGTGCATATATATTTATAATTGTTATATCTTCTTCTTGGATTGACCCTTTGATCAAAGGGTGTGTAGTGTCCATCTTTGTCTCTTTTCACAGCCTTTATTTGAAAGTCTATTTTATCTGATATGAGTATTGCAACTCCTGCTTTCTTTTGGTCTCCGTTTCCGTGGAATATTTTTTTCCAGCCCTTCACTTTTAGTCTGTATGTGTCCCTTGTTTTGAGGTGGTCTCTTGTAGACAGCATATATAGGGGTCTTGCTTTTGTATCCATTCAGCCAGCCTTTGTCTTTTGGTTGGGGCATTCAACCCATTTACATTTAAGGTAATTATTGATAGGTATGGTCCTGTTGCCATTTATTTTGTTGTTTGGGGTTCACGTTTACACCACCTTTCTGTGTTTCCTGTCTAGAGAAGATCCTTTAGTATTTGTTGAAGAGCTGGTTTGGTGTTGCTGAATTCTCTCAGCTTTTGCTTGTCTGTAAAGCTTTTGAGTTCTCCTTCATATCTGAATGAGATCCTTGCTGGGTAGAGTAATCTAGGTTGTAGGTTATTCTCTTTCATTACTTTAAATATGTCCTGCCATTCCCTTCTGGCCTGAAGGGTTTCTATTGATAGATCAGCTGTTATCCTTATGGGAATCCCTTTGTGTATTATTTGTTGTTTCTCCCTTGCTGCTTTTAATATTTGTTCTTTGTGTTTGATCTTTGTTAATTTGATTAATATGTGTCTTGGGGTGTTTCGCCTTAGGTTTATCCTGTTTGGGACTCTCTGGGTTTCTTGGACTTGGGTGGCTACTTCCTTCCCCATTTTAGGGAAGTTTTCAGCTATTATCTCCTCAAGTAACTTCTCATGGCCTTTCTTTTTGTCTTCTTCTTCTGGGACTCCTATGATTCGAATGTTGGGGCATTTCACATTGTCCCAGAGGTCCCTGAGATTGTCCTCATTTCTTTTGATTCTTTTTTCTTTTTTCCTCTCTGCTTCATTTATTTCCACCATTTTATCTTCTAACTCACTTATCCTATCTTCTGTCTCTGTTATTCTACTCATGGTTCCCTCCAGAGTGTTTTTTATCTCATTTATTTCATTATTAATTTTTAATTGACTTTTTAAAATTTCTTCTAGGTTCTTGTTAAACCTTTCTTGCATCTTCTCAATCTTTGTCTCCAGGCTATTTATTTGTAACTCCATTTTGTTTTCAAGATTTTGGATCATTTTTATTATCATTATTCTAAATTCTTTTTCAGGTAGATTCCCTATTTCCTCCTCTTTTGTTTGACGTGGTGGGCTTTTTTCATATTCCTTTAGCTGTTGGGTATTTCTCTGCCTTTTCATCTTGTTTAGATTGCTGTGTCTGGAGTGGGCTTTCTGTATTCTTGTGGTCTGAGGTTCCTTTTTATTGTGGAGGTTTCACCCAGTGGGTGGGGTTGGACGATTGGTTTGTCAAGGTTTCCTGGTTAGGGAAGCTTGTGTCAGCGTTCTGGTGCATGGAATTGGATTTCTTCTCTCTGGAGTGCAATGGAGTGTCCAGTAATGAGTTTTGCGATGGGTCTCTGTGTTAGGTGTGACTTTGGACAGCTTGTATGTTGACACTCAGGTCTATGTTCCTGCGTTGCTAAAGAATTTGCGTGGTATGTCTTGTACTGGAGCTTATTGGCTCTTGGGTGGTGGTTGGTTTTGGTGTAGGTATGGAGGCTTTTGGATGGTCTCTTATTCCTTAATGTTCCCTGTAGTCAGGAGTTTTCTGGTTTTCTCAGGATTTGGGCTTAAGTCTCCTGCCTCTGGATTTCAGTTTTATTCTTCCAATAGTCTCAAGACTTCTCCAACTATACAGCACTGATAATAAAACTTCTAGGTTAATGGTGAAAAGATTCTCCACTGTGAGAGACAACCAGAGAGGTTCACAGAGTTACATGAAGAACAGGAGAGGGAGGAAGGAGATAGAGGTGAGCAGGAGGAGAAAAAGGGGACTCAAGAGGAGAGAGACAGATCTACACAGTTATCTGTTCCCAAAGTGTTCTCCATAGCCCAGACACCCACAAAGATTCACAGAATTGGATTGGGAAGAGAAGGGGAAAGGAGGAAATAGAGGTGTTCTGAGGTAGAAAACAGAGAGTCAAAAGTGGGAGAGTAATCACCACACTCCTGAATAGAAATGGGAACTGAATATTGGATTCTTAAATGACCAAAATTTATATCACATACTAAAAAACAAAGATTAAAAATCTAGTGTAGAGGTTAGACTCTTTGAAATACAATATTTAAAAACAAAAACACACAAAAAAATTAGAAATGTATATGAAGTTTGGTTTAAAAATAGGGTTTCTCTCTCTCTCTATTTTTTTTGGCAAGGTTATAGTGAAATGAAAATGAAAATTAAGGAATAATAGAGGAGTATTAGAGGACTTTAAAAGGAAATAGAAGAGAAAAACAAGAAAAAGAAAAAGAAAGAAAAAAATTTTTTCCCTAATTAAAAAAATCATAAAAATATATGAAAATGAAAGTTGAGGAGTAATGGGGGAGTAATAGGGAATTTTAAAAGAAAATAAAAGAGAAAAAATAAAAAATAAAAAAAAGGAAAGAAAAAAAATTTTTTAATTAAAAAATTATATACATATATATCTAGGAATTTCTCTGGAGTTGTTGTGGTCAGCATAGGTTCAGTTCAATTTCAGATAGCTCCTCTTTCCAGCTTACTCTTCTCGATATCTGTAGGCCCCTTCCCGTGTAGTCTGTGTTACCTTCAGGGATTTTAATCTGTTGCACCGGTCCTTTCTGAAGCGGTTCCCTTTGTTTATTTGGCTTCTGTTTGCCGTCTCTTTGGTGTCTAATTTCCGCCCTGACACAGGCGGGCGGAGGTGATCTCTTATTTAGGTTCTCTAGTTCAGTTCAGTCCTGGTAGGGGGAGGGCGGGGCGCTGCAGACAGATACCGCTCTGTGTGGATAGCACTCACCGTGTTCCGGCCACACTGGGTTTGCCCCGCTCACGAGTGTCTGTGCTTTCGCCGTCTACACTGCTCAGGCTCCCTGCTGCTCTATACGGAGCGGGCCCTGCGTTGAGTGCAGGTCCAGTTTTCGGTTCCTCCACAAAAGCACAGATTCGGTTGCGCCTGCGTTTTGTGCCTTCCCCGGCCTGAGCGGTTCAGGCAGCCAGAGGCTTGGGCGCACTCTCCCCGGGTGCAGCGCGCCTTTTCCCTCCGTGTCGAGCGGCCCAGGCAGCCAGAGGCTTGGGCGCACTCTCCCCGCGTACGGCGTGCCTTTTCCCTCCGCATCGAGCGGCCCAGGCAGCCAGAGGCTTGGGCGCAATCTCCCCGGGTTCGGCGTGCTTTTTCCCTCCGCGGCCCCAGCGCGCACCGCCAGTGGGGTCTCAGGAAGTCTTTAGATAGGAACCGGGGGCCTGTTTGCAGTGTGGGAGGGGGTGGCTTCTCAGAGGCTGAGTTTTCCCTTTTCCCCTCCCCTCTGCCTCCTACCTCCAGCAGGGATGGGCTGGCTCTTCTCTGGAGTTTCTCAGTCCCTTTGTTTTGCGAACCGCCGACAGTGTGTTCGGGCTAGTTAATTTTGACCCTTGCTATCCCACAGTTTAAAAAAGCTCCCTCCAATTTCTCTCAGGGTCTTCGGGCCGGACCTCACCCTAAGCAATGCCGTCCACTCCTCTCCGTTCCGCCCCCGCTTGTTGCTGGCGGGTACGGGCGTCTGGGGTACTTTTCTGCTGGGAGTTGCTTTTAGGCACGTAATCTGTGGGCCTTGTTTAATTTTTCCTCCCAGTTAGATTGCCAAAAACTTCCCCCAGTCCCGCCAGTGCGAGGGTTTCCTGGTGGTTGGAAACGTCCTCTATTAAGACTCCCTTCCCGGGACGGGTCTCCGCCCGTAGCTCTTTTGACTCCCTTTTTATCTTTTATATTTTGTCCTACCTCCCTTCGAAGACAATGGGCTGCTTTTCTGGGTGCCTGATGTCCTCTCCTAGCGATCAGAAGTTGTTTTGTGAAATTTTCTCAGCGTTCAAATGTTCTTTCAATGAATTTGTAGGGGAGAAAGTGGTCTCCCCGTCCTATTCCTCCGCCATCTTGGCTCCTCCCTCAAGCTAGTGATTTTTTTATGTTACACAACTTCTCTCCTTGGTGGTGATGGTTGTATTTTTAGCTTCACTCTGATGACTGATCTGGCGACAGCTGTTTCCGCAGCCTAGGAGAGTGTGGTGCATGCACTTCTCATGTGATCTCAGAGAACCACCATCCGGCATCCTCTTTCATTGTAGCACATCACTCTCCTGTTGTTCCCTGCATCCTCTTATTAGTTATCCCAATGCTGAAAAAATGAGTCTTCAAGCCAGGTTCCTGATTTCCACATTAATCTATTATTCAATAATAATGCTTCTTACAGAGCTGCGTTAATTAAAAACGAGCACCACAAGAAACCTGCCACTTCGAGTGTCATTTATCAAAGCATCCTGATGTTCCTTTTTTTCCATCGTTTTTAGAATTTGTTGGTTACCATGACAACCCAAGCCCTTTTTATATATAGCATCACTTATATTCAGTTGGTTTATTTTATTTCCTTTCTTACTTTTTTAACCATAAGGAAGACAAGCTGCTTTTTCTCCTTTTAACAAAGCTCATAATATGGTGGAATAATCAGGCATAATGATGGTTGATACACAAAGGAATATTACATGTTAAATGAAACATTATTATCTTACATCTGTATATTAAAATACTCTGTTTCAAAAATAAAATCTCTAAGAAGAAGTGAGTCCAGGTTTAATGCCCCAGATACTGGCTCATTAGAGGTGTAATTAGTATCCCATTAGATAACATGCAAATAAAACAATTTCAGGTTTAAGGGAAATTCAGGCATTAATAATGAGCAGTACTCAGCTGAGCTGGCCCATCCACTCAGGAGTCCTGGGGCTCACTGACCATTTCTGGTTTCATCTGGGTTTCCTGATTCTCCAGCACTCCCCTTGAACTAACTTCAGTGTTCAGTGAGGACAAAGCCTTTTAGAGACAGGCAGTCAAGAGAAAGCAGGCTTCTTCATATTAGAGACAGAAGACTCCAAACTATCTGGCCAACATGGAGAGACTAGGAGGAAACACTGCAGGTTGGGGGCTATGGTGAACACAACACTGAACCAGCCCATCGTTAGCCACTGGCATTCTCAGAGCTCCCAAGGTCTCATGATCTTCCAATCCACCTAGTCTCATTGTCCCAAGATAATCCGGGTCTCTTCTTTGTTTAGCTTCACCTTTTAGTGGTAAGCCCCTGGCCCGAACTGATCTTTTCTTCTTCTTCCTACCCAAGTCCTACTTTCCCGAGACAACCCAAGTCCTATTTCCTTGGTGATTCCTCCTGACATTGTAGCTCTTGGCAACCTCTTAGCTTCTTTTTTAAACCCTATAACTCTCATGGCCTACATGTCACCCAACAGCATGGCTTCCTTTCATTCAATTCAACATGTACTTAATAGGAATTTACTATGTGCCAGGTTTTATAAGAGGTACTTAGTAAATGTGAACCAACTGAGGTTTCAGATTTAGGAGCTTTCAGTCTGGTGGTGGGCGTTAGGGGGTAATACAAAAACAGAAATTTCAATTTAATTCAGTAAAAGACATTTTTACAGCTCAAGCATAAGTGCAAACTGTACTTGAGAATATCTGGAGTCCCCTGGGGGAAATCATGCCTGAAATGAATCTTTAAAGACAAGGAATATTTAACTAAACAAAGAATGAGGATAGAGCACTCCAGGCAAGGAAACAGCATTGGCAAAGATCTAGGACTCTGGAGCATCAAAGGCTGAGCGAGACGTCACAACAGCTATTGCTAGAAAATAAAAAGAAGGTGTTATGGGGAATTGGAGACTTGAATAACAACCATTTTTTGAAGATCCTTCCTTGTTCTGAAAAGGAATGTGGGCCTTATTGGAAAACAGGAAGCAGCTATGAAAAGGGTTTTTGGCTTGGGAATGACATGTTTAAATTTGTTTTTATGTTAGAATATTTTATATTCCTGAGTCCATCAGTGCTTCTTGGTATATTGGTATGTTGCTTGTATTTCTTCTCTTAGGTGGTATTTGAAAACAACTTGCTTTTTAATTTATTTTATATGTACCAAAATTTAGAATACATAAAAATATAAGGGCTCTAGCAATACATTAACCTTCTAAAAATCACTCTTCTTGATTTTTTAAAAAATGTGGACCATTCTTAAAGGTTTTTTTGAATTTGTTACAATATTGCTTCTGTTTATGTTTTGATATTTTGGCCCCAAGGAGTGAGAGATCTTAGCTCCCCAACCAGGGACTGAACCCACACCTTCTGCATTTAAAGAAGAAGTCTTAATCACTGAAGTGCCAAGGAAGTCCCTCTTCCTGACTTTTTGTGACTTGTTGAGATAACCGCAAGAATATACACAAAAGTCCCAGATACAAAGGCATGAAGACCTAAAACAGCCTATCATCAAAAACATCTATGTGGATTGACCAAAACTTTTGGGATTCTCTGAAAGCAGTGCTCACAGGGAAATTTATACTTGCAACTGCCTTCTTTAAAAAAGAAGAAAGAACTCAAATCAGTGACCTAAATTTACATCTTAAGGAGATTAAGAACAAACTAAATGGGGAAGGAAATGACAACCCAAGCCAGTCTTGCTTGGAGAGTCCCATGGACAGAAGAGCCTGGCTAGTCCCAGTCCACGGGGTTGCAGAGTGGGACATGAGTGAGTGACTAACACACACACACAAACCAAAAGCCAGAAAGAGAAAGGAAATAATGAGGACTAGAGCAGAGAAGGTTGAAATGGAAAAAATAAAATCAACAAAACCTAAAGTTGGCTCTTTGAAAAAATTTAACAAATAAAATAGAAATAAAAAGGACTATTAAGAGAATACTATGAACTATTGTACACTGATAAATTAGATAACCTAGATGAAATGGACAAATTTCTGTAAATACACAGATTACTAAAAGTGACTCAAGAAAAAATTAGAAATCTGAAAAGAGACTGAATAAATAATCAGAAACTTCTCACAAAGAAAAGCCCAAGACCAGAGAATTTTACTTGTGAATTCTATTAACACCAAGCATTTAAAGAAGAAGCATCACCAATCTTTCCCAAACTAAAAAACAGAAGAAGGGGGAAGACTATAAAGCTCATTTAATGAGTCCAGCATTAACCCTGTTACCAAAGCCAGACAAAAACATCACAAAAAAACTATAGACCAAAATATTTTACGAATATTGGTGCAAAAAAAAAAAAACACAAAATATTAGCAAACTGAATCCAATACCATATTAAAAAAATTTATACCAAGACCAAGTGGAATCTAGCCTAGGAATGAAGAAGTGGTTAAGCATATAAAAAGTAATATGTTAATAGAATGAAGGGGAAGAACCATATGATTATCCCAATAGAGGCAGAAAAAAGCATCTGACAAAATCCAACAACCTTTCATGACAGAATCATTTACCAATCTAGGTAGACGGAAACGTCTTCAACCTAGTAAAGGACATTTATGAAAAACCTACAACTAATATACTCAACAGAGAAAGCCTGAAAACTAAAGTCAGGCACAGGGTAGGTGTGCCCACTTTTGCCACTTGTATTCAATATTGTACTGGAAGTTCCAGCCAGGGCAATTAGGTAAGAAAAATAAATAAGATATTCAAATTAAAAATGTATAAGCGAAACTGTCCCTATTCGTAGATAACAAAAATCACACACACAGTAAATTCTAAAGAATTCACACACACACACACACACAACTGGTAAGGTTAACTTAAAAGTTAAGCAATACTGTAGAGCAAAAGACATAATAGTAATGAACAGTTTGAAAAGAAAATTAAGAAAACAAGTCTACTTACAATAAAGCAAACAAGAATATAATATCCAGGAATACATTTAACCAAGCAATGCTATAATTAAACTGAAAGCTACAAAGCATTACTGGAAGAAATTGATGAAGACCTAAATAAATGGAAAGATAAACTGTATTCATGGGTTGCAAATATTGTCAAGATCAGAATATTGCCTTCGACTGTTTGGATCAAAACAAACTATGGAAAATTCTTCAAGAGATGGAATACCAGACACAAGACTGCCTCACCTGTCTCCTGAGAAGTCTGTATGCAGATCAAGAAGTAACAGTTAGAACTGGACATAGAAAAACAGACTGGTTCAAAATTGGGAAAGGAGTCCATCAAGTCTGTACATTGTCACCCTGCTTGTTGAATTTATACGCAGAGTACATCATGTGAAATACAGGACTAGATGAATCACAAGCTGGAATCCAGATTGCCAGGAAAAATATCAACAACCTCAGAGATGTAGATGACACCAACTTAATGGCAGAAAGCAAAGCAGAGAGGAACTAAAGAGCCACTTGATGAAGGTGAAAGAGGAGATTGAAAATGTTGGCTTAAAACTCATCATTCAAATGATGAAGTTCATGGCATCTGGTCCCATCATTCATGGCAAATAGATGGGGAAACAACCAAAACAGCAACAGACTGTTTTCTTGGGCTCCAAGATTACTGCATATGGTGGCTGCAGCTAAGAAATCAAAAAACACTTGCTCCCTGGAAGAAAAGGAATGACCAACCTAGATCACATATTAAAAAGCAGAGACATGAGATGGATGAAACTGGAGCCCATTATACAGAGTGAAGTAAGCCAGAAAGATAAAGACCAATACAGTATACTAATGCATATATATGGAATTTTAAAAGATGGTAACGATAACCCTATATGCAAAACAGAAAAAGAGACACAGATGTATAGAACAGAGTTTGGGACTCTGGGAGAAGGCGAGGGTAGGATGTTCTGAGAGAATAGCATTGAAACAAGTATACTATCAAGGGTGAAACAGATCACCAGCCCAGGTTGGATGCATGAGACAAGTGCTCAGGGCTGGTGCACTGGGAAGACCCAGAGGGAAGGGACGGGAAGGGAGGTTGGGGGGGGGGGGATTGGAATGGGGAAACACATGTAAATCCATGACTGATTCATATCAATGTATGGCAAAAATCACTACAATACTGTAAAATAATTAGCCTCCAACTAATAAAAATAAATGAAAAAAAAATTTTAATAAAAAAAAAAAGCAGAGACATTACTTTGCCAACAAAGGTCCATCTATTCAAAACTATGGTTTTTCCAGTAGTCATGTATGAATGTGAGATTTGGACTATAAAGAAAGCTGAGCACTGAAGAACTGGTGCTTTTGAAATGTGGGCCCTGGAGAATACTCTTGAGTGTCCCTTGGACTGCAAAGAGAGCAAACCAGTCCATCCTCAAGGAAATGAACCCTGAATATGCACTGGAAGCACTGATGTTGAAGCTGAAGCTCCAATACTTTGGCCACCTGATGCGAAGAGCCAACTCATTGGAAAAGACCCTGATGCTGGGAAAGGTTGAGGGTAGGTGGAGAAGGTGGTACAGAGAATGACTGGATGGCATCATCAACTCAATGGACTTGATTTTTTAGCAAACTCGGGGTGATAATGAAGGCCAGGGAAACCTGTTGAGCTGCAGTACACGAGGTCAGAAAGAGTCGGACATGACTGAGTGACTGAACAAGAACAACAACAAGGAATCAGTTCAGTCCAGTCACTCAGTCGTATCTGACCCTTTGTGACCTCATGGACTGCAGCTCACCAGGCTTCCCTGTCCATCACCAATTCCCGGAGCTTATAGCAAAGAATGCATGCGTTGCGTTAGTTGCTCAGTCGTGTCCTACTCTTTGCAACCTCATGGACTATAGCCTGCAGGTTTCTCTGTCCATGGGATTCTCCAAGCAAGAATACTGGAGTGGATTGACATTCCCTTCTCCAGAGGGTCTTACTGACCCAGGGATTGAACCCTGAATACCACCCAATAAATACAATGTAATCCCTATCAAAACTTCAATGACCAATTTCACAGAATTGGAAAAGCCAATATTCAAACATGTATGGAGTTTCAAGGAACTCCAGGTAGCTAAAACAATATTGAAAAATAACAAAGATGGAGGACTCACATTTCATGATTTCTAAATTTACTGCAAGTTTATGGTAACCAAAACCTCAGGGCACTGACATAGGGATAAACATACAGATCAAGGAGAAAGAGTTAAGGATCCTATGGGCAGTTAAGTTTCAACAAAGGTGCCAAGACCATTTTCAACAAATGGTGCTGGATACTTGCATGCCAAAGAACACAGTTACATCCTTAGTTCCCATTATATACAAAAACTAACTCAAAATGGATTAAAGAACTGAATTGATGTAAAAGATTTATCTGCAAAACTTACAAAAGAAATTACAGGATTAAATCTTCACAATTTAGATTCGTCAACAGATTCTTAGGTATGAAACCAAAACTGAAAGAACAACAATGAAAATAGGTAAACTGAACTTTGAATTAAAAACTTTGAATTCAAAGGACATTGTTAAGAAAATGAAAGGAGGGAGACAAAGTGGAGCATAATATTAATGAATTACATATCTGATAAGAGTCCAGTACCCAGAATATATAAAGATGTATTGCAACTCAGAAACAAAGCAATTTTTTTAAATAGGCAATAAATAGACATTGAATGTCTATTTTTCTGAAGATTTACAAATGGTCAGCTAACAGATATAAAGATACTCAAAATCATTGATCATTAGGAAAATACAAACTAAAATCACAGTAAGGTATTACTTCAAACCCTCTAGGATGGCTAGAGTAATAATACTTTTTTTTTTTAAAGAAAACAATTTTCTCAAGGATATGGAGAAATTGAATCATCATACATTGCTGGTGATAATGCAAAATGTTCAGCCACTGTGGAAAACAGTTTGCCAGTTCCTCAAAACGTTAAACATGGAATTATCATATGACTTAACAATTCTACTGTTAGATATATATCCAGAATAATTGAAAACAAGTCCTTAAGCAAACATATATACAACACATGCTCATAGCTGCTTGACACATAATAGCCAAAATGTGCAGCAGTTGCCACTTCCTACTCCAGGGGATCTGCCTGTCCCAGGGACCAAACCTGGGTCTCTCGCATTGCAGGCAGATTCTTTACTAGCTGAGCTATAGGGAAGGCTGCAAACATTCTTTGGCATTGACTTTCTTTGGGATTGGAATGAAAGCTGACCTTTTCCAGTCCTGTGGCCACTGCTGAACTTTCCAAATTTGCTGACACATCGTGCAGTACTTTAACAGCATCATCTTTTAGGATTTGAAATCGCTCAGCTGGAACTCCATCACCCCCACTGGTTTGTTCATAGTTATGCTCCCTGGGGTCCTTTTGACTTCATGCTTTAGGATGTCTGGCTCTAAGTGAGTGGCCAAACCATCATGGTTATCCACGTCATTGTGACTTTTTTGTTTAGTTCTTCTGTGTGTTCTTGCCACCATTTCTTAATCTCTTATGCTTCTGTTAGGTCCTTACTCTTTCCTTTATCATGCCCATCTTTGCATGAAATGTTTCCTGAAGTGAAAGTGAAGTTGCTCAGTCGTGTCCGACTGTTTGTGACCCCATGGACTGTAGCCTACCAGGCTTCTCCATCAGTGGGATTTTCCAGGCAAGAGTATTGGAGTAGGTTGCCATTTCCTTCTCCAGAGGATCTTCCCAACCCAGGGATTGAACCCACGTCTCCTGCATTGTAGGCAGATGCTTTACCCTCTGAACCACCAGGGAAGCCCTCAAAATGTTCACTGGATGTCTCCAACTTTCTTGAAGACATCCATAGTCTTTTCCATTCTATTGTTTTCTTATATTTACTTGAATCACTTGTTTAAGAAGGTCTTCTTATCTCTCCAACCTATTCTCAGAAACTGCATTCTGTTGGGTGTGTTTTTCCCTTTCTCCCTTGCCTTTCACTTCTCTTGTTTTCTCAGCTATTTGTAAAGCCTCCTCAGACAACCACTTTGGCTTTTTGCATTTCTTTTTCTTGGGGATGGTTTTAGTCACTGTTCCCTGTACAATGTTACAAACTTCTGCCCATTGTCCTTTAATGTTGCTGTTATATTTTGTTGATTACTATTGACAGCCAAGCAAAGTGTGCTTAAAAACAGCAAGAACAATTTTTTGTCCCAGCACAAAAGGCCTTAATAAAAAGCAGAAGGCAGAAACTGACCACAAGAGAACTCATGGTTGAGTCATGAGAAAAAAATAACAAAATCTTAACAAACAGAATAAGTTTACCCTAAAAAAAGGATTATGTAAAATCTGGCTTTTAAATCTATCCAATTAATTAAACATACTTTCACCTGCTCTTTTAAAGATAGTGCCCAAACAGTCACTGAAGTTTTTATTCGACATTGTTACAATAATTTTTCATTACATTTCTTCAGTGAAATATTCTTCATTTTCCACAGTCCTTTGCAAACACTAACAGTGCAGTTATATAGAGCCAAAGCATCATGTATTCCATAAAAATCTTTGGCATTCGATTTATTCTTGTGACATCAAAAAGTAAAATCTAGGACATAATTTGCCTTTTGAAGTATGGATTCTTATATACAGCAGAGAATGCTGCTTCATTCGTTTTCACTCCCAAGACTTTGACAAATGTCTAAAGTTAGAGGAAATCTGTTCTGATATAGGGCTTCCCTGTAAATTGTATGTATAAGATCTTCAGTTCTTTTCTTTAAAATTTAGAGATTGAAAACCTAAAATTTATATTAATATATCTGTTGATAGACTGATAATGTGGACAGAAGAAAAAAAGCACCAAAATGTAAACTGCAAAGTGAATGAGTGGAATTAACTGAGACTTAATTTCATTGTTTATGCCTAAACCCATTTTGTCATTGAAAACTAGGTGAAATATGAGGATATATTTGAAGTTAAATTTGCCTACAAAGTATTTATTAGCCATAGAAGTGATTCTATTGTGTTTATGTTTACATCTGCTTGAAGATGTAGGCACATATCTATAATATTGATGAGTTCCCTCCCTGGCTATCACTTCTTAAGACAGCACAACAGAATCTATAACAGGAGTCTAGGCTTTCCCACCACCCTTTGTCCATTTTTAAATGAAGAAATTAGAGGCAGAGGTAAGCATGGCAGTGAGAAAGAAGGTCACACAATTTATTTCTTTGTGTGTATGTGTGTGTGTGTGTGTGTATTTATGGGTATCAAAATATCAAAGATGAATAAAACTAAGGTTTCCCTGAAATGACAGAGTTGTAAGAGATCAAATCTGGAAAATCCAGAATAGTTTTCCTTGGTCTAGAAAGCTCATGCTGTATCCCAAGGCAATATAAGTAAAAGCAAAAATAAACAAGTGGACCCTAATCAAGCTTAAAAGTTTTGGCACAGCAAAGAAAACTGTGAACAAAGCAAAAAGACATCCTATGGAAAGGGAGAAAATATTTGCAAATGATGCAACCAGCAAGGGCTTAATTTTCAAAAATATAAAACAGTTCATATGGCTCAATAACCAACCAATCAAGAAATGGGCAGAAGACCTAAATAGGCACTTTTCAAAGAAGACATACAGATGGCCAAGACACATATTAAAAGATTCTCAACATAGCAGGTTTTTAGAGAAATGCAAACCAGAACTACAATGAGGTGTCATCACCTCACACAAGTCAGAGTGTGCTCAGTTGTGTCATAGAAGTCAGAATGACCACCATCAAAACGTCTACAAATAATAAGTGCTGGAGGGAGTGAGGAGAAAAAGAAATCCTCCTAAACTGTTGCTTGGAGTGTAAATTGGTTCAGCCACTATAAAGAACAGTATGGATGTTTTTTGAAGAACTGAAAATAGAGTTAACATATGATCCTGCAATCCCATTCTTGGGCATATGTTGAAAAAATTCTAATTCAAACTTATTTGCATGCCCATGTTCATAGCAGCACTATTTATAATAGCCAAGCCATGGAAGCAACCTAAATGTCCATAGACAGATGATTGAATAAAGATTTATATATAGATATAGATAGATATAGATATAGATATAGATATAGATATACATAGGGCTTCCCTGGTGGCTCGGTGGTAAAGAATCTACCTGCCAATGTGGGAGATGCAGGTTCTATCCCTGTGTTGGAAAGATCCCCTGGAGAAGGAAATGGCAACCCACTCTAGGATTCTTGCCTGGGAAATCCCATGGACAGAGGAGTCTGGCAAGCTGTAGCCTATGGGATCACGAAAGAGTCAACATGACATAGTGACAAAAACAACAACACACACACACACTTGTAACTACATAAATCTAGGGTCATACAAGGTAACCTCCGGAGGTAGCTCAGGATTCTGAGATGCAAGTCTGAAAGAGGAGAGATTCATTTCCCCAGCTTTGCATCCCCTGTGCTAATGAACGTGTTTTCACCTACCACGTGCTCTTGAACTTCAGTAGACTGAACTGATCACCAGAGAAAAGTAACTGCAAGAATAAAATAAGATCCTTGGACATGATAAAGTCAACCCTTCGCTTGTAAGCCTAAGTCTGCCATCCTCTTCATTCTTGCAACTGGAGTTCAAGATATAGGGCAGCACACGCCTCTTCTGGTGTAATCCCCTCACACAATGGGAAGCAACAACAGAAAGCTCACTTTCTGTGTACAGTTCAGCGAAATTATTAACTATGCAGCTCTTGCCAGGTAGATGGATAGATATAATAAGGTGGGAGGGGGCTAAATAGAGTTCCTTTGATTCTGTTTCTGCCACATCCTTGAAATGTTTGCTTCCTCAATGCTTTGCTCATCTCTCTATAAAGTAGGAGTAATATTCTTAAATCCATGCTAGGGAGTTTAAAAGTCTCAAAAGCAAATGAAGTCATATTTTCTACCCACAAAATAGGCAGAAAGTTTCCGTAAATATTTCTCCTCAAGACAAACTCATAGACAATTTTACATTTTTCTATGAGAAAAATATTCCTGTCCTAATAACCTGAATGCCTGAACCTTCCCCCATCTGGGGAGATGTATGCAGGATATAAAAAGTCCCTGTGGCAAAATTCCCTTCCAGAGGAGTTTGTCATACGCAGACCAGGAGGCAGATTTCAATATAGTTTATGTCACCCCAGAGCTTTCATGGCAAATGTTAGAGCTGGTGTTTCTAGTCCTGTTTTTAAAAGGTCTCAGACTTCATCCAGAAGTTAGTCTGGTTTCTTTCAGCTGTCATTCAAGGTCAAATCATCATCCATAGTTCAACAGTTCTTTTGCGTGATATTTTAGATCCTCTCACTTGAAACAAGGACTTGTTCTGTTTTAATGCCTCTGAAGCTCTTGCTCTCCAGACCCTTCTTGAAGATTAGCTATAATATTTGCATTGTCCTGTGACACTGGGAAATGAGCTATGTTGCTACAAACAGAAAATTATGACAATGAATCTTTTTTTGAAGAGGGATTTAAAAGCAATAGGAGTGGAAGAAGACTTAAACAAAAAACTGCAGACAGCAAACATTGACACAGACATTAATAGTAAATTAATAAGTAAGGTATGTGCTCAATTGCTTGCAGCTCCATGGACTGTAGCCCACCAGGCTCCTTTGTTCATAAAATTTTCCAGGCAAGACTACTGGAGTGGGCTGCTATTTCCTCCACCAGGGCATCTTCCCGTTCCAGGGATGGAACCATGTCTCTTGTGTCCCCTGAATTGGCAAGAGAATTCTTTACCACTAGCACCACCTGGGAAGCTGCGTGGGAGACAAACAGGGATGAAGGGAGAGCTATTTCAGAAAAATCCTTTAAAGGTTTTAAAGGAGGAGTCTGCAATAATTTAAATAAATGTGAAACATGAAAGCAAGTGCAAGTTTTGAGAAAATTCTGCCAGGTCGCATTCTCTGAGGAATTTTGTTGGCCTTTTGATTGCTGTGAAAAGTTAGAGGAATCAGAGGTCTGGGCTGAACTAGTTGTCAAGACTTAATATGAAAATGCCTGCCTGGCAGATGCTTCCATCGGGGTCAGCATTAATTTTTAAAAGTCACATATAGTAAGAAGTTAGCAAAAGTATTGAAACATACTATCTCTCACTCTTTCCAGTCATGTCTGACTTTTTGCAAACTTTGGACTGTGGCCTGCCAGGCTCCTTTGTGAATGAGGATTCTCCAAGCAAGAATACTGGAGTGGGTTGCCGTGCCCTCCTCCAGGGGTTCTTCTGGACCCAGGGATAGAACCCATGTCTCTTATGTCTCCTGCATTGGCAGGTGGGTTCTATACCACTAGCGCCACCTGGGAAGCCCGAAACATGCTATGTGTGCATGTGTTTATCCACAAATCTTATCCTGAAAGCCAAGATCTTTTCTTTGAGAATGGTTATAGATCTTTGCTTTTCTTACATTAACCATTTAGGACATACTCATTAAGCATTAAGCAGCATAAACAAGCTCAAGGAAACAGATAGCATGGGTGATAGGCCAGTTCCACTCTCCATCATCTTTAAGAATGTACATCTAAAAAAAAAAAAAAAAAAAAAAGAATGTACATCTAATTCAAAGCCTTCTTAAGAGGATGCATGAAGTGATAGGTGTGCACACATTCTGTTCCCATCCCAAATAATCTGTCTTTTTTGTGTTAGGGTGAGTTAATGTGCTGGGATGAATAGCTAATATATCAGACCGCATGATTCTTGAAGAAGGAGGCTGTCTTACTCATTTGGGGGTATCACCAAGTATATCTAGTATATGCCTTTTCCATTGTGGATATTCAACAAATGTTTGTTCAATTGAATACAGAGGTTTTCAGAGGCTAAGACTAGATTATGTCTCTTCTAGTCTGACATTTGCCCCATACATTTGCCTGTTACTAGTGCTTTTTGCTATGACAAGTGTGTGCTCTTGGCAAAACTGTTAGCTTTGGCCCTGCTTTGTTTTGTACTTCAATACCAAATTTTCCTGTTACACCAGTTATCTCTTGACTTCCTACTTTTGCATTCCAGTCACATATGATGAATAGGACATCTTTTGGGGGTATTAGTTCTAGAAGGTCTTGTAGGTCTTCATTGAACCATTCAACTTCAGCTTCTTCAGCATTACTGGTTAGGGGCACAGACTTGGATTACTCTGGTATTACTGTGATATTGAATGGTTTCCTTGGAAATGAACTGAAATAATTCTGTTGTTTTTGAGATTGCACCAAGTACTGCATTTCAGACTCTTGTTGACTATGAGGGCTACTCCATTTCTTCTAAGGGATTCTTGCCCACAAGTATCTGAATTATATAATGGTCATCTGAATTAAATTCACCCGTTCAGGTCCATTCTAGTTCACTGATTCTTAAAATGTTGATGTTCACTCTTACCATCTCCTGTTTGACCACTTCTAATTTGTTTTAATTCATGGACCTAATATCCCAAGTTCCTATGCAATATTGTTCTTTACAGCACTGGACTTTACTTTCATCACCAGTCACATCCACACTGGGCATTGTTTTTGCTTTGGCTCTGTCTCTTCATTCTTTCAAGTTCTTCTCCAGTAGAATATTGGGCACCTACTGAACTGGGAAGTTCATCTTTCAGGGTCATATCTTTTTGCCTTTTCCTACTGTTCATGGGGTTCTCAAGGCAAGAATACTGAAGTGGTGTACGCCAGCAAATTGGGAAACTCAGAAGTGTCCACAGGACTGTAAAAGGTCAATTTCCATTCCAATCCCAAAGAAAGGCAATGGCAAAGAATGTTCAAACTATTGCACAATTGCACTCATCTCACGTGATAGCAAAGTAATGCTCAAAATTCTCCAAGCAAGGCTTCAATAGTATGTGAACTGAGAACTTCCAGATGTTCAAGCTGGATTTAGAAAGGTTGAGAAACTAGAGATCAAAATGCCAACATTCATTGGATCATAGAAAAAGTAACAGAATTCCATAAAAACATCTACTTCTCCTTTATTGACTATGCCAAAGTCTTTGACTATGTGAATCACAACAAATTGTAGAACATTCTTAAAAAGATGGGAATACCAGACAACCTTATCTGCCTCCTGAGAAATCTGTATGCAGGTCAAGAAGCAGCAGTCAGAACTGGACATGGAACAACAGACAGGTTAAATATTGGGAAAGGAGTACGTCAAGGCTGTATATTGACACCCTGCTTATTTAACTTACATGCAGAATACATCCTGTGAATTGCCAGGCTGAATGAAGGATAAACTAGAATCAAGATTGCTGGGAGAAATATCAATAACCTCAGATACACAGATGACACTACCATTATGGCAGAAAGCAAAGAAGAACTGAAGAGCCTCTTGATGAAAGTGAAAGAGGAGAGTGAAAAAGTTGGCTTAAAACTCAACATTCAAAAAATGAAGATCATGACATCCGGTCCCATCACTTCATGGCAAATAGATGGGGAAACAGTGTCAGACTTTATTTTTGGGGGCTCCAAGTCACTGCAGATGGTGATTGCAGCCACAAAATTAAAGAATGCTTGCTCCTTGGAAGAAAAGCTATGACCAATCTTCACAGCGTATCAAAAAGCAGAGACATTATTTGCTGACAAATGTCCATCTAGTCAAAGCTATGGTTTTTCCAATGGTCATGTATGGATGTGAGATTTGGACTGTGAAGAAAGCTGAGCACTGAAGAATTGATGCTTTTGAACTGTCATGTTGGAGAAGACTCTTGAGAGTAACTTGGACTGCAAGAACCAACTAATCCATCCTAAAGGAGATCAGTCCTGGGTGTTCATTGGAAGGACTGATGTTGAAGCTGAAACTCCAATACTTTGGCCACCTGATGTGAAGAGCTGACTCATTTGAAAAGACCCTGATGCTGGGAAAGATTGAGGGCAGGAGGAGAAGGGGGCAACAGAGGATGAGATGGTTGGATGGCATCATCGACTCAATGGACATGGGTTTGGGTGAACTCTGGGAATTGGTGATGGACAGGGAGGCCTGGCATGCTGTAGTCCATTGGGTCACAAAGAGTTAGACATGACGGAGTGACTGAACTGAACTGAACTGAACTGATGTGAAGAACTGACTCATTGTAAAAGACCCTGATGCTGGGAAATATTGATGGCAGGAGAAGAAGGGAATGACAGGGGATGAGATGGTTGAATGGCATCACCGACTTGATGGACAAGTTTTGAGCAAGGTCTGGGGGTTGGTGATAGACAGAGAAGCCTGGTGTGCTGCATGCAGTCCATGGGGTTGCAAAGAGTCAGACATGACTGAGTGACTGAACTGAACTGAATGCTTTTTAATTATTGTATGATGGTGGTAGGTATGAAACAAGAAATTGTTAGGAATCAAAGACATCTTGATAAGTGTATATTTATGTCATTTTCTCACAAAAGAAGATCTTAGAAGCCTAAAGTTAGGGAATAAGGTGGATTCTCTGACATCATGTTAAGTCTTAGTAGACAAATTATTTTTATCCTGCATATGATAAACATCAATTTAAATAATACTGAGATTTTCTAAGGTTTCAATCAAGAAAATATGGGACCACAAATAAATACTAAAGAATTCAGTCTCATGTGAAGTAAATGTATACTAAGCATTGCACTTTCCAATCAGCTTAAAGAACTAATATAAACCAATGCCTGCAACTGGGACCTAAGAAAATAATGTTTGATGGAGACCAAGATTTCTGTGTTATTATTCATCCTCCAAGCTGTCCTGCAACATTGAGCAAGTCAAGAAATGTATTTTTTCTTTTTTATCTTACTTTACTTTACTCTTATTTTTAAAATGGTGTGTAAAATATAGTTATTTACTTAATGAACATTTCTTAAATATGAGAGAATTTGTTCAGCTCTTGAGGTAAATAAATTATAGCAAGTAAAAAGATAATGAAATTCACTGTAATGATAGATTCTGGATATATCATCACTACACTACATCATAAATAATAGCTTCTTCCTTGCACATAATATCTTCCTGGTACTTCCAGTAAATCTCTATCTCCTCTCTCCTTCAATGATAAATAACAAATAATGTTTCTTATGCCAAATTCTGTGTTCAGAAGGCCTGTTTTCAGTGAGGCTGGAACAGTGATATTTTCACCCTTCCTATCACCCAACACTTCCATTTAGTTCACACTGTCATGGGTTGGTTTGTTTGTTTTTTGTTTGTTTTGATACTAATTGTTTAACTTGTAAGCTCTTTTTTTTTCTCTTTTTGAGCCATGCCAGGTGGCATGTGGGATCTTAGTTCCCCGACAAGAATTTAACCCAGGCCCTAGTAATGAAAATGCTGCGTCCTAACCACCAGACCATCAGGGAATGACCTCGTAAACTCTTAATAAACTTAAGCTACCCTCTGTCTTAATGGGCTTCATTTATTCATCAGTATCCAAAGCAGAAGAAATAGAATAAATTAAAATAATACTCAAGCACAGTCATTTCCTTCTTGCTGAATGTTTACAAAACTTTCTAAGCCCAACCTTCTCTCAAAGTTATGTCCAAACCCCAGTCATTCCCAAGGCTCCAACTATTTCTTCTTTTTCAGTGACTCCAAGTTGACACATGCATTTCTCATATCCCTCCTGGGCTCTGTGCCCCTCATCAGGCTGCCTTGTAGGCAACTTAACTTCAGTGTTTCAAAGGCCACTCTCCACTTTCCTCCACCACAAATCTGTGCTTCTTTTTGGCCCTTGTCTTGGTTAACAGCCTCACTCTTCACCCAATGGCTGAGGCTGACAACTTGAGAGAAATGTGATGGATGAGGAGGCAGCAGAAGAGAATTGGTTGGGATGAATGGAGACCAGTCGCTGTCCCTCCAACTGCTACCTTCTCTGGATTTTCACTCACACTTGAGGAGACCGAGGTCTTGTCCGCCTTCCCCGGGTTCCTTGTGACAGCTTCATGGTCATGTTCTCAGTCTACACGATCTTCCCTATTTCTTACTCTCTGTACTATGGCAAGCTTTATGATCCCAGAACACAGGTCTGATGTAGAGCCTCTAGACAACTCCCACAGTGCTGTCTGACTGACCCTCCCCTTCTTGCCTGCATTTCCTAACACCATCTCTCCATGTATCCTCTCTAGTCACCTGGCACCATTCACTTTTCTCTCCAAGTAGTGTCAACTTCTGACCTTTGCTCTTCTCTATCACACTTTCATTTCTCCTAGGAATACCCCCTCCTTCCTCTCTGCTGAGCCCTCACCACCTAGCTCAAATGTCACCCATGTACCTCTTCTTTGAAGAATTTATGGACTCTCCAAAATCTATCTGTTTTCTCCCTTGGGCTCCCATAGCATTCTGTTGATCTGGCAGCAAAACATTTTCAGATGGGATGCAGGGGTTCTCCTCTCCTGAGTTGACTTACCTCCTTACTTACCAGGACCTTGACAGTGACCAGTATGTGCTTGTTTAGTGAATGGAGGGACTTAATGAAAAACAAATGAATGAATGCACACGACTATCGACCAACAACAAGGGTTGTGTGGGGAAGGTTGATTTGGAGGCTGCTTGTAAATGTGACTCTCTCATGCTTCTCGTATTTCCAGCAGGATGCCACCATGGTGATCAATCCATCCTGAAGCTGCTTGCACACCTAGCTGGGTAAATGACATCTGACCTGTAGAAAGTCAACATAAATGAGATTGAGGGTTACATACTGAACACACATCAGAATCTTGTGGGCAGGTCCATAAAAATGAAATTCCCAGTGCCCACAGCAGACCCACAGACACCATGTTTTTAATCCTTCTTGAGTATACCTATTTTCCAGCTCAGCCTTATGTCATAGCCTGAAATATCTGGGAGCCAGTATACCTCCTGCTCTAAGACATTTCAGAGATGACTGGTGGTTGGAACAGGGAGGAAAGTATTCATGAAGGAGGAGAAAGACCTCAGGTGGTCTCTGAAGAATGAGTGGGATTTGGTTGATGGAATAGAGAGGGCAGCAAAGCACTTCATGCAGGCAAACTGGGAGTAAGCTAAGTGTCCACTGACAGATGGATGGACAAGGAAGATGTGGCATGTATATACAATGAGATACTCCTCAGGCATAAAAAGAATGAAGTAATGCCATTTATGGCAACATGGATGGACCTAGAGATTATCATGGTAAGTGAAGTAAGTCAGAAAGAGAAAGACAAGTATCATATGACATTCTTCTATGTGGAATCTTAAAAAATTATACAAATGAACTTATTTACAAAACAGAAACAGACTCACAGACTTAGAAAACAAACATGGTTATCAAAGGGGAAAGGTAGGTGGAGGAATAAATTAGGAGTCTGGGATTAAAATATACACACTATTATATATAAAATAGATAATCAACAAGAACCTACTGGATAGCACAGGGAACTCTACTCAGTAGTCTGTAACAACCTGTAACGGAGAAGAATCTGAAAAAGAATGGATAAATGTATATATATATCTGTATCACTTTGCTATACATTTGAAATTAAGTCATTATAAACCAACTATGATTGTGTGTACTCATTCAGTCCTGTCCAACTCTTTGCAACCCAACGAATTGTAGCCCACCAGGCTCCTCTGTCTGTGGATTCTCCAGGCAAGAATACTGGAGTGGGTTGCCATTTTCTTCTCCAGGGGATCTTCCCAACCCAAGGATTGAACCCATGTCTCCTGCATTGCAGGTAAATTCTTTACTGCTGAGCCACCATGGGAGCCAATTAAATCAATTATGTATCTCTGTGTTAGTCTCTTAGTCATGTCCAACTCCTTGCAACCCCATGAACTGCAGCTCACCAGAGTCCTCTGGCCATGGAATTCTCCAGGCAAGAATACTAACATGGGTTGCCATTCCCTTGTCCAGGTAAATCAACTATACCCCAATATAAAATAAAAAATAAGTTTTTTTAAGCTTTTTGTAAAGATATGGTGGTAGGAACAGGTACTGGATATGTTAAGGCCCAAGAGAACTTATCAACATGGCTGAATAGAGGGGGGTGATGAAGAGGTACTTGGCATTCTGAGTTGGGGCCATGTTTCCTAGAGCCTGCAATGACAAGCAAGTCAATAGTGTTTAAGCAAGGGAATATGCTTCCCTGATAAGTAATGGAATGGGCTTCCCTGATAGCTCAGTTGGTAAAGAATCCTCCTGCAATGCAGGAGACCCCAGTTGGATTCCTGGGTTGGGAAGATCCCCTGGAGAATGGAAAGGCTACCCACTCCCATATTCTGGCCTTGAGAATTCCAGGGACTGTATAGTCTATGGGGTTGCAAAGTGTTGGACACGACTGAGTGGCTTTCACTTTCAAGGGAATAGGCATAACGAAGGTGTTCTTGAAAGAGTTTTCAAGTGTGTATCAGACACCTTCCTCCTCACTGCCTAAAGAGTGTAGATAGAGAGGAGAAGGACATGGCAACCCACTCCAGCATACCTGCCTGAGAAATCCCATGGACCAAGAAGTCTGGCAGGCTGCAGTCCGTGATGTCACAAATAGGCATAGCTTAGCAACTAAACAGCAATGACAACAATCATCTGTCTTACTAACTGCAAGACCACATCTTTCTTTCTAAACAATAGTGGAACCAGCACAGGACTTCCCTGGTGGTACAGTGGATAAGAATCAGCCTGCCAATGCAGGGCACACAGGTTTGATCCCTGGCCCGGGAAGATCCCACATGCCACAGAGCAGCTAAGCCAGCGTGCCACACCTACTGAACCCCCGTTCCTCAGCACTGAAGCCTGTGGGCCCGGAGCCTGTGCTCCACAACACAAGCCACTGCGCCGAGAAGCCGTGCACTGCAGCTGTAGAGAAGGCCCGACTGGCCACAACTAGAGACATGTGCAGTGATGAAGACCCAGTGCAACCAAAAATAAAAAAAATAAATATGTCTTTAAGAGCAGCACCAGCACAGAACCTCCTAGTTACCCAACTCGATGAACTCCAGATCTTTCGATGTTATACTTAGATATCTTCCCACATTTCTTTCTCTTTAAAATGTGGGAAATTGTAAGAGTGACTCATCTCATGCAAAAATACCTCTGATGTCAATACAGGTCACCTGTATCTGGCTGTAGCAGCTAGCATACAGGCAGAGGACAGTAACATTAGACACTTCATGAGCTTTTACTCATTCTTCATCCAAATATTTGAGTGTCTAGCATGTGACAGGGACTAGCTTAGGTGCTTGTTTTATTTTGATATATATCAAAGGTCCAACCAACCACCACCCACCTACCCATCTATGAAACTAACTTTGGGAAGGAGGAGGGATAAAGAGGGAGAAACAAGATGGGGACAGACATCTTTATCAATCCAATTTCCCTCTTATATTATCTGAAATGTTAAAATTACAGTTAACTCATTCTGTCATAAGATTAACAAGCCCTGAAGAGGACCTGTTGCCTGACTTCCCTTTACAAAAGCTACAGCAGTGGCCTTCTTACCTTTGCTTGATTTTTCCCACCAACTGTCCTTAAGCCAAAAGTTAGTTCCTTATGCTTTCTCTATGTGGTCAAGCTGTGCCATGTGGGACACCTCAAAAATAAGTCTACTTCCTACATGTAATAGTCTTTCAAGTTTGTCTGTGTGTGTGTATTTATATGGGGTTAGTAAGATATATGTTTTAAATCCATTTATCGGTCAGTGAACACTTGGGTTGACTCCACCTTTTGGCTCTTTTTATTTAACTCCCCATGTGCACTTAAGAAGAATGAGTATTTTGTGGTTGGATAGAGTGTTCTGTGTATGACTGTTAGATCTACCTGGTTTGTGTTGTGAAAGTCCTCTAGCTCCTTATTTCAGTCTGGTTGTTCTATCCAGTATTGAGAATGGGATGTTGACTTCTCCAACTCTTATTGTAGAATTGTATTTCTCTCTTCAATGTTATCAATTTTTGCTTTATATATTTTCCAAGTTCCCAGTTTTAACAGCATATACTTGACAAATGAAGTTGTATATATTAAAAGAAATGAGAATGTAGACAGAGAACCTGTTCCAGGAAGGGAGCTATCACCATAGATGAGTATAGTATATAGTAGGCATAGAGACAGGGAGGAACCCAGTAAAGTCTGTTTTCTAAAGTTCATCTATTGTCTCTGCTTGGCCAAGCAAACATTTAAGTAACAAACACATGCTTTTCTACCTTCATGTGAAGGGCTTTCCTTCCCTTTGAAGTCCCAAACCACTACCCCTAACATTCTTTTTTGTCTTTAGTTGAAGATGGTATTTAAGGCAAGGGCTTCAATCATTTGGGGAGTTAGTTTTCCTGGCTCTCTCCCATGTATGTGTGTGCTAATTTGCTTCAGTCATGTCCAACTCTTTGCGACCCTATAGACTCTAGTCCACCAGGCTCTTCTGTCCATGAGATTTTCCAGGCAAGAATACTGGAGTGGGTTGCCATGCCCTCCTCCAGGGGATCGTCCCAACCCAGGGATTGAACCCATATCTCCTGCATTGACAGGCAGGTTCTTTACCACTAGCACCACCTGGGAAGCTCACATATATACTTGTTACTAAAGTTTGATTTTATTCTGCTAACCTGTCTCATGTCAATTTAATTTTGAAACCAGCCAGAAGAATCTAGATGGGTAGAGGACAATGTCTTTCTGCCCAACACCAATAAAAAGTTGACTGCAACAAAAACTTGAAGTGAGGACAGTTAGGCTTGAAGTTAGGGTGGTGGCAGAGAATGGGAAGGAAGAAGCAGAAGCAAGGAGCAAAATCAGCAAGGGAGGGAGAGATAGGTGGGATGCAGACCATGGGAAGGAGCTTGAGAAATGAAGTGTGACTCCAAGAGAAAGGATGATACAACCTTCAGAGACAGAATCTTGGAAGGGAAGCAGGCTGATATGAAAGGTTGGTTTGTAATTATTTTGGATATAATTTAAAAGTACTACAGAGAAGAACAGGGCTGCTGCTGTAGAGAGGAGACACACTAGAAATAGGAATTTTGGAATTGTGTTTATATAAATAATGGCTAAAGATGTGAGAATGTTTGAGGTTTCCAAGAGAAGAGCTAGGGATGTCTACAGTCAAAAGTAGGAACATAGAAGAGGCCAAAAAGTGCCTTAGGATGCGAGCAGGACCACAAATGTAACATTGTGTAGGCCAGGATGGAAAAACCTTTCAAGGGTCAGAATGAATGCTGGATACAAATATGAAAAATATAGCATAGACAAACTGATAGCATTTGATCATGGCATCACAGATGATCTGAGAAAGTGTAGTTTCTGTAGCTGTGGAGGTCAGAACAGAGAATGGCCACCATGGGGCTTAGTCATTGGAGAATATCCCTGTGAAAATAAAGATGAACAGTCCAAGCTGGAGAAAGGACCAAAGCAGATCAGGAAGCCTGAGCTTCTAGAGTTTGATGGCAGAGAGCAGGAAATCTGTGCTGAGCAGATGACAAGCTAGAAATAAGAGCAGCTCAGTAGAAGTGGGGAGTTACTTGCAAGCAGGCAGAGAAGAGACCTTTGTCCTTAAGACAGAAGGAGGTAAAATCAAGCTATAATAGGCCAGAGATGCTGTGAGCAGGACTGCCGTGGAGAGCTGTCTAGAAATAAAAGGCTTAGAAGCTCCTCCTTGCTTTGCGGCCTGTGGCTGTAGGATGAGCGCGTCCTTTCACTCTCTCACCTCAGTTCTCTGCGTACAGTGCGCTGGGAGCAACGCTGCCCAGATCTCCACCCCAGGACCCAGAGTCCTACTGGCAAACGCACCCAGATGCTGCTCATCAGGAGAGATGGCATCATCCGTTCTCAGGATGCTTTGCCCCATGAGTCACACGTGTTGCCGCTCCAGTCACTTCCGCTGACGGCAAAGGAAGAATTTATAAGAATAAGGGACAAAATGAGTTTCAGAGGAATAAATATTTTATTTTCTTATAAATGTGGCCCAAGCTTCTTGAGCAAGCAGAATTTTTCTATAGCGAGCACGCATCCTCAGATTCCTCTGGGGAGGGGACGTGGCGTGCAGCACAGACAGGCCAGGAGAGACGCTCCAGGAGAGCAGGGGGAGAGAAGGTGAGGGGAGAGGGGTGACCCTCCACCACAAGCTAGGGCCCTACCCACCACGTGTCCCTGCGGCTCGATTTCCTCGTAGTTAAATGGCGAGACAGCGCAAACCTCATAAGGCTGTCCCGGGATTAAGTCAGTCACTGTACATGCAGTCTTCAAGAAGCGCTCTGCAGGCTTTCCGTGAGCGCAGCCTGGAGCAGCGGCGCCGGCGGCAGGAACGTCACAGTGCCTGCTTCAGAGCTCCGCGAAGGAGGTGGATCTGCACTTATCAGGAAGGGCTCTGGTGGTCTGGTCACACCTGCACCCGCCTGAGACGGTAAACTCCAGGAGGCATGGAGCCACGATGCTTTGACCAAGGCTGTATTTCCAAAACCTTGTTCCTGGAACGTCACAGGCAATATAAAGATATTTTTTGAATGTATGCTAGTGGGTGGATAGATGGAAAAATAAATGTAAGTATGGAGGGAGGGAAGGAGAGAAGAAATGGGAGAGCTATCCAAAGACACACATGGAAGGAAGAACAGAGGATGAGAGAGGAAAGGGAGGATGGAGGGAGGAAGGCTCTAAAGCTCTACTTCTTAAAACATGAGGCAGATGATCTGGGGTCCATCGCCTTTTATTGCAAAGGGTGTTTTGCAGAAGAAAGAAGGAAGTGTTTTACAATTGGATGGCACTGTAGACTGTCCTAATTTTCAGATGAAATAACCTGCTCCTTGCTGGTTATTTCTTTGTGAAAATCCCCGGTGGCTCAGTGGTAAAGAACCTGCCTGCCAGTGCAAGAGATGCGCGTTCAATTCCTGGGTCAGGAAGATTCCCCGAGGAAGGAAATGACAACCCACTCCAGTATTCTTGCCTGGAGAATCCCATGGACAGAGGAGCCTGGCGAGCTAGAATCCATGGAGTTACAAAGAGTCAGACATGGCTGAGCAACTGAACAACAACAGACACCGCCTGCTCTTTGCTGGTAGCCAGCATGTGCTCTCTCCTCAGAGATTTAGAGTCCTCATGCATCTCCCCTCCCTGCTTCCCTTGCTCTCTCCCACATTTCCACGTATGATAAGCTACTTGATTGGCTGAGTGTGCATTTCACCTTGATTTCTCATCGGCCACTGGCATTTCCCAGGACCACTCAACACCACAGACTGAAACACAGCTCTTCTTTCTTCTTCCTGTAATCGCTGGCTTAGTGGTTTCCAACAACATTTCCTTCATGATTATTCTGTTGGTCTTTCCAGATGCAGTTTTCTACAAATGAGTTCAAGTTGTTTGCTTTTTCAGTTGACGAATTATAACAGACAAATGCCACCAATTACTGAGCAAATAATTAAGATTCCAGAAGGATTTGCCCAACAGCATTCTTGATGTGGTTGACTTGGAAATTCTTGGACTCAGTTTGTACACTGCTTGGAGCATAAGCTCCCTCACAGCATGTTTAAGAAGTCAGGTTTTACCTGCCTCTGCTGACTTTCTCTTGGCTATTTGCAAAAGCTGAAGCTGGCCTTGCATCTCTTAGGATTACACACACAGAAAAAAAAAAAAATAATTACAAGGAATAGTTAAACAGAGTGGGCCTCCTAGTCAGAAGACATAATTGCCAGACCTGACCTTGGCGAGCTCGCTATCTTGTCCAAGTCTCAAATTTCACACATGAAAAATGTGTGCAGCAAACCCTGTACCTCCAGGGTGCCATGGAGGCTGGGTGGGATCGTGTATTTGGGGAAAGCACCCATGCAGCAGGGAGAGTTGCATCTGCGTTTGATCTGCCCTATACGCACCTCAGAATTGTCCACATAAAGCCTGCTTTGCTAAGATAACCATCAGAAAGTGAAGTGTAAGGCAGCATCTCTTAATTAAATCACTGATTTATCAATCACTGCCCAGTGTTACAGTGGTTATTTTTAAAAACAGAAAGATTCAGTAAAGCCAGCACTTGCTTCCAAGAACAGAGAGCAGGGAGGTGTTAGGACAAGAGCCTTGAGCTCCTGTGCAAAAGCGAATGTGACTGTCGTGAGTGTGCCAGGCACCGGCACGGTGAGCCAGCGTGGTTGACAGCCAGCCTGGTGTTGATCAAACACCCTGCTCAGTGATGCTGTCATGTACCTCCCACAAGGGTTACTAATTAAAAAATTTTGAAATCCAATAAAAGCACTAGTATAACTACACTGGAACAATTGCTTTTATCCAGAAAGCATTGCTGCCTCTTGCAGTGCTTCCCTTGCTCATTCATCACAAAGCCTCAGCTCTGTCACTGTGAAGATCCATCATCACCTGTGGACTAAAGATGCCGTCAGCATTGTCAGCAGTAAACACACCGCTGGTGTAGACTGGACTCTGATAGCAGCCATCACATGTGGGTGGGAGAAGGGGGTTTTAAAAATCTTAAAAATACAATGCCAAATAGCATAACTGTTTTGTTTTGGGGGAATTTTTTTTTATTAAATTGCTTTTGGTTTTGTTATTTTTTTTTTTAAATAACTGTTTGGTTTTGAGTCAAGTTATGCTCAAAGACTGAGCTTGTTTTTGCCATTAATGTATTAAACACAGGTTCACTGCTAGATTATAACTTACACTAATATTTCACAAGCCAATAGCATACAGAATAATGGTTCTTAATAAGCCAGTAAAGAAATAACACACTCCAAACCAATAATAGATTAATTACACTGTTGTTCCAGGCAGAAAGGAGGTGAGAGAAATAAAGTCCAAAGTTAGCTGAGGTGTACCTTTCTGCAAGTTTGTCCTTGTAAAGTCAAGTTAGCCAACCAAGAGCTGACATCCAGCTGCTTATGCAAAGACAAAGCCCCATGTAGTTAGAGAAGGATGCTAGCCCAGAGGAGCTCATGGCTTGCACCACTGTCTACAAGGAGTGGCCTCTCCAAAGCAAAAACAGACCCCTTCCTTCCCGAGACTGCTGCCTGGTTGAACCCCATTGTCATCAAGAAAGGTCTGGCTGAATCAGAAACAAGTGTCTCAAGACATTCGGAGAGACCTATTTAGGTCAGCAGGAAGCATAAACAAGTAGATTTGAAATTGTAGCCAATGCACAACAGTAATATTTGCTGCAAATGACTTCAGAACATTCTGTGTTACTGAAACTCAGGTATAGCCATTTGCCACTTGAAAGCCAGTACTTAGGCAATATTGATAGAAAGGAAAGTTTGCTTTATTTTGGAAGCTGGCAACGAGGAGAGAGAGCGATTCATGTCTGAAAGCGAACTAGCCCCTGCCAATCAGTGGGCAAGAGTTTTTATTAATAAAGGGGAGTTTCAGAGATGGAGAAATATACCGTGTTCATGGATTGTAAGAATCAATATTGTCAAAATGGCTATACTACCCAAAGCAATCTAGAGATTCAGTGCAATCCTTGTCAAGCTACCAATGGTATTTTTCACAGAACTAGAACAAATAATTTCACAATTTGTATGGAAATACAAAAAACCTCAAATAGCCAAAGTAATCCTGAGAAAGAAGAATGGAACTGGAGGAATCAACCTGCCTGACTTCGGACTATACTACAAAGCCACAGTCATCAAGACAGTATGGTACTGGCACAAAGACAGAAATATAGATCAATGGAACAGAATAGAAAGCCCAGAGATAAATCCACAAACCTATGGTCACCTTATCTTCGACAAAGGAGGCAAGGATATACAATGGAAAAAAGACAACCTCTTTAACAAGTAGTGCTGGGAAAACTGATCAACCACCTGTAAAAGAATGAAACTAGAACACTTTCTAACACCATACACAAAAATAAACTCAAATGGATTAAAGATCTAAACATAAGACCAGAAACTATAAAACTCCTAGAGGAGAACATAGGCAAAACACTCTCCAACGTAAATCACAGCAGGATCCTCTATGACCCACATTCCAGAATATTAGAAACAAAAGCAAAAATAAACAAATGGGACCTAATGAAACTTAAAAGCTTTTGCACAACAAAGGAAGCTATAAGCAAGGTGAAAAGACAGCCCTCAGATTGGGAGAAAATAATAGCAAATGAAGCAACAGACAAAGGATTTATCTCAAAAATATAAAAGCAACTCCTTCAGCTCAACTCCAGAAAAATAAATGACCCAATCAAAAAATGGGCCAAAGAACTAAACAGACATTTCTCCAAGGAAGACATACAGATGGCAAAAAAAACACATGAAAAGATGCTCAACATCATTCATTATCAGAGAAGTGCAAATCAAAACCACAATGAGGTACCATTACATGCCAGTCAGGATGGCTGCTATCCAAAAGTCTACAAGCAATAAATGCTGGAGAGGGTGTGGAGAAAAGGGAACCCTCTTACACTGTTGGTGGGAATGCAAACTAGTACAGCCACTATGGAAAACAGTGTGGAGATTTCTTAAAAAACTGGAAATAGAACTGCCATATGACCCAGCAATCCCACTTCTGGGCATACACACCGAGGAAACCAGATCTGAAAGAGACACGTGCACCCCAATGTTCATCGCAGCACTGTTTATAATAGCCAGGACATGGAAGCAACCTAGATGCCCATCAGCAGACGAGTGGATGAGGAAGCTGTGGTACATATACACCATGGAATATTACTCAGCCATTAAAAAGAATTCATTTGAATCAGTTCTAATGAGATGGATGAAACTGGAGCCCATTATACAGAGCGAAGTAAGCCAGAAAGATAAAGACCATTACAGTATACTAACACATATATATGGAATTTAGAAAGATGGTAACGATAACCCTTTTGCAAAACAGAAAAAGAGACTCAGATGTATAGAACAGACTTGGAGTTTCGGAGATATATAGAAGAGGAAAACAGCTACATGCACAATAGCACAGTCAGTTCTGACAGACATGTGGTGGTCTGATCATAGTCATTTTCATTGTTTTAAATAAAGTTGATCTTTAGTTCTAGGGTTGATTTTTTCCCATTTCCTTGGGACCAATTCTTAGAATTGTAACAGCTTAGGTCTATAAGGTCACAGACTGAAGTGACTTAGCACACACACATGTCATAGCTACAGTCTGGTTATAATGTAGATAACTTTTTCCAGCTGGTGGTGACTTTAGTATCTAAAAAACAGCTCAAAGGATATGGTTGAGTATTATCTACAGCCTTGAGAAAGAACTAAAGGTTTTTTACTTTATTTAATGACCAAACTATTATTATTTGGTCCTGTTTGACTGTTTTCTTTCCTTTGCTTCTGCATTTTCTCACTTCTTTGATTAAATTCATTCTTTGGCTAAAGTTTTTCTGCAGACAAAAGGCAGACTGAGGACATGGGGGAGTCTGTCCAGGGAAGGCCCCATATGTTTTATCCTGTGTGATTCCTTAAATATCTTCATTCCGTATTCATCACCCTGGTACAATCGATTTAGACAAATTATATATGATTAAGCCCAGTGGCTTCCCAGGTGGTGCTAGCAGTAAAGAACCTGCCTGCTGAAGCAGGAGATCTAAGAGACAGGAATTCAATCCCTGCGTTGGGAAGATCCCCTGGAGGAGGACGTGGCAACCCACAGCAGTATTCTTGCCTGGAGAATCCCATGGTCAGAGGAGCCTGGTGGGCTGCAGTCCTCAGGGTTGCAAAGAGTCAGACACAACTGAAGCAACTCAGCATGCACACACGCACTCTCAGGTGTGGGGTGGGCGGAAGAGCAGGGGGCGCCCAAGGACACAGTATTGCAGTTCACTGGCTCTTTCCTCTGATGCACTGGTTGTTTATGCAGACCTGCTGAGCGAGCAATTGTGAACAAAGACAGATGTGGTTCTTCTTCACAGAGGCCTCAGACTGGTGAGGGGGCAGGAGCCATCTTGAGTGACATTACTGCAGTGATCCAGACAGTCCTTGGGGCTTGGGAGAGTGGGTGATGGCAGACGTGCCCTGGCCAGGTTGGTCACAGCTGAGGTGAGGTCACTGGTAAGAACTGACCACCTGGAAGGTGAGGTTGGGACCACAGGGGACAGCAGGGCAGAGGCAGGAGCACAGCAGCTCAGAGCAGCCAGAGAGTGACTGGGGTGTTTGGAGCTCAGAAGGACAGGGGACGGGTGAATGGTGTCTGAGCGGGCTGCACAGGCCCAGGACAGGGAGGGGACGTGATCAGATTTGCCCTTCACAGGCTCCGTTGCCGTCCTTGCAGACACTAGTCTGGGGAGATGGCCGCACTCTATCAGTGCCAAGCTGGGGGTTTCAGCTGAGGTCCTGGAGCCCAGAGGCTGCTGACTGGAGAACACTCAGACTTCCATAAAGCAAACAGAAGGACAAAAAAGGCATCAGCCACACGGCACCAAAGTAACAAGGCGGGTCTTGAGTGCCAACAGCTGGGCCACAGTGGCCTCCTCCCAAGCAGCAGTGAGAGATGCTTTCTAGCCAAACCTCCAAGGGCAGGACTGCTGACCTGGAGAACAGAGCCAAGGTCACAGGTGTGTTTGCCCTCACTCTGTGGGTGTGAACCCGTGACAAGCGCCCAGGGATGACAAAGGAGAGGAACTGCAGGTCTCATAGTCTCCAGGGGAGGGGCCGCCAACCATTCCAATCTTTCAGAGAGGAAGTGCAACTCTTTGTGATGCATTTGTAGAATCACAGCAAATAATACAGGGAGCACGGAGATTCATTCCTCCAGGATGAGATCAACCCCCTGAAGGCGGCAGCCTGTGTAACACAACGCAGCTCTGCAGAGGCACAGAGAGCTTTGCAGACCTCCCCTGGACATTATCATTCTCCAGGAGGAAGAAACAGGCCCTGTTGCTCTCCCGGACCCCTCACCAGCTCCTTCTCCAGCTTCTCGTTGACAAACAGCCAGGCTCTCCAAACCTGGGACTGGACAAAATCCATGAGTATCCTTAGCAGTTCCAGCAGGAATTGGGGACTTTCAATGATTCCTCCAAATGACAGCCCACATTTCCCTTCTGCATACCATTATGCTATTGCTTGGAAAGTGAAAGCATTTCTAAAGACAGCGGCAGGATCAGATCAGAAACAATATGTAAATGAAACATTATTTTACTTTGTCTAAGCTGATAAATAATTCTATCTGACTATCAAAGTGGTACCAGGAATAATCTTCAGAGCTTTGTGGGTGTTTAAAACTCAAGTTCTGTGAGAGTCACAAAACCAAATAAGCATCAAGAAAACTTTTGTATTCTGACTCCCACAGTCAGGCCAACCTCAACCCAAATGTGACCTGCAATAATCACCAGAAGACTTGTTGTTTCAGGAGAGCACAGAACACTCAGAGAACTGAGTTCCTTAGAACCAACTCTGGGAGCAGACCTGTCAGCTGAATCTGCTGCTCATGGGGAACACTGGGTGAATCACCTTTATTTCAAACCCAGGTCTATTTCAGTTAAGGTAGAAACTTTGCAATAGCTTCTTTTCTTTGCTTGGCCTAAATATCTCAACTCATTGTAGACCTTATCTTATATTTCTGAAATTGCTTTTCAAAGTGTGATTCATACAAATCATTTTAAAGTAATTTACTGAAGAACCTTATGGGAGTGCTGGGGCTCTGGGAAGGCTGCCCCAAGAGACGCTACTCTGGCACATGGATGATTTTGAGCTGAAAACAGTCAAGACTCAAAAGATTCAGGAAGGCCCTTTGAATTTCCCCCAACCACCCATAAAAATTTCAGAAAGGAGGCCTCTTCCAAGAAGGCACCCTCACTCCAGTTAACTATAGTGAAGCATTGGGTGTGATGAACATGGAGAAACCCAGCAACACCCACTTTATCAAAGTCCTCTCTGAATCCTATTGGGTTTGAATGGCCCAGAAACACTTGTTTACCAAACATTAACTCTTTCTATCTTCTGTGAATTACCTTACTTCCCCCTGATGCCCTGCATCCTCAGCTCTTCCTTACTTTGCTGTCTTTGGAATTCTTCATATTTACATGAATTCCAGTGCAGATGTAATACATTTTATCTTCTCCTGTTAATCTCTTTTACCCCATTTTATTTGCTAATCAGAAGATCTGAGAGGGCCAAAGAGGGGAACTCACTTTTGGGAGCAGCTACTGTAGCCTCACACAAGATGGTGGAGTAGAAAAACCTGTGCTCATCATCTCTTGTGAGAACTTGGAAATTGAAACTAACCACTGAACAACCAACAACAGAAGAATGTAGGATCCCCACAAAAAAGATACCCAACACCCAAGGGCAAAGGAGAAGCCCCAACAAGATAGCAGGAGGGGAGAAACTGTGTTTAGAATCAAACTGCATACCTACCAGAAATGCTCAGAAAGCTCAAACAAAACCTTGTGCGCTCCAGGACCCAGAGACCCCATAAGAGACTGAGCCAGACTGGCCTTTGACTGCCTGAGTGTCACCTGAAGAGGCATGGGTCAGCAGTGGCCTGATGCGGGGACAGGGGTTCTGGCTGCAGCAGACCTGGGAGGTGTGGCATGCGGCATCAGTCCTCTTGGAGGAGGTCACTATTAGCCCCACCATAGAGCCACCAAGGAGACAACCCACAAATTGGAGAACAATTATATCAAAGAAGTTGTCAAAATGTTACAAAACTTTTAGGGCCCACAACAGACTTCCCAACCTGGGGATCCCACAAAGGGACTGAGAACCCCCAGAGAATTTGACTTTTTAGGCCAGTGGGATTCGATTAAAGAAATTTCACAGGACTGGGGAAACAGAATCTTTGAGAGCACAGACAAAATCTTGTGTGCACAAGGACCCAGAGGAAATAGCAGAGACCCCTCAAAAGACCGAGCCAGACTTTCATGAGTTCAGTTCAGTTCAGTTCAGTTCAGTCTCTCAGTCGTGTCCAACTCTTTGTGACCCCTTGGACTGTAGCATGCCAGGCCTCCCTCTCCATCACTAACTCCCAGAGTCCACCCAAACCCATGTCCATTCTGTCAGTGATGTCATCCAACCATCTCATCCTCTGTTGTCCCCTTCTCCTCCTGCCCTCAATCTTTCCCAGCATCAGGGTGTTTTCAAATGAGTCAGTTTTTTGTGTCAGGTGGCCAAGTATTGGAGTTTCAGCTTCAGCATCAGTCCTTCCAATGAATATTCATGACTGATTTCTTTTGGGATGGACTGGTTGGATCTCCTCGCAGTCCAAAGGACTTTCAAGACTCTTCTTCAACACCACAGTTCAAAAGCATCAATTCTTTGGCACTCAATTTTCTTTACAGTCCAACTCTCACATACATACATGACTACTGGAAAAACCATAGCTTTGACTAGATGGACCTTTGTTGGCAAAGTAATGTCTCAGCTTTTTAATACACTGTTTAGGTTGGTCATAGCTTTTCTTCCAAGGTGCAAGCATCTTTTAATTTCATGGCTGCAATCACCATCTGCAGTGATTTTGGAGCCCCTAAAAATAAAGTCTGATACTGTTTCCATTGTTTCCCCATCTATTTGCCATGAAGTGATGGGGCTGGATGCCATGGTCTTAGTTTTCTGAATGTTGAGTTTTAAGCCAACTTTTTCAGTTTCCTCTTTCACTTTCATCAAGAGGCTCCTTAGATCTTTGCTTCCTGCCATAAGAATGGTGTCATCTGCATATCTGAGGTTATTGATATTTCTCCCTGTAATCTTGATTCCAGCTTGCCCTTCATCCAGCCTGACATTTCATATGATGTACTCTGCATATAAGTTAAATAAGCAGGGTGACAATATACTGCCTTGATGTACTCCTTTCCTGATTTGGAACCAGTCTGTTGCTCCATGTGCTGTTCTAACTGTTGCTTCTTGACCTGAATACAGATTTCTCAGGTATTCCCATCTCTTGTAGAATTTTCAACAGTTTTTTGTGATCCACAGTCAAAGGCTTTGGTGTAGTCAATAAAGCAGAAGAAGCAGACTTGCCTGTGAGTGTCCAAAAGTCTCTGGTGGAGGTGTGGATTGATGGTGGCCAGCCATGGGCTCAGGAATGCTCAATGCAACAGTCCTGGGAGCCATGCTGACATAAACCAATTTGAAGGTCATCATTACTGCCTTTATCCCTACCACAAAACTACAGGGAGGGAACACAGCCCCATCAATCAATAGAAAATGGGATTAAATATTTACTGAGCACCACCACCTTCAGAGCAAGACCCAGATTCTGCCACAGCCAGTCCCTCCCATCAAGAAGCTTCCACAAGCTTCTTATCCTTATCCATCAGAGGGCAGACAGAATGACAACCACAATCACAGAAAAGTAACCAAACTGATCACATAGATCAGAACCTTATCTAGCCCAACGAAACTATGAGCCATGCCCTATAGGGCCACTGAAGATGGACAGGTCATGGTAGAGAGTCCTGACAAAATGTGGTCCACTGGAGAAGAGAATGACAAATCACTGCAATAGTCTTGCCTTGAGAACCCCATGAACAGTATGAAAAGGCAAAAAGATACGACACTGAAAGATGAACTCTCCAGTTCAGTAGGTGCTCAATTTGCTACTGGAGAAGAGTGGGGAAATAGTTCCAGAAAGAATGAAGAGATGGAGCCCAAGCAAAGGCAATGCCCAGCTGTGGATGTGACTGGTGATGAAAGTATAGTCTGATGCTTTAAAGAGCAATATTGCATAGGAACCTGGAATGTTAGGTCCATGAATCAAGTCAAATTGGAAGTGGTCAAACAGGAGATGGCAAGAGTGAAAATTGACATTTTAAGAATTAGTGAACTAAAATGGGGTAATTTAATTCAAATGACCATATATCTACTACTGTGGGCAAGAATCCCTTAGAAGAAATGGAGTAGCCCTCATAGTCAACAAAAGAGTCCAAAATGCAGTACTTGGGTATAATCTCAGGAACGACAGAATGATCTCTGTTTCTTTCCAAGGCAAGCCATTCAATATCACAGTAATCGAAGTCTATGCCCCAACCACAAATGCTGAAGAAGCAGAAGTAGAATGGTTCTATGAAAACCTACAAGACCTTCTAGAACTAATACCAAAAAAAAGATGTCCTTTTCAACACAGGGGACTGGAATGCAAAAGTAGGAATCAAGATATACCTGGAGTAACAGGCAAGTTTGGCCTTGGAGTACAAAATGAAGTGGGGCAAAGGCTGACAGAGTTTTGCCAAGAAAATGCACTGGTCAAAGCAAACGTCCTCTTCCCACAACACAAGAGACAACTCTACACGTGGACATCACCCGATGGCCAATACTGAAATCAGATTGATTCTATTCTTTGCAGCTGAAGATGGAGAGGCTCCATACAGTAGGAAAAAACATGAACAGGAGCTGATGATGGCTCAGATCATGAACTCTTTCTTGCCAAATTCAGACTTAATTTGAAGAAAGTGGGGAAAACTAGACCATCCAGTTATGACCTAAATCTAATCCCTTACAATTATACAGTGGAAGTGACAAATAGATTCAGAGATAAGATCTGATAGGCAGAGTGGCTGAAGCTCTATGGACATAGCTTCAGAACATTGTTCAGGAGGTGGTGATCAAAACCATCCCTAAAAGAAGAAATGCAAAAAAGCAAAATGGTTGTCTGAGGAAACCTTACAAATAGCTGAGAAAAGAAGAGAAATGAAAGACAAAGGAGAAAAGGAAACATATATTCATCTGAACACAGAGTTACAAGAATAGCAAGGATAGATTTAAAAAGAAAAAAAAAAAAGCCTTCCTAAGTAATAAATGGGCTTCCCTGGTGGATTAGAGGGTAAAGTGTCTGCTTGCCATTGGGGAGACCCGGGTTCGATCCTTGGGTTGGGAAGATCCCCTGGAGAAGGAAATGGCAACCCACACCAATACTCTTGCCTGGAAAATTCCATGAATGGAGCAGCCTGGTAGGCTACATGTCATGGAATCTCAAGGAAATTGCCCATGATCAAGCAACTTCACTTCTCATGAACCAGGCTGCTTGCCACTTCTTGATGGGAGGTCATTAAGTATACTTCACCTATACAGGATAGAAACAGGCTTGGCCATCCACAGGGAAGCCTAGTGTGCTGTAGTCCATGGGGTCTCAAAGAGCTGGACATGACTGAGTGACTGAACTGAACTGAAGTAATAAATTCAAAAAAATAGAGGAGAACAATTAAATGGGAAAGACTAGAGATCTCTTCAAGAGAATTAGAGGCACCAAGGGAACATTTTATGCAAAGATAGGCACAATAAAGGACATAAATGGTATGAACCTAACAGAAGCAGAAGGTATTAAGAAAAGGCGGCAGCAATACACAGAAGAACTATACAAATAAGATCTTAATGACCAAGATAACTACGATGGTGTGATCACTCACCTAGAGCCAGACATCCTGGAATGTGAAGTCAAGTGGGCCTTAGGAAGCATCACTACAAACAAAGCTAGTGGAGGTGATGGAATTTCAGTTGAGTTATTTCAAATACTAAAAGATGATGCTGTGAAAGTGCTGCACTTAATATGCCAGCAAATTTGGAAAACTCAGCAGAGGCCACAGGACTGGAAAAGGTCAGTTTTCATTCCAATCCCAAAGAAAGGCAATACCAAAGAATGTTCAAACTGCTGCACAATTGCATTCGTCTTATATTCTAGCAAAATAATGCTCAAAATCCTCCAGGCTAGGCTACAACATTATGTGAACTGATAATTTCCAGATGTTCAAGCTGGTTTTAGAAAAGGTAGAGGAACCAGAGACCAAATTGCCAACATCTGTTAGATTACAGAAAAAGCAACAGGATTTCAGAAAAATGTCTACTTCTGCTTCATTAAGTACACTAAAGCCTTTGAATGCGTGGGTCACAACAAACTGGAAAATTCTTCAAGAGATGGGAATACCAGACCACCTTACCTGCTTCCTGGGAAATCTGTATGCAGGTCAAGAAGCAACAGTTAGAACTGGACATAGAACAATGGACTGGTTCCAAATTGGGAAAGGAGTACTTCAAGGCAGTATATTGTCACCCTGCTTGTTTAACTTCTACACAGAATACATCATGAGAAATGCCAGGCTGGATGAAGCACAGGCTGGAATCAAGATTTCAGGGAGAACTGTCAGTAACCTCAGAGTTTTAGATGACACCACCCTTACGGTGGGAAGTGAAGAGGAACTAAAGTGCCTCTTGATGAAGGTGAAAGAGGAGTATGAAAAAGCTGGCTTCAAACTCAGCATTCAAAAATTGAAGATCATGTCATCCAGTCCCATTTCTTCATGGCAAATAGATGGGAAAACAATGCAAACAGCAACAGACTATTTTTGTTGGGCTCCAAAATCACTGCAGATGGTGACTGTAGTCATGAAATTAAAAGACAAACCTAGACAGTATATTTAAATGCAGAGACATTACTTTGCCAACAAAGGTCCATCTAGTCAAAGCTATGGTTTTTCCAGTAGTCAGGTATGGATGTGAGAATTGCACCATAAAGAAAACTGAGCATCAAAGAATTGATGCTTTTGATCTGTGGTGTTGGAGAAGACTCTTGAGTGTCCCTTGGACTGCATGGAAATCAAATCAATCAATCCTAAAGGAAATCAGTCCTGAATAGTCATTGGAAGGACTGATGTTGAAGCTGAAGCTCCAATACTTTGGCCACCTGATGCAAAGAGGTGACTCTTTGGCAAAGACCCTGATGCTGGGAAAGATAGAAGGTGGGAGGGAGAAGGGGATGACAGAGGATGAGATGGTTGGATGGTATCACTGACTTGATCAACATGAGTTTGAACAAGTTCAGGGAGTTGGTGATGGACAGGGAAGCATGGTGTCAGTCCTTGGGGTTGCAAAGAGTCAGGCACAACTGACTGACTGAACTGAACTGAACTGAGGAGAGGAAGGGAGGAGAAACGTCTTACGTGCTTTGGTGACTGATCTAGCTTTGAAGTGTTAGAATGCCAAAATATCTTCAGTTATTTACACAGACTTTGCTTTGTGGAAATGAATGAATCATCTGACTTCATGCCCCAGAGCTGTAGCTCCCAATGAGGAGCTGACAGGCCCTGCCCCTTTGCATAATTGCATTTGTCAGCAGAAGTCTGCCTCTCCACGGCCTGGCAGGAGACTGCTATGGCTTTGGGAAAACCACTTTGCCAGCTCCGGACAGAAAGACTTCAAATTCTTGGCTTTTAAGTTTTAGAAATAATAAGCATATACATATACATATACATATACAAAGGCATATACAGACAAAAAGGTCTCAGGAAAATACTTGCTCAAGATCTTATAAGTGAGATGGAGAGGAATTGGGAGGCAGCAAGACAGCTAGGTACTGATGGAGGGCAGGGGGTGACCTTCTGCACTAAGACCCCTCATTCTTCTATGCAATCCCCGCTCCAGCTCGACAGTGGGCCTGTGGAGTTAGTTCCTCAACTCTCTGGAGTATGGGCAAGACAGCAAACATTCCCTGCACTTGCCTGGAGGAACTCAAGTGTGCAGTTGAGGGCCAGGGTCTGGAAGGCCCTAGTCAAGAACAGGGACACCTCCCAGAGAAGGGCCTTGACCAGACCCTGTAGAAGATGCTCCGTGAGCGCCCAAGCTGGGGAGGAGACCTGCTAGTCAGGAGTGCAGGAAGCAGACTGTGAGAGGGCCTACCGTTGCCCCTACCAACTCAGTCATCCTCCAAAGGAGGAGGGGCAGGGGAATTTTCAATTTACCAGAAAACTCTGAACGGATGAGTGATTATTCTTATTATTATTGGAGTGGTGGTTTCATAAAATGTAACAGACTTGAACTAAGGATTAGATTGAGTTATCAGTTTTTTTTTGGCACCAAATTTTGTGACTTGAAACATTGTGCCCACCAGAGAATATTATAGGACAAGTTAGCAAGTTCTTTGGGCTTCCCTGGTAGCTCGGCTGGTAAAGAATCTGCCTGCAATGCAGGAGACCCCAGTTTGATTCCTGCTTTGAGAAAATCCCCTGGAGAAGGGATAGGCTGCCCACTGCAGTATTCTTAGCACAGCACAGAAGACAAAAAAGTTGACAGAAAGAAGGGTTCAGGGATGGGACATGTTCCTTGACATACTCTCACTGTATCCCACATTATACTGGCCATCAGGAAAATATTTGTACTATCATTTATTGTAGTAAAACCAGGTAGTATAGATTGTATCCTACCTTTCCTCAACAAGTCACATGTAAATCTCAAGTCAGTTGGGGTTTTTGTTTTTTAAGCCAGTTTTAGGGCTTGTTTAAGGTAAATGGGAATTTGAGTTGGAGTGCCACAGGCTCTGTGCCCCGTCCAGGAGGACCTGATGTGCCTTGGGAATTACTGTGCAGGGTCGTTGCTGAGATGAGGGGATGTCCTGACTCCATGGCCCATGAATGCTGCAGAGGCAGCCCTTCTGAAGCCAGTAACCCAAAACTAGTTACCAAGAACCCGAGTAATCCCAGGAGTGAATGGCCCTACCACTTTTGCAGCCTATGCTGAGATCAAATACACAGATAATTAAACATGATACAAGTTTCTTATATGTGGTCTGCATTCGATACGGGTGTACATCTCCATTGTATAGCACGATGGCCCCTCCACACAATGTGGGTCCTGAATGTGACCATTTGAAACAAAGATACAACAGAAGTGTGAGAATCACTCATGAAAGGGTGGGTACAAAAGATGCTTAAAATTACCTTATTAATAGTGCTTTATGTTGATGACATGCTGAAATCATAGTTTGAATTTGCTTGTGTGCTCAGTCTCTTAGCCATGTCTGACTCTGCGATTCCATGGACTCTAGTCCTCCAGGGTCCTCTGTCTATGGGATTTTCCAGGCAAGGCAAGAATACTGGAGTGGGTTGCCACTTCCTCCTCCAGGGGATCTGCAAGCCCAGGGATCAAACACACATCTTTGGCACTTCCTGAAATGGCAGGCAAATCTTTACCACTGAGCCACCTGGGAAGTCCAATATTTTGGATATTTTGAATTAAATTAAATATGTTATTATAATTAATTTTGCTTTTTTTCACTTTGTTAAAATGTGGCACTAGAAAGTTTTAAATTACATGTGTGGATTGCATTCCATTTCTATTGGATAGTACTAGTTGGTATGATTCATTTCCTTAGGAAAGAAATAAAAGGAACATTGTTCCCATGTACCTTAAGAATTTCTTTGAGTTCCATGATATTAGTAGAAGAAATGCACGGAGCACTAAGTTTAAAATCATTGGCAATTGCTTGTGAAGGAAATCAACATTTTTTAAATTAATCTATTTTTTATTGAAGGATAATTGTTTTACAGAATTTTGCTGTTTTCTGTAAAACCTCACATGAATCAGCCATAGGTATACATTTATCCCCTCCCTTTTGAACCTCCCTCCCATCTCTCTCCCCATCCCACCCCTCTGGGTTGATACAGAGGCCCTGTTTGGGTTTCCTGAGCCACACAGCAAATTCCCATTGGCTATCTGTTTTACACATGGTGATGTAAGTTTCCATGTTATTCTTTCCATACATCTCACCCTCTCCTCCCCTCTCCCCATGTCCATAAGTCTACATCTGTTTCTCCATTGTTGCGCTGTAAATAAATTCTTCAGCATTGTTTTCCTAGGTCCCATATATATGTGTTAGAATATATTTATCTTTCTCTTTCTGACTTATTTTACTCTGTATAATAGGTTCTAGGTTCATCCACCTCATTAGAACTGACTCAAAGGCGTTCCTTTTTATGCCTGAGTAATATTCCACTGTGTGTATGTACCACAGTTTCTTTATCTATTCATCTGTTGATGGACATTTAAGTTGCTTCCATGTTCTAGATATTGTAAATCGTGCTGCAATGAACAATGGAATGCAAGTGTCTTTTTCAATTTTTATTTCCTCAGAGTATATGCCTAGGAGTGGGATTGCTGGGTCATATGGTGGTCTTATTCCTAGATTTTTAAAGAATCTCCATACCGTCTTCCATAGTGGCTGTACCAATAGACATTCACACAAACAGTACAAGAGTGTTCCCTTTTCTCCACACCCTCTCCAGCATTTATTGCTTGCAGACTTTTTTATGCTGGCCATTCTGACTGGTATGAGGTAATATTTCATTGTAGTTTTTATTTGCATTTCTCTAATAATGAGCCATGTTGAGCATCTTTTCATGTTTGATAGCCATCAGAAGTCAACATTTTGGTTAAAGGTTGGCAAATGTGTTTTCAACTTTAAAATGTCTGAAATTGGCTCTTTTCTTTCTTGATAGAAGCTGAGTCCGGTGATGTGTTCAACATCTGTGATCCGAGCTCTGTGTAGCTTCAACAACTCTTCAACCCATAAAGATTCATGCTGCCCGACCAGAGTTAGAACTGGGAATCCTCTGTGATACACGACCTTCTCAGGGAAACTTGTGGCCTCCGCCTAACAGTAGGAAAGTGTTCCTACTGAGTCTCACACATGTTTGAATGTGTAAGAATTGTTCAGATTTGGGAATAAAGACAGATCATACCTAAAAAAAAAAAAAAAGAAATCAACATTTTTTTAACTGAAGTATATTGGCTCACAGTGATTCAGGTGGACAGCAAAGTGATTCAGTTATGCATATATAAATAAACACATGTAAAAATTCCTTTTCAGATTTTTCTCCACTATAAGTTGTTAAAAAATATTTAACATAGTTCTCAGCACTATGCAATAGGTCTTTATTGATTATCTATTTTATATACAGAAATGTGTATCTGTTAATTCCAAATTCTTAATTTATCCCTCCCCCTCTTTCCCCTTTGGTAGCCATAAGTTTGTTTTCTATGTCTGTGAGTCTATTCCTATTTTTGTAAACAAGTACATTTGTATCATTTTAATTATATTCCACTTATAAGTGATATCATATGATATTTGTCTTTATCTGACTTAGTATAATAATATCTAGGTCCGTCCATGCTGCTGTAAATGGTATTATTTCATTCAATTTAATGACTGAGTATACATACATATATATATACATATACATATATATATACACACACACACACACACACACACATATATATATATATATATACACACAGTACTTATATACATATCAGCAGTATGTGAACCAAGAATTTCCAGATGTTCAAGCTGGAATTTAAAAAGGCAGAGGAACCAGATATCAAATTGCCAACATCTGTTGGATCATGGAAAAAGCAACAGACTTCCAGCAAAATATCTTCTTTTGCTTTATTGACTATGCCAAAGTCTTTGACTGTGTGGATCACAACAAACTGTGGGAAATTCTTAAAGAGATAGGAATACCAGACCACCTTAACTGCCTCCTAAAAAAAATCTGTATGCTGGTCAAGAAGCAACAGTTAGAACTGGACATAGAACATTGGATTGGTTCCAAATTGGGAAAAAGAGTATGTCAAGGCTATATATTGTCACCCTGCTTATTTAACTTATATGTAGAGTGCCGGGGTCCAGCCTCGGCAGGATCCAGGGGGTGCCCTCAGGATGAATGGCGTCAGCGAGAGAGAGAGAGAAGACACGTGAGACCAGCCTTGATAGGGCCAAGTCTCAGGATGATGAGAGAGAGAGAAAGAGAGAGAGAGAGAGAGAGTGACCAGATGGGGGTGTTTGCAGGGTCTGGCAATGTTTTATTTTTTACCGTAGCTTTTATACCCTAAGTTAGTACATTTCTAAGGGGAAGATAATTTAACATTACATCAGCTTGTCCTTCATGAAACCAGGGTGTTCTCTGCATACTTCTTTGTTTATGAGGGTCTTGTACATTATCTTCTGGCCTTGGGGCCTATTAACATTTTATGGAGGTAAGGTGAATGTAAACCTATTTTCCGTCTCTATGGTGACCTTAACTGAAAGGTAGCAGTCTCATAGGGCAACAGTACAGAGTAGAAGTATAACTTTGTTAACACAAAAATTAATCCTTCTGCAGAAGTTGTCAGTTGCATTTATCTAAGAAGTTTACCCCACACTGACTCTGCGACTTCGGTGAGGCAGCTTCTGCCTAGCACTCCTGGCTGACAATTAACACCCATGTCATTGTTACCACACTAGGGATAAGCTCTTATTTCTCTAGATCTTTAACTATATTAACAATGGTTTCTATAACACAACCTTAGCACATTAAAAGCAAAACACAGCCAGCAAAACACAGCAAGAAAACATCAACCCAATAACCACTGATAGAATAATTTTTCTTATGTTTTCTAATAGGACTTCCTCACTCCCCGAAGGGCTCTGTGTCTACTAGGGCCTTTATACGATCAGGTTCTTCATGCTATTTTATGATTAGGGTATTATGAGCAATCATGCATATTAGTACCAAGGGCATAAATGCATTTGCCAAACAAACTAAAACTAAAATACCAGCAAAAGAGTTTAAATTAAAACATTCCTTTCACCCTGGATAATCTCATAAAATACCACCACCCGGGAAACTTATTGATTAAAGTTCTAAATTGATTCTTATTTGGGGAGAGATCGGGGTAGGCCTTCTGCCTGTGTCACAGAAATTAGGAAGTAGTCTATTGAAGCAAGCATCAGAAAGACAGATATCATCTTTAAGGTGCGCACCGGTGGGGGCAGGGGCAGCTTTTTGGAATCCCTGAAAACCTGATCCGCCTTACCTGTCAGGTTTTCTCCTCATGACCTTGTCATGGGTGGGATCTCGTGAGCTGGCCTTTTCAAAACCCCTGAAAACCTGATCTGCCTTGCCTGTCAGGTTTTCTCCCTCATGACCTTGTCATGGGTGGCATCTCATGTGCCAGCTCCTGGAAGCAGAGTACATCATGCAAAATTCTGGGCTGGATGAAGCACAAGCTGGAATCAAGATTGCAGAGAGAAAAATCAATAACCTCAGATATGCAAATAATGCCACCCTTATGGCAGAAAGCAAAGAGGAACTAAAGAGCCTCTTGATGAAGGTTAAAGAGGAGAGTGAAAAAGTTGGCTTAAAACTCAACATTCAAAAAACAAACATCATGGCATCCAGTACCATCACTTTATGGCAAATAGATGGGGAAACAATGGAAACAGTGACAGACTTTATTTTCCTGGGCTCCAAAATCACTGCAGATGGTTACTACAGCCATGAAATTAAAAGACACTTGCTCATGAAAGAAAAGCTATCACCAACCTAGACAGCATATTAAAAAGCAGAGGCATTACTTTGCCAACAAAGGTCCATCTAGTCAAAGCTATGGTTTTTCCAGTAGTCATGTATGGGTGTGAGAGTTGGACTATAAAGAAATCTGAGTGCTGAAGAATTGACACTTTTGAACTGTAGTGTTGGAGAAGACTCCTGAGAGTCCCTTGGAGATCCAACCAGTCCATCCTAAAGGAAACCAGTCCTGAATATTCACTGGAAGGACTGATGCTAAAGCTGAAACTCCACTACTTTGGCCACCTGATGTCAAGAACTGACTCATTAGAAAAGACCCTGATGCTGGGAAAGATTGAAGGCAAGAGGAGAAGGGGACGACAGAGGATGAGATGGTTAGATGGCATCACCAACTTACTGGAGATGAGTTTAAACAAGCTCTGGGAGTTGATGATGGACATGGAAGCCTGGCTTGCTGCAGTCCATGGGGTTGCAAAGGTTCGGACATGCCTGAGCAACTGAGGTGACTGACACACCTTATATACATGTATATGCATATACCACATGGGAAGTCAGCATTTTTTAACGTCTCCTGGGTACAGTTGCTATTTCTGGGTATTTCACATAACTTATCTCAAACTTCTCATATTAGCTAAGGGTGTGTGTTCAATCAGAGATGTGAGATGTTAGGAATTATGCATGTACACATGTATGTACAAGGATTGTTCTAGGAATTTGATTTTATGCAATTGTGAGAATTGGTTAAAAGTCTGTGAAAGGCTGATGTCTTCTCATCGAAACTGCAACTTGAAGTTGCAGAGCAGAGAGGAAGGGAAGATGGATGTAGCGTGGAGAGAAGCTGGCGCTCACACCATGCATTTTAACTGACAAAAACAGACTGGCTGCCATCAGCAGCAGTGTGCTGGGGCCTGTGCATGTTAGCTCCTGAGAGTCACATTCAGTGACACCACAGTGGCAGGGTGAAATCAGCTGCAAGGAGAGTATTTACACCATGTGAATTGGCAAATCCTGCAAATCAAGGCATTTTTTTTTAAGGAGAGCTAATTTTACATCAAAAGACCTCCAGTTTTGATGACGCAGATGGCCTGCAGGAGAAAAGGCCTGTTTAGCTCTTTGTTGTAGAGCCAAACACAATCCTGATTTGGGAGAGGGATATGCTGAGGGAGTATCAGGGCAGGTGGAGCACGTGCCAAGCTGGCAGCCACGGGGAAACAGCTGGCTAAGTCATCACGTGCATCTCTGCTCAACACACCAAGAGCAGTAGCAGCACAGATGCTGCCTCACTGTGCAAAACGTCCTGTAACTAGAGACATACCTGGGGAAGGAGATTCTGGGGAATGTAGTTTGGCTTAACCAAGCTGGCACATTAAAAAGTCATGAGTTTACAACCATTTGAGATGAGTTATTACACCCATGATAGAATGCATAGTGGTGCTAGTGGTAAAGAACCCCCCTGCCAATGCAGGACCCCAAAGAGACGTGGGTTCGATTCCTGGGTCAAGAAAACCCCCTGGAGGAGGAAATGGCAGCCTCCAGTATTCTTGCCTGGAGAACCCATGGACAGAGGAGTCTGGAGGGCTATGGTCCATGGGGTCTCAAAGGGTTGAACACAATTGAAGCAACTTAGCACACACAGCACACTATACCCATTTTAAAGTTAATGACGTCAAGATGCAAAAAGGTTAAACAGCATTTCTAGGGTTATAGAGCTGATGAGGCAGGGTTTGGATAGATCTCAGGGATTCTGATTCCCATATATTTTCCACATTGGGCTCCAAAATAAAGACTTCCTTTGAGAGAGGGAATCTCACCTCATCAAATAATTGATCTGAAACTGGCTGCATCCCAAATATTTCACATTCAGGATCTATTTATTGAATTTTTGTATATTCCATAAGATGAGAAGGTGCTATTTACAGGTGACTTCGGTAAGATAACAGGGAAATTATCAGAACTTTGAGAGGTCTCAGGAGGTAGTGGAATAAAGCAGGAGCAGATTGACAGAAGGGTCAGGGCCCCTCCCAGTCCCAACCAAGTAACCAAAGAGAAAAGGATTAACTTGTGACATGGTTGTTGAAAATGTTTTTAATTTGCTACACAAATTATGAGACAAATTTATTTGTTCCAATACAGTGTAAAAAGCACATTTCTCTAAAGATAGGAAATTAAAACCCACAACTATCCATATCCAAGGAATCAGGGTCCCTCCTGGGCTTACTTCGTGGAAAGAGTCACGTTTCAAACCCAAAATGCCTAGGGAGCAAGAGAATAAAACATTAAAAAGAGTATAACACTATGTATAAAATAAAGAACCTACTGTATAGCTCAAGGAACTCTACTCAAAGCTCTGTGGTGACCTTTCTTTGGAAAGAAACCCAAAACAGAGGGGATATGTGTATTCCTGTAGCTGATTCACTTTGCTGTACAATAGAAACTACCACAAGAGTGTAAAGCAGCTCTACGTATGCATACTCATGTTTAGTCGTGTCGCATTCTTTGTGACCCCAAGGACGGTAGCGCATCAGGCTTCTCTGTCCTTGGGACTCTTCGGGCATGAATACTGGAGTGAGTTGTCATTTCCTCCTCCAAGGGCTTGTCCCAACCCAGGAATCAAGCCCACAGCTCCTGCATCTCCTGAACTGCAGGCAGATTGTTTACTGCTGAGCCACTGGGGAAGCCCACAAAGCAACTATACTCCAATAAAAATTAATCAGTTCTAATGAGATGGATGAAACTGGAGCCCATTATACAGAGCGAAGTAAGCCAGAAAGATAAAGACCATTACAGTATACTAACACATATATATGGACTTTAGAAAGATGGTAACGATAACCCTATATGCAAAACAGAAAAAGAGACTCTGATGTATAGAACAGACTTGTGGACTCTGGGAGAAGGCGAGGGTGGGATGTTTCAAGAGAACAGCATTGAAACATGTATATTATCTAGGGTGAAACAGATAACCAGCCCAGGTTGGGTACATGAGACAAGTGCTCGGGCCTGGTGCACTGGGAAGACCCAGAGGGATCGGGTGGAGAGGGAGGTGGGAGGGGGGACCGGGATGGGGAATACATGTAAATCCGTGGCTAATTCATTTCAATGTATGACAAAAAGTACTGTAATGATGTAAAGTAATTAGCCTCCAACTAATAAAAATAAATGGAAAAAAAAAAATAAAAATAATAATGATTAAATAAATAAATAAATAAAAGAGTATAACAGTTCTGATAGCCCAGAGGGAATGCATTTCTTTAAAATGGGCAGTGTTATACAGATGGCCAATAGGTACATGAAAAGATGCTCAACACTGCTAGTTATTGGAAAAATGCAAATCAAAACTACAATGAGGTATCAACTTACATCAGTCAGAATGGCCACCATTTAAAGGTCTACAAATAACAAGTGCTGGAGAGAGTTTGGAGAAAGGGGAACCCTCTTGTACTGTTGGTGGAAATGTAAGTTGGTGCAGCCATTGTGGAAAACAGTACTGAAGCTTTTCAGAAAACTAAAAGTAGAATTACCATATGATCCAGAAATCCCATTCCTGGGCATATACCCAGGAAAAACTCTAATCCAAAAAGACATGTGTATCCTAATGTTCATAGCAGTGCTATTCACAATAGTCAAGACATGAAAACAACCTAAATGTCCATTGACAGATGACTGTATAAAGAAGGTGTTGAATAATACTCAGCCATAAAAAAGAGAGAAATAATGCCATTTGAAGCAACATGGATGGACTTAGAGATATGATCATGCTAAGTGAAGTCAGACAGAGAAAAATAAATATCAGGTGATATCACTTATATGTGAAATTTAAAAATCATTACACAAATGAGCTTATTTATAAAACTGAGACAGACAGACATAGACAACAAGCTTATGGTTACCAAAGGGGAAAGAGAGGGGGAGGGATAAATTAGGAGTTTGACATGAACATATACTCACTACTATATATAAAATAAATAGGAATACACTGCATAGCTCATGAAAAAGAATATATATACACATATATGTGTGAGTGCATGTTAAGCTGCTTCAGTTGTGTCTGACTCTGTGCGACCCTATAGACTGTAACCTGCCAGGCTCCACTGTCTATGGGATTTTCCAGGCAAGAATACTGGAGTGGGCTGCCATGTCCTCCTATAGAGGATGCACATATATATGTGTATATAAATAATGAAATCATTGCGTTGTATACATGAATTAACATAACACTGTAGATCAACTTTACTTCAACTTTTTTTAGTCTTGTTTCTCGGAAATATGACACTTTCTCTCAATTTTTTCTAGCTTATTTTTATTATGAAATTCCTACATTTTTGAAAGATATTTCATAATTTCCTTTGTAAATACTTGGTTTACAAATAGTTAATAGTTTATTATTATTTACAAATAAGGAAATAGCTAATTTTACCTATGTATATTTATTTTGATAAATGTAATTTACACACTCTTTTATACTTTAATAAAACTTTGCTACACAAAAAGCCCTGAAAGATCAAGCCTTGCCTCTGGCCCCAGATCAAATTCCTCTCCTCCGGAGGCTAAAAATCCTGGTGGTGTTCATGCCTCGTAGCAGCAACTTTTCATCTTGGGGGCTCATCCAGGATCTTCAGGACAAAGTAAGGATGCTTGGAGCTCTAGTTCTTTGCTCTGTTAGTAAACACGTTTCCTGTTTTACTTTACTAACTCCACATTGTGCCTGTGTGAGAGACTGATTGAAAGTTTGAGATGCACAAAAACACAAAGCAAGAGTTGTGTCCTAATCTGCGGTTCTGTGGTGACCTCATAGGGCTTATGGCAGAAACCCTGTCAAGGGATTATACCAATCTGTTAATGTCAAGAGGCACCCAACATCTCCTCCGGAGGAGCAGTCAGAGATCGACACGGCATGTGGACTGAACTCTCCTTTCTTGGTCAAACTTTTCCTGGTCTCTTTGACCATTTAGTAACTGCCTGGGAATTGAAACTACTAACCTAATCGGTCAGATCACAGACATTCAAGGGACTTGTGCTCCATGGTGTTACTATGTATTTATACTTAGACCCCAAGTTTGGAAGTTCCCTGGTGGCTCAGATGGTAAAGAATCTGGAAGACCTGGATGAAAGAATGCGGAAGACCGGGGTTCGATCCCTGGGTTGGGAAGATCCCCTGGAGGAGAGCATGGCAACCCACTCCAGTGTTCTTGCCTGAAGAATCCCCAAGGACAGAGGAGCCTGGCAGGCTGCAGTCCACGGGGTCGCAGAGTTGGACATGACTCAGTGACTAAGCACACATCTACACACTCAGATATATATCTAAGATGTTTCTTACTATTAAGCACCTAATAATTGTCCATAACACCTTGGTACTTTTAAGTAACACAGAGAACATTGGTCTTCCTTCTTGAAAAGAGCTTCTATTTTCATTAAAATAGTATTGCATTAAATTATTTTCATAAATTTTAGCAATGATATTGGTAACTCACTCATGGTGAATATTTTAAAGAAATTTCAGCCTGACTAATATTTGCTTGCAAAACAGTCACAAGAACACATCTGTCAATAAATGGTAACTCAAAAAAGGAGCTGAGACCTTTCAGAGAGGGGAACCATTTAATCACTCCTCAAACAAGATCACATTTAAGAAGCTCTTTCAATCCTTCAGTCAACATGGGGCAGGCTTACTGAGTTGCAGCAGTAAAAATTTGTTTAAAAAAAAAGTGTAATAACCTAGAAACTGGAATTCTACCCCTCACTGCTGGATTTTCTGGTTTATAAGATTATTTTTAACCATGAGGAAGGAAAACTGAAGCATCAAGTATTAACAGATTGAGAATGTTGTCAATTGTTTGAATCGAGTTATCTGCTTCCTAATTCAAGCTACAATAAATGAACACAAAGATCATTACAGAAACTAGCATTTTGAAGGCAGTGTGCCTAAATATGCAATTTCTGAAGGCATTTTTGCCCTGAGAATGTGTACTTTCATTGTACTTAGAAAATGAACATTTTTGAGTGAGGAGGAAGCTGATGAAATAAAAAACAAATCTCTTTTTGTGACTCTATTTTAAAACCTGATATACTTAATATATTAACGTGCTTCCTCTGGGACCTTCCTCAAATAGATTAATGTGATAGAAACCCAGCTGATTGTGCCACAATTCAGCTTGGGCACTAACCATCAGGGTTAGCGCGGATCCCACAAGTGAAAGGGCATGCTCCCCAGCAAGATGCTCTGTACTTCAGATGCCAGGCACACTTCAGGCATCCCCAGGCTACCTGTGCTTCTAGATCACTGGCCATAAGTTTGGGAGTCACCATGTGGCTCCCTGAGGCTTAATCATTTGCTAGAATGACTCACAAAAATCTGAAAAATGCTATCCTTATGATTACAGTTTTATTATAAAGGATGCAAATCAGGAGGCCCAGTCAAATGAAGATAAAGAATCTCCTTACCTTCTCATTAAATCGGGCCACATCACACTCCCATTACATCAGTGTGCTCACACTTTTTGTTCAGAGCTGTTACTGGAGTTGCATTACGGAAGCATGATTAATTAAGTCACTGGTCACATGATTGACCTCAATCCTCAGCCCTACTCCATTTCCTGGAGGTTGGTTTGGCTCAAAGTTCCAACCCTTAAATCATGTGTTGAGTCTTCCATGTAGACAAGCCCCCATCCTGAAGTTACCTAGGGGCCAACCTGGACCTAATTTCATTAGCATCATGAAAGGAATAGCATAGTGATTCAATGCATTTCGGATTAACAAAGACTATTTTATCATTTTGGAAATCCCAAGGGTTTTAGAAGCCCTATGCTAGAATCTAGGACAAAATTAATTCTTCATTATGCAGCAAAACTAAAGCAAACTCAGTGCGATTTCTCCTTCTTCTTTTTTCCTTTTCTTCCTTCTTTCTTTCTTTATTTTGCTTTATCATCTCTTCCCTTTATACAGTTCAATTCAGTCACTCATTCATGTCCGACTCTTTGTAACCCCATGAGCTGCACATGCCAGGTCTCCCTGTCCAACACCAACTCCCAGAGCTTGCTCAAACTCCTGTCCATTGAGTCAGGGATGCCATCAAAACATCTCATCCTCTGTCGTACCCTTCTCCTCCTGTCCTCAATCTTTCCCAGCATCAGGGTCTTTCCAAATGACTCAGCTCTTCATATCAGGTGGCCAAAGTATTGGAGTTTCAGTTTCAATATCAGACCTTCCAATGAACACTTCAGGACTGATTTCCTTTAGGATGGATTGGTTGGATCTCCTTGCAGTCCAAGGGACTCTCAAGAGTCTTCTCCAACACCACAGTTCAGACGAATCAATTCTTCAGCATTCAGATTTCTTTACAGTCCAGCGCTCACATACATACATGACTACTGGAAAAACAATAGCCTTGACTAGATGGACATTTGTTGGCAAAATAATGCCTTTGCTTTTTAATAAGATCAACATAGAGGGGGGAGGAGCCAAGATGGCGGAGGAATAGGACGGGGAGACCACTTTCTCCCCTACAAATTCATCGAAAGAACATTTGAACGCTGAGCAAACTTCACAAAACAACATCTGACCACTAGCAGAAGACATCAGTTGCCCAGAAAAGCAGCCCATCGTCTTTGAAAGGAGGTAGGACAAAATATGAAAGATAAAAAGAGAGACAACCTCTAGGTTGTTACAGAGCACTGGGTTGAGCTCCCTGTGCTATATGATTGAGATATAATTGACAAATAACATTATATTAGTTTCATGTTTACAACACAATGATTTGATATATAAGTATATGTATATATTGCAAAATGTCACAATAATCTAGTTAACATCCATCACCGTACATAGTTAGACTTTTTTCTTACAGAGGAACTCTTTTAAGAACTACTATCTTAGCAACTTATAAATATGCAATAGTGTTATTAACCGTCATCACCTTACTGTACATTACACCCCCAGAACTTATTTTACAACCACAAATATCTACCTTCACCCATTTCACCAATTCACTATTCCACAACTGTTTTGAAAATACCAAATGGAAAACAAAAGAGAGAAAGAAACAACATGCTAACATTTTAAGTGTGGGATTCAGAGAAATTTTCTTTTTTCCCATTTCTAAACTGTTCTTTCCAAATTTGCTAGGATGAGCATGTATATCTTTTATAAACAGAAAGCTGAAAAGAAGAAAAAGAAAGAAAATGTAAGTCTGGGCAGTCAAGTCAGGCAGGATACTGTTGTGCAGAGGGCATGTTTCTCTTTTACATTATTTGAGCACTTAGGAGGCTGAGCTGCCTCAGGTCAAGCTGGGCCACTACTTAACTTCTTCACAGAGTGGCCCTCTGACTCCTATCCATTTCCCCATGAGCTCTAAGACCATCAGTGAATTCCAGTTCCCTATCATTTCCACTGGAATGTCCTGTAAAATCTACACTTTTATCTGGTCCCGCATGTGTATTTCTTGTAATCCCTGAAGTCAGTCAATACTATCACCCATCAGTTCTCCACGGCCACAATTTCAGATTCCTCTTTTAAATTTCTTCGTATCTCATAGTCCAAGACATTGGTCAGTGGTCAGTGCTATCAATTCTGTGGTCTTTGCTTCTGTGCATGTCCTCCTGTCATGACTATTCCCACTAACGCAGACCTTTTCCCCTTCTAACAATAGCCTTCTGACTTGACCCCGCTGTCCACATTCTGTCCCTACAATCCCTGTCAACTGTTGTAGGCAGATTGCCCATCTTCAATCAGATCTCTGATTGTGACAACCCTTACTAAGAAGGCTGACTGTACTTCTTCCCTAAAGAATGGAGGCCAGCTGCGGCTGAAGGCAACCTTCCCTTCTTCACTGAAGCCCATTCCCTCCATTCCCTGCGTGATGCAACCTGGTGTCCAACAACTGTCTCTCTTCTGACAACACAGCTCTGTTGACCAGGTCCATTGTTCTTACTGTTCATTCTCTTTACTATCTGATTACTTTACTCCCAACTCATGTTGTTACGTTTTTTTCCCCATGCATACAGACTTAACAAATGCAAAGTAAAACAAATGCAAAAAAAAATTATAAAAGAAAAACAACCAAACAAACACTGCATATACACCATGTGCTTTTCGCATTGCGTTTTAGAAGGGGAGCCAGCAGCACCACTCCCTGCCCCACCCAGTAAACCAAGAGCAGAATCCCACCTACAATGTCACCGGCTCTCTGCTCAACTGGGCAGCCACAGCACCACCTCCCAGGGTCACAGCTGCCGAGTGCTGGAAAGGAGTCCAGCGGAAGGTTCGGGTCAGATTGCTCCTTGTAAATAAATAACATTATTTTAAAATGGACAGCCACTTTGTCTACTGGGAAATAATTTTTCAAGCTTGGGCATAAGAAACAATACTATTTCACATGCAGTTGAGAGTAAACACGATTATTTGGAATAAATACAGGCAACTCATTGTGGTCATGGCAGATCCAACAGCTACTGGAGACATATTTTGGGGGTAAGAAGTCCATTCAGCGTTTGCTGTACAAGATGCTGGAAGGCACAGAACTACCCCTGTGAAGTTCAGTTTTTGAGTTTTCTTTTTCATGTGATTCTGTTATTCAACCAAGCACCAGGGGGATTTGTAGACACTTGAGCCCTTAGGATGTGGATGCTCTAGAAATCGGTTTGCAGTATATGACAGTAAAAAATCTTAGTTAGCCAGTAACTAAAAAGAGAAGGGAAAGGTTTTTTATAAAGTGCAGTTCTAAAGTATATGTTTAAATGAATGAACAAAGAAAAAGTGAAATAATGCTAAGCTTGTTCCAATGCTGCAGGCTTTGTTCCAATGTTGCAGACTTTGTTGCAGTATTTGTTCCAACACTGTTTATTATTTATTTGAAAGTATCACACTTTAAATTCTGTGAATTGGTGCTTTCAAATTGTAGTGCTGGAGAAGATTCTTGGGAGTCCCTTGGACAGCAAGGAAATTAAATTAGTCTATCATAAAAGAAATCAACCTTAAATATTCATTGGAAGGACTGGTGCTGAAACTGGACCGCCAATACTTTGGCCACCTGATTCGAAGAGCCAACTCATTGGAAAAGACCCTCATTAAGATTGAGGGCAGGAGGAGAAGTGGGGGATAGAGGATGAGATTGGTTAAATAGCATCACCAACTTAATGGGCATGAGTTTGAGCAAACTCCAGGAGATAGCGAAGGACGGGGAAGCCTGGTACACAGCAATCCATGGGATCACGAAGAATTGGACATGACTCAGTGACTGAACAACAGTAAGGATATATTTTATTTCAGAAAAGAGATATACTGCTTATTATTCATTTGAAAACACATACTTTAAAAATTAAAATTATTTAAAAATTTCAATAGCACCTTCTCAATTTGGTAACTGTAAAAGAATCCTACTACAGATATGTATTTTGAAAAACATTTACAAAAATACAGCACACAAAATTCTATCTTGCATATTTAATAATAAATGAATGTTTTTGTTCTAGCTCTGTGAAAAATGCCATTGATAATTTGATAGGGATTTCATTGAATCTTTATATTGCTATGGGTAGTATAGTCATTTTCACAATATTGATACAGTGAATCCAAAATCATGATATATCTCACCATTTGTTTGTGTTCTTTTTTATTTCTTTCATCACTGTCTTATAGTTTTCTGCATACAGGTCTTTTGTCTCTTTAGGTAGGTTTATTTCTAGGTATTTTATTCTTTTTGCTGCAGTGGTGAATGGGACTGATTCCTTAGTTTCTTTTTCTGATTTTTCATTGTTAGAGCATAGGAATGCAAGGGATTACTGTGTATTAATTTTGTATCTGGAAACTTTACTGAAGTCATTGATTAGCTCTAGTAGTATTTGGTGACATTTTTAAGGTTTTCTATGTATAGTATCATGTCATTTACAAACAGTAAGTATTTTGCTTCTTTTTTTCCAGTATGAATTCCTTTAATTCCTTTTTCTTCACTGATTGCTATGGCTAGGAATTCCAGAACTTTACTGAATAATAGTGGTAAGAATGGGCATTTTTGTCTTGTTCTTTATCTTAGAGGAAATGCTTCCAGTTTTTCACCATTGAAAATACAATATTTGCTGTAGGTTTCTCATATACGGCCTTCATTATGTTGAGGTGGGTTCCTTTTATGCCAATTTTCTGGAGAGTTTTTTTAATCATAAATGGGCATTGAATTTTGCTGAAAGTTTTCTCTGCATCTATTGAGATGATCGTGTGCTTTTTATCTTTCAGTTGTTATTAATATGATGTTTCACATTGATTGATCTGCATATATCAAGGAATCATTGCATCCCTGGGATAAATCACATTTGATCATGACATACAGTTCTTTTATGTGTTGTTGGATTCTGTTTGCTAGAACTTTGCTGTGATTTTTGAACCTATGTTCATCAGTGATATTGGCCTGTAATTTTCTTTTCTTGTGATATCTTTGTCTGGTTTTGGTATCAGGGTGATGGTGGCCTTGTAGAATGAGGTTGGGAGTTTTTCCTCTCTCTGAAATTTTGAAATTGAGAAGGAAAGGTGTTAGCTTTCCTCTAAGCATTTGATAAAATTTGCCTGTGAATGCATTTTCCACAGAACTATAACTAAAAGTTCACAATTTGTACATAAATAAAAAAGAGCTTGAATAGTGAAGGCAATCTTGAGAAGGAAAACTGGAGCTGGAGGAATCAAACTCCCTGATTTCAGGCTATACTACAAAGCTATAGTCATCAGGACAGTATGGTACTGGCACAAATACAGAAATATATACAAATGGAACAATATAGAAAGCCGGGAGATAAACCCATACATAGAAAAGCAACTTATCGTTGACAAACAAGGCAAGAATATACAATGGAAAAAAGACAGCCTCTTCAATAAGTAGTACTGGGAAAATTGGACAGCTATATGTAAAAGAATGAAATTAGAACACTTCCTAACACCATACACAAAAATAAATTCAAAGTAAGTCTGGATACTGTAAAATTCTTAGAGGAAAACATAAGCAGTATGCTCTTTGACATAAATCACAGCAAGATTCTCTTTCACCCACCTCTTAGATTGAGGAAATAAAAACAAAAATAAACAAATGTGACCTAATAAAATTTAAAAGCTTAAGTACAGCAAAGAAAACTCTAAATAAAATGAAAATAAAGCACTCAGAATGGATCACAACAAGCTGTAGAAAATTCTTAAAGAGATGGGACTACCAGACCATCTCACTTGCTTCCTGGGAAACCTGTATGTAGGTCAAGAAGCAACAATAAGAATCAGACACAGAACAATGAACTGGTTCCAAATTGGGAAAGGAGTACGTCAATGCTGTATACTGTCACCCTGCTTATTTAACTTACATGCAGAGTACATCATGAGAAATGCCCAACTGAATGAAGGACAAGCTGGGATCAAGATTGACAGGAGAAATATTAATAACCTCAGATATGCAGATGACACCACCCTTATGGCAGAGAGCAAAGAGGAATGGGAGAGACTCTTGGTGAAAATGAAAGAAGATAGTGAAAAAGCTGGCTTAAAATTCAACATTCAAAAAACTGAGTTCATGGCATCCAGTCCCATCACTTCATGGCAAATAGATGGAGAAACAATGGCAACAGTGACTGATTTTATTTTCCTGGGCTCCAAATAACTGCAAATGGTGACTGCAGCCATGGAATTAAAAGATGTTTATTCATTGGAAGACAAGCTATGACCAACCTACGCAGAATATTAAAAAGAAGAGACATTACTTTGATTCAGAGATCCATATAATGAAAGCTATGGTTTTTCCAGTGGTTGTGTATGATGTGAGAGTTGGGCCATAAAGAAAACTAAGTGCTAAAAAATTGATGCTTTTGAACTATGGTGTTGGAGAAGACTCTTAAGAGTCCCTTAGACAGCGAGTAGATCAAACCAGTCAATCCCAAGGAAATCAGTCCTGAATATTCATTGGAAGGACTGATGCTGAAGCTGAAGCTCCAATCCTTTGGCCACCTGATGTGAAGAGCTGACTCACTAGAAAAGATCCTGATGCAGGGAAAGATTGAAGTCGGGAGGAAAAGAGGATGACAGAGGATGAGATGTTTGGATGATATCATCGAATTGATGGACATGAGTTTGAGCAAGCTCCAGGAGATGGTGAAGGACAGGGAAGCCTGGCATGCTGCAGTCCATGGGGTCACAAAAGGTTGGACACATTGAGCAGCTGAACAACAACATGAGAATAGGAGAAAATAATTGCAAACTAAGCAACTGACAAATGTTATATCCCAAAAATGTATAAGCAGCTCATACAGCTCAATATCAGAAAAACAAACAACCCAGTCAAGACAATGGACTGAAGACCTAAAGAGACATTTCTCCAAAGAAGACATACAGATGGCCAATGAACACATGGAAAAAATGAACAAGATTGTTTATTATTCAGGTCAGTTCAGTTGCTCAGTCGTGTCCGACTCTTTGCAATCCCATGAATCACAGCACTCCAGGCCTCCCTGTCCATCACCAACTCCTGAGGTCTGCCCAAATTCATCTCCGTCAAGTCGGTGATGCCATCCAACCATCTCATCCTCTGTCGTCCCCTTCTCCTCCCACCTTCAGTATTTCCCAGCATCAGGGTCTTTTCCAATGAGTCAGCTCTACACATCAGGGGACCAAAGTATTGGAGTTTCAGCTTCAGCATCAGTCCTTCCAATGAACACCCAGGACTTATCTCCTTTAGGATGGACTGGTTGGATCTCCTTGCAGTCCAAGGGACTCTCAAGAGTCTTCTCCAACACCATAGTTCAAAAGCATCAATTCTTTGGCGCTCAGCTTTCTTTATAGTCCAACTCTCCCATCCATACATAACTACTGAAAAAACCATAGCCTTGACTAGATGGACCTTTGTTGGCAAAATAATGTCTTTGCTTTTTAATAAGATCAACGTAGAGGGGAGAGGAGCCAAGATGGCGGAGGAATAGGACGGAGAGACCACTTTCTCCCCTACAAATTCATCGAAAGAACATTTGAACGCTGAGCAAACTTCACAAAACAACACCTGACTGCTAGCAGAAGACATCAGGTGCCCAGAAAAGCAGCCCATCATCTTCGAAAGGAGGTAGGACAAAATATGAAAGATAAAAAGAGACAAAAGAGCTGGGGACAGAGACCCATCCCAGGAAGGGAGTTGTAGTGGAGGAGGTTTCCAAACACCAGGAAACCCTCTCGCTGGTGGGTCTGGGGGAGGTATTTGAATCTCAGAGGGCAACCTAACTGGGAGGAAAAATAAATAAAACCCACAGATTACATGCCTAAAAGCAACTCCCAGCAGAAAAGTACCCCAGATGCCCGCACCCACCACCAGCAAGTGGGGGCAGAATGGAGAGGAGCGGGTGGCATTGCTTAGGGTAAGGACCCGGCCCGAATGCCCTGAGGGCAATCGGAGGGAGCTAATGTGAGATAGCAACTTAAACTGTGGGATAGCAAGAGGGAGAGAGAAAATTAACCAGCCCAAACACACTGCCAGCCATTCAAAGAACAAAGGGACTGAGCGATCCCAGAGAAGAGCTAGCCAGCAGCGGACCGGCCCATCCCCCGCCAGAGGCAGGAGGCATTGCGGAGGGGAAAGGGGCAAACTCCGCCCCAGAGACGGCATCCCCTACCAAACTGCAAACAGGCCTCCAGTTTCTAACCAGACTTCTGAGATTCTGGGTGGTCAACATACGCCGGGAGGGTCGTGGCTAGAGGCCAGCTCCCTAGAAGAGACACAAACCGCACGCACCCGACTGGAGCGCACAGAAACTGGGGCTGGGACAGCGGAGGGGAGAAGGCGCACCGCACCCGGGGAGAGTGCACCCGTCAAGCTCCTGGCAGCCTGAGCTGCTCGGGCGGCAAGGCACAAAACGCAGGCCCAACCGAGTCCGTGCTTTTGTGGAATACCCGAAAACTGGAACCGCACACAAGGCAGGGCCCGCTCCATATAGAGCAGCCAGGAGCCTGAGCAGTGTAGACGGGGAAAGCACACACCCATGAGCGGGGGCAAACCCAGTGTGGCCAGAACACTGTGAGAGCTACCCACACACAGCGACATCTCTCTGCAGGGCCCCTCACTCCCCACAGCAGGACTGAACAAGCGAACCTAAACAAGAGACCACCTCTGCCCGTCTGTGTCAGGGCAGAAATTAGACACTGAAGAGACCGGCAAACAGAAGCCAAATAAACAAAGGGAACCACTTCAGAAGGGACAGGTGCAACAGATTAAAATCCCTGTAGGTAACACCGACTACACCGGAAGGGGCCTATAGATACCGAGAAGTATAGCTGGAACGAGGAGCTATCTGAAACTGAACCGAACCCACACTGCCCGCAACAGCTCCAGAGAAATTCCTAGATATATTTTTACTTTCTTTTAAACTAAATTAAAAAAAATTTTTTAATTAAAAAAATTTTTTTCTTTACTTTTCTTTTATAATTTTTTCTCTTTTATTTTCTTTTAAAATTCCCTATTACTCCTCCATTACTCTTTAACTTTCATTTTCATTTTCATATATTTTTATTATTTTTTTAATTAGGAAAATTTTTTTTCTTGTTTCATTTTTTCCTCTTATTTTCTTTTAAAGTCTTCTATTACTCCTAAATTTTCATTTTCATTTCACTATAAACTTGAAAAAAAAAACGAAGCCCTATTTTTAAACCGAACTTCATATATATATCTAAAATTTTTTATTTTTGTTTTTAATATTGTATTTTTAAGAGTCTTAATCTACTCTAAATTTTTTATCTTTGTTTTGCAGTATTTGATATGCATTTTGGACATATATATATAAAGAATAGCCAGGAGAGATAAGAAAGACTTCCTCAGTGATCAATGCAAAGAAATGGAAGAAAACAACAGAATGGGAAAGACTAGAGATCTCTTCAAGAAAATTAGAGATATCAAGGGGAAATTTCAGGCAAAGATGGGTTTGATAAAGGACAGAAATGGTATGGACCTAACAGAAGCAGAAGATTTTAAGAGGTGGCAAGAATACACAGAACTGTACAAAGAAGATCTTCATGACCCAGATAATCATGATGGTGTGATCACTCACCTAGAGCCAGACATCCTGGAATGTGAAGTCAAGTGAGCCTTAGGAAGCATCACTGCGAACAAAGCTAGTGAATGTGATGGAATTCCAGTTGAGCTATTTCAAATCCTGAAAGATGATGCTGTGAAAGTGTTGCACTCCATATGCCAGGAAATTTGGAAAACTCAGCATTGCCCCAGGACTGGAAAACTCAGTTTTCATTCCAATTGCAAGGAAAGGCAATCCCAAAGAATGCTCCAACTGTTGCACAATTGCACTCATTTCACACACTAGTAAAGTAATGCTCAAAATTCTCCAAGCCAGGCTTCAGCATTACGTGAACCAAGAACTTCCAGATGTTCAAGCTGGTTTTAGAAAAGGCAGAGGAACCAGAGATTGAATTGTCAATATCCGCTGGATCATTGAAAAAGCAAGAGAATTCCAGAGAAACATCTATTTCTGCATTATTGACTACGCCAAAGCCTTCGACTGGGTGGATCACAATAAACTGTGGAAAATTCTGAAAGAGATGGGAATACCAGACCACCTGACCTGCCTCTTGAGAAACCTGTATGCAGGTCAGGAAACAACAGTTAGAACTAGACATGGAACAACAGACTGGTTCCAAATAGGAAAAGGAGTACGTCAAGGCTGTATTTTGTCACCCTGCTTATTTAACTTATATGCAGAGTACATCATGAGAAACGCTGGGCTGGAAGAAGCACAAGCTGGAATCAAGATTGCTGGGAGAAATATCTATAACCTCAGATATGCAGATGACACCACCCTTATGGCAGAAGGTGAAGAGGAACTGAAAAAGCCTCTTGATGAAAGTGACAGAAGAGGGTGAAAAAGTTGGCTTAAAGCTTAACATTCAGAAAACTAAGATCATGGCATCTGTTCCCATCACCCCATGGGAAATAGATCGAGAGACAGTGGAAACAGTGTCAGACTTTATTTTTTGGGGCTCCAAAATCATTGCAGATGGTGACTGCAGCCATGAAATTAAAAACCGCTTACTCCTTGGAAGGAAAGTTATGACCAACCTAGATAGCGTGTTAAAAAGCAGAGACATTACTTTGCCAACAAAGGTCCATCTGGTCAAGGCTATGGTTTATCCAGTGGTCATGTATGGATGTGAGAGTTGGACTATAAAGAAAGCTGAGCACCAAAGAATTGATGCTTTTGAATTGTGGTGTTGAAGAAGACTCTTGAGAGTCCCTTGGACTGCAAGGAGATCCAACTCCTCCTTCAGGAGTCCATCCTGAAGGAGATCAGTCCTGGGTGTTCATTGGAAGGACTGATGCTGAAGCTGAAATTCCAATACTTTGGCCACCTCATGTGAAGAGTTGGCTCATTGGAAAAGTCCCTGATGCTGGGAGGGATTGGGGGCAGGAGGAGAAAGGTATAGCAGAGGATGAGATGGCTGGATGGCATCACCGACTCGATGGGCATGAGTTTGAGTAAACTCTGGGAGTTGGTGATGGACAGGGAGGCCTGGTGTGCTGCGATTCATGGGGTCGCAATGAGTCGGACACGACTGATTGACTGAACTGAACTGAACTGAACTTGGACATTTAAGAATCCAATATTCAGTACCTATTTTTACTCAGGAGTGTGTTGATTACTCTCTCCCACTTTGACTCTCCATTTACTACCTCAGAACACCTCTATTTCCTCCCTCACCCTTCTGTTCCCAATCCAATTCTGTGGAGAATAGATCTGTCTCTCTCCTCCCTCTTTTTCTCCTCCTGCTCATCTCTATCTCCCTCCTCCCTCTCCTCCTTTTCATGTAACTCTGTGAATCTCTGTGGGTGTCTGGGCTACGGAGAACACTTTGGGAACAGAGAATTACATGGATCTGTCTCTCTCCTCCCCCCTTTTTCTCCTCCTGCTCATCTCTATCTCCCTCCTCCCTCTCCTCCTTTTCATGTAACTCTGTGAACCTCTCTGGGTGTTCCTCATGGTGGAGAATCTTTTCACCATTAACCTAGAAGTTTTATTATCAGTGCTGTATAGTTGGAGAAGTCTTGAGACTACTGGAAGAATAAAACTGAAACCCAAAGGCAGGAGACTTAAGCCCAAAACCTGAGAACACCAGAAAACTCCTGACTACAGGGAACATTAAGTAATAAGAGACCATCCAAAAGCCTCCATACCTACACCAAAACCAACCACCACCCAAGAGCCAATAAGTTCCAAGGCAAGACATACCACACAAATTTTCCAGCAACACAGGAACACAGCCCTGAGCGTCAACATACAGGCTGCCCAAGGTCACACTTAACACATACACCCATCTCAAAACTCATTACTGGACACTCCATTGCACTCCAGAGAGAAGAAATCCAGTTCCACGCACAAGAACACCGACGCAAGCTTCCCTAACCAGGAAACCTTGGCAAACCAATTGTCCAACCCCACCCACTGGGTGAAACCTCCACAATAAAAAGGAACCTCAGACCACCAGAATACAGAAAGCCCACTCCAGACAAAGCAATCTAAACAAGATGAAAAGGCAGAGAAATGCCCAACAGGTAAAGGAACATGAAAAATGCCCACCAAGTCAAACAAAAGAGGAGGAGATAGGGAATCTACCTGAAAAAGAATTTAGAATAATGATAATAAAAATGATCCAAAATCTTGAAAACAAAATGGAGTTACAGATAAATAGCCTGGAGACAAAGATTGAGAAGATGCAAGAAATGTTTAATAAGGACCTAGAAGAAATCAATGTAGAGGTTGATCATAGCTTTTTCCCCAAGGAGTAAGTGTCTTTTAGTTTCATGGCTGCAGTCACCATCTGCAGTGATATTGGAACCAAAAAAAAAAATAAAGTCCGTCACTGTTCCCACTGTTTCCCCATCTATTTGCCATGAGGTGATGGGACCGGATGCCATGATCTTAGTTTTCTGAATGTTGAGCTTTAAGCCAACATTTTCACTCTCCTCTTTCACTTTCATCAAGAGGCTCTTGAGTTCTTCTTCACTTTCTGCCATAAGGGTTGTGTCATCTGCATATCTGAGGTTATTGATATTTCTCCCGGCAATCTGGATTCCACCTGTGTTTTCTTCAGTCCAGAGTTCCTCATGATGTAATCTGCATATAAGTTAAATATAAGTTAAATAAGCATATAAGTTAAGTTAATAAGTTAAATAAGTTAAGTTAAATAAGCAGAGTGACAATATACAGCCTTGACGCACTCCTTTTCCTATTTGGAACCAGTCTAATGTTCCATGTCCAGTTCTAACTGTTGCTTCCTGACCTGCATACAGGTTTCTCAAGAGGCAGGTCAGGTAGTCTCGTATGCCCAACTCTTTCAGAATTTTCCACAGTGTATTGTGATACACAGACAAGGGCTTTGGCATAGTCAATAAAGCAGAAATAAATGTTTTTCCTGAACTCTCTTGCTTTTTCTATCATCCATCGGATGTTGGCAATTTGATCTCTGGTTCCTCTGCCTTTACTAAAACTAGCTTGAACATCTGGAAGTTCACGGTTCACTTATTGGTGAAGCCTAGCTTAGAGAATTTTAAGCATTACTTTATTAGAGTGTGAGATGAGTGCAATTGTGCGGTAGTTTGTGCATTCTTTGGCATTGCCTTTCTTTGGGATTGGAATGAAAACTGACCTTTTCCAGTCCTGTGGTCACTGGCATATTGCTGGTATTTTTTCCATATTTTTCCATATTTGATGGTATATTGAGTGTAGCACTTTTACAGTGTCATCTTTCAGGATTTGAAATAGTTCAACTTGAATTCCATCACCTCCACTAGCTTTGTTCACAGTGATGCTTCCTAAGGCCCACTTGACTTCACATTCCAGGATGTCTGGCTCTAGGTGAGTGATCACACCTTCGTGATTATCAGAGTCATGAAGATCTTTTTTGTACAGTTCTTTGTATTCTTGCCACCTCTTCTTAAGATCTTCGGCTTCTGTTAGGTTCACACCATTTCTATCCTTTATTGAGCCCATCTTTGCATGAAATGTTCCCTTGGTATCTCTAATTTTCTTGAAGAGATCTCTAGCCTTTCCCATTCTATTGTTTTCCTCTATTTCTTCGCATTGATCGCTGAGGAAGGCTTTCTTATCTCTCCTTGCTATTCTTTGGAACTCTGCATTCAAATGGGAATATCTTTCCTTTTCTCCTTTGCTTTTCACTTCCTGTCTTTTCACAGCTATTTGTAAGGCTTCCTCAGACAGCCATTTTGCTTTTTTGCATTTCTTTTTCTTGGGGATGGTCTTGATTCCTGTCTCCTGTACAATGTCACGGACCTCCATCCATAGTTCATCAGGCACTCTGTCTATCAGATCTAATCCCTTAATCTATTTCTCACTTCTACTGTATAGTCATAAGGGATTTGATTTAGGTCATACCTGAATGGTCTAGTGGTTTTCTCCAGTTTCTTCCATTTAAGTCTGAATTTGGCAATAATGAGTTCACGATCTGAGCCACAGTAAGTATCCAGTCTTGCTTTTGCTGACTGTATAGAGCTTCTCCATCTTTGCTTGCAAAGAATATGATCAATCTGATTTCAGTGTTGACCATCTGATGATGTCCATGTGTAGAGTTTCTCTTGTGTTTGGAAAACAAAAAATAGTAAATGAATATTCAAAATATTTCCACTCCAATACTCAAATTTAATTTTATATAAGAAACTTATTTATACATTTCCTGTAAAATGTGAATATTTTATCTATATCTATATTCAGTTCAATTCAGTCTCTCAGTTGTGCCCAACTCTTTGCAACCCCATGGATCGCAGCATACCAGGATAGGAGTTTCCTGTCCATCACCAACTCCTGGAGCTTTCTCAGACTCATGTCCATCAAGTTGGTGATGCCGTCCAACCATCTCGTCCTCTCCTGTCCCCTTCTCCTCCCTTCTTCAATCTTTCCCAGCATCAGGGTCTTTTCCAATAAGTCAGTCCTTCACATCAGGTGACCGAATGATTGGAGCTTCAGCTTCAGCATCAGTCCTTCCAATGAATACTCAGGACTGATCTCCTAGAATGGACTGGTTGGATCTACTTGCAGTCTAAGGGACTCTCAAGAATCTTCCCCAACACCACAGTTTGAAAGCACCAATTCTTCAGTGCTCAGCTTTCTTTATAGTCCAACTCTCACATCCATACACGACCACTGGAAAAACCATAGCCTCGACTAAATAGACCTTTGTTGGCACAGTAACGTCTCTGCTTTTTAATATGCTCTCTAGGTTTGTCATAGCTTTTCTTCCAAGGAGTAGGTGTCTTTTAATTTCATGACTGCAGTCACCATCTGCAGTGATTTGGAGCCCAGGAAAATAAATTCTGTTATTGTTTCCATTGTTTCTCTGTCTATTTGCCATGAAGTGATGGGACTGGATGGCACAATGTTTGTTTTCTGAATGTTGAGTTATAAGCCAATATTTTCACTCTCCTCTTTTGCTTTCATCAAGAGGCTCTTCAGTTCTTCTTTGCTTTCTGCCATAAGGGTAGTGTTCATCTGCATATCTGAAGTTATTGATATTTCTCCCTGAAATCTGGATTTCAGCTTGTGCTTCATCAAGCCCAGCATTTCATGTGATGTACTCTGAATATATGTTAAATAAGCAGGGTGACAATATACAGCCTTGACGTACTGCTTTCCCAATTTGGAACCAGTCTTTTGTTCCATGTCCGGTTCTAACTGTTGCTTCTTAACCTGCATATAGATTTCTCAGGAGGCAGGTAAGGTGGCCTGATATTCCCAAATCTTTAAGAATTTTCCACAGTTTTCTTTGATATACAGAGTCAAAGGTTTTGGCATAGTCAATAAAGCAGAAGCAGTTGTTTTCCTGGAATTCTCTTGCTTTTTCTATGATCCAGCGGATGTTGGCAATTTGATCTCTGATTCCAGTTCAAACTACCGCATGATTACATTCATGCCACATACTAGCAAAGTTGTGCAAAATTCTCCAAGTGAGGCTTCAACAGTATGTGAACTGATAACTTCAAGACATTCAAGTTGGACTCATAAAGGTAGAGGAACCAAAGATCAAATATCAATATTCATTTTATTTAGCTGCATACACATTGATTCCAGTTCTAAGAAGGGTTTAAAAAATGCTGCTTTACATAGTTTTTGTACATTTGAAGATTGTGTTGAAATATGCATAAAACTTCAGAAAACCTGTCAACATCATTTTTTTATGTTTTTTGAGAATACAACATTTATGGTACACCAAAACTCTTAATCCAATAAAGCTTTCAATTTCACTTTTCTTCCAAGTAGTCAATGTGCCCAATACTCTTTGTTGATTTAGAAAATCCTTTCCATATTGAATTTTGAAACTCTCACTCAGAACTTATTGCAGGATTCAGAGTTACACATTTTATTCCATTGATTTGTACATTGACTTATGAGCCATTAGACAATGCTTTTTATGGGCTTCTGATTTATTTAATTTTGGTATAAAATTAACTTCTCTTTCTTCTAATGTCAAATCTCTTCCTCCAGAGAGTTATGTTTCTATTCCTATTGTCTTTCCAGCTTATCATTTGTATACTCAAATACTCACCAAATGACTAATGTGGGCATGGAGCTGAAAATAGATGTGCCAAAAGAACACAGTTGTTACACCAAAAGAATATATGGCTTAGTGAGGAACGCTGACACATAGATAAATTAGATGACACCTAAATCATAGTATGAAGATCTAAACAGTTTCTTGAAGTAAGTAGCAGTCAGTTGGGCAAGGGAGGGGGAAGGGTGGGTGCTGCTTCCCAGGCAGGGGAACAGGACGTGGTGCTAAGGTGACCAGGGAGCTGCTGTACTTTGACCTTGATCTCTTCTTTGCTTATCACTTTATGTTCCTGTTTCATAGGGAAAATAATTTCTTAAATATAACTGAAGATGCCAAATATTGTCCCCAAAGTTTATCTTGGTATAAGTATCCAGTCGACATATTCTTTTATTTTTCTGAAATACTAATAGAAATTTCACAATTTTTTTCATTTTTGCTTTGTTTTCTTTTTTATTTATGTAAATTCATTTAAGAATACTGCTTTCCAGCTAAATAATGAAGATTCCTCTCATTCCATTTAATGTGCTTAGGCTTCCAGTCCAACTTTATAGTTGGGGGAATTTGCCCCCAGGCTGATTTCCACTTTAACAATCTTGGATCTAGTGTGGCACTTCTAGAAGGAGATGAAATAAAAATGCATTCCTTAGATTATATGGAAAATATAACCCTCAGAATACACTGCCATCAAGTTCTGTTTTCCTCCCTTCATTGCCACTGAGAGCAATCTACTGGTGGAAATTACAGCTCTCACATATAACTTACTACTTGAAGTCTGCTTTCAATCAGGGGGAAGAAAGGTACAAAAAATATTTTCTCCACACTAACAAACAAAAACTCCAGATAAGCTATGTTATCCTGGTTGTGGTTGGTTTGAAGTCCACCATGGTGCTGAATATTCAGAGACATACAAATAAATTAAATTCTAAAATGGAAAGATCTCTTCCCAGGTGAGAAGAGATGCATGACAGTTTCTATCCCTGGGGACAAGGTAGGAAGTGGAACAAACTTGCAGTAGATGGGGATATGGATAAAAAAGCAAAATTTTAGCAAATGTCTCACATACAGGCATAATTTACCATGATGCATTAGAAACCCAAGCAGTATTGGCATAAGAGTAGACATATATCAGTGGAACAAAATAGGGAATCCATAAATAGGTCTATATGTGTACAGTAAAGTGATTTGCAGCAAAAGCAAAAATACTAAGACAATTCAATGGGGAAAGAAGATTTATTTCTACCAGTAGTGCCAGAGTATTTGCATATTCACATGAAAAAAGTGATTGAAGGTGAAATACAGGCCTGAATAAAAGATAAAAATATAGTCTTAAGGAAAATAGAATATCTGTATGATCAAAGGGAAAATTTCCAAGATAGGCCAAAAGTGTAATAACCATTTAAAAAATGATTAATTGAGCATCATCATGATTAAAAAATTGTGTTCACTGGAGGAGACCATTAAAAGCTTAAAAGAGGACTTCCAGTTCAAGATGGCAGAGTAGAAGGATGTGTGCTCATCTCCTCCTGTGAGAGCACCAAAATTGCAACTAGTTGTTCAACAGCTAGCTGTTCACTGACAGGAGGATGCTGTGACCCACAAAAAAAGATACCCTACATCCAAAAACAAAGAAGAAGCCCCCATGAGACACTAGGAGGAGCACAATCATGATAAAATCAAATCTCATACCTGCTGGGTAGGCGACCCACAAACTTGGGAACAATAATATCATGGAAGTTCTCTCACTGTTGTGAAAGTTCTGAACCCCATGTCAGGTTTCTCAGCCTGGGGATCCAACAAAGGGACTAGGAGTCCCCAGGGAATTGGGCCTTGAAGGCAGGCTTTGATTTTAGGACTCGCACAGGACTGGGAGAGACAGACTCCAGTCTTGGAGGACATAAACAAAATCTTGTGTGCACCAAGATCCAGAGAAAAGGAGTAGTGACCCCACAGGAGACTGAGCCAAAACGACTTGCTGCTGTTGGAGGGATTCCTGTGGAGGTGTGAGTCAGCAGGGGCTCACCACAGGGATGAGGGCATCAGGCAGGGAAGATACCCCTTGCCATAAGCCCTCTTGGAGTTCTCCATTAACTCTACCAAGGAGCCCATAAACCCGAGGGCTGGGTCACCTCAGGCCAAACAACTACCAGGGAGGGAGTGAAACCCCATCCATGGGCAGATAATTGGATTAAAGTTTCAATGAGCAAAGCACTGCTCATCAGTGAAAGTGCAAGTCACTCAGTCATGTGTCCGACTCTTTGCGACCCCATGGACTATACAGTCCATGGAATTCTCCAGGTCAGAATACTGGAGTGGGTAGCCTTTTCCTTCTCCAGGGGATCTTCCCAACCCAGGGATGAAGCCCATTTCTCCTGAATTGCAGGCCGATTCTTTATCAGCTGAGCCAAAGGGGAAACCCAAGAATACAGGAGCGGGTAGCCTGTCCCTTCTCCAGGGGATCTTCCTGACCCAGGAATCAAACTGGGGTCTCCTGCATTGCAGGTGGATTCTTTACCAACTGAGATATCAGGGAAGACCCAATTTTTCCTATTGCCAGTCCCTGCAATAAAAAAGCTTACACAATCTTCATTAGAGGGCAAACAGAAGAACAGTCCCACAGCAAGTAAAACAAAAACCATGTTACGGAAAGTTAATCACAATGAAAAAGCAGAAAGTTATGTCCCAGATAAAGGGGCAAGATAAAACCCCATAAAACAACTAAATGAAGTGGAAATAGAATTTCTACATCCAGGAAAAGAATTCAGACTAATGATAGTTATGATCCAGGATCTTGAGAAAACAGTGGAGAAGACGCAAGAAATGTTTATCAAAGATCTACAAGAACTAACAAACAGAGATGGCTAATACACCAGAAGGAATCAATAGTAGAATAAATGAGGCAGAAGAATAGACAAATGGATAAACATGAAGACACATAGTAATCAAACTGACAAAAATTAAAGGTAAAGATAAAATATTGAAAGCAATAATTAGGGGAAAATGGCAAATACCATACAAGAGAACTCCCATCAGGCTATTAGCTGTTTTCTGAACAGAAACTCAACAAGCCAGAAGGGACTGGCATGATATATTTAAAGTGATGAAAGGATAGAAACTACAACCAAGAATACTCTACCCAGCAAGACTCTCACTCAGTTTTGATGGAGAAATCAAAAGCTTTCTAGACAAGCAAAAGTCAGGAAATTCAGCAAAACCAAACCAGGTTTACAACAAATGCTAAAGGAACTTCTCCAGGCAGAAAACACAAGAGAAGAAAAAGACCTACAGAAAATAAATCCAAAACCATTAAAAAAAAACAGTAATAAGATCATACATATTAATAATTACCTTAAATATAAATGGATTAAATGCACAACCAAAAGACAGATGGGGAGATGAAAACATGTACAAGTATACACTTCCACTTACCACTCTGCTTGATTCCCCAAATTGTATGTAATTATTTTATACTCTTAATTTAATCTTGTTCCAATTATGGCTTGCAATTGCAATTATTATTATTATTTTTTGGTCTGGCTATTGATTATGAAAGCTGATCTATACAATATTACTATTGTAATTATGTAACTATTACTCACTTAATACCATTGTACCATGATTGGTCAACAGAAAAACAATAGGGTTCTGTATATTACCAAAACATTTAATAGAGAAACCAGTAATCAATTTTTAAAATGCAGATGCATATCAGAATTATCTTGAAATTTTTTGAAAAATGCAAATGCCCAGGTATTGCTTTTTTTTTTTTTTTCCAGGGCTCCAGATGTGTTTTTAATGAGCAGCCATTTTAAAAACAAATGGATTATATGAAGATCGTTTACTTTTATCTAGCTTGTTTCACTTTTTCTATTTCATATTCTGTGCTCCCATTTCATTAATGTTTTCCAATTTTTCCATCTCTTCTTTTTTTTAATGCCCTTTCTCAATCTTTTATAAAATGTAGTAGAAAAGCTTTAGTATACATATATACAAATAATATGTATAATATATATATTTTTTAGAAAACATGAATTTTTGCCTAACTAAAAAGTTTATGACATCTTCATTCCATTTGTTTCATTTAGTATGAATACAATGCTAGATTTATAATTTAAAAAAATAGATATGCAACCAGCAACAAAGGTTTACTCCATAGTACAGGGAACTATAATCAATATCTTGTATAACCTATAAGGGAAAATAACTTTAAAAATATTATATGTGTATATGTATAACCAAATCACCTTATTGTGCACCTAAAATGTTGTAAGTCAATTGTTACATTTCAATAATATTATATATATATAATATACATATATATATATATATACATATATATATACATAAAGAAAAATTGAAAAGGTAAGCCTTATACCTGGAGGAAATATTTACAGTATATGTATATCTGACAGGAACTGATATGTAAATATTCCTCTAGACCAATAATAAGAGGACCAACTACCCAGTTTTAAAATATAAGCAAAATACTCGAGAAGAAATTGCACAAAAGAAGATATACAAGTGGCCAGAAGCACATAAGATGGAGCTTTATATCTTTTGTCTTCAGAGAAGTGAAATATAAACCACGTTGGATATTATTTCACACACACTAGAATGAAATCAAGAAGAATGACAATACCGAATTTTGATAAGATAGTGATAAGGTAGAGTGAATTTGGAAATTGCTTTAACAGTTTTTTATGCAGTTAACCTTTGCTTATCCTATGAAGTGTCAATTCCATTCTTAGATTATTTACCCAATAGAAATGAATACTGATGTTCACAAAAAGCTTGAACAATAATATTTATAGCAGATAGATGAGATCATATCAAAAAGACAGAAACCAACAGTAAGTGTCTCCTATTGATGAAAGATTGGGTAATTAGAACATCAAAAGAATAAAAACTAGGATCAATTGAAAGTCAACAAAATTCTTGGAGGCCAAAAGTAATAGTAAAAAGAAAAAAAAATTAACCATTTCTGCAATGTGTGTATAACCTTTGTAATAGTGTATGTATAAGATAATATTCAGAAAACCAATGTATATAGCAAAAGAATCAAGCCTTTATCTTTCCTTTCCTGTTCTGTCATTTCAACAAGACCAAATTAGTGATGAGGCCAATTCTTCTTTATGGAAGAATTCCAACTAATAAAGGCAAAAAAAAAATAGCATTATAAAAATGATTATTTTGTAACCCAATGAAATCATGAGGCCAGGTTAAGATCATCATTTCATTTGACAACCATTATGTGAAAGTGGATATGGAATTTCACATGTATAAACACACAAACAATACTAAAAGCCAGACAATCAGACATGTTCATCTTGCTCTAGTGGAATAGACAGTACACAGAACCATCTATTACACACTCTGATCATAAACCACTAGATAGGAAGTCTGAAGAGAGAAGAACACATGAGTCTACACCTCAAGGGATCAATCAGCCCAAGTAAAGATGTGGAAAATATTGTAGGAAAAAATAATACAAATTGTTTAATTAATAAATTAATATAAATAGCATGGGAAAAAATTGAGAGGGAAAATAATACAAATGTAAAGAAAATTGTGTTAGTTCAACTCCTCCAAGAAGCAAGAGATTTATTTAAGCAAAATGCCTATAAAGTAGAAAGAGGAGAGGAAAGAAGGAATTTCAGAAAGTCTTCTCTATATACGTCTATCTCCTCCTTGTATTTTAATATCTTTGTGTCCTCACATGGTCTTTTGCAGACATCAGTCATAGGATTTAAGACCCACCCTAATCCAGTAATGGTAAAGAATCTGCCTGCCAATGCAGGAGAAGTAAGAGATATGGGTTTGATTCCTGGATTGGGAAGGTTTCCTGGAGGAGAAAATGGCACACCACTCCAGTATTCTTGCCTGGAAAATCCCATGGGCAGAGGAGCCTGGCAGGTTACAATCCATGGGTTTGCAAAGAGTCGGACATGACGGAGTATCTGAGCACACGCACAATCCAATATGGGAAAGGACTATGACAAGGCTGTATATTGTCACTCAGCTTATTATATGCAGAGTACATCATGAGAAATACCAGGCTGGATGAATCACAAGCTGAAATCAAATAGGCTGATAGAAATATGAGCAATCTCAGACATGCAGATGATGCCACTCCAATGGCAGAAAGTGAAGAGGAACTAAAGAACCTCTTGATGAGTATGAAAAAGGAGAGTGAAAAAGCTGGCTTGAAGCTCGATGTTTAAAAATAAAAATTAAGATAGTGGAATCCAGTCCCATCACTTCATGGCAAATAAAAAGGGAAAAAGTGGAAGCAGTGACAGATTTTCTTTTCTTGGGCTACAAAATCACTACAGACAGTGACTGAAGTCATCAAATCAAAAGATGACAAACCTGGAGAGCATATTGAAAAGCAAAGACATCACTTTGTTGACAAAGTTGTGTATAGTCAAAGCCATGGTTTTTCCAGTAGTCATATACAAAAGTGAAAACCAGACCACAAAGAAAGCTGAGTGCTGAAGAATTGATGTTGGAGTATTGTGGTGCTGGAGAAGACTCTTGAGAGTTCCTTGGACTGTGAGAAGATCAAATCAGTCAATCCTAAAGAAAATCATCCCTGAATATTCATTGGAAGGATTGATGCTAAAGCTCCAATGCTTTGTCCACCTAATGTGAAAAGCCGACTCATTGGAAAAGACTCTGATGCTGGGAAAGATCGAAGGCAGGAGGAGAAAGGAGGATGAGTTGGCTGGATGGCATCGCTGACTCAGTGAACATTAGTTTGAGCAAACTCTGGGAGACAGCAAAGGACGGAGGAGCCTGGCGTGCTGCAGCAGTCCGTGGGGTCACAAAACCCAGACATGATGAGTGAGTGAACGACAACAAAAATTCAATGACTTCATCTTAATTAATTACATCTGAACAGATCTTACTTTCAAATATGATTGTATTCTGTGGTTCTAGATGAATATGGATTTGGGGGAAGTATCAAGCCAGGACAGTATACAACCAAGAGAAATGAAAATACATTTGCACAATGTTTTCTACATGAATGTAACATTATTACTCATAATAGCCAAAAAGATGAAAACAACTCAAATGTCCATCAATCGATGAATGAGTGAAAGTGTGATATGTATATAAATGGAATATATTTTTGTAATAAAAAATTGATTTAGGCTACCACATGGATGAACCTCAAATACATTATGCTAAATGAAAGAAACCAAACACGTGTTGTATGATTTCATTCATGAAATGTCCAAAACAGGCAAGCCTATAGAGCTATAACATAGACTAGAGATTTCCAAGGGCTGACAGTGGGGAGTTTTGTAGGGACTGACTGCTACTGAGTATAGTGAGATATGGGATATGTTCTAAAATTATTATGATGGTTTCACATTTCTTAATATGCCAGAATCATTGAACTGTAGTCTTCATATATGTGAATTATGTGGTATATGAATTATATCTCTATAAATATGTTATAGAAATATACATGTGACACAGACTGCAGGCTGTGTGTCAGAATCCACACATGTTTTCTCTCTTCATAGGGTTGTAGTCAAATGTCTGGTCATCCAGTTAGGTACACATTCCCCAGCCCATGCCCCTGCAGTCAGGGTAGCCAAGAATTAAGCTCTTCTAGTGGAATGAGTGGTAATGACCAAGGGTGCCTCAGGAGCCAGCGTCTTAAAACTCTGTTGTGTTTTTCTCCACAGTTTTCCCCTTTCTCAAGAGCTGGAACTCAGGAATATCTGAAATCCTGCTTCAGCTAAACAAGGATCAAGTTCTAGATGGCATGCAAACAAGAGAGAAGAAACCTTCCTCCTTGAATAGCCATGTGGAGCCAAAAGCATACACACACACACACACACACACACACATACATTTCCTGGTCTTTTCGCTAAGAAGGAATAAACATCTTTGTGACATCTTTGTACTTAATGCACTAAATTTTTACTTATTCTCTTCCTTACAGCCAGTTTTCCTTGTCCTTGACTAATGCAATACTATCCCCATATGTTTGATCCCTGTTCTCGTCATGACCAAATACAGAGATGGAACTTGAAAAATGGACAACCGTGAGGCTCTCTACAGATCATCACATGAATTCCTCAAAGGGCATTTAATTAGAAGTCTTAGTTGATGACACCCGGGAGTAACTTTGCTGGTTAGAAAGTGATAAGGGTATAGAAAAAGGAAAAGACAAGATCAAGGGAATTCAGTAGGATAATGACTATAGAGAGAGTTAAGGGAGTTCAAATAGGAGGGGGAAAAGCATGAAAAACAGAAAGATGGACAGACCAAGCAGGTTACAGAATGTTATTTCATCAGTCCCACAATGCCAATATGTGACATGATTTTTTTGAGGGGAAGGGGTGCCAAAACCTTACTTAATTTGAAAAGACTAAAGGTTGGATGTTTAGAGCAGCCCCATAAGCAGGCTGTGCTCCTTGTGGTCCAAATATATTATTCCTTCCTGTGAGCAGAATTTTAAGATGGCTTCCAAGAACTTTGCTCCCTGGTGATGCTCCTGAAATTATATTTCATATTCTAAAAGAGATATTATGGGGATGTGCTAATCTAATCATGCAAGCCCTTTAAAAGCAAAGTGTTGTTAGCATTTAAAAAAAAAAAGTAGCCTCCTGACTATGCAAGATGACTAAAATGTCCTCAAATATTCTCCTCCTCCATGCTTTAGAGACATAATTAACCTCTAACATTGTATAAGTATAAAGTCAGTAACCTGTTGATTTGATACATTTATATATTGCAAAACGACAACCACAATCATTAGCTAATACTTCTATCTCATCACATAAATACCACCCAGACTCCTTAGCTAAGATCCTGATACCTGGCTATTTTTGGTTAACTCTCTGGATTAATCTCCCTCTCTTCTTTCTCGTTAGCAACTTGCTCTGATTAATCAGTAGTGTGCATGAAGCTGAAGGCTGAGCTAGTAGACTCTCAAGCCCAGGTAGAACCTCTATGGAGGTCAGTTCTTAAGAGTATCATACTCGTTTAAGTCTTGGTACTTCATTCAATAATATCCATTCAAGCTAGCTGTAGAAAGAGGGCTAAGTTATCAGAGTGGGGGAGGATATCTGTGACTCTGGGAAATTTTCTTTGACTTCATCAAATCTAATTTTACAAAGTTAAAAACTGGAGTATTAATCCCTACCTTGTTATGGATATGTGTGAAGGTTTTAAAAGCCATTAGGAGAGAAAAACTGGTGTATAATCCAAAATGTTCATCACCACCACCATCGCCATCATCGTCATTACCACTATTACTGCCCCTACCTTCACCATCATCATTACCATCTTCACCGTCATAGTCATCATCACCATCACCACCACCACCATCGCCATCATTGTCATTACCACTATTACTGCCCCTACCTTCACCATCATCATTACCATCTTCACCCTCATAGTCATCATCACCATCACCACCACCGCCATCACCATCACCAACATCATTGCCATCAGCAAACCACTCCTCCACCATCTTTATCACAAGCACCATCATAACAAGTGAGTGATCTGATCTGATACTTTGAGCCAAATCAGATCATAGCAGGCTGATACAGCATTTATTCTTCTTATTTGAGAGTGTTGGTCAAGGTGAGAAATTATCTCTTTTTACTAGATCCCATAATCTAATATTTATTAGATATCTGAAAACTGCTGGTGTCAAGACAATGGAAGGATGTAAAGATCACACACTTGCCTGGTGGCTGAGATCAACATTAAGAATGGGTAAAAATATTACTCTGTCATTTTTCTCACTCTTCAAACTAGTAGGAATTTATATTTGGCAACCAAACACAGCAATCACTGGAAGGTTTTTAGCCAGCTACCTGTGGAATTTAAGGTATTATGCATGATTAATTACCAAATTATTCAGGCAGGCATTATTTGTAAGGAGAGTGTTCTAAGCCTTCCTGGCAGCAGACTGTGCTGCTAACAAGAAAAAGATATATTTTAATATTGCTCAGTTTATAAATGCATTTCCTTTAAGAAAAATTTGTGCTGGCAAGAAAAATAGGTGCTATCTAGATTTGGGATTTTTGATAGGGCCATTCTAAAATGATGGCTTCTTCCCATACTGCCAAGAGAGGGAGTGTATCAGGGTGCACAAAAAAAGCCATAAGGCAGACTGACCTTCTTTTCATCTTTTCTCCCCAGAGTCTGCCTAGGCAACATATTAAAAATTGACCTTCACCTTGAAATGTTAAGATTCTTTCAGAGTTAATAGGTTAATTAAGAAGCAGATTTCATTTCAGAAAGATTTAATTCTAGAAACAGAAGTGACTCAATGTCCTCTTTTTTAAGGTTCTTTTCTTGATGCAGACCATTTTTAAAGTCTTTACTGAATTTGTTACACCACTGCTTCTGTTGTTTATGTTCTGGTTTTCTGACAGTGAGACACATGGAATCTTAGCTCCCCATTCAGGGATTGAACCCACACCCCCTGCATTGGAAAGCCAAGTCCTAGCCACTGGACCACCAGGGAAGTCCCTTAGTATAATTTTAGAGGGAAATGTTTTTTATAGCCAGTGTTATAGCAAACTGCCTCATGAAGAAATCAGAACTGCTGAATCACTGGTGGGATTGTTATGAACCAAACTGGGGTCTGTGTGCCCACACACAACAAAGTCAATCTACTGGCACCAGCTTGTAGTGAAGGAAGGTGCAGTGTTTGCTGCAGGGGCCAAGCAAGGAGCCCAGGCAGCTAGCGCTCGAAAGACCCAAACTCCTCGACGGCTTTCAGGGGAAGGTTTTGAAAGACCAGGTAAAGGGAGCAGTGTTGTGGGGTGTGTGCTCAGCTCGTGAACAATCTTCTGACTGATTGGTGATGAGTCGGGAGTCAATATCATCAGCTTTCTGGTTCCAACCTGTCTGGGGTCTCCACTTCTGTGGGCAGCATACAGTTAACATCTTAAACTTGGTGGGGGTTTGAGAATCTGCAAAACAGCTCAAAGGACATGGCTCAGAATATTATCTATAGTTCTTGAGGAGGAAATAAATGTCCTTAACTTTGCTTAATTGCTAAAGTATTATTATTTTGTCTTGCTTGACTGTTCTCCTTTCTTACTGCATTTTCTCACTTCCCTGATTAAATTCACTCTTTGTCATTGGGGGAATGCCCAGGAGGCTAGTATTTTTCTATAGATGAGAGGCAAGAAAGACTAGGGGAAGGTCTGTTCTAGGAAGGTCTCATAGGGCGCTGCTCAACCCGAGGGTGGGGATACAGTTTGAAAAGCACAATCACAAACTGGTTGAGATGATCATCTTCCTGCTCTCCATGTCATGATGTCATACTGAGTTAGTTTGTGGTCCTCCCAGAAAATCAGTGAAAAACCTTTCATACCATAGACAATGGTTGAAAGATAAGTTATAAAAAACAAGTGATCATGGTTACACGATTACAGCTTAAAACTCAACCTTCAAAAAACTAAGATCTGACATCTGGTCCCATCACTTCATGACAAATAGAAGGGGGGGAAGTGGAAGCAGTGACATGTTTTATTTTGGGGAGCCCCAAAACCACTGCGGATGGTGACTGCAGCCATGAAATTAAAAGATGCTTGCTCCTTGGAAGGAAAGCTATGATAAATCTAATCAGCATGTTAAAAAAAACAGAGAGATCACTTTGCCAATAAAGGTGTGTATAGTCAAAGCTATATTTTTTCAAGTAGTTATGCACAAATGTGAGTTGGACCATAAAGAAGACTGAGTGTTGAAGAACTGATGCTTTTGAATCGTGGTACTGGAGAAGACTCTTGAGAGTCCTTTGGACAGCAAGGAGATCAAACCAGTGAATCCTGAAGGAAATCATCCCTGAGTATTCATTGGAGGGATCAATATTAAAGGTGAAGCTCCAGTACTTTGGCTGTCTGATCCTAAGAGCCGACTCATTAGAAAAGACCCTGATGATGGTAAAGAGTGAGGGCAGGAGGAGAAGGGGCAACAGAGGTTAAGATAGTTATTCAGCATCATCAGCTCAACGAACATAAGTTTGAGCAAACTCTGGAAGACAGTGAAGGACAGGGAAGCCTGCCGTGCTGCAGTCCATGGAGTCGGCAAAGAGTCAGACAAAACTCAGTGACTAAACAACAACTTCTAATGGTTGCAGTGCCACTCAGTGGACTGTCATGCCACCATAAATATTCAGGTTATGAAAATAGCTTGGAAAATATGTTAGAAGATGATGTGAGAAATAAAATTATATACACAGTACATCCTATCTTGTTTAATATTTTTTAATTTTTTAAAAAAGCACTGAAAAGAAATAGGCCAGATGATTCTTACTTTACTTTTTCTGCATTTGCCAAATACCTTTACAGAACATGTGCTGCTTTCATAGCAATAATGGAAAAGCCAGAAAACGAGTTAGAAGACAGCCAGGCCCAGAGTATGGGTGAGGCTGTGCTCCTGACGGGCTGGGATTCTGAGTTCAGCCCCCCTCGCACCTCTTCTCTCTAGAGAAGGTGGGTAAACACTGGGGATGAATTACAACACATTCCCAGACCTGCCTCTTTATCCATTCTCCTTTTCAGAGTGAAGGTGCTAGAGGGCAGAAAACTAAATTCATTCCTGGAACCATGAGTAAAGGCAGGTTTACTCAGATATTAGGTATATCTTCAAAGTAGGCTTTGGGCATTTTCAAATCATTCTCACTGAAGCATGGGAGATACTATTCTTGGAAGGACAACAATCTAGAGGTAGGATCTTATTTCCCTGCCCAGTAGCTTCCAGTCCACCAGGCACTAGAAGCTGGAAGCAAATTTCCCTGGTTCTTACTCTGTTTGAAAGCAAACATGTTTCAAGGATGCAAAAACTACAAAAATGGGTACAGAGTTTATTAATAAAGATTCAGCACAGTATGGGAGAGCACATAGAGAAACAGTTTATGTAAGTCAGAAGCTGGGCCAAAATACACTCCCAGAGAGAAGGGTTGGTGTCCTCAGTGAGGAGCACAGTGAAGAGGTAATTTAAATCCCTAGATACATTTCCCTCTGATCTTTGTTTACATTTGGCCAATTATCTTTTTTTATCATCACAGATGCTGGGTCCCAAGACCCTCCCCAACGTGTGTACACAAATTTGTGCTAAGACTGATATCACCGCAGAAGCCTATGGGAACACGTCCACACTTTCTATGGGGTGGTGCTGCCTCCCCCTTTGATTCCCAAGAAGCCTTCCTGGGCTTGTGCAGACAGTGAAGTTTTCCTTGACCTCAGGAGTGGTCATCTTATTTCTTTACTTCATCAGAGTTCAGCTTCTGCCACTAGGCTTGTCCTTGGAGTGCCTGGGTGAGGACAAAGCTTCAATCTTACTCCACTTGACAAATATCAGTTGTCCAGCGCATGGGCCCATCTGTCTCCACCTCAGTATGACACTGTTTATGTTGGTTTGATCTTCCCAACTGCAGTGGCCATCCTTTCATAGAAGAAAGCATTCCATGTCCAGATTTCAGAACCCCCAACCCCAAAGCATGGCTAGAGGGCACTGCTGGTTGCAAAAAGAGCCTGGCCTGCAGTGGGACATCAGATGAGGGCAACCCACAAGATCAAAGTGTGGAGTCCTGTCCGGCAGCTGCTATTAATCCAGATGCTGTGTCCAGCCACCATGTCCAGCGTTCCAGCAGCAAGAGCCCCTTGTCCACCACCCTAGCTTGTTCTCCCTCCAGACCCCTTCTCTGTTCTCTACAAAGACACTCTCTCATCTCAACATTCTTGCTGGTTGAAGCACCAAGGCCTTATAACTCCTTAGGAAAACCTTCAGATTATTTAGTGCCTTTTTCTCACATGAGAGCAACTAGCATCCAGTCATGTGTCAGCACTTCCTCAGCACCTGCCCTTTCTGTAACTCTATGAGGCTGCAGAGAGAGGAATAACATCTGGTCCACACAGTATTACACCCTCAGCCCTCGGTGCGAGTCCTGGCACAGAGGCCGTGCTCTGCAAATGCTGCAGGCTAACTCGTGGACTGACTCCACCCTAATGTCATACCCTGACAAACATTCCGTGAGGGTGTGCTGCCCAGCCCTTGGCTAGAGAGTGTGTGTGAGTGTGTGATCTGAGCATGCCAACCATGTGGAACAGGAGGCACTGTGAGTGTGTGTGCACTGCATCATTGCACTTGTTTGAGCACAAGACCAAGGCTTTCAAAACCAGCAAAAGCCGACCCATGCTAATTCTGTTCAGATGAGTCTAAGTTCACGTATCTCTGTATTAAGGATATAGCCTGACCCTATTCCTTGTGTTTTCTAAAATGTGAAAGTATTCAAATCTAAATAAAAATTGACATTTGGCTTTGAAAACGGCAGTGAGCTACCAGTCTAGCCTCTGAAAATATCCGTGATTGTCCTGACTGTTGTTCTCACTTGGTTCTGAAGAATCTACATTTCACAGCGTCCTTTTCTGCATTGTGTACTGTCCCTGTAAACCTCCCAGGCTAAATAAATACCCCCTTAATGGATTGATGCGTCTGATTCAGTCCCTTTCAGGAGGTCAGGAGCCAGTGCTCCCTGTTCTCAACTGTGTGCTAAAATGTCATGCAGGCTGCATTGAACAAGCCTGAGTTTGTGAAGCCCTGCATTTGGAGTGTGTTCAGTTCAGTTCAGTTCCGTTCAGTCGCTCAGTCATGTCCGACTCTTTGCGACCCCATGAATCGCAGCACACCAGGCCTCCCTGTCCATCATCAGCTCCCGGAGTTTACTCAAACTCATGCCCATCGAGTCAGTGATGCCATCCAACCATCTCATCCTCTGTCATACCCTTCTCCTCCTGCCCCCAATCCCTCCCAGCAGCAGGGTCTTTTCCAATGAGTCAAATCTTAGCACGAGGTGGTCAAAGTATTGGAGTTTCAGCTTCAGCATCAGTCCCTCCAATGAACACCCAAGACTGATCACCTTTAGGATAGACTGGTTGGATCTCCTTGCAGTCCAAGGGACTCTCAAAAATCTTCAACACCACAGTTCAAAAGCATCAATTTTTCGGCACTTAGCTTTCCTCACAGTCCAACTCTCACATCCATACATGACCAATGGAAAAAACATAGACTTGACTAGACGGACATTTGTTGGCAAAGTAATGTCTCTGCTTTTAAATATGCTCTCTAGATTGGTCATAACTTTCCTTCCAAGGAGTAAGTGTCTTTTAATTTCATGGCTGCAATCACCATCTGCAATGATTTTGGAGCCCAAAAAAATAAAGTCTGACACTGTTTTCATTGTCTCCCAATCTATTTCCCATGGGGTGATGGGACCAGATGCCATGAGTTTTCTGAATGTTGAGCTTCAAGCCAACTTTTTCACTCTCCTCTTCCATGTTCATCAAGAGGCTTTTTAGTTCCTCTTCACCTTCTGCCATAAGGGTGGTGTCATCTGCATATCTGAGATTATTGATATTTCTCCTGGCAATCTTGATTCCAGCTTGTGCTTCTTCCAGCCCAGCGTTTCTCATGATGTACTCTGCATATAAGTTAAAGAAGCAGGGTGACAATAAACAGCCTTGATGTACTTCTTTTCCCATTTGGAACCAGTCTGTTGTTCCATGTCCAGTTCTAACTGTTGCTTCCTCACCTGCATCCAGGTTTCTCAACAGGCAGGTCAGGTGGTCTGGTATTCCCCACTCTTTCAGTTTATTGTGATCCACACAGTCAAAGGCTTTTGCATAGTCAATAAAGCAGAAATAGATGTTTTTCTGGAACTCTCTTGCTTTTTCGATGATCCAGCAGATGTTGGCAATTTGATTTCTGGTTCCTCTGCCTTTTCTAAAACCAGCTTGAACATCTGGAAGTTCACAGTTCACGTATTGCTGAAGCCTGGCTTGGGGAATTTTAAGCATTACTTTACTAGCGTGTGAGATGAGTGCAATTGTGCAGTAGTTGGAGCATTCTTTGGGATTGCCTTTCCTTGCAATTGGAATGAAAACTGACCTTTTCCAGTCCTGTGGCCACTGCTGAGTTTTCCAAAAGACTGGGAGCTGACTGTGGCTCAGATCATGAACTCCTTATTGCCAAATTCATACTTAAATTGAAGAAAGTAGTGAAAACCGCTAGACCATTCAGGTATGACCTAATTCAAATCCCTTATGACTATACAGTAGAAGTGAGAAATAGATTTAAGGGACTAGATCTGATAGACAGAGTGCCTGATGAACTATGGACAGAGGTTTGTGACATTGTACAGGAGACAGGGATCAAGACCATTCCCATGGAAAAGAAAAGCAAAAAAGCACAATGGCTGTCTAAGGAGGCCTTACAAATAGCTGGGAAAAGAAGAGAAGCAAAAAGCAAAGGAGAAAAGGAAAAATATTCCCATTTGAATGCAGAGTTCCAAAAAATAGCAAGGGGAGATAAGAAAGCCTTCCTCAGCAATCAATGCAAAGAAAAAGAGCAAAACAACAGAATGGGAAAGACTAGAGATCTCTTCAAGAAAATTAGAGATACCAAGGGAAAATTTCATGCAAAGATGGGCTCAATAAAGGACAGAAATGGTATGGACCTAACAGAAGCAGAAGATATTAAGAAGAGGTGGCAAGAATACACAGAAGAACTGTACAAAAAGATCTTTATGACCCAGATAATCACGATGGTGTGATCACTCACCTAGAGCCAGACATCCTGGAATTTGAAGTCAAGTGGGCCTTAGGAAGCATCACTATAAACAAAGCTAGTGGATGTGATGGAATTCCAGTTGGAGTGTGTTAGGACCAGAGAAATAGAGCAGTGCCTAGCCTCAGAGAATGTACAATCTAATTCAAGTCTAGAAATGCTTCCTGCAATAGCACGTGCAAAGTCTCAAGCTTTATTGTCTGGTTGGTATCCAGGGTGGCCCTGTCCTTATCATCTAGAGACCAGCCGTGCAACCTGGCAGGGGTAGAGGGGGGCATTTTGTGACTGAGATCTTTTGAGAAACAGGATTCTTCTCTCCTGTGTTCCCTCAGATGGTTTGCTGAAATGTGGGCCTTCCTCCGCATCCACATTCATCTTGCTCCAAATATTTCGGGGCTCCATCCAGTACCCCTACATGTTTTATTGACCAGAAGCTTAACGATCATCTGTTGCAAACTGAGAGTCTCAGAAGACAGCTCATGTTCCTTTAAAACCATTTCCTTGTATTCCATTATTTGAATTCACCCTATTGTACAAACTAGCAAGACTCTTTAAAAACTGCCTGAGAGAAGCAACACTATTTTCTCTAATTTATTTTTTACTGATGCATAGAAAAAGCAGTGGAACAAGAGATCAAATTGCCAACATATTCTGGATCATTGAAAAAAGCAAGAAAGTTCCAGAAAAACATCTATTTCTGTTTTAATGACTACTCCAAAGACTTTGACCGTGTGGATCACAAGAAACTGTGGAAAATTCTTAAAGAGATGGGAATACCAGACCACCTGACTTACCTCTTGAGAAATCTGTATGCAGGTCAGGAAGCAACAGTTAGAACTGGACTTGGAACAACAGACTGGTTCCAAATAGGAAAAGGAGTATGTCAAGGTTGTATATTGTCACCCTGCTTATTTAACTTATATGCAGAGTACATCATGAGAAACGCTGGGCTGGAAGAAGCACAAGATGGAATCAAGATTGCCAGGAGAAATATCAATAACCTCAGATATGCAGAGGTTATGGCAGATGTCATCTTTATGGCAGAAAGCAAAGAGGAACTAGAGAGCCTCTTGATGAAAGTGAAAGAGGAGAGTGAAAAAGTTGACTTAAAATTCAACATTCAGAAAACAAAGATCATGGCATCTGGTCCCATCACTTCATGGCAATAGAAGGAGAAACAGTGGAAATAATGGAAGACTCTATTTGGGGGGGGCCTCCAAAATCACTGCAGATGGTGACTGCAGCCATGAAATTAAAAAATACTTACTCCTAAAAAAAAAAAAAAAAATACTTACTCCTTAGGAGAAAAGTTATGACCAACCTAGCCAGCATATTAAAAAGCAGAAATGTTACTTTGTTGACAAAGGTCCATCTAGTCAAGGCTATGGTTTTTGCAGTAGTCATGTATATATGTCAGAGCTGGACTATAAAGAAAGCTGAATGCCAAAGAATTGATGCTTTTGAGCTATGGTGTTGGAGAAGACTCTTGAGAGTCCCTTGGAGTGCAAGGAGATCCAACCAGTCCATCTTAAAGGAAATCAGTCCTGAATATTCATTGGAAGGATTGATGCTGAAGCTGAAACTCCAATACTTTGCCCACCTGATGCAGAAAGCTGACCGATTTGAAAAGACCCTGATGCTGGGAAAAATTGAAGGGGGAACAGGAGAAGGAGACGATGGAGGATGAGATGGTTGGATGGTATCACCGACTCAATGGACATGAGTTTGAGTAGACTCCGGGAGTTGGTGATGGACAGGGAGGCCTGGTGTGCTGCAGTCCATGGGGTCGCAAAGAATCGGACATGACTGAACAACTGAACTAAACTGGACTGATAATTTGTTTAGTGTTGTATTAATTACTGCTATACAGCAAAGTGCTTCAGTTATATGTATATATAACATATATATACATACTTTTTCTTTATGTATTCTTTTCCACACAATAGGATATTGAACATAGTACAAAAAACTGTGTGCAACAGTTATTTTTTTTAATTAATTTATTTTTTAATTGAAATATACCTGCTTTATGGAATTTTGTTTCTTTTCCTTTAAGACCTCAATATGAATCAGCCATAGGTATACATATATCCCCTCCCTTTTGAACCTCCCTCCCATCTCCCTCCCCATCCCACCCCTCTAGGTTGATACAGAGCCCCTGTTTGAGTTTCCTGAGCCATACAGCAGATTCCCGTTGGCTGTCTATTTTACATATGGTAATGTAAGTTTCCATGTTACTCTCTCCATACATCTCACCCTCTCCTCCCCTCTCCCCATGTCCATGAGTCTATTCTCTATGTCTGTTTCTCTACTGATGCCCTGCAAGTAAATTCTTCAGTACTATTTTTCTAGATTCTGTATATATGTGTTAGTATATGATATTTATCTATCTCTTTCTGACTTACTTCACTCTCTGTAATAGGCTCTAGGTTCATCCACCTCGTTAGAACAGATTGAACTGCATTCCTTTTTATGGCTGAGTAATATTACATTGTGTATATGTACCACTACTTCTTTATCCATTCATCTGTCGATAGACATCTAGGTTGCTTCCATGTTCTAGCTATTGTAAACAGCGCTGCAATGAACAATAGGATGCATACATGTTTTTTAATTTTGGTTTCCTCGGGGTTATGCCTAGGAGTGGGATTGCTGGGTCATATGGAAGTTTTTTCCTAGTTTTTTAAGGAATCTCCATACCATCTTCCATAGTGGCTATATCAATTTACATTCCCACCAACAGTGCAACAGTTCCCTTTGCTCCACACCCTCTCCACCATTTATTGTTTGTAGATTTTTTTGATGATGGCCATTCTGACCAGTATGAGCTGATATCTCATTGTAGTTTTGATTTGTATTTCTCTAATAAAGAGCGATGTTGAGCATCTTTTCATGTGTTTTTTAGCCATCTGTATGTCTTTGGAGAAATGTCTGTTTAGGTCTTTTTCCCACTTTTTTATTGGGTGGTTTGTTTTTCCTGCATTGAGTTGTAAGAGCTGCTTGTATATTTTGGAAATTAATCCTTTGTCAGTAGTTTCATTTGCTATTATTTTCTCCCATTCTGAAGGTTGTCTTTTCACCTTGCTTATAGTTTCCTTTGCTGTGCAAAAGCTTTCAAGTTTAATCAGGTCTCACTTGTTTACTTTTGTTTTTATTTCCGTTACTCTAGGAGGTGGGTCATAGAGGATCTTGCTTTGATTTATGTCATCGAGTGTTCTGCCTATGTTTTCCTCTAAGAGTTTTATAGCTTCTGGTATTACATTTAGGTCTTTAATTCATTTTGAGTTTATCTTTGTGTATGGTGTTAGGAAGTTTTCTAATTTCATTCTTTTACATGTAGCTGTCCAGTTTTCCCAGCACCATTTACTGAAGAGGCTGTCTTTGCCCCATTGTATATTCTTGCTTCCTTTGTCAAAAATAAGTTATCCAGGGTACATGGGATTATTTCTGGACTTTCTATCTTGTTCCATTGGTCTATATTTCTGTTTTTGTGCCAGTACCATACTGTCTTAATGACTGTAGCTTTGTAGTATAATCTGAACTCAGGAACATTGAATCAATCCAGCTCAGTTATTCTTTCTCAAGTCTTCTTTGGTTATTCAGGGTCATTTGTGTTTCCATATGAATTTTGAAATTTTTTTGTTCTAGTTCTGTGAAAAATGCCATTGATAATTTGATAGGGATTACATTGAGTATGTAGATTGCATTTGGTAGTATAGTCATTTTAACAATACTGATTCTTCCTATGCAGGAATATGGAATATCTCTTCATCTATTTATGTTGTTTTTTATTTCTTTCATTAGTGTCATAATTTTCTGTGTACAGCTCTTTTGTCTCCTTAGGTAAGTTTACTCCTAGATATTTAATTCTTTTCATTGCAATGGTGAATAGGACTGATTCCTTCATTTCTCTTTCTGATTTTTCATTGTTAGTATATAGAAATGCAAGTGATTTCTCTATATTGATTTTGTATCCTGCAACTTTGCTAAATTCACTGATTAGCTCTAGTAATTTTCTTATAGTATCTTTAGGATTCCCTATAGATATCATTCCCTAAATTATCATGTCATCTGCAAACAGCGAGAGCTTTACTTCTTCTTTCCCAATCTGGATTCCTTTTATTTCTTTTATGTCTCTGATTGCTATAACTAAGACTTCCAAAACTATGATGAATAATAGTGGTCAAAGTGGACACCCATTTCTTGTTCCTGATCTTAGGGGGAATGCTTTCAGTTTTTCACCATTGAGAATAAGATTTGTTGTAAGCTTATCATCTATGGTCTTTACTGTGTTGAGGTAAGTTCCTTTTATGCCCATTTTTTGAAGAGTTTTAATCGTAAAAGGGTGCTTGAATTTTGTCAAAGGCTTTTTCTGCATCTATTGAGATTATCATATGGTTTTTAATCTTTCAGTTTGTTAATTTGTTGTATCACATTGATTGATTTATATATATTGAACAATCCTTGCATCCCTGGAATAAACCCAACTTGATCATGGTGTATGAGCTTTTTAATGTTGTTGAATTCTGTTTGCTAAAATTGTATTGAGGACTTTTGAACCTATATTCATCAGTGATATTGGCCTGTAATTTTCTTTTTTGTGTTGTCTTTGTCTGGTTTGGTTTCAGGGTGATTGTGACTTCATAGAGTGAGTTTGGATGTGTTCTTTCCTCTGTAATTTTTTTGGGAAGTTTTAGAAGGATAGGCATTAGCTCTTCTCTAAATGTTTGATAGAAATCTCCTGTGAAGCCATCTGGCCCTGGGCTTTTCTTTTTGGGAGATTTTTGTTCACAGCTTCAATTTCAGTGCTTGTAACTGGGTTGTTCATAATTTGTTTCTTCCTGGTTCAGCTTTGAAAGATTGAACTTTTCTAAGAATCTGTCTATTTCATCCAGATTATCCATTTTGTTGCCATATAGTTGTTCATGATAGTCTCTTATAATTCTTTGTATTTCTGCATCATCTGTTGTAACCTCTTGTTTTTCATTTATAACTTTGTTGATTTGATTCTTCTCTCTTTTTTGCTTGATGAGTCTGGCTAAAGGTTTGTAGATTTTGTTTATCTTCTCAGAGAACCAGCTTTTAGTTTTATTAATCTTTACTATTGCTTCTTTCCTTTCTTTTTCATTTTTTTCTGCTCTGATCTTTATGATTTCTTTCATTCTGCTAATTTTGGGGGGGTTTTCTTCTTTTTCCAATTGTTTTAGGTGTAAAGTTAGGTTGTCTATTAGAAGTTTCTCTTGTTTCTTGAGGTAGGATTATATTGCTATAAACTTCCCTCTTAGAACTGCTTTTGTTGCATCCCATAGGTTTTCCATTGTCATGTTTTCATTGTCATTTGTTTCTAGAAATTTTTTTCATTTCCCTTTTGATTTCTTCAGTAACCTATTGGCTATTTATAAATGTATTGTTTAATCTCCGTGTGTTTGTGTTTTTACACTTTTGTTCTTGTAGTTGATATCTAGTCTCATAGTGTTGTAGTCAGAAAAGATGCTTGATATGATTTCAATGTTCTTAAATTTACTGAGGTTTGATTTGTGACCCAAGATGTGGTCTATCCTGGAGAATGTTCCATGAGCATTGGGGAAGAAGGTGTATTCTTCTGCATTTAGATGGAATGTCTGAAGATATCAATGAGATCCATCTCATCTAATGTATCATTTAAGACTTGTGTTTCCTTATTAATTTTCTATTTTGATGATCTGTCCATTGATATGAGTGGAGTGTTAAAGCCTCCTACTAATATTGTGTTAGTGTCAATTTCTCCCTTTATGTCTGTTAGTGTTTGCCTTATGTATTGAGGTGCTCCTATGTTGGGTGCATAGATATTTACAATTGTTATGTCTTCCTCTTGGATTGATCTCTTTATCATTATGTAGTGTCCTTCCTTATCTCTTATAATATTCTATATTTTAAAGTCTACTTTGTCTGATATGAGGATTGCTACTCCAGCTTTCTTTTGCTTCACATTTGCATGGAATATATATTTCCACCCTCTCGTTTTCAGTCTGTATGTGTCTTGAGGTCTGAAGTGGGTTTCTTGCAGACAGTGTTTATGTGAGTCTTGTTTTTGTATCTATTCAGCCAGTCTGTCTCTTTTGGTTGGAGCATTTAATCCATTTACATTCAAAGTAATTATTGATATATATGTTCCTATTGCCATTTTCTTAATTGTTTAGGGTTTGATTTTGTAGATCTTTTTCTTCTCATATTTCTTGACTATGTAAGTCCCTTTAACATTTGCTGTAAAGCTGGTTTGTCGGTACTGTTTTCTCTTAACTTTTGCTTGTCTGAAAAGCTTGTTATTTCTCCATCAATTTTAGATGAGATCCTTGCCAGGTAGAGTAATCTTGGGTGTAGATTTTTCCCTTCAATGCTTTAAATATATCCTGCCATTCCCTTCTGACCTGCAGAGTTTTTGCTGAAAGATAAGCTGTTATGGGGTTTTCCCTTATATGTTACTTGTTGCTTTCCCCTTGCTGCTTTTAATATTCTTTCTTTGTGTTTCATCTTTGTTAGTTTGATCAGTATATATCTTGGCATGCTTCTTCTTGGGTTTATCCTGTATGGGACTCTTTGAGCCTCTTGGACTTGATTGACTATTTCCTTTTCCATGTTGGGGAAATTTTTAACTATACTCTCCTCAAAATTTTGTCATAGTCTTTTTTTTTTTTCATCTTCTGAGACCCCTATAATTCGAATGTTGGTGTTTTTTATATTGTCCCAGAGGTCTCTGAGACTGTCCTCAGTTCTTTCATTCTTTTTACTTTATTCTGCTCTTCAGAAGTTATTTCCACCATTTTATCTTCCAGCTCACTGATTCTTTCTTTTGCTTCAGTTATTCTGCTATTGATTCCTTCTAGAGTATTTTTAAATTCAGTAATTGTGTTGTTTGTATGTTTATTGCTTAATTCTTCTAGGTCTTTGTCAATTAATTCTTGCATTTTCTCCATTCTGCTTTCAAGTTTTTTGATCATCTTTACTATCATTATTATTCATTCTTTTTCAGGTAGCTTGCCTATCTCCTTTTTGTTTATTTAAGCTTCTGTGTTTCTAATTTGCTCCTTCATTTGTGCAGTATTTCTCTGCCTTTTCATGAATTTTTTTAAACTTATTGTGCTTAAAGTTTGAATTCTTCAAGTTTCAGACTTCAAGTTTGAATTCTCTCTTCCTTTTGGCTTCTGCCCTCCTAAGGTTGGTGCAGTGATGGTTTGTGTCAGTTTCATATAAGGTGAGAATTTGCTGAGTGTTTGTTTTTTGTTTTGTTTTGTTTTTTGCTTTTCCTCTGATGGGCAAGACTGAGTGAGGTGGTAATCCTGTCTGCTGATGATTGGGTTTGTATTTTTGTCTCATTTGTTGTTTGGATGCAGCATCCTGCATAGGGTGCTACTGGTGGTTGGGTGATGCCAGGTCTTGTATCCAGGTGGTTTCCTTTGTCAGAGTTCTCACTATTTGTTACTCGCTAAGGTTAATTCTCTGATAGTCCAGCGTCTTGGAGTCAGTGCTCTCACTCCAAAGGCTCAGGACTTGATCTCTGATCAGGAACAAAAATTCCACAAGTTTTTCTTTTTTTAATGGCAGTAAGTGAGATTAAAACAAATACCCAAAGATTAGAAACCAAAGGTGAACCCCAGACAAATGTCAGTTACAAAATCAGGCAAATAATAATTAAAATAATGGAATATACACATATACATATATGAACATAAGCAAAATCAAAACAGTCCAACAAAAAGAAAGCACAATAGGTTGACCAGGCAAGCAAAGGAAACCAAAAATTATATCTACCAGTTTAGAACAAAACTAACTAAAGCACAAACTGGAAAACAAAACTAAAGCAAGGTGCCAAGTGGGGGAAAGGCAATGAAAGCAAAATTAACGAATATGTTGAGAGGAAAGGAAAGAAAGTAGGAAAGAAAGTATAGATATGCAAAGTTAAATAGAGGTAGATTAAGAAGATTTATATATCTTAAATATTTATATTTATATATTAAAGATTAACTGCAGGGAAAAAGGACAGTAGGAAAATCAAACAAATGTATAAATGTAGAAAAAATCAAAATAGGTTTAAAAAATTAAAACTAAAATTTAAAAAAAGGAAGAGGAAATGAAAGGAAAAAGAAAAAAGTAAGACTCCACAGAACTGCAACAGCCCAATGTAGAGGCAGAGGTTTATAACAACAATAAAAAGTGTGAGTGAAAAACAAAAACCCAAAAGCGTGATCAGATTTCATAGGGCCAGTAAAATCAACAATTACAACAGGAGTGGGGAGCGGGGAGGAAAAGACAAAAAAAAAAGCCGGGGGGGGGGGGGAGCAAATTCCAAAAGTAACTACAGAACAAGTCAAAACATAGGAAAAATAAATATTTTTCTTGAGTCACTGCAGTCAGGGTCCTTTCCCTCGCTGGGAGTCACAGTCCACCTCCCCTCCCTAGGATGCCCTCCAACACTGTGCTGGTCTCTGGACCTGCTGTGGGGGCAGCTCAGATTCCAATCTGGTCCTGCTCCTGTGTGTTCTTGCCTCCAGTGCCCACAGCTGTCAGAACTAGTGCGTTTTCTTTTGTGGGAGCACTCAATGAACTTTTATATATTCCATCAACACCGAGTCTGCCTAGTTGATCATGTGGATTTAAGCTGCAGCTTGTACAGCTGGTGGGAAGGTTTGGGGTCTTCATCCTTAGCCACACTGCCCCTGGGTTTCAATTATGGCTTTATTTCTACCTCTGCATGTGGGGCATCCACAGGGGTTTGCTCCTGAGCCTGCCTGGAGGACTTGGGTCTACCCCAGTGAGGGCCGGGTGCAGGGGTGGTGCAACTGCTTGGGTCACAGGGGTTCTGGCAGCACCAGGTATTGAGGGGAGCTGGTGGCTAGGGCAGCAGGAAATATAGTGCTCTAGAAGGGTATGGCAACCAGTATTAGCCAATACACTTGAGTAGCCTTGCCTAGAGAAACCCCCTGACAGAGAAGCATGGCAGGCCACAGTCCATAGAGTCACAAAGAGTTGGACACGGCTGAAGTGACCCTGTGTGCCTATATGCAAGACTTTTTTTTTTTTTTTTTTTTTTTTTGTCTGTTGAAGCTCTGCCCCATTGACGGTTGAGCATGAAAGCGGTGCATCTGCTTGGATCGCAGGAACACTGTGGCACCAAGTGTGCAGGGACATAGACTGCCTCAGCCACAGGAGTTGTGGCCCTGCAAGAGTCTCTGTTAGCTGATGATCAGAAGGCCTCTTTGGCTGGTTTTTGTCCATAGCTGCGATTGTTCAGGCACTTAGAGCGCTCCCTTGCCTGGGGTACTTCTCTGTTGTTTGGAGCATCAGACACATAGAGGGGCGCCCCGCTGACCAGGGTCCTACTCTGTAATTCAGTGTATCAGGCGTTTGATGGGCCAGCCTCTCTATCCTTCAGCTGCCAATGCCGGCGTGTGCGGAGAGAGGCAATGGTGATGGCTCCACCCTCTACACGTGACTCAGCAGTATCGTCTTGCTTCCATGGCTGCCTGGCTTTCCTCCACAGGCATTTCCCACCACAATCTCCTCCCTCACATTCCCTTGGTCCGTCTCTCTGCAGTCAACAGCAGCCCTCGCCCTGGGATTGCTCCACAGTCCCTAAGCTCCAGCTCTCGGTCACTGCACCTTCCAGGGGACCTGCATCCCTGTCCAGGGTACATATGGCTGCAGCAAGGACTGTCTGATTCTCATTCCATTTAAGCTGCCTTAGATCAGTTGTTTTACTCTCAGCCTTTTTTTTTTTTATATATTAGTTGGAGGCTAATTACAATATTGTAGTGGATTTTTGCCATACATTGATATGAATCAGCCATGGGTTTACATGTGTTCCCCATCCTGAACCCCCCTCCCACCTCCCTCCCCATCCCCTCCCTCTGGGTCATCCTAGTGCACCAGCCCTGAGCACTTGTCTCATGCATCAAACCTGGACTGGTGATCTGTTTCACAATTGATAATATATATGTTTCAATGCTATTCTCTCAGCTCATCCCACCCTCGCCTTCTCCCACAGAGCCCAAAAGTCTGTTTTATTCATCTGTGTCTCTTTTTCTGTCTTGCATACAGGGTTATCGTTACCGTCTTTCTAAATTCCATATATATGCATTAGTATACTGTATTGGTGTTTTTCTTTCTGGCTTGCTTCACTCTGTATAATGGGCCCCAGTTTCATCCACCTCATTAGAACTGATTCAAATGTGTTCTTTTTAATGGCTGAGTAATTTTCCATTGTGTATACATACCACATCTTTTTTATCCATTCGTCTGCTGATGGGCATCTAGGTTGCTTCCATGTCCTGGCAATTATAAACAGTGCTGCGATGAACATTGGGGCACACGTGTCTCTTTCAGTTCTGGTTTCCTCAGTGTGTACTCATAGCCTTAAATGTTTCTCCTCTGACCCAGACAATTGCCCCGATGTGGGGATCGGACCCCTGCTTTAGCTCCCCCACCCACTGAGGGCAGGTCTAGTCCTAGTACCACACATGTTTTTCCTCCTATTTCCTTCATCCTACTGAGTTTTGTGTGGGTCTATATATTCTTGTCCACCAGTCAGGTACTCTTATCCATTCTCAGCTAGTGCTGTCATGCATTCCTGTGTCTGAAGGTATATTCCTGATGTATCCATGGAGAGAGAAGTATTCCACATCCACCTACTCCTCTGGCATCTTGTTCTCCTTGGACCCTAATATTTTTACTGAATTTAACTTCCATCAAATTTAATAAGGTAGTTTTTATTATTCCCATTACAAAACTGAAGCTAAAAGTGATTGTTATAGAGTGAATATTTGTGCCCCAAATTCATATGTTGAAACCAAACACCCAATGTTTGGAGGTGGGGCCTCTAGGAGATAATTACGTCATGAGGGTGGAGTACCCATGATAGAATTAATGCCCTGATGAGAAAAGAAGCCTACCAGAGCCCTTTGTTTCTCCACCATGTGAGGATACAATGAGAAGGCAAACTGTCTGCAAGAAAGTCTTCATTGGGAACTGAATCAGCCAACACTTTGATCCTGGACTTCCAGGCTCCAGAATGGTGAGAAATTAATGTTATTTAAGCTACCCAGTCAATGGCATTCTGTTAAAGCAGCCTGAGCACAGTAAGACATAATTAAGTCAACATAAGCTCACACAGCTCTTGAGCCACAGAATTGGATTTGAACTCAGATAACTCAGATTCCAAGTCCCACATTTCCTTCCACATCATTTTCTTCCTTATGAAATTAGTAACAGGTTCATAATCTTTGTTTAATTAGCACTTTCTCCGTTCAGTTCAGTTCAGTCACTCAGTTGTGTCCAACTCTTTGGGACCCCATGGACTGCAGTACTCCAGGCTTCTCTGTCCATCACAAACCCCTGGAGCTTGCTCAAACTCATGTCCATTGAGTCAATGATGCCATCCAACCATCTCATCCTCTGTCATCCCCTTCTCCTCCTGCCTTCATTTTTTCCCAGCATCAGAGTATTTTCCAATGAGTTCATTCTTCACATCTGGTGGCCAAAGTATCAGAGCTTCAGCTTCAGCATCAGTGCTTTCAATGACTTCCAGCACCCTCTAATTCCTGGCAAAAGTTGCTGGCTGCATTTATTGTCTGTTTGGACCGTGAGAGCAAACTTAAGCTAGGTTCCAGCCTATGGATGCAAGACTATCTTGAAGGAACTTGACAGCCTTCCAATATCTCCCCAGCAAGATGGCGGTTATGGTCGCAACATTAGCTGGCAAAGGTAGTCTCATCAGACAATCCTATCTTGATATTCCAAAGCACAGGAACAGATCCATAATATTAACTAAATTCACTAACTCTAAGAACACTCTTGAAACAAAATCATTCTTTCCCCTCTCATACTTCAGGAGACAAAACCAGAGACGCTTCAGACCACCACATCCTCAAACAAAGTCATTTCTGAGGCGGCTGTTTCTAAGGAATGCTTCTACCTACAGTAAAACAAGAGATTTCCAATGTGCATTTGTGTTTTAAATTATAAACCCATCCGAAAGGGGGACCATCATGAAGACCTTTTCTTTTCTTTTCATTTAAGGAACTCAACTGTGCTAAGTCTTCTCCATTTTCCCACTTTTTGTTTTACTTCCAGTCTGACACTTTACACAATATCCTGTACATTTTTTACAGTTTATAAATAGGTGCACCAATCTTCTCCCCCATAATAGAAAACATGCAACTCTGAGAGACAACAAAACGTTTACACTCTAAGCCAAACACCAATTTTCATCCTGAACTCTCAGTCGATATCGTACTTGGAAAATTGTAGTGCACGTCTAATGGCTGGTCAAAGTCCTTCAGCACAGCCCATTTCACAGCACTTATCTCCTAATTGAAATTTCACAGTACAGTACTTAAGACACAACCCCAAATTGCATCGCCATTTAAGCAAATGTGTTTTCCTAGCCATTTAACTGTATGTGATTTTCTCTTGGCTATATGTTTCTTATGATTTGTTGTTGGTTTCTGTTGCAATTAAGTCCTTCAATATTTATTTGAGGATATTCTAGAATGTCCTATTCTCTGTGAACTGAATTCAACCCAGTAGTGTACTTTAATAGCTTTGTCCAAATTGTACGTTTCTGGAAGGAAAGACAGCATTTCCATTCTCAGAGGAGATACTAGTTCTTGGCTTTTCCTATACCAGACTTTTCAAATGTTTACCCCTTACTGAGTTCTCTCAGGTCTGATCTTAATACGAGATTGTTTAGGAACTAGATTCCATAGATAAACAATTAAAAACATATTTCATTTGAAAATGTAGAGATCTGTTAATAGAACAGCTAGCAATAATAACAATTCTTTTCTTTCTCCTTCTAGATGGATTTTTAAAATTATTTATTTGTTATTCAGTTGCTCAGTCATGTCCAACTGTTTGTGAACCCAGGGATTGCAGCATGCCAGGCTTCCCTGTCATTCCCATCTCCTGAAGTTTGCTCAAATTCATGTCCATTGGGTCAGTGATGCTATCCAACCATCTCATCCTCTGTCATCCCCTTCTCCTCCTGCCTTCAATCTTTCCCAGGATCAGGGGAAAATTTTTCTAAATTATACATATAAATTATATAAATATAATTTATTCATTTATATAATAATTTTGTATATTTATAATATAACTTATAAATTTATAACATAATGTATAAATTTATGATATAATGTTATATATTATATAAATATATGTATTTCAAATAAGCAAAAAGTTACAATAGTTTAATAGGCCCCTTATGTACCCACGTTCCAGCTTTAGCAATTATCAATATTTTCTAATCTTGTTTCATCTATTACACTCAACCACAAACTTGATTTGAGGTACTCAGTGTTAGTGTTTCTAAATCATGGATAAAAATACCAAGAATAAGACTGAGCCCCAAGGCCCACCAGTGGGACCTCCCAAGACAGACACTCATCCAAGGACCATGACCCTGTGTCCACGACCCAGGGTATCATCATCAAACAGCAGTCAGCATATGTCTGTTATCCTGGCTTCCAATTGCCCTCTAGCTCTACTTTGTCTACAAGGATACCTGGAAATACTTTACAAAAGGCTAAGTCATAATTCCACACACTTTGGTAGTTGCTAATCTAGGAAATATTCTTATTAAAAAAATAAAACAAAACTCAGTTCACTGTGAACCTCAGTGGTTCTTTAGGTGCTTCTATTTTTCTCCTCTTCACTGAATTGGAATTAAAAAGTAGACTGCTTCCCTCTTTCTGGTCAGCTTACTACCATGGACTGTGTCCATCATTTCTCTGCACCTTTTGAAATATTTCCGCCTAGAGTCTCAGGTGCATAAGTGACTTGCTCACATCTGTCTTTGCTGAGTCACTGATAAAATATACTTTCAAAAAATCACTTTAAAGTGGATAATATACCTAAATATAAGTTGCAAAACTATAAAACTCCTTGAAAAGAACAAATAGTCTCTTCAATAATTGGTGCTGGGAAAACTGGACTGCTATATGTAAAAATACATGTAGAATACACCCTAACACTATACACAAAATAAACTCAAAATGGATTAAAACCCTAAATCTAAGACTGGATACTATAAAACTCTTAGGGGAAAACATAGGCAGAACAATCTCTGATATAAATTACAACAAGACTTTTTTTGATCTGCCTCCTAGAGTAATGGAAATAAAAACAGAAATAAACAAATGGGACCTAATTAAACTTGAAAGCTTTTGCACAGCAAAGGAAACCATAAACAAAATAAAAAGACCATGCTCAGAATGGCAGAAAAAATTTGCAAAATTAGCAACTGATAAGGGAGTAATCACCAAAGTATACAAACAATTCATGCAGCTCAATATCAAAAAAACAAACGACCCAATCAAAAAAATGGACATAAAATATGAACAGGCATTTCTCCAAAGAAGACATACAGATGGTTTAAAAGCACATGAAAAGATGCTCACGTGACTAATTATTAGAGAAATGCAAATCAGAACGGCCATCATCAAAAATTCTGCAGACAATAAATAGTAGAGAGGACATGGAGAAAAGGGAACCCTTTCTACACTGTTGGTGGGAATGTAAACTGGTACAACCACTATGGAGACCAATATGGAAGCTCTTTTAATAACTAAAAACAAAGCTAACATATGATACAACAACCCCATTCCTGGGCATATATTCAGAGAAAACTGCTTGAAAAGATATGTGTACCTCAAAATTCATTGCAGAACTATTTACAATAGCCAGCACATGGAAGCTACCTAAATGTTCATCAATAGTGGAATGGATAAAGGAGTTGTGGTATATATATATATATATATATATATATATATATATATATATACACACATATATACATATATATATGTATATATACACACGCACATATATATATGTATACACACACACACATATAAATATATATAATGGAAATGTTACTGACCTTAAAAAGAATGAAATAATACTATTTGTGGCAACATGGATGGACCTAGAGATTGTCATATTGAGTGAAGTTAAGTCAGACAGAGAAAGACAAATATCATTTGATATCACTTATATGTGGAATATAGAAAAAGACTACAAATGAACTTACCTACGAAAGAGAAATTTAGTTTCAGAGATAGAAAATAAACTTATGGCTAGTGGAGGACAAGGGAGGAGGGATAAACTGGAAGGCTGGGATGGACATGCACACATTACTATGTATAAAACAGGTAACTAGTAAGAACCTACTTTATAGGACGGGGACCCTACTCAATACTCTGTGATGGCCTATATGGTGAAAGAATCTAAACGAGTGGGTACATGTAGAGCAGTTTCACTTTGCTGTATACCTGAAATTAACACAACATTGTAAGTTAACTCTATCCCAACAAAAATTAAAGGGGAAAAAACAAAGTTCCTTGAAGATAACATAGGAGAAAATCCAGATTGTTACTGAACTCAGGTTCACCTGCTTATTACTCAAAAGCCAGTACTCATGAGACAACTGTTGCTAGGAAAGGAAAGATTGCTTTCTTTAGGAGCTGGCAACCAAGGAAGAAGGAGGACTCATGTCTCAAAAAAAAATGAATTCCTCACTGTTGATCAGTGGGGAAGAGCTCTTAAAGAGGAGTTTCAGGGGCATATAGGCAGAGGGATGGGTTATCATGTAGCTAACTTCTTCTGGTGAGAGTTTCAGTAACTGCTAAACAGTTCAAAGGATATGGCTCAGAATATTATCTACAACCCTTGAAAAGTAATTAAAAGTCCTGGACTTTGTTTAATGGCTAAATTGGTATTACTCTGTCATCTGACTATTTTTCCTTTGCTTCTTTTTTTTTCTCATTTCTCCTATTAAATTTATACTTTGGCTAAATTTTCCCACAAACAAGAGACAGGCAGACAACTTGGTGGGGGGGAGGACTTCTGTCCCAGCAAGGCCAAATGGGGTCCTGTTGCATTAAAAGATGATCCTGGGTTTGGTGGTGACTTTTTAGGTAAAATACCAAATGGAAAATCCATAAAAAAATAATTCATCAGTTGAACTTTATTAAAATTAAAATCTACTGCTCTCTGAAAGGGGTTTCCTAGGAGGTGCTAGTGGCAAAGAACCCATCTGCTAATGCAGGAGACATAAGAGATGCAGGTTTGATTCCAGGGTTGGAAAGATCCCCTGGAGAAAGACATGGCAACCTACTCCAGTAGTCTTGCCTAGAAAATCCCATGGACTTAATAATATACTCCCAGAGGAGCTTGGAAAGCTATGGTCCATAAGGTCACAAAGAGTAAGGCAAAGACTGAAGTGAGTTAGCATGCATGCACACACTCACGCACTTTCTGAAAGATACTGAAAAGAGAATGAGAAGCCAAGCCACAGACTGGCTGAAAACATTTGCAAAAGACATCTGATAAAGGACTGTTATCCAAAATGTACTAAAACTCAACAGTAAGAAGAACAATGTGATTCTGAAATTGGCAAATAATCTGAACAGACACCTCACCAAAGATATACAAGTGAAAAATAAGCTATTAAAGTGAATTATGCCATTTGAAAACTGGAGGGGGGTTCAGGATGGGGAACACATGTAAATCCATGGCTGATTCATGTCAATGTATGGCAAAAACCACTACAATATTGTAAAGTAATTAGCCTCCAACTAATAAAAATAAATGGAAAAAAAATTTAACTGCAAATTAAAAGAGAAACTACTACATAGCCATTAAAATGGATAAAATATAAAACACTGACAACACCAAATGTTGACAAGGATATTGAGCAAGAAATATCACTCATTGTTGGTAGAAATGCAGAATGGATTTGGATTTGAAATAGAGCTTTGCAGTTTCTTACAAGAATAAACATATTCTCCCCATATGATTCAGCAATCATATCCCTTTGTATTTACTCAAATGAAAACTTTTGGTGGAAAACTTATGTTCACACAAAAACTTGCTCATGAATAACAACTTTATTCATAAATGCCAAAATTTTGAAGCAACAAAACCATGGAGGAGGCTTAAATGTATATTATTAAGTGAAATAAAGTGATATGAAAAGGCTACATATGATTCCACCATATGACCTTCTGAAAGAAGCCGAAACTATGGAGACAGTGAAAAGATCACTGGTTGTTAGGGTTTGGGGAGAAGGAAGGATGAATAGGGGATTCTTAGGGCAGTAAACATAGTCTATGTACTGTAATGGGGACTTCCCTGGTGGCTCAGATGGTAAAGAATCTGCCTACAATGCTGGAGACCCGGGCTTGATCCCTGGGTTGGGAAGATCCCCTGGAGAAAGAAATGGCAAACCACTCCAATACTCTTGCCTGGAAAATTCCATGGATCGAGAAGCGTGGTAGGGTACAGTCCATGGGGTCGCTAAGAGCCAGACACGACTAAGCGACTTGGTGGATAAATGCTATTGTTTGTCAACACATATAAAATGTACAACATCAACTCTAATGTAAACTATGGACTTGAAGGTGTTGATGATATGCAGTGTAAGTTAATTGACTGTAACAAATGTATCACTGTGGGGGTATATTGCTGATCCTGTGCGTGACACCAACTGTCTCGCTGTGATACTGTTTGCACTGTTTGCTGAACCCAGGGGAGGCAAGGTGCAAGCTAAAAGGCGGGAAGAAGACTCAAGTAGCTTTAGGAACTGCAGCAGCCGTGGCAGGAGCCACAACATACCCATAATGTAGCCATAATAGAGCCATAGCAGAACCTCTAGCATAAACATGACACTGCCCCAGTGTCGCCCCAGTGCAGCAGCGGCCAGGGCTTTCACGGTGAAGCTCACACAGGGGTTCTGCACAAAGCAGCCTGCAGCCAAGTGAGTACCTTGTGAAGTGCATGCACAGCACTGTAAGTGATTTCAGCTGTTACATAACATTATGTACAAGACGTGGGGTGGGAGGGAGAGGCCACGGTGCAAGAAATTCTGACCAGGCCATCTAGGCTTATTTGGTCTTTCCCTGCACGGGGCCAAAGTTGATTGACTGGGAGTGTTGTTTATGTGTATTGGAAAAGGATATATGAGAACTCTGTGTACTTTCCACTCAATTTTTCTGGGAACATATAAGTGCTCTAAAAAAGAAGTCTAATAAAAACAACAGCTAATAGACTAGATGTGCTAGAGGGAAATATTTAAAATTCAGCCCTTTTTCCTGGGGAGTGGGGGGCATGCAGCACGTGGAGAATGTAGCTCCCTGACCAGGGATCGAACCCATGCTCCCTGAAGTGGAAGCATGAAGTCTGAACCACTGGACCACCAGGGTAGTCCTGCGGAAGACATTCTTAGTCATCCAGAATGTTTTCTTCCCCCAAATACTTCAAAAATATTTTGTCAACCCCAGCCCTCCTCCCTAAAGGAAGCAGGAGGTGAAAAAACACAATTTTCTTCTGTATAGCACATTTTTGGTTTCTTAAGCTTGCTAGGTAAAATAAATTGGTGCTATAGTTGGCCCTGACATGTAACTATATAAGTACTTTTAATTTTATAGACTTTATTTTTTAGAGAAGTTTTGGACATATGGAATTGTACAGATCATACAGAGAGCTCTCCTATACCTTTTACCATGGACACACAATTTCACCTATTCTTAACATTTTGTATTAGTGTTGTATATGTGTTACAATTAATAAATCAATGTCAATACATTGTTAGTAACTATAGCCTATAGTTTAAGAATGTGAAGGTGAAGTCAAGTGGGCCTTAGGAATCATCACTAAGGACAAAGCTAATGAAGATGATGGAATTACAGCTGAGCAATTTAAAATCCTAAAAGATGATGCTGTGAAACTGCTGCACTTAATATGCCAGCAAATTTGGAAAACTCAGCAGTGGTCACAGGACTGGAAAAAGTCAGTTTTCATCCAGCCCCAAAGAAAGTCTATGCCAAAGAATGTTCAAACTACCGCACAAAGGCACTCATTTCACACACTAGTAAAGTAATGCTCAAAATTCTCCAAGAGAGGCTTCAACAGTACGTGCACTGAGAACTTACAGATGTTCATGCTGGATTTAGAAAAGGCAGAGGAACCAGAGATTAAATTGCCAACATCCATTGGATCATTGAAAATGCAAGAGAGTTCCAGAAAAACATCTACTTCTGCTTTATTGACTACGCCAAAGCCTTCGACTGTGTGGATCACAATAAACTAAAAAATTCTTAAAGATATGGGGATACCAGATCACCTTACCTGCCTCCTGAAAAATCTGTATGCAGGTCAAGAAGCAACAGTTAGAACTGAACGTGGAACAACAGACTGGTTCCAAATTGGGAAAGGAGTACATCAAGGCTGTGTATTGTCACCTTGTATTTTAACTTCTATGCAAAGTACATCAAGAAAAATGCTGGGCTGGATGAAGCACAAGCTGGAATTAAGATTGCAGGAAGAAATACCAATAACCTCAGACATGCATATAACACCATCCCTATGGCAGAAAGCGAGGAGAAATTAAAGGGCTGGTTGAAGAAAGTGAAAGAGGAGAGTGAAAAAGCTGGCTTAAAACTCAACATTCAAAAAACCAAGATCATGATATCTGGTTCCATCGCTTCATGGCAAATAGATGGGGAAAAAATGGAAATAGTGGCAGACTTTCTTTCTTGGGCTCCACAATCACTCCAGATGGTGACTGCAGCCATGAAGTTAAAAGATGTTTGCTCCTTGGAAGAAAAGCTTTGATCAACCTAGACAGCATATTAAAACTCACTTTACCAACAAAGGTCCATGTAGTCAAGCTATGGTTTTTGCACTGGTCATGTATGGATGTGAAAGTTGGACCACAAAGAAAACTGAGCACTGAAGACTTGATGGTTTTGGAGAAGACTCTTGAGAGTCTCTTGGACTGCAAGGAAATCAAACCAGTCAATCCTAAAGGAAATCAGTCCTGAATATTCATTGGAAGGGCCAATGCTGAAGCTGAAACTCCAATACTTTGGCCACCTGATGCAAAGAAATAACTCAGTGGAAAAGACCTTGATATTCAGAAAGACCGAAGGCAGGAGGAGAAGGGAATGACAGAGGATGAGATGGTTGGATGGCATCACCAACTCAATGGACATCAGTTTGAGCAAGCTCCAGGAGTTGGTGATTGACAGGGAAGCCTGGTATGCTGCAGTCCATGGTCTCACAAAGAGTCGGACATGACCGAGTGACTGAACTGAACTGATAGTTTAAGATTCACTTCATGCTATAAAGTTTATGGGGTTTGACAAATGCACAATGTCTAATATTCATCATTACAATATTATATAGAATAGCTTCACAACACTAAAAAGCCTCTGTAATTTACCTATTCATTTCCACCTCTCTGACTCCTGAGAGTCAGAGAAATCCCCCATCTTTCACTCAGTCAGTCATTCAGTTGCTCAGTCATGTCCAACTTGATCTTTAGTTTTACCTTTTTTTTTTTAATATCATGTAGTTGGAATCATCTACTTGACTTCTGTCTAGATTGACTTCTTTCATTTATTAGTATGTGTTTAAGACAGAATTCACCATGTCTTTTTGTGGCTTGATAGCTTGTTTCTTCTTAGCACTGAATAATATTTCATTAGACGGATGCACCAAGTTTGTTTATCTATTCACCTATGACAAGAAATTTATATACAATTGAATATTATTCAGTCAAGAGAAAGAAGGATATCCTTCCACTTGTTGGGCTTCCCAGGTGGCTCAGATGGTAAAGTGTCTGCCTGCAATTCGGGAGACCCAGGTTCGATCCCTGGGTCAGGAAGATCCCCTGGAGAAGGAACTGGCAACCCACTCCAGTATTCTTGCCTGAAGAAGCCCATGGATGGAGGAGCCTAGTAGGCTACAGTCCATGGGGCCGCAGAGTCGGACATGACTGAGTGACTTCACTTCCACTTGTAAAAACATGAATGAACCTTGAGGGAATTAGGCAAAGTGAGATGTCAGATAGTGAAAGAAAAATAATACAAACACTTACATGCAGAATCTAAAACACCTGAACTCATAGAAACAGAAGGTAGAGAGGTGGAATCCAATGGCTGGGGAGTAGAGGAAATGAGAAGATGTTTATCAAAGTGTAGGTACTTCAGATAAAAGATTAGTAAGTCCTAAGGATCTACTTTAGAGCATGGAAATTATAATCAATAATACTATGTTAAAAGTTGCTAAAATAGTAGGTATTAATCATTCTCACCACACCAAAAAAGAATGATACTTATGTGACATGATGGAGGGATTAGTCAATACTATGGTGCCAGTGATTTTACACTATATAAGTGTATCAAATAAACACATTGCACACCTTCACTTCAGTTCAGTTCAGTCACACAGTCATGTCCGACTCTTTGCAACCCCATGAATCGCAGCACACCAGGCCTCCCTGTCCATCACAAACCCCCAGAGTTTACTCAAACTCATGTCCATCAAGTCGGTGATGCCATCCAGACATCTCATCCTCTGTCATCCACTTCTCCTCCTGCTCCTAACCCCTCCCAGCACCAAGGGCTTTTCAAATGAGTCAGCTCTTCACATTAGGTGGCCAAAGTAGTCAAGTTTCAGCTTCAGCATCAGCCCTTCCAATGAACACCCAGGACTGATCTCCTTTAGGATGGACTGGTTGGATCTCCTTGCAGTCCAAGGGACTCTCAAGAGTCTTCTCCAACACCACAGTTCAAAATTCTTCAGCGCTCAGCTTTCTTCACATTCCAACTCTCACATCCATACATGACCACTAGAAAAACCATAGCCTTGACCAGACGGACCTTTGTTGGCAAAGTAATGTCTCTGCTTTTTAATATGCTATTTAGGTTGATCATAGCTTTTCTTCCAAGGAGTAGGTGTCTTTTAATTTCATGGCTGCAATCACCATCTGCAGTGATTTTGGACCCCCAAAAATAAAGTATAATACTGTTTCCACTGTTTCCCCATCTATTTCCCATAAAGTGATGGGACCAGATGTCATGGTCTTAGTTTCTGAATGTTGAACTTTAAGCCAACTTTTTCACTCTCCTCTTTCACTTTCATCAAGAGGCTTTTTAGTTCCTCTTCACTTTCTACCATAAGGGTGGTGTCATCTGCATATCTGAGATTATTGATATTTCTCCCAGCAATGTTAATTCCAGCTTGTGCTTCCTCCAGCCCAGCGTTTCTCATTATGTACTCTGCATATAAGTTGAAGAAGCAGGGTGACAATATACAACCTTGATGCACTCCTTTTCCTGTTTAGAACCAGTCTGTTGTTCCATGTCCAGTTCTAACTGTTGCTTCCTCACCTGCATATAGGTTTCTCAAGAGGCAGGTCAGGTGGTCAGGTATTCCCATCTCTTTCAGAATTTTCCACAGTTTCTTGTGATCCACACTGTCAAAGGCTTTGGCACAGTCACTAATGCAGAAATAGATGTTTCTCTGGAACGCTCTTGCTTTTTCGATGATCCAGCAGATGTTGGCAATTTGATCTCTGGTTCCTCTGCATTTTCTAAAACCAGCTTGGACACCTGGAAGTTCACGGTTCACGTATTGCTGAAGTCTGGCTTGGAGAATTTTGAGCATTACTTTACTAGTGTGTGAGATGAGTGCAATTGTGCAGTAGTTTGAGCATTCTTTGGCATTGCCTTTCTTTGGGATTGGAATGAAAACTGACATTTTCCAGTCCTGTGGCCACTGCTGAGTTTTCCAAATTTGCTGACATATTGAGTAGAGCACTTTCACAGCATCATCTTTCAGGATTTGAAATAGCTCAACTGGAATTCCATCACCTCCACTAGCTTTGTTCATAGTGATGCTTCCTAAGGCCCACTTGACTTCACATTCCAGGATGTCTGGCTCTAGGTGAGTTATCACACCATCGTGATTCTGGGTCATGATCTTTTTGTATAGTTCTTTTGTGTATTCTTGCCACCTCTTCTTAATATCTTCTGCTTCTGTTAGGTCCATACCATTTCTGTCCTTTATTGAACCCATCTTTGCATGAAATGTTCCCTTGGTATCTCTAATTTTCTTGAAGAGATCTCTAGTCTTTCCCATTCTGTTGCTTTCCTCTATTTCTTTGCATTAATCACTGAGGAAGGCTTTCTTATCTCTCCTTGCTATTCTTTGGAACTCTGCATTCAAATGGGAATGTTTTTCCTTTTTTCTGTTGCTTTTTGCTTCTCTTCTTTTCGCAGCTATTTGTAAGGCCTCCTCAGACAGCCATTTTTCTTTTTTGCCTTTCTTTTCCATGGGGATGGTCTTGATCCCTGTCTCCTGTACAATGTCACAAACCTCTGTCCATAGTTTATGATGCACTCTGTTTATCAGATCTAGTCTCTTAAATCTATTTCCCACTTCCACTGTATAGTCATAAGGGATTTGATTTAGGTCATACCTGAATGGTTTAGTGGTTTTCAGTACTTTCTTCAATTTAAGTCTGAATTTGGCAATAAGGAGCTGATGATCTGCACCACAGTCACCTCCCGGTCTTGTTTTTGCTGACTGTATAGAGCTTCTCCATCTTTGTCTGCAAAGAATATAATCAATCTAATTTCGGTGTTGACCATCTGGTGAATTCCATGGTTGTATGTCAATGATATCTCTGTAAAGCTAGAAAAATAAGTTCGAAAAGAAAGACATTGTGGGGGCTTCTGATTTTTGGCAGTTATAACTAACGCTGATGTAAACACGTGTGCGCATGTTTTAGTGAGAGTTCCTGTTGTTCTACATCCCTGTCACCATTCACTGCCAGTGCTTTGAGTTTTAGCCATGTTAATGAGTGTGTAGTGGTGGTTGCTTTAATTAGCAATTCCCTCATAATGTGCCGCTTTAAGCACACTTTCATATACTTATTTGCCAGCTGTATATTGTATTACTTTGCCAGGGCTGTCATGACAGAATTTTGCAGACTGATGGCTTAAACAACAGAAATATATATATTCTCACAGTTCTGGAGACAAAAGTCCAAAATCAAGCTGTTGGCAGGTTTCGTTTCCTCTGAAGCCTCTCTGATTAGATTGCACATAGTTACCTTCTCTCTGTGTCCTCCAGGGTTTTCATCCTTGCATATACACAGTATATCCAAACCTCTTCTTATAAAGATATCAGTCAGCTTGTTTTAGGGACCACCTTAATGGTCTCATTTTAATTTATCACTTCTTTAAAGACCTTATTTTGTTGAGGTATCTGTTCAGATATTTTGTCCATTTTTTACAATTATTTAATTTCTTTTAATTGGAGGATAATTGCCTTACAATATTGTGATGGCTTGTCATATATCAGCATGAATCGGCCACAGGTATACATGAGTTCCTCCCACCCCATTCTGAGCACTCCTCCCACCTGCCTCCTCACCCCATCCCTCTGGGTCATCACAGAGGGTTTTGGGTGCCCTGCTTCGTGCATCAGATTTGCACTGGTCATCTGTTACATTTGGTAATGTACATGTTTCAATGCTTTTCTCTCAAGTCATCCCACTCTCTCCTTCTCCCACTGAGTCCAAAAGTCTGTCCCTTACATCTATTTTAAATATATCTTTGTTTTTGTTAGCTTTATTCTCACTGGTATGGAAAAAGATAGGTGACTTTTGTATATTGCTCTGGGTCTTTCAGTCTTTCTATAATTGCTTATTAATATCAGGAGCTTTTGCTCAATACTTGGGATTTTCTACATGCACAATCACGTCATTTGTGAACAAAAACATGTGTATTTCTTCATTTCCAATCTGTATACCTTTTACTTTGTTTTCTTGTCTTATTGCATCAGCTAGAACTTCTGCTACAATGTTGAAGAGAAATGTTGAGAGGAGACATCCTTGCCTCCTTCCTGTTCCTAAGGAGACTTCCACTTTCTCACCATTAAGTATGATGTTAACTTTAGGGGTTTTTTGTTGAAGTTCTCTATTCATAGCTTACTAAAATGTGTGTGGATTTTATCACATGTTTTTCATAGATAGATTGATTGATATGATTATTTGAGATTTTTCTTTTAGCTTAATGGTGTAATGTATTACATTAATTGATTCCTAAATGATGGAGCAGTCCTGTATACTTAGATAAATATCAGTAAGTCCTACTGCATAGTTATTTTTACAAATTATTGAATTAAATTTGCTAATATCTTTTAGGGCATATTATATTTATATTCATGAGAATTAGTGGTCTGTAGTGCTCTTTTCTTGTGATAACTTTAAAAGGTTATGATATTAAGGTGGTGTTGACTTCATAGAATAATTAGGAACGTTCTCTCTGCTTTTATTTTCTGGATGAGATTGTAGTGAATTGGTACCACTTCTTCCTTAAATGTGTGTCAAATTTATGGTGAAACCAATTGAACCTGGTGCTTTCTCTATTTTTAGACTATTAATTATTGAGTCAACTCACTTAATCAATAGAATATAATTTATGTAATTATATTATAGACATAAAGATAGGTAGATACAGATAGAGAAATATGATATAATTTTCTATAAGCCTATTCAGATTATTTCTCCTTGTGTATTTTAATAGCTAGTGGCTTTCAAGGTAATGGTCTATTTTATCTAAATTATCAAACTTGTGGGCATAGAGTTCTTCATAATCTTCTTTTGCTTCATTTATTGTTGAAGAGACCAGTATTGATGATCTCTCCTTTATTACAAATATGAGTGATTTGTGTCTACTCTATTATTCTCTTACTCACCATAGTTAGATCTAAATCAAAGTTACTGATCTTTTGAAAGAACCAGTTTTTACTAATGCAGACTTCCCCTATTGTTTTCTTGCTTCAATTTCATTGATTACTGCTCTAATTTTTATTATTTTAATTTCTATTCTTCTACTTGCTTTGGGTTTACATTGCTTTTCTTTCTCTATTTTTCTGATATGAAAGCTTAGATTACTGATTTTAGATTTTTTCTTTTTTCTAATACATACAGTACATTGAATGCTATGACTTTGTTGCAGCCCATGAATTTTGATGTCATATTTTTATTTTCACTTAGTTGAAATATTTTAAAACTTTTCATTCATATTAGACTTCCTCTATGACCCATGTGTTATTTAATCTCCAAATTTTTTGGAATTTTCTAACTATCCTTTTATTATCAATTTCTAGTTTAACTTATTTGCAGTCTGAGAGTACACTGTATGATTTCTGCTTCTTTAAGTTTGTTAAGGTACGAGACTTCACTTGCAGTCAATGGCTAAAAATCAGCCTTACAATTCATGGGACATGGGCTCAATCCATGGTCAGGGAACTAAAATCTTGCATGCTGCAGGACAACTAAGGCCACCCACTGCAACTATTGAGCCCGTGCACTCTGGAGCCCAAGTGTCACAACTAGAAGTGCCCAAGTGACACAAATAGATAAATAAAAATCATTCATGCTTGCTAAGATGTGTTTTATGACCCAGAATACAGTCTATCTTGGTGAATATTTTAGGTGAATTTGAGGAAATTGTATATTCTTATATTGTTTGATATAATATCAATTGAATCCAGTTGAATGATGGTATTTTCCATTCTAACTATATGCTTGCTGATTTTATGCTTACTAGTTCTATCAATTAGTAAGAGAGGCAAGTTGATGTCTCCAATCATAATAGTGGACTTGTCTATTTCCCCTTGCAGTTCTATCAGTTTTTCTCTCAAGTGTTTTGATGCTGTGTTTTCATGTGCATGCATATTAAGGATTGTCATAGTTTCTTGGAAGAACAGATCCCTCTACCATGATGCAACACTCTATTTTATCTTTAATTTTCTGTCTTACTCTAAAGTCTGCTTTGTCTAAATTTAATATAGCTACTCCAACTTCCTTTTGATTGATACTAACATTATATGTATTTCTCCACCTCTTAACTTCTAATCTATCTGTACTTTTATATTTAAAGTTGGACTATTGTAGACAAGCTAGGGTGGGTCTTTTTTTAATCCACTCTGGCAATTTCAGTGTTTTAACTGGTATTATATCACACCAACCCACTCACATTTAAAGTGATTACTTATATATATGGATTAATAGTTATCATGTAACTGTTGTCTGTTCATTTACATTTTAGTCCAAGAGACTTGCAAGAGTTTTCTCCAGCACCCCAATTTGAGAGTATCAATTCTTTGGCACTCAACCTTCTTTAAGGTCCAACGCTCACATCCATATATGACTACTAGAAAAACCATAGCTTTGACTAAACAGAACTTTGTCCACAAAGTGATGTTTCTGCTTTTTAATACACTGTCTAGGTTTATCGTAGCTTTTCTTTCAAGGAGCAAGTGTCTTTTAAATTTCATTGCTGCAGTCATTGTCTCCAGTGATTTTGGAGCCCAAGAAAATAAAATCTGTAACTGCTTCCATTTTTTCCCCGTGAAGTGATGAGAATAGATGCCATGATCTTAGGTTTTTTTTTTTTTTAATCTTGAGTTTCAAGCCAGCTCTTTTCACTCTTCTCTTTCACCTTCATCAAGAGTCTCTTTAGTTCCTCTTCACTTTCTGCTACTAAAATGGCATCATCTGCATATCTGAGGTTGTTGATATTTCTCCCAGCAGTCTCAATTCCAGCTTGTGATTCATCCAACCTGGCATTTTGCATGATGTACTCTGCATATAAGTTAAATAAGCAAAGTGACAATATACAGCCTTATTGTACTCATTTTCCAACTTTGAACCAGTCTGTTGTTCCATGTCCGGTTCTAATTGCTGCTTCTTGATCTGCATGCAAGTTTCTCAGGGAGACAGGTAAGGTGGTCTGGTACTCCCATCTCTTTAAGAATTTTCCACAGTTTGTTGTTATCTGTGGTTTGGTGTCTGTCATTTATTTTGAAAAATGCTTGGGCATTATTCTTCCAAATATTTCTTCAGTCCCTTTCTCTCTTCTGGAATTTCCAGGATATGTATGTTACATCTTTCATAATTTTCCCATAGGTCTTGGATATTGCTCTACATTCTCCTTTTCTTTTCTGTCTTTTCATTTCATTTTGGGAAGTTTCTATCAGCATATCTTCAAGATGACTGATTTTTTTCCTCAGCTGTGTCCATTCTACTGGTGATCACATCAAAGGCATTATTCATTTCTTTGCAGTATTTTTAATTTTAAATATTTTCTTTCTAAGCTTTCCTTAAGTTTCCATCTCTCTGCTTACATTACTTATCTGTTCTTACATGTTGTATACTTTTTTCCATTAAGAACCTTAACATATTTTGCATATTCATTTTAAATCCCAAGTCTAATAATTTCCAAATTGCTTTTGTATGGAAACTGGTTCTAATTCATGCTTTGTGTCTTCAAATTGTGTTTGCACTTGTCTTCTAGCATTCTTTATAATTTCTTGTTGAGCTGGACGTGTTGTATCTAGTAATGGGAACTGAGGTAACCAGGGTCTTATTGTGAAGTTTTATGTTAATCTGACTAGATACCTAGTTATTTAATGTTTTCTGTAGACAGAATGTGGTCTACTGGAGCAGGGAATGCAAACCACTTAAGTATTCTGGCCTTGAGAACCCCATAAACAGTATGAAAATGCAAGATGATAGCATACTGAAAGAGGAACTCCCCAGGTCAGTAGGTGTCCAACATGTTACTCGGGATAAGTGGAGAAATAACTCCAGAAAGAATGAAGGGATGGAGCCAAAGCAAAAACAATACCCAGTTGTGGATGGGACTGGTGATAGAAGCAAGGTGCAAGGCTGTAAAGAACCTGGAATGTTCGGTCCATGAATCAAGGCAAATTGGAAGTGGTCAAACAGGAGATGGCAAGAGTGAATGTCAACATTCTAGGTATCAGCGAACTAAAATGGACTGGAATGAGTGAATTTAACTCATATGACCATTATATCTACTACTGTGGGCACGAATCCCTTAGAAGAAATGGAGTAGCTATCATGGTCAACAAAAGAGTCCGAAATGCAGTACTTGGATGCAATCTCAAAAATGACAGAATTAGCTCTGTTCATTTCAAAGGCAAAACAATCAATATCATGGTAATCCAAGCCTATGCCCCAACCAGTAACACTGAAGAAGTTGAAGTTGAACAGTTCTATGAAGACCTACAAGACGGTTTAAAACTAGCACCCAAAAAAGATGTCCTTTTATTATAAGGGACTGGAATGCAAAAGGAAGAAATCAAGAAACACCTGGAGCAACAGGCAAATTTGGCGTTGGAGTACAGAATAAAGCAGAGCAAATGCTAATAGAGTTCTGCCAAGACAACACACTGGTCATAGCAAGCACCCTCTTCTAACAACACAAGAGAAGACTCTACACATGGATATCATCAGGTGGTCTACACCAAAATCAGATTGATTATATTCTTTGCAGACAAAGATTGAAAAACTCTATACAGCCAGCAAAAACAAGACCAGGAGCTGACTGTGGTGCAGATCATGAACTCCTTATTGCCAAATTCAGACCTAAGCTGAAGAAAGTAGGGAAAACCACTAGACCATTCAGGTATGACCTAAATCAAATCCCTTATGACTAGTCTAAATTATTAGACTTGGGAGTTAAAATGAATATGCAATATGGAAGTGGGAAATAGATTTAAGGGAGTAGATCTGATAGACAGAGTGCCTGAAGAACTATGGACGGAGGTTCGTGACATTGTACAGGAGACAGGGATCAAGACCATCCCCATGGAAAAGAAAGGCAAAAAAGAAAAATGGCTGTCTGAGGAGGCCTTACAAATAGCTGCGAAAAGAAGAGAAGCAAAAAGCAACAGAAAAAAGGAAAAACATTCCCATTTGAATGCAGAGTTCCAAAGAATAGCAAGGAGAGATAAGAAAGCCTTCCTCAGCGATCAATGCAAAGAAATAGAGGAAAGCAACAGAATGGGAAAGACTAGAGATCTCTTCAAGAAAATTAGAGATACCAAGGGAACATCTCATGCAAAGATGTGTTCAATAAAGGACAGAAATGGCATGGGCCTAACAGAAGCAGAAGATATTAAGAAGAGGTGGCAAGAATACACAGAAGAACTGTACAAAAAGATCTTCATGACCCAGATAATCACACTGGTGTGATCACTCACCTAGAGCCAGACATCCTGGAATGTGAAGTCAAGTGGGCCTTAGGAAGCATCACTATGAACAAAGCTAGTGGAGGTGATGGAATTCCAGTTGAGCTATTTCAAATCCTGAAAGATGATGCTGTGAAAGTGCTCTACTCAATATGTCAGCAAATTTGGAAAACTCAGCAGTGGCCACAGGATTGGAAAAGGTCAGTTTTCATTCCAATCCCAAAGAAAGGCAATGCCAAAGAATGCTCAAACTACTGCACAATTGCACTCATCTCACACACTAGTAAAGTAATGCTCAAAATTCTCCAAGCCAGACTTCAGCAATACGTGAACCATGAACTTCCAGGTGTTCAAGCTGGTTTTAGAAAATGCAGTGGAACCAGAGATCAAATTGCCAACATCTGCTGGATCATCGAAAAAGCAAGAGAGTTCCAGAAAAGCATCTATTTCTGCTTTATTGACTATGCCAAAGCCTTTGACAGTGTGGATCACAAGAAACTGTGGAAAATTCTGAAAGAGATGGGAATACTGACCACCTGACCTGCCCCTTGAGAAACCTATATGCAGGTGAGGAAGCAACAGTTAGAACTGGACATGGAACAACAGACTGGTTCCAAACAGGAAAAGGAGTACATCAAGGCTATATATTGTCACCCTGCTTCTTCAACTTATATGCAAAGTACATAATGAGAAATGCTGGGCTGGAGGAAGCACAAACTGAAATTGCTGGGAGAAATATCAATAACCTCTGATATGCAGATGACACCACCCTTATGGCTAATGTGAAGAGGAACTAAAAAGCCTCTTGATGAAAGTGAAAGAGGAGAGTGAAATGTTGGCTTAAATTTCAACATTCAGAAACTAAGATCATGGCATCTGGTCCCATCACTTCATGGGAAATGGATGGGGAAGCAGTGGAAACAGTGGCTGACTTTATTTTGGGGGGCTCCAAAATCACTGCAGATGGTGATTGCAGCCATGAAATTAAAAGACGCTTACTCCTTGGAAGGAAAGTTATGACCAACATAGATAGCATATTAAAAAGCAGAGCCATTACTTGGCCAACAAAGTTACGTCTAGTCAAGGCTATGTTTTTTTCCAGTAGTCATGTATGGATGTAAGAGTTGGACTGTGAAGAAAGCTAAGTGCCAGAAAATTGATGGTTTTGAACTGAGTATTGGAGAAGACTCTTGAGAGTCCCTTGGACTGCAAGGCAATCCAACCAGTCCATCCTAAAGGAGATCAGTCCTGGGTGTTCATTGGAAGGACTGATGCTGAAGCTGAAGCTCCAATATTTTGGCCAACTCATAGGAAGAGTTGACTCATTGGAAAAGACCCTGATGCTGGGAGGCACTGGGGGCAGGAGGAGAAGGGGATGACAGAGGATGAGATGGCTGGATGGCATCACCGACTCTATGGGCATGAGTTTGGGTAAACTCTGGGAGTTTGTGATGGACAGGGAGGCCTGGTGTGCTACTGTTCATGGAGTCACAAAGAGTCGGACACGACTGAGCAACTGAACTTAACTGATGGTGCCAGAGGTTTAAATTTTCTTTAGTTTCCTTTGGTGTCCCCCCCCACCCCATCTTATCTCTGTTTTGCCTAAGAAATTTTTCTTAAATAGATTTATATTGTAGCGCTTTTGCTCGTAATCCACAGTTATTATCCTGGAACCCTGCTCATGTGAGAGTAAGATGTTGCTGAGGGAATGCTTTCTATAATCTTTTCAGTAAATTTTATGTCTTTAGTGATTTTGAGTGACTGAGTTCTGATATTCAGAAACATTTCTTAGCCATTTCTCTTTCCTTCCCTTAGGTGAGACAGGAAGGCTGTAAGGTTCTGAATTATCTAACTCCTTTCCCCCAGGCCAGGTTATATTAAATATACACATTACATTAAATAACCCTGATAAAGTAGTTTTCCTTGAGAGCAGTTCTTTGCTATAAGAATGCCCTGTACCTATTTCAAATGGCTACTTTTCCCCTCCCCCTGCCTGAAGCATGAGATTTTCTTTGGTTTTCACTGCAAGAATCTTATGGGCCTCCTAAAGGTAGAACTGATGAAACTGTGGGAGTGCCCATAGATAACTCCCCCCCCCAGAGCTTCTAACTCCCCAGCTGATGTACATGAGCCCTCCAGCAATTTCCCTCCTCCTACCAACTACCAGCTTTCCTGACTTCTGCTCCAGATTGGCTGCTATCAGCTGTGATTCTCTGAATCTCCTTTTCTCTCCTGTTTGGGATAGTAGCTTGTCTTTGTGACCTCAGCTCTGTGACTTGTCTTTTAAAAAGTCTTGATTTCAGTTTGTTTATTTTTTTTCTTTTTCTGAGGATGAGAATTCTAACTTTCAGCCTCTTCATATAGAGCTGAAGCCAGACATCCATAAATAACTTTAAACATAAGCAACCTATAAAATATAAACCTCAGTTCAGTTCAGTTCAATCACTCAGTCGTGTTCAACTCTTTGTGACCCCATGGACTGCAGCAGGCCAGGCCTCCCTGTCCATCACCAACTCCCAGAGCCTACTCAAACTCATTGATGATGCCATCCAACCATCTCGTCCTCTATCATCCCCTTCTCCTCCTGTCTTCAATCTTTCCCAGCATCAGGGTCTTTTCAAACGAATCAGTTCTTCGTATCAGGTGGCCAAAGTTTTATTGGAGTTTCAGCTTCAGCATCAGTCCTTCCAATGAACACCCAGAACTGATTTCCTTTAGGGTGGACTGGTTGGATCTCCTTGCAGTCAAAAATAAAAGTCTTGGTAGGTATGGCATCTTGGGCCCCTGCTACCATCTTGCCATGATGGTGTGATCACTCAATGAGAGCCAGACATCCTGGAATGCGAAGACAAATGGGCCTTAGAAAGCGTCACTACAAAAAAAGCTAGTGGAGGTGACGGTATTCCACTTGAGCTATTTAAAATCCTAAAAGATGATGCTGTGAAAGTGCTGCTCTCATTATGCCAGCAAATTTAGAAAACCCAGCCATAGCCACAGGACTGGAAAAGGTCAATTTTCATTCTAGCCCCAAAGAAAGGCTATGCCTAAGAAAGCTCAAACTACTGCACAATTGCACTCATCTTACATGCTAGCAAATTAATGCTCAAAATTCTCCAAGCCAGGCTTCAACAGTACATGAACTGAGAACTTTCAGATGTTCAAGCTGGATTTAGAAAAAGCAGAGGAACCAGAGATCAAATTACCAACATCTGTTGGATTATCAGTTGCCTTTTAGGCAAGAGAATTCCAGAAAAACATCTATCCTGCTTTATTGATTATCCAATGCCTCTGACTGTGCAAATCATCATAAACTGTGGAAAATTCTTAAAGAGATGGGAATACCAGGCCACCTGACCTGCCTCTTGAAACCTGTATGCAGGTCAGGAAGCAACAGTTAGAACTGGACATGAAACAACAGACTGGTTCCAAATAGGGAAAGGAGTATGTCAAGGCTGTATATTGTCACCCTGCTTATTTAACTTGTATGCAGAGTACATCATGAGAAACGCTGGGCTGGAGGAAGCACAAGCTGGAATCAAGATTGCCAGGATAGTGCCAATAACCTCAGATATGCAGATGACACCACCCTTGTGGCAAAAAGTGAAGAATAACTAAATAGCCTCTTGATGAAAGTGAAAGAGGAGAGTGAAAAAGTTGGCTTAACGTTCAACATTCAGAAACTAAGATCATGGCATCTAGTCCCATCACTTCATGGGAAATAGATGGGGAAACAATGGAAACAGTGACAGACTTTATTTTGGGGGGCTTCTAAATCACTGCAGATGGTGATTGCAGTCATGAAATTAAAAGACACTTACTCCTTGGAAGAAAAGTTATGACCAACTTAGATAGCATATTAAAAAGCAGAGATATTACTTTGTCAACAAAGGTCTCTCTAGTCAAGGCTGTGGTTTTTCCAGTAGTCATGTATGGATGTGAGAGTTGGACTATAAAGAAAGCTGAGCACAGAAAAATTGATGCTTTTAAACTGTGGTGTTGGAGAAGTCTCTTGAGAGTCCTTTGACTGCAAAGAGATCCAACCTGTCCATCCTAAAGGAAATCAGTCGTGAATATTCTTTGGAAGGACTGAAGTTGAAGCTGAAACTCCAATACTTTGGCCACCTGGTGTGAAGAACTAACTCATTTGAAAAGACCCTGATGCTGGGAAAGATTGAAGGTGGGAGGAGAAGGGGACAACAGAGGATGAGATGGTTGGATGGCATCACTGACATGAGTTTGAGTAAACTCTGGGAGCTGGTGATAGACAAGGAAGCCTGGCATGCTGCAGTCCATTGAGTCACAAATAGTTAGGCACAACTGAATGACTGAAATGAACTGAATCACCTTGCCAAGGCATGTGAGATTTGGCCACTTGCTCAGCTCTGTGATGTTTCAGGACAATTTCTGGAACTTACAATGGCCTTGAAGATGATTCATGCAGTATGTCACTCTTCCCAAACCATTCTCCCTGACCAGATACTCTCACTAGCAGACTCTACCAACTCAGCTCTTTTCTGCCCTTAGTATAGTTTCCTTTTCTTTTTTAATTTTTTTATATTGAAGGTTAAATGCTTTAGAGAATTGTGTTTGTTCCTGCCAAACTACTTTTCCTATTTTTTAAGTTGTAAGTCCAACAGCTCAGGAGATCGTTGCCATTGAAGAGACAGTAACTATAGTCAGAGATCCCAAGAACGACACTATGCCATGGGAAGCACCAAGGTTGGTCATGAGGCAGAGAGGGAGCAGGTGGAAAAGCACGGGCAAGGGCCTTTGTTGTGATTTCCTCAGGAAGATATGGGTGAGGTGGGGCAAGGAGGCTTAGGGTTGGCTGGTTGGATAATTTCAGTGGGCTCACAGGTTTGATCCCTGGGTCAGGAAGATCTTCTGGAGGAGGGCATGGAAATCCACTCCAGTATTGCTGCCTGGAGAATCCCAAGGACAAAGGATTGCAATCCACAGGGTCAAAAAGAGTCAGACACGACTGAAGCAACTTATCACTCATGCATGCCCTGGGACATAGGGATGGCCCCTACTTGTCTGGTACCTGGCTCTGGAGTGACGAGGGCTGGGGATAGTGGCCTGGAGTGTGAAGTCCTTAAAAGAGGTATTTGGGGTATGGACTCTGGACAGGTTAGTTTACATTCGAAAAATGAACTGTAGGAGGAAAATCCCTAAAGAGGGGTCAGGGATGATGTGGGTGGCAGGAGGCAAGGCAGGAGGACTCAGGCATGGCATGGGGCTTTCCAAATCAAGGAGTATCCAGCAAATACATGTGAGACAAATGCTAAAGCATCAAGCTAACAGCAGCTGAAAACACAATTAAAACAATTAAAATATTTCTCCACACCCAAATGTGAGTGATAATGGCAAAAGAGACAAGGAATCATTTCTTACTTGCCTTATGTAGAAACACTAAATTTTATTAATAAAATACGAAATCCATCCCATCTCAACTCTTTGAACTCACTTATCTAAAAATTATTTGGCTTTCATCACAGATCATCTCTTCTGTTTCCTTTGGAATAAATTTCTATTATAGAATTTAGTGGAAAATGCTTCTATCTGACTTGCTGAGTGGGGAGATGACTATTGTACACATTTGTAATTTGAGAGAAATCAGTTTATTCCTCAGGGAGAGAATCTAAGTAATTTTAAAATATTATTATTAATGTGGTAATGATGGAACAATAATCCTGTTATTTTGTAATAGTATTAAAATGTCTTTAACCACAAAAGATTTGTAGGAAGGAAAGCAGATTGACAACTTAAGATAGAAACTAATTTGGGATACAATTAATTTTGGTTCTCTTGACAAACAATGTATTTCACTTTATGGCAAATGATTACAAGTAATAACTATCTGATGAATACTTTTAAGTTGCTTATTTGTTCTTTATTTAATATAGTTTCTGTGATCACTTGAATGCTTAATTATGGGAAGGTTTAGTTTTCAATTTTAAATAATTATGCAGAAAGAAAAGAAGGACACAATTTTGAGATGAAACAGTGGGTGTATACAGACAGAGGCAACCCTGGACAGCAGCTATAGTTCAGCAGCGGTTCCTCTGCTACCTCCCACCTCCCCTCCCCTCCTATTTCCACCCACCCACACTGTGCTTCTGTCACTTACACCCACTGGTCAGAGAGTCCTACGCCCCTCCTCCAACTCCAACCGACCAGAGAGCAGCAGAAGACAAGAAGATAACAGAAGTCTTGCTTTTGATGCACCCACACTCTGTTAAATGCTTTATTTTTATTATTGCACTGACTTCCAAACAATCCCTTAAAGTAGAACGAGTTTCCTTTGAAAGATAAGGAAACAGAGGCACCGAGATATTAGGGAACTTGACTGAGGTCGCTGCAACTAGTAGGCTTTATTCTTTTTTTTTTTTAATGATTTTCTTTATTTATTTGTTTTATTTTTGGCTGTGCTGGGTCTTCCTTGCTGCCAGGGCTTTCTCTAGCTGCAGCGACCAGGGGCTACTCTGTAGCTGTGGTGCTTGGGCTTCTCACTGCGGCAGCTTCTCTCGTGGCCGAGCCAGCTCTAGGCAGCCGCAGTTCTAGTAGCCGTGGCTCCCAGACTCTAAAGCAGTCTCCGTAGTTGTGGCGCTGGGGCTTTGTTACTCTGTGGCACGTGGGATCTTCCTGGACCCGTGATCAAACCTGTATCTCCTGCATTGGCAGGTGGATTCTCTACGACCGAACCACCAGGGAAGTCTGTTAGTAGGTTTTAGAGCCAGAATTCAGAGGCGTTCTAACATCAAAAAAGACTGGCTCCCAATGTGCCCGCCTCCTGTTTCACTCTGGTCCAGCTGAGTCAATGGATCGGTCTGTGGCAAGCAAGGTCCACGCTCCTTAGTGCGGACACTGCCTTCTAACGGTGGAATCTACTGGTTCTCTACAAGTCTGCCTTAACCAGGCCCATTCAGTGGTCTCATCCAGGACACTTTCAAGTAACAAGTCCACTCAGCGTGATACAAAAATAAAAATAGGTGAGAAAAAGAGGCAGCAAATGCCATCTGCCATTGTGGACTTTTTTCCTCTAAAAATGCAAACATTATTGAGGAAAAAAATCTTTCCTTGAATAGTATATACTTTATCCAACATCAAAAATGACAGGGCTCAATAAGGAGACCACTGTAATGGTTCTAGTATCTTTCCTTGTAATCGTCTTTGCCACAAGCATTTTCACTGCAAGCACTTTCACCTTGTAACTAATAGGCCATAAGGCAATTTTTCCATAAAAGATGAAATTACAAAAAATAAAAGAGGGACTATAAAAGGATATAATAAAATGAGAAATGAAGAGAAAAATTTTAAATATTGTAAAAATATTGGAATATATTTAAAATGTGGGTAGATTTGTGGCAAAACTGTGCAAATAACTGAATATATTTTGTGAGTTTACCTGAGCACTTGTCTTCTAAGTCTTTCTTTCATAGTATTTTATCATTTATCTGCCTGTTGATTTATCATCTCATTTAGAATTGCACATTTTCTTTTTGCTATAATTTCTCCTTTATTAAAAGAAGTATCAATTTGCTATCAAAAGATCCATATTTGTAAACCGAGTTTTGCATTGCCTTGAAAGAGCCTTCTGCACTATTGTTTAATTTATATTGGCACATTGTCAAGGTGATAGATGTTCCAAAGTTCCATAGGAAATGTGAGTTCAGTGTTGTACCTTCTAGCCACCAAAAGATTTGTAGACTGACATGCTATCATTTTCTGGTCTAGCATGCAGTCTGATCTATGCTCTTATTTCACACTTCCAGTAAGTTCTATCACTCTATTTTCTATCGAGTTGATATGCATAGCTGCCAGCCATTAGTCTAGACTGCCACACCCACTTGTCCCTGTGCAGACCATTATGAGGCTGAAGATTTATGTGATGCACAAATGGGAGCACTGCATCAATGGAAAAGTGAAGCCAGATTGTCAACCAGTTACATTATCTTTTATGGCAAAATTGCCATATGGATATGGCAAAAATATTTGTGATAAAAATGCTTGTGGCAAAGATGTCTGCAGCAAAAATGCTTACTGTGAAAATACTAGACACTTATCCTAATAACAAAAAGCTAACGTGGATCATTTTTGAAGCCCACCTAGAGCTTGAGGCCCTGGCAGAGGCCCTCCTTCTCTCCACCTAAACGCCTTTAGTGCTTCACACTGGCCTCCTTTCAGGCCACAGCCCTGACCCTAAATAACAGGCTGTGTAAATTCATTGCCTCAATGACTCAGTTCTTCACTCCCCTTTTCATTTACACTCTGTCACGTGGCTTTGAAGCTCCTCTCACTAAAAGAGCAACGTCTAGTCCCCAACCCTTAAATCTGCACTAGTCTTGAGAGGCAGTTAGTCCACAGAGTGAAAGTGTGATGTGCCAAATCTGACACTAAGCTTGAAGAATCTTCGTGTGTTTCCACTTAATCTCTTTTGCTAGTAGTAAAAATTGCCCAGCGCAGCCTGACGGAGGATAAGGGTCATGCGGCGTGAGCCCAGTCACCTCAGTTAACCTGCCACGTCCAGTCTCCACGTCTCAGTCCCCAGATGACCCTGAGATTGTTCGCAAACTCAACCAAGACAGCAAAGCCCCCTAGCAACCTGCAAAACTAATCCCAGACACAACAGGCACAAACACATATTGTGTACTCCTGAGATTTTTGTTACTTTTTACATAGTATTATTGTGACAATATGTTTGATACAGAGTCCCTGGTTTTGGTACAAAGAAACAGAATCTTGAATATTATATGCCTTTCATAAGAGATACAGGCCATTTTAAATTAATACATTTCAACTTTATCAACCATAGTCTTCCTTTTACCCCCATCCTTACCTTTACATTTTATTTTAATTGTTATTTAAGAAAATTAGCAAATCTATATATATATATGAAATCACAGACAAGCCTAACTTTGTATCAAAGATCTAAGAGTACCTCCCCGAAATAAATTGGAATTAAGTTTGGAAACTTAAATATATTAAATTATGTGTGAGAACTGGCATCCAATATTTCCAAAAGATTCTTAAATCTTGATAAAGCTAATCTATCTTAATTGAGGGGAAAAAATGAAACTAAATAATTTCTTTTTTGCCTCAAAACAGTTGTTTTTTTCTTTTCCTTCCTTTGAGGTTGAGTAAGTTGGTTCATCAGTTAGTGCTTTAGATATCAAGAAGTAACTGAACTGTTTACACGTTTCCTTGATGTGCTTAGCAATTACTTGTTTCTTTGCGTGAAATGGAGGTTCATATTTTTGCATGTCATGAACCAACACTTTCAGTGATAAGCTTAAGTACTCTGGATCATTCTGTTGGAACCATTTAGAAAACAAAAACAGGATTCTATAGTATAATTTGCACAGGGAAAGTAGTCAAACTGATACATTTTTGTGCACTGAAGGCAGTAAAATCTGGGTAAATGCTACCAAATGTTTAGTCATAAACTGAGAGAGACATATTTGACCTTTATTTCCAAGACCGTCCAGTGGGGAGATCTCTCAAGTAGATTAAGTCTGCTGAGTACAAATTATCACCATCAGCAAGCTGGCTGTCCTCAGATATGTGCTAATACAATTTTTAATGTGGTTTCAAATAGGTCGTTTAGGGAAAGGTCTTGTTTGGATCTCAGTGCTTCTCTTTTTAGGTTCCAACAGGAATTCAAGGATTCAGTGAAAAGCAATTAAAAGCAATTATGTTGCTCAGGGTATCTGCAAATCTCTGGCAAAAGATGTGCATTGATAAACTTAATCCTTATTTTACTCCCCCTAGGAATTTTCTCGAGAAATCACCCTACCCAGCCCTGCCTCCTGTCAGCCTTCCCAGAGCTGAGCCTGGATGTGAGAGCTTGATGTTGCTGTAGGAATCTTCATCACGCCTGAGCTTAAGGCGGTTGGCATGTTGATCAGGGGCAAAAGGAAAACACAATGAAATAAAACAACAGGTGTGGAAGGTAGTCAGGCAGGAAGTTCTCTCTCCAAACCAAAGTTTCCTTCAGGATAGCGTCTATTGTAAAATATTAACAAACAGAAATCTCAACTAAATAGAGTCAGGAGACCAGCAAGGGATGCTCTCACACCCTGCGCAATAGCAGAGGCCAACATCAAGAAAGACTACCTTACCGCGAGGACGCAGCCAATGAGAAGCCGCAGCGTCTCTGTACAGGGGTGGCGCCCCCAAACTCCTTTTCTCCTATAAAAGCGTTCTCTTTCCCTTGTAAGGGGCTTCAGCAAGGCTCTCCATTGTTGCAGACTTCAAGTTACAGTTCTCTGGTCATCCTGAATAATTCTTTTTTCTGGAGAAATATCTGCAGTCTATTTGTTTCAAATCAAAATATGTTTTTTAATTTTCCTTTTTTAATCTCCGCAGTGGCACGTTGGCATAGCAGACACCAAGGAAACACTGACCAGGTGAACTCATGGATGCTCTAGGTTCTGCTGTGGCCAAACGGTGTTTGTAAGCCCTTTCACGTATGCAGGCAAAATTTACCTACGGCAGATAACATGCTCAGGAAGTGATCACTGGATGAGATCACTCCGAACTCAGAAGAAGGCTGTTCACCATCAAGCTTGGTGGCCCTCCACGCGGATGGAGCCCGGGTCAGCACCAAGCCATTTCCATCCTGCTGGCCTGAATTTGCAAACTTTTGCTCAGGTTCTCTCCTAGTGTTTCCTAATCGCCCACCTGTGAGTCTCATCTCAGGAAGGTGGAGGGGAGGAGGAGAAGTCAGAGGAAGAAAAGGGAGAAGAGGAGCGGGGGAGGACAGGATGGGGAGGGAGGAGGCGGGGGAGGACGACGTAGAGAAAAGCACATGAAACTGTCTTTCTCACACTTTGTCTTCCTATTCTCTCCTTCCCTCCCCTTCACTCCTCTCGCCGCAAAACAGCCTCCAGTCTGTTCTGGCTCTTGATGGATTTCCTGTCTTTTCACGTTTGCACGCACACTCTAACTCAGTTGTTCCTCCGCTGCCCCGCACCACACACAGTCTTCAGTGCTCTGATCGCCGCCGCACGCGCGGAGCCCAGGTCTTGAGCGTGGAGGAGCTGAAGCCTGCCTGGAGGAGGCGCGGGTCCCCACCTCATATGAGCACAGTGACCTTTGAGACCCTTTTGGTGACCTTTTTGACCTTCCACACTCACATGCTGATGACAGTTCCACTGCTGGAGTGGGTCCATCACACGTGAGTGCAAAGCCTTCTCTCCAAGAGGGTCAGCCCTCCCACCAATAGTGGAGAGGAGGACAAAATTAGGGAGCAGGCAGGGGAGGCTATTTCCTAAGCACCCCAACTTTTGTGAATGGAGAAATCTGATGGACTTCAAAGCCTCACGGTCTCTCAGAGTCTGAAGTACCCTCTGGAAGCAAAGAGGGGCTCTTCCAACCCAAAGGCCCTGTCCCCACCCAGAGCGAAGCCTGAGACCCCTCCCCTCCAGCTCCGAGCCACTTAACAGGCAGCTTTTGAGACCTCCAGCTTTCAGGGAGTATAAACCTGCAGCAAATGAAACTCTGCAAAGCCTGGCTCCTGGACCAAAACCCATTCCCTCCTCAGGAAGGCTCTTCTCTCCGTGTCTTCCATTCTGTTGCTGTCAAGAGTCCATGTTCATGGCTCATTCTCCTTGGTATTTCCAGTCATTGAGCCTGTAATGTTCTACTCTTGGAATATTACACTTGTCAGGAGGTGTAAACAAAATTCCAAACCTGAAGCTACAAAAGAGAAGTAAAAAATACTGTTTGAGCAATATCAGATGCTGAATGCACTCTGTACATTTAGAAATCCATGAATTTCAAATGCTGCCCTCTGAATCCTCACCATCAATTTCAGTCCTGCTTGAGGAATCTGTTGTAATTCACTATCTATAATTACCCAGCTCCAGCACAAAGGGAACTGTGCCTTTGTTACAAACTCTTGGCATTAACAAAAGGCTTCCTGCAAATGTCAACCTTCCATTTTTCTTTCAGATTTACATTAACAGTTGCATCCTAATATTAAGTTACCTATTTCCACCTCCATAGAGTAAACAGATTGGCTGGCAAAATTCACACAGCCTTTCCACTTTAACTGCTAACCTTTACAATCAGTGGTATTCACTCAAAAGTGTGTAGCTCTGTAGGAGAAAACTTGGGATACAAACCCCTCCAGTTTACATCTTAGGAAGGAACTCTGACTTTGAAACCAGCTCCATCCAGCAGGAGATGTGCTGTGGGGTCTGTTTCTCCTGTGTTCCCACTGGAGCTCTAGCTGAAGGAAGAGGGCCGAAATGTCCTAAAACACATGACACCATATCTTCTACAATGATGTATTATTCTAAAGCAGGTATCCCCAAGGAGGTTACAAGTCAGCTGATACTAAGATACTTGCAATTAAGCTTTTGTCAGGCAGATTAAAAAATATGGGAAAACAGTGTCACATGATACCTGAAGGTCACGAGGGGTAGGAAGAGGTGGGCCCTGGGAGGTGCCTGGGACTTGCGGACAGTTCTCACGTACCCGTACCCTCCTAGGCCCCTCTGAGGCACCTGCCTGGAAGGATGTTTTCTGGACGGAGCTTGCTGAAATCTGCTGCAAGAAGGTCTTCCGTGCCCATGGGCCAATCTGCCTGAGCTACATTAGCAAAACTTCTCTGTAAAACCCAACCTACATAAAATAATCAGTCTACATTTGTGTATAATGCATATGTGTATATGCACTATGTATGGATATGTATTTTAGGTATCTAGAATGCACGTATATTTTACACACACTTATACAAAGTATGGTTTCTAAGACACTTCTATGGACATTATAAATTTTCTTTTCAGGATTTGAAGAAGCACCTATTAGTTCAAATAGTCTAAAGATCCCATTAATTTCAAAGTGAGATATTCCTCTTAAGGCCATTTTACTTGGGTGAGCAGTTTCCCTCCTTCACCGCGTCCTTCACGCTGCTCATTCTTGAGATAATCAAATCCTGAGCTGTTTCCTGAGCCAAGGGAGGAAGAGAGAGGAAGGGGACAAGAAGAGTGCCTTTGAGGCTGTGAAAATTCCAAGGAGAGACGAACGGCCGTCTTGCTATGAATAGCTGCACAGAAGTCCAGCACTCTTTTCCGCTGCCTGCCCTGTGTGACAGAGCTGAGTGAAAGCTTCATGTTACCATGGAGAGCTTTGGGCACATTCTATAATTAGTAGGAAGTGGCTTCCCCAGAAAATCCCTTATGTTACTGAACTTCATCCAGAAAAAAATGCATCCTCGGTTTTATTTTCTGTTTTTTCCTCTAACGCTGCAATTAAAGGGCAGCAGAAGCCAACTCCGTCCCCCTCACCCCCGTGCCAGCCAGCCTTCATCAGAGGAAAGCCACTGTTTTATTGAAGAGTCATCAGCTTCATGATCTCATCTAATCAGATATTTTGAGATTAAAATATTGGCTCCTTAAATAGCCATGCACCTAATGGGTTGTTTGTAACATCCATTACCACTGACCAAATGATTTGTTGTTTTTAATTAAATCCAGTAACAGTTTATTGCCACTTTTGCACTAATCTTGAATACTGCAGTGTTTTTGGAGATGATGAATCTAATTTCAATAAAGCAACATGCGAAGTTCCTTTTTTATTAAATTTAAATTAGTTGGAGAGTTTAAATAAATCATCACTGAAAAGTAGGGTGAGCAAATATTATCAGCTCAATAAATCTATCCCTGTACAATGAAGAAGACAAGCTTATATTAACTGCCAGGCTGAATACGGGAGTCACAGAGTTATATCTACTGGAAGTGCTTGGGGAAATAACTTATAAATGAAACACCAAGATACAAAGGGAATATTTCTTTTATATTTCATCTTTAAGTCTTCTATTTCAATTGCACTGCTTCTGCTTCTTGCCCTAACTTCACTTTCAGCACTTCTAACCTCACCAGTGTTATCAATATGATCTACTATTTATGTGCAAGGTAACCCAGCACAAGGCAAAAGGACATAAAGGAGATGCCTAAAAAGGGTTTTAAATGTATTTTTAAACATGACATAGCACTACACAGTACATTTCCCTAAGAACTCAAGGTGTTTAAAAATGTGTTTCTTTCCTGAAAGCAGAAAGGAAAAATACAGAAAGCCGTAGTTTTAATAAGCAGACATTTTAGCAAATCGTGTAAGTTTCAAAAGGGAAAATATCATAGCTTATCTTGGCCATGACGGTTTACTGTCCTAATAGTTTCATTAAACATTACATGCTGGCAGCTTTCTTAAGCACATCCCAAATTATCCTTAAAAATTCCGTAATGCTGCTAACACTCCCTCCTTATTCTTTCCAAAACACATATACAGACTTTCAAACACACACACACACACTCTCACACACACACCTGTTTACTTATTGAGTCACAGGAAAAAAACAATACTCATTTCCTTCCACTTTTTATTATCTTTTTCAAAGAAGTAAACATAAGCCAAGTTCCAATAAGCTATTGGGTGTTAGAACTGGTAGGAACATTAGAAATTATATAATTCAGTTCCTTATTTTAGGTGTGAGGAAACTGAAATCCAGAGTAATAAATCAATCATTTACCCAACCGTGGATCCATCACACTAAGGATGGAATCCATATCACTCATCTTCCAAAGTGCTTTCCGTTATACCGTTATAGCAAAAGATCTCTTTCTTATAGAAAGTATATTGAAACAACCTAAAAAGGAACAAAGAGGGGACTCCAAGCTCTTCCCCTTTTATATCCAGAGGCAAACTCTGGCAGATGGTGAGGGACATGGAAGCCTGGCATGCTGCAGTCCATGGGGTCAAGAAGAGTCGGACACAACTTGGCAACTAAACAGATTTGTGGGTAGGGAGAGGATTTCAGAGGTCCAAGGTACAAGCCTGGTTAACTGTTCAGAGGAGCAGATGAGAAAGAAATCTGACTTCAACATCCAGCTCTGAGATTTACCCTCCATGTGGCCCTGTGAAGCCTTCATTTGGTCTCAATTTCTTAGAAAAGAGGTTTGAATTATCAGATGATCTGTTTTCTGTAGTGATAAGTATTTGACAAATAGTTGAATAGAACTCAATTCCATGGCATACAGATGACAATTATGTTATAATACAATGCCAGTTCCTGAGTTAGTCAAAAGAAATCTTAAATAAAGAGGTTTAAATGTCCTCTTTAAATGTTCATTGAAAGTACTTCAAATGTATGAAATATTGGATTTTTTTCAGTTATATGTTGTTTTTGTCTGGCATCTTTTTCTCTTTATGCATGAGAGTAACTATGTCCATTTAAATAATTAATCATCAGTTGCAAAATATAGTATTAGAGTGAAGAGACAGCCCAGTAACTTCCCAAGATGGAATCATGATTATCAGACTTAATTTCCACTGGAAAGAGTTATAAAAATGGACAAGGTATATGAAACTTCTGTTTTCAGGCCTGAGTAGAAATTCACAAAGGGCACTGATCCTTAAAAGAAGAGAAATTCAAGGATTGAGCTCTATATGTATTCAAGCTTTCTGCTTGGGGCCATTTTCAAACTTTAGTGAGAAGGGTAAAGCACAAACAGAAAGTTGAATTGTAAGCAGCTAAGGAGAATAATATCTGCAGAGCAAAATATGGTGGGGCAGGGAGCTTCACAGACAGAAAACTCTACATGTCTGTCTGAGGGACCTCCTGAATTTTTGGCCAAACATTAAGCAGATCTTTGATAGAATGAGACCTCCTTGAGGTCTCTCAGAGAACAACTGCTGGGGCTTGTGAGCTGAATGGAGACTTTAAAGTTCCAGCATCCAGAGCAGTAGGTCTGCTATACATTTCAAGCATTCCACTGAGAACCCAAAAAGGTTACTGAAGTGTAGTAGTTACTACGGTACGGTGTTCCTCTAGCTTCGTGGTACTCAACCGGGGGCAGTTTTGTCTCCTCAGGGACACTTAGCAATATTTGGAGTTATTTTTGGTTGTCACAACTGTGAGGATGCTACTTGTATCTAGCTGAGTAGAGAGTAGGAAGCTGGGACAAGCCCCCTCAGTAAAGAGTCGAGTCCAGAATTCAGTCACGCCACTGTTGAGAAGCCCTGCTCTAGCTCTGCTTCTCTAGACCTGGCCTATCTTTATAAAGCTCAGAACCAGACCCCAATGGATGATGTTTAGCTGCTACCAAATTGACTGCTTTTAAGAACAAAATTCAACACTCTTTAAAGGAAATCAGCATAATTCAGACTCACACAAGAATATACACAATATTCAGCATACAATAACAAAATACTAAATACACAAAGGAGCAGAAAAATATAATCCAAAACTGGAGTGGAAGGGTCAAAATAAATAGATTCAGGGATGATAGATATTGAATTTAGCAAATAAAGACTTTCAAAATGCTATTTAAATATTATAATTCCAGGAGAGAAGAGACATTGAGACCACAGTCTGTGCAGGGGGAATGAGGAATTGCCTTCGCAGAAATTCAAAGCAGAAACATCACATTTGAATTAGAAGAAAGGTACTCACTTATTTGAAATCTAACTTAATCAAGAGGTGGGGAGAAAAGGAGATCCTGAGGGCATACATCCCTCCTAGAGCACTGGAAGACACAGGAAGAGCTGGAGAATCAATAGCAACCAGTCAATGATTGATATCGCTCTTTTCTGTTCTTCAGGGAAAATGATTAACATGGATTAAAAACCTGAAGAAGGTTCTTTCCATTCAGCTGCATCAAAATCTTAATCTTGGACCTAAACCAAGGGAAACAGAATATTAACAGACCACCTTGCTGTTCCTGAGAACAAGTTAGGTAATTTACATAGAAGCTTGCCATGAAATTGGGTGGATAGATAACTTCTATCAAATTTGATAGTAGCCACATCTCAGCATGCAAAATAAAATTCCTTGTAAACAGACTCCTGGCATGAGTTGTTTATGAGTGCTCCCTTCATTTCTCTTTTTAGAATGTTTAAGCACTTTGAAAACAGTGATCACATGCATTTATAGTGACTGACATTTCAGTTCAGTAAATTATAAGCTAAGATGCAAGAAACACAATATTCTTGTCTTTAAAACTATCATTTGGCATTTTTTTGTCATCCTACCTTTCATTTTCTGAACAGGTCTAGCTTGAGAGTTCTGAATAAATAGGTCTTTTTTAAACTCATCTCCTATCCTCTGAGACTGTTACAGAGTGTCCCTTTCTGCCAGACCCTGTGACTCACCAGTGCTCACTAATGGCAGAAGACAAGATGAAGACAGTACAGGGCCTAATCCAAGTCTGCAAGCTTCTTTGTTCTGCAGAGGGATGGAGCTCAGCCGTGTGTGTGTGTGTGTGTGTGTGTGTGCACACACACACACATACATGCATAAACATGCACACTCGTGTGTGCAGAGACTTATACGCATGCATGCACAAGCATACACACCCACATGTGCGTATGTTCACACATGTACATGAACACACACATGCTCACACACACAAGGATTAGCAATATCACAAGAGAATTGGAGGGGATGGAGGTTATGTTTTTACTGATTTATTTGAATGATATTGCTAACTTCAGTGCAAGAACCTAATGGATGTGTTGCAGGAAGGGGGACCCTTTCCAGGGCCCAGAAGCTCTTGTCTAACACCCAGAAGTGAATTCTCCGAGGAGACGCACATGCTGACAGAGCAAGAGATTTTATTGGGAAAGGGCTCCCAGGTGGAGAGCAGGAGGGTAAGAGAACCCAGGAGAACAGCTCTGCCACGAGGCTTGCAGTCTCAGGTTTTATGGTGACGGGATTAGTTTCTGGGTTGTTTTTAGGCAATCATTCTGACCCAGAGTCCTGCCTGGTGGTGCACGCCTTGTTCAGCCAAGGTGGACGCCAGCGAGAAGGATTCTGGGAGGTGGTTGGACATGTGGTGTCTCGTTTTGACCTTTCCCAAACTCTTCCAGCTGGTGGTGGCTTATTAGTTCCCAGTTCCTTACCAGAATCTCCTGTCATAAAACAGCTCATGCAAAGGACTACTGTGGTGCCTGGCCAGGGTGGGTGGTTTCAGTCAGTGGGCTTCCCCTAACATATGGAGGGGTCTAAAATATTTTGATCATTTGCTATGTGCCAGATATTGTGCTAGGCAATCTGTATACTGTAATTAATTTCAAGGTTCACATCAAATCAAGGAAGTGGATGTTAATATTCCCATTTTACAGAAGAATAAACTGAGATACAAAAACTTATAAAATAATGACGACATCATAAAAGTGAACTTAAGATGGAAGTAAGAATTTCCTTGAAGTAAAGGAGCTATTAAGAGGGGTAGGATCTAATCCTACTTATCTCTGTTCAGATATGTTTTGACTAAAGTGATGCAGTTAGTAAATAAACTCTAAAAGTCCCATTTAACTCTGTGATTCTTATGTTATCTCTGATATTGAAATATCAGCCAGTTAGTGTTGCCAGATAAAAGACAAGACACCCAGTTAAATTTGAAGTATTTGGGACATTGAGAGGGTAACAGGCAGGAAGGCCAGGGGCCTCCAAATGGAAGGAAAAAGCTGCAAGTGTCAGAGATTTTTTTTATCTCTCCCTTAAGCAGCAGAAGGAAGCAAACTGCAAGAGTCAGATTTTTTTCTCTTAAAATTCTCTGTTGCCATGATGACACCTGATTCCTCCTGAACTTAACTTTTCTCAAACCTTGAACTAACAATATGTTTTTCTTATGGAAATGTTTTTCTTAAGCTATGTTAATGAAACTATGTATTTGCTTTGGAATTTGCCTTTCTTCAAAATGGTTCCACCTAAGACTAACTTTTTTTCTTTTCTCAAACCTTGGGCTGATAATAGCTCAACAAACCAGTGTTCATATCAATTGTTTTATGGCTGGGGCATGACACACCTGGTACCATCCTATCTCAAAAACACGTATTGTGGGAGAGGGGTCTGGTGAGACTCCCTCAGCCTCGAGGTGTCTCTCTTATCTGATTAATAGCTTTCTAACAGGCATAAAAAAGCTCGCTAAAGACTAGCAGGGGGACACTGTCTGTCCCCTTCTGATGTCTAGGTCAGAGGCTTCCTCTGGCCCTTTTCACTAAACTGCTATACTAAAGCTCTTGAGTGATCAAGCCTGGCCCCTGGTCCCGAAGCTAACTCTTCTTTGGAGATCACAAATCCAACACTGTTCACCATAAGCTATCAACATCCTAAAACATTATTTGTCATTTACCTGAAACTCAAATGTAACGCAGTGTCCAGCATTTTCATTCCTAACTCTGGCAGGCAGCTGTATAGTCCATGAACCAAACAGCAAGAAAGTGCTCAACAGGAGCCCAGGTTTGTCCACACTGGCCTGGATCCTCCTCATCCCGAAGAATGACCTGAATTGGCTGCAATGGGCTCAGCCACATCTTCCTCCAGGATGGACTATGGAGAGACCCTCAGGACGGTGACCAAGGATCTCAGGGCTCAGGGCCCGTGCAGCCACAGTGGCTGTGGCTTTCACGCCACCAGGGCTCAGCTCCTGTCACAGGGCAGGCTGACCCCGCCGGGTGTGCGGTTGCTCTGCACGGATCTGGCCACATGCCTGCCTCGCCACACCCGCTGGAGCTCTAGTGGCAGCGAGTGCTCCACCGCAGACCCCATGTCCTCAACCTTTTCCTCTTTTGTTTTCTTACCAGTGAAGATTTGTCACTGAAACCACAGGGTCAGACTCGGGGACTTTGTATACATCCTCTTGAATATTCTCATTTAGTGAAACTGAAAGTCACTCAGTCGTGTCTGACTCTTTGTGACCCCATGGACTATTAAGTCCATGGAATTCTCCAGGCCAGAAAACTGGAGTAAGTAGCCTTTCCCTTCTGCAGGTGATCTTCCCAACCCAGGGATTGAACCCAGATCTCCCACATTGCAGGCAGATTCTTTAACAGCTGAGCCATATGGGAAACCCAAGAATACTGTAGTGGGTAGCCTATTCCTTCTCCATCAGGTCTTCCCAACCCAGGTCAAACCGGGGTCTTCTGCACTGCAGGCAGCTCCTTTTCCAAAATGAGGAGCTATGAGGGAAGCCCATTCTCATTTAAATCAACCACATTGTTGGTTGCTGTGAGGGAGATGGCTATCCTCAGCATTTACAGTTGAGGAAACCAAGGCTGTGTCATCAGTATATTTCCTGCTTTCCAGGACTCCAGTGGAAGACACAGTAGACATGACCCCATGCCCTGGAAGTGTGTTATCTAGACAGACCAAATGCAACTGAAATAAAGCACTTTGACCCATGAGCCCTTTTGACAAACAGAAATAGCCATGCTCTCCTTTGGTTTATCTGGGACACCTAAATGAAGAGCATAAATGAAAGCAATGGTATTAATAGTTGAAATTTGATTTTTCAAACATCATATTGTCCTCTTCATATTTCCCCTCTGTTCTGTTGAAAATCTCAGAAATAACACTTTCCCTTATTTACAACAAGTATAAACAACCACAAAGTGGACCCTTGACATTTGCCCTGGTGAATCGTGACTTTAAGGAATATGTAACAACAAAGACCCTAAAATTGGCATTCTTTCTTTGGTTTCTCCATATGTCTTCACCAACAGTACCTTAAAATTTGTAACTGTCATTGGATATATAGCCTGGACTTGAAATCTGACAGCCTTCTTCACCTTGCAAGGCTGTGAACTTGATGAGAAGGATGATGTGAGTCAGGGCCAGTGTAGGTGGAAAACCCAGTCAACTGAAATTAAGAAGTACACAATGTGTTTAAGTTTTATTTAAGGAACTTACTGAGGACTGTGGGATTCCCAGGTGGCGCAGTGGTAAAGAATCTGCCTGCCAGTGCAGGAAATGTTGAAAGAGTCATGGGTGTGATCCCTGGGTCAAGAAGATCCCCTGGAGTAGGAAGTGGCAACCCACTGCAGTATTCTTGCCTGGAAAATTCCAGGGACAGAGGAGCCTGGTGAGCTGCAGTTCACAGGGCTGTAAAGACACGACTGGGCAGCTGAGAACAGCTCAGCACACACTGAGGACTGTAGCATGGGAGACAGCCACCCAGCAGCTCCCAGGACTGCTCGGAAGAAACAGAGGAGGAGCCAGTATTTACACACGTTCTTTTGGCTGGGATGTACCTGGCTGGATGTAGTCAAGCATACGTCTTGGCAAAAGATTAATCACAAAGAACACACATCACAAAGAACACACATTAATCACAAAGAACACACATTAATCACAAAGAACAGACACCCCAGATTAACAATTTTAGTGCTTTTCTGTGTGTGGGAAGATGCAGGAATCTGGGGTCACTAAAATTCTTCTTTAGATATACATCTTAATCATGCAGGGGCTCCTTTATCCAAAAACACAGCATACTTCATCCTGTTTCTGGTCCTGAACTCCTTTCAGGGACAGCTCCTGCAATGGCTAATGACGTGATCCCTGTAGAACTGAATGGCAAGGAACAGCCCCTGGAAGAAACCCAAGGAGAAGGGCCAGGAAGTATTTAAAGGTCTTGTCTTGCTCAAGATACAAAGCTTACAGATCTAATTACTTCTCTTCTTCAAATAATAGCTTTACTGAGACATAATTCATGTATCATAAAGTTCACCCTTTTAAAGCATATAATTCAACAGGTTTTTATTATATTTACAGACATGTGTAATCATCATCACTAATTCCAGAACATTTATCACTGTGAAAAGGAACACCACACACATTTGTAAACACGCTCTATACCCACTTCTCTCCAGCCCCTCACAATCTCCAATCTGCTTTCTGTTACTGTGGATCTGCCTATTTGGAACATTTAATATAAACTGAACCATACATTATGTGGTCCATTCCATCTGATTATTTTAGTCAATGTTCATGGTTTCTGGTTAATGTTTGAAGTTCAGCATACTGTAGTGTGTGTCAGTATTTCATTCGTCTTTAGAGTAAATGATACTCCGTCACATGGAGAAACCACATTTTGTTTATTCTTCCATCACTTGATGGACACTTCAGTCATCCCCACTTTTGGTCTTCTAGGAATAGCGTTTCCTTGAATATTTGTACATGAGTTTTTGTGTGGACAGATTATTCAAATCTCTTAGTACAACACCTAGGAGTGAAATTGCTGGGTCATGTGGTAACTCTTCATTCATCATTTTGAGAAACTGGGGAAATGTTTTCTAAAGCAGCTAGACATTCCTTCTGCAACTGTGAGAGCTCTCATTACTTCTTAATGGTGATAGAAAAATATGTTTAAACATGTTTTTCAAAAGGTTAATGGCAATGCTAGATAAACTAGAAATAGGATTAATAAATTCCAAATCATAATTTATAGTGAACCAAAAAGAATCTAACAATTTGGAGATATTTTTAAAAGAAAATATATAAATTACTAAGTTTATTTGGAATAGATTAAACATATGAATGAATTTGTAACCTTAGAAACTATTGGAAAGGAAGCCAAAGACATGTCTCACAAAATGTCTCTAGGTCCAAACAGTTCAGGAGAAAATTCTTTCACAGTCCCAAGCATCAGTGAGCTATGTCATAGTGGCCATGAGTGCAGGGCATCAGACAGCCCCCAATCCAGAGGAGGACTGCATTCCCACCTCCTTGGGGTGCTGTGTGGTCATGCAGCAGGCTTTAAACCCCAAAGTGTAAGCAGAAGCAAGGTGTGTCTTTTCTGGACAGACACCTTAAGGACTGAGGTAGAATTTGCAGTGGCCTCTTGCCATGGAAACCATCCACCCTCCAGACAGCACATACTTGTCAGCCTGCAGATCAAAGTGACAATGATGTGAAGGAGAGTCCCAACCAAAAGCAGGCATATGGAGTGAGGGAGAAACACGTGTCTGCTTTTATCAGCCATGATATCTTGAAGCTGTGACCGTGGCATAACTTAACCTATTATGCCAACACAAAAAATTAGTACCAGGATTGATGTATCATGAAAGACTTACAATATGTGACTCTGTCCTTCAGTGCTAGGCAGCATGCTTATGAGAAAACTATTACTGGAAGCCAGAAGTATCACAGTCTGTACAATGCAGTGGCAAAATAGCTGGTAAAACCACTGCCTACAATAATCTAGAAGCTGGATCATAAGACAAGTATAACCCAGGGGGAAGAGGTTGGAAAACAGAACACTAGTAGTCTACACCACTTATTATAGGTTTTATTTAGAATGTTTTCATGGAAAAAAAAAAATATGAGCTCAGGGAAAAATTGGCTCACTTGCAAGCAGGATTAAAAGAAAATAGAATATAAAAAGTAATGGATCTGCAAAGTTTAAAGAGGCAACTTCTCAACTCCAAATGGTAGAAGATAAAACTAAAGTGACCTCTGAGTGGGCTCTGCCCTTTGGTTCAGGAAGATTTCAAAGATGAGGCAATTTCCAAGCTCTGTTTTGAGATATAATTGGTGACCTATCCAGTTATAAAAAAATGGTCAAGGATTTCAAACAGAAGGGATCCATCCTTGCACAAGAGAAAATTCTTTTTTTTTTTTTTTGGAGGCTAATTACTTTACAACATTGCAGTGGTTTTTGTCACACATTGAAATGAATTAGCCATGGATTTACATGTATTCCCCATCCCGGTCCCCCCTCCCACCTCCCTCTCCACCCCATCCCTCTGGGTCTTCCCAGTGCACCAGGCCTGAGCACTTGTCTCATGCATCCAACCTGGGCTGGTGATCTGTTTCACCCTAGATATACATGTTTCGATGCTGTTCTCTTGAAACATCCCGCCCTCGCCTTCTCCCACAGAGTCCACAAGTCTGTTCTATACATCTGAGTCTCTTTTTTCTTTTTTTGCATATAAGGTTATCGTTACCATCTTTCTAAATTCCATATATATGTGTTAGTATACTGTAATGGTCTTTATCTTTCTGGCTTACTTCGCTCTGTATAATGGGTTCCAGTTTCACCCATCTCATTAGAACTGATTCAAATGAATTCTTTTTGATGGCTGAGTAATATTCCATGGTGTATATGTACCACAGCTTCCTCATCCATTCGTCTGCTGATGGGCATCTAGGTTGCTTCCATGACCTGGCTATTATAAACAGTGCTGCGATGAACATTGGGGTGCACGTGTCTCTGAGAAAATTCTTGTGAAGCAACTTGAAGTGTTTGGGAGAAATACAAGTAGTCAGTGTTGCATCACAGTAGTTTCCAAACTCTCCCAAGGCAAGAATAACTTTCTTCAAGCTCAGGATCTCAATGGAAGAAAGATGACTTGCTCCCCGCTCTATGGATCACATTTAGAAAATCACCTTGCTGAACCATCAGTGGTGAGGGTCCATGTCACCACTCAATAACAAACCAAAAGACAACATAATCAGATCTGCTTTCTAGAAAAATTATTCTAGTAGAGGAGTGACAGAAGAGTTGCAAGGGAGTAAACTGGCCAAATCAGACTCTTTCAATCATCAAAGCATAAGAGAAAAAGGCCCTAAAATCTATTATTGCTCTGCAATAGCACGCAGGGGATTTATTTTAGAGATATTTGAGAGAAGGGGTCAAAAGGATCAGACAACTGACTAGTGGTAGGTTGGTAGAAAGATATGGAGAGGATGGGGTCAAGAGTAATTTCCAGACCTCATCATGATACAAGATGTTAATAACCAAGGTGAGGAATACAGGGCAAGCAAGGATGGCAATTAGGAGAGAAGGTAACTGGGTTTACTGGGGAAGATGTTGAGTGAGAAATATCCATGATAGCCAGTTTTGTGTCCAGTAGAAACTGAATGCATAACAGAGAATTTGGGAACTCTAGGCAGATGCTAAATCTTGGATGTTGCCTAGACACCAAGAGAAAATACTTATCACCACCATACCACCCACTGCCTTGAGGAAGGCAACAGGCCCCACCACCAAGAACACAGCCCCACTCCATTCTCCCTGCCCACAGTGGGGGCACAATGCGTCTTTATCCACAGAGGAGAGACGTTTAATTCAAGTAGCAGAGAAGTGTCTGCTGACATCTGGGAAGGAGATGTCTACTCCTCCCTCTATTCCTGTCCCAGCTCTCCCTTTAGAGATGAAGCAAAACAGTAGTAAGTGTATTTCACAAAGTCGAAGATGTGTTTGCAGCTTCTGTTAGCCAGGGCTCTTGAGAATGGTTAGACACTGACCATGTGGAAATAGGGCAGGGCAGAGTATTGACTGATTTTTAGATCATCACACATCTACTGCACAGCACTCCTCTGAGCCAAGAGTTGTTCAGTCACTCTGTCATGTCTGACTCTTCACAACCCCATGGACTGTGTCCCGCCAGACTTCCATGTCCTTCACCATCTCCTGGAGCTTGCTCAAACTTATGTCTACTGAGTTGGTGGTGCTTTCCAACCATCGTGTCCTCTGTCATCAACAGGGTGGTGTAACCTGTTGGATGGTGCCAACCTGGTGGCTCAGATGGTAAAGAATCTGCCTGCAATGTGGGAGACCCAGCTTTGATCCCTGGGTTGGGAAGATCTCCTAGAAGAAGGGAATGGCTACCCACTTCAATATTCTTGCCTGGAGAATCCCATGAACAGAAGAGTCTGTGGAGCTACTGTCTGTGGGGTCACAAAGAGCTGGACACAACCAGGAAACTAACCCGCACACACAATGCCATTCGGCTACCAGATATGACAAAAGGAAGCTACACTTGGAATTGGAACAGATCCAAGTGAGAGTCCCTCATTGCATCTACAGAAATGTAGTGACATGCTCACTAGGTCAGAGTCCCTGAGAAACCGGCTCTGAGAGCCACGAACAGCACAATTGTGGGGATGACTTTCAGGAATCTCTTCCTAAAAGGGAGGGGTGGGATGGGGCACAGGGGTGATTGAACTGTAACACCTCAGTGGACGGAAGCTGGGCTAGCCCTGCCGAGCTTGAGGCAAGAGAGCCAGGACATTGCACCTTCTATAAACGAGTCACAGGATGCAGGTGGCCTGGGGAGCAGGTACAGTCTGGATACGTCAGTTCCCCAGTGGACAGCTTCCTAAGCAAATGGCCATGGGTCCCTTGGAGGAAGGATCAGGAGTGTCCTTAATACACACCCTTGCATGGTGTCATAGGGCCGTTCCTTGTGGGAACCTAGCATTTCTTCTAGCCAGTGGAGGTGAGTTTTAAGAGTCTAGAGCCACTAGTAAAAATATGTAGCTGAGATAAGTTTTCCACTGCGTACTTCACCTCAGAGAACAGATATACCATTTTTAAAGACCTTACAATGTTTGTCCAGAGCAATATCAAAATAGAGAATTAAGAGTGATCAACTTATGTTCAGTACAAGAACTCTGTTCATATGCTCTAAGCCACGAAAATTAAGTCTTTGTATTACATGCACATTCTCACAAAAGTATATATGTGTATGTGCATACATCGTCTGAACAATCTGCTGTCTGTGTGGAAAATATACCTGTCTCCAAGGAAGCATCTGATTGCTCACCTGCAAATCTAAGTTAGCCATCACATTTGCCTTTGGAAAGGGTGAGTGTGAACTCAGTTGCTAAGTCGTGTTTGGTTCTTTGCAACCCCATGGACTGTAGCCCACCAGGCACCTCCATCCATGGCATTGTCCAGGCAAGACTACTAGAGTGGGTTCATATTTCCACCTCCAGGGAATCTTCCTGACCCAGGGATCAAACTTGCCTCTCTTGTGTCTCCTGCATTGGCAGGAGAATTCATTACCACTGCACCACCTGAGAAGCCCTTTAGAAAGCCCTTCATTTCAAATTCAGTGAAATCTTCTTCCCCTCTTTTCATTACATATCATGAAAAAGGAATATGCTACTGAATATTGAATCTACAAAGTTGCGAACATGGGGAAGTGAAGAGGGGGCAGCAATTGGTATGAGTTTAAAAGAGGCACGAAACTACATGGGAGGAGCAAGCATGCACACATGTGTGCATGTGTGTGCATGTGTGTGAATTTTTCCTGATTCTTCTCAGGGGTTCTTTCTGGTTCAGTTCTAGCCTTATTACAGGGCACAGATTCATTTCCTTCTCATTTCCCTTTCCCCTCCATCATGATTCTAGACCTCAGTCTCTATTTGAATGAACTTAACGAATGTGCACAGTGGACCCCTCAGCAGACATCCTCTGTTCTGGGGCAGACACCCATCACTTACTCCAGTGTTATCCATGAGAGTTACAACAACCATGCAGGGAAAAGTGAAAATCACAGGTGAGATATATATATAATGTGCACACACATGTTCTCAGTCATTCACTAGAGTCATTCATTGACTCTTTGCAACTCCATGGACTGTAGCCCATCAGGCTCCTCTGTCCATGGGATTTCCCAGGCAAGAATACTGAAATGGGTTTCTATTTCCTTCTCCAGGGGATCTTCCTGACCCAGGGGTTAAAGCTGCATCTCCTATATCGGCAGGCAGATTCTTTACCACTGAGCCACCAGGAAGCTCCATATATATAACGTAAGTATGCCCTATGCAATATTTGAGGCATACTTGTACTAAAAGTTGTTTTTTATCAACACAAATTCAAATGTGCTGGGTATCCTGTATTTTAATTTGCTAATTCTATCTTTCTCACTTCTCTTTCACTTCTTCCCATCCATCTTGTTTGCTGTAGAAATTCACATTACCATCCTTCCTTGCCAAAGACTACATACTAGAATCGTTGAAAATACTGAGGATAACAGACAAGTAAGCAGATCTGGTACTCCAAATCACACTACGGAAAAAGTGGAACCAAACTGGCTTCTTATCTTAAGAAACAGTCAGAATTTGCCCCAAAGTTTAAACATTCTTGGCAGAACTTTCCTATTCAATAACTATCACACATCAGCATGTAATACCAGTATTTGAAATCAGCTTTCATGCTATTATATTATGAAAAGAATTATCTTGAGTCTATCACCTTAACCTTTATATCATTCACAGGTTCTACTAAATTATCGCCCAACTTAAGGGCTGAGAAAAACTTGATGACTGTTCTGGAGTCTTCCAGTCAGCTGGTCAGTTCTGACTAGCTCAGACTCGGCCCAATGTGGCTGTTTGTTTAGGGAGAAACAAGCTCTGGGAGCAGGAAGGCTGTGAGCCCAGTAGGGCTAATGGAGGCTCTAGTCTCCTGCCACCTGTCAGACCAGCCTAGACTCTGCAGGGCCCCAAGGGAGATGCACACAAGGCCCCTTGAAATCTAGAGTCAAAATGGACATATTTTTACTTCCCCTGCATTCTACCAGCCAATATACATTAAAAAATTCCCAGAGACAGGAAACGGACTCCATTCCTTGGTGGTAGGAGCTGCAAAAAGCATGGAAACTGGAGAGGATAGAAAATCAGGTGCATTGTTCTAATCAATCTCTCTGTCCTTAAATACTGTCAACCACAAATTGGTGCCTGCCAAGGATATCTGCCATCTGCCTCTGCAGAGATTAAATCCTGTGCTGCTACAGCTGTTGACCTTTGACATGCTCTGCAGGGAGTTCAGTGTGGAGAATGAGGCACTCTGTTCTCCAGGGAATCTGGTGGGACAGGTCTTTAGATAGTTAGATATTTTAGACATTTTCAGGAAAACTGGTAGAACAGGTCTTTAGAGAGTTAGATATAATTTAGGAACTGGTTTCATGATCCCAAGCCTTGCATATCCTTATGTCTAGAAAAGCACTCAACCCCTTCATGGTGACATCAGCTCCTTGTAGCTACCAGAAAATCTTTTGTAAGATAAGTGCTTGATCACATCGAACTCTCCCTTCACCAAAATTATATATATTGACCTTCCCCCACTACCTCTCTGAAGCAGTTTCTCAGGGTTATCTGTGGCACTGTCTCCCAGGCTGTGGGCCTCATATCACCCCAAGTAGAACTTAACTCACAGCTCTCACATTGTGCATCTTTTTTTTAGTCAACGATACATTACTGAAATTTTGGAGAAGTAAAACTTTCTCAATGAAAAAAGCCTGGGATAGATTTAGGAAAGGAACAAAGATTTCCAGAAGCAGCTAGTCACACCCAGTCTTCTAAGCTTCTTTGGACACAGCAGGGATTGTGCCCAGCAGAGTACAAATCCCAACTTCTACCGCCCATGGATACTTCAGCACAGTAACGAAGCAAAGGTAGCTTTCAGACGGACACCTCCAGGTCTTACCTGTGTAAGGACTTTCCCCTGGTCAAGTCAAAGCTGTCAGGGCGGTTGTCCACTGCATAGCTCTTGAAGCACAGCTATTGAAATAAACAGAGATCATAATTGATTTGGCTGCACTGGGCAAGCTTGCTTTAGTTGTGGGGCTACTCTTCACTGTAATGCATGGGCTTCTCATTGCAGTTCCTTCTTTGTTTTGGAGGACAGTCTCCATGGCTATGGCACATGGGTTTAGTTGCTCTGAGGCATGTGAAATATTCCCAGGTCGGGAATCAAACCCATGTCCCCTTCATTGGCAGGCAAATTGTTTTCCACTGCGCCATCAGGAAAGCCCAAACACAGAGATAAATCCTTTAGGTCTCAGGGGCAGGCATGGGTGTTATCTTCACGTCTTTGGAATCACTTACATCATCATCCTTTGGCTTACAAGGTGTGTCTTTTCTTGGTTCAGAAAAATCCAGTAAAATCAGCAGATTAGGATGTAAAATAAACACTACAAATTTCACTTAGTTGCCTTAACAACATTGCTTTAAAAACATTAACACCGGGCTTGATTTAAAATTTTGATGATTGTAAACATCAGATATTGTGGACTAAATGCTCCAGTTTTTTTCAAATGCAGAAGCTCGCTTTGTAGTTGACAAATCAGCCATGAAGGTCACAGGTCCTAATGTAGGCCTGTGATTGTGGCTAGTCTCGGGCTCCCACTCACCTGAGTCCAGCGGCCCCTGAACTGGTCCATCCCTACATCCCTACTTCTCGAGCCCCCTGATGGCACACAGGGGTGTGCAGGCAGTGTCAAGATTCTCCATTCCTCTACTTATGCTCCGGAGGGAGGTGACAGATAGGGCCCAGGCTGAGCAGTTGGACTTTGTTCCCTGTAAACAGATACTCCCAGACAAAATATAATAGCAGAAGGGAGCTGAGTCTTGCCCAGGCCAACAGTAGAGGGACCACATATTCATCATGCTCAAAGTCAAGGAGACCTTGCCAACTACTTATGAGCTGAAAGGCTTCTCAGGGGCCAAAAGGGGAGGGAGCGCCACCCCAGACTAGGTGATGTCAACCTACCCAGAGGCCTCTTCACTAGAGTCCAACTTGGCTAAGTGATGCGCAGATCCATTAGGACCCCAGGACAAACCAAATAGACTCAGAATCAGGCCAAGCAAGATGAATGGCCAAAGGAAACCCAGAAGAGATGCCTCACATAAGTGATTCAAACTACCACGAGCATATGATTCTCTGAGCCCAACTTGGGAATCTATTCACAAGTACTCTTTTTCCTGCTAATAAGCAGTTTGTACTTCACTACTTTACCTCTATTTATGGAAATTCATTTCTACAAAGCTGATGGGCCAGGGCTTTGTCACTGGCTACTGTCCCTGGTAGTCTAGTGGCTAGGATTTAGCACTCTCTGACTTCAGTCTCTGGCCAGGAAGCAAAATCCTGCTTAAAGTCATTGCAAGCCAAGGTCACCTGAGTTCATCACCACAAGGAGGTCGTAGGGGAGCAGAATTTGTTACCCCAAAGTGTGTCTGCTGACGATTAATTATTTTAAACTGATTATTTTTTCTAACAAATACTGAGCATGGAAACCAAATAGGAATTATCTTTTTGTAAGAAACATGTACATTTGTAAGGACAATCCCGTTCCTTAAGGGTGTGTACCTCCCAGTACCTGGAAGAGGTGTGCATGTGTTAGTCACTCAGTCGTGTCTGACTCTTTGCTACCCCATGAACTGTAGTCCACCAGGCTCCTCTGTCCATGGGATTCTCCAGGCAAGAATACTGGAGTGGGTTGCCATGCCCTCCTCCAGGGGATCTTCCTGACCCAGGGATTGAGCCCAGGTCTCTGATATTGCAGGCAGATTCTTTGCTGTTTGAGCTACTTGGGAAGCAATGTACATTTGTAAAGGCAATCCCCATTCCTTAAGGATGTGTACTTCCCAGTACCTGGAAGAGGAGGATGCCTAAGTCTCAAAACTGCTAATCAATGCGGTGACCTAAAGCTGCATTACAATCACCCTGGTTTACTCTGCTTTTCCTGGTTCCCTCCCATAACTGACTCTCCCCACTCTTAATATCTGTTTTGTTAGCTGAAGATAGTATTTAAGGTCATACTTAATGGTGGATTTTGGCCATTTTGGAGAGAGTTACTTAGTTTTCCTGAGTCTCTCCCATGTTCACATAGTACTGAATTTTTGTTTGACTTTCTTCTGTTAATCGGTGTCATGTCAATGTGCTTCTCAGACCAGCCAAAAGAACCTAGCAGGCTAGAGGGAAACTTCTTTGTCCTGACACAACAGACACCAGGAGATAGCATGTAACCGTATTCAACTCAGACCTGGAGTCCAGTGCTGAGCCCTCAGATCCCACTCTCTCTGCTGCTCTGTCCAGGCAAGCCAGCTCTGTCCAGAGGAAGACTAGGCATGGCTACTGAAGTTCCTAGAACCTGGGAAGTTCCTCTGGCCTAATTGATGGGTGTGTTCAATCCAGCAGGCCGCATACAGAGACATTGCTGGTTTCTCCTTTTGTGAGTCAGATAGGTTTTGTCCCTGGCTGCTTGGTTAAAACCAAGTTCTTCTGCCAAGTTTATGATCAACCTGTCTATCCAAAACTGTTTTCCCTTTGTTGTCCTGACCCAGTACCCTGTCAAGACTGAGGGGTATCAAAGAAAAGAGGTTCGGAACTGAAACCTAGCAAGACCCCACAGGACCTTCCCCTTATAAATGCCCTTCCATGTCCCCCATTTCCTGTTTGTAGGGAAAAAGTTTCTGCCTCCTAGACCTTTCCTGAGTTCCAAAGGGCAGATTCAAATAATTAGAGGAGTGGGGGAGTGCAGAGATAAAGGAAAGGCAGTCAAGAAACAATAGTTCAGCAATCCGGCAGGGTCCTGGTCCCCCACTCCTCAAGGGTTATACATATCAAGCTGATACAAATCTCTGAGTTCTTCTGTATGAACTAAGGCCCCCATCCAGGGGAGGACAGTAACTTCAGGCTGAGCACAAGATTCCTGGAGCACTGCCCTATTACCTCACCTCCAACCAATCAGAAGAAAACCATACACCCTGCAGCCCTCTTCAAATTTTGCTGTATGAACTCTTCCCTGAAAACCAATGGAGAGTTTGGGCTATTTGAGGATGAGGCACCTGTTCTCCTTGCTTGGTCCTGTTGTTGCAGGAAATACAATGGGGCCCAAGAGGATGGTCACATCCCAGGTCACGTCTGAGTTCCTGGAATGGCTGCAAGTGTGGGTTTTTGGCTTTGTGCAGGAAAGGATTCCAGAGCCAGCCATAGTAGGGTGAAAGAAGGTTTATTCAGAGGCGAAGCACACTCTGTAGCCAGTGTAGTCTGTCTTAGAAGGCAAGAGAGGCCTCAGGGTACCAGGCTGTCAGTTTTTATAGAGATGGGTAATTTCACAGGCTAAGGAGTGGGCTACATATTCCAGTTATTTTGGAGAAGGGATGGGAATCTCCAGGAATTGGGCCGCTGCCCACTTTCTGGCCTTTACGGTTGGCCTCAGAACTATCATGGCACCTGTGTGTGTCACAGTTTGCGGGTGTGTTACAACGGGAGTCACTGGTCTGCCATCTGGGATCCATTTAGTTCTAATCAGTTTATGTTGTGTCCTCGGGCTGTATCATTTTTTTAAAAGCTGTGCTCTGCCCGCTTCCTGTTTCATTGCAATAAACCTTTCTCTCCTCCAAACTGGGCTTGTTTGGCCTCAGCTGTGATCAGACACCTTGAACTTGGGTTCAGCAATACAGTGACCCCTGCACAATAACCCATTAATTTTCTCTCAGTAGGATGCCTCTCACACCAACTTATGCCTGTGTTGCTTGATTAAATCACACATCCTTTCCATCTCTACCTACAACTTATAGAAATTGGAGAATACACAAAAGCCCCTACACAAATAGATTTATGTATAGAAAAGCAATGTATTTAATAAGAATCTTTGGATTTAATAAAATAAAAAACATTAGGAGTCTTGAGTATTCCAAAGACCTCATCTTAAGTGAGGACACTGACAATTAGAAGGACAGCTTTGTATAGGACCACACACCTGACTGCCTGCAGGACTGAGCCTGTGCCCTGGAACCCAAGCGTCTTTTGTTATCACAGAAGCTCCAAGAGCTATAATGATTTATAAAGATGTAGAAAAATCATTCAACATTTCCAAGTTGGTCACATTTCATTTCATTTGTATGTTATCCCTCCCAACAGCTTCCATGTGCTTGACAATTTAATAAACTATGATAATATTGAATTAAATGTCTTACAGCTTGACAAGCATCACACATTTTCATTAAAAATAAAGTAGTAATTTCTAATTTAAGTTGCTGTTATTTACTTATTTAAAGTAAGTTGCCCACTCTTGGAGCATCAGTACCATAAAGTATAAAATGTTCTGAGCATAAATGCTGAAATAGAGGGTTTCATTCACTTCTTTCATTCATTTATTCACAGATTCATTGCTGAACTGAAATCAATAGGTCTAATCTACATTTTGAATGCCCGCTATATGCCTCGTATAAGAGACACACTAGGTTTGTGAGAGGCATAATCCCATCACAAAGAATCTCACAGTTTAGTTGGAGCATAGTACATAGAGAGCAAAAATGTATATTTGTACAGAGCGTATGAGAGAGTAGAAGGGGCCTCGAAACCTGCATGCGAGCTGGGGAACCGGAGTGCCAGATACCACCTCATGCCGGAAGACAGCTTGCCGTGAACCTCAAAGGATGCTGGAGGCATAACTGATGCAAAGAGCGGGTGTGAGGGAAGGAAAGTCAGTTCAGTTCAGTTCAGTCGCTCAGTCGTGTCCGACCCTTTGTGACCCCATGGACCACAGCACACCAGGGTAGGGGACAAGAAAAGCAGAAGAGACAGCAGGGCAAAGGCGAGGGAAAGGACCGGGAAGGCACCCACTCAAGGGAGCTGAGAAAATCTGTGTTTACAGTTGTAAGAGGCAACATCAGAGGAACAGGTGCAAAGTTGTGGTCAGATCACAGTAAGCCAGGGCCTTGGGCTTTGTTCTAGGTGAGGATTGCCCAACTTCAATGCTATTGCTATATGGTCCAGATGATTGTGGCATGGTTGGAGCTTGTTCATCAGCATCCCTGGATTCCACCCACCAGCAACTCTGCCCCCAGAAATGTCTCCAGACACTGCCAAGCTTCCCCTGGGGGAATAGTGCCCTAGTTGAGGATCACTATTGTAGGCAAAGGGCTCCCCTAGTGGCTCGTTGGTAAAGAATCCACCTGCCAATGCAAGAGACATGGGTTTGATCCCTGGGTTGGGAAGATGGCCTGGGGGAGGGCATGGCAACTCACTCCAGTATTTCTTGCCTGGAGAATCCCATAGACAGAGGAGCCTGGGATCGCAAAGAGTCAGACATGACTGAGTGAATAAACAACAACAACAATTGTAGGCAAAAGAAATCCATTCCGGAGTCTTTTCTGTAGGAGGCTACATGAGAGGACTTGCCCAAGTCTGTGGCAGAGCCTGGCAGGTCTGCGGCAGTCATCCTGGGGGGTCTCTGCCAGGTAAGAGCATGGGTGGAGAGAGGTGTTACCTGGAGAAACACTGGGGCCAAGTGAAACTGAAATAGAGGGAGATAGCCTCAGTCATACCGTGAGAAAGTAGGTTTAGAGAGAAACGATGACAAATTCCTTTGAGAGCTTGTCCCATTTGAAGTGTGAGTTTGGCATTTTGCTGATGGGGTTCCTCAGCATAAACCAGGAGGAAGGGCGCTAACCGAAGGCTTCCATCTGGACATCACTGCCAGATACACAGTGGCTGAAACCCTGACTGTGACTAGAACCTCCCCAGGAAAGCGTTTCAGATACGCAGCAAGGTGGGGAGAACCCCCATTTAGACACAGTGAGAACGATGCCAAGGTACCCAGAGAAGGCGTCAGAGAAGGTCAGAAAGAGCCAGGCCAGCTGCTGTCCTGCAGCCATAGGCACAGAGTGTGTGGGAAGGATTGTGGCCGGCGACACGGGGATGGCAGGGGAGACCCGCGGTGCAAAGGGCTTCTTCCTGCCCCACACAGCCAGCAGGACAGCCGGAGCTAGAGCATCCGACCTCACAGGATTTCTAGAATCCTAGTGCCTAGCTATGTTAGCTAGTATCACCAGTACTGTTTTTATTTGGCTTATAACTTACAGTCCAAAGCTGTATGTTTTTTACCAACTTTCCTATTTCTGAGCTTCCATTCTTCTTTTTTTTTTTTTTCTGAGCTTCCATTCTTAAGCACCAAGTCCCAGCATCCTTTTCTATCTCCTCTGTCCCTTGACATATGTATAAGGAGTTTCCAGTCCCATCAGTTCTGTTCAGTCGCTCAGTCATGTATGACTCTTTGCAACCCCATGTATTGAAGCACTCCAGGCTTCCTTGTTCATCACCACCTCCCAGAACTTGCTCAAACTCATGTCCATCAAGTCAGCAATGCCATCCAACCATCTCATCCTCTGTTGTCCGCTTCTCCTCCCACCTTCAATCTTTCCCAGCATCGGGGTCTTTTCCAAGGAGTCAGTTCTTCACATCAGGTGGCCAAAGTATTGGAGTTTCAACCTCAGTATCAGAACTTACAATGAGCATTCAGGACCAATTTCCCATAGGAAATCCAGTCCAATAGACAATTTTCCCCCCCAGAATCTCTCAAATCAACTCCTTCTTATACCTCTAGCCCGGCCTTCACACTTTCTTTCTGCTTCACTAAAACCCAATCATTTCATTTGCCTTCCCAAAAGCCATCTGTGGGTCCCCTGTAGGCACAGGAAAACCTAACCACCTTAACTCGGCCTTCAAGACTCTCCTCCATGCAGCTCCCACTAGCCCTGGTTCCCACCACTTCCTATACCAAGTATGTGTTCATGGACTCTGCGGTCCAGGGAAGAAAAGAAATATACTCAGGACCAGGTGAGCCCCATCAAATGGGAAGTGAGTGAATTCCCTTCTTTCTTATATAGGCCATGCCTCAAAGTACTTCTAGTGACATGGGGGAAGTCCCAGGAGGTAGGTGTAATATTGTGATTTATAATGATAAAATAATTTAGTCTTCATCCCTGTTTTTGGTACAGAACTCTTAAAACCCTTAGAATTTCCCAAGTGAAAGGCATCATAAAGGTATATTTTATTATGCTAATGAGAGACTTTCAGAAAGCCCCTAGGTGACCTAAGGATGAGGGCTGATCACCAAAGGAACCAACCATGAGATTGCTGTTGTTCAGTCACTAAGTTGCATCCGACTCTTTGTGACCCCAGGGACTGCAACAATCCAGGCTTCCCTGTCCTTCATTTTAAAAGAACACCCTCCTCACCTCAAGGGAAGCAGATGAGACAGAGGTGAATATATTGCCAATGTCCAGTGATTTAATTAATGGGTTTTTTTTGAGGGGCGTGGGGGGGGGACCTCCAAAAAACCCAGAAGGATGAGGCTGGAGAGCTTCCTGGAGAGGGCAGAGAGTGCTGTGCTTTCCCGTACCTCACCCCCTTCATCTCTTCCATCTGGTTGTTCCTAAGTTAAATCCTTTTATAATCAATTGGTGGTCTAGTAAGTAAAATGTTTCTCTGAGTTCTGTGAGCTACTCTAGCTATCCCCCAAGGAAGGGGTCCTAAAACCTCTGATTTACAGCCAGTCCAAAACACAAGTGACAACCTAGACATGGAATTGGCACTGGAGGTGGGGGTGGTCTTGTAGGACTGAGACTTTAAGCTATAGGATCTAGTTCTGTCTCCAAGACTTCCCACGGTATCAGAATTGAGTTGCATTGTAGGATACTCAGCTGGTGTCAGAATTGTTGGTGGTAAGGGGAACATCCCCCTGCACAAGAGCCATAGATTCTGCCTGCATTTGAGACAAAGCTGGGGTACCAGGGACATATCAGAGTGGACCCTCACTGCAGGGCCCACGAATGTTGATCTCGACTGCTCCAGTTGGGCACACTGGGTCTCTGGCTTGGGTGGTGACAAAGGCCCTGCTAGGGGTAGACTGGTGGTGTGGCTGAGTCACTGTATTCTCTCCCAGGCCAGAGAGCAAGAGTACTTACCTGCTACCTCACATGGTCTGCTTTGGCCCAGGGATGGGGCTGCAGGCAGTCTTCCTCACTTCACAGGTAAGAAAAGTTCTGAGTGTGGTCTGGAGATTGTCTGTGGTTGGAAAGTTCCACAGCTGGTCATCCAGACTTGGCCCGGCCGTGCCCTCTCTGCCCACCAGCTTCGCCCACCAGCTTGACCCAGAGGGAAGGACATGCAAGTCCTGTCTGTGTGATGTGTCACTTTCCCTTTGCTCAACTTTCCCATCACCTGCTCCAAAAACTCCCACACGTGGCGGAATACATTTCACCAGTTTCCTTCCTAAAGGGTCACTCATTGTGCCAACTTTTAATGACAGAAAGCCATGCTTGAGGTGGATCTTTATACCTTTTTGTTCAAAAGGCAGAGCTACAAGAGAGCTCAGTCAGCTGGGGGTTTATGGAAGGAAAAGGAGGGAACAGAAAGCCTCAGAAGCTGCAGGTTCAGGCCTCCTGGAAAACTGAATTGCCCTGTCAAAAAGCGAAACCCATGACTCCACACAAATATAGAACAGACGTATGTCAGAGCTTTGTCTGCTCAGCACTAAAGGATCCAGCAGGATAGCAGAGTGATTCAAAGGGTTCGTGGAACGAGGCCTAGACCATCCTCAGGAGGGAAGGAGAAAAAGTGCCACTGAAATGAGTTTGCCAAGTTAGAGACAAAACTGGCTGATGTCCTAATGGGACCAAACAAAAACAGCCCACTCAAGCCTTCAGCATGATCACCTCCCCTGAACACAGATGGTTGGCATTTCTATGACCAAATGCAAGTTCTCTGGTCACCTCGCAGGCTCTGGGCCTGCACTAAGCAGAATCTAAAATGGCCCCCAGACTTCCACCCGAATCACCGAGATGGTGAACATGATAGAACAGCTACATGCAAAAGGGATTGCACAGATGTAGTCAAGGTTACTAACTCAATGATTCTAAATTTATCCAAAGGGAGACTGCCCAGGTGGACCGGGTCTCATTACATGTGCCCTTAAAGGCAGAAGAGAAAACCACAGAAGGGATTTACCAGAAGAGGCTCTGGTTGATGATGTGCAGGGGGTCATTCAGCCAGGACCTGAGAGCAGTTTGTAGGAGTTAAGGGTGATGAGACCAGTGATGAGGAAGGAAATGGGCCCTCAGTCCCACAACCCCAGGAAGTTGCCAAGAACCTGGATGTTACTGTCAACTGAAGGCAAACAGCAACAATCAGGTGACGGAGTATGAAAAGTGCAAACTGTTCATCTTGTAACTCACTCACACCCTTCCTCACAGGCTTCTAGATCCTGCAATCTCTACCTCATCCCAGGGAGAATGAGGCCTAGGCAGGGCATCCTACCTGTGAATCACCAAGCCCATGTTTTTAAAAATCAAGTCCTATACAATAGAAAATATGCTTTCATTGCAATCCAATCACACACATGTATTTAAGGCAAAGCTTCACCAAAAAGACACGACATGGCATATTATGGGCTGAATTGAGATCTCCAAAAATTTGAGCTCCTAACCACGGTACCTCAGGATGTATTAACACTTGAAAACAATTAAAGAGATGATTAAATTACGTGAGGTCGTTAGTGTGGGCCCTAATGTAATCTGACTGGCATCCACAGGAGAGATCAAGACACAGACAAGGCTCGGAGAGACCACATGAGAACACAAGAAGACAGACAACAGTCTATGAGCCAAGGAGAGAAGTCTCAGAGGAACCCACCCTGCCAACTCAGACTTCCAGCCCCCAGAGCTGTCAGATCATAAATGTCTGCTGCTTAAGCCACCCAGTCTGTGATACTTTGCTATTGCAGACCGAGTAGATTAGTACATGATGTACTCTGATATCCTCTAGTCTGTTCCATTTCTTTCTTTTTTAATGTTGTTTGAGAAAAAATTGGGGGTGGTTTTTTTTTGGCTAAAAATTTATTTCACAGTAACAAGTGGACCATATCCACAGCTTGAAGAACTAAGAAGATTATAAGATCCTTCCATTTGCTACACCAATAATAAGACATATGCTACCAATAGCTTTAGAAATGAAAAATTCTCTGTTTCAATACAGGAAGCTGCCTTGGTTGATAGAATCTAACTCTAATGCCTTTAATGAGGTAAATGAATTTCTCCAATCACAGCTGACACAAACATAAATGATATTTCTTGCAGCTTTTTGAAGAAAGAAGACATTAACTTGGGGTTTAAGGAGAGGAAAGCACATTTTTAAGCTACTTCTGAAGCTATGCTCCCACCTTTGACTAGGTTATCTCCGTGTCACACTGCAAAGAAGCGTTGTTGTTTGTTTTGATGCTGATGTGCATCCAGGAAACTGTGAGAAAGAGTAGTACACCTAGCACTTGGAGAAATCACTTCCCTACCAAACAGACAGGAAATAAAAAGATGTCAAACATCACTGACAATCACAAAATGCAAATCAAAGCCACAAAGAGATGCCACCTCACACCCGTTAGAATGGCTATCATCAAAGAGCACAATTAAGAAATTTTGGTGATAATGTAGAGAAAAGGAAATCCCCCTACACTGTTGGTGGGAATGTAAATTGGTGCAGTCACTGTGGAAAATAGTATGTATGATCCTCCAAAAACTACAAATAGACTTAATACATGATCCAGCAATTCCATTCCTGAAAATATATGATAAAAAAGACAAAAACACTAATTCAAAAACATTCATGCACCCCAATATTCATAGCAGCACTATTTATACTTGCTAAAGTATGGAAGCAACCTAAGTGTTCTTCAACAGATGAACAGATAAAGACAACGTGATAGATAGAGATGCACACACAGTGAAATACTACTCAGCCCATAAAAAAATGAAATTTTTATTTGCAACAACATGGACGGATTTGGAAAGTTTTATACTAAGTGAAATAAATCAGACAGAGAAACACAAATAATGTGATACTACTTATATCCCTTCGTGGATCACTGCCTTATCATGGCGAAGTGGCCTGCATAACTCATTGAAGCTATGAGCCATGCGGTGCAGGGCCACTCAAGACAGATGGGTCATGCGGAGAGTTCTGACAAACCATGATCCACTGGAGGAGGGAATAGCAAACTACTCGAGCATACTTGCTGTGAGAACCTCAAGAACTGTATAAAAAAGCAAAAATATATTACACAGAAAGATGAGCCCTCCAGGTTGGAATGTGTCCAATATAACAATAAAGCTAGTGGAGGTGATGGAATTTCAGTATAGCTATTTAAAATCATAAAAGATGATGCTATTAAAGTGCTGCACTCAATATGTCAGTACATTTGGAAAACCCACCAGTGACCACAGGACTGGAAAAGGTCACTCCTCATCCCAGTTCCCAAGAAGGGCAGTACTAAATAATGTACAAACTACTGGACAATTACACTCAACTCCCATGCTGGTAAGGCCATGCTCAAAATCCTTCAACCTAGGCTTCAGTATTATGTGAAATGAGAATTTCCTGATGTTCAAGTTGGGTTTAGAAAAGGCAGAGGAACCAGAGATTAAATTGCCAACATTCGCTGGATCATAGAGAAAGTAAGGGAATTCCAGAAAAATATGCAGAGCACATCATGTGAAATGCCAAGCTGGATGAGTTATAAGCTGGAATCAAGATTGCTAGGAGAAATATCAACAACCTCATATATGTGGATGATACCACTTTAATGGCAGAAAGCAAAGAGGAACTAACGAACCTCTTGATAAGGATAAGAGGAGAGTGAAAAAGCCAGCTTAAAACTCAATATTAAAAAAAAATAAGATCATGGCATCTGGTCCCATCACTTCATGGCAAATAGAAGGAGAAAATGTGGAAGCAGTGACAGATTTCCTCTTCTTAGGCTCTAAAATCACTATAGATGGTGACAGCCACCACGAAATTAGAAGAGGATTGCTTCTTGGCAGCAAGTCAGTTCAGTTCAGTTTAATTCAGTCACTCAGTTGTGTCCAACTCTTTGTGACCCCATGGACTGCAGCATGCCAGGCCTCCTTGTCCATCACCAATTCGCAGAGCTTGCTCAAAATCATGTCCATCAAATCTTTGATGCCATCCAACCAATTGATCATCTGTCAGCCCATTCTCCTCTGCCTTCAATCTTTCCAATAAGTCAGTTCTTTGCATCAAGCAGCCAAAGTATTGGAGCTTCAGCTTCAGCATCAGTCCTTCCAATGAATATTCAGGACTGATTTCCTTTAGGACTGACTGGTTTGAACTCCTTGCAGTGCAAGAGACTCTCAAGAGTTTCTCCAACACCACAGTTCAAAAGCATCAATTCTTCAGTGCTCAGCATTTTTTATAGTCCAACTCTCACATTCATACATGACTACTGGAAAAAACATAACTTTGACTAGATGGACCTTGTTGGCAAAGTCATGTCTCTGTTTTTTAATATGCTGTCTAGGGTGGCCATAACTTTCCTTCCAAGGAGTAAGTGTCTTTTAATTTCATGACTGCAGTCACCATGTGCAGTGATTTTGGAGCCCAGGAAAATAAAGTCTGTCACTATTTCCATTGTTTCCCCATCTACTTGCCATGAAGTGATGGGGATGCCATGATCTTAGTTTTCTGAATATTGAGTTTTATGCCAACTTTTTCACTCTCCTTTTTCACTTTCATCAAGAGGCTCTTTGGTTCTTCTTTATTTTCTGCCATAAGGGGGTGTTATCTGCATATCTGAGGTTATTGATATTTTTACTGGCAATCTTGATTCCAGCTCTTCTGCATCCAGCGTGGCATTTCACATGATGTACTCTGCATATAAGTTAAATAAGCAGGGTGACAATATACTGCCTTAGCATACTCCTTTCCCAATTTGGAACCAGTCCATTGTTTAATGTCCAGTTCTGTTTCTTCTTGACCTGCATACAGATTTCTCACGAGTCAGGTAAGGTGGTTTGGTATTCCCATTTCTTTCAGAATTTTCCACAGTTTCTTGTAAGCCACACAGTCAAAGGCTTTGGCAAAGTCAATAAAGCAGAAGTAGATATTTTTCTGGTTTCTAAATGATCCAACAGGTGTTGGCAATTTGATCTCTGGTTCCACTGCCTTTTCTAAATCCAGGTTGAACATCTGGAAGTTCTCAGTTCACGTACTGTTGAAGTCTTGCTTGGACAAATCTAGACAGTGCATTCAAAAGCAAAGACATCATTTTACCAACAAAGGTATGTATAGCCAAGGCTATGATCTTTCCAGTGGTCATGTACGGATGTGAGTTCTGGACCATAAAGAAGGCAGGGTGCCGAAGAATTAATCCTTTTAAACTGTGGAGCTGGAGAAGACTGTTGAGAGTCCCTTGGACAGCAAGGAGGTCAAACCAGTCAATCTTAAAACAAATCAACCCTGAATATTCATTGGAAGGACTGATGTTGAAGCTGAAGCTTTTATACTTTGGCCACCTTATGCAAAGAGACAAGTCATTGGAAAAGACCCTGATACTGGGAAAGATTGAAGGCTGAAGGACAAGAGGGTGACAGAGGATGAAATGGTTGGATGGCATCACTGATTCAATGGACATGAGCTTGGTTAAACTCAGGGAGATAGTGAGGGACAGGGAAGCCTGGCATGCTGCAGTCCATGGGGCTGCCGAGAGTTGGATATGACTTGATGACTGAACAATTACAACAAATAACTTATATGTGGAACCTAAAAATTACAACAAACTAGTGAATATAACAAAAAAGAAGCAGACTCAGAGATATACAGAACAAAATAGTGGTTATCAGTGGCAAAGGGCAAAATAGGCGGTTGGAAATTAGAATGGATGAACTACTAGGTATAAAATAAGTTACTAGGCTATATGGCACAACAGAGTAAATATAATCAATCTTTTATAAAAATTATAAGGGCAGTATAGCCTGTAAAAAATGTGAATCACTGTATTGTACACCCGTAACTTATACTGTACATCAACTATAAAAAAATGTCACTCAGTTGTGTCTGACTCTTTATGACTCCATGGACTGTAGCCTGCCAGGCTCCTCTGTCCATGGAATTCTCCAGGCAAGAGTACTGGAGTGGGTAGCCAGTCCCTTCTTCAGGGAATCCTTCCAACCCAGGGATCAAACCTGGATTTCCTGCATTGCAGGCAGATTTTTTACCATCTCAGCTACCAGGGAAGCCCTGATATACATCAACTATACTCCAGTTAAAAAGAAGAAACAGAGAGAGATAAAGACATACTATTGGCTCTATTTCTCTGAGCAACACTGACTAATACATGTGTCAATGCTGGTTCATTAATCTTTGATTATATCACACTGATGTAGCATGTGAATAAAAGGGGGGACAAAGAACAGGAGCATACAGGAGTTCTCTGTAAGTTATGGCCAATTTTCCTGTTAATCTAAAACTTTTCTAAAAAATAAAATCTGCTTTAAAAAAAAAAAAGAAAGACAAAACAGGGTGATGTTGGGGCCCAGCATAGGCTGCCCCAATGGCACATCAATTATTTTGAATCTAAGCTACTTAAATGTTATTATATATAAAATAGGTAAACAACAAGGATCTACTGTATAGCACACAGATAGATAGTCAATATTTTGTAAAAAACTATGTGGGAAAAGAATTTGAAAATTATAAATATGTATATACACATATTTCAAATCCTAAAAGACGATACTGTGAAATTGCAGCACTCAATATGCCAGAAAATTTGGAAAACTTAGTGGCCACAGGACTGGAAAAGGTCAGTTTTCATTCCAGTCCCAAAGAAAGGCAATGCCAAAGAATGCTCAAACTACCTCACAATTGCACTCATCTCACACACTACTAAAGTAATGCTCAAAATTCTCCAAGCCAGACTTCAGCAATACGTGAACTGAGAACTTCCAGATGTTCAGGCTGGTTTTAGAAAAGGCAGAGGAACCAGAGATCAAATTGCCAGTATCTGCTGGATCATTGAAAAAGCAAGAGAGTTCCAGAAAAACGTTTATGTCTGCTTTATTGACTATGCCAAAGCCTTTGACTGTGTGGATCACAAGAAACTGTGGAGAATTCTGAAAGAGTTGGGAATACCAGACCACCTGACCTGCCTGTTGAGAAACCTGTATACAGGTCAGGAAGCAACAGTTAGAACTGGACATGGAACAACAGACTGGTTCCAAGTAGGAAAAGGAGTACATCGAGGCTGTATATTTTCACCCTGCTTATTTAATTTATATGCAGAGTACATCATGAGAAACGCTGGGCTGAGAGAAGCACAAGCTAGAATCAAGATTGCCAGTAGAAATATTAATAACTTCGGATATGCAGATGACACCACCCTTATGGCAGAAAATAAAGAAGAGCCAAAGAGCCTCTTGATGAAAGTGAAGGAAAAGGGTGAAAAAGTTGGCTTAAAGCACAACAGTCAGAAAACTAAGATCATGGCATCTGGTCCCATCACTTCATGGGAAATAGATGGGGAAACAGTGGAAACAGTGGCTGACTTTATTTTGGGGGGCTCCAAAATCACTGCAGATGGTGATTGCAGCCATGAAATGAAAAGAAGACGCTAACTCCTTGGAAGGAAAGTTATGACCAATCTAGACAGCATATTAAAAAGCAGAGACATTACTTTGCCAACAAAGGTCTGTCTAGTCAAGGCTATGGTTTTTCCAGTGGTCATGTATGGATGTGACAGTTGGACTGTGAAGAAAGCTGAGCACTGAAGAATTGATGCTTTTGAACTGTGGTGTTGGAGAAGACTCTTGAAAGTCCCTTGGACAGCAAGGAGATCCAACCAGTCCATCCTAAAGAAGATCAGTCCTGAATGTTCATTGGAAGGATTGATGTTGAAGCTGAAACTCCAGTACTTTGGCCACCTGATGCAAAGAGCTAACTCATTTGAAAAGACCCTGCTCAGAAAGATTGAAGGCAGGAGGAGAAGGGGACGACAGAGGATGAGATGGTTGGGTGGCATCACTGACTCAATGGACATGAGTTTGGGTAGACTGTGGCAGTTGGTGATGGACAAGGAGGCCTGGCGTGCTGCGGTCCATGGGTTGCAAAGAGTCGGACACGACTGAGTGATTGAACTGAACTGAACTGATATACACATATATTTATGTATACACACTACACACATATGTGTATCACTTTGCTGTATAGCTGAAACTAACACAATATTGTAAATCTACTAGACTTCAACTAATAAAAATCTTTTAAAAAAGGAATTCTAATTTTTTTTTAAGTTACTTAAGAAATGACCTATTGAAGAAGAATGCTCTGACCCTCCTCTCCATTTTATTTCTTGAGAGCAAGAAATAAATTTCTCTTATGAAAGGGGGACTGCCTGCTTCTGGAGGTAGGAAGACACCCTTAACACCAAAGAGATTTCCAGCTCTTATCACCAAAGTGACAACCAGCCCAGAAGCCTATATAATAAGGGTTGAGTCCTGCCCCAAGGTCACAGGTAGGAGGCTTTGCACCAAGGCCACAGAAGCAGAGCCCAGAGTCAAGGTCACCTCCAAAGCTTACTGAGCCCCTGTGCACCATTGCCAAAAGCCCCCTGATCATCACCAACAAGCTTCCTGACTCCCAATTAGGCAAAGATGCCCACTCCAGGAAACACCCTATAGCGCCCCCAACCAATCACCTAACACCAACGGTCAGCAGGAATTTTCTTTGTCTTAAGGCTACAAAAATTAGCTATTAACCCACAAAAATAGTCAACTCTCCCTGGACTGTCAGGAATTATCTGCCCGCTGCACTCACAGTGCCCACTTTATCTCTGTTCTTTGTTCTTAATAAATTCACTCCTTTCTACAGAACTTCATGTCTGGAAATTTCTTTCCCAATGTGTGCTCAGACTGTCTCAATAATAAGCAAATCTTGTTACTTCTTGAATCTGTTTCTAATTGGGCATCCAAAACCTACATTTCTTTGTTCTGTTGATACCTCAGAAATTTCTTATTTCTTGGTCTAAAAAGTAAAAACGCTGCCTACTTTGACTACTTAGGGCTCCATTAGAACCCTCCATTCCTATGAATTATATGTTTCTTTTTCTTCTTTTAATCCATTCTGTATATTAGACCAGACACAATAACTCAAGAAAGGTAAGGGAGGATTTCCCCCTCCCTCAGTGACTAGAAACATAACAACCCAGTCTGCATCTGGTTCTTTTTAGACTCACATTTGAACAATTGAATGGTAAAAGGCATTTCCGAGGCATCGCATTTTCATTATAGAATGCACATAAGAAAATATTCAGGAACTGTTGCTAATTTCATTGAACAAGGCAACTATATGGGGACAAATAACAAACAAAAATTTATGTTCTTGTGGATTAGAAATACACTCTGCAATGTTTATTGGTGAAACGACATGATGTCTGGGATTTGTTTTCTTGAGGTTCTGAAAATAAAAAAAAAGGAGTGGGAAAGATGAACGAAGATGGATGAAGCAGGATGGCAAAGTTGCCACAGCAGGGTAACAGAGATGATTGACACTATTTTAATTTTGTTACCATTTGAAATGCTCTTTAAAAAAAAAAAAACCTTTTTTTTTTAAAGTGGGAGGAAATATTTTGCCCTCCCACCCCACTCCATGGGATGTTTGTGAAGATCGCCTAAGACTACTCTGTGCTATAAAGCAGGAGCCCCCAACCTCCAGCCAGGGTCCAGTAACTCGTATCAGATCAGCAGAAGCATTAGATTAGAAATAAAGGGCACAATAAATGTAATGTGTTTGAATCATAAACCCAAAACCATCCCCCGTCCCTCCCTTAAGTTAAGTGAAAATCACTCAGTCATGTCTGACTCTTTCAAACCTCATGGACCATACAGTCCATTGACTTCTCCAGGCCAGAATACTGGAGTGGGTAACCCTTCCTTTCTCCAGGGGATCTTCCCAACCCAGGGATCAAACCCAGGCCTCCCGCACTGTAAGCAATTCTTTATCAGCTAGTCACCTTAAGAAATCTATTGTCTTCCATGAAACCAGTCCTTGGTGCCAAAAAGGCTGGGGACCACTGCAAAGCACTTTGCAAAGTGTCTCCACTGCCGGAAGTGAGGAAACAATGGGTTACAGTTTTTCCTCAGTCACTTGAAGGTCACACTGAGGATCTAGACAGATCCAAGAAGGTGCACATCCCAAGAGCTGCACACCTCTTGGCTCTGTCAATTTAGTGTTGGCCAAAATTTAAAAAAAAAATTTTTTTATCTTTTTCCCAAATTAGGAAGAAGCTTGAAACAAATCTAAAGAAACTGGAGTCACCTCTGTGCTATTTAACTGGCAGTATTCACTTTGCGAATTAAATACTTTCAACGTAGTGTCCTTAAGAAAAGACTTCCTAAAAAGCATAGATGTTGGTGGTTGACCAGCAAATTTCATTCATGACTTTTGATTCACTAGCTTTCTAAAGCTTGTGTCCTTGTCACAGGTAGAACACATTCAGTGAGTCCAGTTGAAAGCAGGGGGAAAGGTGAAGGATGGAAGCAGCTGTAAAAGCAGAAATATTCTGGGATGGCAATTTCTCAAAAAATGAAAAATAGAATTACCACGTGACTCAATAATTCTACTTCTCAGTATATATCCAATAGGACTGAAAGCAAGAACTCAAGCAGACACTTATACACTCGTGTTCAAAGCAGCATTATTCACAATAGCCAAAAGGTGGAAACAACTCAAATATCCATCCGCAGATAAACAAAATGTAATCTATCCATGAGTAGGATACCATTCAGCCTTAAAAGGAAGGAAATTCTGACACACGCTACAACACCGATGAGCCTGGAAGATATTATGCTAACTGAATTAAGCCAGTCACAAAAAGACAAACCTTGTGTGACCCTACTTCTCTGGGGCACCTGCAGTAGCTGAACCCATAGAGGCAGGAGGTCACTGGTGGGTGAAGGGGCTGGGCGAGCTGGGGTGGGGATGTAGTGTTTAACACGTATGGAGTTTCAGTTCTGCTAAATGAAAAGTTCTGTGGATGGATGGAGGTGATGGTGGCAAAACAATGTGTAGGTACTTAATGCCACTGAGCTGGACACTTAAAAATGAAAAATTGGGGGCTAGGGGTAGAGAAGGGATGGATTGGAAATTGCAAATTAGCAGACGCAGATTATTATATAAAGAATGAATACAAAATGAGATCCTACTCTATAGCACATGGAACTATATTCAATATCCTGTGATAAACCATAGTGGAAAAGAATATAAAATTATGAGAAGGAACCTGTTTTATATATATGTACATATATACATATATATAAAACTGAATTGATTTGCTATAAGCAGAAATTAACACAACCCTGTAAATCAACTATACCTCAATAAAATAAATTTGTTTAAATGGTATATTTTGTTACATACATTTTACTAGAAATTTTTTAAGTAAATAATTTTTTTCATAAAAGCATTACTCAGAGACCTCCACTTAGAGTGTGAATATGGCCTAGAATCAGCAAACCTACAGGAGACCCCTCTCTTCTCTTCATTTTCACGGGGAAGAAGCGCACCATAGCTGGCCTGAAGTGGGAGCAGGGCCCCTAAACCTCCTCCAGGGAGTGTTTTCCCTGGCAAGCAGAGCCTTGGCTGTATAAAGGGGAGCCTGCTTCTCAGTTCCTCAAACACTCAGGTGTGACCTCCTTACCTGCCTTTCCAGCTGGCTCTGAATTCTGTGCCAGGTGAAGAATACAGCAGGCTTTTAGGTGCAGATTCACCCCGGGCCCTTTTGCAATCAACTAAGAGCCCTCAGAAAACCCTCTTCAAGTAACTCAGATGCCAACCGCAGAGAGAAAACCTAGATCAGAACCTGTGAGGCAGCACACGTGGATTCTAAAGATGCTTCAAGATACAACCTCTGATGGGGACTGGGGGCTGGGTCCACACTTATGTCCTGTAGGTCTGCTGAGATGCCTGCTGAGTTGTAAGTTTTTGATTACTGGGAACTGAATGCTATGAGCATAATAATTCATTTGTTACAAAATCACTAGAAAATGGGGCGCATGACTAGAGTGTTCAGGAAGAAACTGTAAAAATGCTTTAAGAGGTTATGTTATAGAGAGGCCTGATGTTTAAAATCAGATGCCGGGACATGTCCAAACCAAACATTCTAGATACTAGAGCAAATATCAAGGTTGTACTTTCTTTTAGTAGCTTTAACTAGTTTGCCCATAAAAAATACCACCCAAGGATACTTTTGAATTATTTTATATTAGTCTAGAGATGATCTGTAGATACTAGGAAACAATACACATAGGCGGAAGACAGATCTTTATTTCATCTAAAAGTGTTCTTAAGAGAACTCAGGAGGCAGCTAAGGGACCTGGACCCAGGACAAAGAAAGGCGATGCCAGCTTATGTGGAGGTACTCAGCGGGGTGGGGGTGGCTGGTAGAGGCAGTGAGACTGACCTGTCTGACCTTTCTAGATTCAAGCCATTTCAAGCAAAAAGGATTTGATTGCCTCAGAGAAAAAAAGAAAGAAAGATGAGACACTTTGGGGAATTAGAATCAGCACTGGAGAAACACAGGACATTTATACTGCTGACTGGCTAAACTGCATTAATCTCCCACCCAGTCTGACTTATTATTTTCAGTCTCTACAAAGCTCTTTGCATTTGTCACTAAAATACATTTCCCAATAAATTTACTGGACTAAATTTTGGTACCATGATGCTATACCATATACAGACAGAACTGGGAAAAATAGGGGCTACCTTTTTCCTTTTGTGAGAATGGTAAAAGCTCAATCTTCTATGGCACTGCATTCCATTTGTAAATGTCCAAATGATAGCTCTTCTACGTCAAAAGCTCTATTAGACCACAAACTTTTCCATGACGGCATCTCACGCTGGCACAGAACATTGTGTTGTTCTTACTTGTAGGACGTCAAGTTCAATCTATTTTTATGAAGAGAAATTGTTCGTGGGAAAGTCAGGGTTTTAAGGGAAATGGAATCATGACGCACATGAGTTATACATTTAAAATGCCAGTGAATGTTCTTTGGAACATTTGAAAAATGGTCATGTCATCAAGATGTCAAATCCTCTAGCTGCCTCCCTGGATTCTTAGAGAATTCCCAGAGCCAGAGTAGGTCCCGTCTGTTTTCTAAATCTTCGCACTGCAAATTCAGGCTTCCGGAAAGAAGCGTTCCTTCGCTGAGTGTGTCCTGTTATTAGAAATAAATTTAATGAGCACATCTTTGTGTCTAATCTACAAAGCACATTATTTAGAATTTAATTCCTTTGCTGCACGAATGTTAGAACTATCTTTATTAATTAAGTGGCTGAAAAATGTAGGTGAGAAGACTGCTGGCAATGGGCTGGGTATATACTTTGCCTCCTGAATGAAATTCAAAGCAGTGACCCCTGTTTTAAAGTCCAAGTTCTATTCTCTGCCTTGCTTGCTGCCAGCCCTCCCGCCCCCTTCGTGGGTGATAATCAGACTTGAGGCATCATCTCCCTCAAGTCTTTCCTCTGCATCCACGCCCACAGCGCCTCCCTGAATTCCGGGAGCCCATTCTTCTCCTGCCAGCTAGGCAGCCTACACCTCAGCCTCGCTTTTCTTAAACACCTCAAGTGCTTGATGATCAACTGTTAGGTTTAGACACACAGCTTCCTTATTTCTTGTATCAAATACAAACTGAGCGGGGGGAAAAGATTTTTCTGTAAGAGATTTTTCCAATAAAACAAGAAGAATGGGTTTGGTGATGGTTACTGTCTAGGTGGTAAATGACTGAAAGGTGAAGAGTGATTTCATTTTAGAAACGTCAGCAGCTTTCTTCTTTTAGTAAGACATGCAGGGAAATGTGTAAAATAGGGCTAGATACATGACAAAATTTATATATTTATTGAAAGTCCAGGAAAGGAATCAAAATGAAAAGCAAAGCGGTTTTGGGGGGTTAAGCTATGCGTACAGTTTACCGCAAAAGGAAGCCACGCGAGACTGCGTTCTTGGTATCCTTTTCCACAGGCCTTGTCCCGCGGCTGGCCCTGCAGGCTGCGCGCGCACCGCTAGGGGGCGCCATTGCCCAATCCGCACGCCGCGCCGTGGGGCTCCCTGAGGGGAAAAGGAAATCCTGGCTACACGCGCTGCCCCCGCCCCTGCCGCGGCGTCCTGCTCTTGGTGTTAAGGAGCACAGATAACGCCTTTGCCTTCAAGTCGTGTCTGCCTGTCAGAGGCCGTCAGCAAAGCTCGGAACTCTCTGCAGCCTCCCGCAGGGCTTAGAAGGTGGGCAAAGAATGGATCCCCTGCTCCATGCTAATTAATGTGCATGAAAGCACTCCTGCTGCCGGCCAAGTCACCAGCACCCCAAAGAGAGGAGGATCAGCGTCAAGGGAGACTGGAAGGCCGCGGCAGAGAGAAGCGGGCCGCTGGTTGTGCCAGGCTTGAGAGGGTGGGAGCCGCCGAGGGACGCAGCGGGGGCGGAGGGAAGGCCTGGGCGGGAGGGGCAGCCTCGGGCTCAGGCCTGAGGCGGGTGGCCGGAAGCGGCTGTGTCCACAGGCGGCAGCGGCGCAGGACACGGGCCATTGCCCGTCCTTCAGACGACACGCGCTGCAGCACCTGGGGCCGAGTGAGGCCCACTGACCGAGCGCTGTGCCGCTGCCCTGGGCATCTGTCCCTGTGAAGGAGGGACGCCATCTGGAGGAATGGGAGCGGGGGGCGGGAGCGGGCCCCTGGGAGGGCTGTGTTCTGGGGGCGCGCCGACGAGAGGCCGACACCACCCACCTCCTCATCCAGGTGTGGGCAGGAGGATACGCCCCCACCTCTCCGAGGGGCGCACTGCCAGGAAAGGTCCATCACTCTTCAGGCCAATGTGAGCGTCCACAGTGAGAGCGCCTCAGCAACTGCTCAGGCCTGGGAAGGCCTGTCCTGACTCCTAAGTCTGGTGGGTTAGTGATGGGAAGAGCAGGTCTGACTCCACAGGGGACTCACTTCTTTGACTTTAACCTTTGTGTTCTATTGCTTTTGCTACAGGTCAGTTGCTAAAGGGAGGTGATCTACAGTTTAAAGTGCCCCTAACTGCTCATCTTTGGGAACACTGACTCCCATGGCTGTGTTAAGCTAAAATACCTTTGTTTCACTGTCCTATGTAAAGTGAATAACCAACATGGATCTACTGTATAGCACGGGGCACTCTACTCAATGTTATGTGGCAGCCTGGAGTAAAGGGGAGTTTGGGGGAGAATGGATACATGTACATGTATGGCTGAGTCCCTTTGTTGTCCACCTGAAACTACCACAACACGGGTAATGATATATACTCCAATATAAAATTAAAAGTTTGAAAAAAATTATTTATCTTGTGCATGTGTGCTCAGTCATTCAGTTGTTTCTGACTCTTTGTGACCTTATGAACTGTAGCCTGCCAGGCTCCTCTGTCCATGGGATTTTACTAGGCAAGAATAATGGATAGCTTACAGGAAACATCTTGACCGGTTCCACATGAGAATGGCTGCCGGAAAGAAGAAATGAACAAATTAACACATCTTGTCTGGAGTCTAGCAGAAACCAGGAAATATTTGCTACAACTTACAGCCTTTTTAACTTCACCTCCTCACCTCCCTCTCTTTGTTCCATAAAAGATACCAGGAACCAAACTCACTCGGGTGAGATGGTTCTTTGGGACAGGAGTCCACCATCTTCTCAGTCTCCCAGCTTCCTGAATACAGTCGTTACTCATTGTGTTCACTGTCCCAGCACCTCATCTCTCCATCTATAGACCAATTGTATGTAAGCAGTACAAGCTCAGACTCTATAACAAGGTTAGTCTTTCCAACAGCTGAAGGTTGAAGGAGTAAGAGGAGGCGTTGGTGCGGCCAAGAGGCCTGCAGGTTGGTCCTGGGACTGAGCACCAGCCCTGAGGGGGGCAGGGAGCCCCATGTTGACTTTACTGGTGCAGTGCTCAGCTAACACTCAGGAATAAGACAGCCAGTACATCGTGTCAGACAAGCCACCCTATGCCAAGACAAACTCCCTTTGAGACTGGGAAACAAGAGAGTTCTGTGAGGGACTTGTAGCACATTCCCCTGCAGGGGCACCAAGCAAGTGCTGGTTTTAGCAGCCCATGTAAGGAAAAGTCAACTGCAAACTTCAGTGGAACTTACAGATTTCAGACACTCACTCCCTACCTTCTTAGTCCCCACGGCAGGCATGTGCTCCAAAGGCCAAAGGAGTCCCTGTAATATTATTTTAAGAACTGAAATTTCCTAGAACCCTGGAATGCTCTGAGAACTGTCAAAGTCACTTTTGTGCTCTGAAGATTTGGCCAGTATTTAACCTTCTCCCTCAATCATCCAATTTCTTGCCAGTGGAAGAACTTCCCAGGTGTGAAAGCTGCATTCCTGATGCAAACATTTTGAGTTTGCTGGGACATGAGCTGACACCGCTGGGGCATGTGGGACCCCAAGATCGGCAAGGATCACATGCTTTGATAGAAACCCTGAAGAGGTGCAGGTACAAGGTAAGATCTTTGGACTCTTCCTTTCACTTCTAGATTCACTGAGAAAGTCTCCCACTGGTATGGAAAAGGTGTCTTTGTACCTCTGGCCACAGTCAACTTGCCATGAAGACAAAAGAAATGTGTGTTTCCCTCATAGAATAGGTAGATACTTTCTTTATTGCCAATTTAAGTTCACTTACCTGTAGGAATTTTTTCATTTGTCAGATTCATCATAAATGCACACCAACAACCTCTTTTCTTCCCACTTAATTTTAGAATTCAAGCACCGGCTGTGGTTCCCCACTAGGTGTGGGGTCCCCACGTGGGAGACTCACTGTGCAGAGGTGCTGTGATGCTGGGAGGCCCGGCCCAGGTGGGGTCTGAGTGCCTTTCTGCAGCCACATAAACCATGAAACTGAGTGTCCACCGGCAGTTTGGTGGGACAACGGGAGAAGTGTGCTGAAAGGGGTCACCATCAGGCGGGCCATCCTCTATTGAAGGCTCCCTGTGGACCCAAAGACCACCCTTTTATTCCTTTTTTACTCCTTGTGCCCGTAGGGCAAGGCGTTTCAACCTTGACAGGGTCTATCTGGGTTGGGTGGGATAATCCCTGGTCATGGGGACCACCCTGAGCATTGGAGGTTTGGCTGCCTCTCTGGCCCTACTCACTGGATGCTCTTCCCCAGTTAGCTCTTCCCCACTGAAAATGCCTCCACACAGCAGCAAGTGTCTGTTGGGGGTCAAGCCACCCACTACCCAGGGGAGAACCACTGCCCATGTGGCCACCAAGCAGGAAACGGTAGGCAGGAAAGTGAAGCTCCTGGGAGCTGGGTCAAAGCAATGCCATGAACTGGGAGGCAGTTTGGACACAATCGCACAGGCTGGGAGACCCTGCAGGGTAACGAAGTGGAGAACTACATCTAAGGAAGAGAGCTTGATGGCGCTGCAGGATGGAAGGGTCAGGGAGTCTAGAAGCACAGGGACAGTGAGGTGTCTGTCTGCCAGTAGGGGACCACTCAGGCTGCTCTGGCCCATGTGAACCCACTGCAGAACCCAGGCAGGGTGTCACCTCCAGGGATGAGATAGACGGGCTCTCCCTTCGTGCTGGGCACCAGCAAAGCCTTTCTGTGCCCACTGTGGTTGACACCTGGTCAAGGGCATCATCAGATCAGAGCAGAGATGCATGTGTCCAAGATTGTGAGAGCATCCATTCATAAGGGGAATGGCAGAAAGAATTAGACACTGCTTCTGAGAAGAGAAAATACCTTTCGACAACATGACAGAGCCTATAGGGTATCCCAGCCCCTGAAAAATAAAGGTAGTGGGCAGGACAGCTGCCTTCACATGAATGAAGGGCCCTCATAGAAAATCAAATGAGGCTGAATGGATAAATGTTACCAGGATGCAAGTGTGAGGGAAGCTGTCAATCTAGATGATTCTGACATTCTTTAATTCTATCCAATCTTCCCATACACCCAGGGGTCAGCCACACCTGGAGAGTCATGGTAGACTCTGAAGGCCACATTTCAGAAGGAATTCTGCAAGCTAGATCAAGCCCAGAAAAGAACATCATCTTATTATAAGCAACACTGTCATGTTCAGTTACATTTTACCAAGTTAATAGGCTAAAGTTTCTTCTTTCTCCCTTAAGAAGAACATCTATCATTTTACTAGATTACAAATGTGTTCTCTTCAGGATATTTAGAAAATACAAATGAGAGGAAATCCAAGGACCTGATTTTTTCATCTCTCAATGAGGTGTGTGTTGTATGCAAGGTTTTGGATCTCATTCTTTGTAAATAACTTATGCCAGCATTACTGCCATGTCATTAAACTTTTCCCAGAATGCAGATTGAAAATGGATGGATAATATCCATCTGATGAATATCCTAATAAATTTACTGTTTCAATTTAAGTAATGGTTATGGTAAGGGCAATTCTTTTTTGATAGGTAAGAAGTGGATTTATTTAGAGAGAAGCACATTCCGCAAACAAAGTGAGGGCCATCTCAGAAAGCAAGGGCAGCACCAGGCTGTGGGGCTGTCAGTTTTTATAGGGGTGGGTAATTTCACAGGCTAATGAGTGGGAGGAGTATTCCAACTATTTGGGGATTCACAGGAATTGGGCTACTGCCCACTTTTTACTTTTATAGTCAGTTTTGGAACTGTCATGGTGCCAGTGGGTATGTCTTAGCTGATTGTTACAATGAGCATATGCTGAGGCTCAAGTTACAGTGGAAGCTGACTGGTCTGCCATCTTGGATCTGTTTTGTTCTAATCTGTTTGGGTCATGTCTTTGCGCAATGTCATTCTGTTCAAGGTTGTGGCCTACCCCCTTCCCTACTGTGTTGTTCCCCCCTGAGAAGTTTTACTCCTGTATTCTTATGGAAAGCAGAAGGGTGACAGTACATCTCCTGGAACTGCTTCAGGTCTGAGCAGGGGCATCAACCAGGCCACCAGGGAGTAAAATTCTAGATGCCTCATCCAGGGCTGCAGGCTCAGAACATCTTGTTTTAAATCAGTATGGGTTGGAGTACTCACACAGCCTTCCTCTTGAGGTGAAACAGCTTGTAACTGCTTATATAGCCTTTCTATGAATCTCCTTGATGATGCAGCACTTTCTTGTAACAGCATCAGAGTACAAAAATAATGATCTATAAATGACAAAAGAATTAAAAGACATGGTTAAACATCTGATTACAGTGTAGCTGATAAAAAAACTTGGTTACAGTTGTCAACTACAAATTGGCACTTACCAAGAGCATTGCCAATGACTGAACGACAATGGCCTTTGCCATCTGCCTCTATGGAGACTAAACCCCATGCTGCTGTAGCTGTTGACCTTCAAAAACCCCTGAGGGAGTTTGGGGTGGAGTGAGGCACTCTGTGGTCCAAGGGATCTGGGGGGACAGGTCTTTAGATGGTTGGATGTTTTTAGGAACAGATACTTTGATCTCAATCCTTGTATCTCCTCATATCTAGAGAAGCACTAAATCCCCTCATGGTGACATCAGATCCTCATGACTAACAAAAAGTCTTTTGTAAAATGAGTGTTTCATGGCACTGAACTCCCCTTTCACCAAAACCTTATATAGTGACCTTTCCCAATGGCCACTTTGGAGCACTCTCTCAGAGCTATCTGGGATGCTATCTCCCAGGCTACAGTTCTCATTTTACCCCAAATAAAACTTAACTCACAATTCTCAAGTTGTGCATCTTTTTTAGCTGACATGATAACCAAAATTACAAACGATTACATTTAACTTACCATACCAAATAATCCTGGTTAGATATTTCTCTGAGATGCCTCAGGGACCCTCTAAAGCATCCCCAAATTAGCTGAAAAGCAAAAGAACTTAAATTAAAATTTGATATTTGGGAAGTTTGTCAAAAATTTTTTAAACATTTGGTCAAATAAGATCATTGGTGACTGTGAAACAATAGCTTATTTCTCAAAGTTATCAGAGATTTCAAAAGCAAATACAAATTACTTAAAGAAGCTCACACAGTCTGTTGTCAAAAGCAGCATTTCAAGAATACTTTTGAGGAAGAAATCAAATCCTTGTGTTAGCCCATTCCCAACAAAATTCATTTACCTAAGTATTAATAGATTTAATCCAATCTTAGAAAGTCCTGATCATGCACAACTCTTTTTTAAAGTTTTTATTTTTTTATTTTTTTTTCCCATTTATTTTTATTAGTTGGAGGCTAATTACTTTACATCATTACAGTAGTTTTTGTCATACATTGAAATGAATTAGCCATGGATTTACATGTATTCCCCATCCCAGTCCCCCCTCCCACCTCCCTCTCCACCCGATCCCTCTGGGTCTTCCCAGTGCACCAGGCCCGAGCACTTGTCTCATGTACCCAACCTGGGCTGGTAATGAAGCTGTGGTACATATACACCATGGAATATTACTCAGCCATTAAAAATAATTCATTTGAATCAGTTCTAATGAGATGGATGAAACTGGAGCCCATTATACAGAGCGAAGTAAGCCAGAAAGATAAAGACCATTACAGTATACTAACACATATATATGGAATTTAGAAAGATGGTAACGATAACCCTATATGCAAAACAGAAAAAGAGACTCAGATGTATAGAACTCTTTTTTAAAGTTTTTATTACTATTATTATTATTCACATCTTCTTTTACTGAAAACATACATTTCACGTTCCTTAGAATTTTTTTTTTTTAGTAACACTGTTAGTTTTCTTGCTGACAAATTTTCAACAGATACAATAAGTTCTAATAAACCTAGGTACAACATAATTATTATGCAAGACTCTACAGACATGTCTGTATTAATCAGAGCAACAAGCTTAAACCACCTTCAACACCAGATATTAATTTAGTGTTGAATATTTCCTAAATAATATAAACCTGAAATTCAGTCTGGCCAGTTTTATATTCCTGAGTACTTATATAAGCACTTACTTTTTTCAAAAGTCAATTAAGTAGAGCTTTTTTTTTTACAAATTACCTTTGCTAATACCATGCATCTACAACACATATAGATACATACAATCACACAAACACAGATGCTTCAAAGTTCTTATTTAAACATTTCAGCCCTGAATCAAGCACAGCAATGTAAAACCCACCAGTTTCAAGAGATTGGATTCAAGTTGAGCTTCTGGCGTGAGTCACGTCCCACTCTTTTCAACCCTATGGACTATAGTCCATCTGGCTTCTCTATCCATGGGATTCTTTAGGCAAGTGTACTGGAGTAGATTGTCATGCCCTCCTCCAGGATCCCCTGACCCGGGGATCAAACCCTCATCTCTTAATATCTCCTGCATTGGCAGGTGGGTTCTTTACCACCTGGTAAGCCCAGATACCAGGTGAGTGATTCTAATTAAAAGATCATGGGCTCAAATGTCAGTCAGGGTTTTGGCTGGGTTCAAGCCCCAATCTGAGGTGCACAGTTTCCATACTTTCTATTAAACAGTTAATCGCCTGATCCCATCGGTCTCTCTCCCCTGGTAATACCATGTGGGTTTGCCTCAGAAGTGTCCTCATGCCCCACCTGGGCACTGCCTGGTCCCGTGGGACCAGTCAGCTCAGACGCCTCTGTTTCTTTCCTAGAGTTGTCCCTCCAAACTACACAAACCTTAAATTCCTTCCGGATTCCATTGCCTAGATACAGGGAAATAAAAATTTGAACATCGGGTAATTCACTCCATTTTAAATTTCCTAACTCATTGTGGACAAACTTGATTATATAACATATTGGTTTCCACCCCCCCCCCCCGCCCTCTTTTTAATTCCTGCTGCCTGAAACCTTCCCAGCCCCAGAGTGTAGGGCCCAGAAGGGCACTGGCCAGGTCTGTACAGCCTGATGCATTTTAGACCCGAGTCTGAGATGACGTCTCCAGTCATGCACTTTGGCCAAGATTTGCACTTATGATTTTAGATGCCATCTCTGCCAAGGCAGTCTCCCAACCAGGGATTAGTGTCCAAAAAGTTGTTGCAAAGGGCTGACACAGAGTGCATCCCTAGCAGTGCTGACAGTGAGCGGGAGTTGGTCTAGCTATAAGCTGGAGATAAGGGGTCAGCACTTGTCAAATCTAAAGTAGATCTTGTCAGCCACACAGGTCTTCTGGGGTTAAGAAAAAGAAAGAAATGAACATAGAATGATAGGAGTAAAAAACTCGAGTCAAGGAGAGGAGTATAGATTATCAAAGCCTGAAGCAATAATTCTGTTTTGGACCTGCTATAGAATGTACGTAAGCATAACCATGAACACCATCTTTCTATAGCAAACTATGCCAATTGTCATTATTCTTCTGGTCCGGACCTAGGTTTCCAATCAGAGCCCTGAAGCATGTAGGGTTGACCAGCCCGATGAAAGTAGGCAGACACCGGCAGAGCATCCTCCCCTGTACTCCTGTCTCACATGGCATCACACAAGCCTGTCTAGGACCAAAACCTAACTCTCATCATTTCTGGCTTTATCACTGTCCCTTTGTGGCTCTCCCGCTGAAACCGTGTAACTCAGATTGGGACAGGAGCCCACGGGCCTTAACTGAGATCGGTTTAACTGAGTCCTGGTTTCAGGACTTAATGAAGCTCAGGTTCTTGATGTCTCCTCACAGAAAGAACTCAGTAAGAGACAAAGTGACAGATAAGAGATTGATTTAATTAGAAACACACTCCATAAACAGAGTTGCGTCATCTCAAAACGCAAGAATGGCCAGTAATGACAATTTTTATGATCAATAAATTATTTTAAAATTAAAATCCTTGTAGAAAAAAACTTACATCTGCTTTGTTTTTGTAGATCAATGCCTAGAAGTGAAATATGACTTTAAAGGGTAAACATTTGTACGATACTTGATCCATTTTTGCCAAATTGCTCTCCAGAAATATAATCTTTTAATGATCTATGACCACACAAGCAGGATATGAAGTTACTGTTTTATCTTTCCTACACTCCTTGCTAGTGCTGGCTCTTATCTCATTTTTCTCCATTAGTATTTGACAGTCGGCAAGATGCTTATCTTTCTTATTTGCATCTTTATATTTGAATAGAAATTTCTTTATATTTGTCAGAATCCTTTTTGCCTTTTGTGTGTTTTGCTCATTTTCTATTCATTAATAGTAGGAATATTCAGCATTTTCCTTAATTTATACTGAAATTTTTTTGGATAAAACTTATCTTCTTCCCTCCCCCTTCAAATTCATATGCCTGCAATGTGGGGGACCCAGGTTCAATCCCTGGGTCGAGAAGATCCCCTGGAGAAGGGATCCCACTCCAGTATTCTTGGCTGGAGAATTTCATGGACAGAGGAGTCTGGAGGCTATAGTCTTTGGGGTCTCAAAGAGTCAGACATGACTGAGTGACAAACACTTTCAACCTGCACCAGTCTGCTCCCTCTTCTCAGAGGCCTTTAAACTAACCCTGGTGTTACCAAATTAGGTCCGGCTGCTGGCCACCCAAAAATCAATACACAAAAGAGACAATACTGGTAGAAAGAAGAGTGGCTTTTAATCTAAATGCCAGCAATCTAGGGGAGATGGTGGACTCAGAGTTCCCCAGAAAAAGCTTCTAAAGATTCTGCTCAGCCATGAGCATTCTTAAAAGGAAAAAGAGAAGTCATCTCAGTTAATCATTGAGATGGGGGTCACAGTCATCACCACCCCCACTGTGTATATGCTGGTAAGCGGGTTGTCAACTTCTTGTGATTTTTCATTAGATGCCATCTAGTTCGATTTGTTCACAATATTACTGAAGGGGAAGCTAGGGAAGAGATTTGGTCATCTGTTAAACACTTATTCTTCAGTTCTACTTCTTTGATCTAGAGAAAGAACCAGCAAGTAAGGCAAGGTGTTGCATAATCACAAGATCTGAAAGATGTGCTTGGGCCTCAGAGGAGTAGAGCGTGGCTGGGGAGGGGGATGCTGGTTTAAGGTTAATTACAATATGGCTCTGCTAAAGGGACAAGAAGACAGGCTTCCTGATAAGGGAGGTTTCCTGCAAAGAGCTCTTTCCTTTCCAAAGCTGTTTGCACTGGGGGTAAGCAGTACCTTTCTGAGGAAGGCAGGGGTGCAGACGGTTGTAAGGTAGCAATTCCATAAGTTATGCACACTATGAAACTTCTTGGCCAGGTCTCCATGCCGCAGCCCCTGTAGCTATCACTCCAGCATCTCCTTCCATGACACCTCCCCCATGTAGCAGAGGAGGGTGTGTCATTCACCCATGTCCAGTTATATAGAAAAGTGTAAAACTAAACCAAAGACCCATCTGAAATATTTTTAATTTATTTATGTATTTTAAATGAAACAAAAATGAATATTTTTCATGATAAAAGGTACAATTCACCAGGAAGATAGACATAATAAACCATTTGACACCTTAATAACAAAGAAACAGATATATAAAGCAAAAATCAGAAGAAATATAAGGGAAAAGAAAAAATATATAATCATAGTGAGACATAGTCATAGACCCATCTAACATTATCTTTCACAAATCAAAACTATAATAAGGTACCACCTTATACCAGTCAGAATAGCCATCAGTAAAAAAAAATCTATAAATAACCAATGTTGGATAGGGTGTGGAGGAAAGGGAACCCTCCTACACTGTTGGTGGGAGTGTTAATTGGTACAACCTTTATGGAAAAAGGTATAGAGATTCCTTAAAAGCTTTGGCCACCTGAGGCAAAGAGCTGACTTATTTGAAAAGACCCTGATGCTGGGAAAGATTGAAGGCAGGAGAGAAGGGGATGACAGAGGATGAGATGGTTAGATGGCATCACTAACTCAATGGACATGAGTTTGGGTAAACTCCAGGAGTTGATGATGGACAGGGAGGCCTGGCGTGCTGCAGCCCATGGGGTCGCAAAGAGTTGGACACGACTGAGTGACTGAACTGAACTGAACTGAAAAAACCAAACAGAGTTGCCATATGATCTGCAGAAAATTGAAGATACCAAGGGAATATTTCATGCAAACATGGGCACAATAAATGACAGAAATAGTAAGAACTTAACAGAAGCATAAGAGGTTGAGAAGAGGTGGCAAGAATACACAGAAGGACTGTACAAAACAGGTCTTAATGACCCAGATAATCACGATGATGTAGTCACTCACCAAGAGCCAGACATCCTTGTGTGTGAAGTCAAGTGGTCCTTAGGAAGCATCGCTACGAACAAAGCGAGTGGAGGTGATGTGACGCCAGCTGAGCTATTTCAAATCCTGAAAGATGATGCTGTTAAAGTGCTGCATTCAGTATGCCAGCAAATTTGAAAAACATAGCAGTAGCCACAGAACTGAAAAGTTCAGTTTTCATTCAATCCTAAAGAAGGGCAATGCCAAAGAATGCTCAAACTACCACACAATTGTATTCATTTCACATTCTGGAAAAGTTATGCCCCAAATCCTTCAAGCTAGGCTTCAGCAGCATATGAACTGTGAACTTCCAGATGTTCAAGCTGGATTTAGAAAAGGCAGAGGAATCAGAGATCAAATTGCCAACATCCGCTGGTTCATTGAGAAAGCAAGAGAATTAAAAACAAAAAAATCTACTTCTCCTTCATTGACTATATTAAAGACTTTGTGTGGATCACAACAAACTGTGGAAAACTCTTAGAGAGGGGAATACAAGAGACCACCTTACCAACCTCCTGAGAAACCTGTATGCAGGTCAAGAAGCAACAGTTAGAACCAGACATGGAACAATGGACTCGTTCAAAATTGGCAAAGAAGTACATCAAGGCTGTATATTGTCACCCTGCTTATTTAACTTCTATGCAGAGTATATCATGTGAAATGCCAGGCTGGATGAAGCACAAGCTGGGATCAAGATTGCCAGGAGAAAGATCAACAACCTCAGATATCCAGATGATACCACTATAATAGCAGAAAACGACAAGGAACTAAAGAGACTCTTGATAAAGGTGAAAGAGGAGAGTGAAAAAGCTGGCTTAACAACTCAACGTTCAGAAAATAAAGATCATGGCATCTGATCCCATCACTTCAAGGCAAATAGATGGGGAAACAAGGGAAACAGTGCCAGAATTTATCTTGTTGGGCTCCAAAATCACTGTGGACAGTGACTGCAGTCATGAAATTAAAAGATACTTGCTCCTTGGAAGAAAAGCTATGACAAACCTAGACAGCATATTAAAAAGCAGAAATATCACTTTGTTGATAAAGGTCTGTATAGTCAAATCTATGGTTTTTCCAGTAGTCATGCACGGATGTGAGAGTTGGATCCTAAAGAAGGCTGAGTGCCAAAAAGTTAATACTTTCGAATTGCGATGCTGAAGAAGACTCTTGAGAGTCCCTTGGACAGCAAGGAGATAAGACCAGTCAATCCCAAAGAAAATCAACCCTGAATACTCATTGGAAGGACTGATGCTGAATCTGAAGCTCCAATACTTTGGCCACCTGATATGAAGAGCCAACTCACTGGAAAAGACTCTGATGCTGAAAAAGATTGAAGGCAGGAGGAGAAGGGGATGACAGAGGATGAGGTGGTTGGATGGCATCACCAACGCAATGGTCATGAGTTCGAGAAAACTCCATGAGATGGTGAAGAACAGGGAAGCCTGGCATGCTGCGGTCCATGGAGTTGCAAAGAGACGGACATGACTTAGTGAGTGAACAAAAATATGACTCAATAATCCCCTCTGGGGCATATATATGGATAAATTGTAATTCAAAAAATACATGCACCCCTATATTCAGAGCAGCCCTATTTATAATATCCAAGACATGGAAATGACCCAAATGTCCATGGACAGATGAATGGATAAAGGAGATGTGGTACATATATACAATTTACTCAGCCATAAAAAGTAATGAAATAATGCCATTTGCAAGAACATGGATGGACCTAAAGACTCTCATGCTAAGTAAAGTAAGTCAGAAGGAGAAAGATAAATACAATATAATATCATTTATGATGTGAAAGTGAAAGTGAAGTCACTCAGTTGTGTCCAATTCTTAGTGACCTCATGGACTGCAGCCTGCCTGGCTCCTCCATCCATGGGATTTTCCAGGCAAGAGCACTGGAGTGGGCTGCCATTGCCTTCTATATCATCTATATGTGGAGTCTAATATATGACACAAATGATCCTATCTATGAAACAAATTGACACATAGAGAACAGACATGTGGTTGTCAAGGGGGAGAGAGGAGAGGAGAGGATGGATTGGGAATTTGGGATTAGCTGATGCAAATTATTAGGTATAGGATGGAGAGACAGCAAGGTCCTACTGGATGGCACAGGGAACTGTTGCAGGGAGGGGAACCCCTTTGAGGGCCTGAGGCTTGTCTAACACTCAGAACTGTACTGTCCAGGGGGACGCTCATGTTAACAGGCGAGAGACTTCCCTGGGAAGGGGTACACAGGTGAAGAACAGGAGAGAAAGGGAAGCCGGGAGAACCTCTCTGCCACGTGATCACAGTCTCGGGCTTTAGGATGATGGGATTGGTTTCCAGCTTGTCTCCAGCCAGTTGTTCTGATGTAGGGTCCTTCCTGGTGGTGACACATCCCCCAACCAAGACGGGTTCCAGCGAATATGATTCTGGGAATTTGCTGGGACATATGGAACGGCCTCTCCTGTCTTCTTTGGACTTTTCATGAATTCCTCCAGTTGGTGGTGGCTTATTACTTCCATATTCCTTACTAGGACTTCCTGTTTACTCATGCAAATGTTTAGTATGGAGCCTGGCCTGGTCAGGGGGCTTCAGTCAATATGAAAGCTGAAAAAACTACATTCAATATTCTGTGATAAACTATAATGGAAATGAATATGAGAAAGACTGTGTGTGTGTGTGTGTGTGTGTGTGTGTGTAACTGAATCACTTTGTTGTACAGCAGAAACTAACACAACTTGTAAGTCAACTGTATTTCAATAAAAAAAATTTAAATAAAATAAAATATCACCCTTCAATATCTGATAAAGACCCTGAAGCCTGCCAGAGGCTTCTTTCCTGCTCTCATGCATGAAGCTATTGCTGCTGGTGCTGCCCCTATAAGCTGAGTCAAGGGTCTTAATCAGGACATTCTGAATTCAGTATTATTCTTAGTGTCAGCTGCTGGAACCATTTATCCTAAGGACCTCCTCTTCCAAATTCACTGATGTGGCACCAGCTATTTCAGTGCTTGGCAGTTGAAGCAAAGAACCAACAAATTTCTATGAGTTGACAGGCTCAATTTGGTAGGGTAAGTCTCTCTAATGTCCACACCAGGAATGAAAGGTTTTTGCCTCAGTTTGGTACAAGCCAATTTGTTTGACTGGGGCACCCTGTTGGAGAAAAGAATTGTTGTTGTATTCTACCTGATTTGGGAACTGGTTTTCTGGTTTTGGTTTTGATTTTGTGATGCATCAATGTTAGAATATGTTTGTGCTTTGGGGGTTGGAATGTGCTTGTCTTTTTTCTTTCAGTATTATTAAACTTATAAACAGGGTTTCCCTGTTTATAGGGCTCAGCAGTAAAGAATCCACTTGCAATGCAGGAGATGCAAGTTTGATCCCTGGGTTGGGAAGATCCCCTGGAGAAGGAAATAGCAACTCACTCCAGTATTCTTGCTTGGAGAGTCCATGGACAGTGGAGCCTGGTGGGCTTCAGTCCATGGAATCACAAAAGAGTCAGACACAACTTAGCAACTAAACAACAAACTTATAAAAATGGGAAATACTCCATCTACCCCAAAGGAGAGCCCTTTGAGGAGTATATGAAATAAATGGGCAAAATAGCCATGAACTTTTGACTAAGAGACATGATATACTATTGTAAAAGGGTGTTAGGATCAGAAGAGTGATGGCCCCTGAATGGCCCACTAAATTAATACATGATCTCACAATTAGAAGTGTTTTGCAAAAGAGTAGGGAAAAGAGATGAGTCCGTATGTAGAGTGTTTACACTATTGCATCAGGAGGAAAAGAAGTCAGAGGGCTGCCACCTTATGGGGCAGTAGTCTGAAAGGAAACCTGAAGGGAAGCTGTTTGACAAGGGGAAGAGGGAGAAAGTGAGAGCCGGATATACTGCTTCAGATTCTAAACCCTGGCCTGCTGCTGAGCAAGCAGGCCACACCAGCGCTTGTCCCAGCTGCCACCCTCCATGTGCACGTACTCACTCCGTTCACTTCCTGTTTCCCCTACCTATGGGAACTGAATAGAAGTTTCTATGTTAACCCTGGAGCACAGAGACCGGGTTTAATGTCACCATCTAAGGCCCAGCAGGGCCCCCAATTTGAGCAGGAACCACTTCTGCAGCAGGGTGATTTCCCGTGTGCCAGTGCCCTGTTAGAGGCCGAGGGACTGCCTTGGACTTGAAGCATCCAATTCTAATTTCCCCTAAGGAGCCTCGGGTAACAGACAGTGAGGAGCAAGTTGACTAACTTCCTAATAGGTACAAATGCCACATATTGTGTGGTAAGCACCAAAGTGGCACAGAAAACATCTCAATCTATTCTGGTAATGAGAGTTTATGGAGAAGTTCAAAACTGTTTGTTCTTACAACCTCTAGAATGCCAGCAAGGGGACCTCACCCTGAAATATAGCTTCTTATATATACCAGAGTACCCAGTCCCTTTTGGGAAAGATCTTTTGTAAATTAAATGCTCAAGTAATTCTTTTGCCAGAACAATTTGACATCAGAGTCAAACTGTAGGACACTTTAAGCCTACAAACAGTGCTCATGGAAACCCTGGGGAAGGAAGCAAAGTCATCCTAGGAGGAACTTGCCTGCACCTTTGAGATGCAAGTGGCCCATCTGGTCTCCTCATGAATGAATCTTCACCTCTGCCATTTTTTTAAATGCAAATTTTGAAAAAAGGGTAAAGTAGTTTAGAAAGGGACAAGTCAAGGGTATATAGAAATCCTAAGTCTCTCTTCTGTAAATATTTAGCCATCTAGACAAGTAAGCTTCGTTTGTTCCATTTGCCAGAAACCTAATTTTAATACTTCTTTTGTAAACTGGTGGGTTTTACATTGTTGTATCTGACTCAGGGCTGAAATTTTGAAATAAGAACATGAGGTATCTCTGTTTCTTTGTGTTTGTATATGTCTTTGCCTTTGGATAACATTGCTGAGACTAATTTATAAATGAGCTCTATTTAATTGGCTTAAAGAAAAGTTCACTTCAGTTCATTCACTCACTCAGTCGTGTCCGACTCTTTGCAACCCATGGACTGCAGCATGTCAGGCTTTCCTGTCCCTCACCAACTCCCAGAGCTTGCTCAAACTCATGTCCATCGAGTCAGTGATGCCATCCAGCCATCTCATCCTCTGTTGTCCCCTTCTCCTCCCTCCTTCAATCTTTCCCAGCATCAGGGTCTTTTCCAATGAGTCAGTTCTTTGCACCAGGTGGACAATCACCACCTTAGATGACCTGATTGTAAGCCATTCTTCAGCTTCCTAGGAGGCTCATGTGGGCCCTAGGAGGCTCATGTTAGTAAGGATTAGAAAGGGGCTGCTGTTCAGGGATCCCACCCAAACAAGAGGCTGCAAATCAAACAATTCTAAATACAAGAGAAATTAAGCTAAACTGGTTTCAGATTCATGTGAACTGGGAAATATTCAATATTAAATTAATACCTGGTATCAAAATATTTGTTGATCTAATTGATATACACCTGTCTTTAGAGTCATCGACATTAAGTAAAAGACTTTCACTGCACCTAGGTTTAATAGAAGTTAAATGAAATCTTGTTATATCTGTTGCAAATTTTTCAGCAGGAAAAATAACTTGGTGTGTTGAAACTTTAAAGTTAAAGTGAGTAAGTAAGTAAAGTAAGTGAGATAAGAGGTTTTTTATAAACTCTATAGGAATAATTATGTTCTCAAAATTATCTAAAATAAACTCTCTAGATTTTGCTAACTATTACTTCTTGGTTTTTAAGAGTTGGGGATTCTAATTTAAATGTTTAATTAAAACTGCTGACAATAATAAAACATTTCACTATACAGTAGGAAAGTGTCATACATGTTTTGAATAAAAAGAGTTTTGTGTATGGTCAGTCTGAGATTGGATTAAACTTAATTTAGTAAATGAATTCTTGAAAGTAAGTTGGCACAAAACTTGAATTTGGCTTTCTTCTCTGTAAGAAGACAAGTTTTCTCAAAATGTTGAACTGCCTTTAATAACAGATTTTAAGTTTCTTTACCTTTTAAGCTATTAGTTCTGTATTTGCCTTTGAAATCTTTTGTTGGTACTTTGGCTAAGTGAGTAACTACTTACTGTTTTACGGTGACCTATGCTCCTATCTGACTGAGTGTTCTATCTAGACTCTTTTGAAATTTTCTTTGGTGGCGGGGGGTTGGGGGGGTGGGGGGGGTGGGGGGGTTACAAAACTTCCTAAATCAATTCTGTTGTTCTTTTGGCTTCTAGCTAACTTTGGGAGGCTTCAAAGGGCTGAAACATCCCAAAGAAAGAAAGTTTCATTGTTATGTTAAATTACATGGGAAGTATTGTCAAATGAATATATTGTATATTAGGTTATATTGTATAGTAAATGTTACTAATATAGATATTCTAGAAGTTATATAAAGTTTCTAAAATTTGTACATGTCCTGATATAATGTTACAATATTGTTATCTTGAAAGGTTAAGCTCCTTTGCCAAGAAAAATTGTAATCAGATCTTTAACCTTCCCTTTTAAAAACAAACATGAGTTTCTCATAGCCTTTAGATAATACCAGTGGACTGAGTAGCAAATGGGAACCTGATTACTTCATCCAAATCAATGGGAATTAGCTATATGCAACTGAATGAACTGAGAAATATGCTTTATAAGTTATTGACTTTGGGAAATATACTAACCTTAATGTTTGTTTTCCAGAAAGGGGAAAATAAAAAAACCCCTTATGCTGTAACCTACAAGCTGATAAAGTGTGTCCATATAAACAAAGATAAAATATTTATCCTCTTCTATCTGATCCTGCCAAATTTGGATCAGCTTCTCAACTGGCTCACCTGTGGGTTTGATATTTCACATGTATATGGTGCACGTGGATATATGGCAGGTGTCTGGAAGACACACACCTTCTTTCCTTACAAAGTGATGATTTGGCGGGTGTTTTTTTTTGTTTGCTTGTTTTTTTGTTTCTTTTTGGCCTAAAAGCCACTTACTTTTTTCTGCCAGGAGCATTTCTAACGTCACGAGCGGAGTTAACAAATGAAGAGAACGCACTTGGGCCAGGGCACTCTGCACCCCACGTGCAGGCCAGCCTGCCAGGCCCTCAGCACTGGGCGGGCCAGGCTCGTGTGGCCGGCAGGGGAGCCTCCCGCGGGAAGGGCCCAGGGGCCAGGGGGGAGCCTCCCGCGGGAAGGGCCCGGGCCGGCGGGGAGCCCCACTCTGTGGTGACAAGGAGGGCAGACAGCAAGAGCTGGTGGGAGTCTGGAGGCTGTTGACGGTAAGCAGCCCGCCTCAGCACCGGTGTTTCTCGGGCTGTTTGAGCTCTTGGCGAGCGTGTGCTGCGCAGGGTCTCAGGCTCTCTGGTGATGAGCCTGGAAGCCGCCCTGGAGCCAGTCAGGACTGCACAGTACCGGGTGGGACCTGCTCTGAACAAGTGTTCCTCACCAGCTCTAGCCAGGCCCCACGAACCTTCGTGTGGACTCGGCCTCGGCCGGCCGCCACCTATGAAGCCATGAGAAGACTGACCTAGTTTCCAACAGCCCCACTGCCTCCCCGGGTTAGCCCTGGGCCCTTCCCCAATGTGCCCGCCTGAGAAAACCCAGCCAAAGGAATGCGCTGCTTGGTCCATCCTGCAGGTAGGGCCCTGTGTCTGCGGGAGCCTAACTGTGATAGAGGCTGGCTGACCCCCCGGGGGGTTACAGGACGGCCCTCCTTCCCCACTCCTGTAACCTGCCCCTTTCCTGCCCCTCCTGAGCGCCCCCTCCCTCTCCCCACCCCCTCCTCCCTCAGCACCCCCTCTGCCCGCGCCTTCCCTCATCCTGCCTTTAAAATGCTCAGTTACCTCCAAGCTGATAGACATGGAGCTCAGTTCACTCTGGGCTCTTTCCCTGTGACCACAGCGTGTTCCTGAGGAAAGCCTGTCCTTACCCCCTCTAATGGGAGTCTAGTCTGTTACTGCTGGATCCAAGTGCAGAGAGCCTGCCCAGCACACTCCTGCCACTGACCCCGCTGACATGCCATTTTCCTCTCTGAGGCTTTGGAGCAGGAGTTGGCTCTGCTTTCTTTGTTTTACTGAGTTTCAGTCTCTTCGCACGTGGCCACCGTGGTCAGCCAGGCCAGCAGCATCCTCCGTGTGGAGGTCCTAACTGCGAGCCCATCACAGGCCAGCCTGAGCGCCCGCCCCCGGGGGTGGCCACTGGCTTTGCACCCAGTCGCCTCTTTGGGCCCAGCGGCTCTGCCTGCCCTGTGATGTACCCTCGTGTTCTCAAGGATCTGCCCTGACCTTGCCCTCTTCCTGTCAACCGGGGTCTTCCCTGGAACTTAGTTTCACCTTGTCCTTCACAGTGACTGCTGGGCCCCATGTTCGCCCCACGCCAGCCCTGCCACTGGCCCTGGGGAAGGGCATCACATGTCCACCCCTGCTCAGAGCCAGGCCCCTGGGACACGGGCAGTCAGGATATTCGGTGGCCGCATCCAGGGTGCTCCAGTGACCCTTTGGACTAGAATAATGATGCTCCAGAGTTTCCCGAGCACCCTCCAGGCAAAGCACTGCGTCTGGAGCTAAGGACTCTGGGGGAGGGCTGTGCTTCTCTGCATTTCGTAGATAGCAAGAGAGTCTATAAGAGGCGAGCTAGTTCCTGAAGACCGCAGAGCAGTGGTGCTGGGTTGGGGGGAGTCCCTCCCTGAGGGGCTGCCCTCAGAGATGACCCCTTGGCACGTGTGGCCACCACGGTGGCTCCAGTTCATATCCGATTCCTCTTGAGCTGAAGGAACCAATTCTCAAGCTCCCCTGATGTGCTGGGCCTCCCCTCCGGCATTTGCTTCTCCTTGTGGGACAACAAGCTACTGTACACTTAGCCACTCAGAATGACACCTACTGATCATCTCTCAGCTTTGGTGAACCAGGGTTCTGGACACAGTTAGCAGGTCCTCTGCTCAGGGGGTCAGCAGGCTGAGATGAAGGTGTCAGCGTGGACTGTGGTCTCACCTAGGGCTGGAGTTCTCTTCCAAGCTGCCTGGTTCTCAGGAGAACTCACTTCCCTGTGACTGTGAGACTGAGATCTGCATACTCTTGCTGATGTCCGCTGGGGTAACTCAGCTCCCAGAGGTCGCTGTCAGGTCTGAGCCAGGCAGCCCTCCAGTTAAGGCATGGAACCGACTTCTCCAGGGCCAGCAGGACGGCTTCCTTATTTAGGAAAGTGAAAGTCGCTCAGTCATGTCCGACTGTTTGTGACTCCATGGCCTATACAGTCCATGGAATTCTCCAGGCCAGGATACTGGAGTGGGTATCCTTTCCTTTCTCCAGGGGATCTTCCCAACCCAGGGATCGAACCCAGGTCTCCCGCATTGCAGGTGGAGTCTTTACCAGCTGAGCCACAAAGGAAGCCTATTCTTACTTATGGACTGACTTGATTCGGTCATGCCCACCCAGAGTGACCCCCTTTTGACTAACTCAGAGTGAGATGATTACATTGGCCTACTCCGTGTCGTGTCAAGCCGCGTCACACAGATGCAGAGTGGAAGCCCGTGCAGTGTTCCCCGCGTGGCCCCGCCCCAGGGGAGGGCGTCATGTAGAACACGTGCACCGACGCCCCAGGGGGACCGCTTCGGAGCCCCGCCCACCACACGCCGCCTCACGGGAGTCTCCAGCTCCTGCCAGGGCCGAGGCTGACGACGGGCCTGAGAGCAGGCAGTCCTTCCCGCTTGAAAACAAAGACGTCCCGTGGGTGTTGGACGTTGCAGGCACTCAGAGCCTGCGCGGCCCCCGCGTGTCACCTGGCGGTGGAGAGGAGGAGCAAACCCAAGTGCACACACGCCCCCGCCCTGCAGTCTGCCGCCAGCCTGCCCTCCGCCCCTCCTGAGGCCCCTGCAGCCTGGGCCCCAGCGCTGGCTGTGAGAGCGCAGCTGGGTCCGCACAGATGCGGGCTGTGCGGTCTCCACCCGGGCTGTCCTCCCTGCCGAGCGCCGAAGGTGGACCTCTTCCCCGCCTCTGTCAGGCCACGCGCCAGAGGCAGCTGTCCTGAGACTGGAGGGCGGGAACAGGAGCTCTGGCGATAGAGGTGGAGACGCGGGTGCCGAAGGGAGCCGCTTAGCGAGATCTGAGCCCTGTCTGCAGTTCAGCGAGAGCCCAGAAGAACAGCATCAGGTGTGAGTGAATATTCCTGTTCAGAACCTCCCAGCCGTCTCCAAGGCAGCATGCACGTTTAATCCATCATTTTTATTAAGCAAGTCTGCATGTGGGCAAGGAAGAAATCACGTTATTCAGTAGGGCCCACAGTCAAAGCCAAAGTCTTTCCTTCCTTCCTCCAACCACACTCTGAGTGGCGACCACTGTTTTGTGGTTTTCAGGTCTTCAGAGGGATCATCCTTTATGTCATTTTGCTGTAAATCCTCAGAGATCTCCTCAGTGCCGGCTTCCAGATCTGCAACTTGGTATTCAGCCATTTCCTCCACCCCCTGTATTATCCTCATCTTTTACTATTAATGTATTATACTCATCTTTTATTTTCAATGTTTCTAAATTCCAAGGACTCATTCACGGTCTCCCATGATCCTTTTTCATAGCAATCTATTGTCATTTTAAAGCTCCATCTTCCTATAACAGTTACATATGCATTCTATGTGTATGTATGTGCAACATGAATGTATATTTAATGCACACGTGATTATACTATATGCATATGTAGTTATGTGTGATTTATGCCTTAGTTTTCTATATATTACATATTATCTATGTATATGTATACATATACACACATTGAAATGAAGTCGCTCAGTCGTGTCTGACTCTTTGCGACCCCGTGGACTGTAGCCCACCAGACTCCTCCGTCCATGGGATTCTCCAGGCAAGAATACTGGAGTGGATTGCCATTTCCTTCTCCAGGGGATCTTCCAGACCCGGGGATCAAACTATGTACATACAATATTCGTACAACATATACGCATGCACTCAATTAATAGTTGTATCCAATTACACACAATCGTCTTATGTATTTTCTCCAGCTTTTTGGCTTCTCTGTCCTGCGTAATCAGCTCATTCATCTCACTTTCTCTGCAGTTGGTAGTTCTCCTCACCCGTGGGGTTTCCTCTGCAGGGAGGCCTTCGGGGTTAATACAGGTGGAGGTGGGCAGGGCAGACCCTCCAGGCCGGCTGGCCAAATGTGCTGGTGTGCAGGCCGCAGCAGCCACTTCCAGAAGGGCTGATCTTTGCGCTCACCAAGAGCCCGGCAGGACCAAGGCCTCAGCTAAGGGCCTCCCGCCTCGCTGTTTAGCAGCAAAAGGTAGAAAGCAAGGCCCCGGCGATGCAGTGATCCCATGGAATGATCCCTGGAGCCCGCTGCCTCTGCGCCTGGAGACCTTGCTGTCTTCTCCCCTCTGGTGGGGACGGTGCCTGCTGACCTCCGGCTACTACTACTTAGATCTTCTTGCTCAAACAATCTGACCCCACCTGCATTCTCTCTCTCAAGATTGCCTCAAAATTCACAGCCCACTGACACCTCCTTCCCTGAGTTCCTGCATTTATGTATTTTCTTACTTTTCAAAACTGTCTTTTCTGTCCTTTCAGTGGAACTCCCGCAGGAGGGGCAGAGCTGCCTGGGCCACACCTGCGGCAACAACCTCGTCACGTCCTGCCAAGGCTGTCACCACCTCCTCTCAAGACGGACAGCACGGAGACCTGGACTTAGATGCTGCCTGAGGACTGGGCGTTCTCACGGACTAGGTGTGAGGGGTTGCCCTGCTTTCTCAAGGGGAGCAGAACCCAGGCCCCATTGTCAGATATTCTGATTCAGTAGGTCAGGATGAGTTCAGGACTTCAGCAAGGGCACCTGGTCATCTGATGGCAAGGCTCAGGCTAGCCTCAGGGAACTGGGCTCCTGGAGATGGGTGGTCTGGGTTTGACCCTCCTCTGTTACTTATTGGCCTCGGGAGGGTCAGTCCCGCTCCTCCAGCTGTGTAGAGAGGGAAGAGCAGCCCCTCCCTCCTAGTGGTAAAGTGCAGCAGACGACCAGGCAGAGCAGGAAGAGGCCCCTGAGGTACCAGCATAGCCCAGCTCCTGATCCCGTGGGGCTGGGGTGGGGAATGTCTGCTGGTGGCCCTGGGCTGCAGCTCTCAAGTGGTGGAGTTCAAGCTGCACCACCCAGGCAGTGTCTTCATGAGACGGTGGAGCAATCGAGGTCTTCACAAAGGGACTCGGGCTCAGTGCCACTTGGATCTTCCTGACAAACTTCCCAGGTCGTCCTGGCTGATGCCTCCTTGGATGGCAGGCATCTTGCTGTCAGTCCTTTCAGCAGAATACCCATCTCTCACACGCTCAGATAATTTGCAATTGCTGATCTGCCATTCTGAGGAAAACTCCCCAGGTGCATTAGAACTACACCGGATGTAAAGGAAAGAGTGGCCACCGGGCCTTTGGTGGGTTGGCTGGTTGTTTGGACGGAGAGGCCGTCTGCCTGGGGTGTGCATCACCCTCACTTGCATGCATGTGCGTGTGCTTGTCTAAGTGCATTAGTATAACGAGGAAGAACAAATCCGACTCTGTATTAGGTTCGCTTCTTTTACCCTAGACTTTGTATTCTATTGCTTCTGCTTCAAGTTAATCACTAAAAGAATGTTGCCTCTTTCCTGAAATATACAGGGTAACCCAGTCTCAAGACTCTGACCCTAAGGATATAATGTTTTCTATTCATATAGAAATAAAAAGTTGCAAAGCAGAGAATAATATTTGTCTTGTTGGAGGTTTACAGGAACGTCATGACCTGACCTAATGGACAGCTGCAAGGACAAAGGATTCCCATACCAAGAAGTTTGCAACAACTCACCACACACACACACACACACACACACACACACACACACACACCCCACCTTGCCTGTTAAAATGCTTTGCTGAAACTCTTCAGGAGTTTGGAATTTGCGGAGGCATAAGCCAGCTGTTCTTGGGTGGCCCTGCGATAAAACTTTCTCTTCTCCACACTCTGACATTTTCATCTGCTGAAATGTCAGGTAACAGTGTGATGGTGTGCCCTTGATGGCACCTCGCTTCTATTCAGAACCAAGTAATCTTCCTTAAATACCTGTTCTTGGTAATAAGCATCTTCATTTTCTGTGCAGAAGAAACAAATAGCCACAGTGTTACTAACACTCATCTACTATTAGAGACTTAGTAAGAATAGCATCTTCATCATGAGGCAGACTTCCATGGTATTTCCAAAGGTTTTGAAGTAACCTCTTAACGCTGAGTACAAAACTGAAGCCATACACAGAACGGATCGTACTCTACTTTGAAAGATGAGAAGACATCAATTGATGATAAATCAAGTGATTAAGATGAAATGGAAAAAGTTTTCCTTTCTGATCTAACATGAAGGTCAGTGGTTGGAAAAGAAAGCTGATTTGGAATATCAGAGCAGATGGGTCAGAGTTCATCTTGATAAATTTCAAAGGAAAAGAATGACCTTGATTTAAGCTGTCAGTATGTAGCTCTTCAAAAGAGAAGGGAGGTTGTTTCAAAATACACCCTTCTTTCTTTGATCCTGTCATGGAGCTGAAAGATGAAATACATCATAATAATATGGATGTCAGTTTAAAAAATGTCTAGAAATCATGATTTTGTCAGACAGGGAAGAAGGAAGGAAGGAAAAAAGGGAAAGGGAACTCACATTGAGTGTGGGCATTCTGAGAATCAGGATTCTGAGAACCAAGAGTATTTCCTTCTGACACAAATACAGGAGCATGGAACTATGAAAAAACTAGAATAACATGGAGCTGTTTGTTTCCAACTCATATTTTCTGTCATTGCATTTCATATTTTAATGAACTTTTAGGGAAAATTGAGTTATCCATTCTCTTTTTCAAATCCTATGACCTCTCCTGCTGCCACCCCCGGTGAGTCTACACTGTGAACAAAGCAGGGTTCCACAAGGAACACCAGGGCATCCTCCTCAGACCACAGGGTGCAGGGGTGCCAGAATAGCCCAGTCCCCTGTACCACGTATGGGACCCTGGTTTCGTAGGTCGCAGGCAGCCCGGCCAGCTTCTGTCCACCCCGAGAGCGCTCCTGCTCCACTGGCCCCGAGGCTGAGAATGAGACCAGGGGAGGCTGCTCTCCCTGCAGGAGAGTTTTGGTGGAGCTTGAGTGCAGATCCTGAAGGCTTTTCAAAATTCTTTTCCAATAGAAAACAGCTTCTCAGTACTCTGGGCTAACATTTTTAAATACACACGTTTGTCTGTTGATTTAGAATGAAGTGTCCTCACTCTGTTACGTTGTTTCTACTTTTCACTAAGGTGCAGTCAACTCAGTCCATGAGGGCCACTGGCTCTCCTAGCCATTGTTCTCCCGATCCTCTGGTAGGATGTTTGTTACATACAATGACAGCAATGAAAACGATAATGCTTCTTCAGATATAACAATATATAAAGATGACCAAGTGGGATTTATCCCAGGTAGTCAAGACTGGTTCCAACACTAGAAAATCAATTAATGTAATTCCTCACACCAACAGATAAAGAAGAAAAACTCATGTGATATCAATAGATGCAGAGAAAGCATTTGACAAACTCCAACACTACTCATGATAAAAAAAACAAAACAAAACTCTCAGTGAACTAGGAATAGAGGAAAAGTTCTGCAACTGAACATCTACTGAAGAACATCTACCAAAAATCCACAACAAATACTATACTTAGTGGGGAGAAACTAGAAGCTTTCCTATTGAGACAAGGAACAAGGTAAGGCTGTTCCCTCTCACTGTGTTTTTCAACAACATACTGGAGTTCTAACTAGAACAATAATACAAGAAAAGAAACTACAGATTGGAACAAAGAAATAAACTGTCCTTGTTTGCAGATGACAGTATCATATATGTGGAAATTCTGACAGAATTGAGAAAACTACTCCTGTAAAAGTAAGTGATTGCAGCAAGGTTGCAGGGTACAAAGCTAATACACAAAAGTCAGTTGCTCTCCTATATACTGGTCATAGCAAACACCCTCTTCCAACAACACAGGAGAAGACTCTACACAGGGACATCACCAGATGGTCAACACCAAAATCATATTGATTATACTCTTTGCGGCCATAGATGGAGAAGCTCTATAAGTCAGCAAAAACAAGACTGGGAGCTGACTGTGGCTCGGATCATGAACTCCTTATTGCCAAATTCAGACTGAAATTGAAGAAAGTAGAGAAAACCAATAGACCATTCAGGTATGACCTAAATCAAATCACTTATGATTATACAGTGGAAGTGAGAAATAGATTTAAGGGGCTAGATCTGATACACAGAGTGCCTGATGAACTATGGATGGAGGTTCATGACATTGTACAGGAGACAGGAATCAAGACCATCCCCAAGAAAAAGAAATGTAAAAAAGCAAAATGGCTGTCTGAGGAGGCCTTACATATAGCTGCAAAAAGAAGAGAAGCAAACACAAAGGAGAAAAGGAAAGATATTCCCATCTGAATGCAGAGTTCCAAAGAATAGCCAGGAGAGATAAGAAAGCCTTCCTCAGCAATCAATGCAAAGAAATAGAGGAACACAACAGAATGGGAAAGACTAGAGATCTCTTCAAGAAAATCAGAGATATCAAGGGAACATTTCAGGCAAAGATGGGTTCGAAAAAGGACAGAAATGTGATGGACCTAACAGAAGCAGAAGATATTAGGAAGAGGTGGCAAGAATACACAGAACTATACAAAACAGATCTTCATGACCCAGATAATCATGATGGTATGATCACTCACACTCACCCAGAGCCAGACATCCTGGAATGTGAAGTCAAGTGGGCCTTAGGAAGCATCACCATGAACAAAGCTAGTGGAGGTGATGGAATTCCAGTTGAACTACTTCAACTTCAAATCCTGAAAGATGATGCTGTGAAAGTGCTGCACTCAATATGCCAGCCAATTTGGAAAACTCAGCAGTGATCACAAAACTGGAAAAGGTCAGTTTTCATTCCAATCCCTAGGAAAGACAATCCCAAAGACTGCTCAAACTACCGCACAATTGCACTCATCTCACACGCTAGTAAAGTAATGCTCAAAATTCTCCAAGCCAGGCTTCAGCAATACATGAACCATGAACTTCCAGATGTTCAAGCTGGTTTTAGAAAAGGCAGATGAACCAGAGATCAAATTGCCAACATCCACTGGATCATCAAAAAACCAAGAGAGTTCCAGAAAAACATCTATTTCTGTTTTATTGACTATGCAAAAGCCTTTGACTGTGGATCACAATAAACTGTGGAAAATTCTGAAAGAGACGGGAATACCAGACACCTGACCTGCCTCTTGAGAAACCTGTATACAGGTCAGGAAGCAACAGTTAGAACTGGACATGGACCAACAGACTGGTTCCAAATAGGAAAAGGAGTACGTCAAGGCTGTATATTGTCACCCTGCTTATTTAACTTATATGCAGAGTACATCATGAGAAACTCTGGGCTGGAAGAAGCACAAGCTGGTATCAAGATTGCTGGGAGAAATATCTATAACCTCAGATATGCAGATGACACCACCCTTATGGAAGAAAGTGAAGAAGAACTCAAGAACCTCTTGAGCCTCTTGATGAAAGTGAAGGAAAAGAGTGAAAAAGTTGGCTTAAAGCATAACATTCAGAAAACTAAGATCATGGCATCTGGTCCCATCACTTCATGGGAAATAGATGGGGAAACAGTAGAAACAGTGGCTGACTTTATTTTGGGGGGCTCCAAAATCACTGCAGATGGTGATCGCAGCCATGAAATTAAAAGACACCTACTCCTTGGAAGGGAAGTTATGACCAACCTAGATAGCATATTAAAAAGCAGAGACATTACTTTGTCAACAAAAGTCCATCTAGTCAAGGCTATGGTTTTTCCAGTGGTTATGTATGGATGTAAGAGTTGGAGTATAAAGAAAGCTGAGCACTGAAGAATTGATGCTTTTGAACTGTTGTGTTGGAGAAGACTCTTGAGAGTCTCTTGGACTGCAAGGAGATCCAACCAGTCCATCCTAAAGGAGATCAGTCCTGAGTGTTCATTGGAAGGGCTGATGATGAAGCTGAAACTCCAATACTTTTGCCACCTCATGTAAAGAGTTGACTCATTTGAAAAGTCCCTGATGCTGGGAAATATTGAAGCAGGAGAAGGGGATGACAGAGGATGAGACGGTTGGATGGCATCACCGAATGGACATGGGTTTGCGTAAATGGCCATGGGTTTGGGTAAATGGACATGGGTCTGGGTAAATGGACATGGGTTTGAGTAAACTCCGGGAGTTGGTGATGGACAGGGAGGCCTGGTGTGCTGTGGTTCACAAAGAGTCGGACATTACTGAGCGACTGAACTGAACTGAACTAATACTAGCAATGACCAAGTGAAACTTAGATCATTTTGATTTGACTCCCTAGTGCTTGAATTAAGATGTAGCTTCTCTTCTTTTGCCGGTCACGGTGTTTCATTCCTCTCTCTGTCCGCTGCTCTCTACCCTGTCCCGTCCTCCAGTGCAGGCCAGGAGCCGAGGGCACAGATGAGCAGCCTTGCGTCCTCCCCACCCGCTCCCCCAACGAGCAGCGTCCATCAGCAGGAATGGCACACAGTGCTCACCTGGTCACCATCAGCCTGGAAAAGAGTTCCAAGTCAGGCAGTGATTTACTTATTACAGTTTCTAATGAAATGTGTGCTTTTATGACCATTAAGTAGCAGATCTTAGAGTAAAGTGCAATAAATGTTTACTGTCTGAAGCACTGTATTTTCTCCTAGGAGAGCAAGGGATTAAAAAGGACATATTTTTTCTCTAACTCTACAAGAGCAAAAAATAAATAAATAAAAGTGGATTCCTTTTGGGGAAAAAAAAGGACTCTGAGAATTTTAAGGTATAAAAGATGGCATTTCTAAAAAGAATGTAGTTTTTAATCATATTAAAAGAGAATTAGGATTTAACATGGAAAAATAAACACCTTTTGTGGCACGTGGATCGGCTCACAAATTCTGCATTCTGAGGGCCTAATTCTGTAGAATCGTTACATTATTGTAAGGAACCCAAGTCAGATATAAATTTAGTCATTTAAGTTTCTTTTAAAGAAGTCCAGACTAATTTTCCTACTTTGGGCTTGTACCATGAGAACTTTGGGTATGATGCTCAAAGGACTCTGAATTGTTGGTGACATTTTAAATATTGTTTTTAACTAAAACAATAAAGAATAGCTTAATCTATCTGAAATTGTTGTTGTTTAGTAGCTAACTTGTCTCTGATTCTTTTGAGACCCCTTTGACTCCTCTGTAGCCCACCAGACCCCTCTGTCCATGGGATTCTCCAGGCAAAAATACTGGAGTGGGTTGCCATGCCCTTCTCCAGGGGATCTTCCCCACCCAGGGATCAAACTCCCATTTCCTGCATTGCAGGCAGATTCTCTACTGTCTGAGCCACCATTACTTGCTGTTTATTTGACATGTATTTTAGACTAAGGAAATTATGTTAGATAAAAAGCAAATTTGAGCAATTTTCTTATTTGAGTTCAAAATTGATCATAATGTAGTGGAGACAATTTGCAACATCAACAGTGCATTTGGCCCAGGAACTGCTAACAAACGTACCATCTAGTGGTGGTTCAAGAAGTCTTGCAAAGAACAGGATAGCTTTGAAGATGAGGAGCATAGTGGCCAGCCATCAGAGGTTGACAGTGACCAAATGAGAGCAATCATCAAAGCTGATCCTCTTTTAACTACACAAGAAGTTGCCAAAGAACTCAATGTCAATCATACTATGGTTGTTTGGCATTTCAAGAAAATTGGAAAGGTAGAAAAGCTTGATAAGTGGGTGCCTCATGAGCTGACCAAAAATCAAAAAAAAACAAAAACAAAAACATTGTTTTAAGTGTTGTCTTCTCTTGTTCTATGCAGCAATAGTGAATCATTTCTTGATCAGACTGTGGTGTGTGATGAAAACTGGATTTTATATGACAACCAGTGATGACCAGCTCAGTGGTTGGACAGAGAAGAAGCTCCAAAGCACTTCCCAAAGCTAAACTTGGAACAAAAAAATGATCACAATCACAGTTTGGTGATTTGCTGCCCATCTGATCCATTGCAGCTTTCTAAGTCCCAACGAAACTATTACATCTGAGAAGTATGCTCAGCAAATCAATGGGATGCACTGAAAACTGCAATGCCCGCAGTCAACATTGGTCAACAGAAAGGGTCCAGTTCTCTATGACAACGCCTGAATGCATGTCACACAAGCAACACTTCAAAAGGTGGACACATTGGACTCGGAAGTTTTGCCTCATCTGCCATATTCACCTGACCTCTCACCAACCAACTACCACTTCTACAAGTATCTTGAAAACTTTCTGCAGGGAAACACTTCCACAACCATCAGGAGGCATAAACTGCTTTCCAAGAGTTCTTTGAATCCAGATGCATGGATTTTTATGCTACAGAAATAAACAAGCTTATTTCTCATTGGCAAAAAAGTGTTGATTGTAACAGTTCCTATTTTGATTAATAAAGATGTGTTTGAGCCTAGCTATAATGATTTAAAATTCATGGTCCAAAACTGCAATTATATTTGGACCAACCTAATATTATAAGCCTTCCTTCTTTAAAGTAGGGTGGTATAGGAAAATGAAAGGGCAGCAGGCCAATGAATCAGCATAAAGTCCTGAACCAAGGGGATATATATATATTCAATATAAAGCAGAGCTAAGGGCAAATGGAAAAATAGAGAATAAAAATGACTTCATAAGTCAGTAAGAATAATTCTCAAATGTTTGATAGCTGGATAGCTATTTAAACAAGTAAAATGGGACCTATGCCTCACTCTCTACACCAGACTATATTACATGTAACAGAAATTTAAATGTAGAGTTTTCAAACTATTTAAGTTCTCAAAGAGAACAAGAGTAAACCTCTTTATCACCTGGAGTAAGAAAACCTCCCCAATTATCATTCAAAATTCAAAATGTAGAAGCAATGAAAGAAAATACCAAAAACCTTATGAAAAACCAAGATATATAGAGAGTGAAAAGAGCCCTTAACCATACGAAAAGATGGGCTTCCCAGGTGGTGCTAGTGGTAAAGAACCTGCCTGCCAATGCAGGAGACAAGAGATGCAGGTTCAATCCCTAGGTTGGGAAAAATCCCCTGGAGAAGAGAATGGCAATGCACTCCAGTATTCTTGCCTGGAGAATCCCATGGACAGAGCAGCCTGGCAGGCTATAAGGTTGCAAAGAGTCAGACAGGGCTAAAGCAACTTAACACACAGCATATATGAAGGGATGACCAACTTCACTCAAAAAGGAGAAATACAGGGGATGTGTGTGTGTGTGGAGGGTAATGGTGGTGAAATGGGTGAAGGGGGTCAACAGACACAAACTTCCTGTTACAAAATATATAAGCCTTGAGGGTATGATACACAGCATGATCACTATGGTCAATAATACTGTATTGCATATTTGAAAGCTGTAAAGAATATATCTCAAAAGTTTACAAAAAATGTAATTATATTTGATGATAGATGTTAACTTGACTTACAGTGATCATCATTTTATAATATATACAAATATAAAATCATTATGTTATTCACCTGAAGCTAACATAATGTTATATGTCAACTATATCTCAATTTTTAAAAAAAGAATTTGAAAAAGACATGCAAATAACATATTTTGAGAACATGTTATTAATAAGGTTTTAATTGTAGGTAGTTGAGTTAAAATAACTAATGTAAATATTATTTAGATTGAGACAAGTGTTGACATTCAAATTCAAGATTTCACTTGTATCATCAATCTGTATTTCTCTACAAGAAACTGTGTTTATCATATAAACATGATCAATTTCAGTGAATTAGAAAAGCTGAAACATACAACTCTAAAACTATACTGAATATATAATATAATCTTTCTTCAAACCAAGATATTTATTTTCAAACAGAAGGAACTTTTCTAATTGCTCTGATTCCAAGCTAAGCAGGAGTTGTTTCTAACAGGAGCAGTGCAGATTAGGCAAACACACCACCAGTGTCTTCACCTCACTCAAACTAGACTTCCCTAGTTGATCATGGAACATTTAGTATTGTTTAATCTGGATTCAACTGCAGAAACTTTTTCAACCTAGTGTTCAACTCCCAACAATTCACCCCTTAGGAACTATTGCCATTCCCTCCTTTTGCAAATACAATCTTTAAATAGGAGAAGAAATCATAAATTGTCAGTGTACAAGCATTTAAGACCTCTTAATTCTGAACAAAAGAAAAAACTAGGAGAAATACAAATGAAAACTAAGTTGACAGGAAGCAGCAAGGTCCTGTTATATAGCACAGAGAACTGTATTGAATAACCTATGATAAACCACAATGAAAAATAACGTTTAAACAAAAGAATGTGTATATACAGAGTAAGTCCCCTACACATGAATGAGTTCAGTTCCAAGAGCACATTTGTAAGTCCAACAAAATTAGCCTAGGTGCCCAGCTAACACAATCAGCTATATAGTACTGTACTATAACACTTTCACAATACTTTCATGTAAATAATACATAAAAAACAAACACTGAGAATAAAGAAAACATTTCTAATTTTACAGTACAGTGCCTTGAAAAGTACAACAGTATAACTGGTATACAGGGGGTAGCATCGAATGAACAGGCAAAAAGAGTTAGTGACTGGAGGAGGGAGAGGAGGTGGGAGACGCTAGAGCTGAAGGGTCGTCAGCAACAGGAGACGGAGGGCTAGCTGCAATGTCACTCTGCCTGATGCTGATGACGCACGTGTTCCTGTCTTTGAAAGTTCAGAACTTAAACATTTAATGTAGGGGACTTACTTACTCTATGTGCAACTGAGTCACTTTGCTATACAGCTAATTAACACAGCATTGTAAATCAACTATGCTTCAGTTTTAAACAGTTTTAATCACTGAGATACCTTTAAACTGTTACTATTGTTTGACGGTGCTGGGCCTCTGTTCCGGGCACAGGCTTCCCCACTGTGGCAGCTCCTTGTTGCAGCGCCTGTGCTCTGGGCACGGGGGCTCCAGCAGCTTCAGCACGCAGGCCCCATGGTTCTGGCACACTGGCTTGTTGCTTGTGGCACGTAAGATCTTCCCAGACCAGGGGTCAAACCCGTGTCCCCTGTGTTGGCAGGCAGACTTTTATCCAAAAGATTGACAACAAATTGCTGGGACGACCATGAGGAAGGGCGCCCTCTCAAACATTCGGGATGTAATGCAATACAGGGAAATTTGGCAATCTGGAGCAAAATGACATATGTATTTACTCCTGATTCTACAGTCACACTTCTCAGAATCTAACTTAAAGACACAGTTGCAAAAATGTGAAAAGAGGTAGGCAAAAGGGTATTCATTGCGGCAAAGGACCAGAAATAGTCCACATGTCAAAGTAGCAGGATTGAGTATACTATGAATACCCTGAAATGGTAAAAAGGAAGGAGAGCTCTGGGCAGTGGCTGTGTTAGGGTGGTTAAATTATTCTCCTCACTTTCATATTGATTTAAATTATTTTTCATCATAAAATCTTAAATACTACCCCTGCCTTGTTCCTCAGATTAGCCATGGAGGAAGGTCAATAGACAAGTTTCCTACTATTGAAGCAAGAACCTGAAGGTGGCCCATGCTGGTTCAGGCCCTTGCCTTCTATTTGGGAATACTGGATGGTTCCAAACTCTGAAAGGCACTATTGTATAAGACTTACACCTGGCTGCATTACAGAGAAATATTTCATTGCCATCACAATTCTTTTGCACTCTTTAAATTTATGAGTCTGGCGGCCCTTCAGGCTTCCATAGGCGGCCTCCACTTCAGCTGGCATCATCCCTGGCTGCCTGCTAGCAGCCACGTGAATGTTGTTGCTATAGTTTGAGGTACCTCTTGCCTTCTCAGCACTTCACATCCCCCAAGTCTGTTTTTGTGTCCCTAGGCAGCACTGCTCACGGGGTAAGGGTGCCAGAAATTCAGCAGCACTGTTAGATGTCATGTCACAACAAAATACACATTCCAGTCCTTTAGCACCAGAAAGCAACCTTGTAAATGAAGAGAACTAAGGGAGATTGTGTTTATAAATAACAAGTATTAGGGAAGTTGTTAACTGCTACTCATGTGGGAGGTATGTTACATTAAAATGCCAGCCACATAGTTTCACCATCCCAAGACTTTTAATCCCTATAAAATCTGGCTTGGCTCAGAGCTTGGTCCACCCGATTTGTAACTGGTATGAATAGACACTTCCATGCTAGCCTAAACACATTTCCCTTATGCTACCTAATCCTTCATTTCTTCCCAAACTCAAGAGAAGTAAACTGAAGGTAACAATTTTATCATCCTGTAGAAAATTCCCATCTAACTCTTTAAAAAATATATATATATATATCTTAGCCAGATGAACTGGCACATACTTCTCTGCACTGAAGATGTAAGAAGGATTCTAGAGGTGTAATAAAATCTGCCTTCTTCCATCCAAGATGGAAGCTCTGCATGCTCAGTGTCCAGGACTGTGGGGCAGCAATTAACCTTGCTGGTTCTTTGGCCCAAGTTGGTTGATCCTAACCCGTAGGAGGGTGCCTGAATAAAAAGATACCAAACCTGGGATCTTCCTCTGTGAGCTTCTATCTCTGCAGCAGCTTCTCAGGATGAACTCTATCTTCACACTTGGAAGGGAGCAGAGAGAGGACACAGGCAAGGAGATGGCTTTGGATGTACCACAAACCCTTCTTCTCATTCTAGAAGACCAAGAAGATCCACAGTAAGATCCACAGTTCTGACTTAGAGAAAGAATCATACATCAAAGCCCACCCACCTTCCCCCACATAGAAAGGATGTGTATTTTAAAAAAAAAAATATAGTGAACTAAGGTTAAAAATGATAAGGCACTGGAATTACCAAGAGGTACAGCAAACCACAAGATAACCAATGGTGAACTCAGCTTTCTAAAACTTGAAATAGTAAACATTAGGAAATATTAAGTGCAAAATAGAAATTAGGTATTTAAGAAATCTGGTTAAGGTATGGAAAATGTTCCAAAAAGAAAGAAATAAGCACCAAAGTCAGCTTTAAAGCATCAAAAGAAAGAAGGTAGCTGAGAAATCAACAGTGGGCAAAGCAAGAGGGTAGTGAGTGTCTGGAATGATGAGAACCATTTGGAAAAATGGCTACTAGTCACAAAAATGCATGTTAAGGCAACAAAAAGAAATATATAACTAATAAATTAAAATATATATAAAGATAAAAATAGCAGGCTTTCAAGCGCCATGGAAGCTGGCTCCCTAGCGTGTATGTAAGTAGGCCCCACACCCCTTACCCTGCACTTAAAACACTTCCCCAAGCAAGACAGAGCTCCCAGCTGCAGCACGGAAGAAGGAAATGGGGCAAGACTGAGCGGGAAGGGAACAGAACGAGGGTTCTGGGGAAGGGGCGCGGATGGACTCCACGGGAGGTTTTGCATTCCCCTCACGAGTGTTGTCCCATTGTCCCACGTTTCCCTCCCCACGCCCTCCACCCCCGCCATCTCCCGTGCTCTTTGCCTTTCCTGATGGATGCGAAGGAGCAAACCATTTACTTCCTAACAATACCTGCATGGTGAGATAATATATTGATGCTAACCAGGGCGTCTGTATGGTGAGATAGCGTCTTGATGTTAACCAGAGCGTCCGCATGGTGAGATAGCTTCTTGATGTTAACCAGAGCATCTGCATGGTGAAATAGCGTGTTGATGTTAACCAGGATGTCTGCATGGTGAGATAGCGTCTTGATGTTAACCAGGGCGTCCTCATGGTGAGATAGCGTCTTGATGTTAACCAGGGCGTCCTCATGGTGAGATAGCGTGTTGATGTTAACCAGGATGTCTGCATGGTGAGATAGCGTGTTGGTGTTAACCATGGTGTCCGCATGGTGGGATAGCGTCTTGATATTAACCAGGGCATCTGCCTGGTAGATAGCACGTTGATATTAACCAGGGCGTCTGCGTGGTGAGATTGCATGTTGATATTAACCAGGGCATCTGCATGGTGAGATAGCACGTTGATATTAACCAGGGCATCTGCATGGTGAGATAGCATGTTGATATTTACCAGGGCGTCTGCCTGGTGAGATAGCACGTTGATATTAACCAGGGCATCTGCGTGGTGAGATAGCACGTTGATATTAACCAGCGCGTCTGCCTGGTGAGATAGCACGTTGATATTAACCAGGGCGTCTGCCTGGTGAGATAGCATGTTGATATTAACCAGGGCGTCTGCGTGGTGAGATTGCATGTTGATATTAACCAGCGCGTCTTCGTGGTGAGATTGCATGTTGCTATTTACCAGGGCGTCTGCCTGGTGAGATAGCATGTTGATATTAACCAGCGCGTCTGCCTGGTGAGATAGCATGTTGATATTAACCAGCGCGTCTGCCTGGTGAGATAGTGTGTGGTGTTCACCGGGGTGTCTTTTCTCATGCCCCTTGTCCCATTTCAGTGGCAACCCAGAGAGTCTTGTCTTACCAGCTCGGGGACAGTGGCCAGAAGGTCAACAAAAACCTAGCACTTGTGTTTCCAAACAGACTTTTGTGGCAGAGAAAACCATCTGGTAGAGAACTCAGGGAAGCTCATGATGAAAAGTCATTGCTCTTGCACAATCCGTCGCAGGCTTGACACAGACACCAGAGCCAGAGGAGGAGGCGGGAGGAGAGGCCACAGCGCCTGGCCAAGGGGCACGGGGTGCAGGGCGCTCCTTCAGACCTTCTCTCACGGGCTTCTTCCTGTCCTGACTTTTCCCCTTTTATTCAGACTTTCATCACCTCTGTGTCTGTTCAGCCATCTCTCCATCCTCTGACGAACCATATCACATTGATGTGTCTGTATAAGTGTGTTTGCACACACATGTATGTGTTTAACAGCTTCTCATGCCTTTTTCCAACTGTCTCCCTTATTCACTTGGCAAATATTTATTGACAGCATACTCTGTGCCTGTCATGGTTCTAGGTGCCAGAGGTATAGCCATGAGCATCAGACAGAGGTTTCAGCCTCCTGTCTGCACTGACTTTATGTTCAAATAGGCAGGGGGTGGTGCAGAAAGGACACACAAACAGAGGCAGCACACAGACCACGACGCCAGGTGACAAAGAGGCCTTTGAAGTAAACCCAGGAGAGTGACTAGAGAGACGGCAGAGGGGCTCAGGCAGCCGGAGGTGCAGGCGAAGGGCCGATCCCACCGGGGAACAGCGCACGCAGAGCTGACGTGCAGCGGGCTCAGCGCGTTCGCTGCCAGAGCTGCGTGTGCAGACGTGAGCCAGGAGCACAGGTGTGGCGGGGGGCTGTGGAGACAACCGAAAGCATGCTGTTGGCTTCCCCCACCATGGAAGGTCTCTGTGAAGTCAATAGAGGGTTTCAAACAGAGGGCTAACCTCATCTAACACACAAATATCTTTCTGTGGAAAATAGACCAGAGTGGTGGTTTCTGGGCCATCTGGCAGCAGGAGGCTAAGGCGGCATCTTCAGCGAGAAAAGACGGCTTGGGCAAGGACGCTGCAGCGAGGATGGCACGGGTGAGGAGGGCTGTGTTAAGCTGTATTCTGAGGTAGAGCCTGTAGGATTGGTAGTCAACTCTGGCTCTCCCTGACCTCTTACTTTTGTTTTACTTTCTCCAAGTTTCTTTGTTAACCTTTAAAAAACAAAGATCTGAAGTAAATGTTGTGCATTGATTAGTCTTTCTGGAGAAGGTTTCATACCTTAATTTTAAATGCTTCTTTTGAGCATATTATAATTAAGAATAAAAAATAAACCTTCTGATGTCTGTGACATAACTGCTTTTTTTATTTCTATCTGTCACTCAATTTCTTTGATCAATGTGCCCATAGCCATTTTTCTTATTTTCCATTCCTAATGAATGTACCTTTCTTTTCTGCATAAAGATATGAAAGATATTTTTATAGCTGCATATTAAGGAAGTAAAAGGAGACATAAGAGATGTGGGTTTGATCTCTGGGTCAGGAAGATCTCCTGGAGGAGGGCATGGCAACTCACTCCAGTATTCTTGCCTGGAGAACCCCATGGACAGAGGAGCCTGGCGGACCTTAGTTCTTCGGTTCTCAAGGAGTCTGACGTGACTGCAACGACTCAGCCTGCAGGCAAGGAAATGAGGGCAGAAACTGCTGCAGCAGCAGTGGACCCCGGATGCAGCAGCCGAGTATCACGTCCCACACCTCACTGCACCATCAAGGCTCTTTGGAGAAACGGTTACTCCAGGGCTAAGGTACGAAATGTACGAGGTGAGTCTGGAGTGACATACTATCCAGGAGATGAGGGAAACTGCCAAGCACCACTGGAGTTTCATTAAAAAGACTCAGAAATCAGCCTGAAGAATCCTCACGGACCAAATGCTATCTGCAGTGATTGAACAACATCAGATATGTTGACATCCATGAGTTCATTATGATACAAAACAAAAATACCAGATTGGTCATCAGAGGAGGATGCTCTGGAACCAGCTCATTATTCCGTGAGTTAGTTAATAGCACTAAAATAAGTAAATAAATTAAAAGATTGACTTGAATGTCAGTGTATTCAGAGGTCCTTGGGAAAGCTGATTTAACTTACTTCACTGACAGTGGCAGTTAAACAGAGTTTGATTGCTAAGAAGACTCACAGAACCCAATGGAAATGCTTAGAAATCTACAAGTTATTGCAGAAGAATCCAACATATTGCATCTAATGTTTCAGTGAGGACAGGTATCACTGACAGATTTTGTCCCCCTGCAGGTATCACTGACAGATTTTGTCCCCCAGAAAGATTAGCAGCAGCCTATGCTCCCTCTGAAAGGGCTGCAGTCAGCACACGTTCGCTGTGTGATCAGGAAGCAGAAGGCTGGAGAGGCAAGCGCTAAGCCTGCTAACAAAGCAGAGCAAAGATGGGAGGGTGAAGTGTAAAAGACCCCGGAGACCACAGCCGGGGGCAGAGGCTGACGACTGTTCCATTGCATGGAGCTATATTCCATTGTATATCACATTGTGAGGTTTTCCACTTTTTAGCTATTTTGAATAAAGTTTTAATCAACAAGTCTTTTTTGTGTGCACGTATTCTCATCTCTTTAGAGTAAATGCCCAGGGTTAGATTTGCCAAACTCTACATGAAACTATTATGCATACCTATGGCTGATTCATGTTGAGATTTGAAGAAAATAGAAAAATTCTGTAAAGCAATTATCCTTCGATAAGAAATAAATTAATTTTAAAAAATGATCAAGTATTATTCCAAAGTGGTTGTCCTGGTCTTGCACCCCCTCCAGCATTGATGGAGAGTCTAGCTGCCCCCACCCTCAGCTCACATTATGCTCTCGATGCCTTCCATGTGAGCCTTCCTGGTGAGCATGCAGTTGTACCACCTGGGCCTGGAGTTTTCTTTATGAGAATTTAATACCTTTCTTCAATTTACACAGACATATTTGGATTTCTTATTCATCTTGTATTAGTTTGGGAAAATTGTTTTTCAAGGAAACTTTTCATTTCATCTAATCTGTTGACTATACTGCATAAAGTTATTTGCAATGTTTCCTCATCACTCTTTTAATACCTGGAAGTTTGTAGTGATAATGTAATTCCATTTAATGTCTCTTTTCTGTGCTATTGTTGTCATATATTTTAAATTCACTTGTTATAAACTTCACAATAAATTGGTATCAGGTTTGCTTAAACAATAGTTTGCCTTTTTTTTTTCATTTAATAGTTTGCCTTTTAAAGATATTAATAAACGAAGACTATTATGGAGTCTCGAGCACTTTGCATTTATTATATCCAATATTTTTCATTGCCTTCTGCTGATTTGGATTTCCATCTGGTTCACTTCCCTTTAGGCTGAAAAATTCCTTTTAGTTTCTCTCTCTTTTAATTCAGGTGAGCCAGTGATGAATTCTTTAGGCTTTTGTTTATCTTAACTGTTTATTTCCCTTATATTTTGACAGATTTCTGCTGGATATAGAATTCTGAATTGAGGGTGGTTTTTTTTTTTTCCTTTCAGTGTTTTAGAATATTTATCCCTGGTCTCCATTTTTCTAAAGAGAAGTATCTGTCTTTCATATCATACCTCTATTTATAATGTGTGTTTTTCTCTGGCTGCTTTCAAGATTTTAAAAATCTTTTTTTCTTGATTTTCAGTTTAACTCTGATGCCTAGTTATATTTTTCTTTTACACCTCCTGCCTAGAGTTTTCTGAGCATCTTGTAAGCTTATGGAAGGTTATGCTTGTACCAAATTTGGCCACCATTTTCTCAAATATTTTTTTGCCCTGTTTTCTTTCTGTCACTTTCTGAAACTCCAGTTACACATATATTAGGCCACTGGATATTGTCCTAAAGATTAATGACACTGTACTTACTTTTAGAATATATTTTTCCCTGTTATTCAGATCAGGATAATTTATATTTAGCCACCTCTATATGTGCTGAGAACACTTTTGTCATTGTCAATCTTCTGTTAAGCTCATCCAGTAAAATTTTCATTTCACATTCAAATACCATGGTTGGGGTTTTTTCTTCCACATCTACTGCTTCCCCTTTAGGTGTCAAAAACCTCACCTCTGTTTTGGAAGGACATACACATGACCTGTGCTATTGAACAGGAAAGAAAGTCTGCTAGGACAGCTCTGAGCAAGCTCAACTTCATAGTTGGACATAGGGAAAAACACTCTGTGAGGAAACTTATGATAGCAATTGAGAATAGCAAGTCTATACATCAAGGCAAAGAGCAAAATGCTGTTCAGCGGCACAGGGCACATATATGTTCTTCCAAAACAGAGGTGAGGTTTTTGGTACCTGCAGGGGCATCAGTGGGTGTGGAAGAGAAACTTCAGCTGTAGCATTTGAACGTGGCTGGAAGGAGATGATGCACGGTCATTTGTCTCCCTGTTCAACAAGGGCTTCAGGGGACAAAGCCCCATTCCAGCGTTTGTCAAGTAGTGTATCAACCACTGTTTGTTGCTTGTCTGCAACAAAATTAGGAAGAAAATGTTATGTCAACTTGCTTTCTTCATTGAGCAGGTTTTGTCTAATTAACAGTGAACCAGTTAATCCAGAACACACTTTAAGAAGCACAATGTGTCCTTGTAATCTTGATGGTTGTAACAGTGTGTGATACACAGTAGGTGCTTAATAATTATTTATTCACTTTATGAAACAGTTTTCTGCATGGACTGGTTGATTTTTAGATTAATCATAAGAGGACTCTGGCCTTGCTGGGAAAGCAGTTCTCTTATAAGTTGTTTTCCTCTCAACAATTCCTTCACTAGTAAAGCAGCACATAACTTTCTGTATCTGAATTGAGATCCTGAATGTGGGAGACCTGGGTTCAGTCCCTGGGTCAGGAAGACCCTCTGGAGAAGGGAATGGCAACCCATTCCAGTATTCTTTGCCTGGAGAATTCGGTGGACAGAGGAGCCTGGCAGGCTACAGTCCATGGGATCGCAAAGAGTTGGACACGACTGAGTGACTAACACTTACACTTTTCTTTGATCAGTCAACCTATTATCTATCTGGATCTAATGATCAGTCAATTTATTATCTATCATAAAGATAATATGCTATTTATCCAAACATGAATTTGGTTAATCTATAAGGTAAAATTTCTTTCTTCATTGCCTGCCCATCCTCTTATGGCCCAGTCAAAGCAAGCATTTACTCAGTAAATAATTAACTGGTCTCAGCTCTTCAGGGTTGCTATGGGTTACATTGTGTCCTCCATCCCCACCCCTAATTTAAAGGCTGAAGCTGTAACTCACAGTAACACAGAATGTAACCTAATTTGAAAATAGTCATCCCAGTCTAATTAGTTAAGATGAAGTCATACTAAAGAAGGTGTCCCTAACCCAGTATGACTCACGTCTTTATAAAAAGGGGAAGTTTGGAGACAAAGAGAACACCACGTGAAGATGAAGGCAGAGCTCTGCAAGACAAGGAATGTCAGAGACGGCCAGAACGCCTGCAGCAGCTGGGGGAGGCCAGGGTCGGGGTTCCCCTCACAGCTCTCGGACGGAGCCAGCCTTGCAGACCCTCAGTGCTAGACTTTCAGTCAGACTGGGGGGTAGTACCATGTATTTCTGTACCCTGGGCTGGAGTACTTTTCATAGCAGTCTCAGCAAATTGATACATTTAGTTCAGATCTTTGTATTGTAAAAGTTAAAAAACAGAAACTGAGAAAGCAAAACAACTGTAAGAAAATAATACAGGAAGTTCTACTATACTCTTCAGTATTAACATCTTATATAACTATAGTACAATATCACAACCAGAAAATTAACATGAATAAAATTCATTAACTTTATTCAAAGTTCCCCATGCATTCATATTTTACACATACTCATGTGTGTGCATGTATGTATGTGTATTTAATTCTATGCTATTTCACTGCATGCATTCTGTTCAGTTCAGTTCAGTCGCTCAGTCGTGTCTGACTCTTTACGACCCCATGGACTGCAGCATGCCAGGCCTTCCTTTCCATCACCAACTCCCAGTCTACCCAAACCCGTGTCCATTGAGTTGGTGATGCCATCCAACCATCTCCTCCTCCACTGTCCCCTTCTCCTCCTGCCTTCAGCCTTTCCAGCATCAGGGTTTTTCCAGTGGAAAGTTGCACATGTAGGTTCATGTTTCCACTACTACAGTCAAGATGCAGGATAGGTGCATCACAAGGACCCCTATGGATACCCTTTTCTAGCCAAAGCCACCTTCCTTCTTCCTGCCTCCCAAACTACCGGCAACTACATTGGTTCTCCATTTCCAGAATTTCATCATCTCAAAAGTGGAATGGAATCACACAGTATATAACTAACTTTTTTTTTTTTTTTTTTTAAGCAGAGAATGGTTTATTGCAGAGCTGAGCAAGAATGGGGGAGATCCTACTCAAAAGGCCCGAACATCAGTATTTACCTTTTAGAGGTTGGCTCTTTTTTCACTAAACATGATTCTCTTGAGATCCATCCAAACAGTTGTGTGCATCAGTAGCTCATTTCTTTTATTGCTGAGCAATTAAATCCATGATGCGGATGTACCATCATTCATTTATCCATTCACCTGTTATAGGAACTTGGTTTGCTTCCAGTTTCCAGCTATTACGAATAAAGTTGCTGCTGTGAACATTTGTGTGCAGGTTTTATGTGAATGCAAGTATTAATTTACTGGGGATAAATGCCTAGGAGAGAAATTGCTGAACTGCAGGGTAAGCACTTGTTTAGTTTTCTAAGAAATTGCTTTATTACATATAAAATGTGCCAAGCAATAATTTTGCTCAGTATCACTCATATTTTTGCTCTGTAAAAGCAGTGATGTTCTGTATTCAGTCTTCTAAAACCTACTATTTCCCTTAACAGTAGGCTTCAAAGACTCCTTCACTTTATTTCATGTATCTGCAGCTTATTTATTTTCTTAGCCCTGCTGTTTTTCACTTTGTGGCTATATTACTGTCCACAGTCAGTGGTGGAACACGTCGCTCTGATTGTGAACAAAGACACCATTTACTAATGAAATGTTCACTAGCAATGTTTCATTTTTGGACAGATTCTTAGAGATCAGGGTGCTGAGATATAAGAACTTTGAATGCGAAAATTCCAGATGAAATACCAAATCACTAATCAAAGTGGGTGTTCCAACATATAAGTCCACAGGTGATGTTTAACAGTTCCTTCTAGAGAGAATATAGAGAAAAAGGAACCCTACTACACTGTTGGTGGGAATGTAAATTGGTGCATGCATTATGGAGAACAGTATGGATATTCTTAAAAATCTAAAAATAGAGTTATCATGGGCTTCCCTGGTAGCTCAGCTGGTAAAGAATCCACCTGCAATGCAGGAGAACCCACTGTGATTCCTGGGTCAGGAAGATCCCCTGGGAAGGGATAGATTACCCACTCCAGTATTCTTGGGGTTCCCTGGTGGCTTAGATAGTAAAGAATCATTTGCAATGTGGGAAACCTGGGGTCAATCCCTGGGTTGAGAAGATCCCTTGGAGGAGGGCATGGCAATCCTCTCCAGTATTCTTGCCTGGATAATCCCCCTGGACAGAAGAGCCTGGTGGGCTACAGTCCATGGGGTCACAAAGAATCAGATATGATTGAGCGACTAAGAACAGCATACGATCGAGCAATCCCACTCCTGTGCCTATATCTGCAAAAATTCTGATTCAAAAAGACACATGCACCCTGATTTTCATTGCAGTCCTATTTACAGTAGGAAGCAACCTAAATATTGTTAACCCTAAAGTCCATTGACAGATGAATGCATAAAGGAGATATGGTACATATATATAATGGAATATTAGCCATAAAAAAGACTGATTATAATGCCATTTGCAAAAATAAGGATGGACCTAGAAATGGCACAGGGAACTATGTTAAATATCTTGTAATAACTTTTAAATGGAAATGAATCAGAAAAAGAATATAAACATATAACTGAATCTCTTTGCTGTATACTTGAAACTAACACAACATTGCAAATTAAGTATGCGTGCATGCATGCTAAGTCACTTCATTAGTACCCAACTCTTTGCGACCCTATGACCCTATCAGGCTCCTCTGTCCATGGGATTCTCCAGGCAAGAATACTGGAGCAGGTTGCTATGCCTTCCTCCAGGGGGTCTTCTGATTCAGGGATAGAACCCATGCCTCTTACGTTTCCTGTGTTGACAGGCGGGTTCTTTACCACTATCATCAAATGGTATACTTCAATTTAAAAAATACTGATTAAAAAAAGTTTCATTCACATCCTCAAAAGTCTCAATTGTTTGGCTTTTTAACTTTTGTCAATGTAATAGGTTATTAATTTCTTATCTCTAAAATTTTTTATATTTATATTCATTTATTCTTCAGTTCAGTTCAGTCACTCAATGTGTCCAACTCTTTGCAACCCTGTGGACTGCCGCATAACAGGATTCCCTGTCCATCACCAACTCCCGGAGCTTGCTTCAATTCATGTCCATCGAGTCAATGATGCCATCCAACCATCTCATCCTCTGTTGTCCCCTTCTCCTCCTGCCTTCAATTTTCCCAGCATCAGGGTCTTTCCCAATGAGTCAGTTCTTCAGATTACTTCAGTTACTTATCTCCAATTTGTCAAGTCAGGTGAAAAAAAAAAGCAAATCCACTTGGAATTAGTTTGGAACATGCACAAAATCAACAGGTTAATTTGGGAGGTGCACGAAGGTATATGGCATACTTCTGTACTTATTCAGATCTTTCTTTATCACCTCAGTAAAAGGTCACATTAACTAGCCACATGTTCACATGTTCTTCATCATTAATATGGGGATGAAAATCCTTCTGCCTCAGGGCAGAAGGATGGAGATAAAGTGAGCAGAACATGCTGAGCAGGTGTTACCTGCTCCCCAAAGGTTAACCATTACTGCTGCTTTTGTTGGTGTTTCTTACACATATTTGCTTACATTTCAAGCTGACTTTTAATATTTTTCATTCAGTTCAGTTCAGTTCAGTCACTCAGTCATGTCCAACTCTTTGCAACCCCATGGACTGCAGCACGCCAGGCCTCCCTGTCCATCACCAACTCCCAGAGCTTGATCAAACTCAAGTCCATCACGTCGGTGATGCCATCCAGCCATCTCATCCTCTGTCATCCCCTTCTCCTCCTGCCTTCAATCTTTCCCAGCATCAGGGTCTTTTCCAATGAGTTAGTTCTTCACACCAGGTGACCAAAGTGTTGGAGTCTGAGCTTCAGCATCAGTCCTTCCAATGAATATTCAGGACTGATTTCCTTTAGTATTGACAGGTTGGATCTCCTTGCAGTCCAAGGGACTCTCAGGAGTCTTCCCCAACACCACAGTTCAAAAGGATCAATTTTTTGGTGCTCAGCTTTCTTCACAGTCCAACTCTCACATCCATACATGACCACTGGAAAAACCATAGCCTTGACTAGATGGAACTTTGTTGGCAAAGTAATGTCTCTGCTTTTAAATATGCTATCTAGGTTGGTCATAACTTTCCTTCCAAGGAGTAAACATCTTTTAATTTCATGGCTGCATTCACCATCTGCAGTGATTTTGGAGCCCCCCAGAAATAAAGTCTGACACTGTTTCCAGTTTCCCCATCTATTTCCCATGAAATGATGAGACCAGATGCCATGATCTTAGTTTTCTGAATGCTAAGCTTTAAGCCAACTTTTTCACTCTCCTCTTTCACTGTTTTCTAGAAGCTTTTTAGTTCCTCATCACTTTCTGCCATAAGGATGGTGTCATCTGCACATCTGAGGTTATTGATATTTCTCCCAGCAATCTTGATTCCAGCTTGTGCTTCATCCAGTCCAGCATTTCTCATGAAGTAACCTGCTGCTGCTGCTGCTGCTGCTGCTGCCAAGTCACTTCAGTCGTGTCCGACTCTTCGAGACCCCACGGACTGCAGCCCACCAGGTTCCTCCGTTCATGGAATTTTCCAGGCAAGAGTACTGGAGTGGGTAGCCATTGCCTTCTCTGATGAAGTACTCTGTGTATAAGTTAAATAAGCAGGGTGACAATATACAACCTTGATGTACTCCTTTCCCAATTTGGAACTTGTTCCATGTCCAATTCTAACTGTTGCTTCTTGACCTGCATACAGATTTCTCAGGAGGCAGGTAAGGTGGTCTGGTATTCCCATCTCTTTCAGAATTTTCCACAGTTTGTTGTGATCCACACAGTCAAAGGCTTTGGCATAGTCAATAAAGCAGAAATAGATGTTTTTCTGGAATTCTCTTGCTTTTTCAATGACCCAGCAGATTTTAGCAATTTGATCTCTGGTTCCTCTGACTTTTCTAAATCCAGCTTGAATATCTGGAAGTTCTCAGTTCACATACTGTTGAAGCCTGGCTTGGAGAATTTTGAGCATTACTTTACTAGCATGTGAGATGAGTGCAATTGTGCGGCAGTTTGAACATTGTTTGTCATTGCCTTTCTTCTGGATTGGAATGAAAACTGACCTTTTCCAGTTTTGTGGTCACTGCTGAGTTTTCCAAATGTGCTGGCATATTGAGTGCAGCACTTTCACAGCATCATCTTTCAGGATTTGAAATACCTCAACTGGAATTCTATCACTTCCACTAGCTTTGTTTGTAGTAATGCTTCCTAAGACCAACTTGACTTCGCATTCCAGGATGTATGGCTCTAGGTGAGTGATCACATTATTGCGGTTATTTGTGTCATGAAGATCTTTTTTGTATAGTTCTTCCGTGTATTCTTGCCAGCTCTTCTTAATATCTTCTGCTTGTTAGGTCCATACCATTTCTGTCCTTTATTTTGCTCATCTTTGCATGAAATCTTCGCTTGGTATCTCTAATTTTCTTGAAGCAATCTCTAGTCTTCCCCATTTCTATTGTTTTTCTCTATTTATTTGCATTGATCACTGAGGAAGGCTTTCTTATCTCTCCATTCTATTCTTTGAAACTCTACATTCAAAAGCTATCTTTCCTTTTCTCCTTTGCCTTTAGCTTCTTTTCTTTTCTCAGATATTTGTGAAGTCTCCTCAGACAATCATTTTGCCTTTTTGCATTTCTTTTTCTTGGGGATGGTTTTGATTACTGCCTCCTGTATAATGTCATGAACCTCCGTCCATAGTTCATCAGACACTGTCTATCAGATCTAATCCCTTGAATCTATTTGTCACTCCCACTGTATAATCATAAGGGATTTGATTTAGGTCATACCTAAATGGTCTACTGGTTTTCCCTACTTTCTTCAATTTAAGTCTGAATTTGGCAATAAGGAGTTCGTGATCTGAACCCCAGTCAGCTCCCAGCCTTGTTTTGCTGACTGTATAGAGCTTCTCCATCTTTGGCTGCAAAGAATATAATCAATCTGATTTTGGTGTTGACCATCTGGTGATGTCCATGTGTAGAGTCTTCTCTTTTGTTGTTGGAAGAGGGTGTTTGCTATGACCAGTGCATTCTCTTGGCAAACTCTGTTAGCCTATGACCTGCTTCATTTTGTACTCCAAGGCCAAATTTGTCTGTTACTTCAGGTAGCTCTTGACTTCCTAATTTTGAATTCCCATCCCCTATGATGAAGAGGACATCTCTTTTGGGTGTTAGTTGTAAAAGTTCTTGCAGGTCTTCACATTTTTCATTAGGTATCTTATATTTATCCTAAAGATGATGTCCATTGGTGATTCATAACATTTTCTAATTGGCTTTTACTTGTACACGAGAAACCTACTGATTGTATGTTTTTATCTAGCAGTTAGCCATATTACTAACTGTTCTTTTGGGTACAAACTGTGATGTTGAAAAGATGATAAACTATGCCTTTTTCTTTTCCAATATTTATACCTATAGCCAGTACTATAAGGTGTATTCATACATATATACAGTCGTGTCCAATTCTTTGCAATGCTGTGGACCATAGTCCACCAGACTCCTCTGTCCATGAATTTCTCTAGGCAAGAATACTTGAGTGGGTTGCTATGCTCCTCCTAAGGGGATCTTCCCCACTTGGGGATTAAACCCCACGTCTCCTGCCTTGGCAGGTGGGTTCTTTACCATTAGCACCACCTGTGAAGCCCGGTACTATAGGGCAGTAAACTGTAAATAAACTATAGATAGTTCCTTTGCAATTCTACTTTTGATTTTAACCTCTTTTGCTAGCCTTATTTCTCTGTTTGGTCTCTAAGTGATGACTCTTTCTGACCCCATGGAATGCAGCAGGCCAGGCTTTCCTGTCCTTCACTATCTCCTAGAGGTTGGTCACACTCTTGTCCACTGAGCTGGTGATGCCATCCAACCATCTCAGCCTCTGTTGTCCCCTTTTCCTCCTGCCCTCAATCTCTACCCGCATGAGGGTCTTTTCCAATGAGTCAGCTCTTCACATCAGGTGGCCAAAGTACTGGAGCTTCAGCTTCAGCATCAGTCCTTCCAGTGAATATTCCTTTAGAATTTTCTGGTTTGATCTCTTTGCAGTCCAAGGGACTCTCAAGAGTCTTCTCCAACACTACAGTTCGAAAGCATCAATTCTTCCCCACTCAGCCTTCTTTATGGTCCAACTCTCACACAGCTTTGACTATATGGATCTTTGTTGGCAAAGTGATATCTCTGATTTTTTCTGTACTACCTAAGTTTTGTAACAGCTTTTCTTCCAAGGAGCAAGAGTCTTTTAATTTCATGGCTGCAGTCACCATCTGCAGTGATTTTGGAGCAGAAGAAAATAAAATTTGTCACTGTTTCCTCTTTTTCCTCATCTTTTTGCCATGAAGTGATGGTACCAGATGCCATGATCTTAGTTTTTTGAAAGTTGAGTTTTAATCCATTTTCACTCTCCTTTATCATGTTTATCAAGATGCTCTTTGGTTCCTCTCTGCTTTTAGCCATTGGAGTGGTATCATCTGCATATCTGGGATTGTTATTTTTCCTGGCAACCTTGATTCCAGCTTGGGATTCATCCAGTCTGGCATATCACCCAATGTACTCTGCATATAAGTTAAATAAGCAGGCTGACAGTGTATAGCCCTGTTGTACTCTTTTCCCAGTTTTGAACCAGTCAGTTGTTCCTTGCTCAGTTCTGTTTCTTCTTGACCTGATACAGGTGTCGCGGGAGACAGGGATGGTCTGGTATTCCCATCTCTTTAAGAAGTTTACACCATTTGTTGTGATTCACACAGTCAAAAGTTTTAACATAGTCAATGAAGCAGAAGTAGATGTGTTTCTGGAATGCCCTTGCTCTTTTTATGATCCAACAGATATGGGCAACTTGATCTCTGGTTCCTCTGCCTTTTCAAAATCTAGCTTGTACATCTGGAAGTTCTTGGTTCATATACTGCTAAAGTCTAGCTTGAAAGATTTTGAGTGTTAACCTTGCTAGCATGTGAAATGGGCACAGCCGTGAGGTAGTTTGAGCATTCTTTAGCATTGCTTTTCTTCAGGATTGGAATGAAAACTGATCTCTTCCAGTCTTGTGGCTATTGCAAAGTTTTCCAAGTTTGCTAGGATTTGCATAGTTCAGCTGTAGTTCCATCACATCCCCTAGCTTTGCTTTCAGTAATGGTTTGTTTGCAGTAATGCCTCCTAAGGACTACTTGACTTCACACTCTAGCCTTGGTGAACAAATTTAAAAGATGTTAGTATTTTTTTCTATACTATATTATGAATAAAAGTTAATCTGTTTTGAAGTTTCAGCAGAGTTTGTCTGTTAAATGTGCTTCTTTGAGTGCTTTCGAAGGATGGATTTCTGAGGACAATTTCAAGATTTTCTGGGGCTGATTAATGTATTCAAAATGTTTTCTTAGCAAAACATGTAACCCACAAGAGAGTAATTTCCAAAATATACAAGCAGTTCATAGAGCTCAATATAAAAACAACAAACAATCCAATAAAAATGTAGGCAGAAGAGCCACATGTATCTTTCTGCAGAGAAGACGTACAGATGGCCTAGAGACACATGCAAAGATGCTCAGCATGGCTCCTTGTTGCTGTTTCTCAGTCATTCATGCTTCAGGGAGGTTGTCTTCACATGCGATATTTCCTGATGTCAGGTGTCAGCATGTCTTTCTTGTATTGACTGTTTCTCAAGTAACTGTAATTCAAAATAACCAATGTGTCAAAGGGGCATATTCTCCTCCCTCTCATCCCCAAGTAATTAATAACTAAACTCTTAAGTGTTACTCTTGGTTCACCTCACTTTCCTCATCCAAGCATCCAACCTCTTGGCCCATCAATCAGCTCCACCCAGAAGACACACTTGCTCTTTCTCTGCTGTCCCCCCACTGCCTGGGCCTAAGCCACCTCCTAGTGAATCCACTGTCCTGCCTGCTCCCTGGGGGCTCCTAACCCATCTTCCAGTTTTCAAAAGGGAAAACCAGACTCTTTCATTTCATGTCTCTGCTTGGGGCACTCTGTGACTTTCTGCTGCCCTTGAAGCAAATCCAGAGAAATCCGTCCCCTCCAAAAGCCCAGGCCCAGCCTCGCTGTCCTCACCCACAGCTCCTCTGAGACCTGACGTCCTGGCTGGGCCTTCTGCTGAGCTGGGCCATGTGTGCCCAGTCACCTGCCAGCTGAACCCCGGTTCCCGGGAAGGGCGACCACCTACAGCACCGCCCGCTATGGCTCTCCTCCTGCCTCAGGAACTCAGGCTTCCCACTGCACACCCCAACTCCCTTCTCCCTTTCAGACCCCACCCAGGCCACCACAGAGCCCGCTTGCCTGAGCAGCCGTGTCGCAGCCTCCACCTCGGCCACCCCCACCTGAGCCACCTCCAAGGTCACTGCCATGGCCTCTGACAGCCTCTTTGCTGCTTCCACCCCTCTGCGTCCTCTTCACACAGATGCCAATGATCTTTGCAAAGCTGAACCCAGTCCCATGGGGCTCCTGCTCATTCCGCTTCTCACCAGGGCCTCAGGGCCACAGCAGCCCAGCCCCAGGCCCCCTCGCCAGGCCCACCTGCGGGCCTGGAACCCACTCTTGCTGCAATTGGTGTCTCCTCCCCAAGACAGCCCCGAGGCTTCCTTCCTCGCCTCTCCTCGGGGGTGCCTGGGGAAGGCCGCCCGCCAGCCCTAGCTGCGGGGAGCCGAGCACGCCTCCTGCGGGCTCACTGTGCCCATCACGTCCTGAGCCACCTTGTGGGAGCTCCCCAGGAGCACCCAGTGTTCCTGAGAGCAGGGCTTGGCGGTGTGCCCGGAGTCTTCTTTAGGGGCTGCCTCTGTCATAGGATACGGATTCCAATACACGTGTGTGGGGTGGGGTTTTGTGATACCAGCCAGGTGTCCGAGAGTTCACTCAATTCTGATACCATCTGCCTGCAGGGAGTGTGTGATACCACAGGGCAAGGGCTGAGTCTCACAAGACTGCCCGCACTTCAGGCTCCAATCCAAGTTCCTGTTTGTCAGCTGTGCTTCTGATAAGCGCTCAGCTGCAGATTCTAGCCATAGACGGGCAGTTCAGCGGATTTGCTAGGGTGGCTCACAGAACTCAGGAAAACATTTTACTTACTAATTACCAACTTATTATAATCAGATATAACTCAGGAATAGCCAGGTGGAAGAGGCATGGGGCAAGGAGTAGAGGAAGTCCTGATCCACGCCCTTTTAGAGCCCTCGATGCTCCCAGAATCACATGATCACCGTCTTTGAAGCTCCCCAGTCCCAGTCCTTTGGGTTTTTATGGTGGTTTCATTACAGAGTCATGATTAAAACCTGAGGTTATTGGTGACTGATTCAACCCCCTGGCTCCCTCCCCTCCCCAAGGGTCAGGGGGTAGGGCTGAAAGTTCCGACCTGTAACCACCTGGATGGTTCCCTGGCAACCAGCCTCCATCCTCAGGGTCTTTCCAAAAGTCACTTAACATCAACCAAGGTCGGGTTGAAAGGGGCTTGTTATGGATATCAAGACACATTTATAGCTCTTATCACTAAGGAAATTCCAAGGGATTTAGAAACTCTGTGCCAGAAATGGAGACAAGGGACAAGTGATGTCTTGCTGTTGTAGCACGCCAGGCCTCCCTGTTCCTCACCATCTCCTGATGTTTGCCCAAGTTCATGTCTGTTGCATCGGTGATGCCATCCATGGTACCATCACAGTATCACACTGCCTCTTCTACTAGAATGTTAGATTCATAAGACAATTCTCCCCTGTGGCTTCAGTGCCTAGAACAATGCCAGGCACACACAAGGTGATGAAGTATTTGCTGAGTGAGGACAATGAAAGCCACTTTCCAGGGGCCAACAGCAGGGCCTCCTTAAAGCTCAGGGATCCAGACGGCCATCCCGAGTCCATCCAAGCCTCATCCTGGCCTAGGAAGCTGAGAGTCTGAGAGTTTAGCTGACAGAAGACATCTGAGCCCAAAACCCCTGCAGAGCCACCTAAGAGAGGCTTATATACCACTGCACATATGTCAGAACAGAAGTAATTCCATGAGGTTCATTGGGTCACGCAGTGTGGAAACCTTCCAGGAGACCACATGACCTAGGCCTTAGTGGAAATACTGAAATGGGATTGACGTAGAGAGGTGGGGAGAGGTTCCAGGCCTTGGGAGCAGTGTGACTCACAGAATCTTGGAACCTTAGAGTGGAATGTAGATGGGGATGAAGAAGGCCTGTTCTGAGGAGGGTAAGGAGACCTCTCCCTTGGGCCTGGTGGGGACGAGGGCGGGGCAGATTCAAACCAGCAAGTTGGTGCCAGTTCCCCTAAGGGCCTCAAAGAACCTCTGCCTGAGGAGCCAGCCTTTGACTCAGTAAGCTCCCGGGTAAGGAAATAAAGCAAAGTAGTCAAGGAGGGCAAGTAACTGTTTTGGCCCCTTGGGGACTGACTGTAGCCTGGAGACTGGAAAGCAGAGAGACCCACTCTAAGGCCCCGGGAGGGCTGGGAAGTGGAGAGGGCCAGCAGGCTCTGGGACCTCGGCAAGCTGGGGGATGGAGGAACATGTGGATCCGTGAGTTAATCACTGGAGACCAGGGAAACTGTGGTTCTTGGTGGGCTGTTAACATTCAATTTGAGATGACACTGGCCCGCTGTGAGATCTGATTTCTTTCCTGGAAAATGCAGGCATTTCAGTCAAACCTTTCTCTAATCTGGGCCTCTACACATCCAGTATTCCCAGGAATGGAGGGAGGGAAGAGCCTTGATCTGTGACACAGACTTTCTTAGTACCTCCCTCAAGCTGGATTCTAGTAAATACTATGCTCCGTGCCAAGGTTCCCTAAGTAGAGGTGTGAGCCCCTGGCCTGGCTGGATGGGGTGTAGGCCAGGGTACAGAGATGAGGACCATCCAGAGAGAGGGGCATGGGGAAGAGGTAAGTGATTTACGCAAAGCCAAGAAAGTGACTTGTCAGCAGGCACCCAAGGGAGGGACCCAGGCCAGGCCAGGCTGCTGACTTGGTCCCCTGGGAGATGACAGAGCGCTCCAGCGCAGGGAGAGACATGAGGCGCTGGCTTGCAGGAGGAGGAGGAGGCGAACAGTTCCCTGAGTCCAGACACGCAGCACCCAAACGCGCTCATCTTGTTGTAGGAAAGGGGACCCCTTCCAGGGCCCGAGACTGGGCTCTTGTCTAACACCCAAAAATGAATTGTCCGAGTAGACCCATCTGATGACAAAGAAGAGACTTTATTGGGAAAGGGCGCCCGGGGGGAGAGCAGGAGGGCGAGGGGACCCAGGAGAATAGCTCTGTCACATGACTCTCAGTCTGGGGTTTTATGGTGATGGAATTAGTTTCCGGGTTGTCTTCAGCCAATCATTCTGACTCAGTCCTTCCTTGTGGTCCACCTCTTGTTCAGCCAAGATGGATGCCAGCGAGAAGGATTCTGGGAGGTGGTCGGACAGGTGGTGTCTCCTTTTGACCTTTCCCGAACTCTTCTGGTTGGTGGAGGCTTATTAGTTGTCTGTTCCTTACCAGGACCTCCTGTGGTAAAACAACTCATGCAAATGGTGACTATTCGGGTGCCTGGCCAGGGTGGGCGGTTTCAATCAGTGTGCTTCCCCTAACAGTCTCACTTGAATTCCCAGCCATGGTCTGCTGGGCAAGAAATCCCTGCTTCTCACACTTGTGCTTTTAAAGGGGAAGACAAGAGAGTCAGGGCCGATGCTGACCTGCGGGCTTGCCCGCTTGGGACGCACCGGACCTTCTGCTGGCGCGCCCCGCCCGCGCGGTCCTCGCTGACGCCCGGGGTCCTGCAGGGCGCCCTCTGCGCCAGCTGCCACTCCAGGCACTTTTGCCACAGCCTCCTGCAACCAACGCCCCGCCGTCGTCCGGGTCAGAGAGGCCACTTCAGGGTCAGAGCACAGAAGGTGTATTTTCGCCCTCACGGTTTACCAGAAAGGAAAAGAGACTGAAATAGAGCAAACCAGCCTGCCTTTGCTCAGCGAAATATTCCTCCCTTCAATTAACGGGGAAAAAAAGAATCCTATTTAGGGAAGTAAGGAAAGGCAGCGATGGTCATGAAGGTTCAGTCTAGTTCACCCGAGGTTAGTGTAAAAGGGCAGGGTAGCGAGGAGTTGTCCAGGCAAAGAAGACTCCCCTCGGGGTCCCGGGAACAGATGTCCTCGGTAAATGAGATTTAAAACTCCGAGCATCGGTATGCTCTGGCCCATGTGCCTTGTGATTCTAGCTGGTTCCAGGAGGCGGTCCCAGCCGGGTCCCCCAGACCCATTCCTGGCGGGCCGCGGTGCCTCCCACACCCCGCCGTCTCCCGTCTCCCCGGGGGCGGGCGCGCTTGCCGGGCCGGGGCCCGCGCTGATGCTTCCGGAAACGAAACTAAGCCGCTCCGAAGTTTCCACCTTGGCTTCGGCTTTTGGTTTCCCGCTCTCCGCGGGGTCCCAGGCGGGGCGCGGGGCGGGGCCGGGAGTGTCCGGGCGGAAAGGCCGAGGCGGGCGCGGGGGCGCGGGGCCCGGGCGGGGCGGGGCGGCCGCTGACCGCGCTCCCGTGCGTCCCGCAGGCGGGGAGCCCGCGCCGCCGCGCCCCGGCCGCCGGCGATGATCACCTAGGAGGCTGGCGCGGGCGGGCGCGAGCGACGGAGCAGCCGGGCGCGGCGACACGCGGCCATGGAGCGGCAGCCGGCGGCGGCGGCCGAGGAGCCCGGGCCCCCGGGACGGCGGCGGCGCCGGGAGGGCCGGACGCGCACAGTGTGCTCCAACCTGCAGCCGCCTCCGGGCGCCGAGGAGCCGGCGGGCAAGGGCGCGCCGCGGCGCCGGCTGCGCGGGGGCGCCCAGCACCTGGCGGACAACAGGCTCAAGACCACCAAGTACACTCTGCTGTCCTTCCTGCCCAAGAACCTGTTCGAGCAGTTCCACCGTCTGGCCAACGTGTACTTCGTGTTCATCGCGCTGCTCAACTTCGTGCCCACGGTGAACGCCTTCCAGCCCGGCCTGGCGCTGGCGCCCGTGCTCTTCATCCTGGCGGTCACGGCCTTCAAGGATCTGTGGGAGGACTACAGCCGCCACCGCTCCGACCACGAGATCAACCACCTGGGATGCCTTGTCTTCAGCAGGTGAGCGGAGCGCGCGGCGCGGGGCGGGAGACCGGGGACGGCCGCTTCTGTCCGGGCGGGCGGAGGGTCGAGCCTCGGGGCGCTGTGGCCCACGCGGGGACCCTGCGGACCGGGGCGCGGAGACCTGGAAGCCCTCGCAGAGGTCCGGGCCTGGGGCTCCGCAGTCCCTGAGTGTGCCTCAGACGTCGCGTCTGAGCCTAGCGGTCCCCGGGCTGGCCTCCCGCAGCCGCCGGGCGCCGTCGTCCCCCGCGGCTCCTGCTTTATGAGTAAAAAGGAGGGAAATTCCCTGGCGCCCCAGCTTCAAGTCCCAGCCACCAATCTTGTCCAGGCTCTCAGGGCCAGGGAGGTGAGCGACTTAACCTACACAGGAATGTAAAGCTCGGTTTCAGAAATCATCTTCTCTCGGGACAACAGAGTGAAACCACCAAGTTCCGACATGCCTGGCACACATCAGATAAAAGGGCAGCGGCGTCCATCCCCTTTGTGAGCCGAGAGCCGGCCAGCCAGCCGGCTGCCATCCCGCGGGGCTGACTGCATAGTTGTAAAAAATTAACCCGTTTCCAGATGGAAAGACTGAGACCTTCAGGAGTTTTTCGAGCCTTGTGCGCAGTTAGTCCAAGGGAGTGTACTTCTCTGGCTTCTTGCTCCTTCTCTCTCCCTGCACCTCGCTCAAGTTTTGGACCCCCAGCAGAGACCTGTTCGGGTCGCTGCTGGCTCTTCGCTCCCTACACTCCCAGACCCGAGAGCCGCTTGTCCCTGCCGCATCTCGGAGCGGTGTCGGGTGTTAGAGTCCGCCTCACGGCCACACCCGTCCGGAAGGCAGATGACCTCGCTCCCGTCCAGAGCTGAGCCCGTTTCCCTGCTGCTGCCTAGGCTCCAGCCTTGGCGTCCGGGCTGGTCGGGCCTCCGGAGGTGAAGGCCGTTAGGCTTGGTCAGCCTCCAGGAAGCTCCCTTGCACTCTCCCGATCTTTCCTGCCTCTTAGGTTAGTTTCGAAGGATGCCTTTGAGTAACTGACCCTCCAGGCAACATTGATTGTTGTTTTACAAATTACCCTTGTTTTACAAGTGAGTGAACAGGAGTTCAGAGAAGTTAAGTAACTTGCCCGAGTCCACAGATTTCTATGTAGTACTACTAAAATTTGACCCAGGTCTTCCCAACTTAATAGCTTTTACAGTATTCTGGTGCTTATGTTTCTTAAAGTTATATAATAATCTCCTGAAAGGCTTATTAAAAGTAATTTAACAATGTGAGTTAAAAAAACTAAACCAACCAACAATTCTCAGGCTCCATCCAAACACATGTGACTGATTCATCCAGGTCTGGGTCTGGGGGTCTGAGTATTTAATGAGCACAGAGGTGATGCTTCTGTCACGGCCCATGTTTGAGTGATGCTGGCTGCTTGCTGTCAGGGGTGCCCGCTGGCGAGTCAGCCAGTGATTTCCTGGCTCCTGTTCCCCCTGCAGCTGAGGAGGAGGGGCACCCTTACCCGGAGGCCTCGGTGGGTGCCAGCATGCTGTGTACTCTGTATAATGCAGTGTACTGCGAGACCCAGTGGGCCCCAGGTTCTGTCTTTACACACATGCCACTTCCTGTTCTTTCTCAGCTGCTACTCCTGTAGCCTCCTTTTTAGAAATACTTAGGCCTCAGGAAACTGTTTATTTTCAGCTGACAAAGTCAATTGACCCTTATAACTACCATCACCCCTTACATGCCCATGACCCCCCACATCCCCCCCAGTGGAACCCCAGAGCAATCTGGCCTCCATGACCTCGAAACGCTTCCTGGAATTTGGAACCCTTTCCCTTCCCCGTGGACCTGCCTGTCCACCTTCTCTTTCCCTGACCTGGGTGGTGGGGAGGCCTCCAGGACAACGGTGCTTTCAGGCCCCAGCGCCTCCCAGCTCCGAATTTAAATTCCTTGAATGCTTTTCTGGGGAAAGAATGGGCCTTCTTCCTGGGGAGGTTCTGTGGGTGTGAGATGGTGTCAGATGTGTGCACAGAGGAGTCCGTCTGCAGGAGAAACTCCTTCAGGCCCAGAAAGTCTGGGATGGGTGTTTTCAGTCCTGGGCTGTGAGTCAGTGGATGTCTGCGCCTCCCCGTCCTCCCCATCGTCAGGCCGGAGTGTGTGCAGGGTCTCTGGCAGCCACAGAGGCAGTGACCCGACGCGGTGTGCAGTTGGGATCTGTCCTCTGCCATGTCATTGCTCTGGTGGACGTGGAGCGGGCCTTCCGTAAACAGTGTCAGTGCAGCGAGAGCAGGCTTGAGTTGGGGAAGCCTGTCTCTGGATGGTGGCTTCTCTGGGATGCCCCGTGTGTCCTGACTGCAGTGTGCAGTGAATTAATTATTTGTACCATTATTTATGTGGTATGTCCCCATATCAGGGTCTTCCTTGATGGCTCAGTGGTAAAGAATCCACCTGCTGTGCAGGAGATGTGGGTTCAATCCCTGGGTTGGGAAAATGCTCTGGAGAAGGGAGTGGGAACCCACTCCAGTACTCTTGCCTGGACAATCCCATGGACAGAGGAGCCTGGTGGGCTACAGTCCAAAGGCTCGCAGAAAGTCGGAAATGACTGAGTGCACACACATATCCCTATTACGGAGCCCTTGGGTGCCTTCTCTGTGGGAACCCCGCATTAGATTGCTGGAAGTGCAGGTTCCCGGGTCCTCCCCTCCCACTCCCTGACCCTGAACTGCTGAGCCCCTGGAGGTGGGAGCACTGGTGACCACAGCACGACTGGGTTTGTACACACAGACTCTCATAGAGGTCCTGTTTCCGTGGCCTGAGCCCGTGGCATCATCTGGATCTCAGGCTGGGTTTGGGAAAACCCTCCTGAGCCGCAGCAGCGGAACTAGAGCACAGAGGCTGATGCTGGGGGCTTAGGTCCTGCTTGTGGCCCTGGCCCCGGCCCCAGGAAGGTCAGTCGGCTGCGGGATGGGGCAGACACCAAAGTCCTCTTTGGTCACACAGACCTTACTGTGAGGGTGACGGCTGGCTGGCGAAGCCATCTCCTTCTGGGCACAGGTGGAAAGAAGGGGGTGACAGTCCCATCCCTGTTCTGTCTGGTTTCTCTTGCTGTAGGGCTCAGGTTTGCTGTAGGGCTTGGACTGTCCTTTAGCCTCCGGGCCTGAGTGAGCCTCCAGAGGGGACAGGCCTGGTGCCACCGGGGCCGGGGTGAGGGGGCAGCAAGTGACCACAGGGCGCATGGCTGGTGGGGCTGACGGAGGGGCAGGGATGGGAGCCAAGAGCCGGCCAGGAGGGTGGGGGTTCTTATGGAGGTAAGGCAGAGCCTGTGATCAGAGGAGGGGCCGGGGGATGTGGGGGGTCCTCATGGAGGGAAGGCAGAGCCTGTGGTCAAAGGAGAGGTCGCAGGAATGTGGGGGTTCTCGTGGAGGGAAGGCAGAGCCTATAATCAGAGGAGGGGTCGGGGGAATGTGTGGGTTCTCCTGGAGGGAAGGCAGAGCCTGTGGTCAGAGGAGGGGTCGGGGGAATGTGGGGGTCCTTGTGGACGGAAGGCAGAGTCTGTGATCACAGGAGGGGTCATGGGAATGTGGGGGTTCTCCTGGAGGGAAGGCAGAGCCTGTGATCAGAGGAGGGGCCAGGGGGATGTGGGGGGTCCTCATGGAGGGAAGGTAGAGCCTGTGGTCAAAGGAGGGGTTGCGGGAATATGGGGGTTCTCATGGAGGGAAGGCAGAGCCTATAATCAGAGGAGGGGTCGCGGGAATGTGTGGGTTCTCCTGGAGGGAAGGCAGAGCCTGTGATCACAGGAGGGTTCGGGGGAATGTGGGGGGAATTTGGGGGGAATGTGGTCAGAGGAGGGGCCGGGGGACAGGGCTGGTTCTTGTGGAGGGAAGGCAGAGCCTGTGATCAGAGGAGAGGTCAGGGGACACTGGAGAAGAAACATTCCCGAGAGGGCGTTTGCCCAAGAAGCCGGGGGTTCCAGTGCTTACCCACCTGTTCAGCCTCAGAGCGAGGGGGTCACCCGTTAAAAGGAGCAAACCTCGCCCCTGCTGCTGGGAACGGAGTGAGCCTCAGTGGGGCGCTGCCTGAGGGGGGGTCCGGGCAGACCCAAACCCTGCACAGCCCCTGCCTCACTTGCACTGCATTTCTAACGTGCCAGTGAGTCCTGGCTCAGGTCCACACGCCCCTCACGACCCTGATGCTGTGGACCTGGAGCAGTGGGCGCCTTTATCCTGTGGTCCCCACCTTCCGCCCGCCCTGCCTGTGTCCTTGGGTAACGTTTTTCCTTTTGCTTCTCTACGCTTTGTGATGACTCAGACCTGGGCACCTTTCGGTGTCTGTCCTCCAGGATGACGGCAGCAGCAGCATTTCTGCCTGAATTAGCCCGTGGTGACTTTTCCCTGAAGGTTTTGAGCTTCTGGGACTCTGGCCCTTTGCTATCTTGCCATGATCTTTTGGGAAAACAGTCAGGGCATGCCTCTCACGCTTCTTTTAGAATTTAACTTTGTCCCGTCCCTTTCCTTTGACTCTCACTTGGCTTTCCCAGCTTACCAGGGGCACCTGTTCAGCCTGCTCACCCTGGGCTTCACGGCTTGTTTTTTCAGAAGATCCTGAAAGGGACCCGACCAAGTTCCCCCATTGTTTCTGTCCGTTTGTTTATCTTGTCTCAACCTGCCTTTCCTCCCTTTCCTGGAGAGTCCAGCCTGTTCCTCACCAACAGCAGAAATGTTTTGCTCCTGGGAAGCACAGCACCTTTGTCTTATTTGGAACAAAATATTTGAAGAAGCGGGGATACCAATACAAGGCCCCGAGGGACAGGGATGCGCCAGAACAACATAAGTCTTCTTGAAGCAGGGACATCTGTCTGGTGTGCTAGGAGGGGGGACACTTGAGGAATATTTGTACATTACATGTTTTTTGGAAATAATTTTTCTTTTGATACTTTTTATCATAAATGGGGTCATTATAGAAAAAGAACCACTCTTTCCCTAGAAACTTGTTTGCCCTCCGGAGATAGTCTTGTTCATGGGAAGGTTCTTTTTATACTTGTCAGTGTGAGCCAAGTGCTTTAGTGTGCAGTTCCATCGTAACCTGCTGATGGTCCTGTTTTCACACCTTCATTTCGTAGGTGAGGAAACTGAGCTTCAGGGCTTGATAGCTGCCTTAGGGCTGCCTGCTGGGAAATGGCAGAGCCATGGCCTGAGTCCAGACTCATCCTTCTGTGACTCTGAGTTCATGGTTTGCTTGTAGTCGCCATCTCCACCCGCAAGGGCAGTATGCTTCATTTAAAAAGAAAAAAAAAAACTTTAAAATTTAATTCATCTCGAAGTATTTTATAATTTCCCTGATGATTTCTTCTTTGACCCATTTTATTTAGGAGTGTTTTAATTTCCACATATTGGTGACTTCCTCCAATGTTTTTTTGTTATTGAGTTCCATTTGCATTCTGTTCACACAGGTACAGAGTAGTGTGTAGATAAGGGAACTTTCTGTCTCCATCATCTAGTTTAATAGTTAGCACCTCATGACAGCACTGTCTATCTGTATCCCACTCACTCCCTTGCCCCCTTTTATATTGAAGCACATTCCAGACTTCAGGACATTTCTTCTGTAATATTTCAGCATTTATTTTTAGAAAAGCTACAACTTTAAAAAGAACCTAAACTATATTATCATACCTAAAGAATTAATTTAAATTCCTTAATATTGTTAAATACCAAACCTGTGTTCAAGTTTCCACTTGTCTCATAAATGCCACATTTCTTTTTTCAATTTGTGTGTTTGAATCACGTCTCATTGCAATTGGCTGATCTGTCTCTTAGATCTCCTTTACTCTGGTAGTTTCCTCCACTAAAATTCCCTTTCTCTCTTTCTCTCTCTCTCTCTTCTTCCCCTTGCAACTTGTTTTATTTATTTTTCCTCTTGAAAAATATATTTGAAGAAACTGAGTTATTTATCCTGGAGGTCTTCCCGTAGCTTGAATATTGCTGATTTCTGTGGATCATGTAACGTATTCCTTTCTACCGCAATTCCTCTGGGGGGGTAGGTCGTCTTGATGCTTTATCAGAGTTTCATGAGTTTTGATTTTTGAGGAGGAGCGATCAAAACTGCACCTATAGGTGGTGCCCTTCCCTCATAAGGAACATAGAGTTCTTTGGTCCTTCTTTTTGTGATGTCAGCAGCCATGGTGATTATTGGCTACCTCCATTAATTTGCTGGAGGTTATGAAATGATGATGGGTCTAATTCTTTCATTTATTAAATATTATTCATGATACTTTCGTAGAAAGATACTTCCCTTCATCTACTATCTGGTTTTCTAGTGGTATAGCTCATAGAGAGAGATGTTTGATTTGGATCACTCACATCTTCCAGTGGGAACTAATTGGCTTTCTAAAATGTTTATAAACTTTTTATTTTGAAATACTTTTATACTTTATAGACAAGTTGCAAAAGTAGTATATCCTTAACCAACATTCCTCTTATTTTAATGTTTCACTTAGCTGTGTTACAGTGGTCAAAACTAAGAAATTAACATCAGCACAAAGTTATTAAACTAAACTAAAAAATATATATATATATTTTATTGAAGTATAGTTGATTTACAATGTTTTGGGTACACAGCAAGGTGATTTAGTTGTACAAATACACATATATTATTTTTGAAATATTTTCCATCAAAATATTGACTATAGTTCCCTATGCTATACAGTAAACCTTTGTTGCTTCTTGCATATCTATTTTTTAATTAGAAATTTAGCATTCTATTCATACTAAGACAAACAAGTGGAATCAAATGTCATAATTTTTTTAGTTAGGCAAAAATCCACACATTTTGTAAAACATATAAATTATACATATTTATATATATGTATACAAAAGCTTTTCTACTACACTTGATAAAGTCTTGAGAAAGAACACCAAAAAAAAAAAAAAAAGAAGAGATGGAGAAATCAGAGCACATAAACTAAATGAATAAGAGCCCTGAATATGAAATATAAAAAGTGAAACAAGCTAGATAAAAGTAGAAGATCATCATATAGTCTAGTTGTTTTTAAACATGACTGCTCGCTGGAAACATATCTGGAGCTCTGGAGAAAAAAACAATACTTGAGCATTTGTATTTTTCAAAAAATTTCAAGATAATTCTGATATGCATCTGGATTTTAAAACGGGATTACAGGTTTTTCTATTAGATCCTAGTTTTGTTGGTATACAGTTCTATTGTTTTTCTGTTGAGCAATCATGATAAAATGGTATTGGGTAATAGTTACATAATCACAATAGTAAAAGATATTTATCAGTTTTCACAATCAATAGCCAGACAAAAAGTAAAAGATAATTGCAAGCCATAATGGGAATATTATTAACTTAGCAATATAAAACACTTACATACAATTTGGAGGAGGGGTCAAGCAGAGTGATGTGGTAAGTGGAAGTGCACACACGCACACATTTTCATCCACCAACCAGTCTGTTTTTTGGTTGATACGTTCAATCCATTTTAAAGCAGTTATTAATATGTAAGATCCTGTTACCATTTTCTTAATTGTTTTGGGTTTATTTTCTGTAGGTCTTTTCCTTCTCTTGTGCTTCATGCCTAGAAAAGTTCCTTTAGCATTTGTTGTAAAGCTGGTTTGGTGGTGCTGAGTTCTCTTAACTTCTGCTAGTCAGGAAAGCTTTGATTTCTCCATCAAATCTGAATGAGAGTCTTGCTGGGTAGAGTATTCTTGGTTGTAGTTTCTTCCCTTTCATCACTTTAAATATTCCCGTCTGGCTTGTAGAGTTTTCTGTTGAGAAATGACCTGATATCCTGATGGGAGTTCCCTTGTATGTTATTTGTCGTTTTTCCCTCGCTGCTTTTAATGTTTTGTATTTGTCTTTAACTTTTGTCAGTTTGATTACTATGTGTCTCGGTGTGTTCCTCCTTGGGCTCATGCTGCCTGGGACTTTGTGCTTCCTGGACTTGGTTGACTATTTCTTTTCCCATGTTTGGGGAGTTTTCAGCTCTTATCTGTTCAAATATTTTCTCAGGTCCTTTCCCTCTCTCTTCTCCTTCTGGGACCCCTATAATGTGAATGTTGTGCTTTTGATGTTGTCCAGAGGTCTCTTAGGCTGTCTTCATTTCTTTCCTTCTTTTTTCTATGTTCTGTTCTGTGGCAGTGATTGCCACCATTCTGTCCTCCAGGTCGTTTATATGTTCTTCTGCCTCAGTAAGTCTGCTATTGATTCCTTTAGTGTATTGCTCATCTGTTTGTTCTTTAGTTCTTCTAGGTCTTTGATGAACATTTCTTACATCTTCTCCATTCTTTTTCTAGATCCTGGATCATTTTCAGTATCATTATTCTGAATTCTTTTTCTGGAAGTTTTCCTGGCTCCACTTTATTAGTTGTTTTTCTGGAGTTTTATATGGTTTGTTCATTTGGAACATAATTCTTTGCCTTTTTGTTTTGGTTAACTGTTTCTGATTGTGGTTTTTGTTCTGGAGTCTGCAGGATTGTAGTTCTTTTTTCTTCTATCTACAAGCTCAGTCTTAAACCACACTTCTCCATACAAAGAGGACTTGTTATTTTTTTTCCAGTTTATTGAGATATAATTGAAATACAGCCCTGTGTAAGTTTAAGGTGTACAGCATAATTTTACTTACATATATTGTGAAATAATTACCATAATAAGTTTAGTTAGTATCCATCATCTCAGTTCAGTTCATTTCAGTCACTCAGCTGTGTCTGACTCTTGGTGACCCCATTCATCATCTCATATAGATATGAAAAAAAGCAAAAAGAAATTTTTTTTCCTATGTTGAGAACTCTTAGAATTTACTCTCTGAGCAACTTTCAAATATGCCAAAATACAGCAGTGCTAACTGTAGTCATCATGTTATCACTATATTCCCAGTACTTATTTGTCTCATAACTGGAAACTTTGATCACCTTAATCCATTTCCCCCACCTACACCTCTGATAACCACTAATCTGATCTCTCTTACTATGAGTTGTTTGGTTTTTTTTTTTTTTCAGATTCCACATGTGAGTTCATACAGTGTTTGTATTTCTTTGTTTGACATTTCATTTAGCATAATACCCTCATCGTCCATTTTTGTTATTGCAAATGGCAGGATTCCTATTTTTATGACTGAGTGGTATTCTATTGTGTATATGTACCACTTCTTCTTTGTCCATTCATTGGTCAGTAGACATAGGCTATTTGCATATTTTGGCAATTGTAAATAATGCTGTTGTGAACATCTGCTGTCGTTGTTCAGTCGCTCAGTCATGTCCTACTCTTTGCAACTTCATGACCTGCAGCACCCCAGGTTTCACTGTCCTTCACCATCTCCCAGAGTTTGCTCAAACTCATATCCATTGAGTTGGTGATGCCATCCAACCATCCCTCCTCCTCTGTCATCCCCTTCCTCTACTGCCTTCAGTCTTTCTCAGCATCACGGTCTTTTCCAATGAGTCAGCTTCACCTTAAAGCATCAATCCTTCCAGTGAATATTTAGGGTTGATTTCTTTTAGGATTGACAGGTTTGGTCTCCTTGCAGTCCAAGGGACTCACAAGAGCCTTCTACAGCACCACAGTTCAAAAGCATCAAGGTGGGGGTATGAGCATAAGGGTGCAGAAGTTTCTTTGGCATAGTGTTTTCATTTCCTTTGTTACTCTTCCCCGATGTGGAATTCTTAGCTCATGTGGTAGCTCTATCTTTAATTTTTTGAGGAACCTCCATACTGTTTTCTACAGTGGATGCACCAATTTATACTCCTACCACATTGTACAAAATTTCCTTTCTGTCTTCATCCTCACTACTTGTTATCACTCTTTGTCTATTTTGATAATAGTCATTCTAACAGGTGTGAGGTGATAATCTCATAGTGGTTTTGATTTTCATTTCCCTGATGATTAGTGATGTCAAGCAACTTTTCATGTATCTATCGCTATTTGTATATCTTTGAGAAAATGTCTATTCAGGTTTTTTTTCTCTATTTTAAAATTTTATTAGTGGTCTTATTATTTTTAATACAATTCTTTGATAGCTTTCAGTATGGATGTAAGAGCTGAACTGTAAAGAAAGCTGAGCACTGAAGAATTGATGCTTTTGAACTGTGGGGTTGGAGAAGACTCTTGAGAGTCCCTTGGACTGCAAGGAGATCCAACCAGTCCATCCTAAAGGAAATCAGTCCTGAGTATGCATTGGAAGGACTGATTCTGAAGCTGAAACTCCAATATTTGGCCACCTGATGTGAAGAACTGACTCATTTGAAAAGACTCTGATGCTGGGAATGATTGAGGGTGGAAGGGGAAGGGGCCAGCAGAGGATGAGATGGTTGGATGGCATCACTGACTCAGTGGACATGAGTTTGAGTAAGCTCCAGGTGTTGGTGATGGACAGGGAGGCCTGGCGTGCTGCAGTCCATGGGGTCGCAAAGAGTCGGACACGACTGAGCAACTGAACTGAACTGAGTGGCTTTAGATGCTCAATATGTCTGTTTTGTTTTGTTGTGCTGTGGTCTGGCTGGATCCTCACCTGATGGTCTTTCATTTTGGTGATTGTCTATTCTGCAGCTTTCATCCTTTCTGGGAGGAGTCAGGTGTCTCACTTGTGGGATGTGTTTGCAAACATTCCATCATCACAGTGACTGCCAGTCTTCCTAGGGCTTGGTGTTCTGGGCCAGGGTGGTGAATGGAAAGTGATGCCCTTGCCTTATTCTGGATAGCCCATCGCCATAAAGAGCCACCCTGTCCGCAAGACCAGTCAGGCCCTCATTGAAAAGCACTTTTAGAAGACATTTTTAAAAATAATTTTCTTTACTTACTTTACTCTCGGCTCTGCTGGGTCTTCATTGCTTTCACGGCCTTTCTCCAGTTGTGGAGAGCCAGGGCTGCTTGTCAGCTGTGGTGTGTGGGCTTCCTACTGCGGTGGCTTGTCTTGGGTGCAGGGCGCAGGCTGGAAGGACGCGGGCTTCAGCAGTTGTGGCTCCTGGGCGTTAGAGCACAGGCTCGGTAGTTGGGGTGCATGGGCTTAGCTGCTCCACGGTCGTAGTATCTTCCTGGGTCAGGGATCGAACCTGTGTCTCCTGCACTGGCAGGTGGATTCTTTAACCACTGACTACCAGGGAAGTCCTGGGGGGTGTTTTAAAGACAAAACCTATTCATATTTCCAGATTCCTTGACTTGGGAAGATTCAGGGGACCCGTGTATCTGCCAGGGTCCCTCCCTTCACAGTGGGGTGGTCCAGCTTCTTGCTGAATTTCTGTAAGGAGGGAGCCCAAAGTCCTGATTTGCACAAGACTTACCTTGCTATATATAGTGCACTGAGACTTTACAGGAAAATGGAGAAGCTATTTTGGTCTTTGGATTTTTAGAATATACTTGGCTTGCTGTGTTTACTTATTGTGGATTTTCCCAGGGCACAGTTAGTACGCGTTGCCCCCAGTATACCCTCTGGTTATTCTCCCATTGGGGATAATGTATGTTGAAGTACTTTGCCCAGCAAACTGTTTTTATTAGGTAGTAATGAATTCCTTTGCTCATTTAAATTCAATCAGAGGCAACTGAAGCACCCTTAATGAGGTGATTCCCTCGCTAGCAGTAAAATGCTGGGCAGGTGCATCTCTCTGGCCCAGTCTCCTGCTTTAAACAAGAGGGCGGACAGTGGCTGCTGGTCTGCGGTGAGGAGTAGATGAGACACTGCGGGAAAGGGCAGGGCCAAGGCCGGGCAGGCGGGCAGCTCAGTGTTAGAGTTGGGGCTTCCCTGGTGGCTCAGTGGTGAAGAATCCGCCTGCAATGCGGGAGACCTGGGTTTCATCCCTGGGCTGGGAAGATCCCCTGGAGAAGGGAAAGGCTACCCACTCCAGTATTCTGGCCTGGAGGATTCCATGGACTGTATAGTCCACGGGGTCGCAGAGAGTCGAACAGGACCCAGTGACTTTCTCTTTCAGTGTTACAGTTGTTACAACTGCTACTGATGATCATTGTTGCTGAGATCTTCTGGTCAAAATTTTCTTTTTTGTTTTAATTGATTTACCATGTTGTATTCAGTTTCGTATATATGCATACAGTCTTTAAAAAATTTTTCTTAATGATATTTTACACTGAGGTAGATATACTTTTAGTCAAAACAAACACCTTCATCATTTAGTCTGTGTAGTTTTATCCTCGGTAAATGGACTGATTTTTGAAAGCATATTCAAATACTGAAAGTAGCTTGTGGACTCCTGTTGCTAACTTCATGGACCCCTGGTAATTTTGGGATGCCCCTGGTGACTCAAGTATCTTCTTGGAAATGTAGTTCACTGAAGAAGCCCTATAGGGACATTGTGATGTTAAGGCATTATTTGTTTAGAATAATAATTCAAAGGCAGTATATAAGTCCATTGACTGTAGTAACAAACCGTTTAAAAAATTTTTTAAGACATCAAATGAATAAATTTGTTGACCTATTTGGTGATGTCTTTGAATTTCTCATTTTTGCTTATCAACCCTTAAATAAAAAACAAAACAAAACAGCAGCAATTACAGTAGGTCCTTGGTTTTCAAAAGGAGAACAAGTCTTGAGCAGCCAGTGTGGCTTTCTCCAGTGACATGCTTGCAGGAAGAAGAGGACTTTATGGCCCTTTCTGACATCCCAGAGCTTAGAAGGATAGGAACATCCAGTTAGCTCAGGATGTGCCTTTCTTTTTCTTCTGCATCAGGTTTCCCTGTTTCAGAAAGTGACTTTCCTAGAAAGGCCTCAGGGTATGCAGAGACAGGAAGCTCAGCTGGGTCTTCAAAGTCTGCCCCTTCCAAAGCCCTCTGGGTCCCTGAGCACCCCACTCCCCCGCCTCTCTGCCTGTGTTTCTTCTTTGCCTTATCAGTGCTTTTCTGATGGAAACTTCTGTACCTAAAGGACTCCAGTACGGGAGAGCTTAATGAAATGGGAGGAAGCCCCAGCTGTGAGCAGGCACTTTTCAGGCCTTTTCTGTCCCACCCTGTGTTTTTGTGTGCTCCTCTGACAGCTAAAGAAAAGCAAGTTCAGAAGAGTTTAGTCTGGGTTCCAAGTTCCCTCCTTTGTCAGATGGGACCTTGGCACTCTTGGTGGCGTCTGCCCGATGGGTCAGCTGCAGATGGGGATGGGGCACGGCGCACGCCCATGGTCCGCCCTGAGCTGCCCAGCCTTCCTGTCCTGCCAACCTCCTTTGGGTGGTGCTCAGAGGCAGGGTCCCATCCAGACAGTGAGCGGGCAGAGGAGGGTGTCCCGGGTGTGTGCAGAGGGCGTGGCCCCTTCCCAGTCCTGCTGTTCCTCCAGCGCTGGGCAGACATGCAGACGGGCCTCGCCCCTCGCCCTCGGCCCAGTGGGAGATATTTTCATTTCAGTCACAGAATCCGTCCACTGTCTCTGACCTGGTTGTCTTCAGGCCCAGTGGCTCAGGAAACCTGTTACTCAGAATGCTCGGAGTGAATCTGAGGCAAAAAGAAAAAGCAGGCAGAGAGTGAGCTGTCGGGAGGGAAGCAGTGTCCTTTTGGGATGCTCTCCGCTTTTGTCTTTCTGAGCAAAGAAGCCATCTGTAAACATGTCCAAGTGGTTTGTTCTCTCTTCATTTAACAGCCTCAGGGTACACATGGCATGTGTTTACTTTCTGAAAGAATACTTGTGTTAAACGGCACGGTAGTTTAGTAGATATGTCTTGCTTCTCATGACTAGTTGGTGATTACCTGGGCCCTCACCTTTCGTGCTGCAGTTATCAGTCTTTTATTTTCTGTCTATATTTTGCTGTGATACATTTTAGTCAGATCAGATGTGTGGGACCATTCCCTAGCATAGTAACATTTTCCACTTACAGTGTTTTTTTGAAGAAAGAAAAACTGTTGCTGTAGGTGGGGCGGACAGTCTGGCTCACTCCGTGGGTCTGGCTGCTGTATCGCCGTCTCTGCAGGCCGCCCTGTGCCCACGCTCTGGCCCTTCCCCCCGGCCGAGCCTGGGCTCTGCGGCTGGACTGTCCTCTGCCTCTGTGCACACTCGCTGGGGCGCCCTGCTTCTGGCCTGACTCTGTCCCTTCTGTCTCGTGGATTCCTCTGTGCCTTCACGGGAGCTCCCACACAGTGCTGCGGGCGGGGGGCGCCCCGAGTCTGACCCCGCCACTGCTGGCGGCGACCTCCCTCCACCTCTGGGCCTGTGCTGTCTTTGTCTTTTTATTGACCGTATGCAGCAGCCTTGACATGGGGCCCTGTGCCCTCTGAGGGCGGTGGTTCCTCTGGACCAGCCAGTTCCTAGAGCCAGAGACTGGGCTGTGAGTGTGTCTTCCGTTTGCAAAGTGAGCCCACGCCCTACACGCCCTTTTTAAGAATAACTGTTGATTTATTTGACGGGCTCTTAGCTGAGGCCTACAGAGTCTTGGTTGCCTCATCTGGGACCTTTCCTGGCGGTGCACTGACTCTCTGGTCACGGCATGTGGCTTTAGTTGCTCCACGGTGTTTGGGATCTTAGTTCCCTGATGAGGTGTCAAACCCACGTCCCTTGCATTGCAGGGTGGATTCCTAGCCACTGGACCACCGAGGAGCCCCTCTGCACACCCTGTTATCAGGCTGCCATGCTCAGGGCCGCCAGCCTGGTAGCAGTCGGCTGGGGACCTACGTCCCGGAGCCAGTGATGTTGCCGAGGCTGGTTTCCCTGCCTGGCTCTGCCCTTCCCACGGAAACCACAGTGAAGGCTCCTGCTGTGTCTCCCCCTCGCTCCTCTGCCTCTTGACTTCCCCGGTGCTTTCCCCATGGCTCCTCCTCTTGGGAACTGTAAGAGGTAAAGTCCTTTTCCTCTGGCAGTGTCTCCTGGTCCGCTGGCCTCCACCCCTGAATAGCAGAGACCCTGCCTTAAAGCCGGTCTCCCTGCAGCCACTGTCTCTGGCCGCCTTTAACTTCCTTGCCAAGTGCACTTGACTTCTCCTGAAATACTTACTCCTGCTCGGTCCCCGCCTCTCCTGTGCTCTCGCCTCTGGGAACCTCTTGGTGAATCCCGCCATCACGTGCGCCAGCGTGCTGAGCTGCCGCGCTGGCCCCTGTGCGGAGGCCACCGGCCCGCATGTGCAGCCCCACCCCCGGCCCTTTTCTCCAGGGCCTGGGGAGCACTCCCCCCTGCTGCTCTTCGCCCGCGCAGCAGGAGCCCCTGCCCTGTGCCCTGCCGCCCTGCACGTGCTCTGCCCTGCGCTCTGCCCTGCGCTCGGGGCAGCCTGGGCGGCAGCCAGGCCTCACTATCCTTGCGGTGACGGGGCCTCAGCATCTTTGATCTGACGCATGGACTACTCCCCAGGATACCTGAGTATCTTCACAATAAACGCCTGTTGGTAGACTAACAGCCCCCTGGAGATGCCTGCATCCTGATTGGGAGAATCTAGGCTACACGGTGCAAGAGAATGAAGGTGGGTTGCAGACGTGATTAAGGTTGCTAATCAGCTGAACTTAGGATGTGGAGAGTCTTTCTGATGATTAGGGTGAACCCTTAGTCTCGTCACCAGTCCTAGAAGGAGAGGGCGGCGGGGGGGGGGAGGTGGTGGTGCAGTGTTTGAAGAACCCGACTTGCTGCTGTTTGCTTTGATGATGGAGGGGTGAGCCCCGGCCTAAGGAGGTAGGTGGCCTCTGGGGGCTGGAAACGCAAAGGCACTGTGCCTGCCTCACCCTCCCGCTGGAGCCCTCCCAAGACTTCGGTTTTGTCCCCGTGAGACCCGGGTCAGGCTCCTGACCTCTAGAACTGTAAGATAACACTTTGGTGTTGATTCAGGCCACTGAGTCCTGGTGATTTGTTACAGCTGCCATAGGAAGTGAATGCATTCCTGTGGACGGGAGGATCTGGCAAATACCAGGTTCTTGAACCACAGCATTTTGTGTGTCATTACTGATTTATCTAGTTTCAGGTGAAAACATCTGCAGCCATTTGAACCACTGAGAATATCTGAGAATTCCACGTTTGCTGAGTGTGGCATGAAGACATGGTAGAATGGAAATACGTGTTTACTTATTTATTTTTTCACTTGAAATATTTACTGATAAGACATTGCACATGTCTCTAGCACTGTATACCTTTCAGAGTTTTTATGAGTTTGTGTGGGAAGTTGCCAGCCAGCCCTGGCAGTGCAGTACTGATAAATTCTTCAGTGACACTCTAAGAAAATGGTAGCCCAGAGGGGGAGGTCTCGGCTCAGAGGGGATACAACGGGGGGGTGGGACAGCTGGCCCTGGATCCCAGGTGATGCTACCAAGGGCCACCGACTGTCTGCTGGCAACGTGCTACCCTGTGAGTACCCAGGGCCACTTTCATCTTGTGTAGGGTATGGATCAGGCTTTAGCTGTTTAGTTATTTCAGGTTTTTGAGAAAGTGTCTGAAACCAGAGAGTTATCCTGACACATGCCAGGACCCAGAATTTACCAAAGGTTAACGACCAAGAGCATGTCTGCTTTTTTAGAAAAGTTTAAATGTTGTAATGGATGTTCTTTTTAGTATAGCTTGTTCATTTGAGCAGTAATCTCCAAACGTTTTTGATCTCACACCCTTACAAATAGCAAACACTTGTCTGTGTGTACCGAAGGTAGACTTATTAATGTATAAATCATAGACAGGCAATGCAACACATGAAAACATAAATGAATGGATATATAGTAGTAAGGTAAATAGCGATTAAAATAAAGACTGTGATGTTTTCTGCCCCCAGTGATGGTGTGCTTTTGTGCGTGAGCACTGCGGGGAGCTTCCTCAGGTGGCCTCCTGTCTGTCTTAGTTCACTTGAGAGCATCACACGCGTTCAGATTCACGGTCCAGTTCATTCTTGGGATTTCTCACATTTATTGAGGGCCATTTAGGGAGCTTCAAAGAGCCTCAGGCCCCACAGAAGGACAATCCATCCGCGTATGCTCTGTGGGGTCTGTCTGGTGGTTGTGGCCCATGAGATGCTGGGTGTCTGGCTGCGTCCACTTCCTGGAGCGCAGACGGCTTGCCAAGCGACACTGGGCCGTCTGAGCCATGCTGCTCGGGCACCAGCCACCTGCCCTCCAGTGTTCTTTTCTCTGTGCTTTACCTTTAAAAAGCGCTTTTATTGTGATGAAATACATACAACATTTATCGTTTTAACCATTTTTAAGTGTACAGTTCAGTGGCATTGATTACATTCACAGTGTTGTGCAACCATCGTTACTACCTGCAGAATTTTTTCATCTTCCCAAACTGAAATTCTCCTCATTAAACAATAACTCATTCCCGCCTCCTGCAGCCCTTGGAACCCACCAGTCTACTTTCTGTCACTTTGACCTCTTATGAATGAAATCATACCGTGTTTGTCCTTTTGTGTCTGGCTTATTGGGCTTCCCTGGTGGCTGAGAGGTTAAAGCATCTGCCTGCAATGCGGGAGACCTGGGTTCAATCCCTGGGTCGGGAAGATCCCCTGGAGAAGGAAATGGCAACCCACTCCAGTATTCTTGCCTGGAGAATCCCATGGATGGAGGAGCCTGGTGGGCTACAGTCCACAGTATCGCAAAGAGTCGGACACGACTGAGCGACTTCACTATTTCACTTTAGCGTAATGTCTTCAGGGTTCATCCATATTGTAGCCTGTATCAGAACACCCTTCCTTTTTGAGGCTGAGTGATATTGAGGGGCGTATGTGTAGACCCCATGGTGTTCTTTCATTCAGCTGGTTGGGTCTCTTCTGCCTTTAGGTTTTTGTGAGTATTGCCGCTGTAAAAACATGGCTGTATAAGGATGTGCTTGAGCATCTTGAGCTTGATGTTCATGGGGGCATTTTGCATGCATTTCGTTTGGATGCCCCGGTTTCCAGTGGCTGTTTTCATGTATCCAGGATGGTGCAGTCAGTGTAGCAGGAGCTGCAGGACTTTTTCCCATCGTTGGCTTTTGTGTGTTCCTGTGAACTAAGGAGACCGCTTCAGCCCCTTCCCTTCAGGTGGTGCTCCGACAGACGGGTCTCCAGGAGCCTGGCCCGCGTGCCCACAGCACACCTGTCTACCCACAGCACACCTGCAGGCTTGGAGTGCTGCTGTGAGCTTGTCCTGGGTCTGCTGTTTCCTCTCGGTTCTGTCGCCTGGATAGCATCATGCCCTTTATCTTTTTTTTTTTTTTAATTAAAAAAGAAATGCTTCACAGATTTACATGTCATCCTTGTGCAGGGGCCATGCTGACCTTCTCTGGTCATCCCAGTTTTAGTATATGTGGTGCCGAGGTTGAGCTGGAGACCCCTCTCTGCTGCAGAGGGCTCTGCCTGCTGCCCTGCACAGCTGGGGGCTCCCCGCAGCACCGGTCACTGTCGCCACTCCGCGGGGTGGCGTCTGCCGTCAGCGCAAGGAGGGCCTGCGGACTTCACAGGCTTGGGTGGGCCTAGCCACCTCTGTCACCTGTTTCACTCTTCTCTCTACGGGTGTGCAGTCCCCCTACCTGTTCACAGTGGTTCCCTGAGGTCAGAAACCGGGTGTCTGACAGCCCCTGAGAGTCACCGGCCACGGTCTTGCTCGGTGAGTTCCACTCCATCACATGGAGGTCCCCCATCTCCCTGCATTGGGGGCTTTCTCCTGGGTCACTTTTGCCCCTTTGAAGGGGCCCTTGTTCTGGACTGTGTCCCTTTTGGTCAGATCAGGGGCTTGTGGTGACTGGTGCCTGGAGGAAGGCGAGGAGAGCCCAGCGGACCTGGAATCTCGCTGAAGACAGGGAGGGCCTGAGATGGTCCTGTGTCCGCGAGGCCGTCACGCCATCCCTGCGCAGTTCCGTGTCTCGTTTCACAGATGGGCTGAGCCTGTCACCAGAGGAGGAGGCTGCAGGTCCACGGCGCTGGTGGTTTGCTGCAGGAGCGGGCCCGCGTGCCTGCGTGTCCTCACGTGTCGCGCTATGGGGCGGTCAGGCCTGGACAGGGACCCCGCCCGCAGAAAGAGTCCGGGGAGTAGGGGGCATGGTAAGTGGACGGGTGGGCTGTGGCGGCATCCTCACTGCATGATTGTGAAGCCCCTTTGAAAGAGGCTGCTTTTAACCTTCTTTTACTACTAAGTAACTTCTCACTTTACCTACCTCTCCAAAGTTCTTAGAAACATAAGTGTTTTTTAAAAAGAGAACAGCTTATTTTCCTTTTTGATTACCTTAGAAATTAATATATTCCTTTGAAAATAGGACGCCATAAAAACAAATACATTAGGGATGTGGATGCATAGAAAAATATCTCTTAAGCTTCATTACCCTTATCAGGACCCCCAGTTTAGACCCTAAAAGCCCCATCATAATTTAACTTGAAGTTGGAGTTTATTAATCCTCCTTTTTGTAGAGGGTCCAACTGGCTAGAGGTGGGATGTACAGAGAAAGTGAGATTTTTTTATCTCAAGGTCATTTTCACTGAATGGAAAAGTCTCTCCATATTTGAAGGCATTCAAATTGTAATGTTGTGACGTGCGGCCAGTGGGAAACAGCAAACACGCTATCAGCGAGTGCGGCAAAGGCGTTTTTCATCCCTGTGTGCTCTGTGGCTTGTGTTTCTCACATTTTAGTGCCTTCATTTTATCTGAGTGGCAGTAAAGTCAGGTGTCACCCTCACTGGATTTGTCTTGAACACGTTTCTAGTGTGCTGGGCTTGATCATAGTTTGGCAGAGGGCGTTATATTGCTGTTTTAGACAAATACTTCAAAACCGTGCCCTAAGGCCCAGGACGGAGGAGGTGAGTGAGCTTAGAGTTTCTGGTATCATCCAGAAAGGACATCCAGAAATCGCTTCTGGAATTTGTGGGTCTGTGGTAGGAGCTGTGGCCTTGACGTGGCAGACTGTGAGAGCTCAGACCTGGGAGTGTCACGTGGGGGGCCCAGCACCTGTCTTTGTTTGGGGGTGGGTGGTTCTTGAACATCCTCGAAGGGCCTTTTCTACTCTGGATACCAGCATGGAATCTGAGTAGATGGGGACCTGTGTGGTCAGGGCTTAGGAAAGCATGTTCAAAGAAGCTGTCTTCATTCACAGCTGCTTAAAAGAACTGATGTGCACGCACATGTGTGTGTGCTTGCGTGTATTTGTTGTCATAGGGGATGCAAATATCACACATATCCCCCCGCCCGGCCCCCTGGGATAGAAAGGAGCATCTCTTTTCTGCCCCGCATCTGGGCACTGAGTTGGGAACATCAATCTATGCAGTGGCAAAGTTCATCAGCTTCTTAAAGAAGGTATTCCCTTCCCTGCCATTTAATTGCATTTCTGTCTGCTCACTTGGAAGAGAGTTTCCTTCTGTCTCCAGTTTTCTGTTCTGAGATAGACATCTGCAAAGACGTGGCCCACTGGACTCCTCTGCACATGCTGATGTGGGTGTGGGTGGTGAGGAAAGACTTGGATGCCTGAGCTACACTGAGGGCTGATGTGGGTAGGGGTGGGCCTTCTGCCCCTCGGGTTCACACCTGCTTTCTGGTGTGAGTGTGGAGTGGAGTGTGTGAACAAGAGTTTGCACAGTTTTATTTTGTATCTCCAATCCAACTTTAAACTTGCACCACCTGCAGCTGTTTAGAGCACTAGATTTTGAAATTCTGGATGGTAGAGGAAGGCAATTTTAAGAGTTAAATAAAACTACTTGATAATAGAGTTAGACTTTAGCTGTAAAAGAAACCTTATAAAATCAGAGATGATGTTTGTGTCTGAGGCCTTAAAGACTATTGACATTACTTATGTATATAGATTATGTCAATTATGTTCATTACAATGTGAAAATGATGTGTTTCTTATAGAAATATCCCCAAAATACAACTAAATTGATGTATTAGTTTCTCACTGTTCATTAATTATGAAAAAAAAAAATTGAAAAACAGAGACTTCTGGTTCCAGAACACAATGGTGTGGATTCACTTTTCCTAATTCATCTCCTGCAATCAAATCCTGGAAATAATTCAACAGACAACAATAGAAGCTGAAAGAAGACAGACTGACTGGGGACCTAAGAGCTTGAAGAATGTGAATTCTCAGTGTATTCTCCAGGTCTCCCTTTTATTGCCCATGTATGTTCAGCTTAGACATGGAGATTTCTGTAACTAGAACTGCCAACAAGTATAGACAAACTGAAAAAGGCTCTGTTTGCCCAAAGGTGAGCCCAGTGGAGACCTAGGTGAGCCCATCCCACACAAGGCACGTGAAGGCACTGCAGGAGCAGTGTTGGCACAGCACAGATGCCCTGTTCTTCTCCTAGTCGTATAAGGAGAGTCAGGCTACTCACCCGCACTAGCGGGAATCAACCCAGCGACGTCCTTCCACTCCCTTATCCCACATACAAAAATCCCAGAGTTAGCATCATACCCACAGTGAAATACTGATGCCCCCCCCTCCAAAGAATGAGGACAAGAATGCCTGCTTCATCACTCTTACTTGATAGAGTATTAGAAGTTCTTGACGCTGCAATAAGATTCAAGAAGCAAAATGCATACAGGTTGGAAAGAAATAATAAAACTTAACTTGCAGAAAATGTAATCACCTATGTAGAAAATACTAAGGGATATACTACCAAATGGGATGAGGTCAGTCCTCATCCCAGTTCCCCAGAAGGGTAGTACTAAAGAATGTGCTAACCATCAGGCAGTTGTACTCCTCTCCTGTGCTAGTAAGGTTATGCTTAAAATCTTGCATGCTAGGGTTCAGCATCATGCAAACCAAGAAATTCCAGAAGTCCAAGCTGGATTTAGAAAAGGAAGAGGAACTAGAGATCGAATTCAATATTTGCTGGATCATAGAGAAAGCTATGGAATTCCAGAAAAACATCTACCTCTGTTTCATTGACTATGCCAAAGCTTTTGACTGTGTAATAATAAACTGTGGAAAGCTCTTCAAGAGATGGGAATAACAGACCATCTTACCTGTCTCCTGAGAAACATGTATGTGGGTCAAGAAGCAACAGTTAGAACCCCGATAGAACATAGAACAACTGATTGGTTCAAGATTGAGAAAGGAGTACCACAGGGCTGACTGCCATCACTTGTTTGTTTAATCTGTATGCTGAGCACATCATGAGAAGTGCCAGGCTGAATAAGTTACAGGCTGGAATCAATATTGGCAGGAAAACCATCAACAACCTCAGATATATGGATGATACCATTATAATGGCAGAAAGAGAAGAACTAAAGAGCCTCTTGATGAGGGTGAAGGAGGAAAGTGAAAGAGCCAGCTTAAAACTAAATGTTAAAAAAAACTAAGATCATTGTATCTGGTCTCATTACTTCATGGCAAATAGAGGAGGAGAAGGTGGAAGTAATGACAGATTTCCTCTTCTTGGACTCTAAAATCACTGTGGATGGTGACTGCAGCCATGAATTTAGAAGATGTTTGCTTCTTGACAGGAAAGCTATGACAAACCTAGATAGTGTGCTGAAAAGCAGAGACATTCCTCTGTTGACAAAGGTCTGTATAATCAAGGCTATGGTCTTTCCAGTGTCACGAACAGTTGTAAGAGCTGGATCATAAAGAAAGCGGAGCACTGAAGAATTGACGCCTTTGAACTGTGGTGCTGGAGAAGACTCCCGAGAGTTCCTTGGACTGCAAGGAGATCAAACCAGTCAATCTTAAGGGAAATCAACCCTGAATACTCATTGGAAGGGCTGATGCTGAAGCTGAAACTCCAGTATCTTGGTCATCTGATGCAAACAGCCAACTCATTGGAAAAGTCTCTCATGCTGGGAAAGATTGAGGGCAGAAGAAGACGGCATCACTGATGCAATGGACATGAACTTGAGAAAACTCTGGGAGATGGTGAGGGACAGAGAGGCCTGGTGTGCTGCAGTCCATGGGGTCACAAAGAGTGAGACACAACTGGGCAACTGAACAGCAACAGTGCTACCAAAACCAAATCAAACCAAACCCAATAAACAACAAAACTGTGTCTTAGAACTCATTAAGATTGCAGCATGTAAGACAAACATATACAAATCAATTATATTTCTACATACTGACCATGAACAAGTGGAAACTGAAATCATAAGCACAATACCATTTATAATTTCTCCAAAGAAAATGAAATGCTTTGATATAAATTTAACAGAGCTCATACAACATCTGTATGCTAAAAATTGCAGAGTGCTAATGAAAGAAATGAAAAGAGATCTGGGTAAACGTGGAGACATACCATGCTCATGGACTGAAGGAAGCACCATAATAGAGATAGCAGTTATACCTCTATTTATCTTTAGATTTAACACAATTCCTATCAAAATCTCAGTGAAGCTTATTCTGATATTTACATAGAAAAACCAGTTTGTAGAATAGCCAGGACAGTTTTGAAAAAGAATAAAATGGGAAGAATCACTCTTCCTAATATCACTGTTTGCTGTAGAGCTACAGAATTCAAGATAGTTTGGTTATTGGCAAAGCGATAGTCACCAAAGGAACAGAGTAGAGATCTCAGAAACTCACAAATATGTCCAATTAATTTTTGACAAAGAACCAAAAGCAATTCAATGGAAGAATTACAGCCTTTTAAGAAACTGTGCCGGAACAATTCAATAGCCATAGGTTAAAAAAAAAAGAAATGAAACACAAAGAAAGGAAAAAACTCTAAACCTTACACCTCAGGCAAAAATTTACTCCAAAACAGTCATAGATTTAAATGTGAAACTGTAAAGCTTTTAGAAGGAAATATTAAAAAGAATTTTTTCAGTACCTAGGACTAGGCAGAAAATTCTTGGACTTGATACCAAGAGCATCATCCATAAAAGGAGAAGTTGATAAATTGGACCTAATCAAAATTAAAAACATGTGCTGTGAGAAAGACCGTGTTAAGAAAAAGAGAAGACAGATTACAGATTGGGAGAGAATGTTTGCAGATCACATACTCAACAAAGCACTTGTGTTCAGAACACACGAAGAACTCCAAAAATTGAACATTAAAAAATCTGATTTAAAGTGGGCAGAACTTGAGGAGATATTTCACTGGAGAAGATATGCAGATGGCAGTAATGTATATGGAGCAGATACGCACATGGAAAATGTTCAACATTCTTAGATAATAGAGAAATGCACATTCAGACCACCAGGAGATATTACTGCACATCTGCCAGAATGGCAAACACAAAAATGGTGATAACACCAAATGTTGCCATGGATGTCGAGAAACTGGATCTCTCAAGTATTGCTGGTGGGATTGTAAAATAACACCCACTTTGGGAAATAGTCCTTAAAACCATAAATAGAATTTCTTTATGGTCCCATTTTTCTTGGGCACTTACCCCAGAGAAATGAGAGCTTATTTTCACACAGAAACCTGTACACAAGTGTACCTCACAGCTTTATTCATAATAGCCCAAACTGGAAATAACCCAGATGTTTAGTGAATATATAAACTGTGGTCCGTCCACACCTTGGAATGCTACTCAGAAATAAAATGGTATGAACTACTTGAAAGGGCCTCAAGAACATTTTATGGAGTGCAAAAAGCTGATTTCAGAAGGAAACATGCTGCACGATCCCATTTATGCACCATTTGTGAAATAACATAATTATGGAACAGATTAGAGGTTGTCAGGGGTTAGGAAAGGGGGGGGTGTATGTGACTACAAAGAGGTAGCTTGGGTCTGGTGTCTTGATGTGTTTGTAAGAGGTTACAATTGGAAAATCACATAGAAGTACTCATACACCCACCAGAGCACTTAAAACTGGTGAAACCTGCATAAGCTCTGTTGGTTATACCCTTGTGAAAACTGGTGAAACCTGCGTAAGCTCTGTCAGTTATACCCTTGTGAGTTTCCTCGTTCTGGTGTTGTATTCTGGTTATGCAGGAACGCAGGCTCTTAACACAGGGAGGCTGACTGAAAGGGGGCATGGGCCCTCCGTCTACATTTCTTTCCAATTTCTTGTGACTCTATTATTATTTTGAGATAAAAAGTTTGAAAATGATTATTTTGTTATTAAGTACTGTGGCATCTGGTCCCATCACTTCATGGGAAATAGATGAGGAGACAGTGGAAATAGTGTCAGACTTTATTTTTGGGGGCTCCAAAATCGCTGCAGATGGTGATTGCAGCCATGAAATTAAAAGACGCTTACTCCTTGGAAGGAAAGTTATGACCAACCTATATAGCATATTAAAAAGCAGAGACATTACTTTGCAAACAAAGGTCCGTCTGGTCAAGGCTATGGTTTTTCCAATGGTCATGTATGGATGTGAGAGTTGGACTTTGAGGAAAGCTGAGTGCCGAAAAATTGATGCTTTTGAACTGTGGTGTTGGAGAAGACTCTTGAGAGTCCCTTGGACTGCAAGGAGATCCAACCAGTCCATCCTAAAGGAGATCAGTCCTGGGTGTTCATTGGAAGGGCTGATGCTGAAGCTGAAACTCCAGTACTTTGGCCATCTCATGCAAAGAGTTGACTCATTGGAAAAGACCCTGATGCTGGGAGGGATTGGGGGCAGGAGGAGAAGGGGACGACAGAGGATGAGATGGCTGGATGGCATCACTGACTCGATGGGCATGAGTTTGAGTAGACTCTGGGAGTTGGTGATGGACAGGGAGGCCTGGCATGCTGTGATTCATAGGGTCGTAGAGTCGGACACGACTGAGCGACTGAACTGACTGACTGACTGACTATGATTATTAAATATGGAAAAGAGACACAGAAATCCAGTATCCTAGGACATGGGCTGTGGGCCGAGAGGCTGCCGGACCTCGGCCGCAGGAGGCCCTGTCCCTCGGTTGCTCTGCCACCGCAGGGGAGGGAGGGACGTGCTGCCTCCTCCGGGCGGTGTCCGGCAGTGTGCGTCCCAGCAGAGACGGAGCACCTGGGATCAGCTTCTCTGACAGGTGTGCGTACAACTGTCTACAACGTGTGAATAACTAATAAATTTGGGCTTCCCTGATAGCTCAGTTGGTAAAGAACCCTTTTGCAATGCAGGAGACCCCTGTTCAATTCATGCGTTGGAAAGATCCCCTGGGGTTGGGGGGGGGGGATATGCTACCCACTCCAGTGTTCTTGGGCTGCCCTTGTGGCTCAGCTGGTAAAGAATCCACCTGCAATGCAGGAGGCCTGGGTTCGATCCCTTGGTTGGAAAGATCCCCTGGAGAAGGCATAGGCTGCCCACTTCAGTATTCTGGCCTGGAGAACTCCATGGACTATATAGTCCATGGGGTCGCAAAGAGTTGGACATGACTTTGCGACTTGCACTTTCACTTTTCAAGGACAAAGAATCTTGCTCTTATTCCAGACCTGACTTTGAGGTGACTTAGTTCCCTGGTTAGAAGAAAAATATAAAACACTTAGGGATATTAGCTTCAATTAATGCCTGGAAATAGCTCCTAGAGTTTTATCTCAGTGCCCTCTTATCTTACTGTTATGGATAATGCCGTTGGAAGGGATGCAGTATTGCACACACCCTGGAGTTGCTTATTAGCCCTGTCTCAGTCCTGGGGGTGTCCTGCCATTTGCCTTTGAGATCATGATTGTGACGGTATGCTGAGGGACAGCCAGTGTCTTCTAGAAATAATGGGTTTTAGGTAAAAACATATCATTTGTCACACTTGACACCTAAGTAAGTACGCATTTTTAACATATATACTGCAGATGAATACCTCACTGCTTGGGACGTTCCTAAAATTAACAAGTTTTCAGCCAGAGACATTCACTCCCAGGAGACAAGACATCCTGAACATGGGCTGGTGTTTCACAGTCCTATGGAAAGGGGAGAAAGTTCTTAATAGGAAATGCCTCCCAAAACATCTTGATTGCTAACTGTAAAGAAAGGCTACTTCTAGAACATCTTGGAGGCCTGCCCACCATTTCCCTGTTTGCTCAGGGGAAATAGGTTTTAAGGAAGTGCCGCACACAATATCATTAATTAAGAGTATTAACTTTCAAAGGGACGCTTCCTTGAAGAGGCCTCAAGGGACATCATTGCAGAGGCATTTAAAGCTGCAGAAAATTGAAACTTGACCTGTGTTTTAGTAACAAGCCCTGCTGTTGGATTAAAAGATTTTCTAGAGCGGGAGGGAGGGATTGGGAATTTGGGATTAGCAGATGCAAACCATTATACATTAAATGGATAAATAACCATTATATATTAAATGGATAAATAGCAAGATCCTACTGTATAGCAGTTGTTGTTCAGTTGCCCAGTCGTGTCCGACTCTCTGTGACCCCATGGACTGTAGCACGCCAGTCCTCTCTCTCCCTCACCATCTTCTGACATTTGCCCAAGTTCATGTTCATTGCATCGTTGATGCTATCCAGCCATCTCATCCTCTGATGCCCTCTTCTCCTTCTGCCCTCAATCTTTCCCAGCATCAGGGACTTTTCCAATGAGTCAGCTGTTTGCATCAGATGACCAAAATGCTGGAGTTTCGATGTCCGTATCAGCTGTTCCAATGAGTATTCAGGGTTTATCTCCCTTAAGATTGACTGGAGGAGGGAATGGCAAACCTCCCCAGTATACTTGCTATAAGAACCTCATGAACTGTATAAAAGGACTGTATAGCAAAGGGAACTATATTTGGCATCCTGTGATAAACCATGATGGAAAAAATAGGAAAAAGTATATATATATATTTATATATGTATATGTATGTATGTATAACTCAATCACCTTCTGTACAGAAATTAACACATTATTAATTAACTATACTTCAATAAAATAATTTTTAAAACTATTATTTGTGCTAGAATGGAGATTGAAGGGCAGCCTTAAGCACAAGGCTGAGCCCTGAGGCTCTTTGGAACTCTGTATCATTTGGTTCAAGCCAGAGCTGCCTTGAGCTTTCACACTGTGGCTTGGGAATGTGTTGCCCAACCCAGGCCTGGGTCTGCTGGGGAGTGACCCTGTCACAGGCCTGTTTGGAACTGCCAGTTCCAGGCTCTGGCTCCGGAAAGAAACTGAGGCTTGTGCGGGAGCCGAACTTGTCTGGGGTCCTGGGCGTGTGTTCCGTGCATGCCTGCTGCGCAGAGGGCAGCTGACTTGACATGAGAAGAAGAGTGCGTTCCAAGTTGTCCGGTAGGCCTCTGAGAAATCTTACCACTGAGTCGTAAGCACCTGGAGTGTGTTGGTTTCACACTGAGAAATGAGTCTCCCAGTTTCTGTTATGTCTGAATCAGGCCAACCTGCCAAACTTCAGGAAAATTGGAACGAAGTGAAAGGACCTTCCCACAAGACATGGATCCTGGATGTAGAGTGAAGATGACCTGTCTGCTTCTCTGATGCCTACCCAGGAAAGTTAAACATGTGCGCCATCTGGCCTTTGACATCATCAGGTTTCTTCTTTTTGATTGCTTATATCCATCCACCCTTCCCCAAGCAGCATTTTAGTTGTTGTTTAGTCGCTCAGTCGTGTCTGACTCTTTGCGACCCCATGGACTGTAGCACACCAGGCTTCTCTGTCCTTCATTATCTCTCAGGGTTTCTTAAAGTCATGTCCATTGTATCGGTGATGCCATCCAGCCATCTCATGCTCTGTCATCCCCTTCTCCTCCTGCCTTCAATCTTGCCCAGCATCAGTCTTTTCCAATGAGTCAGCTCTTCACATCAGGTGGGCAAAGTATTGGAAATTCAGCTTCAGCATCAGTCCTTCCAATATTCACAACTGATTTCCTTTAGGATGGACTGGTTGGATCTCCTTGCAGTCCAAGGGACTCTGAAGAGTCTTCTCCGGCAACACAGTTCAAAAGCATCAGTTCTTTTTTTTTTTTTTTTTTTTCCATTTATTTTTATTAGTTGGAGGCTAATTACTTTACAACATTGCAGTGGTTTTTGTCATACATTGAAATGAATTAGCCATGGATTTACATGTATTCCCCATCCCGGTCCCCCCTCCCACCTCCCTCTCCACCCCATCCCTCTGGGTCTTCCCAGTGCACCAGGCCTGAGCACTTGTCTCATGCATCCAACCTGGGCTGGTGATCTGTTTCACCCTAGATATACATGTTTCGATGCTGTTCTCTTGAAACATCCCACCCTCGCCTTCTCCCACAGAGTCCACAAGTCTGTTCTATACATCTGAATCTCCTTTTCTTTTTTTGCATATAAGGTTATCATTACCATCTTTCTAAATTCCATATATATGTGTTAGTATACTGTAATGGTCTTTATCGTTCTGGCTTACTTCACTCTGTATAATGGGCTCAAGTTTCATCCATCTTATTAGAAGTGCTTCAAATGAATTCTTTTTAATGGCTGAGTAATATTCCATGGTGTATATGTACCACAGCTTCCTCATCCATTCGTCTGCTGATGGGCATCTAGGTTGCTTCCATGTCCTGGCTATTATAAACAGTGCTGCGATGAACATTGGGGTGCATGTGTCTCTTTCGGATCTGGTTTCCTCAGTGTGTATGCCTAGAAGTGGTATTGCTGGGTCATATGGCAGATCTATTTCCAGCTTTTTAAGGAATCTCCACACTGTTTTCCATAGTGGCTGTACTAATTTGCATTCCCACCAACAGTGTAAGAGGGTTCCCTTTTCTCCACACCCTCTCCAGCATTTATTGCTTGTAGACTTTTGGATAGCAGCCATCCTGACTGGCGTGTAATGGTACCTCATTGTGGTTTTGATTTGCATTTCTCTGATAATGAGTGATGTTGAGCATCTTTTCATGTGTTTTTTTGCCATCTGTATGTCTTCCTTGGAGAAATGTCTGTTTAGTTCTTTGGCCCATTTTTTTTTTTTTGGCCCATTTTTTGATTGGGTCATTTATTTTTCTGGAATTGAGCTTCAGGAGTTGCTTGTATATTTTTGAGATTAATCCTTTGTCTGTTGCTTCATTTGCTATTATTTTCTCCCAATCTGAGGGCTGTCTTTTCACCTTGGTTATAGTTTCCTTTGTTGTGCAAAAGCTTTTAAGTTTCATTAGGTCCCATTTGTTTATTTTTGCTTTTGTTTCTAAAATTCTGGGATGTGGGTCATACAGGATCCTGCTGTGATTTATGTCAGAGAGTGTTTTGCCTATGTTCTCCTCTAGGAGTTTTATAGTTTCTGGTCTTACATTTAGATCTTTAATCCATTTTGAGTTTATTTTTGTGTATGGTGTTAGAAAGTGTTCTAGTTTCATTCTTTTACAGGTGGTTGACCAGTTTTCCCAGCACCACTTGTTAAAGAGGTTATCTTTTTTCCATTGTATATCCTTGCCTCCTTTGTCGAAGATAAGGTGACCATAGGTTCGTGGATTTATCTCTGGGCTTTCTATTCTGTTCCATTGATCTATATTTCTGTCTTTGTGCCAGTACCATGCTGTCTTTATGACTGTGGCTTTGTAGTATAGTCTGAAGTCAGGCAGGTTGATTCCTTCAGTTCCATTCTTCTTTCTCAAGGTTACTTTGGCTATTCGAGGTTTTTTGTATTTCCATACAAATTGTGAAATTATTTGTTCTAGTTCTGTGAAAAATACCGTTGGTAGCTTGATAGGGATTGCATTGAATCTATAGATTGCTTTGGGTAGTATAGCCATTTTGACAATATTGATTCTTCCAATCCATGAACACGGTATATTTCTCCATCTGTTTGTGTCCTCTTTGATTTCTTTCATCAGTGCAAAAGCATCAATTCTTTAGAACTCAGCTTTCTTTATAGTCCAACTCTCACATCCATACATGACTACTGAAAAAACCATAGCTTTGACTATATAGACCTTTGTTGGCAAAGTGGTGTCTCTGCTTTTTAATATGCTGTCTAGATTTGTCATAGCTTTTCTTCCAAATAGCAAGCATCTTTTAATTTCATGGCTGCAGTCACCATCCACAGTGATTTTGGAGCCCAAGAAAATAAAGTCACTGTTTCCATTTTTTGCCCCATCTATTTGCCGTGAAGTGATGGGACCAGATGCCATGATCTTCGTTTTTTGAATACTGAGTTTTAAGCCAGTTTTTTCACTCTCCTCTTTCACCAAGAGGCTTTTTAGTTCCTCTTTGCTTTCTGCCATAAGGGTGGTGTCATCTGAGGTTATTGATACTTCTCCTGTCAATCTTGATTCCAGCTTGTGCATCATCCAGCCTGGCATTTTTGCATGATGTCCTCTGCATATAAGTTAAATGAGGAGGGTAACAATATATAATCTTGACGTACTCCTTTCCCAACTTTGAACCAGTCTGCTGTTCCATGTCTGGTTCTAACTGTTGCTTCTTGACCTGCATACAGGTTTCTCAGGGAGGCAGGTAAAGTGGTCTGGTTTTCCAATCTCTTTAGGAATTTTCCACAGTTTGTTGTGATCCACACAGTCAAAGGCTTTAGCATAGTCATTGAAGCAGAAATAGACGTTTTCCTGGAATTCCCTTGCATTTTCTATGATCCAGCGGATGTTGGCAATTTGATCTCTGGTTCCTCTGCCTTTTCTAAATCCATCTTGTACATCTGGAAGTTCTCAGTTCATGAACTGTTGAAGCCTAGCTTGAAGGATGACCTTGAGCATGACCTTGCTGGTTTGTGAAATGAGTGCAGTTGTGCAGTAGTTTGAACATTCTTTGGCATTGCCCTGCTTTGGGACTGGAATGAAAACTGACCTTTTCCAGTCCTGTGGCCACTGCTGGGTTTTCGAAGTTTGCTGACGTATCGAGTGTAGCACTTAAACAGCGTCATCTTTTAGGATTTGAAATAGCTCAGCTGGAATTCCATCACCTCCACTGGCTTTCTTTGTAGTAATGCTTCCTAAGGCCCACTTGACTTTGCACTCCAGGATGTCTGGCTCTAGATGAGTGATTACACCATCGTGGTTGTCCGGGTCATTAATACCTTTTTTGTATAGTTCTTGTGTGTATTCATGCTACTTCTTAATATCTTCTGCTTCTGTTAGGTCCATATCATTTCTGCCCTTTATTGCATCTTAGTACTTTTATATATTTTCTTACACTCAGTAAATTTTACTTAAGGGTAACTGAATGACAAAATAATTCTTCTCTATAACCACCATTTCTCTGTAAGTTGAAGGCCATTTCATATCTAAGGAGATTTATTGAAGTTAAAAAACTCAGCCTGTTTGAGTTTTTAATATGATGAGTCTTAGTTCCGTATACATTAAGTGAGTGAAGTGCATTAATTCATTCAAATTACCTCTCTCAGCTCTCTGGGGGGTGGTGAGCCCTCCTGGGGAGACTGTTCAGTCACTGGAGAGATGCTTTTTCTGAGAGCATTTGCTTCCCTAGGTGATTTTTTCCTCTTCTCCACTTCCCCTTTAGTGCCCTGGTTTGCAACCATCGCAAGCGTTGGGTCTCCTGTAAGGATTATCAGTGGAAAACAAGCTTGCTTCCCGCTGGTTTATTCTTCTGATGACAGACTAGAATGAGGTCTATTAAGGAAGGCAGTGGCAACTGAAAGGTACTTTCTCTGGAAGGCAGCTGGATCTGTAGTGTTTGTATTCAGAGACATAAGCAGACACAGTTTTAGCTTGGCTGAATTTGCAGCATAATGACAAAGCCTGGTGCTTTGTGTCACAGAAGCACTGCGGTAAGTTCTGCCGCAGCTACGGCTAGAACCCCCCAGAGCAGTGGTTTCAGAGTATGGTCCCTGGGCCAGCATCATCGACATCCCCTTGGAACTTGTTAGAGGTTCACGTCCTAATGCCCTGTCCTCCACCAGCTGCACCAGACTCGCCACCTGTGCGTTTGGTGCTGCTGCCTGCTGGGTTGGAGTGTGGGCACCAGAACACTGGTGCCCGCAGCTGTCTCCTTCCTTCTGACCTCCACACTGCCCGAGGGCAGTGCCCTCGCCAGGCTCTTCCTTCCAAGGGCGTCGTCACCTAGTCCAGCCTTCCCTGCCCAACTTCCCTCCTGCCTGTCTCCCCTTTTAACCAGGCCTGCTCTGTGATTCCCCCTCCAGTTTGCCCAAAGCCTGCCCCACATCCTCAGCTGTTTCCTAGAAGTCCGCCCCTCTCCCCACTACTGACTGGGAGCTGACAGGTGACTTCCACCCAACTCCCTGTGAAGGTGCACAGTTCCTAGATCTTAGAACTTAAAGAGCATTGCAGTTTATGCCTTTCCTTTTTGTCCTTCAAGTCAGCATCATTATCTGCACATACAAAGCTCTGTTCCAGGCGCTCTGTGGACATGAGGGTGAAACATTGCCCTCTGTCTTTGAGGGGCTTACAGCCGAGCTAGAGGAACAGGTGCTCACAGAGATGGCTTTGTTAGATGTGTGGTCCTTTGCAGGTGGCTCTGCCCTCACTGTCCTCCCGAGTGTCAGGGATTATGATGGTACCTGTTTCCTAGGGTTGCTATGGAGACCACCCCTGTGAGCTAATACTTCCAGTGTAGGTGAGACAGTGCCTGGCACCCGTCTGAGAGGATGGGAGGATGATCAGCCCTGGCGGCACTGCCTGGGAAGACTTCTGGGAGGAAGTGGGGTTTGCACGGGGCCTTGAGGTCGTCTCAGTGTTTGAATAGATAGGTTCGAGCTTAATGAGATGTGTCTGAACTTGGTTGTCTTGCGTTAGTGATGTCTTCAGAGGTTCAGCCCACACCACAAGTGTTAAACGCTGCTTTTTTCATGTTGGCACTGCCACCTCTTTGGTCAGGGTGTGTTTCTTTTGCCACCACGCTTACGGGATTGCTGGTTCAGAGCACCCTCGACGGAAGTTAGAAAGGGAGTAGAATTAGCAGAAGGTGTAAAAAGAGAGGCAGAAGCGAAGTGATGCAGAGGGAAAGGTGAGGCCGCAATAACGTAAGGAGTTTTGGGGAAGGAGGTGAGAAGAGACTGGGAGGGAGGGCGGGGGTGGACTTAAACCCAGTATTCTGGATCGTGCTTTTGCCTTAGAGGCTGCACTGACTCTCGCAGCCCAGGAAGCAGCTGCCTGTGCTGGTGACTGAGAGCCGTGTCCCTGCCCTGACTCGTCGGGGGCCACTTTGGGGGCTTGCTGCCCCTGTGGGGATCAAGGAGGCCATGGAATAGGGGCCTCTCTTTATTTATTTAAGTTTGACTCTGAAGTGAAAAGAAATGTAGCAGTACTCCACTGGCAATTGACTCTTCAGAAAATAAAATTGGGGATCCCACAGGAAAGTCAGCCTGAACTGGCCTTTAGCCGTCCGCCTGGGCTGCTGTGAGACTAGAATTCTGTTCTCTAGAGACACGGCTGTCCCATCAGTGAGGTCTTAGAGGTGCATATGTGCTTTGCGCTCTTGATTTCCTCTCTCTAGGCAGACTAGTGGGTACCTGTTTTTGTTTTACTTCCCGCTTTACATGTAGTGTATGAAAGAGTGACTCTGATGCAAAGGAAACATGCTTGGAAGAACCCTGGAACCCATATGAAGCAGTTCCCATGATCGTGAAACAAGAAGTGGAATCTGCCCGTCGGCAAGCTGGGCTGTAGGGATGCGGGTGTGGGATCCCCCGAGGGACCTGCTGTCCCCTGTGACATCAGTGCCTGCGGAAACGGGCTCTGTCCGCAGGGAAGTGTGCGCGGCTCTGTACCGTGGCTGCGGAGTCTGGACACAAACTGGGTGGCTTAAAATGATGGAAACGCACCCCCTCACGTTCAGGGGCCAGAGGCATGAAACAGCTGTCGGCGTGCCAGGCTCGTGCGGAAGCCTCCCGGGAAGGCCTTGCCTCTGCAGCTCCTGGCGGCTGCCGGCCGTCCATGGTTTGCCTTTTTTGTAGCTGCACAGCTGCAGCTTTTGTCTTCATCTTTCCAGGCTGTCTTCTCCCTGTGTGAGTCTCTGCATCTTTGTTTCCTTTACAAAGGACGGCAGTCAGTGGATCAGTGCCCACCCTATTCCAGTGTGGCCTCATGTTAGCTCACAAAGACCCTATTTCCAAATAACGTCAGGCTCTGAGGTTCTGGGCGGATGTGGCTTTGAGAACACTGTTTGCCACAGCATAATCGCCATAGTCACTCACTGACACTTGTAAGTCTCTGTTGGCAGGGTTTGTTGGTTTTTGTTTGTGAAGGATTCCATCTGAGTGATGAATGTGTGAGTGCTTTGTCACTCAGTCATATCCAACTCTTGGCAACCCCATGGTCTCTAGCCTGCCAGGCCCCTCTGTCCATGGGATTCTCCAGGTAGGAATAATGGAGTGGGTTGCCATTTCCTTCTCCGGGGGATCTTCCCAACCCAGGGATCGAATCTGGGTCTCCCGCACTGTGGGTGGATTCTTTACCTTCTGAGCCACCGGGGAAGCCCGGGGGTGGTGAGGAATGAGTTGTGAAGAGCTGAGTGTGGTGTGGCTCTTTGGAGATCCCTGCCAGTGTTGTATTCTGGGTCTTCACCTGAGCAGGCCTGAGGCGGAGACTGCAGGATCCTCTGTCAGTGCAGGGAGAGTCTGCCTCACAGTTCTTGGCTCCCCATGCCTGGCACCATGCCTGGCATGTCATATGGCTCAGAGCTTGTAGATAAATAGAAACTCAGAAAACGCGGTACTTTAATCCATATGGTATTTGGGAAAAAATCCTTGAAGACACTCTGATTGCCAAGTATTTCGAGGATGTTGCTGGGTCAGCTTTGCTTTCGCATCTCTATACACTGACGTGTGTTTTTAGAGAACTCCCGAAAGTGGTTCCCTCCCCTATTAGGAGGTGCCCGCCCACAGCATTCCCCTGGAAAATGTCATCAAGGAGATTAACTGTGTCCATGAATAAATCTGGCATTTTTTGGAGGGTGTATAAACACATGGAACTCAGTACAGTTATAGTCATGACCCAACTGTGTGTAATTGCAGTGAGTACCTTATATGGGTGGGTCCCCACAGCCTGAGCCACACGTAGCTTTGGAATGAGCTGGGCTTCCGGGGTGTGGTGGGTGTGGGCAGGGCCTCCAGATGTCCAGACACCGTGGAGGGTGGAGGGTAGTGGGTCTGGCCAAGGATGCAGCCTGTCTGCAGGAAGTAGGGGTGGTGGGCGGGGGACAGTCTGGTTGTATTTCACTGTGGATTCGTCATGCACCCAATTACAGTTTGGCTTCAAGTGATTTTGCTGGTTGGTTGGATGCAGGCAGTCTGGCACAGGGGGAACCCTTGAAGCTGGAGGAGGATAGATGCTCCTCTGAGAGCACTGTCAGCCTGGCTCATTGTTCTCTGGTATCTTTTTTACATCTGAGGGACTGGATTCCTTAGATTTAAAATGTTGACTCTTGTAAGCTCTTAGATACTGAAGGTCTTACCAGGTTATAAGCTTCCATAGCTAGCTTTTTCAAAAGCCTAAGAGCTGGACCATAAAGAAGGCAGAGCGCTGAAAAACTGATGGTTTTGAACTGTGGTCCTGGAGAAGACTCTTGAGAGTCCCTTGGGCTGCCTAGAGACCCAACCAGTCCATCCTAAAGGAAATCAACCCTGAATACTCATTGGGAGGACTGATGCTGAAGCTGAAGCTCCAGTACTTCGGCCACCTGATGCGAAGAGCTGGTTCATTGGAAAAGACTCTGATGCTGGGAAAGATTGAAGGCAGAAGAAGAGGATGACAGAGGATGAGATGGCTGGAGAACATCACCAATGCAATGGACATGAACTTGGGCAAACTTGGGTGACGGTGGGGGCCAGGGAGGCCTGGTGTGCTGCAGTCCATGGGGCCACACAACTTGGTGACTGAACAACAGTTAAAACAAAAAGAGATTGTCTTGCCTTCCTGGGTGTGGGAAAATTATAGGCTTAGAGTTCTTAGAGGACCGTGGACCCTCAACCCACGAAGAGAGAAGTGGATGGGCTCCGCAGAATGATACCCGTGAGCAGAGCAGAGGTGTGGCATCTGGGGACGTGTGCTGAGCCGAGGTGATGGGGGGATCGGAGCGTGGAGCCGGGCACTGCCCACAGGCGCCCCCTCAGCGGCAGTTAAGCCCCCCGTGTAACTGCTCCGTGGACGGGGCGGGGCTCCCTCGCGCGCCTCTGCTTCATGGGCAGTCCCGGCTCCGGCCCCACGGGTTTCCCTCTCTGCGCCCCTCACCTGATGGATGGGTCCCCGGCCCCGCGGGTTTCCCTCTCCGCGCCGCCCTCCTCCTCTGGCCTCAGCGCACGGCACACACCCTCCGCCCGGCAGCTCGTCACAGTGACGCTGCAGAACCTGCCGACCCCGCAGGCCTCTGTACAGAAGCCCCCTGCCTCTCCCGCACCCGAGGAAGCCCTGGAGCCCCCTGCAGCCCTCTCCCCCAGCCGCTGCCTCCCCCTTCTGAACTCATCCCCCACCAGCGTCTGACCACACAGCCCGCGTGGGCTGCCGGCTGCCGGGCTGGGCCCCTTCCAGGTTCCAGGATTACGTCCTCGCGGAGCCCTCCCTGCCGCGGCTCTGTTTATCCCGGCCCCTCTCACCGCGGGCACACGCTGCCTGTCTGGACCTTTCGTGGTTTGTGTCGCCCCCCACCCCCCACCCCCCCCGGCCCCGGCCCTTAGAGTGTGAACTCCACAGGGTCCACAGAAGCAAGAGCCCGGCTGCACACTGGACCCTTGAGGGGCATATGCCTGCCTCCCCAAATACAGTATATTTTAAAGAACAAATAATGGCAGAATGCTCATTAACCATTACCTCATTTATTTAAGACTATTTTACTGGGTGCCCCATTTTTACTCATGTGCACATATGTGTGTGTTTGTATGGTAAAACTCTTGTCAAAGTGGGTTTAGACGGAACATATCTCAGTGTAATTAAAGCTATTGAAAATTAAAGCAATGAAAAACCTATAGCCAAAATAATACTCAACAGTGAAAAGTTGAAATCCTTTCTGGTAAAACCTGGAAAAGACAGCTATGCCCAGTCTTACTACTTGTGTTTAGCATACTATTGGAAATCCTAGCCACAGCAGTCAGACAAGAAAAAGAGAAAGGTATCCATATTGGAAGAGAATAGGTAAAGTTGTCATACGCACATGACATAATGCTATATATAGAAAACTCTAAATACTCCCCACAGAAGGTATTGGAACTGATAAATTCTGCAAGGTAGTAGGATACAAGATTAAAACACAGAAATCCGTTGCTTCTTTTGGTCACTAATGAAGCATCAGAAAGAGGACGGAAAAAAATCCCTTTTAAGATCATGTAAAAAACTACCTCTGAATAGATATGACCAAGGAAGTCAAAGACTTCTATGCTGAGAACTGTAGGACGTTAATAAAGAAAAATGAACATGATTCAAAGAAATGGAAATATAGCCCATGCTGTTGGGTTGAAAGAATCAATATTAAAATGGCCATATTACCCAAAGCAGTCTACAGATTTAATGTGATCTCTATTAAATTATCCACGAAAGTTTTCACAGAACTAGAGCAAACAATCTAAATTTATATGGAACCACAAAAGACCCAGAATTACCAAAGCAATGCTGAGAAAAAAGAACAAAGTTGGGGGCATAACAGTTCTAGATTTTAGACAATACTTCAGAGCTGCAGTAATCAAAACAATGTGGTATTGGCTCAAAATCAGATGTAAGGATCAATGGAACAGAATAAAGAACCCAGAAATAAACCCAAACCCATACAGTCATCTCATCTTCCACAGGCAAGGCAACAATATACAGTGGAGAAAAGACAGTTTCTTCAGGTATATCAATGGAGTAGAACACTCCCTTCCTTCTTATACAAAAATGAGCTCAAAATGGCTTAAAGAGTTAAATATAAGACATGACATGAATATTCATTGGAAGGACTGATACTGAAGCTGAAACTCCAGTATTTTGGCCGCTTGATGCAAAAAGAGTCAGCTCATTGGAAAAGACCCTGATGCTGGGAAAGACTGAAGGCAGGAGGAGAAGGAGGCCACAAACGATGAGGTGTTTGGATGGTATCACCGACTCAATGGACATAAGTTTGGGTGAACTCCAGGAGTTGGTGACGGACAGGGGAGCCTGGCATGCTGCGGTCCATGGGGCTGCAAGGAGCCAGCCATGACTGAGTGATTGAACAACCACCACCACATGATAAAGCTCCTAGAAGACATTATAGGCAAAACGTTCTGGAGAAAACTCTTAATTTGAAAAGATCCATGCACCCTCATGTTCATAGCAGCGTTCTTTACAATACCTGAGGCACTTACTACATGGCCCTAGTGGTAAAGAACCTTCCTGCCAATGCAGAAGGCAACACAGATTCAATTCCTGGGTCGGGAAGATCCCCCGGAGGAGGGCGCGGCAACCCACTCCAGTGTTCTTGCCTGGAAAATGTCATGGACAGAGGAGCCTTGCAGGCTACTGTCTATAGGATCGCAAAGAGCCAAACATGATGCAAGCAACTTAGCAGGCACGCAAGACATGGAAGCAACCTAAATGTTGCTTCAGATGAATGGATAAGGAAGATGTGGTGTATATACACAATGAAATATATTTAGCCATAAAAAGAATGAAATATGCCACTTACAACAACATGGATGAACCTAGAGGTTATCATACTAAGTAAATCAGACAGAGAAAGACAAATATCATATGATATCACTTACATTTGGTATCTAAAATGTGATAGAAATGAACTTGTTTACAAAACAGAAAGACTCACAGTCACAGAAAACAAACTATAGTTACCAAAGGGGGAAGGAAGGGGAGGGATAAATTAAGAGTTTGGGATTAACATATGCACACTACTGTATATAAAATAGATAAGCATGAAGGACATATTGTATAGCACAGGAAACTATGTTCAGTATCTTATAAAGACCTATAATATAAAAGAATCTGAAAAATATGAATATATGTATAAAACTGAATAACTTTGCTGTATAACTAAAACTAACACAACAGTGTAAGTCAACTGTCCTTCACAAAAATGAGGAATATATTATTTAATGTCCACATATGTTTGTGTTTTCCAGCTTTACATCTGTTATTGATTTCTAAGTTCATTCCATTGTGATTAGAAAACACAGTTGCTATGATGTCTGTCCTTTGAATGAGCTGAGTCTTGTTTTGTGGCCTGGTCTATGATCAGCGCTGTAGAGCATCCCACGTGCATTGGGAAGATGTGTATCCTGCTGTTGTTGGGTGGCGTGTTCTGTAGTTGTCTTAGAGATCTAGTTCATTTATACTATTGTCAAATCTTCTGTTTCCTTACTGATTTTCTGGTACTTCTATTGATTATTGGAATAAGGTGTTGGAGTCTCTAACTCTTAACTGTTTGTCTATTTCATCCTTCATTTCTGTCAGTTTTTGCTTCATGAGTTTTGGGCCTTGTGGTTAGGAGCGTCTAAATTTATTATTGTATGACTTTGTGACAAATTAACCCTTTTATCATTATAAAATATCCTTTATCTTTAGTACCAATTTTTGTTTTAAGTTTTCTAGTCTAATGTTTGTATAGCTAATCCAACTCTCTTTTGAGTACCATTTGCAAGTTACATGTTGTCTGTGACTGTTTCGTACTCCCGTGGCAGAGTTAAGTTGATGGGAAAGAGATCTTATAGTCTGCAAAGCCTAACAAATTTACTATCACGTCCCTTGCAGAAGAAGTTTCCCAACCTCTGAAATGTAATAAAGTAAGTAGCTATTTAAAATTTTTTTTTGACATAGGAAAAGATCAGAAAAGGAGTCAGTTTAAATTTTGCTTATTGCCATGTGATTACTTTTAAAGCTCTTGTTGTGCAGTTGCTAAGTTGTCTCTGGCTCTTTGCGACCCCATGGACTGCAGCAGGCCAGGCTTCTCTGTCCTTCACTATCTCCGAGAGCTTGCCCAAACTCATGTCCATTGAATCAGTGATGCCATCCAACCATCTCATCCTCTGTCATCCCCTTCTCCTCCTGCTCTCAATCTTTCCCAGCATCAGGGTCTTTTCCAATGAATCAGCTCTTTACATCAGGTGGCCGAAGTACTGGAGCTTCAGCTTCAGCATCAGTCTTTCCATAGTTCTGATGTGTAGAATAAATTCATTGGACTGTTTGGATTGTGAGCTATGTTATGCTGTGGCAATTTTTTTTTTATTTTCTTCTGATTACCTTACAGAAATTAAGGATCAGTGATAATTAATTCAAGCAATATTTTTTTGTGCTCTGAATAAATTATATAGTTACTTCCTTGAAAAAATATTATACTTAGAAACAGTTAGTTCAGTCAACTTAAGTTTAAGCATTTGACATGTTGAATTTTGAATTTCTGACTCTAAGGAGAGGAATCCCTGTGTAAAGGCACTAACCCTATAGGAGGACACCTGGAAGAATTCTTCAAGATCCAGTGACTTTGCCTAATTTACAGTGAAAAGCAAAAATGAGTATGTTATTTCATCTAACGGAATGTACATTACAGGTAGAACTTTATCCTCACTGTAGTGTTTTATTTAATTACAAATAAAAGAATACCCTTCAAATCTTTAGCATCCTTCTTCTGAAGAGCCCTATTTCGTCTTGTTCTCATTTTAGAGATAAGGACTCTGACCCTGGGAAAGATTAAATAATGTACACCCACCTGGATTTCCATCTATGATGAGGTAAACTGATAGTTGAACCACAGCAACGAACAGTGTCATTCTGGCTATAACCTGGGTGGATTTAGAGAGTTTTGGGAGAAGAAAGAACTGACAGTGTGTATGCATTTGGACAGTTGTTCTTGCAAAGTAAATTATTTTATCAGTTGTTTTTAGACAGTTTTGTAATATTATGTTAAGCGCAATTTCATTTCCCAAAATTAATAGTATTTTCATTTTAATAGTCTTCATGCTTTCACAGTTGGAAATTGATCTGTTAAGCTAATCTATTTAGATAAGGATTTACTTTCCAATGGGATATGGACTTCATTGTTTGTTAAAATAGTGAGGGAAGATTGCATTATATGATAGATTACTTAGACTAGTAGATTCCTACAGATTATCAAATTCTAAGGTGGAAGCTACAACAGAAATCCTCACACCCATTTTTATAGTAGGCTCTTCTGCTTCTAATGAGAATGATGCTTTAAAATGTGGATAACTTAAATCTTTTCACATCTCAAAAATTCATATGGATAATACAAAGATACCAATTTTTCTTATTTAAAAACATGTTTGTAATGCCATAGTATTTCAGAAGTGTGAAGCACAATAGCTGATGTAGCAGGTTAGTGAGAGAAGTAACCAAATCTGTAGCATGGTTGATGGTTACCTTTTAAATAGATATTAAAAGCATGGCAGTATTTTTGAAAATATAATACCAATGTATATTCTTTAAAAACTTGTATCTTTAAAGAAAATCTGTATTTAATTCATTCTTATTGTGCCCATCATTAACATAACTTTGAACTTTTGTCTTATATGAAACCAATTTATTCTTTGAAGTGAAGTGAAATTCACTCAGTCGTGTCCGACTCTTTGCGACCCCATGGACTATACCATCCATGGAATTCTCCAGGTGAGAATACTGGAGTGGGTAGCCTGTCTCTTCTCCAGTGGATCTTCCCAACCGAGGGATCAAACTGGGGTCTGCTGCGTTGCAGGTGGATTCTTTACCAACTGAGCTACCAGGATGCCCTTATTTTTATATTCTTTAGGCACAGTCAGGAAGGAAAAACTTTGAGTACATTTGGTTTTTCATATTTTTCCCCTTTTGTTTTCAAAGTGAAACCATCTAGTCATTTTATTCATCATAAATTTTACTGCTCGGCAAGTTCTGTTCATCAACTTCAAACATTTTAAATTCTAAATTTTAATAATGATTGATAATAAAGGAACAGGTGTATCTCACTTTTAGAAATATTTTAAATTTTCTTGTAAGTTATTTCCTTTAGTTAGTCTAGATCCCCCATGATGGAAATTTCTGGTTAAAAAGATTTACATAATTTCCCTTCTTATCTTAAAACTCCTTCCATAAGACACAAATGTCAGAGTAAGCCTCAAATTGTCAGGCTACAATTGGAAAGGTAAAGTTTGCTTACATTTGCAAGAGTTGAAACTGCAATGACCATCAATTTAAAGCATAAAGGTAAACAGACTGTGTAAAACAAAATGTGTTATCCTCAGCAGGGAAGCTCGTTGCTTGATAAAGTTAACATTTTCCTCTAAATAAATAAATAAAACCAGCCTCTTAGTGTTTCAGATGTAGTATCACTTTCATGGAAAAAGGTATTTTCACATGTGTAGAATATCTGATCATTACAGTAAGCTTAATAAAGGATGTTTGCAGAATTCACTCCTGAGTTTAGTTTTGGTCCATGTCCTGTAATAACCAGGAGAGATGACCTGGTGTGTTGGGTGAGGGTTAGAAGACATGAACTCTAAGATTCTTTGCCATCAAGGATTCTGCAATGTGAAGAGCATCTGCTAATAGATAGCAGAGTCGATGCATTAATTTTTTCCATCTTCTTCCTGCCCGGCCACTCCTGAGCATGAGGGGAGCTGGTCGGCGGGGCGGAGGGGAGTGCCCGGGAGGAGGATGCTTCCCCGGGAGGTGCCGAGCCTGCAGGCCCCCAGATGCTGTGACGGATGGCTCTGCGCTGCAGCGGCCAGCTGACCTCTGGTCCCCATTCAGGTAGTACTGACTGCATTTCCTGACAAAGCAGACATCGACACTTTTATAAATGTCTTTTTATAAATCCCTTTTTGACCGCTGAGGGCAGTGGTTATTGTTGTCCGAGGTTTGAGACCTTGGCACTCCCATGGAACTGGCCTGCCGTTCACTCTGTAGATGTTAGTTTAGAAGAGTCCAGAGGAGAACCTGGAGCGGGTTGCAGAGCCACAACCCCTGCTTGATGCGAGGAGAGGCCAGTGCCGTTATGAGACGAGGAAACGGGCCTACATGTGCAGAGGGGCTGCAGTGTGTGGCTGTCTTGTCACCTCTCTTGGTCCCCTCCGTGGTATGAACACAGATTTCTCCTGGTTTGGAATTCAAGGTTATGTTCAATCATTTTGCATATTGATCATCTCAGCTGATCAGTAACCTTGGTTAATTGGGTTAGGTGAATAGGCATTCCTTTCCGTTTTTGTTTCCGTGGAGCACAGCGGCCTGCATTGTATGGTATTTAACTTTTGAGTGCCCACTGGTTTAATGTCAAGGGTGGACAGAGTTCAATGTCATCAAACTGATTTTAGCAAGCAGCAGAAGATTTCATTGGAATATCCTTTTTTCTTGAAAAGAACTTCTAGCTTCTTGAGAGAACCTTCTTACATGCTTACACAAGCCAGGTGGACACTGTGATTGAGATGTATACACCTCACACCACCTGTGGAGATATTTGTCACAGATGTTTAGCTTTTAAACAGTAGTTGCAGACTCTGAGAAACTTTGCAATGCCAGGCTGTGTGCTGTCTTTTAAACAGTAGTTGCAGACTCTGAGAAACTTTGCAATGCCAGGCTGTGTGCTGGCTCTGCCTTTATCTACTGTCTTTCTTCAAATTTGGAAATACAGAAGTTTCCTCCTTTTATACACAAAATGCATTCTCAAACCAGAAATAGTTCCAAGGGTTTAGTAGTTCCATAGTGGCTTAATTTACATTTAAGAAGGCTTATTCATTTATCTTTTGAAGTAACGGACTTCCTTCCCCCAGTTTGAAGACGTGGAAGCCTCAGGGACTACAGGGAAATATGTATTTTCCAGAGGCGCTTAAAAAAATTCAGAGGAAAATGAAGCCTGGGTTGGTGAGGGTGGTGCTGAGGAAGAGGGCAGATGAGGATTCGGACGGCACACCCGGAGCAGTTGCTGTCCAGCCGCGTCTGTGGACCAGCCCACGGGCACTGCTTCTGTGAGGCGGGTTTCCACCCAGCCTGATGGCCCTTCTGCCCGAAGGGTTTCTGTTTCCTTTCCGAGAGTGTGCATCTGCTTGAGATGGTCTCTTTCCACTTTTCTAAGTCTGCAAAAGTCTTCATTTCTTTCTTGTTTTCAATATATGTTTTCACACATTATAGATGGACAGTTTTTTTCTTTCAATACTTTGAAAGTGTTGTTTCACTGTCTTTTCTTGCTTCACTGTTTGCAAAGACAAGCTTATCATTGTACATAATGTATTCTTTTCTCTGTTTTTATGTTTCTGTCACTGCCTTTTAAGCAGTTTGAATAGATTTGTCTGGGGTGTTGTTTTCTTCTTGTTTCTTGTGTTTGCGGTTTATCTAGTGTTTTGAACCTGTGAGTTATAGTTTTCCTCAAATGTGGACAATGTTTGATTGTTATTTCTTCATTTGTTTTTCTCTGTCTCCTCCACCCTGCCCCGACTCTATTTCAGGCAACTGTAAGTTTCAGCAAGAGTCAGACACGACTTATCGACTAAACCACCCCATAAGTTTCCCAGAGCTAACTGGTGCTCTTTTTTATACCCTCCCGTCTTTTATTTTTTCATTGTATAGTTTCTATTTCTGTGTCTTTGGGTTCATTAATTTTTTTCTTTTATGATGTGGGATCTGCCATTAATCTCATCCAGTGGTCTTTTCATGTCAGAGTATAGGTTTCAAGTCTAGAATTTGATTTGGGTCTTTATTTTTTAAATATGTTCCAAATGTCTTCTTAACAATTTCATCTTTCCTCTGGCTTCTTGAACACACGAATTAGTTACCACATCTGTGTTAATGTCCTGCTCATTCTATCATCTGTATCATTTCTGCGTCTGATTTCATTGCTTGGTTTTTATCTTTGTGCCTGGTTTTATTTTTCTCCTTCTTTGCACGCCTGTGGTTTTTCACCAGGTCGTGTTGTGAATCTTATTTTACAAGCCGTTGGATGCTTTTGTACCTTTCGAACTAAGACTTTCTTACCCTAGCTGGTGGCAGCAAGGATTGTTCCTGGACCACTTGGAGCTTCTCAGAAATCTTTCCCCGCTTTTTTCCAGGTAGTTCTTTCACTGGCCCTGGGTCACTTCCTTCGCGGAAGCCTCGGGACATTCCGTTGGCCTCCCGAGCAGCTGGCCTCTGGGCAGCCCGCTCTGCGCTCTGCCCTCACACTGCCCCCGCCTCTCTCTCCTGGGACCCTCAGCGCTGTCCCCCACTGCCCTGGGGAGACCGAGGTCTCTGCCTGGTTCCCCGCCCTGTCTACAGCGCCACCCTTCCGACAATAAAGTGGGCAGGCGTGGGGCTCACCTTGACGGTTCCCCTCTCACAGCTTCTTTCTGTCCAGTGCCTGAAAACCAGTTTTTAAAACTGTATTTTGTCTCAGCTGCTTCTTTGTTTCCAACAGGAGAGTAAATCCTCTACCTTTATTCCACTTGGTAAGAAGCAGAAGTGGATGATCATGTTTGGAAATGGAATTATACTTTGTCTTTTCTAAAATTCCAGTGCAGAGATTAATAGTGTGTTTTGATGCTGTTCCACAGCCAGAGAGTAAATAGTACAGCGTCTCAGAGCAGCATATTCCCCTGTGTTCAAAGAAAAATAAAGACAGCCCAGTATTTAAAAAGTAGCTTGTTTTAATTTAAAGTGGAACAGAATGAGTATTTTTTCCTCAGTGTTCAAGTCAGATTGATTGTAGATAAATCAAAAGGCTTTGATATCTTTAGCAAAGCATTCTTGCCAGCCTGGGGACAAATACAAGTGTTCTTGGAAAAGGTTTGTGGGTGTTCTTAGGGCTTCCTTGTTATTTTCCCTCCCTTTGAATGGATAAAGAAGCTTATTTATTTTTATAGTAATGTTTCCTCAAAGTGATTGTGTAGCAACAGTAGAACATAACACTCTACATTTCAAAGCAGGAACACATTGAGCTTTGTACTCAGCACAGGGCATGATATCCAAACTACAGAAGTGTTTAACGTGGTAAGAAGCTGAGTGAGGTTCCTGTTTCCTGACTCGCTTCTTTAAGTGTGGTTGATAGCATGCTCGGCATTAGAGGACAGTCAGAAACTGAGAACACGGTGCTTTTCACGCTGCCTCCTGGGTGTCAGTCTCTGAGCACACCGAGTGGGCGCTCTGGATGTCATGCTGCCTCCTGTGACGGTTTGCTCTGCGTGCTGGGCACGCGTGTCTGCTGCAGCGGTGCCCCGCGCGGTGCTGGGTGCCCGTGCGATCGGCACCTCCCAGCCTGGGCCTCGGTTTCCCCAGGCCTGGGCAGGCCCGCAGAGGCTGGCGCGTTCCTCCGGCCGAGGTGCATCCAGGACCCGTGTGCACTCTCCCTGCATTCCCCACGCCTGTGATGTCTCCGTGTCCCTGTGTCTCCTCCTCTCCACAGTCTCTCAAGTGCTTTTTGATTTTCTTTCTTATAAAACTTAAGGGGGTTTTCCCACTGGTGCTTTGGTCTTGCCACACACTTGAGAAGTAGGAGTGGTGGTGGTGGGTGCCATCCTGCCTTTTGGAGTTGGCCTGGGCTCTCAGGGGTGCGTCACTGGGGGGCTCCATCCGGCAGCCCCACCGTGAGCATTGTCTTCCTCCTGTCTGTCCCTTCTCTGTCTCCATCTCCTGCCTCTCTCAGTTTCTGCCCTTCCTTTCTTCTCCCAGCCCTGTCTTGTGTCTTGGGGGGACACTTCGCCCTCTCTGCCCAGGACCTGGCCAGTCAGCAGAGTCTTCCTCCGGCCCTCTCCCTCTTCGTCACCAGCCCTGTGTCTGCAGAGAGCCTCTCAGAGCCCGGGCGGTCCTCGTCTGCCTGGGACGGCCCAGCAGCTCTGCTCCGGGTCCATACAGTGTCCCTGATGCTGACCTTCCCCAGTTCCCGGGTCCCACACAAACTGACCCCTCTGGGAGCTAGTCTCACTGGACCCCATTGCCTGGTGGCCTCAGGCTGTTAATGGGTTATAATTAACACAGAGAAGTGAAATTCCTGCTGAGGTGGTCTCAGGGCCCTCTGACACCTGCTGGATGACATAGGTCCTCTACCTCGTATAGACACTCACTGTCATCACGGCTAGGAGACTTCTGACTTCGGTTCAGTTCAGTGGCTCAATCATGTCCGATTCTTTGCGACCCCATGGACTGCAGCACGCCAGGCCTCCCTGCCCATCACCAACTCCCGGAGTTTACCCAAGCTTTTGTCTATTGAGTTGGTGATGCCATCCAACCATCTCATCCTGCGTTGTCCCCTTCTCCTCCCGCCCTCAATCTTTCCCAGTATCAGGGTCTTTTCCAGTGAGTCAGTTCTTCGCATCAGGTGGCCAAAGTATTGGAGTTTCAGCTTTAGCATCAGGCCTTCCAGTGACTTCAGGTCAGGGCCATTGCTTCTTCTCTGCTTCTGTGAGGCTGCGGTTAAAGGGAGGGCTGTGCTGCGCTTGGCTTCCAGACATAATTGTGGTGTGTCTTTGTAGGACTCACGTCCCTGGCTTTAAGGAAGAATTGCTGACCACCAGGGGTTGCCCCCTGGATCCCAGGAATGGTACTTTCTGTGGAAGGCTTTTCCATCTGAGCTGAGCACACCTTGCCTCGTAAGCCCTGGCCAGGACTGTTTGAGCTGTTTTCAGACTGACACAAACATTGCTTGCTGTAGGCAGGTAAAGCCCCGTGGACATAGAAATTGAATTTAGATTGGCTGCTGTTTCCTTTGGTCATCTTTCATCATGTATTTTTTTAAAGTATTTATTTTTTTGTTTTTGGCTGCATTGGGTCTTAGCTGCAACATGTGGGACCTTCACTGTGGTGCGTGGGCACACGGGCTTTGTCGCCCCCTGGCAGGTGGGACCTTAGTTTCCCGATCAGGGATCGAACCTGCATCCCCTGCATTGGAAGGCAGATTCTTCACCACTGGACCACCAAGGAAGTCCCCATCATGTATTTTTAACTTGCAGAACAGTCTGTGCTGAGAGCTCTGTTGGCATTGTTACACTTTGAAAGCAAACAAATAACACATACACATACACATACACAGACACACACACACACACACACACACACGCATTTCCCAGAACATCTTTCACTTGAAGAAACCATAAAACATGCAGGTGAGTGGACTGTCTGTCCTTGAACTGCCTGTGAGCAGCTCTGAATCCCAAGCAGCGCACACACATCAGGCTTGAGTCATCCGTTTGGTGATATTCCCCCTGGCTGTCCTGCTATCCTGTTGGGTGAGCACAGACAGGAAGTTATGAAAACGTGAACTGGGTCCTTGGACTTTTGGGAGCCGGTCTTATTAGAAGTTGTGCAGGGGATGAGCTCAGGAGTGATTTTCTGGCCCTGAGCCTCCCATTTCTCAGCACCTCCCACACCGTAACACTTACAGGGATCACAGGGAATTGGTGTTGGGGAAAGTGCCATTGAGCCTTCATCTCTAGGTGATAAACCTGACTTTGAAGACTAGACTCTAAATACACATTGTCATTTTGGGGAAAAAAATAATTCAAAAATTAATTTCTTGCATCAGGGGTTTACTGTACATGTCCTAGATCTACTTGAAGTGCATACAATCTGCAGTGCGGGTGACCCCAGGGCAGACCGCTTCTGTGTCGGCGGCCAGCCCAGATCTAACCGCCCAGGTAGCAGCCCAGTGATGGCAGAACTGAGAATGCAGGCCGTGGGAAAGAGGGCCGAGTGCCTGCTCTCCTCTTCTCATTTCTATTTCAGGATTTTTAGCAAGAAGTCCTCGGGCTTCCCTGGTGGCTTAGATGGTAAAGAATCCGCCTGCAATGCGAGAGACCCAGGTTCAATCCCTGGGTCAGGAAGATCCCCTGGAGGAGGGCATGGCAACCCACTCCAGTATTCTTGTCTGGAGAGTTCCATGGACAGAGGAGCCTAGTGGGCTAGAATCCATGGGGTCGCTGAGTCAGACACGACTGAGTGACTAATGCCTTCACTTTCGTCATGCTTAAATTAGAATGTGCTGCTCAAGTTAAATATGAATGGAGGTCATCGAGATGTCTTCCTGCCTCTCTGCATCCTCGTGATGAGCACTGTTCTCCACATGTGGTGGTGCATCTATGGAACTGTGAGTGAGTCTGAGGGTTTCCCAAGAAGGAAGGGAAAATGAGTACAAAAAAAAATGTTGAAAGCAGATATTTAATTATGTCCTACTTGAAGATAGACTTTACCATGAAAAAAAAAAAAGCCATTCTTTATAAATCCGCCCTGTATTAATGTTAACTCACAGCACATTTGTGAAGTGGATGGAGTTCTCACGGTTTGTTGCTCATTTGATTTTTTTCTTGTCTTTGGTTTTAAAAGAAATGTCATAATTTTGAGAAAGTCAGAGTGAAGTACGAGTCCTCACCCCTCCGCCTTGCAGCGATGGTCCCTGACACCCTCCATCCTGCTCCTGCCAGACTCTGTGTGGGACGTGCAGCCTTACAGCCCGCCTCCTGACCCCCATGTCCTGGGGGCTCCTCCACTGTGACGTGGGGCCAACCCCGTCCCGCACTCAGCGAGGCTCTCTTGGGGGGTGGTCCCACTTCCCTGCTCCCTACTCTCTCATCTCTGGCTGCCCCAGGTGCTCTTACTTCAGATGCAGACTGTCTCAGTGCCCAGGAAGCTTGTGCGGGGCTCAGGCCTCAGAGGACACGAGCAGGAGCGCTCCACGCAGCCGTCACGCCTCCCTTCCCTGCCCCTGCCCCACCTTCTGTAAGGACATTGTTGCCCACTGTCCCCTCTCTGCACAGCCGTGCCACACGGCCCCTCAGTGAGCATTTCACGTCCTCCCACACATCCATCTTCCCCAAACTCAGGAAAGTCTGAGCTGATGTGAATGCTCGTGAATCCCCCCACTTTTAATCCTGCAACCAAATGCCAGCTCATCCAAGAAATTTCTCCTAGTTTCCCCCAAAGAATAGATAGCATTTGGCATTAAAATACCATAGTTTCAGGCCGGTAACCCAATAGGGGAAAATCCTGGCATAAAAATGCCTTAGTTGGGAGTCACTAGTTCCTTATACAAGCTGTCTTCTTGTCTGGGGATCAGGAGACAAACAGGAGAATGTTTCCACGGGAGTTGGTGGAATCAGTTGTGCTGCAGTATAGGTATCCCTCACTTTTTGAAAATTTATGTCCTAAGATAATTGCTTATTCATTTATGCCATTTCGGGTCAGGAAAGGACGCATAGGAATACCCTGCTTTTGGATAGTGGGGGCAGTCTATCATCTCTTTTTTGCTTATTTCACCATTAATTTATACCTAGCTGCTTCATTCAGAATTCCCTGTAGCACAGTAAGACCATAGTGATACCTCGATGAAAGCAAATGCTACAATAAGAACAGACCCTAGAAATGGGAAGTAACCTTGCCACCCAGGGGTGACTCATGGTGGAGTTATTTTCGTATTGTGAAACGAAGGCCTTGTTCATGTAGTACAGCGGGGAAACCAACAGTTAAATTAGGGACTGTCTGCTCTCAGCCTGCTGATATATTTGGCATATGAGAAAGTAAATAGAACACACTGAACTTTCAGTATTATTTAAATAGTGATTGCATAATGCTGTTTTTCTTGCTAGTATGTTCTACTGTGGTCTTCCTCAAAGAAATCATTCAGTTGCACTTTTCACCTTCGCCTTCACTATTAGCAAACTTGTGAAGACGTCACTTCAGAGTCCCAGCTGGCACCAGTAAGAGTTTTTCTCTCTAAAATATTTGGTTAATTAGGGCTTCATTTAAAACCATCACACAAGGAAGGCTTGACTGCTGCAAGACTCTCAGAGCATTCATCCGTCCATCAGCAAAGCCAGCTCTGCCCCGTGAGAGGCCAGGCCCTGGCGGAGTGAGGGGTCGGCAGCCCAAGGGCCAGCCTGCACTGTGCCCACAGCCGGCTGGAAGGTGAGGAGCCTGCGGGCAGCCTGCTCTGTGCCCACGGCCGGCTGGAAGGTGAGGAGCCTGCGGGCAGCCTGCTCTGTGCCCACAGCCGGCTGGAAGGTGAGGAGCCTGCGGGCAGCCTGCACTGTGCCTGCGGCCGGCTGCAGTGGGTGAGGAGCCTGCGGGCAGCCTGCACTGCGCCCACGGCCGGCTGCAGTAGGCGAGGAGCCTGCCCGCCGGCCCGGCCTGCTGTGGGTGCTCCGAACCCAGGCTCCTGGTCCCCTTGAGTTTCTGGAGGTGCTCGGTTGGGGAGAGAAGATGGCACTTGGGCCAATTCTTCCTGAAATATGTGAAGATTCCACTGTGTGAAGAAACAAGTAGTGGGTGATTTCCTGGTCTCACACACGAGGTGGCCCTTCTTTGAAACTCCTGAGCACTTCTCCTTCTGTAACCTCCTGAAAGCTTACCTCCCTGCCTGTCTGATGGAGACGTGGACATCTTGAAGGGTGGGCTGCGGTGGAAACGGGGCCATTTAGATGCAATGAGAAAACACGTTCTGTTCCTGCAGTTCTCCTGGTTTGGGGTCAGGGCCTTTCTTGGTGGGGGGAGGGCTTAGTGGGTCAGGCCGGCTGTTCCTTCTGTATTATTAAATAATTAGAAAATAATTATGTTCGGCAGTTTTCAGTTGCTTCTTCTCAAAGCAGTAAAGGGATTTTATAAGAATTCAGGTAAGTGTCTTGGGAAAGCTATTTGAAACAATTAGCAGACGTGCTTTTCATCTTTGATTCTGAAATACCTTTCTCTCCAGTCTCTGCTTGGGAATTGTCTTTCAGGTTCTCTTTTTTTCTTTTTAGTAAAGGTAGAAACTTTTCATGAAGCAAATTGTGAAATGTTTGCCAATTCCTAGAGCTCAGCGAGTTTTGGAAAGGTGGTAGTCCAGCCTTCCTTTTGTGACCTATGGATTTAGCATTTCTTGTGTTCTGCCCCAGAAGGGCCACGTAAACCTCCAGTCTGTGGTCCCAGGAGGTGCTCAAGTGGGACACAGCCCATGGGTGTTAAGCTAAGACTTTGACTTTTATCTGGGACCTGCTCTTATGTTCATGCGTTATATTTCCCATCAAAATCTATAAGTAGGCAGTTAATTGCTGTTCTAACCGGAAAATAGCACAGAAGTACATACTGGGTGTGCTGCAGGGGGTGGGGTCATTTTTTGGTGAATGCTACTACTGAATGCGCTCTGGCAGCATCTCTTTTGCTGGATCGGAACCCTTGTACGGCAGGGGGAGCTCAGGGCGGTGCAGCAGGGGCCCGGGCGTCAGTGTGTGTGGGGCGTTGGCGGGTTGCAGCCGCAGTGAGTTCTGGGGATGCCACTGGCCGCTCTCAACTGGCTGGAGCAGCCCCACCGAGCGGACGCCCTGCAGGTCCTGTGGGCCTGTGCGTGGGCATGGAGCTTGGTTTCCTCGGGACTTTTCCCCGCATCTCATTCCATTAGCTTGCCGCACCTGCTGTGGGTGCCTGATAAGATTTCAAAAGAGAACTTTACTTTCCCCCCATTTCCACCTTTCTGCTTTCCAAACCCAAGATGTATTACAGTTTGAGCAAATCTAAAAATCCAGCACTTAAAATTGCTAGTGTTTTTATAATATACTTCTAAAGGATATACCACATGTATTAATAACTGCTTACAAACTTTTTTTTTACTCTATATATTTAATATTCAAAAGTGTGTACTGGAAAAAATCTGGTTTGATTCCTGAGGACAGTTCTGAGAGGTGACTTGCCTGTGTCATTAGCCATATTTTACAGATAATATGACTTACATTCACATTCATAGTAGTCAGGTGGCTTATCCAGGCGCATGCACTCAGTGGAGACAGAGGCAGGTTTGAACACTTCAGCCTTTGTAGATCTCGGGCTCTTTCTATTCGACTTCCGCACATGCCAGCTGTCCTTTATGTGTATGTCTGTCTGTACCCATCCACGTGCAGGAGTGTGCACCCCCCACACCCATAGACACACCACACACACGTCCCACTCACCCACGTCTCGGGGCAGGGCGGCGTGAAGACAGAGCGGCCTTGTGGGTGCTGTCAAGGCACATGTGGGTCCACGTCCGGGCGGTCTGTGCCCCCCAGTCTACACTCGCAGAAGCCAGGACCGTGGAGGTCTGGGAATTGCCTCGTGTGGTCCAGGCTGAGTGCGCTTCGTCCTTGGGCTTTCCGAGTCACTGCTGGGTTTATTGAGCACAGTTGCTGTGCTACTGTGGGCTGTCTTGGCCTTGCAGGCAGGATGGCAGCACTTTGGAACCTGAGGGTCACATCTTTATGGAATAGGTGCTGGTGACAAGGGCCCTTGGGAGTGGGGACTGAGCTTCACCCACCAGGGGATACATTGTGGCCAAATCCTTATTCCCACTGAGACTCTGAGGCTGAGCAGCTTGGGCTGTTTGTGTGGGTTTCATGGCAACGGCACCCCACTCCAGTACTCTTGCCTGGAGAATCCCATGGACAGAGGAGCCTGGTGGGCTGCAGTCCACGGGGTCGCTAAGGGTCAGACACGACTGAGCGACTTCACTTTCACTTTTCACTTTCACGCATTGGAGAAGGAAATGGCAACTCACTCCAGTGTTCTTGCCTGGAGGATCCCAGGGACGGGGGAGCCTGGTGGGCTGCCGTCTATGGAGTCGCACAGAGTCAGACACGACTGAAGCGACTTAGCAGCAGCAGCAGTACTGTCTTTCAGGAACTCTCCAGGGTGGGCGCGTTGCTCTAGGGATGCAGTCCTGGTGTCTGAGGAGCAGAGAGGAAGCACGCAGACACCCAGAGGCCATGAGGGCGTCGCGGGCCCCTCGCTCCGTCGTGCCTCGTCCCCTCACACAGAGTGCAGCAGAGCCAGCGGACGCGGGGAGTGAACGAGCCAGTGAGCGACTGAAAGGAAGGTTACCCAGTGGGTCTGGGGTAGTGCAGGGTTCGAGGGACCGTGCGGCAGGTGCACCTGAGGGGCAGGAAGTGGAGGGGAAGCGCAGGTGACAGGTGTGGCCTGGTCACCTTCCCACACCACTGACTGCCCTCTGACCCCAGGCTGCTGTGTCCAGGGTCAGGGGAGGATGTGTTCCCATGGTTGGTCTTGCCTTGTGTCACGAACTGTCCCCCTCACAAGGGTCCCTTGGCCATGAGGGCGTCAGGTGTGAGCTGACTTCTGGGCACATCCCACTGAATAGTGCCCACACCCTCCTCACATTTAAAGTGAAGTCGCTCAGTCATGTCCAACTCTTTGCAACCCCATGGACTGTAGCCTACCAGGATCCTCCATCCATGGGATTCTCCAGGAAAGAGTACTGGAGTGGATTGCCATTTCCTTCTCCAGGGGATCTGGGGATCAAACCCAGGCCTCCCGCGTTGTAGGCAGACGCTTTACCATCTGAGCCACCAGGGAAGTCCCCTCACATATAAAATGCACTTTTACCTGACGCCTGTTCATGATTTGTTTCAGGCAGCATAAAGCATTTGCTTTAGGACCCAGAACACCCACCTTCTAATCCTCAGGACCTGTGGGTATTTTCAGGGCACAGCACAGTTAAGGTGGCTCATAGAGGACCTGCAGGTAAGATTATCTTGGCTTTTCTGGGTGGACCTGTTATAATTCCAGGTATCCTAAGGTGGAAGAAAAAGTCAGGAGAGAGTCAGAGAGATGGAACTCAGTGATAACACTTGGCCTTGAGGGTGGAGGAGAGGTCACAGGCCAAGGAGGGAGTGGCCCTGGAGACTGCAAAAGGCAGGGAGATGGGTTCACCCCAGGAGCCTCCAGAGAGGGAGGTGGCCCTGCTGATGACTCGGCTCTGGCTCAGTGAGCCCAGTGCTGGGATTCTGACCTCCAGGACTGTAACGTGATAAATTTCTGTGGCTTTAAGCCACTTTGTTCGTGCTAATATGTTACTGCTGCCAGAAGAAACTGCTTCTTGCTCCCACGCTGTAACTCAGGGCATCCACACAGCCCCGACTGCAGCTAGCCCTGTTCCCGGGCTGGTGGTCAAGGAGCAGAGCCCAGCTCCCTGTTGCAGTGTTAAAACAGCATGGCCTGAGCTGCAGAGATGGGCATATGAGACGTCTGTGTGGTGCACTTTGCCCGATTTCTGTTCTCTTCTCAGAAGACAAGCATCCAGATGGAGAGTTCCCAAATAACTCTTGGCCCAGAAGCAACATCTTACTGACTTAAAACAGGAAAATAACTTTGAAAGTCTCTCTGATGAACAAAAACACCTTTGTGTGTGGTACTAGCCAGGGTCAGCCACGCGCCCTGGTCATGTGGCACACGCGTTCCCCGTGCTGGTATGAGTGTGCCTGAGATCCCTCCCTTTGGAACACAGGGAGGGTCTCAGCCTTTGGCCCAGGGCAAGTGGTGCTGCTCGCCAGGAATGGAGTGTGCTGCCGCGTGGCCTCTGTTTGCAGCCTGTGAGGTTCAGAGGTCAGTAAGGGGGCGTTCCCCATGGCTGTTGGAGGCGCCTCTTCCACCTGGTGGTGCAAAAGGACTGCAGCTGGGTTCGCCGTAGGTGCAGCAGTGGCAGGGTGCTTTATAGAGCAGAAAGGTGTGATTTCCTTAGAAGCGAGCTGTTCCTTTTAAAACGAGCACATTGAGGCCTGATGCATGGGGAACTAAGGGTGAGAGGCGTTGACTGCCCGGGAGGTGAGTCTGAGCCGGCACTCCAAGGCTCCTCTGGAGACTTTCGCCCTGCGGGGCTGAGTTCAGTCCCACACCCACTCTCCAGCCCCACGCCACGAGCATCGTCACTGTTGTCCCTCCTCTGCAGATGAGGACCTGGGCTCAGATGCGCACCTGGTGGGGTAATGTGAGATGCTGACCCTGGGGTTGACCCTGGGGTCCGGGGGCTGCTGGCTGAGTGGCTAAGATCCCGGTGTGCGCAGGATGGTATGTGTGGCTGGATGCCCCCAGAGCACCTCTGTGCCCCTGGCATCGCGGCACTCACGAGACTGCCCTCTGTGGCTGAGGGGAGGCCGTCATCCTGAAGAGTTTTATTTTGTTAAAATAAGTTCCCTAAGAGGGGACACCTTTTTCCTTCACCCAGAGTGACGCCCTCCACCCTCCTGTGTGTGGCCGAAGCTCTAAGGGGGCAGTGTGAGGATGGTGTGTCATCAAGTTACTCAGATACTCAGGTCACAAGTGTGGACTCTGCTTCTGTAAAAGCACATAGGCTCTGCTGTTGTCGAAATACTAGGAATAAAATAAAACTGAAAAGCAAAGAGTTCAGTAAGGTGAGAAATGGTTAAAATAGCCATGCAGTGGTGTTTGAAATAAAGTGAATTGTATTTGGACACGTAGGAAGTCCCCCCAGCGTTGCAGGGGGGCTGCCTGATAGGTGCCCCGTGCACGCTGACGGTCTGCGCTGACATTGCTGCAGGGTCCGGGGAGGCCCTCGGTGTGCCTGGGTCAGGTGGCAGCCAGTGGCAGGACATGCCCGCTAAATGGGGTTTTGCCCCCGTGATCTGGAGACTGTTCTCTTGGTGGGTGTTGGTCATCCAGTCTCCTGTGGCCCAGGAGACCTGGAAGGTCTCTTCCCAGACGGGAATCGCATTCTGTGGGAAGGAGAAAAGCCTTTCTCCTCCTGCCAATGGGAACCTGCTGTGTCATGAGCTGCTGCCTCTGTGCCCGTGACTTGCTGAGGGACGTCCACAGACACGGGCGGCAGGTCGGCCCTTCTCCTGACAGTGACCTGCTGAGAGGCGTCCCTGGGCCTGGGGGTGCCTGTCTCAGCTTTTCTGGCAGCTGCTCGTGCTGGCGAGAAGCCTAATTCACCTGGGTGTACCCTGTGAATTTTTTTCTGAAAAATAACATTTCTGAGTTACTAAAGTTTCAAAGCCACTGGAAGTGAGGCTTCTGTCCAAGGTGAGTTTGAGTGAGTGCTGCTGCCCTTTCCACCCAGGAGGGCATTGTCCTGAGGCCCAGCTGGCAAGTCTCGGGGGCAGCAGGCGGGTTCCCGGTAGAGGACGCCTGTGCAGGGCATATGTAGCTGCAGCCACACCCAGGATGCCTGCCAGGCCAGGGGGCACGTGGAGAGAACCAGGGCGGTCTGCAGAAGGGTGAGTGCAGACCCTCTCTGAGGTGAGCCAGGCCCACATGTGCAGGGTCAGAACCCCCACCCTGCCGTGGGAGCCCTGCGTGCCGGATGTGGCCGTATGCATGTGTGGTGTCTGACGGCCCTGGCCGTGGCCATGTGCGTGAAGGAGCCTGTGACACTGTTCTTTGTGCCTGTTCTTTGGCTCCAACACAAACCCTTTCCACAGGTCATAGTTTTCCCAGCGGATTTCATGACATGTGACTTCAGTTAAGGAATAACATGGCTAAAGAAACATTTCCGGTAATACTGGGCAGTAATATTAGTCCTGGTACTTATGTGGCACTCTTTGGGAAAATTTGTATTACTATTAATAGCTGTAAAGATAATGATGTATTACTAAAGCCAAAATCAGAAATCGAATTCAATGGTATTTAGATTGTTAGAGGCATAAGCAGAAATCCAAAAACACTAAAGTGATTTCTGTTCCTATTTACAAGCCCTTTTGACCCCAAATCTCTGAGATGGGTTGAGGGAAGACGCCTCATCTCAGGAAGCTCCGTCGGAAGCCCAAAGCCGCCACGGTTGCATGTTCAGGACTGGGCCAGCCAGCGGTCCTTGCACAGCGTGGCCTGTGGGGGTCACTCTGAGGCGCTCGGCCTCGGGGAGCGAGCTCAGCCATGTGATGCTGAGGACCTGCTGAGGTGGGGGGACCCCTGGCCGGTTCAGCTCCTTGGAGGGGTGTGCTTCTTAACTTTGTGTGTTTGCGTAGCATCAAAAGCTATTCTGAGTGTAACACGTAACCTACTCAGTTTCCCAAAGAAGAGAAAGAAAAATTTTCCTAAGTGAAGATAGACGAGATGTGTGTGTGTGACTCTTTGCGACCCCCTGGACTCATGGACTGTAGCCCTCCAGGCTCGTCTCTCGATGGGATTCTCCAGGCAAGAATACTGGAGTGGGCTGCCATGCCCTCTTCAGGGGATCTTCCCGACCCAGGGGTCGAACCTGCATCTCTTGCGTCTCCTACATTGGCAGGTGGATTCTTACCATTTGTGCCATTTAGTTTTGTAATTCCCATTTCTTAGCATTTTTGCCCCTAATAATCTTAAACTGGAAAGCACAGGTTACTTTCGCTTCAAGCTTCCATTCTGTGTGGTTTAGAGCAACTCTTCCCTCTTTCAGCCGTGAATCTCGGGGCATTGGCTTCACCCCCTTTGCCTCTCAGCATCTTTGTTCTTAAAGTGGGAGCAGGCTGCCCTCTCAGGGCACTGCGACCACATCTGGTGACAGGGACCCTGCACCTGTGGCACAAGGAGAAGCAGACCGTCGGCATGGCTGAGCTCACTATGCATTGCTTGAGGAGGGGGTTCAGTCTGTTCTGAATTCCAGCACTGTTGATCATTCTCAGAAAATTACTGGGTGAAATCAGCTTCCTGAGGTTACTGCCGCCATTACTGGCCAGGAGGCAGCTGGATTGAACTCCCAACCTGTGAGTCGCAGAGGTGTCTTCATCACACAGATGGCATCAAACGAAATGTCACGGGAGAGTAGTTCAGTCCATATTTTAACACCCCTTCTGCTCAGGGGCTGAGTCTTCTGAAGGACAGAACTTGTTTGAGGTCACTCACTGCGCTTGCCATGACTAAGGGACGTCTGTAATAAATACATTGTGGAGAAATGTTACCGCGATGCTTTTTAGGAGAACTTTATATGAGAAGAGGTTGCTTGTGTGATTCCTCATTCTCCTTGGTGGGAGAACTCTCCATGGTGTTGGTCAGTGAATGACCTGAAGGTCAGTGCTTCTCCGTAAGCCCTGGGAGGACTCCCAGCAATACAGTGGGAGCAGACACCCCTGACACTGTACCCCAGCAGGTGGAGAAACTTCTCCAGCCCATAGTCCCCTCAGAATGTCAGATGAGGGGACTTGTTATTAGTAAAGTCTTCTCATATTCAAGATTCAGAGGAAGTGGGAGCTCTGGGCAAACAGGGACCTGAAATCAAATGCGTCTCCCATCCCACCTGCATGCTGGCTGGGTGGCCCCGGGCCTCTGTGTGCCTGGACCAGCGTGGGTCCATCTGGGTCCATGGAGAGCAGCCCAGGCTCTCCGTAGGCACTTGGAGAAGAGCGTCCACGAGCCCCGAGTGGGCCCCACAGGGCGGCGCGTCTTGGAGAAAGCCTGAGCCTGCGGGGCTGCGGGCCCTCAATGGGACGGTGGCGTTGGTGTGTTTAGGATGCCTTGACACTGGCCCCAGGCTGGTTCTCACTCACCCTGAGGCTGGGAGGAGCCTGGAGGGAGCTTTGTGCCCCCTGCTCTCCTGGGGCCTGCCTCACCGTCAGCAATGAGGACCTTCCATCATTTTAGCAACTAGAGCAGAGCCCAAACACGCTAACCAAGAACAGTGACCGTTCCTTCACAGGGGCCTAGCGACCAGGGAAAGGAAGGTGGTTTGAGCAGAGGGAACTCATACCCAGAGAAACAGCTGCTGAGGAAGGCTTGGGACCACAAGGAATGACTCACCGGAGCTCAGGGAGCAGTGAAACTTCAGAGGGGAACTGGGGAGGATAGAGCTGAAAATAGGAACAAGTCCTGTGAAAGGACCTAGGAGTGACCTGCACAAGAAGGGGTCAAAACCTGCATGAAGACAATGGAAAACCTGCATGAAGACAATGGCAGTGTCTCTTTGAAGGATGTATTCAATAAGCCAGCAGGAGGCCTCCTGCACCATGGGCGGGAGAGTGAGTTCTCCAAGAAGAGGGTGGGTATGTGTGTGAGTGAGTCTGCCTGCAAGGTTCTCTTGGGATTGAATAAAATGGCCTTAGGGTTTATAATGCCCTGATATAGCCAAGACTTTATTTATTCATTTGCCGCCTGGCATGTGGGATCCTAGTCCCCGACCAGGGAACGAACCTGCGTCCCTTGCATCAGGAGCACAGAGTCCTGACCCCTGGACCACCAGGGAAGTTCCAAGATATTTTTAGAAAGATGAAGCAGGAGGGGCTTTTCGCGTGGTGGTGGAACTGGGGCTGCAGCATGAAGCTCTCTCTGACCCGCAGGGCACAGGCAGGGCAGGAGGCACGCGGCGTCACCAGCATGCCAGCCAGGGCCTGCCAGGGGGCTGCCTCCACGCAGGCGAGGGCGGCTCCCAGTGGGGTGCTGACCCCGCACACTGTGCAGTGGATCCCAGTGTCAGAGTGTGAACAGGACAAAGATAGGATGAAGCCCTGACACATGGCATTACATGTGAGAATGGCAGAGTGGGCATTTAAGTTCAGTGGGAAAGGATTGTTTAGTAAATACGTTTATCCAGTTGTCTGACTGGAGGAAACAGCCTTGGGACCCTCAGATTGTACTGTATAAAAATGAAGATCAGTTTGTTTGAACACTTGAATATTAAAAAAGAAAAGAACACTGCTTTCACTCATTAAAACTGAACAAATAGTGTGTCCAGTCTAGGAGCATGGGGGACTTTCTCAACAAGCCTAGAAAACTAGGCTTGTATTTTAACTATATAAAAATTAAAACTGATATGACAAAATATACACAAACATTTTTTAAAAGTTGTTAGAGAAAATTGTTTTTGAGGTAAAAGAAAAGGGGTTAATAGTTTTAATACAAAAGCTCTCACAAATTAAGTTGTCAAGGATAGGAAAAACAGCTGGAAAATAGGCAGTTAATCCCCAGAAGGGCAGGTTATAGGAGTCAGGCGGGAGCCGTAAAAAGGTAACATATCCTGTCTGCCTATTAGACTGGAGGCTGCCAAGAAAGAGAAAGCAGCCGCTGCTGTTCGCAGAAATGAGGGGGCAGGTACTCTTGGGTTCCAGTGGAGAAATATGGATTGTTGTAGCCTCTTTGGAAAAATTGTTAAAAAACACCAGACCTCTCCCAGCTTTAAGGCATCAGCTGAAAGAATGTAGACAGTTTGCCCATTTGTGAGAATGTCATACCAACCAGTGAATTAATGTAGAAGAAATGACCTTGGAAACTCTACAGGTTCCCCCAAAGTGTTCTACGTGCTTTACAAATGGGCAGTATTATTTTGAGATGAAGAGTCTTGCTCCCCACGGTCTGATGTCTCCTGAGCTATTTTGAGACTCTCTCATGAAACTCAGAAAAGACTGCAATAGAAATGATTTGTCCAAAAAAAGTTTTGTAACTCAAGAGGTTGAGTTAAGAGGTTCCTAAGTGGTCTTGTTGTTAGGCATCACTTTGCTGTCACAAGCTGGCACATCCCCTGGGAAAATTCCTTCCTTCTGGGTATGCAGTGTGACATTGCAGTGAATGATCGCATGGTCCCAGCATAGTCCAGTGTGGACTGGGAAAGTCAGCAATCTTCATTCTAAAGAAGCCAGAGGCCCTGGAATCCGGGGTGAGAACAGCCAGCATCCTCTGACGTTTAGTATGAAATTCCAAATCCATTAGCATGTCTCACCGAAGGAGCAGCTGTTTCGGTTTAGGGTGGGAAGGACACATTCTGGATGTTACGCAACAGATTTGGGTCGAGTTCCTGAGGCAGGGTTTGCCACTTTTACTTCAGTGCTGAGTCCTCACCCACATGGTTTTCAAAATATGCTGGTTCTGTAAAGGTTTACTTAATAATCCATTTTCCTGCATGCCCATCCAGGTGCCCAAAAGCACTGGTCCTCCACCTGGGTGGCGTCCTCCCGAAGGAGCTGGGCTGATGGGCTCTGTGGTGAGGGCCTCTGAGTAGACGGCCCTCTGTGGAAGGAACAGTCTGGCCCCAGACGCCAGGGGAGCTGAAGCTTTGAAGCCATTGTCTCTCTCATTCTGTGCTCTTCCCTTCTCTGCCTGTTCTGTAATTGTTATCTACCAGGGTTCTTGGCCTCCTTGATCAATAGAAATTGATCCAAGGCCAGACAGGAAATTCAGCAAAGACATTATTGGGCCCAACTAGGGGAGTGGCCAGAGAAGGCAATGGCACCCCACTCCAGTACTCTTGCCTGGAAAATCCCATAAACGGAGGAGCCTGGTGGGCTGCAGTCCGTGGGGTCGCTAAGGGTTGGGCACGACTGAGCGACTTCACATTCACTTTTCACTTTCATGCACTGGAGAAGGCAATGGCAACCCACTCCAGTGTTCTTGCCTGGAGAACCCCAGGGACGGGGGAGCCTGGTGGGCTGCCGTCTACAGGGTTGCACAGAGTCGGACACCACTGAAGCGACTCAGCAGCAGCAGCAGCAGGGAGCGGCAAGCCGGCTCTTTATATGGTGTGTTCAGGGGTCTGGCTAACGGGGTGGCTTAGGTGGTTTGCCCACCTTTGCTCCCACCCCCTGATTTTGCTTCTGGCTCTTTGAAAGTGGCAGTTGTGGGTTTTTTTTTGTCTTTTTATATATTGCCCATAATTTGTCCCAACTGCATGTATGTGGTTATTTCTAGTCCCTTATAGTTGCTTTTATTTTGTGGGTCAAGGAGGCATTTGTCCAGGTGCAGGTACTGCAGCAGAGAGTCCCAGGCTCCAGACCTGTCTCATAAAGAGTCTAGAATAAATTTGGGGTAATTTCAGAATTTCGAGGGGTCTTTTTAAAGTGCTGTGAAAATTGTCTCTGTCTCTCTTTCTCCAGGCCCCAGTGCACGCTCTCCCCCACTGCCTCATTTTTCCACAATCCGAATTATGAATCCAGGGAAGGTTTTCTTATCCTCAAGGCACCAGGCCTTGGCACAATTATTCCATGAGATTTTTGGATCTCTTGCTGTGAACCTCCCATTGAGGGCTTGCTTCATCCTGTTTTCTCATTCATTCTGTTGCTTAGAAAAGCTTTAAAAAGTGTTAAGTAGCTTTCTCCTTTGAGAGCTGAAGAAGTACTTTCCTAGGGCCATGGTCGGGAGACGTCAGTCTAGTTGGATTGCATGTTTGGTTAGTTCTCTGGTCTTCTCTTTTTCTTGAAAATGTGTTCTGTGGACCTTTCTAGATACTTTACATTTGATTCTACCTCGACCTTGAAACATTTGGAGGAAAAGAACATGCATTCAACTGCATGCATGCATGATGACATTTCTGGTCAACTCTATTTCTGTTGGCTTAGTAAATAAAGCACAGCCTTAATTGGAACTTGCCTTTCTTACACAGGGGATGTTTCAGCAGTAGGAGATGTGGTAAGCAGAGAGACCCGAGGCGGTCTGACATTTGGAAAGAGCGTTGTCTTTACAGCGGCTGTTCCGTGTCAGCGCCTCACACGGGATGCTGTGAGCCACATGCCTTAGTTTCTCCGTGACTCTGCACTGAGCACTGCCTGTACCGTGCCCCACTCCTTAACTGCTCTGAGCAGTTGCATCTTTCTAAGTTAACGAAACAAAATCCCAGCTCTTGCTTTAGTTACAAACAACAAATTAAGTTTTAAGTGTAACTTTTCTGTTCATTTGTAATGTGTCTGATTTTATTAGTTAAAAAAAAAATCCCTTTAAAAGTAATAGTAGGGAGAAAATCACACCGAAATCACACAAAACTCCAACTGTGGGCCTGCCCTGAGACCTTGCTTCCTCCTGCACCACTTACTGGGGCAAGTCCTTTCTTCCGTGATGAAGGATGTACGCCTGGTCACCCGCTATGGAGACCCTGGCCCGGGGCCAGGAGTCACAATTAGCTAGATCCTTACGGAACCAGCTGCTTGGTACCATGTGCAAGTATTTTTGAGGGAGGGATTTTGCTAAAAAGGGTGGGTGGCTTTGTGCAGAAGAGACGCACACTGGGGAGCGGCCCGATTTGAAAGAGGCCTGTTGGTCCGCAGTCCATAGCCTCACTGCCAAGTGTGCGAGGTGTGCCCTGCCCAGGGCAGGAGTGCCTGTCAGAGCCGCCACGTCTTCCGGAGCCGTGAGAGTGAGCCTCTACCCAGCTCCGGTCCCAGCCTGCCCGCTGCCCTCAGCCCCATGGGAGGCACAAGGGGTCCTGCCCACCTGCATTGAGCACCCAGCCGCCCCTCCAGGCTCATTGAGGCACTCTGCCCAGTTTTAGCCAAGACGACAACTTTGTGACTTTTGACTTTGGACATGGCCCCATAGGTTGTTTGCAAATAGGCAGGTGTTTTGGCAGATAGACTGAAATGTTACTGGGCGGGGTGGTCAGACATCACATGCGTCTGAAACTACCTGTCCACCCCCTTTCAAGCATAACAATACTTTACTGTGTTGGCCAAAAAGTTCCTTTGATTTTTTAACTAAAAACAAAAGACACATTTTTCATTTTCACCACGACCTTTATTGAAAGTCTTCACCGTTTTGCTCCACTACTTTTTCTGCCGTGTTTCAGACAACGTCATAATTCCGTCTTCCTAAAACCTTTTCTTTCTGAGCAAAGAACTGTTCCAAGTGCCTTTTACAGTCGTCCAGGGAATTGAAATTGTTTCCATTAAGAGAATTTTATAAAGACTGAAATAAATGAACATCAGAAAGTGCAATGTCTGGTGAATACTGCAAATGAATCAGAATTTCCCAGCCAAGCTGTAACAATTTTTGCCTGGTCATCAAAGAAACATGCAGTTTTGTATTATCCTGATGGAAGATTATGCATTTTCTGTTAACTATTTCTGGACACTTTTATTCAAGTGCTGCCTTCAGTTGGTCTGATTGGGAACAGTACTTCTTGGGATTAATCATTTGGTTTTCTGGAAGGAGCTTGTAATAGAGGACTGCTTTCCAATCCCTCCATGTGCACAACATCATCTTCTTTGGATGAAAATCGGCCTTTGGTGGTGGTTCATTTCGCCAGCCCCATGGTCTCTTCCATTTCACAGTACTGTGAAGTATCCACTTTTCATAGCCTGTCACAATTTGTTTTAAAAATGAACATTTTTGGTACCATTAAGTAGAGAATTGCATGCGGAAATATGTTCAAGATTTTTTTTATTACCTTATGCGGAACTCAGACATCAAAGAGATGAACATAACCATGCTGTTGTAAATGATTTTCAACACTTGATTTGGATATTTTGAGTATGTCAGCTTCTTTCGCACATGGTATAGCATTGATTGTTCTTGGGGTTCTCATTGATTTAAGCTCTGTCAGCTTCAATTGGTCTACCTGACCGTGGCACATCATCCAGCGAGAAAGCTCCAGCACAAAACTTCACCAGCAACTTCTGACATGTTTGATCAGTCATAGCACCTCTTCATATACTGCACAAATCTTTCTTCTTTTAGGATTTCAGTTGCATTTTTACCTTTCTTGAAATAATAAAGTGCCAGAAAAGTTGCTTTTTTTCTTCCATATTCATTATTAAAATGGCTACATGAAAAATCAGTTTTGATAAGTATTTTTTTAATTGCATGCTAATATGACAACTGTCATAATGCAATCTTAACCTTTTGGACAACCCAGTATTTTCAGATCATATTGGTCTCTGTGCTGTATAATTTAAAAGGGAAAAAAAATGAGATTTTGGCATATAATTTTGCCAAATTGTCTTCCTTAAGCCACCTGATTGGGCTTCCCAGGTGACTCAGTGGGTAAAGAATCTGTCTGCAGTGCAGGAGACATGGGTTCGATCCCAGGATTGGGAAGATTGCCTCAAAGAGGGCATGGCAATCCACTCTAATATTCTTGCCTGGAGAATCCCTGGTGGGCTCTGGTCCATAGCGTGGCAAAAAGTTGGACACGACTGAAGCGACTTAGCACACACACAAGCAGGCCACACAATTGGGTGTATTTTTAAAACCAGACCTCCCCCAGGCCTCCAGGGCCCTGGAGTTGGGCAGATGTGATCCTCGCTGTGCCTCTTTCTGGGTGTGACTTTGGACAGGCCGGTCTCTCCATCCATGAGTGAGTATTAGGATTCTCTATCTTCTGAGTGAGGACTGTGTGTGTTAATAAGTGCCCTGCATGCTGCCTGCTCCTGGTGAGGGGTGCACTTGGTGGGGCTCACCTCCCGTCCTGCTGTTCTGTTGTTAACACGATGCTGATATGTTGGTGCTGATAGAAACCTGGTCTCGGCCTCCAGCTGCTGTTGGCTGAAAGCCTTGTCCTAAGCCATTAAGCATTTGTGAACCTTGTGGAGGTGGCCCACTTCTGGAAAACATTTCCCCAACTTTCAAGAGACTGAACTCTCCCTTAGCCAGGCAGGAAACATGCTTGAGTGGTAAACAGGTTAAGATGGGCAGCAAGAAGGACCAGGGGTGTTTGGAACGGTGGCCTTTGATCTTAGGGGCTATGCCATATTCAAGTATGTGCCACTGGAGGTTGAGGTGCAAAAAAGGAAAGAAAAATACAGCGATCATGAGCACACATTTGGTGATTGTTTGTCCAGGTGTGATCACTTGGCAGTGGACGGTGCAGCCTCTGGACCCCTGCCCAGTGGCAGTGGGTGGGCTCTGGGATCTGGGTGCATGTTCATCCCTGGGCTTCCAGCCACCTCCCTCTGCCCTGCCCACCTGCCCAGCCCCCTGCTGGCTTCCCCTGATGGACATTCCCTCCCTCGTCACTCCTGTCCTAGCTTACTTATCACTGTTTCTTTCTAGCCAGCTCTCTCCCTTGTAATTGCCCTGACGGCTCCCATGGGCATGGGTCCTGTCCCCTTCATGCGAGAACCCCAAGGGCCTGTCTCTATCTACCTTGGTCTTCAGAGCATCTCCCACCAGCCCGCCCCCAGGCCCACCAGCACTTTGGACTCGGAATTGCTCCTAGTTGGACTGTGTTCCATCCCATAGCACACCCATGCCAAGGTGAGGTCACTGGTTGCCACATTTCAGCCACCAAGGCTGGAGATCTGGATACCCCGTGACTGACTCTTCTAACCATCTGTGGTGTCCAGCCATCGCTTGTACAATCAAACTCCCTCGCCAGATCTTTCTTTCCTGTTTCTGTGTCCCAAGTCTCATGATCTCTTTTGCTATCCCCTGCCTTAGCTTTGGTTTGGTCACTGCCCTTCTAGCCTCTCCCTAAATTCTACTCTTTAGTGTAAGTAGTCCTCTTGGGGTGGGGTATGGGTTACCCTAAGATTTTTTTCATCCTTCAGGAGATAAATTCAGATGCCCCCTCTTCCAGGATGCACTCCCAGATTGCCTAATCAAAACAACTGTTCTTCCTCTCAGCCTTGAATGGTACTTAAAACACAAGTGAGAGAATTGTAGTTTCCTCTTTAATCCCTTGTTTTCAAGTGGATAGGCTCAAATCTTAAAAACCCTCTCATCTCTTCTTTTTCTTCCTCATTCTTTCCTGCCCATCCAAACTCAAGACACATTTCTTCATTGGTTGGTCTTGTTCAGGAAGAGACAAGTTTAGGGGAGGGAAACATCAAGGGAGGTGAGTGATATGTGCTTTTCTACCCCTGAACCCCCATCGCCAGCCCCTGAGCAGCACGTGAGCATGGTGAGGTGGGAAGGAGGTGGGGAGTTCCCATGTGTGGTTGTGAAAAGTATATGCAATTGAATTAAAGCCAGTATTTCTTGAACATGAGAAAGTATATGGTAAGATATGGCCATATAAAGTCAGACAATGTGTCAGAAAGTCAAATATGTATCCAACTTATAAGCATTACAGACTTCTCATTCATTTCCTAAATTACTGAGAAGTGGAAGAGGCAGGCATCTCCAACAGTAAGATGTCCTGGGAAGTGGGCTCCATGCATGTGGCATGGTTATTTCATGGAGATGTTTAGAACAGTGGGCAGCCTGCCTCCTGGCTCCAACTGGAATGGTCGTGTTGTGTTACAAGGGAGGGATCACTTGCCATGGGTGGAATCAGAAGTGGGCATGTGTTTCCCTCCCTCCTCCTTCCAGCCAGGAGGACGCGTATGTTCATAAATCCATAGGCCGGGTTGGAGAGCAGGACGGTGACAGCCCAGTTATTGTCAGGACTGTCCTTGTACACGGAGGGGCAGTGGGTCACCAGGGATGTTAACTGGTTTCTCAAATTTGGGATCTATTGTCACCTTAAAAAAGCAAAAAAAAAATATTCTTTTGCTATTAGGAAAAATGGTAATTTAATAAATGCAAATCCATTTGAAAACAACACAGTAAAGATCAAAGTAAAGTTCCCTCAATTCCAAGTGCCTTTTAAAAAAACTTTATCAGTTTGGTTTTATTCCTTCTCTACGTTGTTACCAAGTCCAAGCTCATACTGCTTGCCATAGGACAGGCCATCAAATTGAGGAATGAATTGCTGTTATTTGCAAAGTGGGCAGACCAAGAAGGTGGCGGACTCCTGCCCCAAAGAACCATTTTGCCTGAGTTAGAGTTGAGGAGTCTTTTACGCTAAATGAGGAAGTGAAGTCAAACATTTCCTGGTCCCAGTCAGCCTCTGGAGGGGAGGTGTTTGTCTCTTTCTCCCTGCAGTCATTCACAGGTGGGCCTAGTCAGGATGTTTCCTGTGAGCTAAACGAAGGTATTTTAGCTTAATGCTCACTATCTGGGAAGCAGGGTTTCCAGAGGTGGGCCATTATTTATCATTTAAGCTTACAGGCAACATCTGTTTAGTGGTTAACTTGAAGCAAAAGCAATAGAATACAAAAGTTAAAGAAACAGATCCACTATGGAGTCAGATTTGTTTTGCACATTACAGTTGAAGAGATTTATAAATACGCTGTTGAAAAACCTCAGCTATTGCAGAGACAGGACCACAGCTGGAGAGGGGCCATGAGTGAGGCTGAACTGGTGGGAGTTCTGATACATTTCAAAGCATAAATCATTAACAGAATGTTTCTGAGCAGGAGTCCTTGAATACCAAGAGCTACATGAAAGTAACAAAGCATCTTCAGGCAAAAACATGCTTTTCAACTGCTTAAAATAATTCCTGCAAATCCTGTTAACTCAGTTATCTCCTCTTATTGGAATTACTTTCTTAGTAACCTTAAAAACACAACTAGTACAAATAAATAGATTATCAGCCTAAACAACAGATCAAAAATGATGAAGTGAGTTTAGAATTTTGTTTACTACTTATCTTTAAATAAAATTTGTCGCTAGTCACTTTAATATTTCCTTATTTCTTCACCCCTGCTTTGTACTGTTTTGCACAAAAAAGGCTCAGATAAGAACTGCAAAGCTCAGCAGGACTAATAATAAACAGGGTTAACTGATTTTCCCAGAAGAGGAAAGCTAATCATAGAACAGATCTTGGAAATTATTTAACACTTTCACTTTACAGCTGAGCAAATAAGAGGCCAAGAGTTGAGGGCTTTGGTGCAGAAAAACCAGCGGCAGTGCACCCCTGGAAGACTCAGGCCCCCTTTCAGCTCGGTCCCCTGCCCCATCTCAGAAGAATCACAGTTTCCCACCAGTGGCCCTTGAACTCTTGAACCCTTGGGGGCAGACCCCTCAGGACACCTGAGCAAGGCACTCAGCAGATCGGAAGGGTGGTTGTCATTCCTGTGGAGGGTCCCACCCCGCGTTTGTAATGGGATGATGTGGACTACATGTTTTCAGGCTTCCCCACATTTTGATGTGTTATGCATACACTCTGTTGGGCTCCTTCCACTGTGGTTGGATTTTTTTTTTTTTCCATTTATTTTTATTAGTTGGAGGCTAATTACATTACATCATTACAGTAGTTTTTGTCATACATTGAAATGAATTAGCCATGGATTTACATGTATTCCCCATCCCGGTCCCCTCTCCCACCTCCCTCTCCACCCGATCCCTCTGGGTCTTCCCAGTGCACCAGGCCCGAGCACCTGGATTTTAAGCAGCCTTGCTCTGCATTCTTTTCCTGTGAGATAGTCTTTTTCTCAGCTGGGCTCCCCTGGCAGCTCCGTCTTTTTCTCAGATATGCGTATCCTGAAGCCAAGTGTGGTTTTCTGGTTGGCTGCACCCTGCGAGGACCGCGCCCCCGGGCAGGGAGCCGTCTCCAGCTCCTGCTTCTGTGCAGAAGAAGGGGATTGTCTGCATTAGCTTCCTCCCGCTGTGTGACAAGTTACTATAAACCCAGCAACTGGAGACAACTCCGCTGTGTGCTGTTAGAGTTTCTGGGAGCAGGATGCAGGCACGTGCTGGCCGGGTGCTCTGCCCTGGACCTCACCTGCTGTGGTCCGGGTGTTGGTCCACGTCTCGTCTGAGGCCTGGTCCTCCTCCAGGCTCACTAGATCCTTGGTGGAGTTTCGCTCAGGTGCTGGTCGGCCTGGGCCCTGCTCTTGCTGGCTGAACGCCAGCGCCCCCCTGGCTCTGGCCATGCGGCCCCTCCGCTGCTTGCTGCAGTTTCGTGTCTGACTCACCATCTCTGCTTGAGGTCCCGTGTACAGGGCTCCTGTGGTTCTCATGGGCCCACTTGACGGCCTCCCTGCTCACGAGCTTGTAGCCCACTGATGGGGCACCTTCACTGCACGTGCAGGAGTGACTCCTGCGGTGCCCCAGCTGACTCGGGAGGACCAGCAGGCACGTCCACCAGGGCTGGGGGTCGTCTCAGAATCCTGCCAGCAGACGAGGCAGCCCCTGTACTCAGAAGGAGTATCATCGGGCACACTGCACGGGGGCCACTTGTTAAAGGGTTCTCTTGCCTGGAAAATCCCATGGATGTAGAAGCCTGGTAGGCTACAGTCCATGTGGTCGCAAAGAGTCAGACACGACTGAGTGACTTGACTTTCACTTCACAAGCAGATGCATAGTGTCTAAACCTTGTGTCTCGAGTGGATCCCCTGGCCCCTGGCAGAGTGCAGGTGCCTGCCTGGTGGAGGTTAGAATTCAGGAGTTCGCAGGGCGCCCATGGGTGGTGTACACTCGTGAGACTTTCCTTGTACAGAAGGGTGGTTGCATGTCCTGTCCAGCCTAGACAGCATCCACTGTGACCTGAGGGAACAGAAGCCGGTCCTAAAGCATTCAGCTGCTGCTTCTGGCATCAGTGCTCTTAGGAGGCCGTATCACTGGGATTCATTTCTGTCTTCCCTGCGGTGTTTCTCGTGTGCATAGAGGGTCTGTGGGGCGTGGGCCTGTGCAGGAGGCTCCCGGGGCGATGCTCGGAGTCCCCTGGCCCCTGCTGCCCCACTTCCTGCTCTCCCGGCTGGGGGCCCCCAGCGGGAGTCAGGGAATGGACGTTGTCAGGTGCCGGTCGGCTCGCACTGCTGTGACAGCGCACAGACGGGGCGGCTCACACACCAGAGGTTTATTCTTGCTCTGTCTGGAGCTGGATGTCCCAGATAAGGCGCTGACAGGACCGAGGCCTGTCTCCCGAGGCCTCTCCTTGGCTTGCCCATGGTGGTCTCTCCATGTGCTCATGTGGTCCCCCGCACACGCATCCCTAGTATCGCCCCCTTTAGGAGTGCTCGGTGTTGGGCTGGGGCCCCGCTCTGTGACCTCATTTAGACTCAGTCACTTCTTTTAACGACTGTATGTCCAAATAGAGATGCTGGGGCCACTTACATATAATATGTATGTTACATGTATTGTATCTGTTATGTATGTGTAGATGTACATGTGTACTATGTAACATGGTATATACCATATACAGTGTATGTACCTATATGATGTACCCATAAGGAGAATGAGTAAGAGTGGCACAGGCAGGGATGTTAACCGCGCCAGCGTGGGGTGCAGGCTTGGTGCTGGAGCTCCCACTGAGCAGTCGGCGGAGCTGTGGGGCTTGCACGAGGAGTCTTGGTCTGCCGAGGAGAAGGGGCTCTGTGCCGTGTTCAGCACAGGTGCCTCCTGAGCCTGGGTTTCCCGAGTCCCTGTGAGCTGCAGGGCCTCTCTCCTTCAGGCCCAGAGTGGCCTGCTGCCGCTTGCCTGGCGTTCGTGCCTGGGGCTGTGGGGGCTGCTCCTGCCAGGACGGGCAGATGTCTCACCATTGCTGTTTCCAGGGCAGGGGTGGCGAGGGCTCTTCCAGACTCAGAGCCTCCACAGTAACTTTGAGAAGTTGCTGTTTTAAAGACGTGCTCTGCTGGAGTGGGCAAGCTAATGTTCTAAGGTTTCAAGGCAGATGGACACTGACTTCAGTTCTGAAAATGGAGTGCGGTGAAGATAAACTGAGCCGAACGGGGTCCTGCCCCGCCTCCCCCCGCTGGTGGTCCCACCCCCGCCATCCCCAGGGCAGGGACCCGGTCTCCCGGCAGCTGCTGTCACCCTGGGCCGCCCAGCTCGCTGAGAGTGTACTGTTGCCTCAGGGACAGCACAGGGACATAGCTTCTGGATACTTTCTCCAAGGAAGGACGCAGGCCCTTCAGCTGCCTCTGTGCCTTCTGTGGGTAGCCGACAGAGGGTCCTGAGGAGGAAGAAATACCAAAGAGCTAATGTTAGAATGTTTCTAATGGTAGAAAGTCAAAGTCTCACCTTCAGAAGAGAAAGCAGGAGCAGTTAGGTGATGTTTCATCTCTCAGTCCATTGGAAGGCGGTCAGACTGTGACAGCGAGCGAGCAGTGCCCTTGGCGTGTGCCGGCGGACTGTCCAGCTGGGGGATGCTCATCTGAACAGTGTCCTGGTCTTGGAGGGACGCAGGCCACAACCCCCAGGGGGCGCTGTCTAGTGCTTTGGTCTTGCATTTGGTTTTTACTTTTTTTAATTTCAACAAAGTCATGTTTCCAGAAGTAAAAGCCATTAAGAACAAGTAATAAACATGTACAAAAAATAACAAGAAATGTTTCATAAATTGCAAAATAATATCTTACAATTTAGATAAGCTGGTCAAGTATTATTTGAATACACACCATGTTTGATAAAATTACCTCTTTTACTCTTTTAATATTTGCATGTATGCCTTGCATTTAGTTTTGAGGACAAAGTTGTATCTAATTTGTCTTTGTTGGCTCTGTAGCAACCAGACAACCAAATGTGCTCATGAATTAGCGGAATGCAAGAAAACAGAAGCTTTACTACAGCTTCTTTAGTTTTCAGCACCTGGGTCAGCTGATGCTAGGAGCCCCTGGACATTTGCCATGGGTGCCCTCAGAATAAAATAGAAGTCTGACACTCAGGAATGGTCGCCAGAGCTCAGGAGTTGGGTGAGACCCAGACTCACTGCTGAATTGGTCTCTCGGAGCTCAGCTGAGGAAGGTCACATTATGAGATGGGGGCCAGTGAGAGAGTGAGGGTGCAAGTGGAATGTGTTTTAGGGCTCTTTATTTTCCTGACAATATAGCCCAGAGGGTTTTTTGATGCAGTTTCCTTATGTAGAATGACATCTTGAGATAGATTCTTGGTTCTCTGCTTATTTATAAATGTGGACAAGACTGCCTCCAACAAACTCTTAAAATGTCCTTTGTAGGATTAATGAGCTTAATTTTCCAGAGTAAAAAATCTAAGCAGAAATACATAATGTTTTCATCCTGGTATCTGTTAACCAGTGGTAACTAACAGATGCTGAAAGCTGACTGTGGTGGCAGTGTTCTGAGTGATTATCCACTTCATCTTGAGTAACATGGGGAGGATCCATTTGTGGGGGCTCCATCCTGCAGATGGTGCAGAGATTCTATCTGTCTCTGTGACTTTGTCTTGTGTCGGGACCTCACAAAAGTGAGATTGTGTAATAGTTGTCCTTTCGTGACTGACTTATTTCACTTGGCATAATGACCTCCGAGTTCATCCATTTTGTAATGAGTCAGAATTTCCTTCCTTTTCATGGCTGAATAATATTCCACTATATTCCTTTGTGGCTCAGCTGGTAAATCTGCCTGCAATGTGGGAGACCTGGGTTCAATCCCTGGGTTTGGAAGATTCCCTGGAAAAGGAAGGGCTACTCACTCCAGTATTCTGGCCTGGAGAATTCCATGGGTTGTATAGTCTGTGGGGTCACAAAGAGTGGGACAGGACTGAGTGACTTTTACTTCACTTCATGTGGATTTTTGCTCATCTCTTCATCTATTGTTGGGCATTTGGGTTGTTTCTACCTTTATGCTACAGGGAGTAATGCGGCTATGAACATGGGTAGGCAAATATCTATACAAGTCCCTGATTTTAGTTCTTTAGAGGTACATACCTAGGAGTGGAAAATTTAGTCATTTTATTTTTTTAATTAAGTAACTAATTTTGACCAAGTAATGGCAGTGGGATTCCAGTTCCTTGACCATGGACTGAACATGCAGCCTCTGCAGGGGAAGTGCTGAGTCCTAACCACTGGACCACCAGGGAAGTCCCCAGTTTAATCATTTTAAAGTGAACAATTCAGTGGCATTTTGTGTGTTCAGAGTTGTGCAACCATGACCACTACCTAGTTCCAGAATGTTGTAATCACCCCAAACGGAAACCTGTACCCAGTAAATAACTTCTCATCTCCCTAACCCCTAGACGGTGGCAACCACAAATCCATATTCTATTGCCATAGATGCCTGTTCCAGATATTTCATGTAATCGGAGTTACGCTGGATGTGGCCTTCAGGAATCTTCTTTTTAAATGCTTCTCTTTTCAAAATAAATAATTTTTGGTCACCCTGGGTCTTTGTGGCTGTGTGCAGACTTTCTGTAGTTGGGTCTGCGGGAAGGAGAGGTGTTCTTCATTGCGCTACATGGGCTTCTTGTAGAGCACAGAAAACTCGGTCGTGGCGCACTGGCCTAGGTTGCTGTGTGGCAGGTGGAATCTTCTTGGACCAGGGATTGAACCCGTGTTCCCTGCATTGGCAGGCGGATTCTTACCTGCTGTGCCAGCAGGGGGTCCTCAGCACTTTTTATTATGGAAATTTTCCACATGCCAGAGGGTGGCACAGAGTGTTCACCGAGCTGCGTGTGCCCGCCACCCAGATGAGGCCTCAGTTGAGCTCCGCCAGCCTTGTTAACGGCCGTGTCTTTAACAGGGAGGAGAAGCAGTACGTGAACCGGTTCTGGAAAGAGATCCGCGTGGGAGACTTCGTGCGCCTCCGCTGCAATGAGACCATCCCCGCAGACATCCTGCTGCTGTCCTCCAGCGACCCCGATGGGCTGTGCCACATCGAGACGGCCAACCTGGACGGGGAGACCAACCTGAAGCGGCGCCAGGTGGTCCGAGGCTTCTCCGAGCTCGTAAGTGACCTGGCGCGTCCCGGGAACCTTGTGCCGCCGCCGTGTCTCCTGCACGGGCCTCCATGCCTCTGGGAACATTCGCTTCCTGTGAGAGCAGGTCCGCGCCTGGAGTGGGGCTGAGGGCCTGAGCTTTCACTTCCTGTGAGAGCAGGTCCGCGCCTGGGGTGGGGCCCAGGGTCTGAGCCTTCACTTCCTGTGAGAGCAGGTCCACGCCTGGGGTGGGGCCGAGGGCCTGAGCCTTCACTTCCTGTGAGAGCAGGTCCGCGCCTGGGGTGGGGCCGAGGGCCTGAGCCTTCACTTCCTGTGAGAGCAGGTCCGCGCCTTGGCTTCCTGTGAGAGCAGATCCGCGCCTGGGGTGGGGCCGAGGGACTGAGCCTTCACTTCCTGTGAGAGCAGGTCCGCGCCTGGGGTGGGCCCAGGGTTGGCGGCCCACCGCCCGCAGGAGCTGTGACTACCCGGGGGCGGGGAGCAGGCTGGCTCTGTGACTCTGGGTTCACTGTCCACTTCTCAGACTTGGCGTGGCCTTCAGGTCACCGGGAACACTTGGGCCTGGCCTACTGTTGGCGCTCATCCTCCTGTTGCTCTTGTTCTGACACAGCAGAAGTAGTGACTTGGCCGCAGCATGTAGCTTTAGGAATTCCTGTCCTCAGAGGTGTGTCTGGGTTCACCCGATTCCACCCGGGTCCATCTGCGTCGCCGTCTCTGACTGGATCCTGTCTGGGAGGAGCGTCAGTCCAGCTCAGAAATGCTAGGCCTGTGAGGACTGAGAGGTAGAACGGGGGGCCGGGCCCAGCCCCGGTACCCACCAGTAGCTGGTGGCTGAAAACTCAGCCTTCAGGAGGCTCCCTTCTCTGTCGGCCCCCAGCTCTATGCAGAGGAGACAAGGTGCCTACCCCAAGGGCCTGTAGGGAGCGTGATCAGGATCACCGCGGCCCTTGTTCTGACACCGTGCTGCCTGTTTGTGCATGTGGGCCTCGCCATCAAGGAAGGAAGGTTTAAGAAGCGCCTGAGATGATGCGCTCCTGCGTTTCAGGAAGGCCGCCACTGTGGGGCGTGGGGGGGGCCCGTCTCTTTCTCTGTTGTTGCCCTGTCTTCGTGAGCTCCTACAGGGGAGCCAGGCCTTAGAGTCAGCACTGAGGGGTTCTGGAGCAGCTGGCTTCTTTTATAGCCTGGGGTGTCCCTGGGGCACTGTTGGTATCTGCGGTGCAGTGTTCATCGTGCAGGGTGGCTGGGGGGCATCCCTGGTTTCCGCTGTGAGTGTCCGGGCCATTTGCCCTTGGTAGCTGTGCCCACCTCGACACACTTGCAAAGGGCCAGACGGCCTCCCACACCCTGGGGCCCCCACTGGCCCTGGTGGCAGGACTTTCTGAGCCTGGCGCTCGCTCACCTCCTGTGGACCCTGACTTCCTCAGCATGTCCGGACCGTTGTGCCGTTGCTTCCATCCACCACCCTGATTTCCTTGTTTCAGGCTCCTTTTGTGCCAAGAATGGTTTTGTGAGTTGCCTCAGATCTTTCTTACAATGAGGCAATGCATACATAAACATTAAAAATGGTATTTTAAAAACGGGATTGTTTCCTCCCAGGTCAGAGGAGTTGATGGCAGGGCTCACTGGGGACCCTTGGGGCCCAGCACTGGCCTGTCCAGTGCGCTTTAGCTTCCGCATTGATTGTGCGTCAGGGTTTGGTAGTAAGTGTTCAGGCCGAGCTTCCCCTGCCCCGCATTCCCCCAGGCCCCGTGTTCCTCTGCTCTGAGGCCACCTGACTCCGGGCCTAACCCAGGTCCCCAAAGCCCGCAGTTCCCCAGCCCTCTCCAGGGTCCAGCCCAGCATAGGAACCACCCCTGAGGTCAGCAAGGATGGGCTTGGATTTGAGGGAGGCGGTGAACACACAGCCTCCAGCTCCATCCTGGCGGAGCAGCCAGTGTGTGCAGAAGGTGTGTGTAACATACACAGACGCACCTGAATATCTAATAGATGAAAGCTCAGACACTGGGATGATCTGGTAAAACTGCAGAACTAGAGAGCAGAATGGATCTGTTTGGATGGCGAGAGGGGCAGAGCCAGGTAGGTGCATCTCCTTGGTCAGCTCTCCTCAGTGACTTTCTTGTTTCTTATCATCTAGTTTGTTCATCTAGTTTGCTAAACCCGGTAATATCTAAAAGCCTCCTCAACCCACTTTTTTCCCAAACAAAAGCTGGAACACCTTACTGCTCGCTGGTGCTTTGCACAAATGTGTAATTTGTAAGATGGATTGGATGTTGAAATTCCAGGATGGCCACAGACAGATGCATCCTTGACCTACCTGCATAGGGCCTGTGTGTTCCTGAGGAGGCTAGTGGAGCTGAGCCGTAACCTGATCAAAATGGCCATAATTAGGAACCTGAACCATTTTGATATATTAAAAAAAAAAAAGTTTCTTTATTAGCACCCAGATTCTCAATATGCACACTCTAGTCCCTATTATTAGTGTATTTCTTCTCCTTTCTGTTTTTTTCTCCCTTTCTTTTCCTAATTTCCAAAGGCATTTTTCTGGTACTTGAATTTTTCTTTATACAATATTATTCTGAAATATATGAACTGCCCCATGGAAGCCTGACATTTGGAAAACCAAGGTTCAGCTGTAACACTACAGTGCCAGGAACATTTCAGTCCTGTGTATTGAGATGAAGTTTTCATAGATGGAGTCAGTTGGCATCTCAGGCAGGTGAAAAGCGTATTCCTGTCCAATACACAGTAATACAGTTCCACATTGATGACAGCTCTGTTAGAAGTGGAGGCCCCTAGGAGAGTTTAAATTAGAGCTATTTGAAAAACTTAGGTGAAGAATAAGAGAGGGCCTTGACAATCATGCAGGGTCTGGGTACATCCACCAAGGTCTAGTGAGGAGGCAGAAACCACACCTGATTTAGGGCAACTTTGATGTAAAGAAAGAATTCCCCATGGGAGTTGCATAATAAGAAGTAAAGTGACTCCCCAGAATGCAGAAGGGCTGACAGAATAGCCAGTGGCCTGGGGCTGAGACAGCGTCCAGGGAAGAGGCCCTGAAGCTGAGCCTTGTTCTCCTGGCCAAGTTCATGGCTGTCTTTCGTGGGATGGTAGGAAAGCTACTGAGTGCTGTCCCAGGGGGTCAGCCCTCATGAGGGTAGGGAAGCCTTCCACTGAGAGGTGTTGGGCGTGGTAACTTTGGGATGCTGGGGCAGGTGCCATCTCTGAGAGGTGCTGGGCATGATGCCTTTGGGATGCTGGGGCAGGTGCCATCTCTGAGAGGTGCTGGGCATGATGCCTTTGGGATGCCGGGGCAGGTGCCATCTCTGAGAGGTGCTGGGCATGATGCCTTTGGGATGCTGGGGCAGGTGCCATCTCTGAGAGGTGCTGGGCATGATGCCTTTGGGATGCCGAGGCAGGTGCCATCTGCTGAGAGATGCTGGGCATGATGCCTTTGGGATGCTGGGGCAGATGCCATTGCTGAGAGGTGCTAGGCATGATGCCTTTGGGATGCCGAGGCAGGTGCCATCCACTGAGAGGTGCTGGGCATGATGAGTTTGAGATGCCAGAGCAGGTGCCATCCGCTGAGAGGTGCTGGGCATTATGCCTTTGGGATGCTGGGGCAGGTGCCATCTGCTGAGAGATGCTGGACATGATGCCTTTGAGATGCCAGGGCAGGTGCCATCACTGAGCGGTGCTGGACATGATGCCTTTGGGATGCTGGGGCAGGTGCCATCACTGAGAGGTGCTGGGCATGATGACTTTACGATGCCAGGGCAAGTGCTGCTGGAGTTGGGTGCTGGGGATGCCCCCCTCTGTGTGTGACTCCTGCTGCTGCGGTGAACGACTGCCACAGGTGACTTTCTGGACAGCAGCCCTGGGGGTCCCAGGCCTGTGCATGAGAGGGGCTCAGGACGGGGTTCAGGGGGCAGCAGAACGGACTCGGGCCCTGGTCTCCTGAGCTGAGAGTCCCGGAGGACAAGTGCACTGAGCAGATGGCTGGCGCCTCCCCCATCCTCACTAATGATGAGAGAGTGGCTCCTCTTCCCACCCTTTGCAGTTTCTGAAGTCGTTTATGAAGAGCTTGTTTGCCAGGAAGGACGCTGAGAAAGAGGGAAGTGGTCCACACGCCATAGGGTCTGGGCAATAAGGCGGTGAACCTGGCCCCGAGAGGACCCAGGCCTGCCCGCCAGCAGATGCTCGACACTGAGCAGCGAGGAGACGCCCTTGAGGGGACTGGCTGGGAAAGGGCCTTCCAGAAGGCCGAGGAGGCCTCCAGAAAGAGGCCGTGAACCGCATTCTGAAGGCGAGGATGGGAGGGTCTGGGAGCCAGGGAGTGTTTTAGGCAGTGACACAGGTCAGATGATGTCTCAGAGGTGGACACGACATTGTATTTACTGAAGAGTGTTCACCAAATTGTACAGAATTCAGAGGCTGGAAGCCCAGAATGATGGCAGTGAGGCGGGGTGCACGTGTGGCCTGCCCAGATCCCCGGGTCAAAGGACAGAGTGCCCAGACACCTCCAGCCACCCAGGCGTCTCACTCTGGAGAACGAAGCGTAGGTACTGGCACTTCAAAATAAACATTTGGTTTAATGTTGGGGTCATGGAAGTTCCCTTGTGGTTAGGACTCCATGCTTTCACTGCAGAGAGCCTGGTGGTTCAGTCCCTGGGTGGGGAACTAAGATCCTGCAAACCAAAAATGAAACAAAAAGAAGTTTGGGTCAAATTGTCAAATTGGCATTATCCACGAAATAAAAGGGACTCCAAGGCTGACCATGAGCTGTCCCAGCAACTCACATGTTCCAGCTTTCTGGGAGTCAGCCTTTACCATGCCTCTCCCTTTCATGGTGGTGCAAACATTTCCAAATCATATTTTTAAATATAAATTGTCAGGTAATGATGATGTATGTTTTTATAGACAAGAAACAGAATGGGAAGTCAGGAGAGTCTACCAAGGCCCGCTCCTCCGCCGCTTGACTAGGGAGAGTCTGGCACCCCTGGGTCTGGCCGCATGACTGCTCCAGCCCCATCTGTTCTGGGCATCTGTCCCTCCATCTCGCACATTCATCCAGGTCTTGGAGTCCTGCCCATGCAACTGCATCTGTGATATTTGCACAGTCAGTTCGGCAAAACGAGGAATTCCTTAGGCTGATGATTTCACAGCGATCATTTTTTCTTACAGGCTCACTTTTGTGATGTTTCATTCTTTTAGCAAACATTTACTGAGCACCTACTGTATGTTAAATGCCATTCTAGGCACCCATCAAAACAGGCAAACCTCCTTCCCTTCGTGGTGAATAAGGAAATCGCGCAGAGGTGGGCCAGAGCTACTACCAGGGATAAAGCAGCAGTCGGGGCCCCATGTGCCCGGGGGTGGAGTTTGGCGGAGGGTGGAGCCCCGAGGCATGGAAGGCATATTGGAATCAGGGAGGGGCTGTCCAGGAGGGGACTTTATGTGGGCTAGTTTCCTGGGAAAAAACATTCCTCTGGTTTATCTCTTGGATGGACCTGTGGGACCATTGCCCACACCTACGGGGCCATCTGCTTCCTGCAGTGTGGAGCGCTGATTGCGAGAGCTGAACCCACGAGCCTGCCCAAGTTCACTCTGCCCAGGCGTGTGTGGGTGTGTGCATATGTGTGTGCATGTGTGCCTGGCACGTGCTCCTGATGACATCAGTGTGGAATTTCCTAGGCTGGAAAAAGTCTGAGAAGCACTACCTTAGAAAGTAGTGCTTTTTAAATATACACATACTTAAATATACATGTATCCATCCTACCCCCGATGTCCAGACAGGCACAGATCCTAATCCTAAGTCAGTGATACGGCTTTCCTTCCAATTATGCACATAGGTGTGTCTAAAATCCCACCAGTATTGGGTGCCAGGCTCTCAGGCAGTGACAAAGCTGAGTTTCCTTTAGGAGGGAGAGGCAGTCCTCCCCCAAGCTACTTGATAGAATTCAAGAGCTGAGGAGGATATCCAAAGTTCCAAATATGAGGAAACAAAATTAATATTTTTTGTTTCTACCTACACATGCTCCCCAAATTATCTCTATAGTAGGAAAACTAGGGATGAAAAGGTGGTTTGTGATATAGTTCTTGCAACAAAGTTTCTTTCTCCTAAGCTTTTCCAATAGTCTTCAAATTAGCTACATTCTCTGCTGTGAGACTGAAGAAGGAAACCGTCTGTCATCAAAGTGGAAAACAAAGACAGCTGGCTGGGTGTGTTAATTGGATCAGTTGACATCAAGCCTTAAAAAGATTCATGGTTTTCTTTTACCATGAAGTGCAGTCATTAAGCTCATAATTTGTTCTGTGGGACTTTGTTTTTTAATGCTTGTCTATAAGCTGAGCTTTATTTTTATTTTTTTGAAAACTTTTTATTTTGTATTAGGCTGTAGCTGATAAGTATTGTGATAGTTTCAGGTGAACTGTGAAGGGAACTCAGCCATACATATACAAGTATCCATTCTCCCCCAAACTCCCCTCCCATCCAGGCTGCCACATAACACTGAATGGAATTCCGTGTGCTGTACAGTAGGTCCTTGTTGGTTATCCATTTTAAGTATAGCAGTGTGTCCATGTCCATCCCAAACTCCCTAACTATCTCTCTGCCCATCCTGTATGCTGGGAACTGTAAGTCTGTTCTCTGAGTCCCTTTCTGTTTTGTAAGTGAGTGATTTGTGTCATTTCTTTTTAGATTCCATATATATAAGGGATGTTGTATGATATTTGTCCTTCTCTGTCTGACTTCACTTAGTATGACAATCTCTGGGTCCATCCATGTTGTTGCAAATGGTATTATTTCATTCTTTTTAATGGCTGAGCAATATTCCATTGTATATATGTACTTTGAGACATTTTTATTCTCAAATTTAACAAGCACATACTTTGGTTAAAGGATATTAAATAGGTAAGAGGAAAGACTTTGAGAAAGAAAATTATTTTGAGAATAACTATATTTGGACTCAAATTTTAATTCTAGCAAGTATGGATATTCAAAGCAATTCAGTTAGGTAGGTAATATAATTATCTGAGACATGCTATGTTTTACAGTATCAACTGTATTTGATTAATGGGGAATGTCAATTTGGTTGTATAATAAGATGCTTTGGTTTTTAATCCTGGTAACTTTGCCATGGATTTTTTAATTTGAACCTGTGGTCTAACAAAGCAGACTTTACAGAGAGTGAAGCACTGTAATCTTAATGAAAACAGGTGAATGCCAGGAAATTGATAACATTATGCATATGTGGGGGCTTAATCGTAAAAGATCTTATTACAGTATATAAAAACTTCGACATTGTCTTCATTTAAATTTGTGTTTTTTGTTTGGTTGGAAGTAGTTATTTCTTATTCTAGGAAAATGATAACTAAAGCTGTAAGGTTTTTGTTCTCTTTATGGTGGTGTACAATGTGAAGTTTCTTTGTGTGTTTTCAAAAAATAATCTATTTTCAGTTTTTCTAAATGTAGTTGAATTACTTCAGTGATTGAAAAAAGTTTGAGGCTGTGTGTATGTGTTTCTGGAGCAGGAATTTCTTGACCAGCAGGAGCTGGCGATGTGAGATACTTCCAGTTGTCATAAGTTCCTCCTCATAAGTGAATATGGATGTGTATGTAGGCATGTGTGTGAGTGTGTAGGCATATATATGTGTCTGAGAGAGTGTGTGTGCAAAGTATGTGTCCCTAAGAATAAAGCAAGATGATCTGAGCGTGTCCAAGTTACCACTTTCAACTATCTTCGAGGAGAGGATTAAGATTCTTTCCTGGGCTGAAATGTAGTGTTCCAGCAGCGTGTTGATCTATAGGAGCTCACTCCTGAGGAGCCTGGGATTTTCAGTCTGATTGTCGGGCATCTCTGTTCCCTGAGTGCATCAGGCAGTGCTGCCCAGGTAGCCCCATTTCTGCACAGTGCACGGTGAGGCAGTCTGTTTCTTGATGGGGTGTCATGCCTGCGATCTCTCCCTTCCCTTGTTTTCTGATAAGAGCTCCTGACAAGAGGAAGGTCCCTGCTCCCACAACATGAGACCAGTTGCCACAGCATTTGAATTTTTTGTGTTAGCCTCCTTTTGTTTCTGAATGTTTAAGAGTCTAGTTCCTCATTTCAAATAAAAGCAAAAATAAACAAATGGGACCTGATTAAACTTAAAAGCTTTTGCACAACGAAGGAAACTATAAGCAAGGTGAAAAGACAGCCTTCAGAATGGGAGAAAATAATAGCAAACGAAGCAACTGACAAAGAATTAATCTCAAAAAATATAGAAGCAGCTCATGCAGCTCAATTCCGGAAAAATAAATGACCCAATCAAAAAATTGGCCAAGGAAGTAAACAGACATTTCTCCAAAGAAGACATACAGATGACTAACAAACACATGAAAAGATGCTCAACATCACTCATTATCAGAGAAATGAAAATCAAAACCACAATGAAGTACTATCTCATGCCAGTCAGAATGGCTGCTATCCAAAAGTCTACAAACAATAAATGCTGGAGAGGGTGTGAAGAAAAGGGAGCCCTCTTACACTGTTGGTGGGAATGCAAACTAGTACAGCTGCTATGGAGAACAGTGTGGAGAACAGTTTTTCCTTTAAAAACTGGAAATAGAACTGCCATACAACCCAGCAATCCCACTGCTCGTCATACACACCGAGGAAACCAGAATTGAAAGAGACACATGTACCCCAATGTTCATCACAGCACTGTTTACAATAGCCAGGACATGGAAGCAACCTAGATGTCCATCGGCAGATGAATGGATAAGAAAGCTGTGGTACATATACACAATGGAATATTTCTCAGCTATTAAAAAGAAACATTTGAGTTCTAATGAGGTGGATGAAACTGGAGCCTATTATACAAAGTGAAGTAAGAAAAACACTAATACATATACATTAACACACATATATATATGGAATTTAGAAAGATGGTAATGATGACCCTATATATATGCAAGACAGCAAAAGAGACACAGATATAAAGAACAGACTTTTGGACTCTGAGAGAGAAGGCGAGGGTGGGATGATTTGAGAGAATAGCACTGAAACATGTATATTATCATATGTGAAACAGAGTGCCCGTCCAGGTTCGATGCATGAGACAGGGCGCTCAGGGCTGGTTCCCTGGGATGACCCTGAGGGATGGGATGGGGAGGGAGGTGGGAGGGGGGTTCAGGATGGGGGACACATGTACACCCATGGCTGATTCATGTCAGTGTATGGCAAAACCACCACAATATTGTAAAGTAATTAGCCTCCAATTAAAATAAATTAATTTTTTTTAAAAAGCAAGGAAACCAATAGGGAAATACTGCAATAATCTAGTAAAGAAATGGTAATGGCCTAAAATTAGAACAATAATTGTGGAGATGAATAAGACAAGTTATACTTAGGAAATATTTAAAGAGCAAGATCAATAAGAATTTGTGATTAATTAAATGTGGTTTATTAAGAAAAAGAGTCTAGTTCCTCATTTCAGCAAGAATTATAGGGAAGTTATATAAAGCCTTCTGTCTGTGTGGGCTCCTCTGTGGAAGGCAGTGCTAGGTTCCTGCACTGGTGAGAGTGCTTCTGAGCATCTGGCCCCCCGTGCATGAGAACAGAGCAGGGGTCCACATCCACCTCTGCATGGTCATCGCTGTTCCCCAGGCAAGAGAAATTTAAAGAGGCCAGACACCAGACCCCCAAGGGGTGCAGGGCAAGCTGGGCCCAGTATGTCGGTTCCTATGTTGGGGTGGGGTGTTTCCAGGGTTCAGGCTGAAGCGGTAGCACAGGTGGTTTGCCCACCCTGGGGTAGTGCTGTGTGCAGGGGGCAGGCACAGCACCCTGCTTTTGTCCCCACCCCGTGTTTTGCTGCTGGCTCTTTAGATGTGGCAGTTGATTGGTGGGGTTTTTTGTTTGGTTTTTTTTTTTTTTTGGTCTTTTTGCATCTTGTCCATAATTTGTCCCAACTGTGCATGCACACAGTTATTTTTGTAACTTTCAGTTTCTTGATATTTTGTAGCTTGAGGAGACATTTGTTCAGGTGCAGGCACTGCAGCAAAGGGTCCCAGGCCCCAGCCTGTCTAACTTGCAGGGGATTCTGTCTGTAAGGGGAGGGGAGCTGAGCTGCACTGTTACCCGTTTAGGTGTGGATGAACCCATGCTCTGGACATCTAAACTGGGCTTAAACCCTATTGAGATACACCAGGGCTTTCCCAGCAGTGCCAATGAGTAACCTGTGCTGCAGAAGACACCGGGATTCGACCTAGCGGGACTGATAGATCTTGTCACCCAGCTGAGGTCAGGCAGAAGTTTGTTGGTTTCCAGTGGAGCCACTTGCTAGGTAGCAGCTGTGACTGGATGCCTTCCCCTCCCCGCCCCCTCTAAAAGTGTGTCATTGCTAATGACCAGGAATCCTCCTCTCTCTTCCAGAGAGTGGGCTCTGAGCTACATCTGTGTGGGTTTTCATAAGTTTAGAACTGGGCCTAAGCTTCAAAATCATTCTTTGTCGTACACACACAGACACATAATGCTAACACAAACAGAAATATCCTTGTGTGAGTTTTGTGTCTTTGAGAAAAAAGGAAAAAATTTACTCTCACGTACTTGTGACGAGTGACTTTTCAGCAGCTTCTCCTGCCGGAGTGGTAAAGAAGGGAGGCTTCAAAGGCCTGCAGATCTAGGTTTGTTTTGGAAGGAACTTCAAACGGCTGTTGCAGTCATCCGGCCTTGGTCGAGCGTTCTGGAACCTTGACCATCAGGCGGAAAGTCTTGTGAGGACAGACTTTGTGAGGCTGCGAGACTGAAGAGTATCCACCCTCAGCCCTGGAGACCCCCTGCAGGGTCCCAAGTGTGGCGCCCCGCGTGGACACTCTGCAGGCAGGCTCTGCAGGCCGAGGTGCGCAGGGAAGTTGTGCCTGCGGGGCGGGGCTCTGGAGCTCGGGTAGGACTTTCCTCTCAAGCCCCAGAGAGACCAGAGGCTCGAGGGGACTCGGATTCAGGGAGGGGTGCCATCCTGCACACCGTGCCCCCGGGAAGCTGGGAGTCCGTGACAGCTGCCTGCCCACCTGTGGACAGGGGATTCTGGGCTGGCCGCCGCAGGCCCCGGGAGCGGGGCCAGTGGTCAGTGGTCAGAGAGCTGTGATCCTTCCCGTGAGGAGCCCGCCCAGCCCTGCGTGGTGGTCCCAGCAGGCTCTCCCCCAGCGGGCTTTTCCCCAGCACTCAGCGTGTGCCAGGCCTCTCAGTCACTGCCGCTCCGTGATTCTCTCGAGGGAGGCGCGGGGACCCCTGTGGCACCCAGATCCCCATGTGGTACACAGCGTGGCCCTGCCTCTTGTCTTAGCGCAGGCAGAGGGCAGGCGGGGTGCAGGGCCGCCCCCAGGGAGCCCGGGCAGGTGGTGGGGAAGGTTCTGGATGAGGAGGCCTGGGCTGCGCTCTGTGCAGCCTCTGGGTTGGGGTTGGGGGGCAGCGTGGCCATGCTCGGGTTGGGCAAGGTGAGTCTGGGGTCCCACGGTGGCACCACCATACAGGGCCCAGCTGGGCTTTCTGCCGGGTTTGGAGCATGTGCTTCTGACTCCACTCATGTGGCTTGAGAGGCAAAAAAAAAAAAGACGTTTGCTTTTATTCTAAGCAGAGGCAGCTGTTTGTTCCGCTGATTGCACCTTTCAGAGAGAAGGTCCCTGCTGAGTTGCTGTGGCAGGAGCAGGAGGCCTGGACATCCTTCCTCGCGGCCCCAAGGAGCGCTCTGCCCCCCGCGTCACGGCCCCTCCACGCTGCACCCAGTCCCAGGCCGGCCACATCCCGGCCGTCTCTGCCAGCGCATGCGGTGCCCGCTGGGCTGACCCTTCCTGAGGGCAGAGAGCCGCCCCAGCCTGAAGCTTCTGCAGTGCCATGCCCGACTCCCGCTGGGAGGCAGCCCCTCACGAGGTGTCCCTTCCGTGGGGGCACCCAGGGCCCTTCCGTGCATGCGCGCAGGCTGTCCCATCGGGTCTGTCCTGAAAGAGACGTGCCTCTGAAAGAGAGCAACTCCCCTCCCCTCCACGGGGGCTCTCAGAACTGGGAACTCTGCCAGAGACGTGCCTGGGGCGGTGGTCTCCACAGCGCACTTCGCCAGCACTGAACCACTTCCCACACTTCCTACTCTGGTGACCCGGACCCCCCCGGGGGTGCATGGAACCCCCAGCACTCTGCCTGCCTGGGCTGGGGGGGAGGCGCTGGGATGCTCTGTGCTCCCCGAGGTTCCCAGGGCCCTGAGATGAGAACACTGCCTTCCTCTCTCGCAGAGGAGGCGGCGGGTCCAGGGAGCTGGGTGGCCCCATCCTGGCTCACGGCCGGCCCTGCAGCCCCTTCCTGCGCCTCTGCGACTCCTGTGTTCGGCCTGCGGGGGCTGGACCCACGCTCCCCCAGTGGTGCCTGGCGGGCCCGCTCACGTCTTCCGGGTGCGACAGCGGGTCCGTCACGTCTCTCCCCTGAGGTTGGCCCTGGGTGCAGCGGCAGCTGCGGTGCAGGAGTCACAGCCAGGTGACCTTGCAGCCCTCACCCTGGCGCTCAGCACGAAAGCCCAAGGCGAAGCAGGCACTGCGGTGAAGTTAAGGGACAGCTCCCCAGGCCAGAACCTCAGGAAGGAAGCTGATCACTGTCCAGATACCTGACTAGAATGTGGTCTGTGGTGGAACAGCCAGGCTAAGGAAACTGCTGATGCCAAGAAGCCAAGGGCAGAATGCATGGCGTGTTTATATGTCTCTCTGTACAAATGCACAGATACAGGAGACAGAGGTGTGCATGCATGCTTGTATCTGGGGGCTCCACTCAAGGTTTGATTGGTGGGAGTTCTGCTGCTTTAATGTGTTGGCGAAAATGTGGCCAGGTGTTTTGGGGGGGATCCTTGGGGTGTGCCCCTCACCAGGCTATGACCCTCATCCCTCACTTCGCTCCAGGAGGCCTTCTTGAGCACGGGACCCTGGGCAGGCCAGCAGATGGTGACCTCTGGGGTTCTGGGGCTGCGAGAAGTCTCCACCTCTGAAGGGTCCAGGTGCTGATGAGGAGCTGGGAGGACCAACCAACCCCCCCCCCCCACACACACACACACAGTGGGGTCCAGATGCTGATGAGGAGCCAGCAGGACCCACAGGCGCGGCACTTGGTGTGCTGGGCACCGTGATGAACGCAGAAAGCACCCCTCCCTCCGGGCGGCAGGCTCGGTGAGCTGCACTATGGCTGGGGCACAGTCACATGAGGAGGCTGTGGCCTGACTGAGGCGGCCAAGGTGCCGCCCACCCTCCCGCCTGGTGCCCCCTGCCCTCCTGCCCTGCCCACGCTCCTCAGGGGCGACCCCAGGCCTGCGCTCCTCTGCGCGTGTCAGCCTTGCCTGCCCTGTTCCCCAAGACTCTCTGAGGGAAACCCAGTTACAGTTGAGGTGGGCAGGGCTGGGGCGGTCGACTGCAGGCTCCATCCCCTCAGTCCACGGAGTAGAAGTGACGCTGACCTTCCGTGGCCTGTGAAGCAGCACGTGTCTTCCTGACACGCCAGCTTTTCACCCGTCGGGTGGTGGCTGGCTCTCCCCACCCCGTCTTCTGACTCAGAGGAGAGCCCTGCTTTAGGAGGGGCCACGGTCCTCAGAGGGGCTGGGAAGGAGCATGCTGTGGGCGGTTGGTGCACGAAGGTGGCCTGGGCAGGCTGGGCCGCAGGGAGCGCTGTGGGGAGCAAGCTTTGGGTTCTGCACCTCCTAGCTAGTGATCCAAGGGGCTCATGGGATCTCTCAGGCCTCAGTTTCAGCACCTGCAAGATGGGTGCCACATCAGGGCCTCCTCCCCTCCTGTCCCTGCCCGTGGCTGCCCTGGAAGGCCTCTGAGGGGGGCAGGCGCAGCCCCTGTGGGCCTGTGTGTGCAGAAGAGCCTCATAATAGACCCAACAGGTCTGTCCCAAGTGGGCAGCATTGCTTTGGGCTCAGTGAGTCCAGAGCAGCAGGAGAAAGCTGGAGAGCTGAGTGCTGGCAGGGGTTGTGTGGGCCTCTGAGGAGGCCTGGGTGTGGCCTGTGGGTCTGGGATGCAGACCTGCATCCCTGCCTCCCTGCTTCAAGAGCACAGGAGAGGGTTGGACACATCCAGCATCCCAGGGGCTGGTCCTGACCCCCTCACAGGACAGGGCTACATGCTTCTGAGGGGAAGACCCAGTTTTTAGAAGGAATCCTTTTTCACATATTGCAGCTATTGGCAGTTACCCTACAGAGGAAGGGAGGATGCTGGCCTCACATGCTTGGAACTGTTAGGGCTCTACCTGCAGATTCAGTGGTCAGTGACGCCAGCAGGAGGGGTGTGGGAGCATGACGTGTTCTCAAGAAGACCTTCACCAAGTCACTTTCCCCAAAGCCATTTAGAAGTGGGCATCATTGGACCCTGAGGTCTCCGAGGCCCCTCTTGCCCCTGCTCTGAGACTGCCTTCCGTGACAAAGGGCAGGGAGCCTGCAGTGCTGTGGGTGGAGAGGTGACAGGAATGGGCAGGCAGCTGTGCCCTGGGCGTGACCCGTCCAGCTCCAGCGCCCACTGGTGCATTTGCTGGGTGCCAGGCCCCCAGCGTGGCCTCTTGGGTGACCCTCAGTGATCCAGGGGGTTTGGGTCGATCGCTTCTCCTGTTTAACAAAGGCAGCAGCTGCAACAAGGGACGCTGCAGCCAGTTGCTGCTCAGAGTGCGATGCAAGGCCTGACCTGCCAGGCCCTGGCTTCTGGTCGAGACAGGCCTCACCTGCCTCCTTATGCCAGTCAGAGGCCCAGCTTTGTCAGGAACAGAGCAGCGGAAGGTAGACCTGGGTGGGGGAGATTTAAGTTAAACATGGGGCGACACACACCTGCATAAAGAAGCCAGCAGTGTGTGCTCCCTGGTATGGCGGCTGCGCGCAGGAGCCCCTGGGCCACTTCGGAAGCCCCGGGCTCGGGGGCAGCGCTGTCAGCCCCAGCGGTGGGCTGAGCTGCTCACGGCAGAGGACGGGTGGGGATAGCATTGAATGCAAGGGCCCTGGTGGCCCAGAGGGGTTTGTACCCACAGGAGGGGCACCGTGGATGCCTCGGGAGCCGCCTCCATGAAGGCAGGCCTGGGAGCCTCTGCAGGGTTTCTTCTGGGGCCCTGCCGCTCCGTTTGCTATCTCCCCTCCAGGAGGGCTGCCTTGGCTGGATCCCCATGGGCCTCCACTGCTTTGCTTACAGGGTGACCACTCACACCTGATGCCCTGTTCATTCTCAGCCATGAGGCAGCGTTACCGTCATGCCCGCTTCACCTGACGGAAGCTGAATCCTGGAAAGATGCTGTGATCTGCTGGCAGGCACTCAACTGGTGCAGGAGAGCCTTGGGGTCCCCATGTGGACACTGCCAGGCCAGGCCTTTGTCCTCCCAGCAGGGTCACTGCTTCCCAAACTAGGTCACTCCCCCTCGTTGGTGACCAGTGCCTGCAAACGGCTATGTATGCTTGTCAGTTTACTTACAAGGTCAATTCTGTGTATTGGGTTGAACCATTGCTGTTGTGTGGGGCAAATTATGACTGTTCTAATGCCTTAGGGGCATCATAGAATACGGAGGATAAACATTTCAGGATGAGATTAAAAAGGAGGATAAACATTTCAGGATGAGATTATAAAGGAGTCTCCACAGCACTTCTGGTCCTCACTTGCTGCCGTGCAGTGAATCTCGCTGGAGGCCAATGCTGGTAGAGAGTGTGAGCACTGGCGTCCTTGTCACTGGTGGACCATACACGTCTGTGACAGGAGCGATTGGAGACCTGTGATCAGCTCCCTGCAAAAGAGGACATCTGTCTGAGTGCCAGGCACCCCGTCTTCCTTCTGCTTTGAACCTCTCCTTGGCTTTGATCTAGAGGAACCAGGTTCGCTACCTGGCTGAGCATGTGAGGGAACCTGGCGGGAATTAAGGGCCTTGCACCACCAGCCGACTGCTCAGCGGGAGCTGAGGGTTTCCATCCTACGCCCTGGAGGAAAGATCCAGAAGTGCCCCTGCTGCCCCCAGGGCCGGGGATAGCGGGGAGGAGAATTGCTGTCTGACTTCAGATCCTTGGGTAACGAAGAGGATTCTTTTTCTTGCTCAGGTTTTTCCATCTGACGAGGATTATGGTCAGAAGGAGAGTGAGTGTTGCTAGCCCATTAAGTGTGTGCGTCAGTATAAGCCCTGAGGCTGCTGCTGTTGACCTGCTTGGTGGAGGAACGGAGGGCTCTGACACCAGTGTTGCTGGGGCAGAGGCGTGGAGGAGGCGCGTGAGAGCAGCACGCGTGGCACAGGTGTTCCTCGTCACCGGGGCCCCCTGTCTTCACCCCTTTGAGCCCTTCACCCCATTGCCCTCGGGGGCAAAAAGGAGCATGTGGAGGGGATGATGCTTTGAAGAGGCTGGACTTCCTGCCTCACTCTGCAGGGCCAGCTCCATGCCAGTGGGCGTCACCGTTTCTTCATCTGTGCCACGTGGGTGAAAAATGCTCTCCTGGTCATGCTGTTGCAGGAACTGGAGACAAATTAAGACCTGGTTCCCAGCACACTGCACTGTCCTCAGCAAAAGAAAAGATGCTGTTTGGGTGCTAAGCAGGTCTGCGATCGACCAGGGGCCCTGTGGGTGTGCTTGAGGGTCAGAAGTGAGCGGGAGCTGAGCTAAGCCCCCGGTTACAGGGAGGTTTGGAGGGAAGCGGAGAGTAGGCTGAAGCTGGGGATGGCGGCGCGGGTAGCACGATGCTTGAAGGAGGCTGGAGAGCTGGTCCCGGAGGCAGTGAGTCCTGGGGCCCAGGGACAGGGAGCTGCCGAGGGGGCCTGGCCGTATGTGGTCGTCTGGGAAGCGTCATGCTTACCAGCTAATAATCAAGAAGCAAACACGCTCATGTTAAATCAATGATCTAGAATTGAAATGATGCCAAGTCCCAGTGAAAATAATTTCTTTTCTTTTTTTTTGTTAAATTAAATTTTATTTTTAACTGGAGGATCATACATCACATGAATCAGCCATAGGTATACATATGCCCCCTCCTTAAACCTCTCCCCATCCTACACCTCTAGGTTGTCCCTGAGTGCCAGTTCTGGAGTCCCTGTGTCATACAGCCAATTCCTACTGGCTATCTATTTTACATACAATAATGTATATGTTTCAATGCTACTCTCTCAAGTCATCCCACTTTCTCCCTCCCCCACTGTGTCCAAAAGTCTCTTTATGTCTACATCTCCACTGCTGCTAATTAGCCTCCAACTAATAAAAATAAATGAAAAAAAAAAGAGGAAAACAAATATATATTAATGGATATATATGAAATTTAGAAATAATTTCTTTCAAGAAGTCCATGTACTGGCAACTTAGGCTTGTAAAAGTAAAGCCCTTAATTGGGGCAGGTTCATTTTGTTGGAGAATGAAGTAAGTGTAGTTATTTTCTTTCAGAAATAAGTTTCTCTTTTCCTAAAATGAAAAGTATCCTTAGAGAAGTCAGATGACAGTATAGAACCTAAAGGACTGGCAACTGATTAAGTGGTTATTTTTACCTACTTGATGGACAGCGCAGAAGTGCGCCGGCTGTGACGGACCACGCAGAAGTGTGGCCATGAGGAGCTACCCCTTGCCCAAGGTCAGGGGTGGCAACCGAGAGCGCCAGGCTGCGACAGCGCAGGAGCCGCGCAGAGGAGCTCCCCGAGTTCCAAGGTCAGGGGCGGCGGCTGAGAGGAGCTACCCCGCGGCCGAGAGGAGCTAACCCACGTCCGAGGTCAGGGGCAGCAGCCAAGAGGAGCTACCACAGGCCCCAGGTCAGGGGCTATGCCTGAGAGGAGGTACCCCATGCCCGAGGTCAGGGGAGGCGGCTGGGAGGAGCAACCCCACCTCCAAGGAGCAGTGGCTGCACGGGCGCAGGAGGGCCGAGAGGAGCTACTCCACGTTCAACGTCACCAGGGGCGGCCGTGAGGAGATACCCCTCATCCAAGGTAAGGAGCAGCGGCTGTGCTTTGCTGGAGCAGCCGTGAAGAGATACCCCATGTCCAAGGTAAGAGAAACCCAAGTAAGACGGTAGGTGTTGTGAGAGGGCATCAGAGGGCAGACACACTAAAACCATAATCACAGAAAACTAGCCAATCTGATCACAGGACCACAGCTTGTCTAACTCAGTGGAACTAAGCCATGCCATGTGGGGCCACCCAAGACAGTCGGGTCATGGTGGAGAGGTCTGACAGAACGTGGTCCACTGGAGAAGGGAATGGCAAACCACTTCAGTATTCTTGCCTTGAGAACCCCATGAACAGTATGAGGAGGCAAAATGATAGGATACTGAAAGAGGAACTCCCCAGATTGGTAGGTGCACAATATGCTACTAGAGATCAGTGGAGAAATAACTCCAGAAAAAATGAAGGGATGGAGCCAAAGAAAAACAATACCCAGTTGTGGATGGGACTGGTGATAAGAGCAAGGTTTGATGCTGTAAAGAGCAATATTGCGTAGGGACGTGGAATGTTAGGTCCATGAATCATGGCAAATTGGAAGTGGTCAAACAGGAGATGGCAAGAGTGAATGTCGACATTCTAGGAATCAGCGAACTAAAATGGACTGGAATGGGTGAATTTAACTCATATGACCATTATATCTACTACTGTGGGCAGGAATCCCTTAGAAGAAATGGAGTAGCCATCATGGTCAGCAAAAGAGTCCAAAATGCAGTACTTGGATACAATTTCAAAAATGACAGAATGATCTCTGTTCATTTCCAAGGCAAACCATTCAATATCACTGTAATCCAAGCCTATGCCCCAACCAAAAACGCTGAAGAAGCTGAAGTTGAACGGTTCTATGAAGACATACAAGACCTTTTAGAACGAACGCCCAAAAAAGATGTCCTTTTCATTATAGGGGACTGGAATGCAAAAGTAGGAAGTCAAGAAACACCTGGAGTAACAGGCAAATTTGGCCTTGGAGTACAGAATGAAGCAGGGCAAAAGCTAATAGAGTTTTGCCAAGAGAACACACTGGTCAGAGCAAACACCCTCTTCCAACAACACAAGAGAAGACTCTACACGTGGACATCACCAGATGGTCAACACTGAAATCAGATTGATTATATTCTTTGCAGCCAAAGATGGAGAAACTCTATACAGTCAGCAAAAACAAGACCAGGAGGTGACTATAGTTCAGATCATGAACTCCTTATTGCCAAATTCAGACTTAAACTGAAGAAAGTAGGAAAAACCACTAGACCATTCAGGTATGACCTAAATCAAATCCCTTATGACTATATAGTGGAAGTGAGAAATAGATTTAAGGGACTACATCTGATAGAGAGCCTGATGAACTATGGATGGAGGTTCGTGACATTGTACAGGAGACAGGGGTCGAGACCATCCCCATGGAAAAGAAATGCAAAAAGGCAAAATGATTGTCTGAGGAGGGCTTACAAATAGCTGTGAAAAGAAGAGAAGTGAAAAAGAAAGGAGAAAAGGAAATATTCCCATTTGAATGCAGAGTTCCAAAGAATAGCCAGAAGAGATAGGAAAGCCTTCCTCAGCGATCAATGCAAAGAAATAGAGGGAAACAACAGTATGGGAAAGACTAGAGATCTCTTCAAGAAAATTAGAGATATCAAGGGAATATTTCACACAAAGATGTGTTTGATAAAGGACAGAAATGGTATGGACCTAACAGAAGCAGAAGATATTAAGAAGAGGTGGCAAGAATACACAGAAGACTGTACAAAAAAGATCTTCACAACCCAGATAATCACAGTGGTGTCATCACTCACCTAGAGCCAGACATCCTGGAATGTGAAGTCAAGTGGGCCTCAGAAAGCATCACTATGAACAAAACTTGTGGATGTGATGAAATTCTAGTTGAGCTATTTCAAATCCTGAAAGATGATGTTGTGAAAGTGCTGCACTCAATATGCCAGCAAATTTGGAAAACTCAGCAGTGTCCACTGGACTGGAAATGGTCAGTTTTCATTCCAGTCCCTAAGAAAGGCAATGCCAAAGAATGCTCAAACTACCTCACAATTGCACTCATCTCACATGCTAGTAAGTAATGCTCAAAATTCTCCAAGCCAGGCTTCAGCAATACGTGAACCGTGAACTTCCAGATGTTCAAGCCGGTTTTAGAAAAGGCAGAGGAACCAGAGATCAAATTGCCAACATCCGCTGGATCTTCGAAAAAGAGAGTTCCAGAAAAACATTCATTTCTGCTTTATTGACTATGCCAAATCCTTCGACTGTGTGGATCACAATAAACTGTGGAAAATTCTGAAAGAGATGGGAATACCAGACCACCTGACTTGTCTCTTGAGAAACCTGTATGCAGGTCAGGAAGCAACAGTTAGAACTGCACATGGAACAACAGACTGGTTCCAAATCGGGAAAGGAGTACGTCAAGGCTGTATATTGTCACCCTGCTTATTTAACTTATATGCAGAGTACATCATGAGAAATGCTGGGCTGGAGGAAGCACAAGCTGGAATCAAGATTGCCAGGAGAATTATCAATAACCTCAGATATGCAGATGACACCACTCTTATGGCAGAAAGCAAAGGTGAACTAAAAAAAGCCTCTTGATGAAAGTGAAGGAGAGTGAAAAAGCTGGCTTAAAGCTGAACATTCAGAAAACTAAGATCATGGCATCTGGTCCCATCCCGTCATGGGAAATAGATGGGGAGACAGTGGAAACAGTGTCAGACTTTTTTTGGGGGGGCCTCTGAAATCACTGCAGATGGTGATTGCAGCCATGAAATTGAAAGATGCTTACTCCTTGGAAGGAAAGTGATGACCAACCTCGACAGCATATTAAAAAGCAGAGACATTACTTTGCCAACAAAGGTCCGTCTGGTCAAGGCTATGGTTTTTCCAGTGGTCATGTATGGAGGTGAGTGTTGGACTATAAAGAAGGCTGAGTGCAGAAGAATTGATGCTTGAACTGTGGTGTTGGAGAAGACTCTTGAGAATCCCTTGGACTGCAAGGAGATCCAACCAGTCCATCCTAAAGGAGATCAGTCCTGGGTGTTCATTGGAAGGACTGATGCTGAAGCTGAAACTCCAGTATTTTGGCCACTTCATTCGAAGAGTTGACTCTTTGGAAAAAACCCTGATGCTGGGAGGCATTGGGGGCAGGAGGAGAAGGGGACGACAGAGGATGAGATGGTTGTATGGCATCGCCGACTCGATGAACATGGGTTTGAGTAAGCTCCGGGAGTTGGTGATAGACAGGGAGGCCTTGGCATGCTGCTGTTCATGGGGTCGCAAAGAGTTGGAGATGACTGAGTGACTGAACTGAGCTAAGACTTATTCAAAAAATTAAAAAGTAGAGAAAATTAATATACCACTAGGAAAAGAAATTCCCCAGTTTTTGCTATTTAATTATCAGTTGTAAACTCTGCCCTTTCATTTCAAAAACTGCTTTACTGAGGTGCAATCAATGTATAATGTATTATGTTATAACACATATATTATATATATATATATATATATATGTGTGTGTGTGTGTGTGTGTTATGTTACAACATATATATATTGCACACATTTAAAGTGAACAATTTGAGTTTTCACAACATATGTATATACCAGGGAAATGATCACCGCAGTCAAGTTAGTGGACACATTGTCAGTCCTCGAAGTTTTAGTCTGTCTTTACCATCCCTCCCTGAGTTCCTGGACCAGCATTAATCTTTTAGTCATTATTGATCATTTTGGATTTTTCTAGAGAATTGCAAATGGAATCATAAATTATGTACTTTGTTTCTGGCCTTTTCCTCTTGGTGCCGCTATTTTGAGATTGATCCAAGTTGCTGTACAATAATGATTTGTCTCTGCATTGCCAGTAGTGTTCCTTTATGTAGATGTGTGTCAACTAGATGTCTTGATGCATTCCTCTGTCGATAGACATTTGATTTGTTTATGGGTTTTGGTAGTTACAAATCAAGGTGCTGTGAAAACTCATGTTTGGGTCTTTGTATGGAAATGCATTTTCATTTTTCTTAGATAAATAAAATATGCAGGAGTGGAGTGGCAGGATTTTGTGGTAGGTGTATGTTTAACTTCTCTGAGAATTGCTGACTACTAATTGCTTTCCCAAGTGACTGCACCATTTTCTGTCTGCATGAGCGTGTGTTAGAATTCTGGTTCCTCCACATTTGGTGTGGTGAGTGTCAGCCAGTATTTTTGTTTTACTTATGTTAAAATATATATAACATAAAAGTGTCATTTTTGCCATTTTTAAATGTACAGTTTAATGGCATAAATTTCATTAAGTGCTCTACAAACATCATCACTATCTAGTTCTAAAACTCTTCATCACCCCAGACGGAGCTCTGTAACCATTAAGTATACCGTGCTATGCCCCCAGTCCCTGGAAACTTATGTCTTCTGCCTTTATAATTTACCTATTCTAATTCTATATATTTTGTGTTAATGGACTAATACAGTATCTGTCCTTGTCTGTCATTTACTTGACTTACTGTTACGTTTCAAGTTTCATCCATATTGTAGCATATATCTGAACTTAATTCCTTTTTATGACTGTGTACTATTCCATTGTTTGTATTCAATATATAGCACAGTTTGTTCATTTGCCGATGTCACTTGGATTGTTTCTGCTGATTGGCTGCGGTGAATAATGCTGCAGTGAACAGTGGTGTACTAGTATCTCTCTCGGTCTGTGTTTTCATTTCTTTTGGGTTTATACTTAGATGTGGAATTGCCAGGCCATGTGGTAATTATGCTGACAGAGGAACATGGCAGGCTGCAGTCCCTGGGGTCACAAAGAGCCTGACAGAACTGAGCACAGGCACACACACATGGTAATTCTATGTTTAGGTTTCTGAGGAACCACCAAACTCTTTTTCCACAGTGACTGCAAATTTTACGTTCTCAACAGAAATGTATAGGGATTCCAGTTTCTCTAGATCTTTGCCAATATTTGTTGTTTTCCTTTAAAAAAAAAGATGATAGCCATCTTAGTAGGTGTGAAGTGGCATTGCATTGAGCTCTTGATTTCCATCTTCCTAATGACTAGTGATATTAAGCATCTTTTAATGTGCTTATTGACCCTTTGTATATATTCTGTGGATAGTTGTCTGCTCAAATTCTTTGCCCATTTTTTAAATAGGTGATTATTTTTGTTTCCCAGTTTTAAGAGTTCTTTGCCTATTCTGGTTATTAAATATTTATCAGATGTATGATTGCAAATACTTTCTTTTACTCTGTAGGTTGTCTTTTCAGTTCAATGATAATGGTCTTTCATTCACAAATTTTAGAATTTTGATGAAGTCCATTTTATCAATCTTTTCGTCTCTTGCTTGTTCTTTTGTTATCATATCTAAGAATTCATTGCCAAATGTAAGATCAGGAAGATTTATCCCCATGTTGCCCCTAACAACTTGCCCCTCCCCCACCCCCACCACTTCCCTAGAGACTTCTTGGGAACTGGGGCAGAGGTCTCTTTCTTCTGTAACTTCTTCCTGCTGTGCAGGGGCATAGGCCTGCCTAGCAGAGCAGAGGTCTCTCTCTACCTGATCTAAGTTGAGGTATTCTGTGCCTGAAACCTGCATTCACCCTTGTAAGAAAAGGTTTTAGCTTGAAACTGTTGCCCTCTGCCAGAGATGAAATAGACAGGGGCCAAACAGGAGGCCTAACAGGATGGTCATCACTGGGCCCCAGAAACAAAAAGCAGCATTTGGGATGAGGGTTGCAGGGTGTGTGCCTTTCTTCTCATTGGTTGGTGGTGAGGCAACAGAGGCTCCAGGAATCTTGTGCTCAGCCTGAAGTTACCATCCTCCACCTGGGGCCTCCTCTTCTGCAGAAAGATTCAAGGATGTTGTCATGCATATTTCTTGAGTAGGAACCAGGACCCTGCCTCAAGGCTGTACCATCGTTTGATTGCTCCTTCTGTTTCTGTATCCCTCCCTTCCCTGATCAGCAACTGTTTGAATCTGCCCTTTGGGACTCAGGTCAAAAAAGGCTGGATGAAGCATATAACCTAGAAACTACAAACAGGGAAAGCAGAAGGGATCTGTACTCCAGATCTCTACGGAGTCCTGCACAGTTTTAATTCAGGGACCTGGGCAACTATGACTCTGATAACTTCCTGTCAAAATGGGGCATAGAGTTTGGAGAACAGACACTGAATTGGAAGTATTCCTGAATTCCAAGTCGTAGATCCAAGTCTTGTATGATTAAAATCTCAATCTCTTGGTCTGCCATTTTGGTGTAACAGACCCAATTAGAAGTAGTTGGAGGAGTGACAACTGGAATCTTAATAACTGAAAGTAAGTGAAATAAGTGAAAGTCGCTCAGTCGTGTCTGACTCTTTGTGACCCCATGGACTATACAGTCCATGGAGTTCTCCAGGCCAGAATACTGGAGTGGGTAGCCTTTCCCTCCTCCAGGGGATCTTCCCAACCCAGAGATGGAACCCAGGTCTCCCACATTGCAGGCAGATTCCTTATTAGCTGAGCCAGGATACTGGAGTGGGTAGCTTTCCCTTCTCCAGTGGATCTTCTCAACCCAGGGATTGAACCCAGGGATCTCCAGGGGATGTACCCAACCCAGGGATCAAACCCAGGTCTCCCACATTGCAGGCAGGTTCTTTACCAGCTGAGCCACAAGGAAAGCCCAGAATCTTAATAGACAAAATAAATCTCATTTCTTCTCAGAAGAATAGGCATGAAACCCAGTCTGGACCTGGCACTTTGGAGAGACCTGTAGCCAGTTGCCTAGTTTTATAAAAAAGTAAGGCTGCAGTTACCAGATGCCTGCAGACATTGTTTTGAGAATGTCTGTGGCATCCAAGCCTGACACAACTCAGAAAGCAAGTTTTTAGCAATACAAGTTTTTAGCAGATGAATATTGCTAGTCTGAAAGTACACCCATAGTATCACCTAGTTATTTCCTTGGATGTCTGAACCATAACTACACAATTTTGACTTTTATTTGTAATATTCTCAGTAGCCAAAGCAGATGTCACCATTAATGATGTCAGTGTTTCTCTAAGTATGACAAGATACAAGAATTGGGAGTCATGAAATCTTCTCCTAAAAAGACCTAACAACCTGAAGGCCTGTTCTGCCAGTTTTTCCCAGAGCACAGAGTGCCTCATTCCTGATTTCCACCCTGAACTCCTTTCAGGGGCGTTGAAGATCAGCAGCTTCAGTGGCCATGATTTAATCTTTGTAGATGTAGATGACAAGTGTCAGTTTTCAGTTGGCAGGCCCCCTTCTTGATTAAACTTGACCATGATTTGGGGGGGGGGGCATTTCATGACCATTTCTTCCCATGGTGCTGAGAATGTCCATTCTCAAGCCTGACAAAGATTTTGCTGACAGGCCACTCAATGTGCTGTTACTAGACTAGGCCATAAAGCAGTATCCAAAATTCTCTGAACCACCTGTCTTACTAGCCTGTTGGTCCAGGAAAACATTCCTTCTTGTTGCTTCTTCCCATATCGAGAGTTACACCATTACCATCATCAATCTCATATGGAACTATATATTATTTTATCAGAGGCCTCAATCACACGTTTGTCAGTGTAAGAAACAGTAATTTTGTAAAACAGGTGAAATACAAATAACATAGCAAGCAGTATTAGTAAAGTCATAAGTAAAATTAAGCTAAGAACTTCCATCAGATGTAGCCCAGTATATCTCAGGTCATCTGACTTAGTCTATTCTGTATGTCTTTATCTTCCAGAGAAATTATATACTGGCACTGTCTATAACACACATAGCCTGATTTTCTAGTGTTACTAGACTGATTATCCTTAGTATGATTTAATTGTTTCCAACATAGAGGAGGCTTTAAAACTAAATTACCATAGCCTGGTGTTATCTATATAAATCCATCCCGTAATTGTGGGCGATTTTTTTCTTTACTGAAACTTTGCTTGTTGCTCTGATTGAGCTTGAATAATAGAAGAAAACTCAAATTTATGGCCAGAGTCAGAGTAGGCATTGACAAGGTGAGGTGATCCCATCTAGTAATATCAGTAGTGACCTGAATATGACTATAATTTTTCTTTTTAAATAAATTTTCTCAGGGCTAACCAGTTTGAGCCTTAGAGTAGAGAAGTTCACCACGGAACCCACAAGTAGACAAAGGTAATTGGATTGATTTCTAAAACTAGCATAGGATCAGGCTTATGATAGAAAAGCATTTGATTTATATGCAAAGGTCCAGGAAGTCAAGAAAGCAATGCAAATGATCTTATGAATCAGGTGCAGCACCTTGGGCAAACTGTCTACCTCTGATATCTTCTTCCCATCCTAGTGTAGTGCAGTTTCTCCTGTTTGAGCATCATGTTAAGGTAAGATCAGGTCAGCTGTCCTCTCTGTAGACTAGTCCAGTGTAAGGGCCTTTGGAAGTGGGAATTAGTCCAAAGGTCAGTTTACCTTCAATTTCACTATGAATGAGCCAGTTAAGAGCACCTGATAAAAAGGTCCTTCCATCCAGGCTGGAGATAGTCCCTTAAATTATGTCTTTTTCCAGTCCTGGTTGCAGGTCAGAAGGCATCTGATCTTTATCCTAAGATAGATTACTGAGATAAGCTTCAGAAACAAACTTAGGGTGTTCTTTAAGAATTCAATTTAAAAAAAATTTAAAAAAAAGAATTCAATTAAATTTAACATTAATATTGCATAACAGCAAAGAACTATCCAAGAAATGAGTCTTACTAGATACAAACCTCCATTAACAAACTGGGGTTTTAACATTTATTGACACATCTTTTTCTTCCTAAAATTACCCTAATTTTTATCAAATATAACCATATTAAGGGTAGTTGTTTGCAGAATGGGTCTACTCTCAATAAGTGTGGCCTGGTGATTTGTATAGCCATAATTGATCATAGACTTTTTGCTTTGCTGAAAATTTTATAGAGATTCAGACTGAACTTTTAAAATAAAACAGAGCTGGGAAAGTCATGCCAAAGGCTTATCACAGATTTCTCCTAACAAATCTAGGTGAATTCTTCCCTTTTCAAGGTTTCAAAAATTCTTTGCGTTTTCTATACCTGTTAGTGAGATAACCTTCCTAACTCATCTGATAAAAGTTACTGGAAACCTCAGAGTTTCCAATCTCTGGAGGAGTCAGATAGAGAGAAAATATAATTGTTTTAATTTGTTTATAACGTACCAGTTCAGTTCAGTCAGTCAGTCGTGTCCGACTCTTTGCAACCCCATGAACCACAGCACACCAGGCCTCGCTGTCCATCACCAACTCCCGGAGTCCACCTAAACCCATGTCCATTGAGTCGATGATGCCATCCAGTCATCTGTTGTCCCCTTCTCTTCCTGCCCTCAATCTTTCCCAGCATCAGGGTCTTTTCCATTGAGTCAGCTCTTTGCATCAGGTGGCCAAAGTATTGGAGTTTCAGCATCAACATCAGTCCTTCCAATGAACACCCAGGACTGATCTCCTTTAGGATGGACTAGTTGGATCTCCTGGCAGTCCAAGGGACTCTCAAGAGTCTTCTCCAATACCACAGTTCAAAAGTATCAATTCTTTGGCGCTCAGCTTTCTTCACAGTCCAACACTCATATCCATACATGACCACTGGAAAAACCATAGCCTTTACTAGATGGACCTTTGTTGGCAAAGTCATGTCTCTGCTTTTTAATATGCTGTCTAGGTTGGTCATAACTTTCCTTCCAAGGAGTAATTTTACCAAGTTACTGTCATAATTAGTTTCAGGGGAAGGTTTTCCCTATTCCTGGAAAACACAGATTCAAACCTATAATTTTTTCAGCTAGAAACCATAAAAGTTATAAGCGTCTTCACTGGTTCATTCAGTCCTTTTGTTGACTTTTGTGAAGTCATCAGGTTAGGATCTGTGTATAACTTCTAGAATATCTATATTTGTAATATTTACCATACATTATAACTTGAGAGGATTTATTACTCATTTGATAATATTTCCCTTATAATATAACCAATCAAATAAACACAATTAGTTTAATGTCTCTCTTTGGGATGTTTCAGCGGCCCTCTGAAGCATCCCAAAGTTAGCTAGAGCTCAAAAGAACTTCAACAGAACACAATTTAGGGAGTTTTGTCAAAAAAATCAGTCAAAAATGTTTAGAATATTTGGTCACATTTAGTCAGTGATCATGGGTGTATCACTTAGTCTGCTGCTCTGTCACCATGGACATATATACCAAGGCTCGAGGTCCAGTGAAATTTAACTCCACCATCTTGGACCTAGTTGGCTCTGAAGTCAATTCCACCATCTTGGATCTAGTTGGTTCTAACCAGTTTTCATATGGCTATGTCATTCCTAATAAAATCCATTTATCCAACTAATTGTAATCCAACTTTAGAAAATCCTGCTCATGCATAAATCTTTTAAGTATTTTTTCATACCTTCTTCTACTGAAAACACATTTTAGTTTCTCTGAAGTATTTTCCATAATGAGGGACATTTCTTGTTGACAAATTTGTAACAAAATACAGTCTTATTTGACCTCTAGTAAACCTAGGAAAGTGAAAGAGGAGAGTGAAAAAGTTGGCTTAAAGCTCAACATTCATAAAACTAAGATCAAGGCCTCTGGTCCCATCACTTCATGGGAAATAGATGGGGAAACAGTGGAAACAGTGTTAGACTTTATTTTTTGGGGCTCCAAAATCACTGCAGATGGTGACTGGAGCCATGAAATTAAAAGACGCTTACTCCTTGGAAGGAAAGTTATGACCAACCTAGACAGCATATTAAAAAGCAGAGATATGACTTTGCCAACAAAAGTCCGTCTAGTCAAGGCTATGGTTTTTCCAGTGGTCATGTATGGATGTGAGAGTTGGACTGTGAAGAAAGCTGAGTGCCGAAAATTGGTGCTTTTGAACTGTGGTGTTGGAGAAGACTCTTGAGAGTCCCTTGGACTGCCAGGAGATCCAACTAGTCCATCCTAAAGGAGATCAGTCCTGCGTGTTCATTGGAAGGGCTGATGCTGAAACTGAAACTCCAATACTTTGGCCACCTCATGTGAAGAGTTGACTCATTGGAAAAGACCCTGATGCTGGGAGGGATTGGCAGCAGGAGGAGAAGATGACAGAGGATGAGATGGCTAGATGGCATCATCGACTCAATGAACTTGAGTTTGAGTAAACTCTGGGAGTTGGTGATGGACAGGGAGGCCTGGTGTGCTGCGGTTCATGGGGTCGCAAAGAGTCGGACACGACTGAGCGACTGACCTGAAACCTAGGTCCGACAGAAGTATTATCGATGATTCTAAAGACATGTCTGTGTTTACTTCATTTCAGTCACTGAGTCATGTCTGACTCTGTGACTCCATGGACTGCAGCACGCCAGGCCTCCCCATCCATCACCAATTCTTGGAGCTTGCTCAAACTCATGTCCATTGAGTCGGTGATGCCATCCAACCATCTCTTCCTCTGTCGTCCCCTTCTCCTCCCACCTTCAATCTTCCCCAGCATCAGGGTCTTTTCCAATGAGTCAGTTCTTCGCATCAGGTGGCCAAAGTATTGGAGTTTCAGCTTTAGCATCAGTCCTTCCAATGAATATTCAGGACGGGTTTCCTTTAGGATAGACTAGTCGGATCTCCTTGCAGTCCAAGGGACTCTCAGGATTCTTCTCCAACACCACAGTTCAAAAGCATCAATTCTTCGGTGCTCAGCTTTCTTTTTTTTTTTTCATTTATTTTTATTAGTTGGAGGCTAATTACTTTACATCATTGCAGTGGTTTTTGTCATACATTGAAATGAATTAGCCATGGATTTACATGTATTCCCCATCCCGGTCCCCCCTCCCACCTCCCTCTCCACCTGATCCCTCTGAGTCTTCCCAGTGCACCAGGCCCGAGCACTTGTCTCATGCACCCAACCTGGGCTGGTGATCTGTTTCACCCTAGATAATATAGATGTTTCGATGCTGTTCTCTTGAAACATCCCACCCTCGCCTTCTCCCAGAGTCCACAAGTCTGTTCTATACATCTGAGATCAGCTTTCTTTATAGTCCAACTCTCACATCCATACATGACTACTGGAAAAACCATAGTTTGACTAGTGGACCTTTGTCAGCAAAGTAATGTCTCTGCTTTTTAATATGCTGTCTAGGTTGGTCATAGCTTTTCTCCCAAGGATCAAGCATCTTTCAATTTCATGGCTGCAATCACCATCTGCAATGATTTTGGAGCCTGAAAAACTAAAGTCTGTCACTGTTTCCATTATTTCCCCATCTATTTGCCATTAAGTGATGGGACCAGATGCCATGATTTTAGTTTTCTGAATGTTGCGTTTTCAGCCAACTTTTTCACTCTCCTCTTTCTCTTTCATGTCTATGTTACCAGGTGTTAATTTAATGATATTGAGTATGGTGCCCTGCCCCTGTCCTTGTTGGTTATCTGTTTTATATATTGTAGTGAGTATATTTCAATCCTTAACTCCTAATTTATCCCATCCTTTCCCCTTTGGTAACTCTAAGTTTGTTTTGTGTTTCTGTGAGTCTCTGTTTTGTAAATGAGTTCATTTGTATATTTTTCTTTTTTTATATTTCACATACAAACAATATTATATGGTATTTGTCTTTCTCTGTCTGACTTACTTCACTTAGTATGATAATCTCCAGATCCATCCATATTGCTACAGATGACATTATTCTGTTCTTTTTTTATGGCTGACTAATATTCCATTGTATGACCCCCGTCTGCTTTATCCATTCATCTGCTGATGGACACTTAGGTTGCTTACATGTGTTAGCTATTTTATTAATAAATAATGCTGCTGTGAACATTGGGGTGCGTGTATATTTTTGAATTATAGCTTTCTCCAGATATATGTCTGCGAGTGGGATTGCTGGATCATCTGGTAACTATTTTAGCTTCAGGGTCATTGCAAGTGTGGTAATTTGAAATCCCTATGAGCCTGATCCTAGTCTTGTTTATGTTGGTTCTTATTGTATGATGCCTTATCTTGTGTTATGATTGTTTATATCTGAGTATGTGTCTGACATTGTATTTGGGAATTTGTGAATTTGTTTTTTATAAATCATTTGAGGACTACTGTTATATATATATATATATATATATATTTTTTTTTTTTTTTTTTTAAGTGAGACTCTGTTTTATTCATTATCTAGGAGTTCCTGCAATGTGGAATGACCTTAATCCAATGCTAGGTGTTGGTATTTTCTGGGCCACACAGTTGACTCTAACCTGGGGAGTAGTTTGCACAAAGGCTCACTCTTTCTTCTGGTTCATTCTCTTTCTCTGGGGATCCACGCCCTTCTCTTGGCAAATTCTGTGGTAGCAGAAAAATAGCCCCCAAGAGATGCCCCCATCTTAATCCCCTGAACCTGGGATAAAGTTGTGTTACAGGACAAAGGGAAATTAAAATTGCAAATGGAATTAAAGTGGTTAATCAGCTGTCCCTGAGGTGGGGACAGTATTGCTAATTATCCTAAACTGTTGAGGCAGGCTCCTCATAATCACAGGAGGCTTTAGAAGTAAAAGAGAAGGCAGGACAGTAGAGTCAGACAGGGCGTGAGAAATACTCCGTCCCCAGGTGCTGACTTTGAAAAAGGAAGGAAGCTGTGCGTATAGGATTAGGGGTGGCCTCTGGAAGCTGGAAGGAGGGCAGCGGCGGCTTTTCTTCTGGAGCCTCTAGAAGGATCACAGCCCTCTGGACTTCTTGTCTTTAGCTCAATGAGGCCCCTTTCCAACATGTGATCTCCAGACCTGAAAGAGCACATTGTTCCTGCCGGAGGAGGAAACTGCCTCAGGCCCTCCGCTCACCACCAGTATCACTAGCTGCACTTGAGACCAGAGACTCCCCCGAGGAAAAAGAGGCCCCAAAGATCAGTCTCAACTCCCCAGCTTTTCATCTTTTCTAGATTTGATTCTGCTTCACCTTCTTGTTTAATCTGTGACACCTTTAGGCAAATGTTTTTAATATTTTGGCCTGTGTTTCTGTTTGCTCCAAGCTGGACATTTGGTCCGTATTGCCAGTCTTTCAAATTGGACTTTATTTTATTTTTCACGAATTCCAGTGAGTGTACTGGTCTGGTTGTGCTTTAGAATTCTACATTGCTGCTGCCCTTTTGGTCATTTCCCAGGTTAGTACAAGGGCTCCTGAGCTGGCCTCTTTTTATGTCCTCTATCCTGATTTTCTTTAACACCAGCAGTATGACTCTCTGCTAACATGGTTCTGCGTGGGAGCCACCCTCAGGACCCACTTGGTTGTAAATGCACTCCGGGCTTCAGTTCCCTGCATGCTGCCCTGTGAGGGGTGAGTGCCTTACATCACCCGTCACCTATGGTGATGAAAGAGGGACAGGAGGGCCGTGGTCAGTGTGGATGAAAGATATCACCTGCCGTACCAGTAAACAAAGGGCTAGTGCAACCAGCAAGCCATTACCCAGGGGTGGCAGACCCAAGGGAACCCAGGATGAAAACAGTGCTTGCCCTGCAGCTACCCCCGTGTCCACCCCACGGGTGCCCCACGAGGAAGCCTCAGCGTGGGAAAGCCCAGGTTGCTGAGCTGAGGTGCGTATCTCAGCAATGATTTCAGTGAGCCCAGATGCTTGTATTTTTCCTGCACATAGAAAAGCACTAAATTCCTTAACTTGAGATTTCTGGTTTTCTTTTGATGTTCTGACTCTTTTATTGCAAAAACTACTATAATTCCTGGCCTCCCTACTCCACCTCTTCAGAAAAGTTTCTCAGCGTTATCTGAGATGCTGTGTCCTAGCCTTAAAGTCTTCAGACTATCTGCTGATTAAACCATAACTCTCAACTTTTGCAAAATGCTGGGCTGGATGAATCACAAGCTGGAATCATGGTTGCCAGGAGAAATATCAACAACTGCAGATTTGCAGATAATACCACTGTAATGGCAAAAAGTGAAGAGGAACTAAAGAGCCTCTCGATGAGGGTGAAAGAGAGGCATGAAAAAGCTGGCTTGAAACTCAACATTCAAAAAACTAAGATCATCACATCCAGTCCTATCTCACAGCAAATAGAAAAAGTGGAAGCAGTGACAGATGTTATTTTGGGGGCTCTAAAATCACTGCAGACCATGACTGCAGCCATGAAATTAAAAGACACTTGCAGCTATGACAAACCTAGACAGCATATTAAAAAACAGAGACATCTCTTTGCCAGCAAAGGTCCATATAGTCAAAGCTATGGTTTTTCCAGTAGTCATATATGGATGTGAGAGTCGGACCATAAAGAAGGATGAGCACTGAAGAATTGATGCTTTTGAACTGTGGTGTTGGGGAAGACTCTTGAGAGTCCGTTGGACTGCAAGGAGATCCAACCAGTCCATCCTAAAGGAAATCAGTTGTGAATATTCATTGAAAGGCCTGATGCTGAAGCTGAAGCTCCAATACTTGATGCGAAAAGCTGACTCATTGGAAAAGACCCTGATGCTGGGGAAGATTGAAGGTGGGAGGAGAAGGGGACGGCAGAGGATGGGATGGTTGGATGGCATCACTGATTCAGTGGACATGAATTTGAGCAAGCTCTGGAAGACAGTGAAAGACAGAGCCGGTATGCTACAGTCCATTGGGTTGCAAAGAGTTGGACACGACTTAGCAACTAAACAGCAACAACTCAACTTCTAGGCTGTGCATTTTTTTCAGTCCACGTTGGAAAATCAGACTAGCCTGTCAGCCAGTGGAACAGATGACCGCGGCAGCGCTGAGTCAGACGTGTTTTATGTGGTAGCACCATGCTGAATTACATAGTTTCTTTTAAGAGGACTATTTTAAAGAACAACCCTCATTTAGGTTTTGAAGTTGGTTAAGTGTCTGAAGGCATAGCCAGCCCTTAGATACTCTTAACACATTTGATAGGAGAAGAAATGCAGCTCTGATGGCAGTGACAGCCTTCAGTGACTGCATGGAGCATTTGTGGTGAGAGGGAAAGAAAGGCTTTTGATTTTGAGAATTCAGACTCAAACCCAGCACTCTGAGCCTCTGCCACTTGGCCTAAAGCTTTGAGGCTTTTTGAATGTGAACCAGCAAGGAGGCAAGGGAACAAAGGATCAAAGGGGGGAAGGAAGGGGGGACTGACTCTTGCACTTTTAAGTCAGATTTAACAAATGAAAGGCTTCCCAAAAGCCTTCATGTCTTTGAAAGACAAAGGGAGGTCCCCTGGATCTCTGTGCAGGTACTTGTGGCAGGAAAATTTGCAATTAGAAAAAGAAGTCAGAGGCCCAGACAGGCCTGGATCAGGTGTTTATCAGCTCTCCGGGAGCTTCCTGAGAGGCCCGCTGAGGCCCTGAGGCGCCTGTCTGCTGTCATCTGTTTCCCTGGGGACGCTGGGGTGGCCTCAGAACAGCTGCTGCATGCGGGACCGCCCGCCATCCAGGGTCCCTCACGGGCTGCTGTTCCAGCCTCCCTATGTACTTATGTGTCTGGGACGTGTTCAGTGATACGGTCACACTGCTGCAGTCACAGATTAGCTGCTGCTAAGTCACTTCAGTTGTATCCAACTCTGTGCGACCCCATAGACAGCAGCCCACCAGGCTCCCCTGTCCCTGGGATTCTCCAGGCAAGAACACCGGAGTGGGTTGCCATTTCCTTCTCCAGCACATGAAAGTGAAAAGTGAAAGTGAAGCCGCTCAGTCCTGTCTTAGTGACCCCATGGACTGCAGCCTACCAGGCTCCTCCGTCCATGGGATTTTCCAGGCAAGAGGACTGGAGTGGGGTGCCATTGCCCTCTCCACAGATTAGCTAACATGTTTTGTGATCATTTATGTTGTTTCTGTTTGTTTTGGGCATAAACTCCCAGTGTTACACTGAATATATGAAAGAAATTGGAGAGAAGATTCTTTTGTTAGAATCATACATTTGACTTCTCCTGCCCCTAGGACCAGAGTGCCTTTGGTTTCATTCAAGTTTTTAGTTATTTAATAAAAACTGATCCATCAGGGTGATCCTGCTGTGTGCCAGAGGACACTGTGGTAGACAATTTCTTTCTCATTTCAGGCTGATTGAAACTATTGATTTGGCAATCCAGTCTTTGCAGTAAATAAGTAAATTCATTCATTCATTCCCTCATTCAATATTGGGCTGTCTGCCCTCTCTTGAATGCCTGAAGCACTGACCGGTACTGAAAATGGAGAACAAGAACTGGCTTGATTATTCATTCATTTGGGTTAAACGCTTTGCCTGAATTAATGCAGGTATTGTTCACCCGTTGTCAGTAAGGAAGCAGCCAGATTATAGGCTATGAAGATGTCTTTTGGTATTGCTTCTAACTGAAATACTTGTAGAAGGATTTCACTTCTATACTTGTATATTCACACTTGTAGAAGAGGGATGGCTTTTCAGTACACAGAGAGGTGTTCCCAGGCCTCCTGCCAGCCCCATCTGCCTTAACACCAGGTGCAGGATATCTGGTAGGCAAGGGGTCCCGGCCTCCAAGGACTCAGCGGGAGCGCTGGATCTGTCTGGAAGTTTGTGATACGTGAGATCCTTGAAGAAGCAGTATCTGTCACCCCTGGGCCGTGTGTTCACCAGGTCCTGCACTAGCGTGGAGGAAACAGAACTGTCCTCAGAGAACCCGAGGACTTGGGGAGGAGCCGGTGTCGGAAGGACACACAAGCGCACGGCAGCAGCACTGGCCTGCCCAGCCTCGGCCAGGGACCGTCGCCTGCTGGAGCGCAGGGGCGAGTAGCCAGGTGGAGTCTGGCGGAGGGCACAGAAGGCCCCGTGGAAAGGTGTGGGCCTGCCTCGGGCCCCCGGGTGTAGGAATGGCTGCTGGGAGGTGTGGTGGCAGCCGGGAGGGTCGCTGCGGAGACCCGGGCAGAACACGGCTGCTGCGTGGAGGTGCAGACCTCGCCCTGCCAGGCAGCAGCCATACAGACGGGCCGGCCTTGGAAGCCACCGCGGGGTGGTGATGTTGGAGCTGGAGGTGGAGGGGACCCTCTTGTGTGCAGGAGGTTCGTGACAGGACACAGAGCACAAACGGCATCTTCAGGACAGAGGCCCACGTCAGAGAAACAGGGAGCCTTGTACGTGCGCCTGCGTCTGGGCTCCAGGGCTGCTCCGCGCGCCCTCTTCCCTGGGTGCCCGCGTCTGGGCTCCGCGCGCCCTCTCCCCTGAGTGCCCGCGTCTGGGCTCCGCGCGCCCTCTCCCCTGGGTGCCCGCGTCTGGGCTCCGCGCGCCCTCTCCCCTGGGTGCCCGCGTCTGGGCTCCGCGCGCCCTCTCCCCTGGGTGCCCGCGTCTGGGCTCCGCGCGCCCTCTCCCCTGGGTGCCCGCGTCTGGGCTCCGCGCGCCCTCTCCCCTGGGTGCCCGCGTCTGGGCTCCGCGCGCCCTCTCCCCTGGGTGCCCGCGTCTGGGCTCCGCGCGCCCTCTCCCCTGAGTGCCCGCGTCTGGGATCCGGGCTGCGTGTGCCCTCTCCCCTGCCTCCTTTGGGACCACATTGCCCAGAAACTGGGGCACACATCCTCACTCCAGCATCTCCATGGTGAGAGCCAGGCGGGGCTCCTACTGGACACATGCTTATCCCGACTGCTAAACAATGTAGACTGTCTAAAGAACTTCTTTTATGACATAAACACTAAGTGTCTGCTTCAATGGACTATAGACGCCCTTTTGCAGCCCTCAGCGCTTCTGTTTTCAGGTGGAAGATGTCCATGTTTGCCTGTATGGAATACTCTTTAGTGATTCATTTAATGCAAGTAGGAAGCACAGTATTGATAAGAGAATTTTCCTGATGAATCAGGCATTCATTCAGTGACTGCTCTGGGCACTGCTGAGTCAGACCCTGGCTCCCCTGTGGGGTTGACCCAGAGCGCGGCCCGGGAGGTCGCTGGTCGGCCTGAGAGGGCGCCAGGCGTCCGGGGCACACAGGAGCGTCTGTGGGGAGGGGGAGGCGCGCCCCCTGGGTGAGCGGGCTCACCAGGCTCTCCGCTGCCCCCGTTTCTAGGGAAAGGCAAGTTCAAAGGCACGGCCTGGGGCTCTCCCCGCGTCACTGCCCTGCCTCCCTTTCCACTTAATGAGGTCAAATCACTTGGTCCAAAGAAGCTTGGAAAATGTTTGCAGTAGAAACCATGCACATTTTCCTGCCAGTGAGGTGCTTGCTGGGATGTGGAGACTGCAGTGAGCGATGGCACCACCCTTGGCAGAGGTGTGGGCGCGCCGGGCCCAGCCATGGGGAGCGGGTGGCCGAGGGCTGCTGCTGGGACCCCTTCTGACCACGCTGCTCCTGCAGTGCCCCCAGCGCCGAGGCTGCTGCAGTGTAGGGGGGTGGGGGTGGGGGTTGGAATCACCTCTGCAGTCTTGGACCTCTGATTCCACAGATCTCCAGAGACCTTGAGAGCCGAGTCTAAATGCCAGGAGGCCCACAGTTCTTAATCAGAAGAACCAGGAGTAGATCCTGGGGCTCCTGATTTTTTTTGCTACAGTTTTGAGTGAATGGTGCTAACTCTGCATCCAAGGCCATTGCTGAAGATGGGAAGGGGGTACATTTAATTGACACATGTTTTTGAAAACATTTAAACTTTAAGGCATGTTTGCTTGGCAGTTTCTGTCAAACCAATTGTACACTTTCTGGCTTATACATATACATACATATATATCATCTTTATACATATACATATCTACATCATTTTTTCTTACTAGTGCAAGGCAGTCTTGACGAGGCTGCTGAGCTGGATGTCTGAGGCACTGAGTAGCTTCCCTCAGTCACCCCCTGGCCACGTGACTGTGGGCGTGGTCCTACATCACCCCACATTAAAAGTGGTTTGAAAATGGATCTCACTGTGGTGCTGTGAGGGGTGGTGAGATGTCAGAGCACCGCAGCTATGACTGATGATGATGATAATGATACCAGTGATGTGTAGAGGTGCCCTCCGGTGACTCAAGCATGAGGCTCTACACGTTTGTGCTGAAATTCCTGGATTTCTGAGCTAGGTGCTGCTTGATGATTCATCTCTTTATTCACAGTCAGTTCTCAGTGTTTGTTTATATTTGCTTTCTTTAAACTTTTTATTGTGGTAAAACATACATAATACAGAATTTACCCTTTTCGTCATCTTTATTTTTAAGGTAGAGCATCTTTGTTACATTGGACTTTCTGTCCTTTGGCCACGCCACGGGCTTGTGGGGTCTTAGTACCCTGACATGCCCCCACAGTGAAAGTGCAGAGTCCTAACTGGACCTCCAGCGAATTCCCCCATTTTTGCCATTTTTGAATGTGCAGTTCTGTGATATTAAGCACCTTCAGAGTCTTGTTCAGTGACCCCCACCATCCATCTCCAGAACTTTTTCACCTTCCCCATAATAAAAATATGGAGTTAGCATGCTTGGCATAGAATGGTGGACTGGACCTTCTATCATTGCTTTGGAGCTGGGTCAACAGAAGCTTGGCTGGTGGATGACTTGGGCACCAGTTTGAACCCAGTTTGGCAGGAAGTGGATGCGTAAATGATTGGGTGGAGAGAGAAATAAATATATTTCTTACATGAGGGTATTAAGAGATTGCCAGTTAAGTTGGAAACAATCAGGGTAAGTAGAATTTTCTTATCCAAAAGATGTGCTCCAGACACAAAACCCTTTTAAAATGGGGAACTCAAAGATGGACTCTATATTATACTAGTTTGTTAGGGCTACAGAGTGGCCTGAACAACAAATTTATTTTCTCGTAGTGCTGGAGGCCACAGAGTCCAAGGTCAGGGTGTTCACAGCGTTGCTCTGTTTGAAGCTCCTCTCCCTGGTTTGTAGATGGGTGTCTCCTCCCTCTTTCTTTTCATAGTCATCCCTCAGTGTGTGCGTGCACGTGCGTGCATGTGTGTGTGTGTGTGTGCATGTCCACACGCTAGCACCAGGCAGATTGCATGAGGGACGAGGCCTCACCCTAATGATCCCATTTTACCTTACTTACCTTTGTAAAGACCCTATGTCCAAATACAGTTACATTCTGAGGTACTGGGGATTAGGACTTCAACATATGGGTTCTGGGGTTGGAAGTGAGGAGACACAGTTCAACCCAGAACAGTCTCTACAGATCCTTCCAGTTGTAAAAATCCTCCCCAACAAGCAGGCGAAGGCAGGCATCTCGTGCCCTGGGCACACACATTCCCCAGGGCACAGGCTTATTGGTAGAAGGTTACAAATGCAGCTCTGACGCTCCAGAGACAGAATGTTCTAGTCTCTGAGCCATGCACATTACATTTTTCTTCGAGAGAAAGAATCATAAACAGAGACAGAGTATTTTAAGTCCGCCCTCCCTGTCTGCCAAGAATAACCCTGGTGTGCTGGGGAGCTCACCCGTCCTGGGCGTTGCATCTGCAGAGGTCTGTCCTGGAAAAGGCAACCGCCTGGCTTCAGGAGGATCCACAAGGCCTGAAATAAACACACTCCTCCAAGCATAGCCGTACTCTGGAGCAGAGCCAGAGGGCATTTCAGTCCACGGACAGAGGTACCCACAGCTAATGAAACTTCAAGAAGAGTCTTAAAGCAGCACTTTCTTTTCAGCTAAGGAATCAAGCTACTACTATGTTGTGAGTTCTTGTAATGTCTGTGACACCCTGGAAAACAGCTGGGCTAACTTTTGAGGCATTACCTTCCCAGCCAGCTTCTCTGCCAAGTCGGGGGCGCTGTTGTGCTGGAGTAACCGTTACCTGGCAGGGGAGTCACCAGTGTTTCCACCATCCCTCTGATGTTTAACCAGTTACCCCTTTTTTGTGATGCTATGCTTGCATGAGCCAAGACACACCTTTTTTTTTTTAAACCACGTGGTGACGCTTGGTGGGTGAAAGAGAATGGCCAGCCTGATCAAAGCAAGCTGGTTTTAAAAATCTGCAGATGGGCCTCCATAGTTTGCACTGGAGGTGTGTCCCCCGTGTCTCGTGCGCTCCCTGCCACCCGCCCTCCTCGCCCTTTCCCTCTCCGCGTGCATCTCTCCACACGAGCCAGGCCTCGCGTCACCTCTTGGTGCCAGGTTCTGAGAGCTGTCACTTTTTCATCAAGCAGAAGGATAAAGAGATTATTGGCTTACACACTGATTATTTAAATGTCTGCCCCCAGATATCTGTGAAGAATTTTTAGAGCATGTTGAGGAAATGATACTTTTATTCTAAGCTCCTGTTTTTCAGATGGAATCTGCTTCTCCAAATCCGTGTAGAAAGTTGGAAGGTGCTGATCTGTCTCAAGAAACTCAACTCCTCCCTGCCCTCTTCTACCACATGTGCTTAATTTGCATTAAAGCTACAGTCCTGTGGGCTCACGGACAGCTGTCATTCACCATAGAAACAAAAATGCACAGGCCAAGCACCGTGTGTGTGTGTGTGTGTGTGTGCGTGTGCACGCGTGTGCGTGTGCACAGGTTACAAATGCAGAGACCTTCATGAAATGCTGCTGCTGTAGGTGGGAGACCGAGAAGCAAGTGACTTTTAGATGCACAAAGCTGACCCCAGATCTCTCTAATGTGTATGCGCTATTATTTTAGGTCTCGGAATTCAATCCTTTGACGTTCACCAGCATAATCGAGTGTGAGAAGCCCAACAACGACCTGAGTAGGTTCCGTGGGTGCATGTGAGTATCAGACCTCTGCCTGGGCTTACCCTTCTGTTTGACAAATGATATAAGTGTGTACAGTCGACCCTTGAGCAGCTTGCGGTGTGGGGTGCCAACCCTGCTAGTGTCCATGGTGGATTGATCCCAGGACCTGCCAGGGTACCAAAACCACGGATTTTAAGTCCCATAGTCTGCCCTCTGGATCTGCAGTTCTGCGTCTGTGGATTTAGCCAAACTTGGATGGTGTAATACTGTGTTTACCGAAAAAAACTCTGCGAATAAGTGGAATCACACAGCTCAAACCCATGTTGTTTGATGGCCCAGGGTGTATAGTATAACACCGTGTGCGTCTGTGTGTGAGTGCAGCCTTTCAGGACTGTTGCCCTGTCCCTGAGCTCACAGGGCTGCTTGACAAGAGCCTGTCGGCTGTGGACGCTGGTCAGATTCCCTCCATCCAGCGGCCTGGGAAGGTGGGGGGTGAGAAACACGGTGACTGCACGTGCACCGTAAGTGGAAGCACAGACGCCGGGCAGAAGGAGCCTGCCTGGGAGTTCATGCCTTCGTTCATACTCAGCCATTGAACAAGTATTTGCTGAGCACCTGCTGTGTGCTAGGCCCTTCTTAAGGATCTGGGGATAATGCAGTGAACTGAATACAAAGAAATGCCTTCCATCTTGTTTATTTCACTGTAGTCAGGGGAACACAGAGACATAAACAAAATTAAAAGTCCTCGAGCATGTTAAATAAATAGTCCAGCTCCTTGCTCCAAAACAGAGAGACAAGAAAGGTAGATGAATGACATGGGATCAGCTGCCTGGTGGTGCTAGTTGAAGCTGGGTTGGGGCTGTCTGGGGAAAGTAAGGACCACCCTTGTGCGTCTGCAAATGGTTGGAAATTCCTGTAGTCATGGATGGGGTGTGGGGAAAGGGAGGTGGGAGAGAACAGGGGGCCGCACAGACTTGTGGAGCTGATGCTGGTGGGGACGCCCTGCCGGGGGGCAGCTGTGTGAACCAAGCCTGGGGGCCGCAGATGTGATGCGGGGAGCTGGGGCCTCCCGTAGCCATCCAGCTCTGCGGGGCCAGCTCCTCGGGATGCTGCTTAGAGGCCGAGATGCCGTGTGGCCGCCACGGACACGTGGGTGGGGCTGGAGCTCTGCTCCTGGAAGGGCTCCACTACAGGAGCTTTTGGCATGAGTTCGAGTCTTCTGCTTTCCTGACACATCCAGCATCATTGCCTGTGTGCACACAGTGGGCTCCCCATCTTGTTGGGGGCAATGGGAGCGTCGGTGAATGAAAAGTGCACCATGAAGGGCAAGAGATGTTCACACCTGCTGAAACTGCCAGTGCTTGCCTGTTCTTGCCTGAGTATCAACTAGAACTTGGAAGTGTTAGGTCACCCCTTAAAGGAACTGGTTAAAGGAGGGTAAAACTCATAAGAACACTCCTAAAATGTCAGCTGTAAAATTTGGGGGCAGATACCCAGGCCTCCGTCTGAAAGTGCTCCTCTGCGGGTTTCCCAGCCCCTGTGTGCACTGCCCACCCCTAGCCCCAGACTTTGTACACCATCCTTGGCATCACCCCAAAATCTCCAGGGCCCGGCGGGCAGAACAGAGCAAACCCTGAAGTGAAGGAGGTGGGGGCAGCCTCTAGGGCGAACGTTCTGTGGGTATTCTTGCTGATGGGTAGCTCTTGGTGACAACTCTGACCTCCTTCTCAGGCTGCATCGTGGCCGGTGCCCTCCTGCTGTGCGGGGCGTCAGGCGCCTGTGGTCAGACCACCCCCACACACTTGTTGCCTGCCCCAGACTGGGACTAGAGCTGGAGGGGCGTCAGCCCCGAGTCAGCAGCTCGGTTCTGCCCTCAGGAGCTCCCTCTGTGTTTGTTGGTTGTTGTTCAGTCACTCACTCATGTCTGACTCTCTGCAACCCCATGGACTGCAGCATGCCAGGCTTCCCTGTCCTTCACCATCTCCAGGAGCTTGCTCAAACTCAGTGATGCCAACCAACCATCTCATCCTCTGTCGTCCCCTTCTCCTCCTGCCTCAGTCTTTCCCAGCATCAGGCTCTTTTCCAGTGAGTCAGTTCTTTGCATCAGGTGGCCAAAGTATTGGAGTGTCAGCTTCAGCATCAGTCCTTCCAATGAATATTCAGGGTTTAATTTCCTTTAAGATTGACTGGTTTTATCTCCTTGCCATCCAAGGGACACTCAAGAGTCTTCTCCAATACCATGGTTCAAAAGCATCAGTTCTTGGGCACTTAGCCTTCTTAATGGTCCAACTCTCAAATCCATACATGACTCCTGGAAAAACCACAGCTTTGACTATGTGGACTTTTGTTGGCAAAGTATCTCTGCTTTTTAATACCTCTGTTAAACAGGGATATTCACTACATCTGGCTTGTACTTAGGCAGATTCTGGAGCCCATGCTTTCCAGCAAGACAGTGCCAGTGAACTCCTCTACTTTACTCATCTGTATAATGGGGAGAATCCAGGAGGCCCTTGTGTCGTGGGTGCAAAGCTTGTCAATTTAGTCTGCGGAAAGCTTTCAGAAGGGCGGGTGCTTAATAAACATTGGCCACTATTAACGGTCATTGCTTCTGGGTTAATGCTGTCATACGATAGAGCAGGGACAGCCCAGTTAGCAGGGAGGCCCAGCAGAGAACTCGAATACTCCCTGGGGAGGAAGATCCAGTGGACGAGCGGGCCGGCAGGAGGGCTTGTCTCCTATGTGAGGAACAGGGAAGAGACTGGAGGAGAGATGGGAGTTGGGATTCCCTGCACACGAGGAGCTGATGAGCAGGTTCATCTGGTGGAATGACCCAGCTGATAGAGAAAATGCATATGACAGGAGTTCGGGGAGTAGGGGCTGAATTACGGGTTTGAGGAGCCTCTGTCTGCAGGTTGTGTTTGAAGGTGGAGAGACAGCAGAGCATCGTGGGTCAGGGTCAGAGGGAACGAGAGCGCAGGGTCCAGACAGCGGTTCCCACAGCCGGGAGCAGGGGCCGGGGAGCTCACCGAGGGCAGCGCGGTGGGACGAGCACGGGACCCCGGGTCGAGAGGAAGGCGCCGGTGCGCCGGACTCTGCGGGAGCCCGGGAGGGAGGGCCCCGCTGTGGGGGCTGAGTGACGGGGCGGAGGAGGACTTCTGTGTCAACCACTCTTTCTAGAAATGGGTCTGGAAAAGGAAGGGCCGAGCCGGGAATGAAAGGCTCGAAAAAAGAAGAGGGACACTTGGTAGGGAGAGAAATAACAAAGGCCCGGCTGGAGATCTCCAGGGGACCTCCAGGGGCGGGGACTGCGGAGACCCGGGAGGGGGTGACCTGCGGCACTCGCCCACCTGCAGTCCGAGCACCGCCCCCTCGGCGGGCCCAGCGGCCTTTCCCGGGAAGACGCCTCCAGCGGACGGTGCGACGACCGCAGCCAGGCCGACTCGCCAGCCCAGACGGGCGCCTCCAGCAGGCGCTCCCGCGTCCTCCTCGCTGGCGCCGCCCGGGGGCGGGGCCTCTCCCCGCTCTGAACCAGCCCTGTCGTGCTTTTTCTCACTTTTCCCAACAGGCTGCCCTGCCCGTGGCTTCCACCAGAGCCTGGGCCGCTCAGGTCTTGAGTGCTTAGACCTCCCCTGCTGCTGTGCCTTGCTCTCTCTCCTGGGCAGTATTGGGATCTGCTACAAGGATGTCAGGGTGCAGACGGGCCCCTCTCATGGACAGGCCTGTCCAGCCAGGGCTCTGGAGCTGGCTGTTGGCGGTGGTGTGTTGAAAACGCCTCCCTCTGTGACTCCGGCGGAAGTCTGCAGAAACAGTGCTTGGGGAGGGGTAGGCGGCTGAGCAGACCCCCATAGAGGGGCCTGGGCCCAGGTCCTGAGCCCCCCTCCAGGTCCTGAGTCCTCCTCCAGGTCCTGAGCCCTCCTCCAGGTCCCGAGCCCTCCGCCAAGCAGAAGGGAGGGAGTGGGCCTCTGCCCGGCTCTGGTCCTGATGCTCAGGCTTGGGGCTGCCCTGGGCAGGAGAGCTGCAGCTTAGCCTCAGGGCCAGAGCAGCTGCGGAGCCAGTTCCCTGGTTTGCTGGCTCTCGCTGCCTGCCCCTGGCGGCCCGCCTTCAGCCCGGCCTCAGCTGCCGCCCTGTAACCCCATTCAGGCCACCAGGAGGCCCGTGGGTTTCACTCTTAATCCAAACGTGAAACCTTAGCTGTTTGCAGCTGGAGAACTAACCTTGCTTGAGATTGTACCAAGGTGTCCCCGGACAGAATCCCAGCTCTTCCCCTTCCCTTTAGGAAAGTTGCCCTGTGTTTCTGAACCCTGGCTTCCATCAAATTCTGGACAGAACGGTGGCTGACAATGGGGTGAAAGACACGATGTGAATCAGAGGGTGGGGTCAGCCATACTGTGTGGTCCCATTGGTGTGAAATGCCCGCAGTAGGAACATCTTTAGAGTCAAAATGTGGATTCATGGTTTGCCAGGGTTGGACGTGGGGGAGGAATGCGGAGTGACTGCCAATGGGTATAGGGTTTCTTTCCGATGAAAGCATTCTAAAATTAGCTGGTGGGGATTACTGAAAAACTCTGTGAATACACCAAAAAACCTGAGCTGTGCATGTTAAATGGATGAATTTCACAGCATATGAAACATAGTTCAGGCTGTTAAAATAAAAACGTCAAGCGCCTCATGACTCCAGTGTACTTTAACGGCCACTGGCTTTTATAACTCTATTTATTTATTTAGTTTTGGCTGTGCTGGGTCTCACTGCTGTGCAGGCTTCCCTTCAGTTTGGAGGAGGGGAGCTTCTCTCTAGCTGCGCTGTGTGGACACCTCACTGCAGCGGCTTCTCCTGTCACAGAGCACAGGCTCTAGAGCACTCAGGCTCCGTAGCTGTGACACAGGGGTTTAGTTGCTCTGCGGCATGTGGCATCTTCCTGGGTCGGGGATTACACCTGTGTCTTCTGCATTGGCAGGCGGGTTCTTTATCGCTGAGCCACAGGGAAGCCCCTGCTCATTGACCTGAATGCAGTCCCTTTAGCTGTGCGTGTGTGCTGAGTTGCTCAGTCTTGTCTGACTCTTTGCAACCCCATGACCGTAGGCCGCCAGGCTCCTCTGTCCATGGGATTGTCCAGGCAAGAATACTGGAGTAGGTTGCCATTTCCTTCTCCCGGGGATCTTCCCGACCCAGGGACCAAACCCACTTCTCATGCGTCTCCTGCACTGCAAGTGGATTCTTACTACTGTGACAGCTGGGAAGCCCCTTCCCTTTAGTGGAGCACTTAGGAAATCCTCAGAGAGAGGAGCTGGAAATCCCGCCGCTGCCCACATCTCCCCCTGGGCCCTGGCAGCACAGAGGGCTGCTGTGAGTGTAGAGTCCGGCCATGCGGGGCACCCCACTCCGCTCACCCAGCAGCCCCGCGGCAGAGTGATGGTGGCCTTTGAAGCCACTGCTTAACCATTTTCACTTACTCCTAAAGAATGAATAAAGCAGAGAGGTTAGTTGGTTTTGTCTTCTGATTCAAGGTTCCATTTCCAGTGGTAAAGCTGGGCCCTGTTTCTTGTCCTAAGTTCTCCATGAAGCGGGTTCTGGGGTCCCTGCCTGTGGGCCACAGAGCCTGCATGACCACGGGGGACCTCAGGATGCTGGCCGCCAACCAGGAGCTCTTCTGCATGGCTCAGATTAAACGTTAAAGGATGTGTCCGTCTGCTCGGGCTAACGTGGATTGGGCAGCTTAAACCCCAGAAACATACTGTCTCACGGTTCTGGAGGCTGGAAGCCTGCGATCCAAGTGTCGGCAGGACTGGCTTCTCCCGGGTCCCCTCTCCGGGGCGTACAGACGCCCACCTTCTCCCTGTGTCCCCACGCTGCCTTCACCTCCGTGTTTGTCTGACTCTGCGTCCGAATCTCCTCCTCTTATAATAGAGACAGCAGGCATGTGGGGGTAGGGCCCAGCCATATGCCCTCATTTTAACTTAATCGTCTCTTTAAAGACCTGACTCCAGGTGCAGTATTCTGAGATACGGGGGTTAGGACCTAAACAAACGAATTCCAGGGGAGAAAAAGAGCTGCTGAGGGCAGTGTGCTGGGCTCACACTGTCGTATGCCTCTTCCCAGAGTCAGCCCGGGGCCTGGTGGGCCCTGCTGCCCTCGGCAGGGACCTCCTCCCTCCGGTGACCAAGGCAGCCCTTTTGCTACGGAGCACCTGCGAGGTAGCGCCGTTCCCTAGCCTTTCTCCCCTTCTGATGCAGCAGCATCACTCAGAGCACAGTCATCATCAGTGTGTGCGGCCGGGAGCCATAAACAGGCCGGTGAACCCGCCGAGATCAGCTCTGGTCTGACTTGGTCTCATTAGAAAGCACAGTAGTTCCTAACAGGTGTAGGTCATGTCAAAGGAAGCTTAATGGAGTAAAGGCCTTTCTCTTGTTTCCGTTGAGTTCATCTCTTGTTCTGAGTGCACCTGACTGGTCTGGTTTGCAGGACGTGTCCTCAGCTGCTGTCCTGAGGAGCGCTTTCTGTGCCTGGCCGTTGGAGAGAGAACTGTGGCGGCGGAGCTGGGTTTTGTGTGTGACGTCTCCCGCATGCGGTGTCTTGACGCTTTAGCTGGCACTGAGGTCTCAAGTCTTGTATCTCTTTTTAAAGTGAAAATGTACTCTGTTCTGGGATTGCCACAAAGGGGGTATTACACAGGGTTGGTTGCCCATGGGCCTGCATGTTATTTTGCATGAGTTCTGCAGAAACTGATGCTGTGATGGTAAATACCAGGTTTGCAGGAAATGTGTCCCTCAGCTTGTGCTTTGGCCTTATCTTTATTCTTTTCTTCACTGTGAAATATTCTGATTTCCCTGGTTGTAAAGAAGGTGGGTTGTGTCTGACACGTCCCTCATGCAGGTGACCAGGGACTAAAGTGGCAGGAAGTGCTGTTTCCTCCAGGAAAACACCTTACGGGCTCCTTTTGACCTCATTCCTCTCCAGACCAGCTCTGTTCCCGGTCAGTGGGCACTGTGTTAGGAGCTATGGGAGGAATGGTACCTGCAGGGGTCTTTGATTGGCCTTAGGACCTGAGAAAAGGAGACGGGGCTGGGGGTGGGCAGGAGGGCTGGAGAGGCCTGCCCACCTAGGCTGTGAGCGGGTAACTTCGTGGAAGGCAGGAGCTATTGCCTGATTGATGGAGGTCAGGTTGCACTCCTGCTCGAGTTCTGGAAGCTTCCACGGCCTCCCCTTGTGACCCATTCATCAGGCTCCTGGGACCCCATCCACATGGACCCCATCCACATCAGGCTCCTAGGACCCCGTCCACACCAGAAAGGCCCTAGCATAGGACAATCTTGTCCAACAGGGCTGAGAGTGTGCCTGCCATTAATGGGTCAAGAAAATGAATTTAAAAAGCAGTTGCTTGAACTTTCTATAGTCTCTGAATATAAATAACTCATGCCCTGTCACTTGGCATGTCTGGCTGCGACTCTATGGACTGTAGCCCGCCAGGGTCCTCCATTCATGGGATTCTTCAGGCAGGAATACTGGAGAGGGTTGCCATTTCCTCCTCCAGGGGATCTTCCCGACCCAGGGATCGAACCCACATCTTAGATACCTGCTTGCATTGACAGATGTATTCTTTACCACTGAGCCACCTGGGAAGCTCAGTAAGCCAAATGTACAAAATTGTCTCATGGAATTTATCGCATCAAATTTAACATGTTGATGTTTCTAGCGACTTTTTATAAGAAGAACTGAATGTAGACACTATTGTTGAAACCAGTGTGATCCCTTTTTCGTGAGAAATATTTACACTTTGTGACAACATGAGGTGTACTGGTGAGGAGCAAAGTTCCCCGTGGTGACAGGCTGAGGGCAGGGTCTTCCTAGGCAAGCTTCCTGCCTTGGGCCCCGGTTCGGGCCCTGCCCTCTCTAGCTGTGGCCAGTCTCTGTGGTGACAAGCCTACAGTGGTCCTGCTTCCAATTCTGATGTGTGGGTCTTTCCCACACCAGGCAATCCTGTGACATCAGCCGGCTGTCCCACAGTCTAATTCCGTTCTGACACCACGCGGGGAGAGTATCAGATCCCACAGGTGACAGGCTTAGTCCTGTGTGTCAAGAACAGCCAGGCTCAAAGACCAAGTATTAGAACAGCAGATATTCCTAGTGCTCTTATCACTTAGGAAATTACAAGAATTTGGGGAGCTCTGTGCCAGGTACTGGGGCTAAATATTAGAATAAAAGGTTATTCTAGCACTCCTGTTTACAAAGGTGTTAGGAGCCCTGTGTCAGGAACCAGGAGCAGAGACAAAGTTATACATTTCTTATTATTTGACAAAGCCCATGGGCAAAGTAAACGAACAAACATCAGGCTCTGGGGAGGCTTCTAGCAGTTTGTATAGCCCCACCTCCGCTCTTGCCGAGACCCACTGGGCCCCTCCGCCCCCTCCCCTCTCCAGCTCCCAGTCTAGGCCTGCCTTCCCCGGTGGTACTGCTTGAGTCCTGAGCACCCTCCTGACCCATGCCAACTGTTCCCTGACAGCATACATGACAATGGCAAAAAGGCTGGACTCTACAAAGAAAATCTGCTGCTTCGAGGCTGCACCCTCCGAAACACGGAAGCCGTCGTCGGTATTGTCATCTATGCAGGTGGGTGCTGTGTGTCACATGTCTGGGACAAGCGCTGGCTTGCCACATTGGGCTGGGTATTCCTGGACATGGCTCCCTGATTGTTTCATTCTGTTCCTGATTATCAAAGTAGCATAAACCCATTGCAGAAAACCAGGAGAACAGAAAGAAGCAAAATATTTAATACCTGGACCGGGAGTGTTCTTAGCATGTTAGCCTGTTAGCCTGTTTCTTTCTCTGCATTGCCCCAGGGTGGTCACACATTTGAGGTGAACTGTGGAGCCCGGTTTTCTGACTGAGCTTGTCCCTTGCGGATTGCTGGATGGCAGCCTCCTTCAGTCCGTCCGTCCCTGCTGGCCCTGACGCATCGCTGTGCTCTGTCTGCCCTGCAGGACACGAGACCAAGGCTCTGTTGAACAACAGTGGCCCCCGCTACAAGCGCAGCCAGCTGGAGAGGCAGATGAACTGCGACGTGCTCTGGTGTGTCCTCCTCCTCATCTGCATGTCTCTGTCCTCAGCCATCGGTACGTCTCCTCAGAGGGCCGTGAGGAGTGGGCACGCCCACCAGGCTGCCTCTGTCTCCTCCTGACCTGGTGCTCTAATTTACACACGTCTGTCCCGGGCTGGGACGCGGGGTGTTTGTCCCAGCGAGGCCACGTGGAGACACCTCAATGCATGAACTCGGCAAAGCTGTGTTTTTGAAATTGGCAACTTCTTTGGTGGAAGGACAGCCTAATCACATCTACTATGGTTCCAGTGGAAAAAGTGATACTAACCTTCTGATAGCAGGAATAAGAGCAGTAGAAGCACAAATTCTACTAATAGGGACTCTGGGAAAACAGGGCAAATGTTATTGGGGTTCTAGAAGGGGCTAGCAATTAGGCTGAGAGTGGACTCTGGCACCTGCGGCCTCCCGTGGCCTCCAGACCTCACCTGCCTGGGGGCGCCCGGCAGGAAAGCATGTGGCACCTCCGGGCAAGTGATCGTCGTGCCCCTGCTCAGCTGCCACCATGCCCAGGTGTGACGGGTCTCAGAGTCTGTGAAAGGCACAGGTTTGTGGGCATGAAAGGGCTCTGTCATCAGCTGGGCATGATGAGATCGTGTGTGTTGCTGTTGGCTTCTCAGTCTGTCGAGCTTCCTTTGTGGCTCAGATGGTAAAACGTCTGCCTGCAATGCGGGAGACCTGGGTTTGATTCCTGGGTCGGGAAGATCCCCTGGAGAAAGAAATGGCAACCCACTCCAGTACCCTTGCCTGGAGAATTCCCTGGATGGAGGAGTGTGTACAGTCCATGGAATCCCAAAGAGTCAGACACGACTGAGCAACTTCACTGGTTCTCAGTCTGTGAGATGTGAATTTTTAATCTCCAGGCATGGACAAGAGGCAGTATTCAGTATTCAGAGCCTACTAGTGTGTTGTGAGACACACGCTGGGAAACTCATCTCTGGGGTTCTCACTGGCAGCTGCCCGCACACACACAGTTCCTGTGTCGTGACCATGTGCTGTTTGGTGCCAGCGACGGGGACGGTCTGGGGCAGAGTCCCAGTCCCAGGGCCTGCCTTCCAGCAGGTGCCAACAGTACCATGGGCTTTGCTTTCTTGGTGGCCAGTCGGGCTCACGAAGCCCAGTGTGCTTGTGTTGAGTGACAGTCTTAAAAGTGTTGCTGTAATTTGGACTAAGCACTACTCTTTTATTTCTCTACTGGGTGAATGACGTTTCTCTTTGAATTTTGCTACAGGACACGGACTGTGGGTACAGCGCTATCAAGAGAAGAAATCATTATTTGATGTCCCTGAATCTGATGGCACCTCATTATCCCCAGTCCCAGCTGCAGTTTACTCATTTTTGACAATGATAATAGTTTTGCAGGTAACAATACTAAGTTCCATCTGCCAGCTGCTTTACGTTTCTGGTGAGAACTTCAAGTCACCATAGTCTATAAGAACTTCCTACAGATTCTGCATCTGGGAGGAGCACAGATTCACCTGATGAATGTGTTGCCTTTTGTGTTCCACCTAACTTATCTAAAGGACTTTTCTGGGGTGCTTTTCAAGTTAAAATTCTCCTTTACTGTTCTTAAGATTCTTAGGTTCTGAGGAGTTGGTTTTCTGATCAGTGTTGTTTTCACTCAGTTACTTCTTTGAAAAGCCCATGTTTTATTTTAGAATAATTTTAAGATCAACAGACTAGTTACAAAAAATAGTACAGAGAGTTCTCACATGCCCCTCACCAAGTGTGTCCTAATGTGAGTGTATTACATTTCCATGGTACTCTGTCAAAACTGAGAAACCAGCTTTAAGACTCTGCCACGAACAAGATTTCAGACGTTATTTAGCTTCTACTAGTCTTTCCACTGATGTGCTTTTTCTTTTCCAGGAGTCGGTTCAGGATATCACATTGCAGTTTGCAGCACTGGTTATTATTATTGTTGTTATCGTTACTTCCCATGCCTCCCGAACAAGTCCCCGTCATTAACTGAGAAACTATGGCCCACAGGCCTGTGGGAGTGGCGGGTGCAGCCAGCATCTCTGCCACCCTCCTTAGGGAGACAGAGTGAGCAGAAGGTTTAGCCTTTGCCTTAAAGGCGGGCTCTACTATCTTTTTTACATGTGCTTCCCACTGCGGGCAATAGTCTTATTTAACTTTCCAAATTAGTCTCCTTTTATGAATGCAAATTTTGTTCTAGCCTTGAGTTAGTACTGTAGTAGGCGTTGCATCTACATATGCTTAAGTTACCCAAAGAACCCAGTTAGTTGGAATGTGATAGTCTGAACCCATAAGTATCAGCATAATATGGTTACTCCACAAATAAGGACAAAATTGAACGCTGATTTTATGAATGTTATTCTTGAATTGTCAAAGCATAACTGTGACTGTTCTTCTCAAAGCCTCTTGCCTCTGCTCTGTACTGTGCAAGATCACAGAGACTGTCCTCCAGCACAGAACCTGCCTCTGAAAAGACTGTCTCTCCTGAACGGTGGGGTGTGTCTGCGGCACGGGCAGCTCCTGGCATCGGGAGCCCCGGCTCAGCCTGGGTGCGAGGTGACTTTGCTTTTCAGGACTCTGACTGTGCCGTGTGTTTTGTTTCTCTCTCTCCTTCCCTAGCTTCTCTCACGTGCAGCTTAGTAATATGAAAATGCTTGCTTCTATACAAGCCCTGGTTTCCATGCTTCCAGACATGATAGTGGATTTCCTCTCTGTGGCACCATAGGCTGCCCTAGTTTAAACTCTTTGCCAATACTCTAATAGTCTAACAATACTGACTCTAAGCCCGCCTGTTTAAGCTCTGAAAGGTACAGTATAGTCCCTACTTCCTTGCAGTTATAGTTGTTTGTCATTTAAATTGAAAACAAAAGCCCCGGCTCGCAGGTCCTCACCGCCATTCATTGTCTGTGTTTTGTGTCTCCTAGGTTTTGATCCCTATTTCCTTGTATGTTTCTATTGAAATTGTTAAAGTGTGCCAAGTGTACTTCATCAACCAGGACATAGAACTATACGACGAGGAAACAGACTCACAACTGCAGTGCCGAGCTCTGAACATCACGGAAGACCTAGGGCAGATACAGTATATCTTCTCAGATAAAACGGGCACTTTAACTGAGAATAAGATGGTTTTCCGAAGATGCACTGTGTCTGGCATAGAGTATTCTCATGATGCAAATGGTGAGTCTGGGGACAGAGCTCCCATCTGGGCAGGACCAGAGAGCTATCAGAGCTGCATGCCTGTGTGCATGCCTGTGTATACACGCACACACACACACAGCGCTTCAGGGATTGATGATTTTGGGGAAGAATAAAGCAGAAAGGCTGTCAAAGCAACTCTGGACCAGGATTTACAGAAAAGCCTTCTCTTCAGTGCTGATGGCACCCTGCTCCCTGCACTGTATGGTGTGGTGGGCATCTGCTTAAACACTCATTTTCTGCCAGACGAGCAGAACCAAGGAGGAAAAACTTTGAGGAACTCACATCAGAGACGCTCGGTCTCTCTCACACCAAGAAGCAAAGAGATGTTTCCTTTGCCACCCATCGATTTCCTTGTTATCAGCTGAAAATGCTCAGCAGGGTATTGGGCAGTCTATGCTGTGTTCTTTCCAATGAAATACAATGTTCCAGAGAGAATTGTCACCTCTCTTGGAATTTGGGCAATCAATTCCTCCTCCCACCTACTTTCTCATCCTTGGTTGCCTCCCTCCATCCCCTCTGAATGCACAGGGGAGTCATCTGCTTCCTGTGTCGAGGAGGGACTGCAGCCTGCCACCCATCTGAATCAGGAGAGAATCCCCATGGCCACAGAAGTGTCTCTGGGGCCATCATGCCTCCCAGAGAGGGGGCACCTGCTCTACAAGCAGGACTCCCCTTCATCCCTGGAATGGCATCTCAGAACATCAAACAAACCCTGCCACAGAAACAGAAGCAAATACAGAACAGTGGGACAACATGGAGGCATAGAAAGCTGTTCTTTAGGGGCATTTGGTGGGAGAGATCTGTTGGAAGCATGAGATTTTTGTGACTTTTATAAAATCAAGAATTATCATGATATCCATCATATTCTTCATGTTAAAATGAATCACATAAACAGAAGGCATAACTCAGTTCAGTCACTCAGTTGTGTCTGACTCTTTGCAACCCCATGGACTGCAGCACGCCAGGCTTCCCTGTCCAACACCAACTCCCAGAGTTTATTCAAACTCATGTCCATAGATTCGTGATGCCATCCAACGACCTCATCCTCTGTCATCCCCTTCTCCTCCTGCCTTCAACCTTTCCCAGGATCGGGGTTTTTTCCAATGAGTCAGTTCTTCACATCAGGTGGCCAAAGTATTGGAGTTTCAGCTTGAATATTCAGGACTGATTTCCTTTAGGGTGGACTGGTTGGGTCTCCTTGCAGTCCAAGGGACTCAAGACTCTTCTCTAACAACACAGTTCAAAAGCATCAATCCTTCAGCGCTCAACTTTCTTTATAGTCCAGCTCTCACATCCATATATGACTACTGGAAAAACCATAAACTTGACTAGATGGACCTTTGTTGGAAAAGTAATCTCTCTGCCTTTTTTTTTTCTTTCCTCTCTGCTTTTTAACGTGCTGTCTAGGTTGGTTATAGCTTTTCTTCCAAGGAGCAAGCATCTTTTAATTTTGTGGCTGCAGTCACCATCTGCAGTGATTTTGGAGCCCAAAAAAATAAAGTCAGCCACTGTTTCCCCATCTATTTACCATGAAGTGATGGGACCAGATGCCATGGTCTTGGTTTTCTGAATGTTGAGTTTTAAGACAACTTTTTCACGCTCCTTTTTCACTTTCATCAAGAAGCTCTTTAGTTCCTCTTGGCTTTCTGCCATAAGAGTGGTGTCATCTGCATATCTGAGGTAAATGATATTTCTCCTGGCAGTCTTGATTCCAGCTTGCGCTTCATCCAGCCTGGCATTTCACATGGTGTACTCTGTATATAAGTTAAATAAGCAGGGTGACAAGATATAGCCTTGGTGTACTCCTCTCCTGATTTGGGAACATTGCGTTGTTCCATGTCCTGTTCTAACTGTTGCTTCTTGACCTGCATACAGATTTCTCAGAAGGCAGGTCAGGTGGTCTGGTATTCCCCCTCTTTCAGAATTTTCTACAGTTTGTTGTGATCCACACAGTCAAAGGCTTTGGTGTAGTCAAGGAAGCAAACGCAGATGTTTTTTGGGAACTCTCTTGCTTTTTTGATGGTCCGGTGGATGTTGGCAATTTGATCTCTGGTTCCTCTGCTTTTTCTAAATCTGACTTGAATATCTGGAAGCTCACAGTTCATGTACTGTTGAAGCCTGGCTTGGAGAATTTTGAGCATTACTTTGCTAGCATGTGAGATGAGTGTAATTGTGTGGTACTTTGAGCATTCTTTGGCATTGTCTTTCTTTGGGATTGGAATGAAAACTGACCTTTTCCAGTCCTGTGGCCACTGCTGAGTTTTCCAAATTTGCTGGCATATTGAGTACAGCACTTTAACAGCAACATCTTTTAGGATTTAAAATAGGTCAACTGAAATTCCATCACCTCCACTAGCTTTGTTTGTAGTGATGCTTCCTAAGACCCAGGAAGCCTTAGGAAGGCTTAGGAACCCTTGACTTCGCATTCCAGGATGTCTGGCTCTAGGTGAGTGATCACACCATCGTGATCATCTGAGTCATGAAGATCTTTTTTGTACAGTTCTTCTGTGTTTTCTTGCCACCTCTTCTTAATATCTTTGGCTTCTGTTAGGTCCCTACCATTTCTGTCCTTTATTGTACTCATCTTTGCATGAAATATTCCCTTGGTATCTCTAATTTTCTTGAAGAGATCTCTAGTCTTTTCCATTCTATTGTTTTCCTCTATTTCTTTGCAGTGATCGCTGAGGAAGGCTTTCTTATCTCTTCTTGCTATTCTTTGGAACTCTGCATTCAAATGGGTATATCTTTCCTTTTCTCCTTTGCCTTTAGCTTCTCTTCTTTTCTCAGCTATATTTCTAAGGCCTCCTCAGACAACCATTTTGCCTTTCTGCATTTCTTTTTCTTGGAGATGGTCTTGATCACTGCCTCCTGTACAATGTCACAAACCTCTTTCTATAGTTTTTCAGGCACTCTGTCTTTCATATCTAATACCTTGAATATATTTGTTACTTCCACTGTAAGGGATTTGATTTAGGTCATACCTGAATGGTCTAGTGGTTTTCCCTACTTTCTTCAACATAAGTCTGACTCTGGCAATAAGGAGTTCATGATCTGAGCCACAGTCAGCTCCCGGTCTTGTTTTTGCTGACTGTATAGAGCTTCTCCATCTTTGGCTGCAAAGAATACAATTGATCTGATTTCGGTGTTGACCATCTGGTCATGTCCATGTGTAGAGTTGTCTCTTGTGTTGTTGGAAGAGGGTATTCTCTTGGAAAACTCTGTTAACACCTGATCAGCTTTGTTTTGTATTCCAAGGCCAAATTTGCCTGTTACTCCAGGTAGCTCTTGACTTCCTACTTTTGCATTCCAGTCCCCTGTAGTGAAGAGGACTTTTTTTGGGGTGTTAGTTATAGAATGTTTTGTAGGTCTTCTAAGAACCTTTCAACTTCAGCTGCTTCAGCATTACTGGTCAGGGCATAAACTTGGATTGCTGTGATATTGAATGGTTTGCCTTGGAAATGAACAGAGATCATTCTCTCATTTTTGAGATTGCATCTACCTACTGCATTTCAGACTCTTCTGTTGACCATGATGGCGAGTCCATTTTTTCTAAGGGATTCCTGGCCACAATAGTAGTTATAATGGTCATCTGAGTTAAATCCAGCCATTCCAGTCCATTTTAGTTCACTGATTCTTAAAATGTCAATGTTCACTCTTGCCATCTCCTGTTTGATTACTTCCAATTTACCTTAATTCATGGACCTAACATTCTAGGTTCCTATGCAGTATTATTCTTTACAACATAAGACTTTACTTCCATCACCAGTCACATCCACAAGTGGGTGTTGTTTTCACTTTGGCTCCATCTCTTCATTTTTTCTGGAGTTATTTCTCCATTCTTCTCCAGTAGCATACTGGGCACCTACCGAACTGGGGAGTTCATCTTTCAGTGTCCTATCTTTTTGCCTTTTCAGACTGTTCATGGGTTTCTCAAGGCAAGAATACTGAAGTGGTTTGCCATTCCCTTCTCCAGTGGACCACGTTTTGTCAGAACTCTCTACCATGACCTGTCCGTCTTGGGTGGCCCTACCAGTCTGGCTCATAGTTTTCTTGAGCTAGACAAGACTGTGGTCCATGTGATCAGTTTGGTTAGTTTTCTGTGACTGTGGTTTTAACTCTGTCTGCCCTCTAATGGATAAGGATAAGAGGCTTATGGAAGCTTACAGAAGGCATAGGAACATATGCAATTTGTTTAGTGTTTTATTTGCCACCCAATGATAAATGGTCAGGAACAGAGTCCCATTTACCCACCTGCCTCTTTCTCTGGCTTACCCCTTCCCTGACTCCTCGGACTTGTGCAGAACAGCTTGGAGTCCTAAAAGCAGAACTCAGCCTGGTTGTGAAGGACTCAGAGGACCAGGTCTAAAGTCAGCCGTTAAACTGGAACTGGGGCTCTGTGGGCAGAATTCCAAGTAAGATTACAGAAGGATTGTGAGAGTTGTCAGATGCTTACCATAAAACCAGAGCGATCCATCACCCCAGAAGACACAGGAAAGCATTGCCGGGGAAGGTAGAAACAGCCAGGTGTATCTGAAGTGTGTTTTAAAGAAGAGCAATGAATCAGTGACCCTCAGGGCCAAGGTCTCCCTCTGTGGGTGCTGCCGTGGTCTAACATCTCAGATCAGTTAGTAAAATGAATTCAGGTCAGTTTGGCTTTGAGCAGTAAGCTCAGCTCATATGTACTTGAACTGGCCACACAGACCATAGGCACATCCCTCTCTACCTTGTGTCCTGGTGACAGTGCAGGACCAGGGTCAAGCATCAGCTGCCTCTCATTCTCATCTTCCCTAAGGACCCAAGGCCACTGCTGCCCACTCACACAACACGGACACATCAGTGGTGGCCTGAGGGACGGCCACTCTCAGGCTAACATCTACCACTGCTGTGGGAGCGTGGGCAGGCCCCTGTGCCCCAGGAGGCTGAAACCACACTCGTAGTGTCCATGCCCAGGAGCTGGACATGCCTGGTCCTGGCTTTGCCCTTTTCTGACACCCTCAGCACCACACCACCAGGTGACTGAGGTGCAGGCTCAGGGACAGTGTGTGCAGGAGTCTTTTCCTGGGATTAGGAGCTCCTGAGGTGGAATCCTGGCGTTGGCAGTTACACAGCCGGGCATCCATGGGCAGGTGACTTCCCTTTCCTTCAGTTAGTTCAGTCGCTCAGTTGTGTCCGACTCTCTGTGACCCCATGGACTGCAGCACACCAGGCCTCCCTGTCCCTCACCAACTCCTGGAGCTTACTCAAACTCATGTCCATCGAGTGGCTGTTGCCATCCAACCATCTCATCCTCTGTCGTCCCCTTCTCCTCCCACCTGCAATCTTTCCCAGCATCAGGGTCTTTTCCAATGAGTCAACTCTTCACATGAGGTGGCCAAAGTATTGCAGTTTCAACTTCAGCATCAGTCCTTCCAATGAACACCCAGCACCTATCTCATTTAAGATGGACTGGTTGGATCCCTTTCCTTATCGCTAAAGAAAAGTCTTCCCGAGGAAGATGCTGAGTTCAGGGCCTGGCTTGCATGACAGCCCATGCCCTGGCAAGCCCAGATGGGGGCACCTCTCTCAGCCCCTTGCACAGGCTGCCCCCAGCTGCCACCCAGCACCAGGCTTGCCCTGGAGGCCCGTAGTAGTTGCTTGTTTTGGTCCCTGTGATGGTCTGCTGCTGCTCATCCATGATGGAAGACGCAGAGCTAACCGGGTAAAGCTGAGAAGACGTGTTGAGAGCCCGTCTTAGCAAGCAGCAGCGCGGTGCCTTCCTTCTGATTCACCGCAGCCCTGGCAGCTTCAGGGACTCATGCTCCCCGGCGCCCCCTAGGGCTCAAGCGCAGAATCACGGTCACGGGCCTCAGCAGAGCGCTGCCTGCTGGGGGCGGCTCAGAGGGCGTTTGTACCCCACTGCTTAGGGGGCGTTCATCCCCGCTGGGCGAGCCCAGGAGGGTGTGAGCCTCCCCGGTGGGAAGTGTGCATCCTCATGGGGTGACTACGGCACCCACTCCCCACCTGACCGTGAGCAAGGAGCCTCCTCAGGAGAGCACCCTCCACACAGCCTGCTATTTCTGCTTGACTGCAAGGCAGACACTCAAGGCATGATCTGTCCTGATGGTCCCAGTGAGCAGGTGGCCCAGTGGTCTCGGGATGAAGGTCCAAGCCTGGGGCCCAGCTCCTCTGTGGGCCTTCCAGCCCTCCTGCCCACCCACCCCATTCACACTGGGGCTCTGCTGAACAGAGGGGCCGCGTGTGACTCCACCCACATCTGACTTTCTGTGGGATGGGACAGCCCCTGTGCCGTCATGGATGGGACCTGAGCTTTGCACCCTATGGGCCTGGGCGACATCCTCACCCCTGCCTCCTGTGGCCTTAACAAGCTGAGACTCAGTCTTCTCATCTGTGAACTGGAGTTGAGAACGTAAGCCCCGTGGGTTCACTGGAAGGACGTGTAAATGGAAACAGCGCTCATCCCTCAGTGGAAACCCCTGTCAAATGCGGTCTCACCATCAGAAGGGGGAGAGGGCCTGGGGACACCCAGCGTGCACCTCATTGGAGCCCAGATCCCTCAGTTTCATGCCCAGCCTCCCCACGAAGTGTGACTTGGTTTCCGTCTCTCCACAGCCCAGCGTCTGGCCAGATACCAGGAGGCAGACTCAGAGGAGGAGGAGGTGGTCCCCAGGGGGGGCTCGCTGCCCCTGCGAGGGGGTGCCGGGGGCCTCCAGAGCCAGAGCAGCAGGGCGCACCGGCGCACGGGCAGCCGCGCAGAGGCCCGGCGCGTCAGCATGCTGACCGAGCTCACGGCCTTCAGCAGCCCCATGGTGAGTCCTCCTGCCCTCCCGTGACTGCCCCTCGTCACTGAAGGCGTCTGCTCTTGCGTGGGGGGTTTCCTGTGTTCAGTCAGGGAGCGTTTTTCTGGACAGTGTCTGCTCCCCACTCCACGGAATCTTTCCTGAAACACTGGCACAGCCTCCTTCCCAGACTTCTCAGGCTGTGAACTGTGAGTGACCACTTGGATGGAGGAAGCAAAGGAAGTCCATCCTTCCCTACAAGATGAATACAGTATCAGGGCAAGATGACAGCTGTGGAAAAAAACCCAACTTAAAGAAAAAGAGTTTGAATTAGATGAGCCCAAATTCATCCCTTGCCTTGTCAGCCGCCCAAACATTTATGGACCATTCTCTGGTAGGGAAATTTCCAGAAGTGCCTGAGTGACAACCTCTGAAAGATCTTTCAGTGAGGGAGAATCTGTTCTCAGGTGTGGTGTCCTCATTCATTTATGTCCTTGGAAACCTATACAGAAGGTGCCGTTTGAATCGAGGTCACCTAGACGCGTGGTCGCTGGTTGGTGGGTTTGCATGGGGTATGTGACAGGGAGCTCCCACCCCAGACAGCAGGGAGACGTGTTAGAAATCTCTCCCAGCCTTTCCTGATACCAATTTTGGAGTCAGTATGGGTCAGAAATATTTGAAATGTTCCAAAAAGGTCAGACATGACTTGGTAACTAAAGAACAACTCTCTGACCTAGGTAGTTACTGATTTAGTGAAGAACTTCTGTGCATAGAAGCTTATCAGTGCATCATTTACATCAATAAAACAGTGAAGAAATATACCCAGTGATAAAGGAATGGGCGAATAAATTATGTCTGTTTTGAAGCTGTTAAAAATTTTCAAAAGTCTGTTAAAGGCATGGTAAAGTTGAGGCAATATAAGGTCTTTGTAGAAATGGAAACTGTTATTTACGTATAAAGTATTTTGACTAAAATGTAAATGTATATAAAAAAAGATGAAGGAAAAGCAGAGAAGCATGTTTTTCAAAAAGTATACATTACTATGAGGTAGTGTAATAGAGACCTGCTACATTTTCCCTATAATTCTCTTATTTCTCCAAATCTGTCTGAGTAAGATATGTTACTTTGTAATATATATTCTTGGAGGTATTATTTTATAAACAGAACATATGTACCTTCTTATATATAAAAATATGTGCATTTCATTTGTAGAGTGTATATTCTTATACAATTAAGATGACATACAGTTTGTCTATAAAGTGGCGAGTATGTGTGAAGTGCAAGCCTGTTTATAGCTTCTGGTAAAATCGAGGTGCCCTAAATAGTGAAGCATCAAGGGAACAGTGGGCCGGTCCCTGGGTCAGACTGACCCCCGGCCTCTGTGTCCTCCTCAGGAGAAGGACATAACACCCGACCCGAAGCTGCTGGAGAAGGTGCACGAGTGCGGCAGGTGCCTGGCCTCTGCGAGGCACCAGGAGCACCCGCTGGACCACCTCTCGCCCGAGCTGTCTGACGTTTTCGACTTCTTCATTGCACTCACCATCTGCAACACAGTGGTGGTCACGTCCCCGGATCAGCCACGACAAAAGGCAAGTCCTGGAGCTTCCCTCTTGGAAGCCCACAGAGGCCTGGGCCTGGATGCGGTGTCTGTCTTCCTGAGAGGGAGCCTGGGTCACCGTGCACCACTCTCAGCTTTCAGGGGTGCACTGAGGGCTTCAGACAGGGCACACCAGTCCCGCAGCTGTGTGGGGACATCCCCAGACTATAGTGGGCGGACGCCAGGATTGTGGTCAAGAGGGAGAGGATGGCCAGCCAGAGACAGCTACCGAGCATGGGGTGAGATGGGCACAGAGCGTCCAGGTGGGGCTCGAGGCGAGTGGGTCTGGGGGCTGGCTGCCTCCATGCTGACCAGAGCCTCAGAGTGCGGAGGACAGGCTGGGGCCCAAGGAGGAGCTGCCTGGACTTGCACTGTCACTATAAGCCAGGCCCCTCCTGTGTCTCAGACTCCCCTTCTGGGATGTGGGGGCAACGGTGGGATTTAGGGAAAGGTCTCAGAGTAGGGTTTGGCACACAGGAAATATCCGTGATGCTAATAAAGGTTGTTAAAACACCAGCATTCTCAAAAGTGGTTGAGAATCAGTGGCAAGTTACTTAAGGTGGTGGAAACATAACAACACCCAAGTTGGGTTTTGCTTGGATTAACATCAAGATTTTCTCCAAAGAGAGGAACGGTTCATGTGTGAAAGGCGCCTCTTTAAGCCAAGCACTCCTCCAGGTGGACCCATAGGGAGGGTGCACCTAAGCATGGCTGAGCGTGTACAGCCAAGCAACTCTAAGTGGACGCATGTGAAGGTTCCTGGGCAAGCGCACGCCATAGGCCTGTCTCCTGACGTCACCCCCGACTCTCCCAGGCTCCTTGCTCAGTTCAGCCCTGCCAGCAGATTCTGCTGGTGAAGCTGCTGGAGGGTGACAAAAGGAGAACAGGGACCTCTTGCCTGTCTGCGGCAGCGGCAGCAGCATGTTTGGCAGCAGTGGGACCCCTCCAGGCTCTGCTCACACCTCACTCACCTGGAGAAGCCCCAGGGGCCCAGTGGGTCTCAAGCAAATGGGCTTTGCCACTGAGAGACCACAGGCTTGTGCTGCCAGCCCTGGGTGGGCCACTTCCTGCTGTAGATCAGCTCTCAGCAGCCTCCGCATCCACCAGGGCCCTTCCTCCACCCTCTTCAGCTCCTCTGGAGCACTGTGCTGAAGAGGCGTCTGGTTTCTAGGCTAGACCCTACTTGACTGACCCAGGTGGTGTTGAAGTTACCGAGTAAGTAAGAGAAACTCCAATGTGACTGAACAGTGTTGTGCCCACGGTCACATATGCGTGAGCTCCATGCAGGGAGCAGACTCCTCAGACTGCATGTGAACATGTCTCTAGGAAAGATTCTTTGGGGTTTGGGAAATTTTGTGTAAACTTAAATTTTTTATGGACGTACAAAAGAATGTATAAGTTTTGTTAAATGATTTTTTTAATTGGAAAAAAAAAAAGGCAAGGTTTGTTCCAGGCAGTGGCAGGCCCACTTCTGGGAAGTTTCTGAAGAGCAAGGGAACTGCCATGAGGGGACAGTCCCAAAGTCTAGTCTTGGGCATCACGGGCCACCCCGTGCCTATGCCACAGTCAGTCACATTCTGAAAGAAAGCATGTAGCAGGACCTGTGTTGAGGTGCTGTCGAGAGCCAAGGGGTGGTCTCAAGGAAGGCATGCTGGCTCTGGTTGCAGTTTTCAGGGGGAAATAGAAAATCCACCTTCAGCACCCCCTGGGGAAGTGGAGGGCAGCCCTGTGGGGGTTGGGGTGAGGCCTCTGGGGAGATGCCTCACCTACCTTCTGATTGCTGCCCTGCCAGGTGAGGGTGCGCTTTGAGCTCAAGTCCCCGGTGAAGACCATCGAAGATTTCCTCCGGAGGTTCACACCCAGTCGCCTGACTTTGGGCGGCAGCAGCGTCGGGAGCACGAGCGCAAGCGTGGCCACCAAGTCCGCGCCAAAGGCCGGCCTCCTGTCCACGCTGGCCAACGACGGCGCGCTGCTCAGGCTGGAGGAGAGGCTGGGCGCCGGGGCCCCACACCTCGCCAGCAACGGCTACAGCAGCGCGGCGGACGGCTGGACTGCAGAGCACTCTGCAACGGGGCCGGAGCCCAGGCCAGAGCTGCGCTACGAGGCCGAGAGTCCAGACGAGGCGGCGCTCGTGCATGCCGCCCGCGCCTACAGCTGCGCCCTCGTGGGCCGGCTGCACGACCAGGTGTCGGTGGAGCTGCCGCACCTGGGCAGGCTCACCTTCGAGCTCCTGCACACGCTGGGCTTCGACTCCATCCGCAAGAGGATGTCGGTGGTGATCAGGCACCCCCTCACGGACGAGATCAACGTGTACACCAAGGGCGCCGACTCGGTGGTCATGGACCTCCTGCTGCCCTGCTCCACAGGTACCTGCACCCCGTGGGCAGCTCCCCTCTGCGGGGGTTCCCGAGAAACCCAGCCCCTCCCCACAGCGGAGCTTCACCTCTCTGGGTGGCCTTTTCCTGCTCTCAAGGGTTTGGGCTAGAATGGAGGATGGGGGAGGATCCAGCAGATGGGGAGCTTTGGAGCCTGAACTTGCCTCAGAAGTTCTCTGAGGTCTGAAATTCCTACAGGTGAGGTCCTGCATCAGGTCTGACTCTGCGGATGAAGATTAAGAACGTTAAGACTAGAAGCCCCAAAAAGCTCCTTTCTGCCTCTCCTTGCCTGGACCTGGGGGCATCTGTGAGGCCCTGGCCATGATTTTTAGCCATCTGTGGAGTGACTTCAGCCCGCAGTAGGGGCTGCTGGCCTCTGGACAACTTTGGGCCAAGAAGTTCCATCTTGGCCTCTTTTGTACTAGTTTGACTGAGTCCAAGCTCGCGCTGCTCACTGTGTGACAGGCCAGTGAATGAGAGAGAGGAGATGTGGAGGCAAGGAATATGACTTTATTCAGAAAGCTGGCAGACCGAGAAGATGGCAGACTAATGTCTCAAAATAACCATGTTGTCAGGGCCTGGATGCCAGGTTCTTTTATAGAACCAGAGAGAGAAGCAGTAAGGAACTAAAGTCGAAAGGCAGAATAGAGAGAGAGAGAGGAGAAGTGAAGTATGAAGGGCCATTTAGTCTTGCAAAAAGTCTCTGGGAATGGCCAGTATCTGGGAAGGGATGTGTTAATCTTTTTTCCTTGCATCCATTCACCAGTGGGCAGGGTCAGATTATCTCTCTTGAGCTGAACAAAGATGCTTTAGTTTACCAGTCAGGCAGAGGGGCAGGGTCCTCTGGAGGCAGGCCATTATGTATGATTTTAACAGCAAAAGCAACAAAGAGCAAGTCAAGGAAGTAGTTCCAACGTGAAGCTAGAATTGACTCTTGCCTGCGACACTAGACTTCCATGTAACATTGAGGTTGAAAAAGAGTAGTTCAGAAACCACTGTTATAGAAGGTGGAACTTTGTTTAGCAGACGACTTGAAGAGGGGCTTCCCTGACCTCTCCACGTGGTCCTTCACCCCAGTGTAGCCTTCCTGTTTGCACAGCCTCCTCCTGTGGGTCCTGGGAGTAATTAACCACAGATGAGAAACAGAGCCTCCCATCCATTGCACCATGCAGCAAACGGGTCGAAGCATGGTGGTGCCCAGACCATGACATCGAAGGGGACACCTGAAAAATAAGCAGTTTCTGTGGATCTCTGCCTTCCTCTGGGAATTTCCAAGCAGCGTACCCTTCACATAGGTTTGGATAGGTCATAGCTACATACAGATGCCCGGCAATTTAAGATTTAGGATGTTCAGAGCCCCCAGTGGTTTTTCAAGAAAAGGGATAACTCTGAGGTGGTCCTGAAGTTATCAGTGACACCTTGACATTGTGCATAAATCATTCAGCTTTCACTTTGGGAGTGGGGTGGGCGGGGTATGGAGCAGTCCTTTATATGGTCAGTCTGCTATACTTTGCTCAGGTGATAAAGTGAGGGGGGCACATGAGTATCCAGTACCTTCTTCAGAGAGCTCACAACACTTTTACATAAAAGGCACATGGAGGCTAAGCTGACTGTGGATGGGCACTGTGCCAAATTCGCAGGATGTGGCTGCATCTCACCTGCCCTGGCAGTACATCGTGTGGGATTGGGTGGCAAGCAGGGACTCCATCCACCCATTACCTACAGATCTATGTTCAAATCCCAAGTCTACATTATGGGCTGGGGTAGCCCTGGACATGTCACTCTCCCTGTGCCTCTTTTCCCATCTGTACGAAGGAAATCAGGATGCTAACCTCCCAGGAACCCCTGTCCAGGCTTCAGCACAGTGCCTGGTGCGTTCCAGGTATAAAGTATAAGCTGGATCCTTTCCCTTCCTTCTGGTTTCTTCTTCTGAAGATTCACTTGCCTGGGATAAAGCCCACTTGGTCATGGTGCATGATTTTTTTTAATATGTTGTTAGATTCTGTTTGCTAGAATTTTGTTAAGGATTTTTGCATCTATGTTCATCAGTGATATTGGCCTGTAGTTTTCTTTTTTTGTGGCATCTTTGTCTGGTTTTGGGATTTGTATGGAAATACAAAAAACCTCAAATAGCCAAAGTAATCTTGAGAAAGAAGAATGGAACTGGAGGAATCAACCTGCCTGACTTCAGACTATACTACAAAGCTACAGTCATCAACACAGTATGGCACTGGCACAAAGACAGAAATATAGATCAATAGAACAGAATAGAAAGCCCAGAGATAAGTCCACTAACCTATGGTCACCTTATCTTTGACAAAGAAGGCAAGGATATACAAAGGAATAAAGACAACCTCTTTAACAAGTGGTGCTGGGAAAACTGGTCAACCACTTGTAAAAGAATAAAACTAGAACACTTTCTAACACCATACACAAAAATAAACTCAAAATGGATTAAAGATCTAAATGTAAGACCAGAAACTATAAAACTCCTAGAGGAGAACATAGGAAAAACACTCTCCGACATAAATCACAGCAGGATCCTCTATGACCCACATCCCAGAATATTAGAAACGAAAGCAAAAATAAACAAATGGGACCTAATGAAACTTAAAAGCTTTTGCACAACAAAGGAAACTATAAGCAAGGTGAAAAGACAGCCCTCAGATTGGGAGAAAATAATAGCAGACGAAGCAACAGACAAAGGATTAATCTCAAAAATATACAAGCAACTCCTGCAGCTCAACTCCAGAAAAATAAATGACCCAATCAAAAAATGGGCCAAAGAACTAAACAGACATTTCTCCAAAGAAGACATACAGATGGCTAACAAACACATGAAAAGATGCTCAACATCACTCATTATCAGAGAAATGCAAATGAAAACCACAATGAGGTACCATTATATGCCAGTCAGGATGGCTGCTATCCAAAAGTCTACAAGCAATAAATGCTGGAGAGGGTGTGGAGAAAAGGGAACCCTCTTACACTGTTGGTGGGAATGCAAACTAGTACAGCCGCTATGGAAAAAAGTGTGGAGATTTCTTTGAAAACTGGAAATAGAACTGCCATATGACCCAGCAATCCCACTTCTGGGCATACACATCGAGGAAACCAGATCTGAAAGAGACACGTGCACCCCAATGTTCATCGCAGCACTGTTTGTAATAGCCAGGACATGGAAGCAACCTAGATGCCCAACAGCAGACGAATGGATAAGGAAGCTGTGGTACATATACACCATGGAATATTACTCAGCCATTAAAAAGAATTCATTTGAATCAGTTCTAATGAGATGGATGTAACTGGAGCCCATTATACAGAGTGAAGTAAGCCAGAAAGATAAAGACCATTACAGTATACTAACACACATATATGAAATTTAGAAAGATGGTAATGATAACCCTTTATGCAAAACAGGAAAAGAGACACAGATGTATAGAACAGACTTTTGGACTCTGTGGGAGAAGGCGAGGGTGGGATGTTTCAAGAGAACAGCATCGAAGCATCTATATTATCTAGGGTGAAACAGATCACCAGCCCAGGTTGGATGCATGAGACAAGTGCTCGGACCTTGTGCACTGGGAAGACCCAGAGGGATGGGGTGGAGAGGGAGGTGGGAGGGGGGATCGGGATGGGGAATACATGTAAAACCATGGCTGATTCTTGTCAATGTATGACAAAAGCCACTACAATATTGTGGGGTAATTGGCCTCCAACTAATAAAAAAAAAGATTCACTTGCCTGAGGCTCAGTCCAGGTGTCACTTTGTATGGCGTTGTTGTGATGACTCCACCCTCCTCCGAGGGCAGGTGTCGAGGAGGAGGGATGGGCAAGGTGCGGCAGTCACCGTGTCCCCCTGCTGGGCTGGGGGGCCTTCAGCCTGTGTGGTGTGTGACCTCACCCCCGTCCAGGGCGTCCTGGGTCCCCAGTGCCCACCCTGCCTGCTCCCACTCTCGTTTTGTTTGGACGGCTGTAGCTAACAGCGGCATCACAGGCCCTGCTCCCTGCTCCTTCCCTGGTGTGCAGGCTTCCCCTCACCCTCTGGACAACTCAATACTTCATTAGTGTTAATTCCAGAGTCTTGGTTAGACATGTCTTTGTTCAAATGATAGTCAGATCTGGAATAATACTGTCACAATAAGAGGAGTAAATGGAGTTTACAGGAGTGAATAACAGGAGTTATTCAAGATTAACATGACGTTCAGTGTCATCTTGTCAGGAAATTTATATTCCTAAGCAAAGCAATGTAGGCAGTGTTTTCCTTTTTTCACTCTTTTCTCATTATTGCCCCCTTAAGGAGTCTTTTTAGATATATTTTTTCCTAACTATTCCTCCATGACATTTTAATGCCATGGATATCCTATATATTTATTTATGTACCATACATATATCTGTGCTTTATTTGTAATATGATTTTTTCCCCCAAGGGACCAGTCTTTGGTCTGTTAAGGGGACTGTCTTCTCCATGGAGAGCACAGATCTAGAAGGTTAAGAATGTTCTCCCAGGTCCTATATCAGAGAGCTGACTGGGCTTATAGTCAGCTTTCCCCAGGCAGGCAGATTCTCAACCACCAAACTGCCAGGGAAGTCCTAAATTTCTTTTTTTTTTTCCCCCAGTAGAGTTAACTGTATTCATCCAACATTATCTTAGAGATCAGGTAGTAAAGTAAAGTAAAGTCGCTCAGTCATGTCCGACTCTTTGTGACCCCATGGACTGTAGCCTACCAGTCTCCTCTGTCCATGGGATTTTCCAGGCAAGAGTACTGGAGTGGGTTGCCATTTCCTTCTCCAGGGGATCTTCCCAACCCAGGGATCGAACCCAGGTCTCCAGCATTGCAGACAGATGCTTTACCGTCTGAGCCACCAGGAAGCCCCCTAGCCTACTAATGAAACAAATATACTAGTAAATGCAGTATTGAGTTTGAACACAATCTTATAGGCAGTTAGAAACATTCCACATATTTACAAGGAAGGGCAACCATGGTATGGATTCCTCACAGTATGTAGAATTATCTAGGTTTTACCCATCTGACAAGTTTTTCACTTTATTATAGCAAAAGTCTTCTAAACCACTGTATAACTTAGGACATTTATGTTGATCTACCTTGCACAGATCCTCAACTAATGAAACAAAATAAAGTTCATATAGTTTTAAAGGCAAGTCAAATAATATTTTTCATTGTGGAAAATATTGTATTCTATGAATAAGTGTACAAACACTGCAAAATAATACTGTAAACCATAAACTATTATATTACTAGTCTTTTGAAAAATATTTCTGTAAATAGATCATGAAAGAATTTTAAGTTCTAGACACTTAAAGCATTTTCTTTAAAATGTTCTGCATATGCTTTCTATATGATCAAGCCTTTAAGTAAAACATCTGACTTTCAGAAATTCAAAAGGATTTCCATATATAAGTAAACACCTTTTATTTTTAGGATGATAAAACTTTTTTTCTGTTATAAATTGATTGCCCTTTATGAGGTTTTGTTATGTGAAATGCTCATTTCAACACGTGATATTAAAAATAGCCAAAAATATGATGAGTTTATTTTTATTTTTTTATTATTTTTATTTTTTCTTAATATATATATTTATTGAAATATAGTTGATTTACAGTGTTTCATGTGCACAGCAAGGTGATTCAGTTATACATATACACATATATTATTTTTGAAATTATTTTCCATTATAGGCTATTATAAGATATTGACTATAGTTCCCTGTGCTATAGAGTAAACCTTTGTTGCTTGTTGCATATCTATTTTTTTTAGTTAGAAATCTAGCATTCTTTTCATACTAAGCCAAACAAGTGCAATCAAAATGTTATACATTTTTTAGTTAGGCAAAAATTTGAAGTTTTCTAAAATATGTATATTATACACATTATTTATATATGTGTATACAAAAGCTTTTCTACTATACTTGATAAAGGTCTGAAAAGAACACACAAAAAGAAGAAGAGATGGAGAAATTGGAAAACATAAACTAAATGAAATGGGTGCACTAAATAGAAAATAGAAAAAGTAAAACAAACTGGATAAAAGTAAAATATCATTGTATAGCTGAGTTGTTTTTAAACATGACTGCTCACTGGAAACGTATCTGGAGCTCTGGAAGAAGAAAAACCAATACCTGACTGTTTGTATTTTTTGAAAATTTCAAGATAATTAGGATATGCATCTGGATTTTAAAAAGTGATTACAGGTTTTTCTATTAAATGATAGTTTTGGTGATATAGAGTTCTATTATTTTTCTGTTGACCAATTATGATACAGTGGTGTTAAGTGAGATAGTTACTTGATCACAATAGTGAAAGATGTTTATCAGTTATCACAATCAATAACCAGACAAAAATTTTTTATTTTATCTTAATTTTTTCTTAATATATATATTTATTGGAATTATTAACTTAACAATATAAACATGGTTAACTTAACAATATAAAATAATTACATACAGTTTGGGAGGTCAGAGTGATGTGATAAGTGCATGCATGTACATAAAAGTTTTCATCCGCCCAGCAAGTCTATGTCTTTTCGTTGGTACATTTAATCCATTTACATTTAATATAATTATCAATATGTATGATCTTATTAGTGTTTTCTTAATTGTTTTGGGTTTATTTTGTGCAGGTCTTTTCCATGTCTGTGTTTCCTGCCTAGAGAAGTTCCTTTAGCATTTGCTATAAGTTCAGTTCACTTGCTCAGTCATGTCCGACTCTTTGCGACCCCATGAATCCTCAGCACGCCAGGCCTCCCTGTCCATCACCAACTCCCAGAGTTTACTCAAACTCATGTCCATCAATTCGGTGATGCCATCCAGCCATCTCATCCTCTGTCATCCCCTTCTCCTGCCCCCAACCCCTCCCAGCATCAGGGTCTTTTCCAATCAGTCAACTCTTCGCATGAGGTGGCCAAAGTACTGGAGTTTCAGCTTCAGCATCAGTACTCCCAGTGAACACCCAGGATTGATCTCCTTTAGGATGGACTGGTTGGATCTCCTTGCAGTCCAAGGGACTCTCAAGAGTCTTCTTCAACTCCACAGCTCAAAAGCATCAATTTTTCGGCGCTCAGCTTTCTTCACAGTCCAACTCTCACATCCATACATGACCACTGCAAAAACCATAGCCTTGACCAAATGGACCTTTGTTGGCAAAGTAATTTCTCTGCTTTTTAATATGCTATTTATAGGTTGGCTGTAACTTTCCTTCCAAGGAGTAAGCATCTTTTAATTTCATGGTTGCAATCACCATCTGCAGTGATTTCAGAGCCCAAAAAATAAAGTCTGACACTGTTTCCGCTCTTTCCCCATTTATTTCCCATGAAGTGATGGGACCAGATGCCATGATGCTAGTTTTCTGAATGTTGAGCTTTAAGCCAACTTTTTCACTCTCCTCTTTCACTTTCATCAAGAGGCTTTTTAGTTCCTCTTCACTTTCTGCCATAAGGGTGGTGTCATCTGCATATCTGAGGTTATTGATTCTTCTCCTGGCAATCTTGATTCCAGCTTGTGCTTCCTCCAGCCCAGCATTTCTCATGATGTACTCTGCATATAAGTTAAATAAGCAGGGTAACAATATACAGCCTTGACGTACTCCTTTTCCTATTTGGAACCAGTCTGTTGTTCCATATCCAGTTCTAACTGTTGCTTCCTGACCTGCATACAGGTTTCTCAAGAGGCAGGTCAGGTGGTCTGGTATTCCCATCTCTTTCAGAATTTTCCACAGTTTATTGTGATCCACACAGTTGAAGGCTTTGGCATATTCAGTAAAGCAGAAATAGATGTTTTTCTGGAACTCTCTTGCTTTTTCGATGATCCAGCAGATGTTGGCAGTTTGACCTCTGGTTCCTCTGCCTTTTCTAAAACCAGCTTGAACATCTGGAAGTTCATGGTTCACATATTGCTGAAGCCTGGCTTGGAGAATTTTGAGCATTACTTGACTAGCATGTGAGATGAGTGCAATTGTACTGTAGTTTGAGCATTCTTTGGGATTTCCTTTCTTTGGGATTGGAATGAAAACTGACCTTTTCCAGTCCTGTGGCCACTGCCGAGTTTTCCAAATTTGCTGGCCTATTGAGTGCAGCACTTTCACAGCGTCATCTTTCAGGATTTGAAATAGCTCAAATTTCATCACACCCATTAGCTTTGTTCATAGTGATGCTTTCTGAGGCCCACTTGACTTCACATTCCAGGATGTCTGGCTCTAGGTGAGTGATGACACCACTGTGATTATCTGGGTTGTGAAGGCCTTTTTTGTACAGTTCTTCTGTGTATTCTTGCCACCTCTTCTTAATATCTTCTGCTTCTGTTAGGTCCATACCATTTCTGTCTTTATTGAGCCCATCTTTGCATGAAATGTTCCCTTGTTATCTCTGATTTTCTTGAAGAGATCTCTAGTCTTTCCACTTCTGTTGTTTTCCTCTATTTCTTTGCATTGATCACCGAGGAATGCTTTCATATCTCTCCTTGCTATTCTTTGGAACTCTGCATTCAAATGGGTATAGCTTTCTTTTTCTCCTTTGCTTTTCACTTCTGTTCTTTTCACAGCTGTTTGTAACGCCTCCTCAGACAACCATTATGCCTTTTTGCATTTCTTTTCCATGGGGATGGTCTTGATCCCTGTCTCCTGTACAATGTCACGAACCTCTTTCCATAGTTCATCAGGCCTAGATCTTTAAATCTGTTTCTCACTTCCACTGTATAGTCATAAGAGATTTTATTTAGGTCATACCTGAATGGTCTAGTGGTCTTACCTACTTTCTTCAGTTTAAGTCTGAATTTGACAATGAGGAGTTCATGATCTGAGCCACAGTCAGCTCCTGGTCTTGTTTTGCTGACTGTTTAGAGCTTCTCCATCTTTAGCTGCAAAGAATATAATCAGTCTGATTCCAGTGTTGACCATCTGGTGACGTCCATGTGTAGAGTCTTCTCTTGTATTGTTGGAAGTGGATGTTTGCTATGACCAATGCGTTCTCTTGGCAAAACTCTATTAGCCTTTGCCCTGCTTCATTGCGTACTCCAAGGCCAAATTTGCCTGTTACTCCAGGTGTTTCTTGACTTCCTACTTTTGCATTCCAGTCCCCTATAATGAAAAGGACATCTTTATTGGGTGTTAGTTCTAAAAGGTCTTGTAGGTCTTCATAGAACCGTTCAACTTCAGCTTCTTCAGCATTACTGGTTGGGGCATAGGCTTGGATTAGCATGATATTGAGTGGTTTGCCTTGGAAATGAACAGAGATTATTCAGTCATTTTTGAGATTGCATCCAAGTACTGCATTTCGGACTCTTTTGTTGACCATGATGGCTACTCCATTTCTTCTAAGGGATTCCTGCCCACAGTAGCAGATATAATGGTCATCTGAGTTAAATTCTCCCATTCCAGTCCATTTTAGTTTGCTGATTCCTAGAATGTCGACATTCACTCTTGCCATCTCCTGTTTGACCACTTCCAATTTGCCATGATTCATGGACCTAACATTCCACGTTCCTATGCAATATTGCTGTTTACAGCATCGGACCTTGCTTCTATCACCAGTCACATCCACCGCTGGATATTGTTTTTCTTTGGCTCCATCCTCTCATTCTTTCTGGAGTTAATTCTCCACTGATCTCCAGTAGCATATTGGGCACCTACCGACATGGGGAGTTCCTCTTTCAGTATCCTATCATTTTGCCTTCTCATACTGTTCGTGGGGTTCTCAAGGCAAGAATACTGAAGTGGTTTGCCATTCCCTTCTCCAGTGGACCACATTCTGTCAGACCTCTCCACCATGCCCCGTCCGTCTTGGGTGGCCCCACATGGCATGGCTTAGTTTCACTGAGTTAGAGAAGACTGTGGTCCTGTGATCAGATTGGCTAGTTTTCTGTGACTATGGTTTTAGTGTGTCTGCCCTCTGATGCCCTCTCGCAACAGCTGCTGTCTTACTTGGGTTTTTCTTACCTTGGACGTGGGGTATCTCTTCACAGCTGCTCCAGCAAAGCACAGCCGCTGCTTCTTACCTTGGACGTGGGGTAGCTCCTCTCGGCCACTCCTGTGCTGTCGCAGCCTGGCGCTCTCGGTCACTGCCCCTGACTTTGGGCGAGGGGCAGCTCCTCACAGCCACGCTTGTGCACGGTCCATCACAGCTGGTGCACTTCTGGTGCTAAATTCTCTTAACTTTTGCTTGTCTGGAAAGTTTTCAGTTTCTCTGTCAAATCTGAACAAGAGTCTTGCTGGGTAGAGTATTCTTGATTGTAGGTTCTTTCCTTTCATCACTTTAAATATATCGTGCCATTCCCTTCTGGCTTGTCGAGTTTCTCTTCAGAAATCAGCTGGTATCTTGAGGGAAGTTCCCTTGTACATTATTTGTCATTTCTCCCCGTATTGCATTTAATATTTTGTATTTATCTTTAACTTTTGCCAGTTTGGTTACTGTGTGTCTTGGTGTGTTCATCCTTGGGTTCATCCTGCCTGGGACTCTGTGCTTCCTGGGCTTGGCTGACTGTTTCCTTTCCCATGTTAGGGACATTTTCAGCTATTACCTCTTCAAGTATTTTCTCAGGTCCTTTTTCTCTTCTCCTACTGGGACCCCTTTACTGCAAATGTTGGTGCCATGCTGTCCCAGAGGTCTCTTAGGCTGTCTACATGTTTTTTTTTCATTCTTTTTTCTATCTTCTGTTCTGCAGCAGTGATTTCTACCATTCTGTCCTGCAGGTCATTTTCCCATTCTTCTGCCTCAGTTATTCTGCTCTTGATTCCTTCTAGCATATTATTCATCCTGTTTGTTTGTTCTTTAGTTCTCTTAGGTGTTTGGTAAACATTTCTTCCATCTGCTCAGTCTTTGCCTCCATTGTTTTCCCAAGATCCTGCATCATCTTCACTGTTGTTACTCTGCATTCTTTTTCTGGAAGGTTGCCTATCTCCACTTTATTTAGTTGTTTTTCTGGGATTTTATCTTGTCCCTTCATCTGGGATATAACTTTCTGCTTTTTCATGCTGATTAACTTTCTGTGATGTGGTTTTTGTTTCAGTTACTGTGATTCTGTGCTTCTTGCTTCTTCTGTCTGCCCTCTGATGGAGGAAGCTGAGGCTTGTATAAGCTTCCTGATGGGAGGGACTGGTGGTGGGAAAAACTGGGTCTTGCTCTGGTGGGCAGGGCCTCGTTCTGTAAAGCTGTAATCGAATTATCTGCCCATGGATGGCATTTCACTCCCTCCCTGGTAGTTTTTTGGCCTGAGGTAACCCAGCCCTCGGCTTTAGGGGCTCCATGGTAGGGTTAACAGAGAACTCCAAGTGGGTTCTCGCCAAGGGAGCCCTTCCTGGCCTGATGCTGCTAGTGCCCCCAGCCCCGTGGGGAGCCGCTGCTGACTCACGCCTCCACAGGAGACCCTCCAACACTAGCAGGTAGTTTTGGTTCAGTCCCCTGTAGGGTCACTGCTCCTTTCCCCTGTGTCTTGGTGCATGCAAGATTTTGTTTGTGCTCTCTAAGACTGGAGTCTCTGTTTCCCCTAGTCCTGTGCAAGTCCTATAGTCAAATCCTGCTGGCCTCCAAGGTCAAATTCTGTGGGGATCCCCAGTCCCTTTGTCGGATCCCCTGGCTGGGAAACCTGATGTGGGGTTCAGAACCTTCACAGCAGTGAGAGAACTTCTATGATATTATTGTTCTCTAGTTTGTGGGTCACCCACCTGGCAGGTAGGGGATTTGATTTTACTGTGATTGCTCCCCTCCTACCATCTCACTGTGGCTTCTTCTTTGTCTTTGGATGTGGGGTATCTTTTTTTATCGGGTTCCAGCATCCTCCTGTCAATGGTTGTTCAACAGCTAGTTGCAGTTTGGGTGCTCTCAGAGGAGGACATAAGCACACATCCTTCTATTCTGCCATCTTGATCCAGAAGTCTGATGAGGTTCTTTTTAAAATAACATCTAACTTTAAGTTCTATATTGAACGTGTATACTATTGACAAGTAGTAAAACAGATGCTTGCTAAATCTAGTGGTGCAGATGTTTTCTGGGCACCTCTTACTGGAGGTTGTTGGAGTAAATCATAATGAAAGGTTGCTCCTGTGACATTCCTTCCTAATTAATTGGAACAAAATTCTGGCCAGCATTCCAGTTGCAGCCAGCTACAGTGAGACAGAATGGGGAGGGCCACTGACTCCGAAACACACTCATTCTTTTATCACGCAGAAACTAAAGTGTCTTCTGACTTCTCAGTAACAATTATTAACCCCAGAACACATTGGAATTAAGAAGGTGTATGTCACTTGGCCATGGATTCCACAGGGGGAAGGCTCAGGGTTAGCACTTCTGCAGTCTGGTAATAAACAGCCAGGCCTGTTCTGCACCTGGGTCTACAGAAAACAGGAAAGGGTGAATGTTTGGAAATCTCTTACTAGCTGATAGCTAATTTATTACCTGCTTCAAAATTATGGTTAAAAAAACAACATAACATTAGTTTACCATCTTAACCAGTTTTGAGTGTACTGTTCAGTAGTGTTGAGTATATTCACACTGGTGTGCAGCAGATCTCCAGGAATTTTCATCTTGCAAAACTGAAGCTCTGTATAGCTCCTTCCTCCCCTCCTCCCCCAGCCCCTAGCAACCAGCTTTCTACTTGCTGTCTCTCTGAGCATGGTTGCTTTGTGTTGTTGTTGTGTTGTGTTAGTTGCTCAGTTGTGTCCGACTCTTTGCGACCCCATGGATGCTAGTCCACCAGGCTCCTCCATTTTTGGAATCTCCAGGCAAGAATACTGGAGTGGGCTGCCATTCAGACCTGAAAATGCAGCTCTTTTCTCTCCTGGATGGGAAGAGTTCCCAACTAGACCCTGATGGTTCTGAGCTCTCAGCTGTGGAAACCTCAGCAGTGACCATCACTGCAGACGGATTCCAGCAGGCCTGGTGTCTGAGGGAACCAGGGTATTCCACTGCGCTCTGTTGCTCTCACTCTTTTTTTTTTTTTTCTGCTCCTATTTCCAACTTAGATGACGCCAGAGGAAGGCATCAAATGAAGATCCGCAGCGAGACCCAGAATTACCTCAACTTGTATGCAGTGGAGGGCCTGCGCACCTTGTGCATTGCCAAGAGGGTGAGTAGGCAGCTCCACGGAGGGGCAGAGCCAGCAGCGGGGTGCGGCCCATGTGCTCATCAGCAGGTCTCACCCAGGTTCTGAGTAAGGAAGAGTATGCCTGTTGGCTGCAGAGCCACTTGGAAGCAGAATCCGCCCTGGACAACCGGGAGGAGCTCCTCTTTCAATCTGCCATTCGCCTGGAGACGAATCTGCATTTGTTGGGTAATTATGTTCTCTAGCTGGCTGGTGTCCTGTAGGGCGGGGTGGAGTTTGCAGCATCCTAGGCAGAGAGATACCCTGGCTGTAGTCCACAGCAGCTCTGCACACACTCGTCTTCATTAAGTACCCCGCTGGTCTGACACTGGGCTTCCCTTGTGGCCCAGCAATAAAGAATCCACCTGCAATGCAGGAGACACAGGTTGGATCGTGGGTCTAGAAGATCGCCTGGAGAGGGAAGTGACAACCCACTCCAGTATTCTTGCCTGGGAAATCCCATGGACAGAGGAGCCTGGCGGGCTACAGTCCAGAGGGTTGCAACACTGTCAGATACGACTTAGTGACTAAACAACACAACATCCAGTCTGACACTAGCACACCCCCGGGCAGGGCTGTGCGCCATTGAACATTCTCCTCTCTAGTCAGTCTTTGGGTCATTCGCTGTGCCACCCTGCTGGGAACCGTGTCAGACTTTCCTCCCCTAAAACCCTGCTTTCCCACCAAAAATAGAGATCAGAAGCAAGGTTTCTCAACAACTGATGCTTAAAATGGTCCCTCCATCCCAGGAACAATCAGAAACTGTTGAACTCAGACAGGGCTGCCTTTAATGCATAAAAGTCAACTCTCTCATATCTTTTAATATAAAGGCACTAATCCCATTCACAAGGGCTCACTCTCATGACCTAATTGCCTCCCAAAGGCCCCATCTGCTAGTGCCATTACCCTGGGGATTAGGGCATCAACCTATGGACTTTTAGGAGGGACACAAACATTTTAGTCCATAGCAGCATCCCAGCAGAGGGAACAGCATGTATAAAAGAGAAAGGCAAGGCTAACAAGGAGGCCTCGGGTAATGCTGCACTTCTTAAAAGAAAGATGTAGACCATCTCACCAAGCTGGAAACAGGAAAAAACAGGCTGGTCTAGAGAACACTTTTCTGCATTAAGTGGTATATTTTTCCTAACATACTGAGACTTGCATGGGAAAAATCTGCTCCTTAATTTTTATGCTTGTAGAAAAAGCATATTCAGGATAATATTGCTTTCAAGAAATAATGGGCCTCTGTGATCTGTTTCAACAGCTAATGGTAAACACTGTTGAGAGCCATCACTGTGTTCTCATTTACCAGAAGCTTTCTGCAGGATGGATAAGCTTGAAAACTTTTCATCCCTCGGGGTATGGTCATTCTCACCATCTCCCCACAAGCGTTATTTCCAAGCTATCTATAAAGTTAAAAGTTCACTGCATGTTAGGAAGCCTTGGAGGTGTTCAGTTCAATGTCCAGAGAATTAATGTTTAGTGCTCCCAGCTGTCCCTATTGTATGGAGTCGAGAGCTGGTGAAGGTACCCCCATATCCTGAATGAGGAATCACCCTAGTGCTTCCAGAGAAGATGGACCTCAGCAGGGTCCAGTCTGCAGGGCGGGGCCAGCAACTCTGCTGAGCTGGAGTGTAGTATTCATGCTGGTCAGGGCAGGGGCCCAGAAGCAGGGCCTCACCTACACTGGTACCTTTGAGCAGGTGCCACAGGGATTGAAGACCGCCTGCAGGATGGAGTCCCCGAAACCATTGCTAAACTGCGTCAAGCAGGTCTGCAGATTTGGGTTCTCACCGGCGACAAGCAGGAAACGGCCATTAACATTGCTCATGCCTGCAAACTTTTGGACCATGATGAGGAAGTCATCACCCTGAATGCCGAATCCCAGGTGGGTGGATGTTAGGGAGCCTGCTTTGCCCCGGCAACTCCACACCCCACCAGCCCCAGAGAGGAGCAGGAAGGAATGCCTTCCATTTCTGGCACTTGCTGTGAGGTGGGCCTTTGTTCTTTGCCTCTGTTTGTACCTGTATTGTTTCTTATTATCTTGGAAAATGTGGGGTTTGCTGGGACTTCTCAGGAACATGTCTGAGCTTTATAATTCAGAGTTCAACCAGCTTTTTCCTGAGCTGTATCCAGCCAGCAGTATCAGAGAGTATCTCATGAGTTCTCATGGAGCAAGGGTAGCTGTCCATTCGTCATTAGCATTCCCAAGACAGCGCGTATTATCTCACTAATGCCCCAGCAGCACTTGGGTTTTCATTCCTCACCTCTGTTGACTGAAATTCCCCCATGTATAGCGTGGGTCTCTTCCCACAGGCCTAGTGACTCTTCCAGCCTTTATGATGCCTGTAGGTGTCACACTTAAGATGTGCCTTATCACAGAGTTTTCACCTTTGTTTTCTCCTAAAAGGTTTATAGTGTTAGCATCTCAGCTTTAGACACAATCTGTTTTGTGTAGAATTTTGTGTAATGTATGAGGTTTACATCAAACTGTATTTTTCTGCATGTAGCTGGCCAGTTATTCAGGAACTGTTTGTGGACAGTTTTTTTCTCCACTAAATTGACTTTACACCTTTGTTGAAAATCAATTGCTCCTATTTGTTGTATGTCTATTTTTAGATTTCTATTATGTTCCATAGGTGTATCTATCCCTTCTTCAATACCATGCTGTCTTGTGAGTTTTTAAATAAGTCTTAAAATAGGCAGTATTTTGTTTAATCTTTAATCCAATTTTCTGTTGATGGTGGGGCTGACCTGTTGTCTGACCTGAGGCCAAACTATGGTGGAGGTAATGAAGATAATGGCGACCTCCTTCAGAAGGTCCCATGCATGCACTGCTGCTCTCAGTGCCCCCATCAACAGAACTGGATTAAAGATTTACTGAGCATGGCCCTGCCTATCACAACAAGACCCAGTTTCCCCCTCAGTCAGTCTCTGCAAGAAACCTTCCATTAGCCTCTTATCCTTCTCCATCAGAGGGCAGATAGAAAGCCAAAATCACAGAAAACTAACTAATCTGATTAACCAATCTATTAAAAATAACCAAGCCTTGTCTAACTCAATGAAACTATGAGAACACTGTGTAGGGCCACCCAAGATGGACAGGTCATGGTGGAGCATTCTGACAAAATGTGGTCCACTGGAGAAGGAAATGGCAAACCACTTCAGTATTCTTGCCTTGAGAGCGCCATGAGCAGTCTGAAAAGGCAAAAGGATAGGACACTGAAGGATGAACTCCCCAAGTCTGTAGGTGCTCAATATACTCCTGGAGATCAGTGGAGAAGCAACTCCAGAAAGAATGAAGAGACAGAGCTAAAGCAAAAACAACACCCAATTGTGGATGACTCATGATGGAAGTAAAGTCCAGTGCTATAAAGAGCACTACTGCACAGGAATCTGGAATGTTAGGTCCATGAAATTGGAAGTGGTCAAACATGAGATGGCAAGAGTGAACACTGACATTTTAGGAGTTAGTGAACTAAAATGGACTGTAATGCGTGAATTTAACTCAGATGACCATTATATCTACTACTGTGGGCAAGAATCCCTTAGAAGAAATCCGTTAGAAGCCATCATGGTCAACAAAAGAGTCCAAAATGCAGTACTTGGATACAGTCTCAAAAATGACAGAATGATCTCCATTCGTTTCCAAGGCAAACCATTCAATATCACAGTAATCCAAATCTATGCCCTGACCAAGAGTGCTAAACAAGCTGAAGTTGAATGGTCCTATGAAGACTTACAAGACCTTCTGGAACTAACACCCAAAAAAGATGTCCTTTTCATTATAGGGGACTGGAATGCAAAAGTAGGAAGTCAAGAGCTACCTGGAGTAACAAGCACATTTGGCCTTGGAGTACAGAATGAAGCAGGTCAAAAGCTAACCGAGTTTTGCCAAGAGAATACACTGGTCATAGCAAACACCCTCTTTCGACAACACAAGAGAAGACTCAACACATGACATCACCAGATGGTCAATACTGAAATCAGATTGATTAAATTCTTTGCAGCTAAAGATGGAGAAGCTCTATACAGTCAGGAAAAATAAGACCGGGAGCTGACTGTGGCTCAGATCATGAGCTCCTTATTCTTATTCAAATTCAGACTTAAACTGAAGAAAGTAGGGAAAACCACTAGACCATTCAGGAATGACCTAAATCGAATCCCTTACAATTATACAGTGGAAGTGAGAAATAGTTTCAAGGGATTCTATCTGATGGACAGAATGCCTGAAGAACTATGGAAAGAGGTTCATGACATTGTACAGGAGACAGGGATCAAGACCATCCCCATGGAAAAGAAACACAAAAAGGCAAAATGGTTGTCCTAGGAGACCTTACAAATAGCTGAGAAAAGAAGAGAAGCTAAAGAAAGACAAGGGAGAGAAGGAAAGATATGCCCATCTGAAGGCAGAGTTCCAAAGAATAGCAAGGAGAGATAAGAAAGCCTTCTTCAGTGATCAATGCAACAAAATAGAGGAAAACAACAGACTGGGAAAGACTAGAGATCTCTTCAAGAAAATCAGAGATAGCTGTCAGGAAGCATTTAACAAGAGGCTTCCTGTGTGCTGTTCTGGATCTGTCAGGAACCCTCTGGTCCTTATTGATTCCTGAATATTCAGGAATTAAGAGGAGAGGCACGCCTTTCCGGGGCTGAGAAATCCAGGCATTTCTCATTACAGTGATAATTGCCCTCTTCCTTTTTATGACCCACATGGTAAAAGGTGATTGTTTGCAACTCTCCCTTTGATAGGGATCGTCTTATGTTTTGTAAGTCTGGAATTTTAATCTTTATCTTTGCTGAGAATAACCACCTTGTGAGACAGTATATCTGCCCACGCCATGCTGATTGAAACACCTTTGCTCCATCAGAGCTTTGGTCCCCGTGCCTTGCTTTTCTTTTCTTTTCTTTTCTTTTCTTTTCTTTTCCCTTCCTCCCTCCCTCTTTTCTCTCTCTCTCTCTCTCTCTCTCTCTCTCTCTCTCTCTCTCTCTCTCTCTCTCTCTCTCTCTCTCTTTCTTTTCTTTCTTTCTTTCAATTCCTTGGAGCGCAGAGGCCCACTGAGCTCACTTTCTTGCCCGGGCTTCTAAGACCCTCTCAAGAAGGCACACTGTGCCTTTACCCACTCGAGAGGGTGCCTGGTGCCTACGTGCAGCAGCACGAGCCCTGAGAACAGGACTCTACTGGCTTTCCGTGTAGACCAGGGGATATCAGCCTCTTTCTCTCTCTTACTCTTGGAACCACCAGGTTCCGGTCCATTAAGGACCAACAAGTGCTATCAGCCTCTTTCTCTGTCTTACTTTCTTATCGTCGACTCCGGACCACCAGGTTCTGGTCCATTAAAGGACCAACAGATACCAAGGGAACATTTTATGCAAAGATGGGCTCAATAAAGGACAGAAATGGTACAAATCTAACAGAAGCAGAAGATATTAGGAAGAGGTAGCAAGAATACACAGAAGAACTATACAAAAAAGATATTCATGACCCAGATAACCACGATGGTGTGATCACTCACCTCGAGCCAGACATCCTAGAATGCAAAGATGGGCCTTAGGAAACATCATTACAAACAAAGCTAGTGGAGGTGATGGAATTCCAGTTGAGATATTTCAAATCCTAAAAGATTTTGCTGTGAAAGTGCTGCACTCAACATGCCAGAAAATCTGGAAGACTCAGCAGTGGCCACAGGGCTGGAAAAGGTCTGTTTTCCTTCCAATCCCAAAGAAAGGCAATGCCAAAGAATGCTCAAACTAGCACACAATTGCACTCATCTCACATGATACCAAAGTAATACTCAAAATTCTCCAAGCCAGGCTTCAACAGTATGTGAACCAAGAACTTCCATATGTTCAAGTTGGATTTATAAAAGAGGAACCAGAGATCAAATTGCCAACATCCATTGGATCATTGAAAAAGCAAGAGAATTCCAGAAAGATGTCTACTTCTGCTTTATTGACTACGCCAAAGCATTTGACTCTGTGGAACACAGCAAACTGTGGAAAATTCTGAAAGAGATGGGAATACCAGACCACCTGACCTGCCTCCTGAGAAATCTGTGTGCAGGTCAAGAAGAAACATTTAGAACTAGAACTGGTCCCAATCCAAATCGGAAAAGGAGTACATCAAGGTTGTATATTGTTACCCTGCTTATTTAACTTATATGCAGAGTACATCATGAGAATTGCTAGGCTGGATTAAGCACAAGCTGGAATCAAGATTTCTGGGAAAAATATCAATAACCTCAGATATGCAGATGATACCACCCTAATGGCAGAGAGAAGTGAAAGGGGAGAGTGAAAATGTTGGCTTAAAATTCAACATTCAGAAAACTGAGATCATGGCATCCAGTTCCATCACTTCATGGTAAATAGATAGGGAAACAATGGAAACATTGACAGACTTTATTTTGGGGGCTCCAAAATCACTGTAGATGGTGATTGCAACCATGAAATTAAAAGACACTTGTTTCTGGGAAGAAAGCTATGACAAACCTAGACAGCATGTTAAAATGCAGAGTCATTACTTTGCCAAGAAAGATCTGTCTAGTCAAAGCTATGGTTTTTCCAGTAGTCATGTATGGATGTGAGAGTTGGACTATAAAGAAAGCTGAGTACTGAAGAATTGATGCTTTTGAACTGTGGTCTTGGAGAAGACTCTTGAGAGTCCCTTGGATTGCAAGGAGGTCCAACCAGTCCATCCTAACGGAGATCAGTCCTGGATATTCATTGGAAGGACTGAGGCTGAAGCTAAAACTCCCAATACTTTGGCCACCTGATGCAAAGAACTGACTCACTGGAAAAGACCCTGATGCTGGGAAAGATTGAGGGCAAGAGGAGAAGGGGATGACAGAGGATGAGATGGCTGGATGGCATCACCGAATCTATGGACATGAGTTTGAGTAAGTTCCGGGAGTTGGTGATGGACAGGGAAACCTAGTGTGCTGTAGTCCACAGGTTCACAAAGAGTTGGACACGCCTGAGCAATTGAACTGAACTGATTTTGTTTAATTTCCAAGTGTTTGGTGTTTTCCTATTGGCTTTCTGTTATTGATTTCTACTTTATACCTATTCTGTTGATTTCTGTCCATTCTTGTCATAGAATATGCTTTTTATTTTTCAGTTTTTTTTAATTTATTTTTTTATTGACAGATAATTGCTTTACAGAATTTTGCTGTTTTCTGTCAAACCTCAACATGAGTCAGCCATAGATATACATATATTCACTTCCTTTTGAGCCTCCCTCCCATCTCCCTCCCCATCCCACCCCTCTAGGTTGATACTGAGCCCCTGTTTGAGTTTCCTGAGCCGTACAGCAACTTCCTGTTGGTTACCTATTTTACACATGGTAATGTAAGTTTCCATGTTACTCTTTCCATACATCTCACCCTCTCCTCCCCTCTCCCCATGTCCATAAGTCTATTCTCTATGTTTCTCCATTGTTGCCTTGTAAATAAATTTTTCAAAACAACTTTTCTAGATTCCATATATGTGCATTAGAATATATTTATCTTTCTCTTTCTGACTCACTTCACTCTGTATAATAAGTTCTAGGTTCAGCACCTCATCAGAACTGACTCAAACGTATTCCTTTTTATGGCTGAGTAATATTCTGTTGTGTAGGTTGTGCTTTTTATAATTTTTATTCTTTTATATTCATTTTGTATGACCCAGGGTGTGGTCTTTCTTGGTGAATGTTCATATGCACATGTAAAGAATGTATGTTCTGTAACGTTGGCTGGTGGATCAGTTAGCTCCTATTAAGAGATGGTAGTTTACTTCTTCTATAATAAGAATTGGAAAACTGCATTATGCCTCAGATCCAGCCTACTACCTGTTTCTGTGGTGGTGTATTTGAACACAGCCTTCTCTGTGTTTTTATATACAGTCTTAGGCTGTGTTCATGCTATAATGGCAATGTTGAGACTGCGGAGACTGAATGACCTGAAAAGCCTGAAATAATTTATTCTGGCCCCAAATAGTCATTCCATATATTTTGATTTCTGTTTGCATGGCATGCTTTGTTTGATCCTTCAGTTATTAATCTACCTGTAGCATTACATTTGAAATGAAGCATTGTAATGTAATGTAATGTGGCATTACATTTGGACAATAGGTCATGTTTTCATATATTCAGACAATTCCTTTTAACTGGTATGCTTAGATCATTTACATTTATTCTAATTTCAATATATTTGGATTCAAGTCTTCTATTTTATGTTTTGTTTTCTTATTATTCTGTTTTTTATTTTTCCATTCCTTTTTCTACCTTCTTTTGAGCTATTTGAACATTTTTTTAGTATTCCATTTTAATTTATCTTATGTTTTGACATCACTTAACTTTTTTAGTGTATTTACTAGACTTATACTATGCATATGTAAGTTGTCAATCTACTTCATTCCAATCAGTGGAATGAAGAAATCTTATCATCCACGTTTCCCTCAACTCTTCCCCCTAATGTTGTAGATATCTTATATATTACAGTTGCATATATTGAAATCCTCATCAGATGATATATACTTTTCCCTTTCAATCTCAAAGCATATTTTAAAGACACTAACAGGAAAAGAATGGTCCATTATATTTACTTAAGTTAGATTATATTTACATAAGTATATTTACAATTTTTGCTGCTCTTCTTACATTTCCATTGTTTCAAGTTTCCTTGTGGCACAATTCCCCTTTCCTAGGGGGAACGTCCTTCTATTTTTAAAAATTTTGTACTGGGCTACAGCTGATTAATAAACAATGTTGTGACAGTTTCGGGTGAACAGCCAAGGGACTCAGCCATACATGTACACACATCCATTCTCCCCAAATGCCCCTCCCATCCAAGCTGTCACATAACATTGCGCAGAGTTCCATGTGCTATACAATAGGTCCTTGTTGGTTATGCATTTTAAATACAGCAGTGTGTATAAGCCCATCCCAAACTCCTTTACTTTATCTGTTTTTTAGAGTAGGTCCACTGATGGCAAATGCTCCTGCTTTTCTTCATCAGAGAATGTCTTATTTCACCAAGGTACTTAGTGAGAAATCAGCAGTCATTTGAATCATAGCTAATGAATCATTATCTGGCTGCTTTCCAGTGTTTTTCTTTAGTTTTAGGCAGCTTCATTATGATGATGCCCATGTTTGGCCATGGATTTCTTTTGATTTTTACTCTGGTATTTGCTAAGTTTCTTGAATCTTTGGGGCTATGTCTCTCACTAGATTTGCTAAGTTTTCAGCCATTATTTCATCAAACACTTTTTCTGCAGTGCACTTTCTCCTCTTCTTCTTGAAGACTGATGACATGTCTTTTGATATGCTCTCAAGGGTCCCACAGGCACTCTTCAGTTTTTAATTTTTTTTCTCTCATTCAAACTGGATAATTTCACTTGATCTGTCTTTGAGGTCACTGGCTTTTGCTTCTGTTATTTATTTCTATTCTGCCACTAGCTCACTGAGTGGGTTTTTTAATAAACTTTTTATATAGAATGGTTTTAGATTTACCAAAAGAATTGTGAAGATAGTACTGTTTCACCTACACCTAATTTTGCCTATTATTAACATCTTTGCAATTAATAAATGGATATTGGTATCCAGTTGCTACTAAAGTCTGTGCTATATTCAGATTGTCTTAATCTTCATCTTTTGTCCTTTTTATCTTCCAGAATGTCATTCAGGACCCACATTACATTTAGTTGTCATGTCTTCTCAGGTTCTTACTGGCTACAACAGTTTCTCAGGCTTTCTTTTGGATGACCTTGACAGTTTTGAGAACAGATACAGTTAGATGTTTTATAGACTGTCTTATATGGGGAATTGTCTGATGTCTCTCTCTTGATTAAAGTTACGAGCTTTGGGGAAGAAGACCACAGACAAAAGGTCGTTTTCATCATTTCATCACATCATGTCAAGAGCACATTATATCAACATGGCGTATTACTGTGGATGTTAATTTTGTCTTGTTTTTCCACCATAAGCTAATACTTTTCACCCATTTCACACTGTCCTCTTTGGAAGAAAGTCACTGTGCATATCTCACACTTACAGAATATAAGGTTATAATACCCCTCCTTGAGCACAGAGAAATTACATAAATTATTTATGTAATCCAGTGATGGATACATAAGTGGAATCCAGTGAGCTTTACATTTTGATTAATGTGTTTTGGGGGTTCTGAAATTTTTATTTAATCCGCCTTTATATCTTATGTTTTTTGCTGAGACTTTCTATTCATTTCTAGAATTATTTCTTACTTCTTGGAATACTTTTTAATGACTGTTTCACAGTCTTTTTCAGATAATTCCAGAATATGTGTCATCTTGGCATTGACTTGGGTAGATTTCCTTTTTCCGCAGCACTGAGGATTTCCTAGCTCTTTATCTGCTGATAAATTTGGAGTTGCATTGTGGGTATTTTAAATGGCACTCTGAAAGTGAAAGTGAAAGTGGCTCAGTGGTGTGGACTCTCTACAATCCCATGGACTATACAGTCCATGGAATCCTCCAGGCCAGATTACTGGAGGGGGTAGCCTTTCCCTTCTCCAGGGGATCTTCCCAACCCAGGAATTAAACTGGGGTCTCCTGCATTGCAGGCAGATTCTTTACCAGCTGAGCCACAAGGGAAGCCCAAGAATACTGGAGTGGGTAGCCTATCCCTTCTCCAGGGGATGTTCCTAACCCAGGAATCGGACAGGGATCTCCTGCGTTGCAGGAGGATTCTTTACCAACTGAGCTATCAGGGAAGCCCCAAATGGCACTCTGGTCACTTTAAACTCTATGGAGAATGTGTATTTTTTTTTTTTAAGGCAGGTAATCAGTCCTCTTGGGCACAGGCTGCAGGCTCCAAACAGCCTCAGGGCATTGGGTTCAGTGTCACTTTTGTTTAGCCTTTGCCAAGCTGTTAGAATCTGTCTCATATTTTTGCCCAGCTCCCCACTCCTAACAATGTTCCACTGCTTTCTAATTCTCTGGGACTCCGTCTGGCTGAAAGGTGAGTGAGTGTGAGTTGCCTTGATCTGCTTTGTGTCTCAGCACTGACTTCTGGGGCCAGGTGGCCGGCTTGCTGTCGGGGCCGCAGGTGGTCTGAGAGGAGGGACACCTCCCTCGGAGTCCCCGGCGACAGGCGGCCCTGCCACCGTGGTTGTTCCAGCTGCTGCCCTGGAGCAGAGTCGCCTGGCGCTGGGTTCAAGAGAATCGAGGAAAATAAAAACGGGGTTTCCTCCATCTGCTCTGAGCACGGAAAGTTCTTTTTTCTGGTTTCCAAGCCAGAACTCCTCGCACTGGAGCTTTTTCGTCCCGCTTCCAGCTCTGTCCAGACGTCCGCGTGCTTAGAGCACCGCTCTCCTTCCCCAGCCTGACCGCTGCCATTTACTCTGAGCGCTCAGCGTCACTCGGGGACTCTGTCCGGGTGCCACCGCGGGCTTCCCGGGTGGGGCAGGATCCGCTCGTTCGGCCTGCCTTGCCGGCGCTTTGTGCTAGCACCGGAGCATCCGTAGCGGTCCTGCAGTGCGGTCCCGCCTTCTCCGTAAAGCCTTCTCCGGTACCGCCGCCCCCAGCCCCACTCTAGAGCAAGGCTCCCCCCGCCCCGTATCCAGCACACTGCGCATTCTGCGCAGTGACTTGCTGTGGTCGTGGGGTTGTGTGTGTGTCCCGCTTCCTAGCCCATCACCCAAAGTCAACGGCTGCATCTTTTCAGGCTTCTGTTCTCCGTCTCACCCACTTTCCTCAATATAAAACGTGCTCAGTACTGGCTTATTGGAAACACCTGATTCCCACCGTGCCCTGCGGGAAGCTGCTCACTAACCTGGAGCTCTCTGTCCGTGGCGCAGCAGGAACCAGTGGAGTTCCTAGAGTCTATTCATTCTTAGAAACACTTGTCCCTCCCATGCCTCTGTGCCCTGACCCTGCAGTCTCCCCAGGAAGTTTCCCTATTCTTTCTGGGACTCAGATACAGCTTTGCAAGGGCACTGCCAATTCAAAACCTCAGAAATTAGGCTTTTTTTTTTTTTTTTTTTTTATGGTCAACGGGAGAGCTTAAAGAGACTCTGATTACACTTCTTTTGAAGCTAATCACAGCAGAAGCTCTTCTTGGTAGCTCACTAGGAAACAAGAAGTTCTGAGTAAGGGCCTCTGAGGACCGTGGGGAAGTGTCTGAAAAGCTCCCACGGCCTGACCAGCCAGCAGTTCCACCACAGTCTGGCCAGGCCTCCCAAAGTGAAGATGCTCTGTGCTAAGCTCTACGTGGTATTATGGAATCAAGTAGAACCTTATAGGAACCCTAAACCCACCCAGACTCTTTCATGCTGAAAGTCGTCCATTTCCCCTGACTTCCCAGGTGCAGGAGGGTGCCCTTCTGGGCCAGGACTGCAGCCTGGGTCCCCGGAGAGTCTCAGATGTGTCGCTGGGGTGATGTGGATGAGTGACCCGTGCGTCCTTCTTCTGTCCACTTCAGGAGGCGTGCGAGGCCCTGCTGGACCAGTGCCTGCGCTACGTGCAGTCCTGCAGCCCCCAGAGGACCGCTGGCAGCCTCAGCGTGGGCTTCGCCCCACTCTCTCCACCCTCCGAAGCCACCGCCTCTGGCCCCAGCCTCGTGATCGATGGGAGAAGTCTGGCCTACGCCCTCCAGAAGAACCTGGAGGACAAATTCCTCTTCCTCGCTAAGCAGTGCCGGTCTGTCCTTTGCTGTCGCTCAACCCCCCTGCAGAAGAGCATGGTGGTGAAACTGGTCAGGAGCAAGCTCAAGGCCATGACCCTGGCCATAGGCAAGTATCCAGGCCAGACAGCCTCCTCCTGTGCAGCTGCCTTCTTTTGAAGCATCTTGGATTTCCTGCCCCTTCCATACTATACTCTAGGGTGGGAAAACGCTTTCTTGTTCTTTTTCCTATTTATAAAATCACACTCGGTGCAATAAAATTGGCAGTCTGTTCCAAATATAAAGCTTGGATTTGAAAGCCACAAAATACACTAGCAACAGATACAGCTACATATTATAAAGTCAGTAATTCAGTGTCGAATTAAAAAATTAGAGCTTCTTACTGTCTCCCGGGAGACAGGAGAGTCCTGGCGTGAGGCCCTCAGCAGAGCCCTGCCCACTAAGCCTGACCCCAGGACAACTTAGGGAGAAGGCCCTTTGTAGGTGCTTCTGATGGCCATGAGCCGCCTGGGGTCCAACTTCATCACACTTTGGGACCCAAAGATTCCATGGGGATCAGAATCCCCATTGCTTCTTGTCTGCTAAACTTTGTTTAAGTGTTAGTCACTCAGTTGTGTCCGATTCTTTGTGACCCCATGGACTGTAGCCCGCCAGGCTCCTCTGTTCATGGGATTCTCCAGGCAAGAATGCTGGAGTGGATTGCCATTTCCTTCTCCAGGGGATCTTCCCCACCCAGGAATCGAATCCTGGTCTCCTGCATTGGCAGGCTGATTCTTTACCATCTGAGCCACCTGGGAGATGATTTTGTTTCAAGACCATCATCTAATTTTAAAACATTTCTCCTAACTGAATAGTTGCTGGATTTTGCATCATTTCCTTAAGGACTGTGTGTCTGATGGTGGTTTTTCCTTGCAGACTAGGGCCTGGCGAGCCTTCTGGGCCCCTCTCCAGTCTACACCAGCACCCACCTGTCTCCCCACCCACTCTGATTCAAGTCCAGTGTCCAGGGAGGTTCAGGGACATGGCAGCCCCACCTACTGGGGAGAGCTGGGAGAGACTGCAGGGAGCCTCGGAAAAGGGGTGGTCCCCAGGATTCCCCGATATCAAATAGTTTGGTCTTCCTGCATATAGAATGCACGCCTAAGTGAGAGTTGGCTCTGAAATAAAGCTTCCTCACCAATCAGTAATAATTACCCTATTTTCTACAGGAAGTCTGTGATAGCTCCCCTTTGGTGATACAGGAATTGCCACCCTGTCACCTCATCAGGACAGTTAGGGCTGGTGATGGCCTTAGCATGGTTGTCATGGAGATGGACCTGCACATCCCCAGGGCATGGTAACCTCTGAGGGGTGTGAGTGTGTGTTCACCCACAGCCCCCTGGTTCCGGCTGAGATAAGACAGGCAGCTCTTCTAGGGTGGCCCCTCTTCAGGGAGGCTGTCTCAGGACCACCTTTGCCCTCATGTGCCCATACAGGCCTTTAGGTCTCTCTCAGCAGGTGTTGGAGGCAGAAGCTGAGGAGTTTGAGTCCGGGTCTGCACCCTCACCGATAACTTTGCTCCTCTGTGCTCCACCCTCAGCCATAATGTGGGGTCAGCATCCCCCAGTGGGGCGAGTGTGAGACTCTGAACATGATAGGGAACATTCTCGGTGCCTGTTCGGGGCCCGGCTCACTCAGCCACCGCATCACTGGTGTGTGGCGCTCACTTAGGAAACTGGGGAAAGAAAAAGGCTAGTTAGAAAGAAAAAAACAAAACAATCTCAAAAGGGAAAGGAAAAATAAAGACCCATCAACTTTTAGCTCATTGCTTTCTATGAGTTAAGGCATGAATGTGACCTAGACCTGGGCATCCAGCAGTTAATAATCCGGAGAGCATCATTGCCCACACATCTCATTTTCAATGGGACATTCTGGGCAGAGCTACAGAGGTTATTGCTTCACAGAATTTCAGCTGGACAAATACTGACTCATTCTCCAGGTTGGGCCCTGTGCAGTAAAGAACAGAGGGATCACAGAGGGAAGACATCCATCTGAGTCACTCGACTCTATACACCTATACTTTTTACATGTTTGAAATGGGGGAGGTATTCTGTGAGGTGGGCCCTTCTGCCACCCTGTTCCAAGAACAGTCACTCTCAGTGAGTGATAATGAGTTTAACTCTCTGGTTGTCTTTCCCCAAAGACGTGGAGAGCGCTGACCCTGTGCTCCTACACACTTTCTGTCAGCAATTTGACTAAATACATAAGTGGTCTCCTTAATTACATGCTTGGAGAGACCAAGGGTGGGCACAGTAACTAACAAACTAGCCAGACTTGAGTGTGCAAACAGAGTTCCACAGTTTGCTGGGCAGAGTTTAACCTCCTTTGTTCAGTTTAGAGAACCACTCACAGGAGTGTGAATGGAAGTAGCTTTGACTGACATGTGACAAAGCCTAGAAGTGGGTCAGGAAGTAACAGGGAAGGTGGTGATCCTGTTCTGTTCTAGATCCCTGAAGGGCTCTACTGGTGTGTGAGCCAGTAGCTTGGAACGTGTCCTAAATGGAAAGGGGCGCTGGCCGTTGCTTTCTCAGATTCTTCCTGGTGTGGCTGCTGGGTCCAAGCCTCCCACCAGGTTTGTTCTGACTGCATAACCCGGCTCCACTGGGGCAGGGGCTGCACTGCCTCTTCCTCACTTCTCCCTAGGACCCCTCACAGTTCCCAGCTCACACCGGAGTCCCGTGGAGATCCACCGAGCCTGTTTAATCATGTACATCTCAGCTCATGATTCTCCCTGCCTGTGATGTTCTAGGAGACGGAGCCAATGACGTCAGCATGATCCAGGTGGCAGATGTGGGCGTGGGAATCTCAGGCCAGGAGGGCATGCAGGTAAGGACAGGGGGCTGTCCTGGGCAACCAAAGGGCTCCCACTGTGAGCCGTGCTGGCCTCGCTGTGAGCTGTCCTGCACAGCTGAAGGCTTGGACCTTGGTATAGCTGGCGCTCGCCTCCTGCTAAACTGGCAGTAGACCAGGTGGCAAGCGGCTCTTCATGTTGGTGAAGCCGTGTGGTGAATGTGCCTGTCAGTCTGTTTCTCTGGAAAGGTGGCATGGAGTGAGGCAAGGTGAGTCATCGCCTTCCTCTGGCTGTCGGTGGGTCGTCTCTGCAAGGCATTTTTTATTGCTGCTGAACATCAGTGATACCATGGACCTTGCTATAGGACTGTTGTGTCTTGCTGTCACTATAAAGATGGAGTAAAGCCATCCTCCCTCATGTGAAAATCAATCTCTGTGTTTTTCATTTGCCACTGTGTTGGTTCTCTGCACATGATCCAGACGATGAATAAATGGGTTCATTCTACATTTGATTAAGTTTGAATCACAGTATTTTTAACTTGGTGGAGACTTTTGGGAACAGTCTATCTGGTTGTCTTCTTTTAAAAATCAAGTTGTTGTCCACTCTTTGCTCATCAGTTGCTCATTGATGTGCTCACCCTGTAACGAGCTCTTGAGCACTCATGTGTCGCATGCTCGTGCAGGGTCATTGATTTTGTCACTTGACACTGAAATCACAGTTTTATGGAAAGTCCTGAGCCAGAAGCACAGTTGTTCCATCTCGGCCTCATCCTCAGTATATAACTCTCCTCCTGCGCCTCGTCTGACTTGGGTTATGTTACTGTACGTGTTTTCTTCCTCCATAAAACTGAAAATGGAACCCAGTTTGGTTTCATCCTTGCCCCTCCTCCCAGTAACATCACATGCTGCTGCTGCTAAGTCACTTCAGTCATGTCCGACTCTGTGCGACCCCATAGACGGCAGCCCACCAGGCTCCTCCATCCCTGGGATTCTCCAGGCAAGAACACTGGAGTGGGTTGCCATTTCCTTCTCCAGTGCAAGAAAGTGAAAAGTGAAAGTGAAGTCGCTCAGTCCTGTCCGACTCTTTGCAACCCCATGGACTGTAGCCTAGAAGGCTCCTCCATCCATGGGATTTTCCAGGCAAGAGTACTGGAGTGGGGTGCTATCGCCTTCTCCATGACATCACATGGGGGAGCTCAAAAATGTATATTGAATGAATGAGAAAAATAGTTAATTCCATCTGATTTTTTCAGCATTGCCTCCTTTGCACTCATTTCCTAGAATGAATACCTACCCAGGGCAGGGCTTTTAAACCACACGTGCAGAGAAATGCAGCCAGTGAATCCACTTTGTATCAGGGTCTCTCAGATTGAGCATGCCAGTGAGGAAGGGCATGAGCTGTGTCCACTGCAGGGCCTCAGGGCAGGAGCCAGAGGATTCAGTGAGCCATGAAGGAGGTGTGGGGATCAGCCAGACTGTAGGGCTCTTAAAGAGACTCAGCTTTGAGTGGACATGACTTCTGCATGGAATGTCACTGGATGCTTCCATATTTACTTGAAGCTATACTTCTTTATTGAGGGCGCACTGTGTAAAGTGACAGTAAGACTCGACACTTTCTCCTACTGTTTTAAGGGTTCAGGTTCCCCAGGGGAGTGTGGCCCTGCTTGTTGTTAGTCCAGTAAGAAAGGGGACATTGTGCGGAGCTCCCTGGAAGAGACACTGTGTGGGACGCTGTGGCCGTAGGGACCTGAGGAGTCCAGGCTGAGTGTCTGAGGAAAAGTGATGGTAGTTGCAGCTCCCCAGCTCAGCCAGGGTGGAAAAGGTGTCCCAGGCAGGGGAACAAGAAGGACCAAGGAGATTCTGTAGCTCTGAGACACCCAGTCTTTGAGGAGTCATCTGGTCAACCATGTTTGTTGAGTACCCCATGGGTCAAGCACTGACTGGGAACCAGGGCTGCAGGTAATCACAACATCTACCATGCAGGGTCTCATGGAATATTCAGAAAGATCAGAAAGGGAAGGTAGAGAAGATTTTAACTTACACCAGTGGTCATAATTGAGTTGTCTTCAGTGCTGTGAAGGAACAGCATGAGGTTCCCTGCTGAGGATGTGGTGGAAAGCTCTGCCCAGCTGGGAATACTGGGGAGGCCACTGTGATTGGGGGAGCAAGCGGTGTGTTCAGGGTGTGGAGGCGGGAAGCTGGGCCGAAGGGTGGAAGAAAGGCCAGCGGGGCCTGGAAGGAGGGGCATACCTGCGGTTCTCAAGGTCGGGGCAGCTTCTCAAACACTCCTGGGGCCTCTCCTTCACTCTGACTCACCGTCAACCCTTCATTGTTTAGGACATTGAAGACAGGTACCCTGTGTGATGGTATCTGTCTCCAAGTCAGTGTCTGGCAACTGCAGGGTCTTAATACATGATTTTTGAGAGGATGAATTGTGGAATAAATGAAGGAAGAAAAGATGCACGAAACCCTTAAGGCTCCCACATGTTGACAGGAAGAGGGGTAAAGATATGGTTTGCTTTCAGATCCTTACTTTTGGGTTCAGAAAGCAGACATTCTGAGGCTTCATTCTTTTCTGTCATGTGTAATGATGTTACTCTGTTTCACAAATGGGACAGTATCTAAGTGATATTTAAGGGAAGCCTATAAAATTTGAAAAGGAGACTTAAATGTTTGTGTGGGATAACCTTCAAAGATAAGCAAAAATGTGTCTTTGACATTTTCTTGGATTTTTCCCCCAAATAATGAAATTCATTCCCAAATAATGATGTATTCCAAGTTATTTTGGACACAGACGTTGTCATTAGGATGGCACCGTCTGGCCAGTTAGTTTAATTTTGTAGAATACGTTGCTCAGTGAGGTAAAGGAAAGCTTCCTCCCCCGGCCTCTTTCCTGTCTGCAGAGGAAGCCTGCCATCCATCCCACTGTCCCTTCAGCCCATGTTCAGTGCCCTGCAGTGGGCATCCTGAGACTGGGCTGGCTGGCGGGCAGGGTGTCCATGGGCCTGGCCTTGCTCATCGCCCGTGGCTCTTGGGGAGAACGCCCCAGAGGACACCTCTCAGGACAGCTGTCTGTCTGTCCCTGATGCATACCTAAGGGGCAGCTTTGGTTCATCTTTGGGTTGGGATCCTAATATGATTTAGATGAATAAAACATCAGAGTGGGAAAAATCAGGGAAACTTCATACATCTCCATATTTTTTTTAGTTTGCCTAAAAAAAATGCATGGGAAAGAAAAAGCGAAAACTTTACAAATCCATCAATTGCATATATTTGAAATCTTAAATATGTCCTCTAGAGCAGTATCCCTAAACTAGAGTGTGATTGATATTGGATTTTTCTTAAATGCAAGCGTTCATCCTGGAGACAGTGGTTAACAGCCAGCTCAGACTGGATTTCTACATCCCTGTTGTGCCTTGTGTTTGGGGGGAGTTAAGACGGACCTCAGGCGCAGTGAAGTAGCACCAATAACTAGCACTCTCTCCCTCCCAAGGCAGTGATGGCCAGCGACTTCGCGGTGCCGAAGTTCCGATACCTCGAGAGACTCTTGATTGTTCACGGACATTGGTGCTATTCCCGGCTTGCCAACATGGTGCTGTACTTCTTCTACAAAAACACAGTATGTATTTGATGCCAGTGTCGAGGATTTTTGATGTGAAATCCGTGAGATTCACAGGACTGTTAACTGAACGTGGTCTGCGGGCCATGCCACAGCCTCCCGTTGGTTCCACCCGCACTTGGCTTCTGTGGCTTTTTCCCAGGCCTGGTCTGCCCTTGCACCCTCAGTCTCAGAAGTCTTAACTCACTTGCTGCTCTGAGGATGGAAACAGGTAGATCCAAGGAGGAAGTCCACTTGCAGCTTTATAATAAGTAGAGTTACCGTGGGGTCCAGGGGTTTTCATGAAGTCCTCAGTCAGTGAGTGGTCGAGGCTCCTTTCTGCCCCCACCCAGCTGACTCCAGTTTCCAGGCTCTTTACCACTCTGTCCCTGTCTCTCTCAGGAATGGTCTCCTGAGGCGCCCACAGACAGGATGCTCTGATCGGTGCTCTCTCAAAGCACATGGGCTCATCTGATGAGTGGAAGTGTGGTTGGCAGTCCTGGGTCAGCATGAGAGGACTCGGCTGGGCTGTGACCCTGATGCTAAGAAGGCTGTTGAGATTGTCTTCAAGAAGCCTTTCCTCATCCCCCTGGCCACCATGAGTGTACATACGCCTATGGCTGCATCGTTGCTTCTGTGTTCATTCATCAACCACAGGCGTCATCACGTTTTACCATAGTTTCCTATTCAGGAAACTTCTGCACTAGACACTGACACTCCTCTATAACTCTGCTATGCTCTACTACACACCTAGCCCGCTGCACTGTCTCAATAAATACACAAAATACTTTTGCTTATAAGTCTTGGATTACAGAACTAGTCAATGAGGTAGTGAAATGGTAAAAATTTTATTTTTAGCTAAACTGATTTCATAGCAGTTTGTTTATTCAGATACAAATGGACTTTAATATAGCAGTTATGACATTGAAGCTTTGGCCCCAGATTTAATGAAATAGAAATAAATGGCAAAAATCACGCCCACCCTGGGCCAGCAGGAAGGGGCTGCCACCCTCTGTGCTGGCAGGTAGATGCCCCTCAAGCCAGCTCATTCTGTACTTGACCTTTCAGTTAGGGCGTGCACAGACCTGCTTGGCTTAGGACAGTTCTATTTCTTCAGGGATTCTGATTCAGGGCCCTGGTCTGTTTCTTGCTGACCCTAACATTTAATTCTTAGTTCCTTCACTACTGTGTTCTTGGCAGACAGCCGTGTGGCAGCAATAGCCTCCAGGATGGACCACATGGCCATCTCAGGACCCTACCCTACTTGCGAGGTATAGACATTCTACTGAGAACTTGCTGGATTGCTGCTTGTCCCTTTTGCCTCTGATAGGAGGCAAGGAGACAAAGTAAACTCTCGGGGTAGCTGACTCTTCAGCTGTAGATTTGCCCTGCTGGATCCATAGCTCCAAAGTCAAGAGCATGTCTAATTTTATAGATTAGATCCTGGAAATTAATTCAGACTGGGTTCTGCCTGGGACTCAATCCATGCAGGGCTGTGCTGTGCTGTCCCTGACCTCATCAGATCCCCTTGCTACTGACTGCCTGGCGTTGCCTCCCCAGCACCACCCCCTCCTCGCACAGAGTTGCAAACCTCGAGGCTCCCAGCTCCCAAAGGGGTAGGTGGTGCTTTGAGTAAAGGTGTGAGTGGGGCTGGGCAGGCTGGAATCCCAGCACTGTTTCTCTCGGTCATTAGCTGTGCAATCTGGAGCAAGTTAATTGCCTCCTTTGGATTTTGTTTTCTTTATCTGAAAACAAAACAGAACACAGGAATTGAACTCTGCTCTCTGTAATTCCTAATGAAAACTTCTCAGGCTGAGGGGGAGGCATTCCATATTTCAGTTGCAGAAGAGACCCAGAGTGGCCACTGGAATGGACAGTGCCTCCTGTCTGCCACAGCGACTCTGCCCTCAGGGGAGGAGACAGGCAAGGAGAAGGGGCCTCTCTTTATTCTGTGTCAGATGCAAGGCCTCCGTGAACAAGCACTTAATCTACTTGAGAAGTTCAAAAATAATCATTCTGCCTCCCAAAGTGAGAAATTCATTTGTTTTCAGAATAAGTTCGCCTGCCTTCCAATAAGGAGTAGAGAAGGAAAGTTTCCATAGCAACAGTGGTTTGAGGAGAAGGCTTTGGGTACCACATGAAAAAATAATCTCAATTATCTAAGTACTTTTTCTCCTCTTTGACTCCACTCGGTTACTGATGAGTCACTAGGCTACACATGAGGAGAGAGAAGAGTGATAAGCAAGTGTGGGTGTGAAAAAGGGAAGAAAGTTAGTGAAGAAGCCAAGTTTGTCAGTTTTCAGGGTGGAGGGGAAGAGTTGCATTAGGGCATAGACTGAAGCGAAGCTTGGAAGATCTGGGTCATTAGAGGTGATATCAGTGTAGACTGTGTCCTTTTTTCCTGATCATTGGAACAAGCCATTTTTAGGTCAGGAAACCTCTCTGAGCTCTAGTTCACAGAGGTTAAGTGACTGCCTCAAGGTCAGAGAGATGCACAGCAGCAGCTCCAGAACCCACACCCAGGCCACTGTCTGCGGTACCCAGCAGAGAATGTTCTTCCTCCGTGGCTCCTCCAGGCCAAGAGCCCCGAGTGGTTGAACAAGATGGGTTTGTTACTCATGCAATGACCACTGTCTAGTCATTTGACACCTTGGACCTTAGTTTCCTTTCCTCTAAATGGGGTGAGCACGCCGGCCCTGCTTGAGCCACAGACGAAGGAAATAGCTGTTCTTTGACAGTAACAACCACAGATGACGTTGATGAGCATCTCAGCATGTAGGGAGCTCTTGTGAGTGCTTCATTAATTCTCACCACAGCCCACAGCTGAGTATGGCTGGTGTGCCCATGTCATGGACAAGGTCACTGAGGCAGAGAGTGGCTAAATAATCTGTGCCAGCTTGCATAGCTAGCAAGTGTCGGAATGCTTGGCAGTCGCTGAGCTGCCAGTCCCCACCCCCCCCACCCCCCACCTCCATATAGCATCAGGATGTTCAGTGACCAAGTAATAGTGGGAAGAGGCTCACCCAGGTCCTCACGCTGGGCATGGGAGGACGCTCCTCCACCTCTCTGGACCTTGCTTTTCTGTTTGGGATAGCCATAGGGACCAGCAGGAATGCCTGTAGCTCACCCTGACAGCAGAGTACCTGGCAGAGCCCGGGGCTCAGAGTCGTGATCACCACCATGCTTGTGTGTGCGTCCTCCCCTCCACCAGAGTCAGTAACTATACACTGTTCCTCATCACAGAGGAAGGCAGCATCCAGGGTATGACCCAGATAGGTTTGGTGTAGTGTCCCAGAGATGGGCACAAGGAAGGAAGCCTGGTGGTGGGTGATGCCCCCGGCTGCCCCTCTTGACGTGAGCCACCCTAGACCCCGCCAGAGCTTTATTTTGTTTTCCTATGATCTGTGGTCCTTTGGCCACAGGACTGCATCCCTCCGAGGGCTGTTGGTGGGAATCCCGAGCTGCTGTTGCTGCCCTTCAGATGCTGGAGGGATGCAGGAGGGGAGGGAGAGACAGGGCACCAAGGTGAGAGCCGTCTCTGGAGACAATCTCCGCACACAGATTCAGTCTTTCCAGCCAGACTGCGAGCCTCTCGGCCGCCTGGGACAGGAGTCCGCAGGCAGCTCTTGGTCCCCTGGGATGGGAACCTGCGGAGCGGCCCTTGGGCCCCTGGGACGGGAGTCACGGGCGTCCGCGGGGCAGTTCTCGGCCACCTGGGACAGGCGTCTGCGGGGCGGCTCTCTGGCCCCTGGGACGGGCGTCTGCGGGGCGGCTCTCTGGCCCGTGGGACGGGCATCCCGGGGAGGCTCTCTAGCCCCCTGGGACGGGCGTCCGCGGGCGGCTCTCGGCCGCCTGGGACCGGAGCCCGTGGGGCAGCTGAGAACCGCCGTCCCACCCTTCCTTTGACCACAGATGTTCGTCGGCCTCCTGTTCTGGTTCCAGTTCTACTGCGGCTTCTCCGCGTCCGCCATGATTGACCAGTGGTACCTGATCTTCTTTAACCTGCTCTTCTCGTCGCTCCCCCAGCTCGTGACTGGGGTGCTGGACAAGGACGTGCCGGCCGACGTGCTGCTCGCCCAGCCGCAGCTCTACCGCAGCGGCCAGAACATGGAGGTGAGCCCCGCCCCGCGGCACCCTGCAGCGAGGGGCCCGCGCCTCTTTCCGTGGACACCCTGGGCAGGCAGAGCAGGGCAGACGCCGGCCGAGGTCACTCAGATGCGGAATCCAGTGCTTAAAATGATACGAATGCAGTCATTTACAAAACACGGGTTTTGAAAACAAACTTTTGTTACCAAAGGAGAAATATGGCGTGGAGGGGTAAATTGGAAGCTTGGGACCTTAACATACACACACTACTGTATATATAACACATCACCAGCAAGGGCCTACTGTGTAGCACGGGGAATTCTACTCGGTATTCTGTAATAACCTATGGCGGTGAAGAATCTGAAGAAGAATATTACTTTGCTGTACCCCTGAAACTAACACAACATTGTACAACATTGTACACTACAACCATACTCCAGTAAAATTTTAAAAATAAAATCTTCTAAAAAAAATGGACACTGAAACAGTTAAAATTCTAGAATCTGACCAGTGGGAGTAAAACAATGAATTCTGTCTACTTGACTACAATGCATTTAAGTAGAAAGAGTTGATTGGTTGTGATGGTATCAGAGGTGTATATATGGGCCCAAACTCATCAAAATGTTTACATTAAAAGTGTGTGTAGTTTCTGTATATCAGTTTACCTAAAGCTTAAAAAAAGAGGGAAAAGATTTTTTTAAAACTATGTGTGGGTGTGTGCTAAGTTGCTACAGTCGTGTCCGACTCTTTACAACATTATGGACTGTAACCTGCCAGGCTCTATGGGATTCTGTCCCTGGGATTCTCCAGGCAAAATACTGGAGTGGGTTGCTGTGCTGTTTTCCAGGGGCTCTTCCCTCACCCAGGGATCGAACCCACACCTCTGTGTCTCCTGCACTGGCAGGTGGGTTCTTTACCACTAGAGCCTGGGAAGCTCTTTTAAAAGTATACCGAGATGAAAATTGTCTTTACACTAAAAGTTTCCAGGAGCCCAAGGAAAGCCTATTTGGAATCCAAGTCAAGGACCTGTGGGATGGCTGTAGGCAGATCAGGGATTTTTCTTAAACATCCCCAAAAGAAATGTGATTTTCTTTGAGTAGGGATTAATGAGAAGATAAATCCATAGGGAAACTCTGGAAAAACCAAGTGAACACAAACCGATAATGTAAATACACGTTTACATTAATACACTGCGTAGATTGGCATGCTGACTCCCAGCTGTCCCTGCTGGTCAGTAAAGAAAGCCACGTCAGTGCTTCTCTTGGGCTGATTGGAATTATACATGTGCCCAGGGAATAGAGCCCAGCATCTCCCACAGTGGTCTCTAGATAATTCAGAACTGATTTACTGAAGCACTGACTTCCCACCGGGCTTCCCAGGTGGTGCAGTGGTAAAGAATCCACCTGCCAATGCAGGAAACACAGGAGATAAGGGTTCAATCCCTGGGTGGGAAAGATCCCCTAGAGTAGGAACTGGCAATCCTCTCCAGTATTCTTGCCTGGAAAATTCCCTGGACAGAGGAGCCTGGCAGTCTGCAGTTCGTGGGATGGCAAAGAGTCAGACACAGCTGAACGACTGACTTCCCGTGGGCAGCCTGGGATGCAGACTACTGAGGGTCAGGTAAATGAGGGTCTCTCCTCGTCACCTGGGGGCGCTCCTGTACTCAGCCAGGTCTCACCTCCTGGGTGAGTTTGTTCTGGGGACTAACAGGAAGGGGCTGGCTTTCCTCAGTGCTCAGTAAATGCTCATCTTGTCTGCTCGAGTGTGCTGTGGGCCAATGCTCACTCTTGCAGCTCAGAGCTCAGGGTCAGATACAGACATGGGCACCCAAGGAAGACTTGATTAGTCCATTTCATAGTCATTTTTGCCTTTTATATGCAGCTAATTGATTTTAACATTAGGAGACATCCGTGATTTAATGTTAAAATAACTCAGTTTTAAGAAATATTCTAGGGGGTCCACCAACAGAGGGAAGCAAAGCCCTTTACAAAGTAGAAGGACTCAGGTTGGAGCGGCTGCCAGAATTTCATGCTCTGGTCCCTGGCTCGGGAAACTCCTCATGGGATTTTAGAGTGCATTTCCTCTTTTTCCTGTTGTAACAGGACCTTGCAGACCCAAATGATGTCAGTGACCAACTCTGCCTCAAGGGCCCTTGCGGAGCCTTTCCATAGTGTTTTTTCCACCAGCCCCCGGGACCTCCCTCTCCAAGGCCTGGGTTAGCAAGTGTCCCTGGGGTGCCCGGCTTGTGCCTTTGTGGCCCCCAGGGGTGACTGGAAAACCATGTGAAGAGATGAGGCCATCCCTGTAATGCCTGTGCTTGTTCTTGTGTCTCAGGAATACCGGCCTCGTACGTTCTGGCTGAACATGGCCGATGCTGCCTTCCAGAGCCTCGTGTGCTTTTTCATTCCCTACCTGGTAAGTTGGCCCCTGGCCAGGCCTTTCCCGCCAGTTTCATCCGGTGATGCGCAGACAGAGGACCCCACTGTCTTTCAGGCCTACTACGACTCTGACACAGACATCTTCACCTGGGGCACCCCCATCACTGCCATCGCCCTGTTCACCTTCCTCCTGCACCTGGGCATCGAGACCAAGACCTGGGTGAGAACCGTGGGACTGACCCGGAAGGGAGCTGGTCTGTGAGCCCTCACTGACATGCCCAGTCTGTGAGCTTGAGCAGGGTTTTACGAAGCCAGCCTCTCTGTGCTGAGAACACACCGGGTCCCCGGGCCAGCCACATGGACCCGAACCTGGGTGGGGCAGCTCCAGCCCACGCCCGCGCCTGTCCTGGGCAGCACTGGGCCCCTTCCCGCGGAGTCCCCTCCACCCTCCTTCCCCTGGCCCCTGGCGTCCATCGCCCAGCCTGTGTTCACGCTGACCCACCCTGTTCCCACTCTGAGAACACTGCGCCTGCACTAGGAGCACCGGTGCATTTTTGTTGAAACAGAAGCCCTGTTGTTCTCTTTATCCCTCAGACCTGGCTCAACTGGACGGCTTGTGGCTTCAGTGTCGTGTTATTTTTCACCGTGGCTTTGATTTACAACGCTTCCTGCGCGACGTGCTACCCTCCCTCCAACCCCTACTGGACCATGCAGGCGTTGATGGGCGACCCCGTGTTTTACTGCATTTGTCTGCTCGCGCCCGTGGCTGCTCTGCTGCCCAGGTAGGGGTCCGGGACAGCGGCCGTCAGGTCCCGCGTGAGCGCGGAAAGCTCTGTCTGTGCTGTGCTCCTGAACCATTCGAATCCCAGAGCTCAAAGGCTTCGCGGCAGCAGTAGCTGACTGTGTTCTGTATGTTCTTTCCAGGTTGTTTTTCAAAGCCCTGCAGGGGACCCTTTTCCCTACCCCGCTGCAGCTGGGACGCCAGTTAGCCAAGCGGTCCCCCGGGAAATTCAGGGCTCCCGGAGAGACCTCTGCTCAGGGGCACATCCCGGGAGAAGCAAGGACGGAGCCACCGGGACAGAGGAGCATCAGTGCCGCACAGTCCGTCTCCCAGGACTGCAGCTCACGGGTGTCCCGGGGCGCGCGGCAGCCGGCCTGCTCCCCCGAGGCTGGCGGGGAGCCCAGCGCGGTGGACGTGGGCGTGCTGCGGAGGGAGGGCGCCCTGCCGGACAGGTTGGGCAGCCAGCCCTCCCGGTCCTCCTCGCCAGGGCCAGTGGCCGTGGAGGGCTGTCCGGGAGGCTCCAGGATGAAACCTGTGAGCGCCAGCCGGCCAGCCCCCTGGCCATCCGTCTTCAGCGTGCCCGGCCTCAGCTCCCTCAACTGGATGTCCTCGCTGTCCCTGGTCGGCGGGCTAGGCAGCGTCCTACAGTTCTCCCGGAGCGGTCTGCCCATGGACAAGCGCGACGGCGACTTCCTGCCCGGCTCCGCGCTGCCGGACCGGGACCTGTGTGGCTTGAGCGGGCAGACCACAGACTGCTTCTAGGACCCCCTTCCAAGAAGCGCGGCTGGCAGTGCAGAGTGAAAACCTTGAAATGCCCCCCCCCCACTTTTTTTTTTTTTGAAAGATGTTAATATTATTTATGTTTATTATTTGCACAGAGTTCTAGTGAGGTATATTTTATATATTTCCGAGGCTGACACAGGAAATGAAAGGTACCGAAAAAAGAAAGTTTATTTTTTAAAAATTTTAAGTAGAGTATATTGAAAAGAAAAATAAGAGCTTTATCTTATATAAAAGTTTAAAGAAGAGTGACACTTGAAAAGGTGTGTTTAGATTTATTTTTTCATCTCATTTTATTAAAGAAAATGCAGTCTGTTTGGTTTGCTTCAGTATGTGTGACCTTTGCTTTCCCTGAGGATGAGCACAGGGAACCCCCGGCGAGTGTGGATGGAGTCGAGGCAGGTGATGGGCACACGCGTGGCTTTGACGGAGATCCTCACTGTCTGTCTGTCAGTCCCACCACTAGGAGGGTTGGGTCTCTGCTTCACCAGGAGAGGGAAATTGAGAACTCTGGGAAAGCAGACACACACAAAATTCATTCCAACGTTCATTTCTATGCAGGAATTTGGTAAAGATCACCTGTATGTATTATAATTCCTATGTAGGTTCTTGCCTGTTAAAATCATAACAAGCAATAAACAGCCTTCACTTTGCAAAGAGATCATGTCCGGTTGCCACTGTTGTGTGATGTTATTAATATGTTACCTAATGTTACTAAAGACCTGTTCATGTGCCCAATACGCAGGCAGGTCAAACAAACCAAGTTTGTTTGAGCAGAGAAATGTTTACTGCAGGACCAAGCAAAGAGAATGGGTGGCTTGTGCTCAAAAAATACCATGAACACCCCTAAGGATTTCCACAAAATGTTTTTAAAGGCCACATGAGGAAGGGGCATCCCAGAGTGTGTGATCAGCTGTGACAATTCCCTGATTGGTTGATGGTGATCAGTCCTTAGGTGCCAGAAAGTCTGGAGGCTCATGGTCATCAAGCAGTTCATTTCTTCCATCTGGTGGTGGTTCCAACATCTGGAAAACTCAGGAAATATGCATCAGATACTATTATCTAGGAACCTCAAAGAGCAGCTACAGCAGAGGATATAGGGAGGGGTCCATCCCAGGAAGACCCCATAGGGTCTTGCTCTTTGCTGCACTAACAGAACATGTTCTGAGTACTCTGGGACACTTCTTCATGGCAGGTTCTTTTAGATTCCATGAAGGAAACAGCTGGGTGATATGCAGGCTGCACACTGGGACGTTGACACAGGCTATACCTGCACCAGGTGTCCCCAACCTACAAGATACTTCCTGCCAAGAGGCTAGGCTTTTTACCTTTTTGTCTTAGGAGTCACTACTGCCATCTCTCTAAACAGAGAAAAAGGGAAGGAAGAGATGATAAGAATTTGAGGCAGCTATGTAGTATTTCCTCTTCAGAACCCTCTCTTTGGCTCTTCCAGCCACTGTGAGTTGCCTGCTTGCTCAACCTGGGGGCGTGAAGTGAGCAGGATATGCTTCTGCTCAGGGCCCCGTGGAGCTTGTCCCTGGAGCAGCAGTGTGCGGAGGTTGGAGGATCTCAGGACTATGAAGTTTCTGAGCACAGCATGCCAGGTAGAGTGGTATTACCCAGTGTATGTGGCTCATTGCACGTGGCAGAAAACATGCCTTATCTGGTCAGATGGAAAGGAAGACAGGGCTCATCTGCAAAGCCAGAGAGGTGGGCCCCAAGGCAACCAAACATGCAACTCAGACCTCGGGTTTCCCCTTCCTTCCAGTGCTCAGCTGTCTGAGGTCAGCTCGATCCCAAGGCTGGTTCTCTTCCTGGTGATGACATGACTAGAACCATCCCAGGACAAGTGCTCGCATCGTGCTCCAGAGGAGAGAGAGCGTCACTCTCCACATACTGAGCAGACAGTTTTCTGGACCTCTCCCAGGTTGCAGGACAGCCTTAAGCCAGTTCCTGGCAAACTGTGGGGAATGTCCTGATGGGCTCCAGGCTGGAGCTAGGAGAGAGGTCAGCTTCCCTCCAACTACCAGGGCTGCATATGTGGATACTCATTAATATCTGAGTCTGTTAGAGGGACAAGAGAGGAGAGGAAGGGGAGGGATTTCAGCAGCCATCAATGCCCAGGACTGAAGGTCATCCCATCTCACCCATCCCCACCCCCATGCCTGAGGTTACTTCATTTGTTTTTGGAGCAACACATATGAAAAGAACTTCCTTGGAAAGATGGGCAACTCTACTGTAGTTGCCTGAATTAAGGATTGTTAGTACAAAGTACAAGAAGAACTAGACACTATCTGAGTATCTGAGAGTTCAAACATCTCAGCTTCCAGACTTTCCCGTCTTCACAATTGCCTTCTTTCCAAAGACATCTTACCGTGACTTCTCTGGTGGCACAGTGGATAAGAATCCATCTGTGATGCAGGGGACACGGGTTTGATCCCTAGTCTGAGAAGATGCCACAAGCTGTAGAGCAACTGAACGCATGCACCACAACTGCCTGAAGCCTGTGTGCCCAGAGCTTGTGCTTCACCGCAACAGAAGGTAGCACAGTAAGAAGCCAGCACCCCGAAATGAAGAGGAGCCCCTGCTTGCCGCAACTGGAGGAAGCCCCCACAATGCAGCAAAGACCCAGCACAGCCAAAAATAAAGCCGTTTTACCTCCATAGATACTTCCTCCTGGGAAATGGAATGATCCAGAAAGACAGTTTGTGCCATTTTGCATCCATAGATACTTCCTCCTGGGAAATGGAATGATCCAGAAATACAGTTTGTGACTATGCCTATCAAGGCCATTTCAGAGAAAAAAGCATCATAAAGGGCATTGGCTGTTAGCTGCCCAAAGGATGAGGAATGTTTCTAGAAGCCTACAATAATACATTGCAAATAGCTAAGTTTGATTTCAAATAATCATCCTAGAGATGAACTCCATGATTATCTCAAAAGAGCCCTGGGAGGACTTTGCTGGTGGTCCGGTGACTAAGAACATGCCTATTAACACAGGAGACATGGGTTCCATCCATGGTCGAGGGAGGTCCCACATGCTGCAGAGCAACTAAGCCCATGCATCACAATTACGGGGCCTGTGCTCTAGAGCCCTTGTGCCACAACTACGGAGCCCATGTGCTGGGACTACCGAAGCCTGTGCACCTCGAACCTGTGCTCTGCAGAAAGAGAAGCCACTACAATGAGAAGCCTGTGCGCTCAACGAAGAGTCTCCCCTGCTTGTTGCACCTGGAGAAAGCCCACCGGCAGCGGTGAAGACCCAGTGCAGCCAGAAGTAAATAAATAAAAGAGTCCTAGGAAATACATGGCACATCACCCAATCCTAATCACACATCCAAAATAAGGAGGTGGCCTCTGCTCTTGGTGACAAAATGGCTGGACTAAGTATTTGACATTGTCCTGTCTGATTCTGTGACCCCTTGAACTGAGCCCGCCAGGCTCCTCCATCCATGGGGATTCTCCAGGCAAGAATACTGGAGTTGCCATGCTCTCCTCTAGGGGATCCTCCCAACCCAGGGATCAAACCAAGGTGTTCTGCACTGCAGGCAGATTCTTTACTGTCTGGCCAAACCAATTTTAAGTTCTTGGAGGTCAGATCTTATGTCATTCTCACACCCTTGACACTAGCACAGAACCTAATTCTTAGAACACACTCAAGAAATAGTTGATGACTCCAAGTACTAACATTTATACTAAAACACTAAAGGCCTTAGAAGGTTAGAAACAGATAAACGAAAGTTGAGAGAAACAGAGATAAAGACAAAGCAACAGAGAGAAAGGAAAGCTCCTATTAGAAGCAGATAAAGGAAAGTCTCTTGTTATAATCCAGTATTAGTTAATATTTCCTAGAATCTTGAGGTAATGCAACAAGATACGAACTTTTTAAAAAAATGAATATTGGAAATAGAGGCCAAATTATCACTCTTTACACATATTGAAACTATGCACCTCAGATGCAACTTGAACCCACCAAAACCAGGAACCCAGCCAAAACCGAGACTGGGTCTTCAACCCACTGTCTTTTTGTTGAAATCACACACCTGGTCTCAGGACTTACTGAAGCTCAGATTCTTTAATGTCTCATTGCAGAAAGAATTCAGTGAAACACAAAGTGATAGGCAAGAAGAGGATTTATTTAAAGAGATACACATTCCATCTCAAAAGGTGAAAATGGCCTTGGGAGAAATAAACTTCCCAGACAGAGAGTAGGCCATCTCAGAAGAAAAAGGCCCCGAAACATGGAGTGATTGATTTTTATGGGCTGGTTAATTCCATAGGCTGAGTTGGAGGATTATTCCAACTCTCTGGGGGAAGAGGCAGGAATTTCCAGGAGTTGGGCTACTGCACACTTTTTGACCTTTTATGATCAGCCTGGAAACTGTGATGATGCTGGTGATTGTGTCATTTGGCTGATGTGTTACAGTGAGCATATAGTGAGGCTCAGTCTACTGGATGTTGAATCTTCCACCATCTTGGACCTAGTTAGTTCTAACTAGTTAATTTCCTCAATGTCATTCTTCTAAAGGTTGTACCCCGCCCCCTTCCCTCATCTTTCATTCCCCCCTCAGAAATTTTACTCCCATATTCTTATGGGAAGTAGAGGGTTAACAGTCTATCTTCTGTAACTACTTCAAGTCTGACTAGTATATCAATGCCACTGGTCAGGGAGTAAAAATCTCTGGATGCCTGATCTAGGGGTCCCTGGGCAAGATAGCTACTAGTTTTAAGTCTATGTGGGCTGGAATCCTTTCATAGCCATCATCTTTTTTTTTTTTTTTATTTTAAGCAAAATGTGCATTTTTATTTATTTTTTTTTTTTCCCATTTATTTTTATTAGTTGGAGGCCAATCACTTCACAGCACTGCAGTGGTTTCTGTCATACATTGAATTAGCCATGGATTTACATGTATTCCCCATCCCGGTCCCCCCTCCCACCTCCCTCTCCACCCCATCCCTCTGGGTCCTCCCAGTGCACCAGGCCTGAGCACTTGTCTCATGCATCCAACCTGGGCTGGTGATCTGTTTCACCCTAGATATACATGTTTCGATGCTGTTCTCTTGAAACATCCCACCCCCGGGTTCTCCCATAGAGTCCACAAGTCTGTTCTATACATCTGAGTTTCTTTTTCTTTTTTTGCATATAGGGTTATCGTTACCATCTTTCTAAATTCCATATATATGTGTTAGTATACTGTAATGGTCTTTATCTTTCTGGCTTACTTCACTCTGTATAATGGGCTCCAGTTTCACCCATCTCATTAGAACTGATTCAAATGAATTCTTTTTAACGGCTGAGTAATATTCCATGGTGTATATGTACCACAGCTTCCTCATCCATTCATCTGCTGATGGGCATCTAGGTTGCTTCCATGTCCTGGCAATTATAAACAGTGCTGCGATGAACATTGGGGTGCACGTGTCTCTTTCAGATCTGGTTTCCTTGGTGTATATGCCTAGAAGTGGTATTGCTGGGTCATATGGCAGTTCTATTTCCAGTTTTTTAAGAAATCTCCACACTGTTTTCCATAGCGGCTGTACTAGTTTGCATTCCCACCAACAGTGTAAGAGGGTTCCCTTTTCTCCACACCCTCTCCAGCATTTATTGCTTGTAGACTTTTGGATAGCAGCCATCCTGACTGGCGTGTAATGGTACCTCATTGTGGTTTTGATTTGCATTTCTCTGATAATGAGTGATGTTGAGCATCTTTTCATGTGTTTTTTAGCCATCCGTATGTCTTCCTTGGAGAAATGTCTGTTTAGTTCTTTGGCCCATTTTTTGATTGGGTCATTTATTTTTCTGGAGTTGAGCTGGAGGAGTTGCTTGTATATTTTTGAAATTAATCCTTTGTCTGTTGCTTCATTTGCTATTATTTTCTCCAAATCTGAGGGCTGTCTTTTCACCTTGCTTATAGTTTCCTTTGTTGTACAAAAGCTTTTAAGTTTCATTAGGTCCCATTTGTTTATTTTTGCTTTTGTTTCTAAAATTCTGGGATGTGGGTCATAGAGGATCCTGCTGTGATTTATGTCGGAGAGTGTTTTGCCTGTGTTCTCCTCTAGGAGTTTGATAGTTTCTGGTCTTACATTTAGATCTTTAGTCCATTTTGAGTTTATTTTTGTGTATGGTGTTAGAAAGTGTTCTAGTTTCATTCTTTTACAGGTGGTTGACCAGTTTTCCCAGCACCACTTGTTAAAGAGGTTGTCTTTTTTCCATTGTATATCCTTGCCTCCTTTGTCGAAGATAAGGTGTACATAGGTTCGTGGATTTATCTCTGGGCTTTCTATTCTGTTCCATTGATCTATACTTCTGTCTTTGTGCCAGTACCATACTGTCTTGATGACTGTGGCTTTGTAGTATAGTCTGAAGTCAGGCAGATTGATTCCTCCAGTTCCATTCTTCTTTCTCAAGGTTACTTTGGCTATTCGAGGTTTCTTGTATTTCCATACAAATTGTGAGATTATTTGTTCTAGTTCTGTGAAAAATACCATTGGTAGCTTGATAGGGATTGCATTGAATCTATAAATTGCTTTGGGTAGTATAGCCATTTTGACAATATTGATTCTTCCAATCCATGAACACGGTATATTTCTCCATCTGTTTGTGTCCTCTTTGATTTCTTTCATCAGTGTTTTATAGTTTTCTATGTATAGGTCTTTTGTTTCTTTAGGTAGATATACTCCTAAGTATTTTATTCTTTTTGTTGCAGTGGTGAATGGTATCGCTTCCTTAATTTCTCTTTCTGTTTTCTCATTGTTAGTGTATAGGAATGCAAGAGATTTCTGTGTGTTAATTTTATATCCTGCAACTTTACTGTATTCATTGATTAGCTCTAGTAATTTTCTGGTAGAGTCTTTAGGGTTTTCTATGTAGAGGATCATGTCATCTGCAAACAGAGAGAGTTTCACTTCTTCTTTTCCTATCTGGATTCCTTTTACTTCTTTTTCTGCCCTGATTGCTGTGGCCAAAACTTCCAAAACTATGTTGAATAGTAGTGGTGAGAGTGGGCACCCTTGTCTTGTTCCTGATTTCAGGGGAAATGCTTTCAATTTTTCACCATTGAGGGTGATGCTTGCTATGGGTTTGTCATATATAGCTTTTATTATGTTGAGGTATGTTCCTTCTATTCCTGCTTTCTGGAGAGTTTTAATCATAAATGGATGTTGAATTTTGTCAAAGGCTTTTTCTGCATCTATTGAGATAATCATATGGTTTTTATCGTTCAATTTGTTAATGTGGTGTATTACATTGATTGATTTGCGGATATTAAAGAATCCTTGCATTCCTGGGATAAAGCCCACTTGGTCATGGTGTATCATAGCCATCATCTTGATATGCAACTGTTAAAGTGTTTCCTTAGCCTTCTTATGAATCTTCTTGATGATGAAGCACTTTTTGTAACAGCATCAGAGTACAAAAAATAGCTATCTAAAACCACAAAAGACTTAAAAGATAGGGTTAAATATCTGATTACAGTATAATCTATAAAAGAAACTTGGTTGCAATAACCAGAATTATGATTACATTTAAATTAACATGCCCAGTAATCCTAGTTAAATGTATTTCTTTGAGATACCTTAGGAGCTCTCTAAATCATCCCAAAGTTAGCTGAAAATCAAAAGAACTTTAATTAAAATTTGATATTTGGGAAGTTTGTCAAAAAGTTTTCAAAAACTTGGTTAAATAAGATCATAAGTCACTATGAGAAAATACTTACTCTTTAACCAAAGTTAGAAGAGCTCTCAAAAGCAAATACAGACCACTTAAAGAAATTAACATAGTGTCTTATCAAAAACAGCATTTCAAGAGAACTTTGAAGAAACCAAATTCAGTCTTGCCCCAGCCCTGTCCCAACAGAATTCATCTGCCCATCTAAATTTAATCCAATCTTAGAAAATCCAAATCATGCATAATTCTTTTTTCTGTATTTCTTTTATTCCTCACAGCTTCTTTTATTGAAAACATACATTTTGCTATCCTTAAATGCTTATTTCACATGAAGTTACTTTTCTGGATGACAAATTTCAATAGGAATAACAAATTTGACCTTCAGTAAACCTAGATATAGCAGAAGTATTACACTTAACATTATTGATGTTCAGTTGCTCAATCGTGTCTGACTCTTTTCGACCCCATGGACCCACGCCAGGCTTCCCTGTCCTTCACCATCTACCAGTGCTTGCTCAAACTCATGTCCATTGAGTCAGTGATGCCATCCAACCATATTATCCTCTGTTGTCCCCTTCTCCTCCTGCCTTCAATCTTGCCCAGCATCAGGGACTTTTCTAAGGAGTCAGTTCTTCACCAGGTGGCCAAAGTACTGGAGCTTCAGCTTCAGCATCAGATCCTTCCAATGAATATTTAGGACTGATTTCCTTTAGGATTGACTGGTTGGATCTCCTTGCAGTCCGAGGGATTCTCAAGAGTCTTCTCCAACACCACAGCTCAAAAGCATCAATTCTTTGGTGTTCAGCCTTCTTTATGGTCCAACTCTAACATACATACAAGACTACTGGAAAAACCACAGCTTTGACTAGACAGACCTTTGTCAGCAAAGTAATGTCTCTGCTTTTTTATACACTGTCTAGGTTTGTCATAGCTTTTCTTCCAAGGAGCAAGCGTCTTTTAATTTTGTGCCTGCAGTGACCATCTGCAGTGATTTTGGAGCCCAAGCAAATAAAGTCTGTCACTTGCTTCTATTGTTTCCCCATCTATTTGCCATGAAGTGATGGGACTAGTCGAAGCTAAAGCCTTTGACTGTGTGGATCACAATGAACTGTGGAATATTCTTAAAGAGATGGGAATACCAGACCACCTTATCTGCCTCCTGAGAAACCTGTATGCAGGTCAAGAAGCAACAGTTAGAACTGGACATGGAACAATGGACTGCACACTTAACATTGATATTATGTAAAAATGTTAATCAAACCACCAATCTTAAGCTGGCTTTAATATTGATATCAATTTAGTATTGAGTATTTCCCAGATCTCATGTACCTGAAATTCATTTTGGCTGGTTTTCTTTACATTTATGAGTATTTATGTAATATAAGCATTTAACTTTAAACCCAATTAGATAGAGCTGTTTTATCAATTTAGGCAATACCATACATCTATAATGCATATGTTGATAACAAATAAGGACCTCATTATCTTCCCTATAGCTCAGTCGGTAAAGAATCTGTCTGCAACGCAGGAGACCTGGATACAATTCCTGAGTTGGGAACATCCCCTGGAGAAGGAAATGGCAACCCATTCCGGTAATCTTGCCTGGAGAATCCCATGGACAGAGTAGCCTAGCAGGCTACAGTCCATGGGGTCACAAGAGTCGGACACAACTTAGTGACTAAACCAAACCAAACCAAACCAAAGACCTCATTACTCCCATCTCAAAATTTCAGCCTTGAGTCATGTGCAAAAATGTAAAACCCATCAGTTACAAAAGAGATTGCATTAAAAAAAAATTTAAAAAGAGATTGCATTCAAATTGGGCAGATGGAACAAATCAAGGTCACCTGTCTAAGATGACTAAACTCTTTTTATCAATGTTTACAGAAAAGATACTTAGGATTTCTATTTATCCTTGACAAGACAATTTCTAAATTACTTTACTCTCCTTTTCAAAATTTGTATTTTAAAATATGGTGGACCTTTTTCCTCTTCCGGGGACGGCATCTAGAGGCATTCAGGATGGTGCAGCGTCTGACCTACTGCAGTAGGCTGTCCTACAATACAGCCTGCAACAAAACCAGGCTGTCCCGAATCCCTGGTAATAGAATTGTTTACCTTTACACCAAGAAGGTTGGGAAAGCACCAAAATCCGCATGTGGTGTGTGCCCAGGCCGACTTAGAGGCGTTCGTGCTGTGAGACCTAAAGTTCTCATGAGGTTGTCTAAAACGAAGAAACACGTCAGCCGAGCCTATGGTGGTTCCATGTGTGCTAAATGTGTCCGTGACAGGATCAAGCGTGCTTTCCTTATTGAAGAGCAGAAGATCGTTGTGAAAGTATTGAAAGCACAAGCACAGAGTCAGAAAGCTAAATAAAAAATGAACCATTTTTGAGTAATAAATCAAAACACCTCATTCTATTGAAAAAAAAATAAAATGAAATATGGTGGAGATAACTTTTCCAGTAGAGGACCAGGTAGAACATTTGTGTCTCAAATACACAGGCAATTCCTCCTAGAATGACTTTTGTACATTTACATCCAGAAAAATAAAATTTTTCTTTTTTTTGCCCCCCTCAAACAATTAGGTTACCAACTCAGCAATATCAAATGACTGACATATTCATTAATTTATATCATAATGTTTTATAGCTTCCCCTCTAAATTTTTATCAGGCTCGAAATATCAGCTATGGTTAATTTAGTTACATTAAGCACTTTCCATTTTAGTAGTCTATTAACAAACACTTTTGAGCATCTTACCTGCTTTAAGAAATAGCTACTTTATATGTAAATACTCTATAGCCCTTTTAAATTTAATAAACACCCCCTGGATATCTCTGGCCAGGCCCAGAACCTTGATATTTCATACTTTAGAGTCTACTGAAGCTTTCATTTCAGCTCCAGATTCAATCTGTGCTTTCCACTTTCTGTTACAGTCATTTGGTGGTGAGAGTGTTTTCCTTGCCCTTTAAGAAGCAGAGCGGCCCCTAACTTAGTTAATAAAGACACAAAGACAAAGGAATATAAAAACAGCTAGCCTATTACTGAAAACTGAATAAACCAATTGAAACGAATCCCCAATCCTGGAGTATATGGCCCAGAGGGGGTATTGGTCAGGACTGATGCGGCCTGACCCATTTCAGACCCAAGGCAAGGTCTTTTTACATGCTATCCAACAGTTATTCTTATGTCAAAGTCCACCGTGCAATTTGGTCAAGATTTGCACTTAGAATTTTAGATGATATCCCTTCCAAGATAATCTCTTAACCAGATGTTACTGTCTGAAAAATTGCCACAAAGGAATGATGCAGAAGGTGTTCTCTGTGGTGTCACCAATGAGGAGGAGCTGGCCTAGCTGCAAATTCAGGAATAAAGGGTCAGCACTCGTCAATAAAAAGTATGTCTTGGCAACCATACAGGTCTTCTGGGCTTAAGAAAAGAGAGAAGAAAATGAAACAGGAATAAATATAGAATGTAAGAGGGAAAAACCTCAGAGTCAAGGAGAAGAGTCTAGATTCTCAAATCTTGTCCTGGATCTGCTGTGGGATGTACTCAAGCACAGCCATTCCATACATCCTTCTACAGCAAGCCTTGCCAATTGCCATCCTTCCTCTGCTCTGTATCTAGGCTTCCAGTCAGAGACCAAAGCATTTGGGGTTGACCAGTGCTTCAAAAATGGGCAAACCCTGGTGGAGCATCCTCCACAGTACACCTGGTTCATGGTGTCCCATTAGCCTTTCTAGGACCAAGACCTAACTCTCAACATTTCCTTACCTTATCACTGTCCCTTTGTGGTTGCCAGCTGAAACCATGCACCTCAGATGGGGCTTGAACCCATGCATTGGGACTCAAATTTGGCCATGACTCAGACTGAGACTTGAATCTACTATCTTTTCATTGAAAACACACACCTAATCTCAGGACTTATTGAAGTTCAGATTCTTTATGTCTCATGGCAGGAAGAATTCAGTGAGACACGGAGTGATAGGTAAGCAGTGGATTTATTTAGAGAGAAACACATTCCATACACAGAATGCAGCTTGTATCAAAAGAGGAGAGTGCCCCTGGAAGAAACACACTCCCCAGGCAGAGTGTGGGCCATCTCAGAAAGCAAGAGCCCCCAAATATGGTTTGGTTAGTGTTTATGGGCTGGGTAATCTCACAGGCTAACGCGTGGGAAGATTATTCCAACTAGTTCAAAAAGGGGCAGGGACTTCCAGGAATTGGGCCACTGCCCAATTTTTTATCTTTTATGCTCAGCCTTGGCACTATCCAGGCACCTGTGGGTGTGTCCTTAGCTTATGCTAACATATTACAGTGAATGTATAACGAGGCTTAGGGTCTCAGTTCAGTTCAGTCCAGTTGCTCAGTCGTGTCTGACTCTGCATTCCAATGAACACCCAGGACTGATCTCCTTCAGGATGGACTGGCTGGATCTCCCTGCAGTCCAAGGGACTCTCAAGAGTCTTCTCCAACACCATAGTTCAAAAGCATCAATTTTTTGGCACTCAGTTTTCTTCACAGTCCAACTCTCACATCCATGCATGACCACTGGAAAAACCATAGTCTTGACCAGACGGACCTTTGTTGGCAAAGTAATGTCTCTGCTTTTTAATATGCTATCTAGGTTGGTCATAGCTTTTCTTCCAAGGAGCAAGCGTCTTTTAATTTCATGGCTGCAATCACCATCTGCAGTGATTTTGGAGCCCCCCAAAAATAAATTCTGACACTGTTTCCACTGCTTCCCCATCTATTTCCCATGAAGTGATGGGACCAGATGGCATGATCTTAGTTTTCTGAATGTTCAGCTTTAAGCCAACTTTTTCACTCTCCTTTTTCACTTTCATCAAGAGGCTTTTTAGTTCCTTGTCTCTCTCTGCCGTAAGGGTGCTGTCATCTGCATATCTGAGGCTATTGATAATTCTGCCGGCAATCTTGATTCCAGCTTGTGCTTCCTCCAGCCCAGTGTTTTTCATTATGTACTCTGCATATAAGTTATAGAAGCAGGGTGACAATATACAGCCTTGACATACTCCTTTTCCTATTTGGAACCAGTCTGCTGTTCCATGTCCAGTTCTAATGGTTGCTTCCTGACCTGCATACAGGTTTCTCAAAAGGCAGGTCAGGTGGTCTGGTATTCCCATCTCTTTCAAAATTTTCCACAGTTTATTGTGATCCACACAGTCGAAGGCTTTGGCATAGTCAATAAAACAGAAATAGATGTTTTTCTGGAACTCACTTGCTTTTTTGATGATCTAGCAGATGTTGGCAATATGACCTCTAGTTCCTCTGCCTTTTCTAAAACCACCTGGAACATCTGGAAGTTCACGGTTCACATATTGCTGAAGCCTGGCTTGGAGAATTTTGAGCATTACTTTACTAGCATGTGAAATGAGTGCAACTATGCAGTAGTTTGAGCATTCTTTTCATACTCTTCATACTGTTCATGGGGTTCTCAAGGCAAGAATACTGAAGTGGTTTGCCATTCCCTTCTCCAGTGGACCACATTCTGTCATACCTCTCCACCATGACCCATCTGTCTTGGGTGGCCCCACATGGTATGGCTTAGAAAAGCTATGACCAACCTAGATAGCATATTAAAAAGCAGAGACATTACTTTGCCAACAAAGGTCCTTCTGGTCAAGACTATGGTTTTTCCAGTGGTCATGCATGGATGTGAGAGTTGGACTGTGAAGAAAACTGAGTGCCAAAAAATTGATGCTTTTGAACTATGGTGTTGGAGAAGACTCTTAAGAGTCCCTTGGACTGCAGGGAGATCCAGCCAGTCCATCCTAAAGGAGATCAGTCCTGGGTGTTCATTGGAATGATTGATGCTGTAGCTGAAACTCCAGTACTTTGGCCACCTCATGTGAAGAGCTGACTCATTGGAAAAGACCCTGATGCTGGGAGGGATTGGGGGCAGGAGGAGAAAGGGACGACAGAGGATGAGATGGCTGGATGGCATCACCGACTCGATTCATATGAGTTTGAGTAGACTCCAGGAGTTGGTGATGGACAAGGAGGCCTGGTGTGCTGCAATTTATCAGGTCGCAAAGAGTCGGACATGACTGAGTGACTGAACTGAACTGAACTGAATGGCTATGTCATTCTTTTAAAGATTGGGCTCTGCCCCTCCCTCCTGTTTCAATATGGGCATATGCCCCCAAAATTCAAATAAATGAACTAGAAGGTTCTCAGGACTAATATGAGGAAGCAATACATGGACTAACTATGAGCAGAAAGTTAGTTCAGTCAATCAGTCATGTCTGACTCTTTGTCACTCTGTGGACTGCAGCATGCCAGGATTCCATGTCCATCATCAACTCCTGGAGCTTACTCAAACTCATGTCCATTGACTTGGGAATGCCATCCAACCATCTTGCACTCTGTCGTCCCCTTCTCTTCCTGCCTTCAATCTTTCCCAGCATCAGGGTCTTTTCCCATGAGTCAGTTCTTTGTATCAACTTGAGGGAAAAAATAAAAAACACCTCACTTTTCTATAGAAAATAATGGGGAAAAGGAAAAGTTCTCATTGACCAATAAAATACTAACACTGACAAAAATTTAAATGTCTAAAAATATTCCCAGTAAGTATAAAGACAATCTACTAGAGCTTAGAAAATAATTAGAGCTTAGGAAGACATTAATCAAAGTCTTAAGTATGAAAGTTTGCCTCATTTCTAGGTTAGGAAACCAAGGATAAAAAATTATTGCATTTCAAGCACAGTTCATACAGCCTTTTAAAATGTTTAGTTTTTGTTGTTGTTGTTCTTTTCCTTGTTTAGGTTTTTGAAACTAATATGAGAAATACACTCACCAGCCCCAAACCAAGGGATGGACTCGGAGACACGAAGCACAATGAAAGTAAGACTTTAATGACAGTCTTTTCAAGATTAGGTGTCTGGCAGGCACAACCTAGGCACACCCAGGTTGGGTACAGCAAGCCATTTATTCCCTAACATGCAGGTCCCTCCCCTCAGTTCTTCATTGGCTGAGTACTGTGCGGTGTACAATCTTTCTGGACAATGCCTAAGTTTCATTATTTCCTTATAAGATATCCTTTTTTTTCTCCCTTCCCAACTTACACCTACATTTTTCAACAAAGACTTTCTTGCTGGTTTATTCCTTGCCTCAATATCCTGTTTGTTCAGGGACCCTCCAGGTGCATGAACTGTGGCACATCCACAAGTTGTTAGGTAAATTTATAGCCTAGTGACTTTAGGGCACAGGCAATGGGTGGAGTCCTATCTCTTTAGGATCTAGTATAATCTCCCTCCCCCAACCTCAACTTTATCTAAATAATCCAGGCCTCAATTGTATCTAAAGAGTCCAGGCCTCAAATTTATCTATGGAGTCCAGGCCTCAGGTTTATCTATAGAGTCCAGGCTTCAACTTTATCTAAAGAATCCAGGCCTCAATTGTATCTAAAGAGTCCAGGCCTCAATTTTATCTAAAATGTACAGGTCTCAACTTTATCTATAGAGTCCAGGCCTCAACTTTATCTATAGAGTCCAGGCCTCAACTTTATCTATAGAGTCCAGGTCTCAACTTTATCTATATATAGAGTCCAGGCTTCAACTTTGTCTATAGAGTCCAGGCTTCAACTTTGTCTAGAAAATGGACCATTTCATGTTTCTATTTCTTAAAATTAATAGAATGGATCTAGAGTTTTTCAGGGAAAAATATCAAAGAATATTCTACAAAATAAAAGTAATGGAGGGAACAAATAGTAAAATATAAAATGCTGATACTTAAAATAGTGTAAAAGTAATTCAGAAAAATGTACATCAACAGAACTAACTAGAAATGACAGAAATGTACCCTGTTATAGGCAATAACTTAATGGATGGTTTAAGAAAGGATCAATAACCAATGAGAAAGAGAAATGGATACTAAGTCTCACTGGTAACTGGTCAACAATGTGGAAAAATAATTTATTCTTATGTCCATAACAATAAATTCCACACAAATTTAAAATTGTGAGGTCATCCCATGGTAAATTTGGAAGGAACTGAAACCACCTGTCCTCAGACTTCTGAAGAGAGAGCCCTTGGACATGTGTGGCAGGTCCTGGGGCCTCACCTGCCTGTGGTGAGGGCACTGGCCAGCTTCCTTTGCCTGTAGGCCCACTGGGCCTCAGCAAAGCCCCACACAGCTCCTTTCTCAGCCTTCTTGATTTCACGTTTGTCCATTTTATATTTGCTAACACTGTTCAATATTATTATTTGGCACCTGGACTGTTCAGGATACTGCCCCTACAAACATCCTTTAGGCTTACTGTGATATTGCGATTTATAATAAGACAGGTATTTGGTCTTCCTCCTGTTCCTAACACCTAGCTCCTAAAAGTCTTGAAATTCCTGTGAAGAGAGCAACAAGGTATTTTTGTTATGCCTCTCTGCTGGATCCCAAGGTTAGGAAGTCTCTTGTGGCACCAAGAACTTTCTCAACACTACAAGAATTTCTTTGGTATAATTGTTCTCCAGTCTGTGGATCACCCACACAGCAGTTCTATGGTGGGGCTAATGGCGACCTCCTCTGAGAAGACTTAGGCCACCTGCCACATCTCCCAGGACTGCTGCTGCCCTGTCCCCAAGGCAGGCCCCTGCTGACCCATGTCTCTGAAGGAGACCCTCAAACACTCAAAGGCAGGGCTGGCTCAGTCTGCTGTGGGAGTCACCTCTCCTTTCCCTGGGTTCTGGTGACAAAAGACTTTGTTTGTGCCCACCAAGCATCTTGGCAAGTATGAGGTTTGATATTAAATGTGATTGCACCTCTCCTACTATCTTGATGTGGCTTCTCCTTGGCCATTATGCATGGGGTATCTTTCTTTCGTGGGTTCCACATTCTCCTGTCAATAGTTGTTCAGCAACTATTTGTGATTTTGATGTTCTCACAGGAGAAGGTGAGCGCATGTCCTTCTATTCCACCATCTTAGTATCATATGCACTGGGAACCAAAATGTTTGTGAGACTTGCTTTTTTATGATACTCACTTTATTGCAGTGGTCTGGAACCAAATCCACATCTCCAAGGTCTGTCTGTATTTTACATATTGCAAAAATACATGCAAACATCTGAGAAAGTCTCTAATATTAAAGCTAGAGCTCAAAAAAACAGAGGAAGGCATAATGAGACCATTTACCTCAGACTCAGACTGGGGCTTGAACCCAGCCAAACTCCTGCATGGGATTTGAATCCATGTGGCTGGGACTCAACCCAGCCAAAACCCATGGTGCCTGGATTCAGGACCTAATGAAGTTCAGGTTCTTGATGTCTCATCACAGAAAGAATTTATTGAGGGACAAAGTGATAGGTAAGAAGTGATTTATTCAGATTCATAGAGGAACATATTCCACAGACAAAGTGTTGGCCATCACAGAGGGAGAGTGCAGCCATGAAATGTGTCATAGTTAGTTTTTATGGGCTGGGTAATTTCATATGCTAATGAGTTGATTCATTGGAAAAGACCCTGATGCTGGGAGGGATTGGGGGCAGGAGGAGAAGGGGACGACAGAGGATGAGATGGCTGGATGGCATCACCGACTCTATGGACATGAGATTGAGTGAACTCTGGGGGTTGGTGATGGACAGGGAGGCCTGGCACGCTGCAATTCATGGGGTCATAAAGAGTCAGACACAACTGAGCAGCTGAACTGAACTGAACTGAACTGAACTGAATGAGTGACAGGACTATTCCAACTATTTGGGAAAAGGGGAGGAGGTTTGCAGGAATTGGGCCACTGCCCACTCTTTGGTTTTTGACAGTGCCTTGGTCTGTCTAGTCAAGGCTATGGCTTTTCCAGTGGTCATGTATGGGTGTGAGAGTTGGACTGTGAAGAAAACTGAGCGCCGAAAAATTGATGCTTTGGAACTGTGGTGTTGGAGAAGACTCTTGAGAGTCCCTTGGACTGCAAGGAACTCCAGCCAGTCCATCCTAAAGGAGATCAGTCCTAGGTGTTCATTGAAAGGACTGATGCTGAGGCTGAAACTCCAATACTTTGGCCACCTCATGTGAAGAGTTGACTCATTGGAAAAGACCCTGCATTGCAGGCAGATTCTTTACCAGCTGAGCTACCCAGAGAAGCCCAGATATATATGTGTATACATATATATATATATATATATATATATATATACACACACACACACACACACATATATAATGGAATATTATTCAAGCATAAAAAAGGACAAAATAATGCCATTTGCAGTAATATGGAGGGACCTAGAGATTATCCCACTAAATGAAGTAAATCAGACAAATACAAATATATGAGATCACTTGTATAATGGAATAAAAAAAATGATACAAATGAACTTGCTTACATAACAGAAAGAGACTCATAGACATAAAAAACAAACTTATTTTTACCAAACAGGAAAGGCAGGTAGGAGGAAGGATAATCTAGGAGGCTGAGATTAACATATACATACTACTATACATAAAATAGACAATCAACAGAAAAAGAAAGTGAAAGTTGCTGTCTTGTCCCACTCTTTGCAACCCCATGAACTGTAGCATGCCAGGCTTCCCTGTCCTTCACCAACTTTCAGAGCTTGCTCAAACTCATGTCCATCGAGTCAGTGATGCCATCCATCAATTTCATCCTCTGTTGGCCCCTTCTCCTCCTGCCTTCAGTCTTTCCCAGTGTAAAGTATAGTTCCGGCTGAGGCAGAAAAGAAGGAGAGATGACCTTTATTGCATTGTAGGCAGACACTTCACTGTCTGAGCTACCAGGGAAGCTCCTTATTATAAAGATTACCCAAAATGTCCCACCTGCCTACTGTTTCCCTTGTTGCTTCCACAAACCTCCCTTTAAATATGAAGCCTCCCTGATCCCTCTCGTGCTCAGCCTGGTCATTAGGCCGACTGTCACCCCTCCTTCGGAGTCAGTTCTTTGCATCAGGCGGCCAAAGTATTGGAGTTTCAGCTTCAACATCAGTCCTTCCAATGAATATTCAGGACTGACTTCCTTTAGGATGGACTGGTTGGATTTCCTTGCAGTCCAAGGGACTCTCAGGAGTCTTCAACACCACAGTTCAAAAGCATCAGTTCTTCAGTGTTCAGCTTTCTTTATGGTGGCTCAGACAGTAAAAGTATCTGCCTACAATGTGAAAGACCTGGGTTCGATCCTTGGGTCGGGAAGATCCCCCTGGAGAAGGAAATGGCAACCCACTCCAGTACTCTTGCCTGGAAAATCCCCTGGATGGATGGAGGTGCCTGGTAGGCTATAGTCCATGGAGTCCCAAACAGTCGGACACGACTGAGAGACTTCACTTTCACTTTCATACTGTCCATGAAGTTCTCCAGGCCAGAACACAGGAGTGGGTAGCCTTTCCCATATCCAGGGGATTCTTCCCAACCCAGGGAGTGAATCCAGGTCTCCTGCATTGCAGGCAGATTCTTTACCAGCTGAGCCACAAGGGAAGCCCAAGAATACTAGAGTGGATAGCCTGTCCCTTCTCCAGCAGATCTTCCTGACCCAGGAATCGAAGCAGGGTCTTCTGAAATGCAGGCTGATTCTTTACCAACTGATCTATCAGGGAAGCCCAACTAGGACCTACTTTATAGCATGAGGAGCTCTACTTAGTATTTTGTAATAACCTATGTGAAAAGAATCCAAAAAGAAATATATATTATATATAACTGAATCTCTGTGCTATATACACCTAAAATTGACACAATATTGTAAATCAACTATGCTTCAATTAAAAAATATTTTTAATCTGAATTTTTGCAAAAGTCATTTTTAAAAAAGGAAGAGACATGAGTTTTCATATTGAAACTATTCATTATGTTTCTTAGAAAAGTACAGAAAGATTACCAACATGAGCCACATCAGTAGGAAACTTTACCACCTTAGCTATAAAAGGAAGGCTATAAACATCTCCAGAGAGGGAAAAAAAAAAAAAGAGTCATTGAAAAAGATTGAATACAAGGATAGCCCCAAACTTCTAAACAGCAGCATAGAAGGCTGCAAAGCAAGGAGGGAGTGCTTTCCAAATTCCAGGGGGAAATTATTTCAACATTTGAATTTCATGATCAGTCAAACCATTAATCAATTATGAGTGAAAATAGAGCTGAAAGATCAAACAAATTACCTCCCTTACACTCTTGCTAGGAATACTACTGAGAGGATTCCAGCCAAAAAGGGAATCATTGAAAAAGACATCTGACCCAGGAAGTGGAATTCGGGCAGAGGTGGGGGATTCCGGGGGCAGCGGGGGAAGGCCTGGGGCAGCTGTGCAGCCTCAGGAGGCAGCAGGATGCATGTTTTCAAAGAGATGCCTCCAGGGGGCAGAGCAGCTGGGAGAGTGGTGTGTGGGAAACAGGCGCGCTGGGGGCAGCAAACAAACAACAACAAAACCAGCCGGCTGGAGGCATTTACCATCACTGCACTGGGGAGTTCCTCATTATGCTGACGTCAGGCTCCCAGCACCTTGCCTTTGATGCTCTTGAGTTGCTGAGTGGTGTCTGACATTTTTGCAACCCCACGGACTGTAGCCCACCAGGCCCCTCTGTGCATGGGATTTCCCAGGCAAGAATACTGGAGTGAGCTGTCATTTCCTGACTTAGTGACTAAACAACAACAACCTTGGCCTACAAAACTCCTAAAGTTCCTGAATATTTAATCATTAGCTCTTTCAGCTGCTAGAAGCTGGTACCAGCGTACTGATGAACTGATAAATCACTAGCTTGTAATTGTGTGGAAAATAGTATGCAGAGGCATTACACTATCCTGTCAGATAGAAGAGAATGAATTCAGGATGGAGCTACAGAGAGTAAAGTCGAGTGAAAAATGAGCAATTATTAATTCCAAGAAAGTTTATATACATTTATATAATTTTTAATTAGAGGATAATTGCTTTACAATATTGCCATGGTTTTTGCCATAGACCAGTGTGAATCAGCAGTAGGTGTACATATGTCCCCTCCCTCTTGAAATCTCCTTCTTCCTCCCTCTCCATCCCACCCCGCTAGGATTTCACAGAGCACTGGCAATGCTTTTTAAGTTATACAAGAGGAATGGTGCTTCCTTAGGAACGCAGTCGGCTCAGTGTTCACAACAGAATGTTAACAGTAAAATAAGATCGAACAGAAATGACAACAGATAGGAAGAATGGGAGCAAGACTGCTATATATGCTAAGTGCATATTTCCTGTCAAGCAATGGTTGGATAATGTTTTGTTGCTGCTGTTGTTTAGTCACTAAGCTGTGTCTGACATTTTTGCAACCCCATGAACCATAGACCACCAGGCTCCTCTGTCCATGGGATTTTCCAGGCAAGAATACTAGAGTGCGTTGTCATTTCCTTCTCCAGGGGATCCTCCCAACCCAGGGGTTGACCCTGCATCTCCTGCATTGGCAGACAGACTCCTTACCACTGAGCCACTTGGGAAGCCCTGCATAATGCTTAGAGGAATAAATAAATACAACGTAGCAATGTAAGCATTTTTATTGGTTCGGAGAAGCAGTGTTGAAAGTAGTTACATTTGCAGAGTCCAACCTCATGTAGACAGGGAGGCTTCCTTAAAACCTCCTGCTTTTAAGCACTATTCACAGTTGCCAAGATGTAGAAACAACCACATCTTTTATGTTCATTGACAGATGAATGGATAAACATGTGACATATATACAGGAATATTACTCATAGGAGTAATAAGGAATATTACTCAAGGAGGAGTAATTTACTTTGTGTACAATATATAGAAGATGCGGTACATACAAAACCACTAGGCCAGCTGGATATGACTTAAATCAAATCCTTTATGAATATACAGTGGAGGTGATGAATAGATTCAAAGGATTAGTTCTAGTAAACAGTGTACCTGAAGAACTATGGACAGAGGTTCATAATATTGTGTAGGAGGCAGCAGACAAAGCCATCCCAAAGAAAAAGAAATACAAGAAGGCAGAGAAGTTGTCTGAGGAAGCTTTGCAAATAGCACAGGAAAGAAGAGAAGTGAAAAGCAAGAGGGAAAGGGAAAGGCACCCCAATTAAATGCAGAGTTTCAGAGAATAGCAAGGAGAGACAAGACAATAAACAATGCGAAGAAACAGAGGGAAAAAAATCAGAAAGGGTAAGACTAGACATCTCTTCAAGAAAATTGGAAATATCAAAGGAAAGCCTTATCCAAAAATGGGCACAGACAGGACAGAAGTGCTAAAGACTTAACAGAAGCAAAAGAGATCAAAAAGAGATGGAAAGACTACACAGAAGAACTGTACAAAAAAAGATCTTAATGATCAGGATAACCATGAGGGTGTAGTCTCTCACTCAGAGCCAGACGTTCTGGAGTGTGAAGTCAAGAGGGCCTAAGGAAGTACTGCTGCCAATAAAGCTAGTGGAGGTGATGGAATTTCAGCAGAGCTATTTAAAATCTTAAAAGATGATGCTATTAAAGTGCTACACTCAATATGTCAGCAAACTTGGAAAACCAGCAGTGGCCACCGAACTGGAAAAGGTCAATCCTCATCCCAATTCCCAAGAAGGGCAGTACTAAAGAATGCTCAAAACACTGAACAACTGCACTCATCTCCCAGGCTAGTGGGCTTCCCAGGTAGTGCTAGTGGTAAAGAACCTGCCTACTAATGCAGGAGATGTAAGAGATACATGTTCGATCCCTGGGTCAGGAAGATCCCCTGAAAGAGGGAGGGCATGGCCACCCACTCCAGTGTTCTTGCCTGGAGAAGCCCATGGGCAGAAGAGCTTGGCAGACTACAGTCCATCAGTTCATAGGATCACAAAGAGTAGGACATGACTGAGGCGACTTATCATGCATCCATGTACATGCTAATAAAGTTATGTTCAAAATCCTCCAAGCTAGGCTTCAGCATTATGTGAACCAAGAAATTCCAGATATTCAAGCTAAGTTTAGAAAGGCAGAGGAACCAGAAATCAAATTGCCAACATTCGCTAGATCATAGAGAAATCAAGGGAATTCCAGAAAAACATCTACCTGTGTTTCACTGACTATGCTAAAATCTTTGATTGTGTGGATCATAACAAACTGTGGGAAACTCTTAAAGAGATGGGAATACCAGACATCTTACCTGTCTTACCTGTCATACCATATTACCTGTCTCCTGAGAAACCTGTATGTGGGTCAAGATGCAACAGTTAGGAGATCCAAGATGGCAGAGGAGTAGGCAGATGTGGAGCACATCTCTCTCCATGGATACATCAGGAATACACCTCCAGACACAGAAGATCTTGCAGAACACCATCTGAGAGCAGGAAAGAGGACTTGACCACCAGAAAAGAGCATACAGAACCACACAAAACTTGGTAGGACAAAGGAATGAGGACGAAGAAGAGGAGAGTGAGTAGGACTGGATCTGCACCTGGGTGGGAAACTGAAGCAGAGGTCAGATCCCCACATCAGGGCAACTGTTTGGGACAGAGGTGGAGCATTTGAGGCTGTTGGAGCGTGAAGCAGATCTGGGACAGTCTGAATGGAATCACACATTCAATCCTAGCTGCAGCCATGCGTACCCCAGACAGGGACACGAGTGCCCTAGAAAGCTCAGCAGCTAGGAGCTGGAGGATAGAGATTGGAAAGCAATCCCAGGCAAGCTCTGCTGTTGACTGGAGAGATGGCCCTAGGGGGCCTGAGGGAGGTGACAGCAGTGGGAAATGCTTGTGAAGGAAAGCCAGGCAGACATGGAGGCAGGGTGATTCTACTGAGTCACACACAGTGGGTGGGGGCAGGACTCTAGTCTCTCTCCCCACACGTCATTACCTGGCAGCTGAAAGACCCCAGAGAGGGTGGTCCTTTAAGCACCTGAAGGGCCAAGCAATAGAGAAGAACTCCAGCCAGGGTGGACCTTTAAGTGTTTGATATGCTGAACAAAAGAGAAGGATCCCAGCTAGGGTGGCCCCTTAAGTGCCTGATGCACCAAACAACAGAGAAGGACCCCAACTGAGGGGGCCCTGTAAGTGCCTGAACAGGCCAAGCAACAGAGAAGGACCAGCCAAAAAGGCTCTCTGATTGCCAGCTGCCAGAGGCTCGAAAAAGACACAGGTCCATAGCTCCTGTGGCTGAGGCAGTTGGTGTCCCTGCACACTTGGCACCCATAGGGTTCCCATGATCCAAGCAGCTCTGCCACCTCCATGCTGAGTCCTGCCTGGGGCAGAGTTGCCAGAAGCTAGAAAAAACCATAATAGCACCATACCTCCTGTAACAGTAGCCACCAGCATTCCTGCATATCTGGCATCGCCAGGGTCCCATGATCCAAGCTCCTATGACAACTTCATGCTTGATCCCCACTGGGACAGAGCAGCCAGAGGTTAGGAAAAACCCTAAGAGGATCATATCTCCTACTGTCCTAGCCGCCAGCTCTCCTGAGTATCTGGTGCTGCTGGAACTCTGCTATCCAAGCAGCTTCACCACCTTCACACCTAGTTGGCCCTCCCAGGCGCAAACCGAAGTCCTCCAGAGCAGCCTCAGGAGCAATCCCCTGTGGATGACTCACACATAGAAGTGGTGATAAAATCACAATTGATACCAAGGGGGCAGTGTGACTAAGGAAGAGAACCCAAAATCTTTGAATAGTGGTACAAGTTGCAGATCAAATCCACACAATAAGCTAGGCAGACTTTCTGTGTATGGAATATGTAAAAGGATAATGAGAGTTCTGGAAAAAGAAAATGAACTAGCACAGGCAGATGTGGACATTAAAGGCAAGAATACACAGGAGTCAGTTCAGTTCAGTCACTTAGCCATGTCCGACTATTTGCAGTCTCATGGACTGCAGCACACCAGGCCTCCCTGTCCATCACCAACTCCCAGAGCTTGCTCAAACTCATGGCCATCAAGTCAGTGATGCCATCCAACCATCTCATCCTCTGTTGTCCCCTTCTCCTCCTGTCTTCTATCTTGCCCAGCATCAGGGTCTTTGACAATGAGTCAGTTCTTCCCATCAAGTGACCAAAGTATTGGAGTTTCTTCTTCAACATTAATCCTTCCAATAAATATTCAGGATTGCTTTCCTTTAGGATTGACTGGTTTAATTTCTTTGCAGTCCAAAGAATTCTCAAGAGTCTTCTCCAACACCACAGTTCAAAAGCAACAATTCTTCATGCTCAGCTTTCTTTATAGTCCAACTCTCACATCCATACATAACCACTGGAAAAACAATAGCCTTGACTAGATGGACCTTTGTTGGCAAAGTAATGTCTCCGCTTTCTAATATGTTGTCTAGGTTGATCAAAGCTTTTCTTCCAAGGAACAAGCGTCTTTTAATTTCATGGCAGCAATCACCATCTGCAGTGATTTTGGAGCCCAAGAAAATAGAGTGTCTCACTGTTTCCATTGTTTCCCCATCTATTTGCCATGAAGTGATGGGACCAGATGCCATGATCTAGTTTTCTGAATGTTGAGTTTTAAGCCAACTTTTTCACTCTCCTCTTTCACTTTCATCAAGAGGTTCTTTATTTCTTCTTCAGTTTCTGCCATAAAGGTGGTGTCATCTGCATATCTGAGGTTATTGATATTTCCCCTGGCTATCCTGATTCCAGTTTGTGCTTCATCCAGTCCAGCATTTCTCATGATGTGCTCTGATATGCAGTTAAATAAGCAGGGCAACAATATACAGCTTTGACATACTCCTTTCCCAATTTGGAATCATTCCATTGTTCCATGCCCCGTTTTAACTGTTGCTTCTTGACCTGCATACAGATCTCTGAGGAGGCAGGTAAGATGGTCAGGTATTCCTGTCTCTTTCAGAATTTTCCAGTTTGTTGTGATCCACACAGTCGAAGGCTTTGGCATAGTCAATAAAGCATAAGTAGATGTTTTTCTGGAGTTCTCTTGCTTTTTCACTGATCCAGTGAATGTTGGCAATTTAATCTCTGGTTCCTCTGCCTTTTCTAAATCCAGCTTGAACTTCTGTAAGTTCATGGTTCACGTACTATTGAAGCCTGGCTTGGAGAATTTTGAGCATTACTTTACTAGCGTGTGAGATGAGTGCAATCGTGTGGTAGCTTGAGCATTCTTTGGCATTACCTTTCTTTGGGATTGGATTGAAAACTGACCTTTTCCAGTCCTGTGGCCACTGCTGAGTTTTCCAAATTTGCTGGCATATTAGGTGCAGCACTTTAACAACATCATCTTTTAGGCTTTGAAATAGCTCACCTCAGTGGAATTCCATCACCTCCACTGGCTTTGTTCATAGTGATGCTTCCTAAGGCCCATTCACTTGACTTCTCATTCCAGAATGTCTGGCTTTAGGTGAGTGATCACACCATCGTGATTATCTGTGTCGTGAAGATCTTTTTTGTATAGTTCTTTTGTGTATTCTTGCCACCTCTTCTTAATATTTTCTGCTTCTGTTAGGTCCATCCCATTTCTATCCTTTATTGAGCCCATCTTTGCATGAAATATTCCCTTGGTATCTCTAATTTTCTTGAAGAGATCTCTAGTCTTTCCCATTCTATTGTTTTCCTCTATTTCTTTCTTTTTTTCATTTATTTTTTATTAGTTGGAGGCTAATTACTTTACAATATTGTAGTGGTTTTTGCCATACATTGACATGAATCAGCCATGGATTTACATGTGTTCCCCATCCCGATCCCGCCTCCCGCCTCCCTCCCCATCCCATCCCTCTGGGTCTTCCCAGTGCACCAGCCCTGAGCACTTGTCTCATGCATCCTCTATTTCTTTGCACTGATCACCGAGGAAGGCTTTCTTCTCTCTCCTTGCTATTCTTTGGAACTCTGCATTCAAATGGGTATATCTTTGTTTTTCTCCTTTGCCTTTAGCTTCTCCTTTTTTCTCAGCTATTTGCAAGGCCTCCTCAAGCAATCACTTTACCTTTTTCCATTTTTTTTTCCCTTGGGGATGGTCTTGATCACTGCCTCCTGTACAATGTCATGAACCTCTGTCCATAGTTCTTCAGGCACTCTATCTGACCTCATCCCTTGAATCTATTTGTCACTTCTACTGTATAAGGGATCTGATAAGGTCATACCTGAATTGCCTAGTGATTTCCCATACTTTCTTCAATTTAAGTCTGAATTTTACAAGGTGCTCATGATCTGAGACAAAGTCAGCTCCCAGTCTTGTTTTTGTTGACTGTATAGTGCTTCTCCATCTGAGGCTACAACAAATATAATCAATCTGATTTCAGTATTGACCATCTGGTGATATCCATGTGTAGAATCATCTCTTATGTTGTTGGAAGAGTATTTTTTTTTTTTGACTAGTGCATTCTCTTGGTAAAACTCTGTTAGCTTTTGCCCTGCTTCATTTTGTACTCCAAGAGCAAATTTGCTTGTTTCTCCAGATATCTCTTAAGTTCCCACTTTTGCATTCCAGTCCCTTATTTTGAAAAAGACATCATTTTTTTTTTCCCTTTTATGGTGTTAGTTCTAGAAGGTCTTGTAGGTCTTCATAGAAGTGTTCAACTTCAGCTTCTCCAACACTAGTGGTTGGGGCATAGATTTGGATTACTGTGATATTGAATGTTTTGCCTTAGAAACTAACAGATCATTCTGTCATTTTTGCGGTTGAACTCAAGTATTGCATTTTCGACTCTTTCGTTGACCATGAGGGCTACTCTATTTCTTCTAAAGGATTCTTGCCCATAGTAGTAGATATAATGGTCATCTGAATTAGATTTGTCTGCTCACGTCCATTTTAGTTCACTGATTCCTAAAGTATTGATGTTCATTCCTGAAAGTGAAAGTCACTCAGTCATGTCTGACACTTTGTGACCCCATGGACCATACAGTCCATGGAATTCTGCAGGCCAGAATACTGGAGTGGGTAGCCTTTCCCTTCTCCAGTGGATCTTCCCAACCCAGGAATCGAACCAGGTCTCCTGCATTGGAGGCTATCCATGTGAGCTATCCATTTCCTATTTGACCACTTTCAATTTACCTGGATTCATGGACCTAACATTTCAGGTTCCTATGCAATATTGTTTTTTTACAGCATTGGACTTTACTTCCATCACCAGTCATATCCACAACTGAGCATTGTTTTTGCTATGGCTCCGTGTCTTCATTCTTTGTGGAGCTATTTCTCTACTCTTCTGCAGTAGCATACTGGGTACCTACCGACCTGGGGAGTTCATCTTTCAGTGTCATATCTTTTGCCTTTTCATACTGGTCATGGGGTTCTCAGGGCTTCCTGAGATGGCCCAGTGGTAAAAAGAATCCAGCTGCCAATGCAGGAAGTGCAAGAGACTCTGGTTCGATCCCTGGGTCCAGAAGATCCCCTGGAGAAGGGAATGGCAATGCACTCCAGTGTTCTTGTCTAAAAAATTCCATGGACAGGGAGCCTGGTGGGCTACACTCCATGGGCTCGCAAAGAGTCAAACACGACTGAGTGACTGAGTGCACACATGGGGTTCTCAAGGCAAGAGTGCTGAAGTGATTTTCCATTCCCTTCCCAGGGGACCATGTTTGGTCAGAACTCTCCACCATCTTGGGCAGCCCTACATGGCATGGCTCATAGTTTCACTGAGTTAGACAAGGCTGTGATCCATGTGATCAGTTTGGTTAGTTTTCTGTGATTGTGGTTTTCATTCTGTCTGCCCTCTAATGGATAAGGATAAGAGGCTTATGGAAGCTTCTTGATGGGAGGAACTGGCTGTGGGGGAATCTGGGTCTTGTTCTGATGGATGGGGCCATGTTCAGTAAATCCTCAATCCCATTTTCTGTTGGTGGGCAGGGCTCTGTTCCCTCCCTGTTGTTTGGCCTTGGGACAAACTATGGCAGGGGTAATGGCAACCTCCTTCCAAAGGGCTTATGCCAGCACCGTTGTAGTCAGTGCCCCTGACCCTGTGGCAGGCCACTGTCAACCCACACCTCTGCCAGAGGCTCCTGGACACTCACAGGCAAGTCTGGCTCAGTCTTTTGTGGGGTCACTGCTCCTTTCTCCTGGGTCCTGTTTCCCACAAGGTTTTGTTCGTGCCCTCCAGAAGACCGTGTCCCAGTCCTGTGGAAGTTCTGTAATCAAACCCTAGTGGCCTCCAAGGTCAAATTCCCTGGGGGTTCTCAGTCCCTTTGCTGGATCCTCTGGTTGGGAAATCTGTTGTGGGTCCTAGAAATTTCAAAGCATTCCAAGATCCTCTTGGTATAGTTGTGCTCCAGTCTGTGGGCTGTGTGCTTGGTGGCTCTATGGTGGGGCTGATGGCGACCTCCTCCAACAGGACCCACACCACACACCGAGCCTCCCAGGTCTGCTGCAGCCAGAGTCCTGTCCCTACGGCAGGCCACTGCTGACCTGGGCCAATGCAGGAGACACCCAAACACTGAAAGGCAGGTCTGGCTCAGTCTCTGGGGCCTCTGGGGCCTGGTGTGTACAAGGTTTTGTCTGAGCCCTCTGAGCATCGCTGGTGGGTGTGATATTTGATTCTAAATGTGATTTCACCCCTCCTACCAACTTAATGAGGCTTCTCTGGTGGCTCAGAGGGTAAAGAGTCTGCCTATGATGCGGGAGACCCAGGTTCAATCCCTGGGTCGGGAAGATCTCCTGGAGAAGGAAATGGCAGCCCACTCCAGTATTCTTGCCTGGAAAATCCCATGGATGGAGGAACCTGGTAGGCTACAGTCCATGGGGTCGCAAAGAGTCAGACATGACTGAGCGACTTCACCATCTTAATGGGGCTTCTCTTTTACCCTTGGATGTGGGGTATCTTTTTTTTGGTGGGATCCAACATTCTCCTGTTGATGGTTGTTCAGCAGCAAGTTGCAGTTTTGGAGTTCTTACAGGAGAAGATGAGCACACAACCTTGTACTTGGCCATTGCTCCTGGACAGGGATGCAGGTCCCCTAAAAAGTGCAGTGGCTGGGAGCTGGAGTGTAGGGATTGTGGAGTAATCCCAGGGCGAGGGCTGCTGTTGACTGTGGAAAGATGGATGAAAGTAATGTGAGGGAAGAGATTGTGGTGGGGAATGCCTGTGGAGGAAATCCTGGCAGCATGAAAGCAAGGTGATATTGCTGAGTGAGTCATGTGTGAGGGGTGGAGCCTTCACCATCATTAACAAGATAATGTCAATCATAGAGGGATGCTCAAAATAATTAATCACTAGGGAAATGCAAATCAAAACCACAGTGAGATATCATGACATACCCCCATGAAGGCTAGTATAAAAATAAAGTATAAAACAATAGGTGTTGGCAAGGATGTGTAAAAACTGAAATTTTGTGCACTGATGTAGGAATGTAAAATGCTACAGCCAATGTGGAAAATAGTATGATGTTTTTTAAATGACAAAAACAACAACTAACTGTAATTATACCCAAAACGATTGAAAACAGGGACTCAAACAGGTATTTATGCACTCATGTTCACAGCAGCATTATTCACAATAGTCAAAGGTGGAAGCAACCCAAGTGTCCATCAATAACATCAATAGATGAATGGATAAGCAAAATATATGATGGAATATTTAGTTCGGTTCAGTTCAGCTGCTCAGTCATGTCCAACTCTTTGGGACTCCATGGACTGTAGCATGCCAGGCTTCCCTGTCCATCACCAACTCCTAGAGCTTACTCAAACTCATGTCCATCAACTTGGTGATGCCATCCAACCATATTATAATCTGTTTTCCCCTTCTCCTTCTGCCTTCAATCTTTCCCAGCATCAGTATCTTTTCCAAGGAGTCAGTTCTTCACATCAGGTGGCCAAAGTATTGGAGTTTCAGCTTCAGCATCAATCCTTTCAATGAACACTCAGGACTGATTTCCTTTAGGATCGACTGCTTTGACCTCCATGCAGTCCATGAATGGAATATTATTCAGCCTTAAAATAGAAGGAAATTCTGATGCATTCCTTATATCATGGATAAATTTTGTAGTCATTTTGCTAGGTGAAATAGGCCAGACACAAAAGGGCAAATACCTTATGGCCCCAGTTATGTGAGGTACTTGAAGGGAAGTGAAGTGAAGTCGCTCAGTCGTGTGACTCTTTGCAACCCCATGGACTGTAGCCTACCAGGATCCTCAGTCCATGGGATTTTCCAGGCAAGAATACTGGAGTGGGTTGCCATTTCCTTCTCCAGGGGATCTTCCCGACCCAGGGATCGAACCCGGGTCTCCCACATTGTAGGCAGATGCTTTACCATCTGAACTACCAGGGAAGCAAGAGTAGTCAAATTCATAGAGACAGAAAGTAAGATAAGCACTATTGGGGGGGCGGGGAGAGAAAGGGCAGTTATTTAATGAGTGCAGAGTTTCAGCTCAGGATGATAAAAATGTTCTCTAACAATATGTTTCATAGTTAACTGAAGACAATTTTTTATAACAGGCAAATATCATTTTGATCTTTGACATCAGAACATCAGCATCATCTCACATCAGGAAGCGTAGCTATGTCCCTGAGGTTTTTACCACATTTTTTGAAATAAGGGCACAAATCCACTGGCTTCCTGATGATAAAAGTGCTAGCTTTTTTAAACACATGCAATTTGATCAAGCATTTATAGGCATATTCAGTAAAAGGATCTCCATGTGTGGTATATCTTGAAAATTTCAATATTTTTAGAGATTGTCCAAAATTCTCTTCTTTGGCCTCTTCTTGTTGAATCACACCTTGGGAGTAAGGCTGAAAAGAACATTTTTTTTTTTTAAAAGGAAGTATAACTTTACATTCCACTGTGTGAAAAAGAGGATGTGATCCTTGGCTACATGTTAAAAATGCAGTTTCATGTTTATCCCTTTAAAGGTGCATTCTTAAACACGACCTTCTGCTGGAGATGCCTTTGGGCGCTCTGCCTGAGCTGGAGAGACCAGCCTGCAGCCTTAGTCCCTCCACCCTGGCCTTCCACCCTGCACACTCCAGACCCACCAGAAGGCACTGGAGTTGAATAGAAAATGCTGGCATTCAGTGTTTTCTCAAGTGCCAGTCAGAATAAACCAAAGTCCCTGGGACACAAAATCTCTTCTGGGCTGTACACAGGGCACTCCTATCCTCTCAGTACCCTGGGTGAAAACTCCTGCCTGAATGAGAGGCACGGGACTGCTGTGAACCTGGGTGTCTCATGAGGAGCCTTCCTGCTTCTCCATGCTAGCTCTCCACCAGCCATCCTGCAAAGGAGTCAGGGCAACCGCCCCCTCTCGGGTGGGCCCCTGTTCCCTCCTTCTTCTCTGAGGGGTCCCCAAAAGTGGCCAGGTACACAAATCAGAGACCCAACCTGAGGCTAGAGAAAGATTTCTTTAAATAAGGATGTACTCCTTAAGATAATAGTCCCATATTTTTGTGAAAAAAAATGTTTACAGATATGCTATATATGCTTACAGATATTATAATCACCTTTTATAAATTATCTCCATACATTCTCAACCTATTATGTACTGCATAATATTAAGCATGTTCCAGGAAAGTAATGGGGAGAGAATATACCTGAGGAGGTTTTTATGAATTCTCCCCCATATGCCTCTCCCACACATACACAGCAGTGAGAGCTCTATAGTGTGACTTTATTTTTTTTCATTTATTTTTATTAGTTGGAGGTTAATTACTTTACAATATTGTAATGGTTTTTGCCATACGTTGACATGAATCAGCCATGGATTTACATGTGTTCCCCATCCCGATCCCCCCTCCCACCTCCCTCCCCACCCCATCCCTCTGGGTCTTCCCAGTGCACCAGCCCTGAGCACTTGTCTCATGCATCCAGCCTCGGCTGGTGGTCTGTTTCACCCTTGATAGTATACTTGTTTCAATGCTATTCTCTCAGAACATCCCACCCTCGCCTTCTCCCTCAGAGTCCTAAAGTCAGTTCTGTACATCTGTGTCTCTTTTTCTGTTTTGCATATTGGGTTATCATCACCATCTTTTTAAATTCCATATATATGTGTTAGTATACTGTATTGGTGTTCATCTTTCTGGCTTACTTCACTCTGTATAATGGGCTCCAGTTTCATCCATCTCATTAGAACTGATTCAAATGAATTCTTTTTAATGGCTGAGTAATATTCCATTGTGTATATGTACCACAGCTTCCTTATCCATTCATCTGCTGATGGGCATCTAGGTTGCTTCCATGTCCTGGCAATTATAAACACTGCTGCGATGAACATTGGGGTGCACGTGTCTCTTTCAGATCTAGTTTCCTTGGTGTGTATGCCAAGAAGTGGGATTGCTGGGTCATATGGCAGTTCCATTTCCAGTTTTTTAAGGAATCTCCACACTGTTCTCCATAGTGGCTGTACTAGTTTGCATTCCCACCAACAGTGTAACAGGATTCCCTTTTCTCCACACCCTCTCCAGCATTTATTGCTTGTAGACTTTTGGATAGCAGCCATCCTGACTGGCATATAATGGTACTTCATTGTGGTTTTGATTTGCATTTCTATGATAATGAGTGATGTAGAGCATCTTTTCATGTGTTTGTTAGCCATGTGTATGTCTTCCTTGGAGAAATATCTGTTTAGTTCTTTGGTCCATTTTTTGATTGGGTCATTTATTTTTCTGGAATTGAGCTGCAGGAGTTGCTTGTATATTTTTGAGATTAATCCTTTGTCTGTTGCTTCGTCTGCTATTATTTTCTCCCAATCTGAGGGCTGTCTTTTCACCTTGCTTATAGTTTCCTTTGTTGTGCAAAAGCTTTTAAGTTTCATTAGGTCCCATTTGTTTATTTTTGCTTTTATTTCCAATATTCTGGGAGGTGGGTCATAGAGGATCCTGCTGTGATTTATGTTGGAGAGTGTTTTGCCTATGTTCTCCTCTAGGAGTTTTATAGTTTCTGGTCTTACATTTAGATCTTTAATCCATTTTGAATTTATTTTTGTGTATGATATTAGAAGGTGTTCTAGTTTCATTCTTTTACAAGTGGTTGACCAGTTTTCCCAGCACCACTTGTTAAAGAGGTTGTCTTTATTCCATTGTATATCCTTGCCTCCTTTGTTGAAGATAAGGTGTCCATAGGTATGTAGATTTATCTCTGTGCTTTTAATTCTGTTCCTTTGATCTATATTTCTGTCTTTGTGCCAGTACCATACTGTCTTGATGACTGTTGCTTTGTAGTAGAGCCTGAAGTCAGGCAGGTTGATTCTTCCAGTTCCATTCTTCCTTGTTAAGATTGCTTTGGCTATTTGAGGTTTTTTGTATTTCCATACAAACTGTGAAATTATTTGTTCTAGTTCTGTGAAAAATACCGTTGGTAGCTTGATAGGGATTGCATTGAATCTATAGATTGCTTTGGGTAGTATAGCCATTTTCACAATATTGAGTCTTCCAATCCATGAACATGGTATATTTCTCCATCTATTTGTGTCCTCTTTGATTTCTTTCATCAGTGTTTTATAGTTTTCTATATATAGGTCTTTCATTTCTTTAGGTAGATATACTACTAAGTATTTTATTCTTTTTGTTACAATGGTGAATGGTATTGTTTCCTTAATTTCTCTTTCTGTTTTCTCATTGTTAGCATATAGGAATGCAAGGGATTTCTGTGTGTTAATTTTATATCCTGCAACATTGCTGTATTAATTGATTAGCTGTAGTAATTTTCTGGTAGAGTCTTTAGGGTTTTCTATGTAGAGGATCATGTCGTCTGCAAACCGTGAGAGTTTTACTTCTTCTTTTCCTATCTGGATTCCTTTTATTTTTATTTTTTTTGCTCTGATTGCTGTTGCCAGCACTTCCAAAACTATGTTGAATAGCAGTGGTGATAGTGGACACCCTTGTCTTGTTCCTGACTTTAAGGGAAATGCTTTCCATTTTTCACCATTGAGGATAATGTTTGCTGTGGGTTTGTCATATATAGCTTTTATTATGTTGAGGTATGTTCCTTCTATGCCTGCTTTCTGGAGAGTTTTTATCATAAATGGATGTTAAATTTTGTCAAAGGCTTTTTCTGCATCTATTGAGATAATCATATGGTTTTTAACTTTCAATTTGTTAATATGGTATATTACATTGATTGATTTGTGGATATCAAAGAATTCTTGCATGCCTGGGATAAAGCCCACTTGGTCATGATGTATGATCTTTTTAATGTGTTGTTGGATTCTGTTTGCTAGAATTTGTTAAGGATTTTTGCATCTATGTTCATCAGTGATATCTGTGTTCATCAGTGATATTATAGTGTGATTTTAATTCCACTGTTTAAATGGCAATGGTGTTAACTTGATTCTCTTGCGACACAGGCCTCAAAGTCTGTGAGGCACTCTGGTTTTCATAGTTAAGTGTAAGTGAGAAGCAGCCCGCTGTCCTCCCAGCACTAAGTGTATTTTACACACATTTTTCGTTTCTATCTAATCTCTAAAGCTTCACAGGCAGTGACTGGTACTGGGGCGGTGGTAGGCACCCAGGTACATAAGATCAGTCATGTCAGGTGACACCTACACATTTCAAAACTAAGTTAGGTAACATCCTCAAATACTCCTTATAAAGTAGATATCTATCTAACTGGTTTCTATAGATGGACTATCTTACCTTTCACAAAAGACTGTGAGGTATATTCTATTTTTTTTTTCCTTTCCCAGATGAGGAAAATTGAGGCCAGAGGAAGGCTATCAACAACAGCAGGTGGGAGAGCTGGGATCTGAGCCCAGGAGATAGACGATGATATTCTGACTGAGGAAAAGCTCGAAAAATATTAACTAATTTTCACTTAGAAGTTAACTTTTATTTGTACATAGAAAAACCAAGTTAACTCTCCAAAGTAGATTTGTTGTTGTTGCTCAGTTGCCCAGTCGTGTCCGACTCTTTTTGACCCCATGGACTGCAGCACACCAGGCTTCCCTGTCCATCACCAACTTCAGGAGCTTGCTCAAACTCATGTCCATTGAGTCAGTGATTCCATCCAACCATCTCATCCTCTGTTGTCCCCTTCTCCTCTTGCCTTCAGTTTTGCCCAGCATCAGGGTCTTCTCCAGTGAGTCAGCTCTTCACATCAGGTAGCCAAAGTATTGGAGTTTCAGCTTCAGCATCAGTCCTTCCAATGAATATTCAGGACTGATTTCCTTTAGGATTGACTGGTTGGATCTCCTTGCAGTCCAAGGGACTCTCAAGAGTCTTCTCCAACACCACAGTTCAGAAGCATCAATTCTTTGGTGTTCAGCCTTCTTTATGGTCTAACTCTCACATGCATATATGACTACTGGAAAAACCACAGCTTTGACTATACAGACCTTTGTCAGCAAAATAATGTTTCCTCTTTTCAATACACTGTCTAGGTTTGTCATAGCTTTTCTTCCAAGGAGCAAGCGTCTTTTAATTTCATGGTTGAAGTCACCACCTGCAGACCTTCCAGAGTACTTGGAGAATGCAAACAAAACCTTGTGTGTACTAGGACCAAAGGAAAGGAGCAACGACCTCCACAAGAGACTGAACCAGACCTGCCTGAGAGTGTTTGAGTGTCTCCTGTGAAGGCCTGAGTCAACGGTGACCTGCCCCGGGGACAGGGGCATTGGCAGCAGCACACCTCAGAGGTGTAGCATGTGGCATCGGTCCTCTTGGAGGAGGTCACTACTAGCTCCACCATGGAGCCTCCAAGCAGACAACCCACAAATGGGGGAACAATTATACCAAAGAAGTTCATGCACTGTTGTAAAAGTTCTAAGGCCCACAACAGATTTCCTAACCTGGGAATCCAGCAAAAGGACTGAGAACTCCCAGGTAAACAGACTCTTGAAGGGCACAACAAAGCCTTGTGAGCACCAAGTCCCAGAAAAAAGGAGCAGTGAACCCACAAGAGACTGAGCCATACTTGCCTGTAAATGTCCAGGAGTCTCTGGCAGAGGTATAGGTCAACAGTGGCCTGCCTTGGGGTCAGGGGCACTGACTACAACAGTCCTGGGAGCCTCAGCATGAGGCCCTTTGAAGGAGGTTGCAATTACTGCCATTACCCCACCACAGTTTGGCCTCAGGAAAAACTACAGGGAGGGAACACAGCCCACCCATCAGCAGAAAATTAGATTAAAGATTTACTGAGCTTGGGCCTGACCACAGAGCAGCACCCAGTTTTACCCACAGCCAGTCCCTCCCACCAGGAAACTTTCACAGACCTCTTACATTCACCCATCAGAGGGCAGACAGAATGAAAACCACAACCACAGAAAACTAATCAAACTGATAACATGGACCACAACCTTGTCTAACCCAATGAAACTATGAGCCATGCCTTGTAGGGCCACCCAAGATGGATGGGCCATGGAAGAGAGTTCTGACAAAATTGGTCCCCTGGAGGAGTGAACGGCAAACCACTTCAGTATTCCTGCCTTGAGAACCCCATGAACAGTATGAAAAGGCAAAAAGATAGGACACTGAAAGATGAACTCCCCAGGTCAGTAGGTGCCCAATACGCTACTGGAGATCAGTGGAGAAATAACTCCAGAAGGAATGAAGAGGCTAAGCCAAAGCAAAAACAACACCCAGTTGTGGAAAGTAAATTAAAATAATTTAATTGCTTTTTATATGATGGAATATTGCTCAGCCAAAAGAAGAATGAAATGATGCCATTTGCACCAACATGAATGGACCTAGACATAATCACACTAAGTGAAGTAACTCAGACAGAGAAAGATCATTATCATATGATATACTTATATGTGGAATCTAAACATGATACAAGTGAACTTATTTACAAAACAGAAATAGACTGTGGACACAAAGAACAAATTATGGTTACCAAAAGAGAAAGATAGTGGAGCAGATAAATTAGGAGTTTGGGAATAACATATGTACACTACTATATATAAAATAGATAAACCACAAGAACATACTGTATAGAACAGAGAACTACACTCAGTATTTGGTAATAGCATAAAGTGGAAAAAAATCAGAAAAATAATATATAGGTATAACTGAATCATTTTGCTGTACACCAGAAACTAATACAATATTGTAAATCAACTGTGTGTGTGTGTGTGTGTGTGTGTGTGTGTGTGTGTGTGAGTTGCTCAGTCATGCCAGACCCTTTGTGACCCATGGACTGTAGCATGCCAGCCTCTGTTCATGGGGTTTTTCAGGCACGAATACTGGAGTGGGTTTCCATTGCTTTCTCCAGGCTCTCTTTCCAACCGAGGAATTGAACCCACGTCTCCTGTGTCTCCTGAATTGCAGGCAGATTCTTTACCCACTGAGCCATTGCGGAAGCCAATACAATGTTGCAAATCAACTATACCTCAATAAGAAAAAAAGTTAATTTTATTTGTACATAAAACAAGTTTATTCTCCGAAGTAGATAAAGTAAATTAAAATAATTTAAAAAGTGAAAGTGAAGTCCCTCAGTCGTGTACGACTCTTTGCCACCCCATGGACTGCAGCCACCCAGGCTCTTCCATCCATGGGATTTTCCAGGCAAGAGTACTGGAGTGGGTTGCCATTTCCTTCTCCAGGGGATCTTCCTGCCTCAGGGATTGAACCACGTCTCCTACATTGCAGAAGGATGCTTTACCCTTTAAGCCACCAGGGAATTCTAAATAATTTAAAGGTAATACTTTATCGGGTTCCTCAGTGGCTCCTGGTCATCAGAAAGACCAAACCATGCTTAGAAGCTTGGGATTTTTCCATCCCACATCCTCACTTCTCTAGAGAGGATAGAGGGGCTGGAAATGGAGTTAAAATTGATTCTGCCTACATGAGGAAGCCTCCATAAAAATTCCTAAAGTATGGTGTTTGGAGAACTTGTGGGTTGGTGAACATATCTGTGTACTGTGAGGGTAATGCACCCCAGGCTCGCAAGACAAAATCTCCTGTGTTTGGGACGTGTCCAGAACTTGACTTAAGTCTTACTTCATCAGGCTGTTTATCTGTATCCTTTCTCACGTGCTTTAATACAGTGATGTAAGCGAGCGTTCCCCTGAGTTCTGTGAGCTGCTCACTCTAACAAATTCATCAAATGAGGAGGGGATTGTGGGAACTTCTGACTGTAGCCCAACAGGACAGAAGTTGTGGGCAACCTGGGATCCTACTACTTGTGACTGGCACCTGAGATAGGGATGGTCTTGTTGAACTGAGCCCTTCACCAGTGGACTCTGATGCTATCTCCTGGTACATAGGGTCATGTAGGACACCACATACTGAGTTAAGCTATAGGACACGCAAATGGTGTTGCAAAGTTGCTTGGAGAGGGGAAACCCATACGTATGGTGACCAGAAGCACCAGATGTGACATTATCTGTGTGGGAAGTACAGGAAACAAGCAGGAGGGAAAGGTTGGGTGTTTTCCTAACATGATAACATATGCTCCTTATTAATGCATTAAATAAGCTGGCACCCGATTTAATAACTCCAGCAGTTCTGCAGAACTGATGTCTGTATCAATATTTCATGATGACTATACCAACCATGGCTGTACTTGGGCTTCCCTGGTAGCTCAGATGGTAAAGAATCCACCTGCATCATGGGAGATCTGGATTCAATCCCTGGGTTGGGAAGATCCCCTGGAGGAGGGCATGGCAACCCACTCCAGCATTCTTGCCTGGAGAATCCTCAAGGACAGGGGAGCCTGCTGGTCTACAGTCCATGGAGTTGCCAAGAGTTGGACATGACTGAGTGACTAAACACATAGCATACCAACCATAATGTAAATGGAAATAGCTAATTGTTATTGGACACAAAAATAATTTAGGGTTGACAAATAAAATACAGTATTGCCAGTTAAATGTGAATTTCAGATAAAAAACAAATAATTTTTAAACATAAGTATGTCTCAAATATTGTATGGGGTCTACTTTTACTTAAAAGAATTATTTTGTTTACAAAATTCTACTGAATAGCACAGGGAACTATATTCAACTTCTCGTAATAACCTAAAATGGAAAAGAGTCTGGAAAACATTCTTATATATATAAGAAATGTATATATATATTTGTATAACTGAATCACTTTGCTGTATACCAGAAACAGACACGACATTGTAAATCAAATATACTTCAATTTTAAAAAAGACCAAAGCCACATACACATGTTGCTTATCTGAAGTTCAGATTTAACCCCGCTCTGCTGCTCTCCACTGCCATGGTGTCTGGGACTCCCTTGCTGGGACTGTAGGCCCCCCTCCACATCCTGGGAATGAGGGCAGCCCTAGGAAGGCTGAACTTCAGGGTCTCTTCTGCCAACCACGTTACACCTTGCAGAAATTTGATGAGCCCACTGTCTTGTTTGGTGGCCTTCACCTTTGAATCCCTCACTCAACTGATGTGCACCTTCCTTTCCAACTTAAACCTGTGCAAGGGGCAGAGGGTTATGTTATTTATGTTTAAATAATTTTCCTGATATTTCAGTTGGTACAAAAATCTGACTGCAATGCAGGAGACCCCAGTTCAATTCCTGGGTTGGGAATATCTGCTGGAGAAGGGATAGGCTACCCAGTTCAGTATTCTTGGGCTTCCCTTGTGTCTCAGCTGGTAAAGAAATCGTCTGCAATGCTGGAGACCTGGGTTTGATCCCTGGGTTAGGAAGATCCCCTGGAGAAGGGAAATGTTATCCACTCCAGTATTCTGGCCTGGAGAACTCCATGGACTATATAGTCCGTGGGGTCACAAATAGTCAGACATGACTGAGCAACTTTCACCTCACACTTAAGTTTTTGCCTCCTTGAAACATTCTTGCTTTCAAACAGGGGCAAGAGCAAGGGCCAGTTTGCTTCTAGCCTCTGGCCTCTGTGATCCAGTGGCTAGGACTCTTGGTTTCCATCCAGGTTACCAGGTTTAATTTCTAGGCAGGGAACCAAGATCTCTCTTCAGGACTGCTCACTGCTCTGTCTCTGAGATCTCTTGCACTGGAGTGGTAAACTTGGGCAGTCTGGAGTTAAGTGGAGAGGATTTCCCTGGGTGGAGGGGTTTGGTGGGGAGAGAAGGCACTGCAGCAGACAGAGCATATTCTTGGCTATTGTATCTCTAGTACACAGAGATGACGAGATCCGAGGGAAACTTGCAGAAATCAGAAGGAACTCTAGAAACTGGACCAAATCCCAGAGGGAATGGGGAGTTCATTTGACATCAGTGGTCTGCTACAGATGATGGACTTGATTTCTCCTGGATGTCATGTTCCTTGTACTAAAGTGTTGAATAAACAAGTCCCCGTTCAAGATTATTGAGATTGAGGACAGTGAAATTCAGTTTTTGCTTTTGTTTTTGGCGTGGGAAACACAGAGAGAACTTCACAGGAATAAACCCACAGGAGTAGTGTGTTGAGACCTGTCCCTGACTGCTGGCTCAGAAGGCCTCTTGGCTTTGACCGTTGGGAACTAGAGAGGGTGAAGCTCAGCAGAGTTCTCCAAAACAATGCTGCCATGGGTCCATCTCAGTGTTTCAGGAGAAGGTCCACAGGCCAAACGGAAGAGGAGCTAAGGACTGTAGTGCCTTCATGGTGAGCTGTGGACAGCTTGTGGCATCTTCCTTATCTCATCATCATCCGTAACTTTCCATATGATCATTGAGCCTTGCTGCTGGTTTGCAGCTCTCTTTTCTCCAAGACTTGCATTTGATTGAAAGGAAAAAGCTAGGGTGGATAAACATCTTCATCTTCCTTCTTGGGGTGTTGCAGATGAACACATGTGAATCAAGAAAGGGCCATCACTCCCTTCTTCCTGATCTTTCCTGGGTGAGCCTTGTCTTTCTGAGAGGAGAGATGGTTTAGGACAGAAGCCATTTCCTGAGAGGCACTGTAGAAAAAGCAAGTTCTTTGAGTCCTTGCTTTGATTCCTGCAAGTGGTATGATTTTGTGTGAGTTACTTAACACAGATATCATGATATATTCCCATCCATAAATCAAAGTAATTATATCTTTACCTGTTCAGGAGAATTACTATAAGGGTGAAATGAAATTATCTGGAGATGGACTGTTTTGTGGGACCCACACAGAAATCACTACCAAATCCATTCACCTATCAATCTGTCTGTCCCCCTTCTTTCTTATGTGTGTGTGTAGATCCATCCATCCATCTGTCCATCAGACTCTCCATCTCTCTATTCACCACTTAGGTCTCAACATCAGGCAGACAGCAGACTCTAGACTCTGGGATGATATATCAGCTATCTAATGGCATCACCGACTCAATGGGCATGAGTTTGAGTAAACTTCAGGAGCTGGTGACAGACAAGGAGGCCTGGCATGCTGCAGTCCGCGGGATTGCAAAGAGTTGGACACGACTGAGCAACTGAATTGAACTGAACTGAATGGCATAAAACTGCCACCCACGGTCTCTTACAAAAAGTGGAAGCAATATGATTAATAAACTGTTCGGCAGATAAAGGGAAAAGTTGCCTCAGCTGTTGTCGGAACTGGGATGTTTTAGTGGTTCTGGGGGATTTGCTGAAGCATCACTTTTCAGTGCGTCTGCTGGTCTGCAAATCCAGTTGACTGTGTTTCCTCTAGGTGTTGATGGCTTGGTTGAAGAGTTCACTCCCAGTTGTGGAAGGAGTAGGTGAGGCAACGATTCTGTGTCTGATGTTGAATTTGGGAGAACCACGGCCAAAAAGGCCTTCATGGAAATTTTTAAAAGATGACAAACCCACAGGCACATTAAAAATCACCATATATCACAACTTTTCTGCAATACTTTCAGAATTTATGCTAAAAAATAATCCTCCAAAAGAGAGCACTTATTCAGTGGCAAAGTTGGTTAATAGTTAACTGTCTCCCTCCTTGTAGCACTGACGTTGCTGCAGGGGCCTGAAGCCTAAGGCTCTCCTCTCCTTGCTCTTTCTCTGCCCACATCTCTCCCCTACCTACTTGGAAATAAGCTTCTCTTCCGTGCACACAGCAGAGCTGTGTATTGCTCCTTGGAACCAGCTGCTTCTCTCTTACTCCTCTTCTCATGGGAGGTAAAACTCTTTCCTTCCAGAGTCCATCTCTTGACCTGTTTCATCTGCTGAACTGTCCTGTTTGATCTTGTGTCCTGTCAAGAGCTCCATCAAAGGACTTCTGCATCAGGTAAGGTCAGATGCTGCCCGGGAAGCGATTCTTACTCAGTCGTGATTGCCTGTAACTATCACCTGGGGGCTAAAAATATCCACCTGCCCAGGTGCCCTGCAGTCTCCAGATGGGCCTACTAAGTTCTAGAAACCTTGTCCTGTTCAGCCCTTCCGTCTTTGTGCTTAACCAACCCTGGTTTCTGCCAAGAAGACGAACATGTCCAACATGAAAATGAGGTTGCAACTGTTTATAATAGCCAGGACACGGAAGCAACCTAGATGCCCATCAGCAGATGAATGGATAAGGAAGCTGTGGTACATATACACCATGGAATATTACTCAGCCATTAAAAAGAATTCATTTGAATCAGTTCTAATGAGATGGATGAAACTGGAGCCCATTATACGAGTGAAGTAAGCCAGAAAGATAAAGAACATTACAGCATACTAATACATATATATGGAATTTAGAAAGATGGTAATGATAACCCAATATGCAAAACAGAAAAAGAGACACAGATGTACAGAACAGACTTTTGGACTCTGTGGGAGAAGGCGAGGGTGGGATGTTTCGAAAGAACAGCATGTGTATTATCTATAGTGAAACAGATCACCAGCCCAGGTTGGATGCATGAGTCAAGTGCTCAGGGCTGGTGCACTGGGAAGACCCAGAGGAATTGGGTGGAGAGGGAGGTGGGAGGGGGGATCGGGATGGGGAATACATGTCACTCCATGGCTGATTCATGTCAATGTATGACAAAACCCACTGAAATGTTGTGAAGTAATTAGCCTCCAACTAATAAAAATAAATGAAAAGAAAAAAAAAAAGAAAATGAGGTTGCATTCATTTTCATCTTCAAATTAAGGAGAAAAAATAAAGTGAGTAGAAAGAATTTTCTCATATTTAAAAATTTTCCTATAAGTTTTCTTAAAACTTTCAAGTCTGTAATACTGCTTATGTGAATTAGAATATGTTGTTGTTCAGTTACCAAGTCGTGTCCGACTCTTTGCAACCCCTTCAACTGCAGCACACTGGGCCTCCCTGTTCCTCACCATCTCCCGGAATTTCCCCAAGTTCAGATCCACTGAGTCAGTGATGCCATCCAACCATCTTATCCTCCGTCACCCTCTTCTCCTTCTGCCTTCAATCTTTCCCAGGATCAGGGTTTTTCCAATGAGTTGGCTCTTCACACCAGGTGGCCAAACTTTTGTAGCTTCAGCTTCAGCATCAGCCCTTCAAATGAATATTCAGTGTTGATTTCCTTTAGGATGGACTGGTTTGATCTCTCAGCTGTCCAAGGGACTCTCAAGAGTCTTCTCCAACACCATGGTTCAAAAGCATCAATTCTTCAGCACTCAGCCTTCTTTATGGTCCAACTCTCACACCTGTACATGACTACTGGAAAGACCATAGCTTTGACTATATGACCCTTTGTTAGCAAAACAATGTCTTGACTTTTTAATATGCAGTCTAAGTTTGTCATAGTTTTCCTTCCAAGAAACAATTATCTTCTAATTTCAAGGCTGCAGTCACTATTTGCATTTATTTTAGAACCCAAGAAGAAGAATTAGAATATAGCCACGTATATTGGCTGATTTTGTTTTCATTATGTTTTATTATTTTACTTGAGATATAGAAACTCTTCATGATGTTAGAGCCCCATACGCTCAGTCAGTGGAATACACTTGCAATGATGCCGACACTTGCTTCTGGATGGGATACCGGTCAGGGTCCTCTAAAGAAATAGGTCCAACAGGATGGAGGGAGGGGTGGGAACAGGGTAGGCTTAGAGATGCAGGGAAGGGTCGATGCTGCAGTTCATGTCCAAATGCCTTCCAAAGGCTGAACTCTTTCCGGCTTAAGGATGGTCAACCTATTCTTTCTTGAGGCCTCAACTGATTGGACGAGGCCCACTCACTCCAAAGATGGACATCTACTTTACTCAAAGTCTATTGATTTAAATGTTCAGTTCAGTTCAGTGGCTCAGTCGTGTCTGACTCTTTGCGACCCCATGAATCGCAGCACGCCAGGCCTCCCTGTCCATCACCAACTCCCAGACTCTACTCAAACTCATGCCCATTGAGTCGCTGATGCCATCCAATCATCTCATCCTCTGTCATCCCCTTCTCTTCCTGCCCCCAATCCCTCCCAGAATCAGGGTCTTTTCCAATGAGTCAACTCTTCGCATGAGGTGGCCAAAGTATTGTAGTTTCAGCCTCAGCATCAGTCCTTCCAATGAACACCCAGGACTGATCTCCTTTAGGATGGACTGGTTGGATCTCTTTGCAGTCCAAGGGACTCTCAAGAGTCTTCTCCAACACCATTGTTCAAAAACATCAATTTTTCGGTGCTCAGCTTTCCTCACAGTCCAACTCTCACATCCATACATGACCACTGGAAAAACCATAGCCTTGACCAGAGGGACCTTTGTTAGCAAAGTAATGTCTCTGCTTTTTAATATGCTATCTAGGTTGGTCATAACTTTCCTTCCAAGGAGTAAGTGTCTTTTAATTTCGTGACTACAATCACCATCTGCAGTGACTTTGGAGCCCAGAAAAATAAAGTCTGACACTGTTTCCACTGTCTCCCCATCTATTTCCCATGAAGTGATGGAACCAGATTCCATGATCTTAGTTTTCTGAATGTTCAGCTTTAAGCCAACTTTTTCACTCTCCTCTTTCACTTTCATCAAGAGGCTTTTTAGTTCCTCTTCACTTTCTGCCATAAGGGTGGTGTCATCTGCATATCTGAGGCTATTGATATTTCTGCCAGCAATCTTGATTCCAGCTTGTGCTTCTTCCAGCCCAGCATTTCTCATGATGTACTCTGCATAGAAGTTAAATAAGCAGGGTAACAATATACAGCCTTGACATACTCCTTTTCCTATTTGGAACCAGTCTGTTGGTCCGTGTCCAGTTCTAACTGTTGCTTCCTGACCTGCATACAGGTTTCTCAAGAGGCAGGTCAGGTGGTCTGGTAGTCCCATCTCTTTCAGAATTTTCCACAGTTTATTGTGATCCACACAGTCGAAGGCTTTGGCGTAGTCAATAAAGCAGAAATAGATGTTTTTCTGGAACTCTCTTGCTTTTTCAGTGATCTAGCAGATGTTGGCAATTTGATCTCTGGTTCCTTTGCATTTTCTAAAACCAGCTTGAACATCTGGAAGTTCACAGTTCTTGTATTGCTGAAGCCTGGCTTGGAGAATTTTGAGCATTACTTTACTAGCGTGTGAGATGAGTGCAATTGTGTGGTAGCTTGAGCATTCTTTGGGATTGCCTTTCTTAGAGTTTGGAATGAAAACTGAACTTTTCCAGTCCTGTGGCCACTGCTGAGTTTTCCAAATTTGCTGGCATATTGAGTGCAGCACTTTCATAGCATCATCTTTCAGTATTTGAAATAGCTCAACTGGAATTCCATCACATCCACTAGCTTTGTTTGTAGTGATGCTTTCTAAGGTCCACTTGACTTCACATTCCAGGATGTCTGGCTCTAGGTGAGTGATCACACCATCGTGATTATCTTGGTCATGAAGATCTTTTTTTGTACAGTTTTTCTGTGTATTCTTGCCACCTCTTCTTAATATCTTCTGCTTCTGTTAGGTCCATACCATTTCTGTCCTTTATTGAGCCCATCTTTGTATGAAAAGTTCCCTTGGTATCTCTGATTTTCTTGAAGAGATCTCTAGTCTTTCCCATTCTGTTGTTTTCCTCTATTTCTTTGCATTGATCACTGAGGAAGGCTTTCTTATCTCTCCTTGCTATTCTTTGGAACTCTGCATTCAAATGGGAATATCTTTCCTTTTCTCCTTTGCTTTTCACTTCTCTTCTTCTCACAGCTATTTGTAAGGCCTTCTGAGACAACCATTTTGCCTTTTTGCATTTCTTTTTCATGGGGATGGTCTTGATCCCTGTCTCCTGTACAGTGTCATGAACCTCCATCCATAGTTCATCAGGCTCTAATGCTAACCTTATCTAAAAAACACCTTCACAGCAACACCTAGACTGGTGTTTGATCAAATGTCTGGGTATCATGGCCCAACCAAGTTGACACATAAAATTACCCATCACAGTTAGAACATGCATGTGCCTCATACGTTACACTCCAAGAAACTGCCTCTGAGTGGGGGAGGAGGGGCAATGTGTGGGAAGCTGCCACCTAAGCTATGGAGCCCAGGAGAGACCAGAAGAGCTGGAAAGGTGCAGTTGGGGAGGTGGGAAAGGAGTGTGGGCCACAGCCTTGCCTTGGAGGGGTGCTCAGCAACACCAAGGGGCTGCCTTCCCACCCACAGAAGACGGGCTGCGAGGCATCTCCCAGGAGAGTGAAGGTAGCTCCTCTAGCATGAAGTCCTCTGGAAGTCGTCTTCACACATTCACAGGTGGTGGTACTGTGATTTTCATCCTCATCTCACAGGTAAAGTTGCTGAAGCACAGAGTGAACCCACCACCCAGGTGCACACTGGAGCCACATGAAGATCCAGGACCAGGGTGAGGGTTCCCGCTTCAGAGTCAGAGATGCTTTCCATCTTCACAATTAAGCCTCCCTTTGCACGAGAGTGAAAAGAGCCCTAAGAACTCGAGGCTGACCTGGTCAAGACCTTGGAGGAAGGAAGCTGCATCCTTTTCTCACTCAGCCCTAGTGTCTCAGCAAAGGAAAGAGAGCTGTCTCGCCAAGCCCGAGACAAAGGCGCCCACTTCTGTGTTTGTTGGCATTAAGGGGAGGCTCATTTGTCCTGTATCACTTGACAGATTGTGGCCTCAGCAAGAAGCTACTGATTCCTCCATACCTGGTGATTCCCCATCACTGGAAATTTCCCAGCGATGGTTTCCCTTTCTTGCAGAGGTCCATTTCTTGTTCTCCAAGTCTAGACACCAGTGAGCATATCTTGGGGAGGACACATCTGGAGGCAGCAAGCCGAGGGGAGGCTTCCTGAAGACTCAGGGAAGTGGGAGCTTGTGTCCCAGCCAGTGCAGCTTCTCTGCAAGCAGCAAGTGCCAGCGGAAGACCAAAAAATGCTCTTCACTTTAACAGACCAGTCTGTCTTGTATTTGCCCAGGGGCTCTGTTGAATCAGCAGGCCAGGTGCTCTCCTTGACACCCACACACCCGCAAAGGGAAGGGGAAATAGTCCATTGAAGTTGGTGCTCTAAAAGCTCTTGACTTTTGGCTGCCACAGAGGTTTGGATGTAATTGGGAGGGAGGGGGTGCACCCTGGTCACCGGGATTATAGGGCAGCCCCAGTGAGGAGTGCACCCCATGGAGAGCAGCATCACTTCCTGACAGCTTGTCAGCCACTTAGGCGGGACTCTGTGACCACCCAGACCTGCTGGATCATCACCTGCCTTTCCACCAGTGATGAGTTTGCATGTGGAGTTTGAGAAATGCAGCTCTAAAGAAGAGCAATCCTGCTGCTTCTTCAGAAACAGGCGATGATGAGGGGGAGCTCAAAGCAGGCGCACATGTAGGTTTCAGGAAGCCAGGGAGCAAAGCAACACAGTCAAGTCTCCTCCGTCTTCTGCCTGCACCCTGGGGCTGCGGTCCTGCTGGGAGGAGAGCCAGGGCCCCAGGGTGGGGATGGGACACCCACGGGTGCTCAGGTGGGACATTCGCCAGCTGGGGGTGCCCCTGACAGCCCAGCCCCTCCCTCAGCCCTTCCTCTGCTTTGGGTGAAGGGTATATTTTCATTAATTTGTCAACCATCATACACACTAAATAGCAATTTCTAAATATGCTGCTGACCTCTCCAATTGGTATACAGATGTAATGATTAAATAACCACCACAGCAATGCTTCAAGTGGGGGTGTTCTCAGAGGGCTCAGGTGGAGATGAGGGGAAAGGTGGGGTCAGGAATGGCTGTTGGCTTGTGGCAACACTGGTGGGGAAGAGGCTTCCACACTGGCTGCAGGTGTGTGATCCTGGGGCCGGCTGGCACTCACTAGGCTGGGCCTTAGCTTGAAGGGATGTCCCCTGAGCTGACCCTGTCCTAACCTCCTACCTGCCCTGATGCTGTGAGTCTGCCTTCTTGAGACCACTGGAAGGGGGACCATCGATTCTGGCAACAGTGTCCGCAGCCGGGCAGACAGGACGGCCGTCCAATCCGCAGAGGTCACGGTCCTGCTGGGACTGTTCTCGGGTGGAGGACAGGGTCTGTGGCTCTGGGAGCCTGAACCTTGGCTCTTCTCAGAGGACAAGTTATCCTGAAGGAGGACAAACAGGACTTTCAAGAGGGAGGGCCACACCCAGGGACCCCACAACCGCACCTGCCTTCTGGATTTGGTGGCCTCCCGGGAACACCAGATCAGGGTCACAGGAAAGAGGCAACATGTGCCTTTCCCGTAGGTCCTGTGGTCCGGGTGATGGGATTGAGGCCATTCAGGGACTAGGGACTCAGCTACAGATGCCAGCTTCCCCAGGCAGCACAGGAGACCAGGAGGCCTGCCCACCTCCAGCGGGAGCCACGGAGCCTCAGGAGGATGTGCAGCAAGAAAGACTGTGCACCCTGGTATCTGTGCCCACCCTCCCTGTGGCCACCTTCTAGAACGTCAGGCCGTCTGCGAGAGACTCAATCCCAGCCAGCTGTGTAAGGAGAAGGCAGCCTTTCTAGATGGTCAAAGCAGAAAAATGAAAGCGTGTTTTGGCATACACACTGTCTCAGTCATGCCCTGTCTCACACACATGCACAACCACATGAACACATATACTCACCCACATTGACACACTCACCACAAGTCACCCAGGCAGCTACCTTGAGAAACCATGCGTCATCCGGTCCACATGTGCTTCCTGAGGCCCCCTGTGGCAGTCAGACAGTGAATGGCACTCTCGGAAGAACACGAAGGTGATGCCTGGGGTCTCCAGAGGCTCTGTGCTAACCCCATATGAGACCACAAAACCGGGCCCTGTGTGCATGGAAGCTGAGGGTCTGTCTAAGGGGGGTGGTTCTGGCCCTACAGGGCTCAGGCGCCTTAACTGACAAGCTGAGAGAGATGGGCAGGGGAGAATGCAGAGCAAGACCCTTCAGCCCAGAAGTGCCCCAAGGCCCTGCCCAGAGGGAGGGTGCTGAGTGCCGTGCCAGGGCTGGCCTGGGTCTGCCTCCCAGGAGTTCCAGTACTCAGCTTTGAAAAAGATGACTCCTGGGTTAGGTTCTATGGTGGACAAATTCTGAAAACAGTAGCCACTCAACTCCCCCGGCTCTTCCAGGGTCGCAGGGTGTACTCAGCAGAAATGTAAAAGATTTTGTAATTAAAATGTCAGATTCCTACTGCAAAAACAACCCAAACAAGAGCCATGCAATCTTTGAGCTAGAGCCGGTCTCCCTCCTGGACCACGAACCCCGGCTACAGCCATAAAGATGAAAACACAGGAGTGGCCAGAACTGTCAGCAATCAGACTCCTGCCCCTTCACAGGTGAAGTCCCTCCCTTGGGCAGCCCTGCCTCCCAAGCCACCCTTCTCAGCTTGGCACCTAAAATGTATATTTAGGGAAATTGGTGGTGACTTAAAACAATCTTCTGCTGCCTTCTTGGTTGATCTCAGATGGACACCCTATCAGGCATAACAAGGGCTCGTGTGATCCCGCAGTCTGCTGCCCCACTGGTTCCTTGTGAGGTGGTGGACATGTAGCTTGTCCTGCTCCTGGACTGCAAAGCTCAGCTTCCCTTCCAGGACTCCCCCAGTGTGTGCACTTGTGTGAAGCAGGAATTCATAGATCAGCATCAGGATAGCAGATGTGTTGCTCTACATTTTTCCAACAGAGCTGTCCTTTAACCAGGATCTCTAAACTGGGCCAATATTGAGATCCTGAATTCAAGGAAGGATATTGTCTTTTGCATCAGAACATCAAACGTTATTACATCGTCACTATTATGGACCAGAAAAGCTAAAATAAGCTCACTGCAAGCCTTCTAATCTATTTATAAGGCCCCCCATGCCTGCCTGATTGTCACTTCCTTTGTGACCAATGGGGTCACACTGGAGCCCTTGTTATGTATGATAGTGGTGAAGAACCCACCTGCCAATGCAAGAGACTAAGAGAAACACATTCCTTCCCTCAGTTGGGAAGATCCCTTGGAGGAGGGGATGCAACCCATCCAATATTCTTGCCTGGAGAACCCCATGAGCAAAGGAGCCTGGTGGGCGCTGGTCCATAGGGTCGCACAGAGTTGGACACTCACTTCAACTCAATAATCCTATTAATACTCTGCCTGACAACAAATATACTTACAATATATCAATGATGACAAGAACTACTGAAGTGACTTAGCACGCATGTACGCAGAATTTTTCTAAAAGGAGTTTTGTACTCATTACAGAAACTCAGAAATTTAGATTTTACCTATTCTTGAGCTTTTGAACTAAAAAGAGGAGGGAAAAAGTCAAGGAAGGATATTGTCTATTGCTTTGGAGCACCAAGCACTATTACATCGTCACTATTATGGACCAGAAAAGCTAAAATAAGCTCACTGTAAACCTTCTAATCTATTTATAAGGCCCTTCCTGCCTGCCTGATTGTCACTTCCTATTATTTCAAAGTCACCTTTGGTCTCGGTTTGTGTAATACCAAGAGCTGTATAATACCATCCTGCCCAAGAACTTTTATTTAGTTCTTGATACTGCCCAAGCAGCAGCTTCTATGAACCATGCTGACAGATTCAGCCTTCCAAAGGAGCACAGATTTAAAAGGAGCCTGAGACACAAAGCGAGAGTGCCGTCACAGGCCTTTCCTTTATTAGAGCTGCGGGGGTGGGGTGGGGGCTGGTCCCTACTCCCTGCCTGCCTGGTGGGCAGGCTCTGTCCCCACTGCTGTTCCCTGGCCTTTCTCTCATCCTCGCATCCCTCCTGAGAGCCACAGGGCAGCGAGGCCGGTCCTGGCGAATTTTTCCAAGAAGGATAGGAGCCCCACGTGCCGCCTTGACCTGTTTGCCCTGCCCCTTCCCCACCCCCCAAACATACAGGCCTGGAGAGAAGCCAGGTGCCCCAATTACCTCCACGCCCCTCCCTTCAGAGCACAGGCAGAACCCCAAGCCAAAGCTGACCCCAGGATCCTAGAGGTTGCACTGGGCCACGTGGTCTCCTCTTTCTTCTTGCCACCTGCCTGGTGACCTCACTTGAGCTGAGTCCTGTCCGAATCTCAGCCATCTGAGCCTGCAGGTCATGCAGGGCCCATGGGTCAGGGTCTCCATCACCTGGCCTCCATTCCCCCACCCACATTTTCTCTCCCATCCTCTTCCCAGGGACCTAGTTTTCTTCTAATATTTTACAGAAAGGCTTATAATTTTATATTTTGCATTTAATAAGTTTTGTTTTCCTCCTTTCATTAGCACTAATTAATTTTATCTTCACAAAAACATCATCTGTGAGGTAACATACAAGCAGGGACTCCCATTTCACAGATTAGGACCTGAAACCAGTAAAAAAAAAAGCAAACATGCTAAGACCACACAATGAGGAGAAGCCAGGAGCTCCAGAGTTTCAGGGGACTTCAGAGCAGCTGATATGCAAGGCTTTCCTCAGCCTGCACTGTTTTTGTCATGAATGTAATGCCCACTCATTCTGAATTCAGAATATCTTGGTTGTTACATATTTTCTCAGTTGGCAGATAATGAAAGAACAATCACTGTCTAGGGAAAATGCACACATTTTTTGTTCCTCTTCATTCAAAAAACCTCCTAATAAAAGGTTACGAATCCCTGAGAAGGGGCAAAGTAGGGTGTACATTCTGCCACTTGCACACAAGACAATATTCAGAGCATGTTTGCATGCCCAGTCACTCAGTCACACCTGAGTCTTTGCCACCCTATGGACCATAACCCATCAGGTTCCTCTCTCCATGGAATTTCCCAGGCAAGAATACTGGAGTAGGTTGCCATTTCCTGCTCCAGAGGATCTTCCAGACCTAGGGATTGAACTGGCATTGCCCGTGTCTCCTGCATTGTAGGTAGATTCTTTACCACTTGAGCCATCAGGAGACCTTTCAGGGCTATACCAACATTTTTATTTGAATGTGCCAGCCTGCATTTATGACTCCATTATGACCATTTATGTCTATTTGTGACATTTATGGTAGAAGGGGTGCAATCATGATAAAATCAAGCCCCATACCCACTGGGTGAGCAGCCCACAAACTGGAGAACAATAATACCAAAGAAATTCTTGCACTGTTCTAAAGGTTCTAGGTTCTGGGGATCCAGCAAAGGGACTGGAAATTCCCAGGGAATCTGACTTTGAAGGACAGTGGGATTTGATTACAACACTTATGCAAGACTAGGGGAAAGAGAGACTCTTGGAGGACACAAACAAAATCCTATGTGCACCAGGACCCAGGAGAAAGGAGCAGTGAACCTATATGACTGAGGCAGACTTGCCTGTGAGTGTTTGAAGGTCTCCTGCAGAGGCGTGGGCTGGAAGCAGCCCGCTCTGGGGACAGGTCACCAGCAGCAGCGTCCTGAGAGGAGGTGTGTGTCCTTTTTGGAGGTCACCAGTGGCCCTACCATAGAGACTGCAGATTCTAGGACTGGGTTGCCTCAGGCCAAACAACTAACAGGGAAGGAGCACAGCCCCACTCATTAGTAGACAATTGGATTAAAAATTTACTGAGGTTGACCCAGTCCACCAGAGCAAGACCCAGGTTTCCCCACAGCCAGTCCCTCCCATCAGGAAGCTTCCGCAAGCCTCTCATCCATCAGAGAGCACACAGAAGAAGCAAGAACTATAATGCCATTTATGACAGTATCATTAAAGTTGGGGGGAGAATATTCAAGAAAAGTAGGTTGATATAAAGAAAAGACTGGTAGGTATGAGAAATGGAGTATTTCTTGCCATATCGGTAAGCAAGGATGTCACAGTCATCAATAATGTTAGCCCTCCTGTGATCCAGCCACCCTCAGCCTGCAGCCACTCCTTACAGTGAGCACTGAGGAACTCAGGATGTGAAAAAGTTAGCTACAGATAGTTGAGGAGCATATAAAAGGAATGATTTCTGTGAGTCCAGACTCTTGCATCTTCCCATACATAAAAAAGGGCTAAATTCCTTCACTTCAGATGTCTAGTTTTCTTTAATCCACAAAAATACTTTGCCCTGTGTGGCAAACTTCTGTATAATCTGACTCCTCCCCTCCACTTCCTTGTAGCAGTTTTCTCAGGGTCACTTGAGATGCTGTCTCCTGGGCTTGAAGCCCTAAAAATTCCCACCGAATAAAGCTTAACTCTCAACTTTTAAGTTGTGACTGATTTTTTTTAAGTCAACAAGTGTTCTGGGAGAGTGCTAATTGCAGGAGTAAAGGATGTTTGTACAACCCAAAACTGAGCTAGACAGTCAGGATGTTGAAGAGAGAATCACTGATGAATGAATGAAATCCATTACAAACCACCAGGTATGAGGTGTCTCATGCAAAGGTGTCTACGTGAGGTTAAGACAACTGTCAGGGGCTGAGAAGGCCCCTACCCTGTGATTCTTGCAGTCCCTCCAAGAAGGGCCCCATGAGGACAATGCAGCTGAGAAGCCCTGGGACAGTTCTGCCAGTTATTCCTCTCCTCCCAAGGTCCTCCTCTCACAGGCCCCTGGGACTGCTTCCTGCAGCGGTGGCGAGACGCTCACCCCATGTCACCACATGAGAGCCACATCAAGGGGGAAACCTCCCTCTCCTGAAGGGTATACCATTTTCACCATTATTAGGCTTTGAAATCCAAAATTCGTTCTGAAGAGCTGTAGTCTTCAGAGCGATTCAAAGTTTGAATGCAGATCTTGAATAGTTGTTCCAGTGGATATCATTCATGTGGATAACTTGATGCTGCTTGGATCAGAGGAAGGACTAAAGCAAGCAGACTTACTAAAGTAAGTTTCTACCTGTACAGACCCACAGACAGGTGGGAGCAGGTGCAGAGTTACAAAGGCCCAGCCCAAAGTAGCAGAGCTGGAAGGACCAACCTGGTGAAATTCTGTGCTCGGTAGTTACAGAGCACAGCCAGAGAAGCAGCAGGTGGACCAGGTGAGGAGGTGCACAAAAATCCCAACAGAAGATTCTTGTGGTCTTTATCTTTCTGGCTTACTTCACTCTGTATAACACATATATATGGAATTTAGAAAGATGGTAACAATAACCCTATATGCAAAAAAAGAAAAAGAGACTCAGATGTATAGAACAGACTTGTGGACTCTGTGGGAGAAGGCGAGGGTGGGATGTTTCAAGAGAACAGCATCGAAACATGTATATCGAGGGTGAAACAGATCACCAGCCCAGGTTGGATGCATGAGACAAGTGCTCAGGCCTGGTGCACTGGGAAGACCCAGAGGGATCGGGTGGAGAGGGAGGTGGGAGAGGGGACCGGGATGGGGAATACATGTAAATCCATGGCTAATTCATTTCAATGTATGACAAAAACCACTGCAATGTTGTAAAGTAATTAGCCTCCAACTAATAAAAATAAATGGAAAAAAAAAAAAAAAGATTCTTGTGCTGCCTGCTGGGTTCCCAAGTGACTGCAGCAGGCTTACAGTTTACAAAAAACAGGCTAGCTTTTAAAATTCTTCCTTTCTTGCTTTGTAACAATGAAACTATGAGCTGGCGCTTTGTTATGAGTTGACTTGCTCCCTCTCCCTATTTCTGTGCAGAAGTCTTACTGCCAACACCGGAGAATCTTATCCACAGTGACCCAGGGTGATTAGCAAAGATGAGGTTACACTTGAGTTGGGCGGACTCCTCAACTAATATGACTGTTAACCTTACAAAAAATAACACCACATGAAGAGAAAGAGAAAGATAAAGCACACACAAAGGGAAGAAGATGGAGAGAGACACAGGGAGAAGACGGCTGTGGGCAGACCAAGGTCTCAGAAAGAACTAACCCTGGTCATACCTTGATCTCAGACTCCTGGCCTCCAGAACTGTGTGGCTGTATCCTTCTGCTGTTTAAGCCTCCCCACCTGTGGCAGCTCCTAGGCCACAAGTATATGCTTCATATAAATTCCTTATGATACACATGAAGAAAACAATTTTTAAACTTAAAACAGAAATCAAGTACAATTAAAAAATTGCCTTTCCCACATCCTCAGAAATTCAGATGGCAACACCCTGATGGCAGAGAACAAAGAGGAACTAAAGAGCCTCTTGATGAAGGTGAAAGAGGAGAGTAAAAAAGCTGGCTTAAAACTCCATACTCAAAAAATGAAGATCATGGCATCCGGTCCCATCACTTCATGGCAAATAGATGGGGAAACAATAGAAACAGTGACAGACTTTATTTTCTTGGGCTCCAAAATCACAGCAGATAGTGACTGAAGCCATGAAATTAAAAGATGCTTGCTCCTTGGAAGGAAAGCTATGACAAACCTAGACAGTGTATTAAAAAGCAGAGACATCACTTGGCCAACAAAGGTCTGTTTAGTCAAAGCTATTGTTTTTCTAGTAGTCATGTACAGGTGTGAGAGTAGGACTGGAAAGGAGGCTAAGCCTTGAAGAATTGATGCTTTCAAATCATGATGCTGGAGAAGACTCCTGAGAGTAGCTTGGACAGCAAGGAAATCAAACCAGTCAATGCTAAAGGAAATCACACCTGACTTCATTGGAAGGACTGATGCTAAAGCTGAAGCTCCGATACTTTGGCCACCTGATGCGAACAGACAACTCATTGGAGTAGACCCTGATGCGGGGGAAGACTGATGGCAGGAGGAGAAGGGGGCAAGAGAGGATGAGATGGTTGACATGAGTTTGAGCAAGCTCTGGGAGATAGTGAAGGACAAGGAAGCCTGGCGTGCTGCTGTCCATGGTGTCACAGAGTCGGACACGACTGAGCAATGAAACAACAACATGACTCAAGGATACATTTCTATTGTATAATCTAAAAAAATCTAAAAAGCAAATTTCTTTCCGAAACACCCTTGGCTGAGGAACTTTATTCTGGTATATGCTGTGCAAAAATGGATTAGACACAGTGTCTCTTTCAAGAGTTTATCCAGGGATAATTTATATACTTCACACGTATGAAGTATATAAACTGTAAAATTTGTAAACCCTGAAAGTTCAGCACAACCAGGACTGTGAACGGAATCATCTCTTCCAGAAGTTTCTTCTGTCACCTCTGTAATCCTATCCCTGTTCCCTTCCTTCCTCTCCTCCAGTCCCAAGAAACCAGTGACCTGTTTTCTATATTTTCTAGAATTTTATATAAATGGAATTATGGCATGGCATTTTTATATTCACTTCACTTCTTCCAGCATAATTATTTTGAGATGTTTTTCTATCATGAGCTTACATGTATCAACAATTCGTTCCTGTTTACTGTTGGGTAGTAGTCTACTGTGTGGATATGACTTTATTCATTCATTTCTTGACAGTCATTTGCAACATTTCTAGTTTTAGGCTATCCCAAATGTACTGCTGTGAACATTTCTGTGTAAGTCTTTGCTTGGACAAAGGGTTCTTCTCTCTTCGGTAAATACCTAAGGGCAGAATGGCCGGCTCATATGGCATATGTTTAACTTTTTAGGAGATCACCAGATGACTTTACAAAATGCTATAACTTGTTATGTGTCCACCAGCAGTGCATGAGTGTTCTGGTTGTGCACACACTTACCAGTGCTTGTAGGGTCCACTCTGTTCTCCTATGTGTGCAATGGTGTCTCTGCACAGCGCAGGGACTTTGGTGTGAGCCGTTCCCCAGAGCCTTTGGTGGAGACCCTGTGAAACCAGGATCACAGGTAAATGATGGACCTGCCTTTGCTAACGAGTGAGGGAACAGTGAAGATGGTGCTAAAAAGCGTGATGCCTTTCCTTCTGACACATAAAATAAATTCTATGTGGATTACATCTGCATGTTAAAAATATCTCAGGATAAACAACAATGTCCTATCGTATAACACAGGTAACTATATTCAGTATTCTATAACAAACCATAATGGAAGAGAATATGAATATATATATATATATATATATATATATATATAACTAAGTCACTTTGCAATACAGCTGAAATAACACAGCATTGTAAATCAACTATACTTAAATAATATTTTTTTAAATTTAAAATTTTCAGGTAAAAAGTACTATTGTTTGTTCCATAGTGAAAATATGCAAATGTGTGAAGAGAAAATGTGTGATGCTGCAACTCATGTCCTTGTCCACCTGCTCCCAGGCTCCTTCCGTCTCCGCTTTGGGCCCAAAGTGATGCCCTGGACTCCAGTCACTTGGGGCTGCTGACCATCCCTGGGGATACTGAGCCTTTGCACATGTCAGCAGCTTTGCCATATGTCTCTGCCAAGAAGTGTTTCCCGGTATTATCCACCTCCAACAACTCCTCCTCACTCTGAAGGATCCACAGTGAATAGGTGCCTCATCCCTGTGAACCAGCTGTTGACTCCCAACCTGTGTGTTCTCACAGTACCTGTCACATTGCTTGAAATGAGCAGGTTATAGGGGTTGGCCTCCATGCATCTGTGAGTCTCTGCTGGGTGTAGAATTTGCATTTTGTAGGACTGTGTTCCTGGTACCCAGCACAGAGCAGGAACCAACCAGTGTGTGCCTAATAAAAGGAGGAAGCATGTGCATGTGTTTAAAACATACAGGACGTTGCAGTGGGTAGCCATCCAACCCTGAGTGAGTTTAGCTCACTGTCACAACCCTCACTATCACAAGCCTAGATGCCCTGACTGGGCACTCCCAGCTCTACTTCCCCTCAGGAAATCCATGGGTTGCTATTGCAATCCCCAGGCCCTTGACTGATTCTTCAAGACTCGTGCCTCCCTGGAGTTGGCAGCTTTGCTGTCCAGCCCCAGTGTGCTTTGATATTACTGTGTACTTTTAATTAAACATTACCTAATGCCATGACATAAGAGTGGAAAAAGAGAGTGGTAGTTTCTATGAAAAACAATTCCAAAGCTTTGGAAAGACTCAGTAATTGTAAATCATGAAAATGAAAATAACGTCTCATTATGTGTGCATGGGAGAATTCTTTAAAGATGGGAGAGGGAGTAAAAATCCACAAGAATCTGCATTTAGAGTCGTGTGCAAATGTCTTAGTTTCTCACATCACTTCAAATGAGTTGAAATTGGTCTGTATAGAAACATTGTCTCTGTACAGACAATGCATTATGGCTGTGTGTGCTTTGGACAGGAAATGTGGATTGGAAATGACCAAATCAGATGATCAGCATGTATATCTACATATATAAATTTCAAGCTAAAATAAAATGTTATATGCATATATATATATATTATTGTTGCTTGTTCGTTGCTAAGTTGCTGACTCTTCACCACCCCATGAACTGCAGCACACCAGGCTTCCCTGTCCTTGACTATATATTACCATATATATATATATATATATATATACACACACACACATATATATATGTAACGTGTATTTATGTGTATATATATAGGGCTTCCCAGGTGGTGCTAGTGGTAAAGAACCTGCCTGCCAATGCAGGTGGAGAAGGGAAATGGTAACCCACTCCAGTACCCTTGCCTGGAGAATCCCATGGACAGAGAAGCCTTGCAGGCCGTGGTCCATAGCGTCAAAGAGAGTCAGAGACGACTGAAGCAAATAAGCACACACGCCAATGCAGGAGACTTAAGAGATGTGAGTTTGATCCCAGGGTCAGGAAGATCCCCTGGAGGAGGAAATGGCAACCCACTCCAGTATTCTTGCCTGGAGAATCCCATGGATGGAGAAGCCTAGCAGTCTACAATGCAGTGCACAGAGTCGGACACAACCAAAGTGATTTAGCACATATGCATGCATATATGTATATATACACATGTAAGTGTTTTATATATATACATATATACATACACTTATATATATACACATTTATATGCATATGTGTATATGTATATTTGTGTGGGCATGAGTGTACAGGTGTTATATGTATATATACACATACATACACATTTATATACATGTGTATATATGTATGTTTGTGTGGGCATGAGTGTACACACACACACACACATATAATGATTTTCTACTTTAATATATGACTAAATGATTTTGGATCTTTACTTACAAGCTACTTCTCTTATATGTGTTAGAGCTCCTACTAAACACATAATTTATATAAATAAGTAAACAATATATAAATACAGATTTTAAATATTTATGTCTATACATTAAACATTATACTTCTGTGCAAATATATTTTGTATACTGAATATTTCTTTGCATATAGATAAGTAGCATATAAATTGAACATTTGTTTCTGCTTTTAATTTTTATTTTGCTTTGGAGTATTGTTGATGAACAATGTTTTGTTACTTCCAGGTGTACAGCAAAGTGATTTCAGTTACACATATAAATGTATATATTCTTTTTCAATATCTTGTATTTTTGTGTGTGTAAACCCATGGCTGATTCATATCAATGTATGGCATAAACCACTACAATATTGTAAAGTAATTAGCTTACAACTAAAATGAATAAATTAAAAAAAAAAAAAGAATTTCCTCCTCATTTCTAGGACAGATGGCTGTATCCCTGGGTTCTCAGGAAGCCAGCTCAGAGGTACAGTCGGATAGGGAAAACCTTTGGGAACATCGCCTGTGCAGGAGAGACAGGAAGCGGGACCAGGAGAGGAGGAGCTGGCATGAGAAGAGGCCGAGCAGCGCAGCGGTCCCGGTCCTCTGGGCTTGTAGAGGTCATGTCGTCCCAATGGGAAGGAGGCGGCAGGGCCTAGACCCGCAGCAGGATGTGGGCTGTGCAGCGGGGTGAGGCCTCTGGGGAGTAACTGAGCTGGGAGGTTCTGCTGCCAAGGGGCTGAAAGCTGGAAGCCGACTGCCCTCCGCTCTCCTGAGGTCTGGCAGTGAGCCTCCATGCAGGGATTCCAGGCAGCGCAGCCCAGGATCCATGGCAGGAGTGGTTGGCTTTGTTCTAGAATGAGTCTCCTCCATCACATGGATGGGATTCTAAAGTACTACCAGGGCGTGCCTGCATTCTGAGTCACTTCAGTCGTGTCCCACTCTTTGTGACCCTATGCACTGATCCTGCCAGGCTCCCCTGTCCATGGGGATTCTCCAGGCAAGAGCACTAGAGTGGGTTGCCATGCCCTCCTCCAGGGATCTTCCCAACCAGGGAGGGAACCCACATCACCTGCAGCTCCTGCATTGCTGGTGAATTCTTTACCACTGAGTCATCAAGAAAGTCCACCTATCACAGCACCTGGATGGAAAACTGGTCCTTTCCTTATTTTCACGCCATTTCTCTTTTTCTCCATCTCAAAATGTCATAGAGGGCAGATAGAGGGCAGATCTAGCCCCCAGTGGTGACCATACTATAGGGAAGAGCTTCCTTCTCACAAAGGGGCTGAAGAATATTTGGACTGAAACCTCACAGTCCCTGCACACACAGTGACACACACTCAGGCAATGCAAAGTGGCTCTGCCCTGCTAACAACACACAGATTCTTACATGGAGCTGGGAGGAGGGAAATTCTAGTCTCCTAGCTCTCCATCCTACTCAAGGATTCCTTGAGTCCACAGTCTTAGAAAGGGGTGGCTGCTCTACTGTTGGCTGGGAGACAAAAACTATACAGCAGTGACAACAGGTCACAAGTGTTGAAAGCCTGGTAATAGGCCTGGGTGGGAATTCTGGTTGCATGGGATAAGTTCCTTTCCCTCTCTGAGCGTTTTTTCTGTTTCCCAGCTCTATACAGTGAACAGTGAGATCATACATACTAAAGTGCATGCTGGCCGGTGACAGCCAAGTTTAGAAAAGCAGTCACTACATTGTCAGCTATTATTTGTCTTCAAATATGCTCAAATACATAAATATGTGTGTGCAGAAAACTAAAGTGAATAGTGGTAATTACTGGGTAGGGAGATTACGGGTGAATTTTTTTCACATAAATTGCCTCCCATGAATTTTTTAAAGAGATATTACATTGGTATTCAGGAAGAAAAATAATTTTAAAAATAATTAATTAAGGTTAAAAATCATACTGCTTTCTGTAGTGGGTGAAGTCAATAGAAGAGTCACTTTTGTGGCCTGACTCCCCCACCTCAGGAGGAGAAAGTATCACGAAGTCACTTTTATCAGGAGGTCTCAGAGAAGCTGGACTACTTGCCTTAGCTCTGGAACAGTGGCTAACATGCTATAGGAGACAGGGCTAAAGTTTTCAGGCCCCAAGCCATCTGGTGAACCCACACTTTCCCCCCAGATCATTTATAAGTTTCAGCACCCAATTACTTCTCCTTTAAGAAGAAACAAATAAAATTTATTCAAATAATGGTACCACTTACCCAGCACAGAGGAGGTCCACCTACTCCTGCCATTGGAATGGTCCAGCCCCAGAAGAGCTCACTGGTCATCGTGTGACCTCAGCCATACTCTTGGAGGCTGCCTAGGAGAAGTGCTGGGTGTTCAGATGGGGCTGCCAAGCTGTGTTGGGAACTCCCTGTGAATCTGAGATAATGAGGACCATGAGGTTTCATACCTCGAAATTTGGACAAACTTGTCTTGAAGATCGCCTCTGTGCAGAACTTATGCAACTTTGCAAAATGCATTCTGTAACTTGGATTGGAAGCTGCAGACTCACTCCGGGTGAGGTTGCCCTCAGGTCTCCAGTTGTCCCCACCTTCCTCCTTGTTGTTGCTATTCAGAAGCAGCTAAGTTGTGTTCGACTCTGTGCCCCATGGACTGTAGCACACCAGGCTCCTCTGTCCTCCAAGTTCTTGCCTGGAGAATCTTCCTCCTTAGGCACTTCATAATCATGTCACCTTCATAATCATGTTTCCTTCTTTTTTCTTTTAAAAATTTGAGGTCATTTTTCTCTCTTCCAATTTCTTTTTTTTTTTTTAATTTAACAAAGCATACTTCTTGTAAAAAGTGATATAGTAAAAAGAAAAAGAAAAAAATCATAAAGCTAAAGTTAACACTTCATTACCACTTACATGCCCTCACCATTTCATCCTGAAGTTGAAGGTATTATCAAAGTTGTCATGTCATCCCCAGGAGTCAGAGAGTATAACCACCTAGTGAGTGAATGAGTGAAGTAGCTCAGTCGTGTCCGACTCTTTGCAATCCCATGGACTGTAGTCTATGAGACTCCTCCATCCATGGGATTTTACAGGCAAGAATACTGGAGTGGGTTGCCATTTCCTTCTCCAGGAGATCTTCCCGACCTAGGGATCGAACCTGGGTCTCCCTCATTGTAGGCAGACACCTCTGTGCCACCAGGGAAGTCCATAGCCACCTAGGCCAACACACTTTTATTTTGTTCATTAACATTTTGTTCCTTTTATGATGATGACTGTCTATTAACTTCTGGTTGTTCAGACAGAGAGAATCATCATACAGCTGCATCCCCTCATATGTCACGGTCTAGCTGCTCACACCCCATGTTTCAGATTTGTGCCACTCAGGACACCTGGAGTGACACTGATTCTGAAGTGGAAGAGAAGCTCTGCCCCAAGCTGCAGAGGGCAGTGGTTGGCTGGAGGTGGGTGGGGGGAAGAGTGGGCACACCCCTTTGCTCCACAACTGTTCACAGATGCAGGTTGTGAGTCTGTGGAGACTGCAAGATCATGCCCCTGGTATCCTCATTCATATTTATGAAGTCTTCTTAGAAATAGTTTTCTCTGAAACTTCAGCAATGTAATAGAAAGGTTTTCTTAAAGTCATACCACCTTGGGCAGGGAAAGAAGGAAATTAAGAGAACTAAACTGTGTCCAGACTATGCTTACCTCAAACTATCTTAACCTTTAGAATCTCATGTCTCCCCCTTCGTTCCTTGCCCTATCCTGGAGGCCTTACCCTACTGCCTAGTCAGTTAAACAGACAGGGAAGATGGCTGATGTTGTGAGCCTGCAATTCGCCTCTCAGTCACTGCTGGATGAAGCTGAGGCTCAAAGCCACCTTCCTTCAGTGCTGGTACTTTCCAGAGTCATCGCTTCCTTGGGCTGGAAGACGGCAGCACTTCATGTCATCAGCCATGAGTCTGAGGCCACAGAGGTGACCCAGTGATCCAGAGTGCCCGACAGGTTGTGCAGAGCAGGCACAAGACCACAGGCTACACCGAGTAACACCAGGTGGGCAGAGCAAATACTGCTTCTGTTGAAGCCAAGTTTCGCATGCATGCCCCAGGCTTTACAGTCATTTTACTCCAGTTGAACTCAGCTGTTCTCCACTCCACCCTCAGTCTCTGAGCCACGCTGGACCTGAAACCAAAGACATGCACGCACACTTGTACCCACACCACACTGTCCCTCAACTGTGGGTTCCCTTTCCCGTAGCCCCAAGCGCTGCTTCCTTCTGCCGGAGCTGCTGCTTTGGGCTTTCCCCTCCAGTCTCCCATCTCTGTTCTCTACAGCGTGAGGCCTTGCTTCCTCTTGTCTGTCCCCTTCTCAGAGATCAGAGGTGCCAGCAATGAAGAGTGTCAGGAAAGAAGATGGCCAGGTTGGAAGGAGCAGGCGATCGGTAGGAGAAGTCAGGATGAAGGAAGGAAGGATACAGGGCATGTCCTGGGACACAGCAAATGATGCTCCCCAGGCCTGTTCAGAGGTATCCATGTGCCCTGAAGCCATGGTTTTATGCTTCCTTGATTAAGTTCTTGACAGTTGACTCACAAAAGCATTTGTTGGATTCAGTTCTAAGCAAAGTAAAAGTGGAAGAAGCCTTTTTTGTACTATACTCACAGTGAAGCAGATGACAAATGGTGAGTACAGGCAAGTGCTGGATCATGCATTTCCCCATCAGCTCACATGTAAACCTGTGGAAGAAACCCAACTGTTCATAGATAGGTAAATGAGTGAAGAAGATGTGGTTCATATATGCAATGGAAGACTACTTGGCCATAAAAAAGAATGCGATGCTGCCATTTGCAGCAACATGGATCGACCCAGAGATTATCATACAAGTGAAGTAAGTCAGACAGAGAAAGACAAATATATCACTTAGTGGGATCTAAAGAAATAATGCAAGTAAGTTTATTTACAAAACAGAAACAGACTTACAGACATAGAAAACAAACATGGTTACCAAGGGGGCAAGTGAGGAGGAGAATGACAAACTGTGAGTTTAAAAATACACTGAAGTGAAGTGAAGTGAAGTGAAAGTCACTCAATCGCGTCCTACTCCCTGTGACCCCATGACTGTACAGTCCATGGAATTCTCCAGGCCAGAATGCTGGAGTGGGTAGCCTTTCCCTTCTCCAGGGGATCTTACCAACCCAGGGATCAAACCTGGTTCTCCAGCGTTACAGGTGGATTCTTTACCAGCTGAGCCACAAGGGAAGCCCAATATATATGTATGTGAAGTGAAGTGAAAGTTGCTCAGTTGACAGATACACTACTATATTCATAGTAGAAAAACAACAAAGTCTTACTGTATAACACAGGGAATAATATTCAATATCTTGTAATAATAATGGAAAATAATCTGAAAAAGAATATATACATAACTTAATCACTTTGCTGTATACCTGAAACTAACACAGTACAATAAATCACCTGTTTGTTGTTATTGTTCAGTAACTTAAGTCATGTTCAACTCTTTGTGACCCCATGGACTGTAGCATGCCAGGCTCCTCTATTCTCCACCATCTCCCAGAGTTTGTTCAAATTTATGTCCATTGAGTCAGTGACACTATCTAAGCATCTCATCCTCTGTTGTCCCCTTCTCCTCCTGCCTTCAATCTTTCCCAGCATCAGGGCCTTTTCCAATGAGTCATTTCTTCACATCAGGTGGCCAAAGTATTGGAACTTCAGCTTCAGCATCAGTCCTTCCAATGTATAGTCAGGACTGATTTCCTTTAGGATTGACTGATTTGATTTCTTTGCTTTCCAAGGGACTCTCAAGAGTCTTCTCCAGCACCACAATTTGAAAGCATTAGTTCTTTGGCACTCAGCCATCTTTATGGCCCAACTCTCACCATCTGTACATGACTACTGGTAAAACACTAGCTTTGACTATACAGACATTTGTCAACAAAGTGATGTCTCTGCTTTTTAATATGATGTCTAGGTTGGTCATAACTTTTCTTCCAAGGAGCAAGTGTCTTTTAATTTCATGGCTGCAGTCACCGTCTGCAGTGATTTTGGAGCACCTCTCCAACAAAAAAAAAGAAAGTCTGTCACTGTTTCCATTATTTCCCCATCTATTTGCCATGAAGTGATGGGACTGGATGCCATGATCTTAGTTTGTGGAACATTTAGTTTTAGGTCATCTTTTTCACTCTCTTCTTTCACTTTCATCAAGAGGCTCTTTAGTTCTTCTTTACTTTCTGTCATAAGGGTAGTGTCATCTGTATATCTGAGGTTATAGATATTTCTCTTGGCAATTTTGATTCCAGCTTGTGCTTCATCCAGCCTGGCATTTCACATGATGTACTCTGCACATAAGTTAAATAATCAGGGTGACACTATACAGCCTTGATGTACTCCTTTCCCAGTTTGGAACTAGTCTGTTGTTCCATGTTCAGTTCTAACTATTCCTTCTTGACCTGCATACAGATGTATCAGGAGGCAAGTAAGGTGGTCTGATAGTCCTACAACAGCATAATTACACTGAACTTCAATTCCCTAATATCATCTAATATCTTCTACATATGAGCATTTCTCAGTTGTCTCTAAAATGCTTTTGATTAATTAATTTATTTTAATTGGAGGCTAACTTTTTGCCACATATTGACATGAATCAGCCACAGGTGTACATGTGTACCCCATCTTGAAACCCCTCCCACCTCCATCCCCATCCCATCCCTCAGGGTTGCCCCAGTGCACCAGCTTTGAGTGCCCTGTTTCATGCATCAAACTTGGACTGGTCATCTATTTCACATATGGTAATATACATGTTTCCATGATATTCTCTCAAATCATTCCACCCTCTCCCACAAAGTTCAAAAGTGTGTTCTTTATATCTGTGTCTCTTTTCCTGTCTTGTGTATAGGGTCGTCCTTACCATCTTTCTAAATTCCATATATATGCATTAATATATTGCATTGGTGTTTTTCTTTTTTTTTTTTCCATTTTATTTTTATTAGTTGGAGGCTAATTACTTTACAACATTGCAGTGTTTTTTGTCATACATTGAAATGAATTAGCCATGGATTTACATGTATTCCCTATCCCGGTCCCCCCTCCCACCTCCCTCTCCACCCCATCCCTCTGGGTCTTCCCAGTGCACCAGGCCTGAGCACTTGTCTCATGCATCCAACCTGGGCTGGTGATCTGTTTCACCCTAGATATACATGTTTCGATGCTGTTCTCTTGAAACATCCCACCCTCGCCTTCTCCCACAGAGTCCACAAGTCTGTTCTATACATCTGAGTCTCTTTTTCTTTTTTTGCATATAGGGTTATCATTACCATCTTTCTAAATTCCATATATATGTGTTAGTATACTGTAATGGTCTTTATCTTTCTGGCTTACTTCACTCTGTATAATAGGCTCCAGTTTCACCCACCTCATTAAAACTGTTTCAAATGTGTTCTTTTTAATAGCTGAGTAATATTCCATTGTGTATATGTACCACAGCTTTCTTATTCATTCATCTGCCAATGGGCATCTATGTTGCTTCCATGTCCTAGCTATTGTAAACAGTGCTGTAATGAACATTGGGTTACATGTGTCTCTTTCAATTCTGGTTTCCTCAATGTGTATGCCCAGCAGTGGGATTTCTGGGTTCTACGGTAGTTCAATTTCCAGTTTTGTAAGAAATCTCCACACTGTTCTCCATAGTGGCTGTAGTAGTTTGCATTCCCACCAACAGAGTAAGAGGGCTCCCTTTTCTCCACACCCTCTCCAGCATTTATCGTTTGTAGACTTTTGAATAGCAGCCATTCTGACCTGTGTGAGATGGTACCTCATTGTGGTTTTGATTTGCATTTCTCTGATAATGAGTGATGTTGAGCATCTTTTCATGTCTTTGTTAGCCTTCGTATGTCTTCTTTGGAGAAATGTCTGTTTAGTTCTTTGGCCCATTTTTTGATAGGATCATTTATTTTTCTGGTATTGAGCTCTGTGAGCTATTTATATATTTTTGAGATTAATTCTTTGTCAGTTGTTTCATTTGCTATTATTTTCTCCCATTATGAAGGCTGTATTTTCACCTTGTTATAGTTTCATTCATTGTGTAAAAACTTTTAAGTTTAATTAGGTCCCATTTGTTTATGTATGCTTTTCCTGGGAGGTCATAGAGGATCTTGCTGTGATTTATGTCAGAGAGTGTTTTGTCTATGGTTTCCTCTAGGAGTTTTAGAGTTTCTGGCCTTATGTTTAGATCTTTAATCCATTTTGAGTTTATTTTTGAGTATGGTGTTAGAAAGTGTTCTAGTTTCATTCTTTTATGACCAGTTTTCCTAGCACCAATTGTTAAAGAGACTGTCTTTTCTCCATTGTATATTTTTGCCACCTTTGTCAAAGATAAGGTGTCCATAGGTGCATGGATTTATTTCTGGACTTTCTATTTTGTTCCATTGATCTATATTTCTGTCTTTGTGCCAGTCCCATACTATCTTGATGACTGTAGCTTTGCAGTATAGTCTGACGTCAGGCACATTGATTCCTTCAGTTCCATTCTTCTTTCTCAAGATTGCTTTGGCTATTAGAGTATTTTTGTATTTCCATACAAATTGTGAAAATATTTGTTCTAGTTCTGTGAAAAAAATACCATTAGTAGCTTGATAGGGATTGCATTGAATCTATAGATTGCTTTGGGTAGTATGCTCATTTTCACTATATTGATGCTTCCAATCCATGAACACGGTATATTTCTCCATCTATTTGTGTCATCTTTGATTTCTTTCATCAGTGTTTTATAGTTTTCTATATATAGGTCTTTTGTTGCTTTAGGTAGATTTCACCCTAAGAATTTTATTCTTTTCATTGCAATGGTAAATGGAATTGTTTCCTTAACTTCTCTTTCTGTTTTCTCATTGTTAGTGTATAGGAATGCAAGGGATTTCTGTGTGTTAATTTTATATCTTGAAAATTTACTATATTCATTGATTAGCCCTAGAAAATTTCTGGTGGTGGCTTTAGGGCTTTCTATGTAAAGGATCACGTCATCTACAAACAGTGAGAATTTTACTTCTTCTTTTCCAATCTGGATTCCTTTTGTTTCTTTTTCTTCTCTGATTGCTGTGGCTAAAACTTCCAAAACTATGTTGAATAGTAGTGGTGAGAGTGGGCAACCTTGTCTTGTTTCTGACTTTAGCGGAAATGCTTTCAATTTTTCGCCATTGAGGATAATGTTTGCTGTGGGTTTATCATATATGACTTTTATTATGCTGAGGTATTTTCCTTCTATACCTGCTTTCTGGAGAGTTTTTATCATAAATGAGTTCTAACTTTTTTTCAAAGGCTTTTTCTGCATCTACTGAGATAATCATATGATTTTTATCTTAAAACTTGTTAATGTGGTGCATCACATTGATTGATTTGTGAATATTGAAGAATCCTTGCATCCATGGGATAAAGCTCACTTGGTCATGGTGTTTGATTTTTTAATATGTTGTTGGATTATGTTTGCTAGAATTTTGTTGAGGATTTTTGCATGTATGTTCATTAGTGATATTGGTCTGTAGTTTTCTTTTTTTGTGGCATCTTTGTCTGGTTTTGGTATTAGGGTCATGATGGCCTCATAGAATGAATTTGACAGTTTACCTTCCACTACAATTTTCTGGAAGAGTTTGAGTAGGATAGGTGTTAGCTCTTTTCTAAATTTTTGGTAGAATTCACCTGTGAAGTCATCTGGTCCTGGGCTTTTGTTTGTTGGAAGATTTTTGATTACAGTTTTGACTCCCATGCTTGTGATAGGTTTGTTAAGATTTTCTATTTCTTCCTGGTTATTTTTGGAAGGTTATACTTTTCTAAGAATTTGTCCATTTCTTCCAAGGTGTCCATGTTATTGGTATATAGTTGCTGATAGTAGTCTCTTAAAACCCTTTATATTTCTGTGTTGTCTGTTGTGATTTCTCCATTTCCATTTCTAATTTTGTTGATTGATTCTTCTCTCTTTTTCTTGATGAGTTTGGCTAATGGTTTGTCTATTTTATCTTCTCAAAGAACCAGCTTTTAGTTTTGCTGATTTTTGCTATAGTCTCCTTTGTTTCTTTTTCATTTCTTTCTGCTTTAATTTTTATGATTTCTTGCCTTCTGCTAACCCTGGGGTTCTTCATTTCTTCTTTTTCTAGTTGCTTTAGGTGTAAAGTTAGGTTATTTATTTATTTTTTCTCCTGTTTCTTGGGGTAAACTTGTATTGCTATGAACCTTCTCCTTAGCACTGCTTTTACTGAATCCCAATAGGTTTTGGGTTGTTGTGTTTTCATTTTCATTTTTTTGTATGCAAATTTTCATTTCCTTTCTGACTTCTTCCATGATTTGTTGGTTATTTAGAAGCGTGTTGTATAGCCTCCATATGTTTGTATTTTTAATAGTTTTTTTCCCTGTAGTTGACATCTAATCTTACTGCATTGTGGTCAGAAAAGATGCTTGAAATGATTTTAAATTTTTTGAATTTATCAAGGCTAGATTTATGGCCCAGTATGTGACCTATCCTGGAGAATGTTCCGTGTGCACTTGAGGAAAAGGTGAAGTTCACTGTTTTGAGATGAAATGTCCTTTAAATATCAATTAGGTCTAACTCATCCATTGTATCATTTGTGTTTCCTTGCTAGTTTATTGTTTGTATTTAAGTTTGTGTTTCCTTGCTAGTTTATTGTTTGGTTGATCTATCCATAGGTGTGAGTGGGGTATTAAAGTCACCCACTATTATTGTGTTACTGTTAATTTCCCCTTTCATACTTGTTAGCATTTGGCTTACATATTGAGGTGCTCCTATGTTGGGTGCATATATATTTATAATTGTCATATCTTCTTCTTAGATTGATCCTTTGATCATTATGTAGTGTGCCTCTTTGTCTCTTTTCACGGTCTTTATTTCAAAGTCTATTTTATCTGATATGAGTATTGCTACTCCTGCTTTCTTTTGGCCTCCATTTGCATGAAATATCTTTTTCCAACCCTTCACTTTCAATCTGTATGTGTCCCTAGGTTTGAGGTGGGTTTCTTGTAGACAGCATATATAGGGGTCCTGTTTTTGTATCCGTCCAGCCAGTGTTTGTCTTTTGGTTGGGCATTCAACTCATTTACACTTAAGGTAATTATTTATAAGTATGATCCCATTGTCATTTACTTTGTTGTTTTGGATTTTAGTTTATAAACATTTTCTGTGTTTCCTGTCTGGAGAAGATCCTTTAGCATTTGTTGAATAGCTGGTTTGATGGTGCTGAATTCTCTCAGCTTTTGTTTGTCTGTAAAGTTTTTGATTTCTCCTTCATATTTGAATGAAATTCTTGCTTGGTATCATAATCTGGGTTGTAGGTTTTTCTTTTTCATCACTTTAATATGTCCTGCCATTCACTTCTGGCCTGAAGAGTTTCTATTGAAAGATCAGCTGTTTTCCTTGTGGGAATCCCCTTGTGTGTTATTTGTTGCTTTTCCCTTGCTGTTGTTAATATTTGCTCTTTGTGTTTGATCTTCATTAGTTTGATTAATATGTGTCTTGGGGTGTTTTGCCTTGGGTTTATCCTGTTTGGGACTCTCTGGGTTTCTTGGACTTGGGTGGCTGTTTCCTTCCCCATTTTAGGGAAGTTTTCAACTATTATCTCCTCAAGTATTTTCTCATGCCCTTTCTTTTTGACTTCTTCATCTGGGACGCCTATGATTTGAATGTTGGGGCATTTAACATTGTCCCAGAGGTCTCTGAGGTTGTCCTCATTTCTTTTAATTTTTTTCTTTTCTTTTATCCTCTCTGCTTCATTTGTTTCCATAATTCTATCTTCCACCTCACTTATCCTATCTTCTGCCTCAGTTATTCTACTGTTGGTTCTCTCCAGAGCACTTTTGATCTCAGTTTTGCATTATTCATTATTGATTGACTTTCCTTTATTTCTTCTAGGTCCTTGTTAAATATTTCTTGCATCTTCTTAATACTTGTCTATAGTCTATTTATCTGTAGCTCTATTTTGTTTGCAAGATTTTGGATCATCTGTACTATCATTACTCTGAATTCTTTTCCAGGTAGACTCCCTAGCTCCTCCTCTTTTGTTTGGTTTGTTGGGCATTTATCATGTTCTTTTACCTGCTAAATATTTCTCTGCCTTTTCATTTTTTTTTTTATATTTCTGTGTTTGGGGTGCCCTTTCTATAGGCTGGAAGTTATTGGTTCCTCTTTACTGTGGAGCCTGCTCCCTGTGGGTAGTGTTGAACAAGGTTTCCTGGTTAGGGGAGCTTGCATCTGTGTTCTGGTGAGTGGAGCTGGATCTCTTCTCTGAAGTGCAATGAAAAGTCCAGTAATGAGTTTGGGGTGTCTATAGATTTGGCTTGGCTTTGAGCAGCCTGTCTTTTAACGCTCAGGGCTGTGTTCCTGCTTTGCTGGAGAATTTGTGTGTTATGTCTTGCTCTGGAACTTGTTGGCTCTTGGGTGGAGCTTGGTTTCAGTGCAGTTATGGAAGATTTTGGATGAGCTCTTGTCTGTTAATGTTCCCTGAAATCAGTTCTCTGATATTCTCAAGTTTTGGAATTAAGCCTTCTGCCTCTGGCTTTCAGTCTTATTCTTACAGTAGCCTCAAGACTTCTCCATCCATATAGCACAGATGATAAAACTTCTAGGTTAATGGTGAAACAATTCTCCACAGCAAGGAACACCCAGAGAGGCTCACAGAGTTACATAGAGAAGAGAAAAGGGTGGAGGGAGATAGAGGTGACTGGAGGAGAAGGGGGGGAGTCAAAAAGGGAGAGATCAGTCTAGCCAGTGATCAGTTTCCTACATGTTCTGCAAAGCCTGGAACACCCAGAGAAATTCACAGAGTTCAGTAGAGAAGAGAAGGGGGGAGGAGATAGAGGTAACCTGGGGAAGAAAAGGGAGAGTCAATAGGGGAGAGAGCAATCAAGCCAGTAATCACACCTCTAAGTGAAAATGTATACTGAAGATTAGATTCTTAAAGGTACAAAATTGATAACAAATACCAAAAAGCAAAGATTAAAAATCTAGAGTAGAGGTTAGACTCTCAAAAAAAAAAAAAACCATATTAAAAATACAAAACAAAACCAATCACAAAATTTATGTGTATACATATATATATATATATATATATATATATATATATATATATGAAATTTGCATTAAAAATGGGGTCTTTTTGGGGGGAGGAGCAAGGCCTATGGACAGCTGCTGCCGGTCTGGTTGCCGGCAGGACCTGCTGGATTTCACACGTGCCTGTCTTCCATTCATTCAGCCTTTCCATGCTGTGCGCCCACCTCAGAGAATGCAAATGGGTCTAGATCCATCTGTTCTTCCAAGGCTTTATCGTCTGGAAGATTTCACAGACACAGTTTATTGGAAATAGAAACTTAACTTTTCAAGTTAATTTTCCATTCGATTTTCTCTTTATCTCTTCTACTGGCTTCCCTCCCAATTTAGGAAACCACCCCTACTCCAAATTCCACGCCTACAGAAGACAAGAAAACAGAATCTAATCAGGAGGTTGCTAACCCAGAACACTATATTAAACACCCTTTACAGAACAGATGGACACTCTGGTTGTTAAAAGCTGATAAAAGCAAAACTTGGCAAGCAAACCTTTGATTGATCTCTAAGTTTGATATTGAAGACTTTTGGGCTCTGTACAACCATATCCAGTTGTCTAGTAATTTAATGCCTGGCTGTGACTACTCACTTTTTAAGGATGGTATTGAGTCTATGTGGAAAGATGAGAAAAACAAATGAGAAGGATGACAGCTAATTACTTTGAAAAAATAGCAGAGATGAAGCCACCTCGATTGTTTTTGGCTAGAGACACTGTTATGCCTTATTGGAGAATCTTTTGATGACTACAGTGATGATATATGTGGAGTTATTGTTAATGTTAGAGCTAAAGGTGATAAAATTTTTAAAAAGTGATAAAATAGCAATTTGGGCTACTGAATGTGAAAACAGAGAAGCTGCTACACATATAGGGAAGGTGCTACACAAGGAAAGGTTAGGACTTCCTCCAAAGACAGTGATTGGTTATCAGTCCCATGCAGATACAGCTACTCAGAGTGGCTCCACCACTAAAAATAGGTTTGTTGTTTAAGAAGACACCTTCTGAGTATTCTCATAGGAGGCTGCCTCAAGCAATCAAGATTTGGGAGCTGAACCAAAGCCTCTTCAAAAGCAGAGTGGACTGCATTTAAATATGATTTCCATCTAATGTGGCTAAGATACAAGAGAAGTCTCGTTTGTCTAGAGTGTCCATTATCCCAATCAAAGAATTACAGTAAATAATTACAATAAGAATTACATCCCCAGAATCCATAAATGTGTTCCTGGCCCACTCTGTAGTAGCTTAATAGAATTAACCATTACAAACACATTTGACCCATCTGCAATATTAAAAAAAAAGAGAGAGAGAGCTTGCATTTCTATACCTGACAAGAGAACGATTCCGTTTATGTCCCACTGTATGCAGGAGCATATTTTGCTGGTTTGAAAGAGTATGATGCATACAGTTTTCTGGCAATTTTCTTAGTTTCTTTTTACAGCATGATCTTTGCTGTACTCTTGCTGATGGCTGCTAGATTTTAATTTATTTGTTTTCCCACTTGATAAGAGTAGTGATTCTTATTTCAGTTTTTCATTTGTTTTGCTTTAGTTTTTCTTTCTCATGTGACATTGGTCAAGGATCCAGGAATATGACACAAAGGTGGAATAAACATTAACTTTGTGCATTCTTTGGTAATTTTCTTTTGCAACTTAACTACAACACTTTGCTAAAAATTTATGCATTTCATTCAAATCAGTGATCTATGTTTTTGTGATTTCCTAAGCTTAATTGTGGATTATAAAAAATATAACATCATAATTCATTCCTTATTAGAGTTAGTATGTCTGTTTTTGTGTCTTTATGCTATATTTTAAAACTTTTTACTTAGGTTATTTTGTTTTGGTTAAAAAATTGGGTCAAGTAGAAAAGCAGTCCAATTCATTTTAAGACAATGTACAAAACTGTAAATAAAATGTGTACAGTGAATTTTCTTTTAGGCAACTAGAATTGTCCTTTTATTTCTACATCTCTGTAGCAGGAATTTGTATTTATTACTGCAAGGCAGTCTCTATTGTGTCTTCTCTGTAGTGTCATCCACATGAACAGCATAAGTTTGGAGCATAAGTTTGTTTATTTTGTTTACTTTAATTTTTAATAAATTGAATAGGTAGCATCATAAAAAAATAAGGTCTTTTTTTTTTGTCTGTAATAGGTTATAAATAGAAAATTAAAGGAGTAATAAAGAACTTAAATTTTAAAAAAAATTAAAAAGTGATAATAGTAAAAATATGTCTAGGAATTCCTCTGGAGCTGTTTTGGGCAGTGTGAGATCAGTTCAGTTTCAGATAGTTCCTTGTTCTAGCTTGTACTTGTTCTCAAGCATAGGCTCCTTCCAATGGTTAGTCAATGTTAACGACAAGGTTTTAATCTGTCACACCTGTCACGTCCAGAGCAGTTCCCTCTTCTTTGTTTATTTTGGCTTCCTCTGTTTGCAAGTCTCTTCAGTGTCTTATTTGCACCCTGACACAAGGGGATGAAGGTGGTCACTTATTTAGGCTCACTTGTTCAGTTGTCCTGGTGGGATGGAGGAACTCTGCAAACAAACATCACTGGCGTGTGTGGGGAGTGCTCACAGTGCATGACCACACTGGGTCTGCCCTCTCTCACAGCGCGTGTGCTTTCCCAGTCTACACTGCTCAGGCTCCAGCTTGCTCTGCAGGGGAAGTGTCCAAAGCAGGCCCTGGGTTTCATGCACTTCGCAGGTCTAAGTCATTCAAGTTCAGGTTCGTGAGTACTCCACAAGGGCGCAGACTCAGATGGGTTTGCGTTTTGTACCCTTCCCAGGTCCGAGCAGGTCAGGCGACCAGCTACCTGGTAAGCGCACTGTCCCAGGTGGTCCGTGCATCTTAATCACCTCCCCAGTCCCAGCCGCTTTGTTTCCAGGGTGCGCCAGGTGAGCACTGTCTCAGATGTTCTGTGTGTGTCCTTTGGGTAGCTGATCTCAGGCTGCGACCCTACTGGCAGATGTCAACCATCCAGGATCCCAGGAAGACATGGTTAACAACTGGGAACCTGTTCACAGTTTGGTGGAGGATGCCAGTCTCTGCGGCTGAGATTGCAGCAGCCCGTTGCCTTCTGGATGTCACTCTCCTGCCTCTCAGCCTCCAGCAGGGGTAGGGGGTGCGGGGAGGGTAGGGGGCAGGGGCCTGTATGCAGCTGGCTATCTCTCCTTTGGTATTGGAGCAATCCTTTGTTCTGTGAGCAGGCCAGTGTGCACATTAGAGCCTTTCACAGGAAAGTTCTCTTTCTTTTCTCTCTGGCGATCCCACAGTTTGGGTTGCTGTCTCACGTTAGCTCCCTCAGATTGTCCTCAAGGCACTCAGCCCAGTCCCTACTCTAAGCACTGATTATGCAGCCCGTGCCTCTCTGTCCAGCCCCACTCCCTGGTGGCATACACGAGTGTCTGGGCTACTTCTCCGTTGGCACTTGCAGTTAGGCGTGTATTCTGTGGATTTTTTTTTTCTTCTCCTCAGTTGCCCTCTGAGAGTCCAAAACTCCCCACAGACCCACCTGTGAGAGAGTTTCCTGCTGTTTGGAAACTTCTCCTCCTTCACGACTCCCTCCCCAGGACAGGTCTCTGTCCCTAACTCTTTTGTCTCTCTTTTTGTCTTTTATATTTTGTCCTACCTCCTTTTGAAGAGATTGGGCTGCCTTTCTGGGTGCCTGGTGTCCTCCGCCAGCATTCAGTTGTTTTGTGTAAGTTGCTCAGCATTCAAATGATCTTTTGATGAATTCATTGGGGGAGAAAGTGGTCTCCCCATCCTATTCCTCCACCATCTTGGGACCACCCCCCTCTGAAATGTTTTTTATAGCTCAATTTAAACAAATGTAAATGCAACCAAGATTGACATGTTGCATTTGGTGACTGCATCTTCTCAGTCCTTTTTGATCATGATATTTGGAAGAGACTAGGACAATTGCCTCATGAAATGTCCAAGCTCTGGATTTGATGGTGATGTCATTTGTGGCATCATTTGACACTCTTCTATAAACTAGAAGTCAAAACAAAAGCTGCCCTTGGATTTAGTGTAGACATTTTCATCAAGAATACTTTAACTTGACTAAAATATTTCCCATTTTCAAACTATGCCAAAATGGGTTTGATAGCCCCAAGAATACAATGAGGACATGTTGTAGCCATGTTGAAGATCTTCCTGACTCCTCTGTCTGTGTCTGGGTGTCAGAACTATGGTAAGTTACTTCACTGAAAAATCCATGAACATCACCACTGTTCTAGGTGGTGGAACAGTGCAGATATGGATTCCAAGATGTTTTTGAATCAAAATAACCCTGAAGCTTCAGTTTAGCACTTTAGCTTCTTGAGTTTTCTTCATCAATGACATTCAGATTGTCATGTAACTATCACCAACATCCATCTGTCTTCCAGCTCCTCAGCTTCCCAAACTAAAACTCTGTACCTATTAATGTACAACTCCCCATTTTCTTCTCACTCCCCAGTCTGTGGCAACCATTCTTCTTTCTATCTCTATGGATTTCTTTTCTCTAGGTACTTTGTATAAATGGAATCATACAATATTTGTCCTTTTGTGGACTGGCTAATTTTCACTTAGCATAAAGTTCTCAGAGCTAATCCATGCTGTAACATGTGCCATTCTATTTTAAGACTGAATACTATTCCACTGTCTGTATAGACCACATTTTGTTTATCCATTTATCTTTCAATGAACTTTTGATTTACTTTCTTTTGGTTATTGTGAGTAATGCTACTATGAACATAAACGTGCAAATGTCTGTTTGAGTTCCTGCTTTTAATGTTTTGCATTATATATCCAGAAGTGGAATTGATGGATTTTATGGTAATTTTATGTTTTTTTTAAAACTTATTGAGAATAATCATAACCTTTAAGTATGGCAAATAAAAGTATGGTGAAATTTCTATACATGATATTAAAGAAATCACAAGGACAATTTACACATTTAAGTTAAGGTCACATTTTCCTGAGGTAAATAGAATTTATGAAGCAGCTTCTTGATCTCAGTTTCTGAGACCAGCATCTCAGTGAACGGTGCATAATCTTCATTAGGACCCATGTAAACACTTCCAAAGTGAGCCAATCTGCAGGGAATAGTCCAGGCAGATGGACAGTGAATTATAAGAACCAATAGAACAGATGACAAAAACATTCATCAAAGCTGCCAGGACCAGCAATGTAAAAATTCCAGAGATGTTATTAATAGGATGAAAGGAGGTAAATTTTAGACAGTGGTTCAGATATGCTAGCTCAGGAGAAATCACGCCGACTTTGAGAACGCAACTCTCTACGTTGTACTGGCCATCTTTTTTTTTTTTTTTTTTTTATGATGGCAACAGAGAACTCAGCATGTCAGAAACTGGGCCAGTCTCTTTTTTAAAAATTCTTTTTTGGTTTTCACTCCTTTCCAAAATCAGACTAGTCTGAGGGAACTTACTCTTTTACATTGCTGAAAAAAGAATTTCTGAAGGAGAAAAAGAAACTGAAATATGAAGGAGGAAAAAAATAACAAAGAAAACAAAAGAAATGGAGATTAACCAGCATCTAATAAGTAAATGGATAGCTTTACATGTATGCATATGTCTGTAAGTATCTCCTTCTCTGGAATCAGTGGGTTCTAATGCCAGCATATACTCTGAAAGCTGTCACTGAACTCTGCAGCAGGAAAGTAGGGAACGATCAGTCAGTCCTCTGTATGATCTAGGGGAGGTCTTAAAACCCAGGGACAAAAATCGCAATGAGGTACCATTACACACCAGTCAGGATGGCTGCTATCCAAAAGTCTACAAGCAATAAATGCTGGAGAGGGTGTGGAGAAAAGGGAACCCTCTTACACTGTTGGTGGGGATGCAAACTAGTACAGTCACTATGGAAAACAGTGTGGAGATTTCTTAAAAAACTGGAAATAGAACTGCCATATGACCCAGCAATCCCACTTCTGGGCATACACACTGAGGAAACCAGATCTGAAAGAGACACGTGCACCCCAATGTTCATCTCAGCACTGTTTATAATAGCCAGGACATGGAAGCAACCTAGATGCCCAACAGCAGACGAATGAATAAGGAAGCTGTGGTACATATACACCATGGAATATTACTCAGCCATTAAAAAGAATTCATCTGAATCAGTTCTAATGAGATGGATGAAACTGGAGCCCATTATACAGAGCGAAGTAAGCCAGAAAGATAAAGACCATTACAGTATACTAACACACATATATGGAATTTAGAAAGATGGTAATGATAACCCTATATGCAAAACAGAAAAAGAGACTCAGATGTATAGAACAGACTTTTGGACTCTGTGGGAGAAGGCGAGGGTGGGATGTTTCAAGAGAACAGCATCGAAACATGTGTATTATCTAGGGTGAAACAGGTCACCAGCCCAGGTTGGATGCATGAGACAAGTGCTCTGGGCTGGTGCATTGGGAAGACCCAGAGGGATTGGGTGGAGAGGGAGGTGGGAGGGGGGACCGGGATGGGGAATACATGTAAATCCATGGCTGATTCATGTCAACGTATGTCAAAAACCATTACAATATTGTAAAGTAATTCGCCTCCAACTAATAAAAATAAATGAAAAAAAAACAAAAACAAAAAACCCCAGGGACAGGACAGGGAAGGCCAGTGGCCTGCCTCTGCAAATAGGAGAAAATGAATTATTCACTCTGGAAAATAGAGTCATCCAGAGATCATCAACTCCTTAATGCAAAATTCAAACTTAAATTGAAGACAGTAGGGGAAACCACTAGATCATTCAGGTATGCCCTAAATCAAATCCCTTATGACTATACAGTGGAAATGACAAATAGATTCAAGGAACTAGATCTGATAGAGAGCTGGAAAAACTACGGATGGATGTTCATAACAGTGTGTAGGAGGCAGTGACCAAATCCATCTCCAAGAAAAAGAAATGCAAAAAGGCAAAGTGGTTGACTAAAAAAGGCTTATAAATAGCTGAGAAAAGAAGAGAAGCAAAAGGCAAAGGAGAAGAGGACAGACATATCCATCTGAATGCAGAGTTCCAGAGAATAGCAGGGAGAGATAAGAAAGCCTTCCTCAGTGAATAAAGCAAAGAAGTAGAGGAAAATGATGGAATGGGAAATACTATAGATCTCTTGAAGAAAATTAGGAATACCAAAGGAACACTTTGTGTGAAGATGGGCACAATAAAGGACAGAAATGTCATGGATCTAACAGAAGCAGAAGATATTAAGAAAAGAGAGCAAAAATACACAGAATAACTATACAAAAAAGATCTTAATGACCCAGATAACCCCGATGGTGTGATCACTCACCTAGAACCAGACATCCTAGAGTGCGAAGTCAAGTGGGCCTTAGGAAGCATTAGTACAAACAAAGCTAGTGGAGGTGATGGAATTCCAGCTGAGCTATTTCAAATCCTAAAAGATAATGCTCTTAAAGTGCTGTACTCAATATGCCAGCAAATTTGGAAAACTCAGGAGTAGCCACAGGACTGGAAAAGATCAATTTTCATTCCAATCCCAAAGTATTCAGAGATGGTTGGATAACATCATCAACTCAATGGACATAAGTTTGAGCAAACTCTGGAAGACAGTGAAGGACAGAGAAGCCTGGTGTGCTGTAGTCCATGGGGTCACAAAGAGTCGGACACAACTTGGGGACTGAACAATAACAACAAGAGATACTTTGCTCACCCAGCTTAAGGTCTGAGAATCTGAGGTTAGGATGTTCTCCAGACAGAGTGCTCAGGGAGCTGTTGACTCATATACCATCCCAACAGAACTCTGATTCTCCATGGACAGCAGAAATCACTAAGCAGGACCTGGGTGGCTGAGAAGGACTACAAACAGAAGTCCCTTCAGCATTAGAGGACTTTCCTCCTGAGGCAAGACTAGATCACAAACACCAGCATGGCCTTCTTCCACTGTTTTAATTTCCACTCCATTGCCCACCACGTGGATAATAGCTGGAGTCACACAGAGGAGCTTCTGTTCACACAGATGCTGCACCATTCACAGGCCACTTCACATGCCACTTTTTCTGCCGTATAGAATCAGCAGCACAGAGCAGATGGAGCCCTACATCTCTTCAACAAAATTAGACACACTTTTGCCTTACTTTTCCTGCTCTTCTTGACCTCTGGCTGTCAGTGCTGTCTTTCAGCCCTGGGGACCATCATAGCCTAGGAAACAAGGCTGAGTGCCTGCTGCTGGGGTCCATGGTGCCCAGGATGCTGGTGGGGACAGATGGGGCTTGACTCAGCTGTGTTCTCATCGTGCTTCCTCTCTCCTCAGTAGCTGCTGATAACACTCCCTTAAGCCCTCCTGGGATACAACTGGCTACAGCGGGCCCATGCCTCTCACCTCACTCTGGTCCTAGGTGCAGATGCACTGGATGAAAGGCCCTTCTGCAGAGGATATCCTCATGACTTTTACATCAAGTGTTACAGCATCTCCTGAGGAGGACCTCAGTGTAGAAAATGAGGCACACAGTTGAGCACATGATAATTGCTTTCATAGTCCATGCAAATTGTCCTTGATGTTCTCTCAGCGACCACTCAGGTCATGTGTAGCACTGGGCTCCTTTTTGCTAAGTTCAGGCCTAGAAACAAGTGATCTCTGGTTTGTTCACTCTATCATGTATCTGTTCATTCACTCACATCTCTATTTGAGAAATGATGGCTGCACTCTGAGACTCTGTCTTCCTTCTGCAGTCTCTCTCAGCTTTGGATAATGAGATTTGGATGTATTGGAAGAATTTCTTTTAAAAGATCTGCAGTATCTCCCTACAAATCATGGTCCATTAACATGTTACTGCTTTTGGAACATCCAAAGGGTCACACAGAAGCTTTATTTTCTAAGGTTCTTAAACTTATGAGATTGAAAAGAAATTTATAGACAAAGAGTGCTCAGTTGCTCATTTGTGTCCTACTTTTGCAGCCTCATGGACTGTAGCTCGTTAGGCTCCTCTGCCCATGGAATTTTCCAGGCAAGAATACTGGAGTAGGGCCATTTCCTACTCCAGGGCATCTTCCTGATCTAGGGATCAAACCCACATCTCTTGCATCTCCTGCAATGGCAGGCTGATTCTTTATCACCACACCACCTGGGAAGCCCATACACAAAGGGGGAAGATGCTAGTGCTAACATGACTTTTTTGATTCAGTATCCATAGTCAGAACTGACACTGATTGCCTGAATTATTATAAATGTTTCTTTTTAATTTTTCCCAACTATGGAAGTAATAAATTGTTCTAGCAATGATAGACTGAGCAATTCAGACCTGCTCTTGTTCTAGGAAAAAGTAAACTATCTGAATGATGCTAAAACTTATCATCTCAAAAGCATCCAAGAGCTACATATATGCGGGCATGCTAAGTCACTTCAGTTGTGTCCAACTCTTTGTGACCCTATGGACTATAGCCCACTAGGCTCCTCTATCCAGGCAAGAATGCTGGAGTGGGTGGCCACGCCCTCCTCCAGGGTATCTTCCCAACCCAGGGATCAAACCCAGATCTCTTATATCTCCCACACTGACAGGCAGGTTCTTCACCACTAGTGCCACCTGGAAAGCCCCATCCAAGAGCTAACTATAGAATAAAGAACCATTCAGACAACACTTTTAAAGAAGACAAAAGCCAGAAAAGGTAAGCCAAAGATTCAGAGATATTTTGCCCTGGGAATCTTCTCTATACACAAACTGCAAGAAAACTGATTTTAGGTCAGAAGGAATTAAAGTCAAAACTCCAGGCCTCCTAAAATAAGACTGCAAATAGACTACATCAACATAGAATCAGGCTGTAAAGGCCAACACTTCCAGGGTAAGAATGAAGTGGACATAAATCTGTGCCTAGATTTTCAGCTTACCTCTGATCTGTCTATGTGCCAAAGGAACCTCAGGCTTTGAATAGGATATAAGGAGTCCTATCTGAGTGGCGCATCCAACTCCTGACATAAAAATTAATGGTACATCCAGAAATTGGAGTACTGTCTTACTATTAAAAGACATTATGCTGGGGAGTAAACTCCAGGATATATTTTTTAAGGGGAAAGAAAGATGGAAAAAATCTACTGCATGTAGCATGCTTCATTTATCTGGTCAGGGTAGAGGTAAAAAATATATATGTTATATGCAATATATAGGTATGTATGTATATGTGAGCTTATATTTTTGAATACAAAATAAACAATAAATTGTTCTCAATTTAGTGTGTTTTACAAATTTAACTTTGGGATTATATGTTTTCTACAACTGAGCTATTTCAAATCCTAAAAGATGATGCTGTTAAAGTGCTTCACTCAATATTCCAGCAAACTTAGAAAACTCAGCAGTGGCCACAGGACTGGAAAAGGTCAGTTTTCATTTCAATCCCAAAGAAAGGCAATGACAAAGAATGTTCAAACTACCACACAATTGCACTCATCTCACACGCTAGCAAAGTAATGCTCAAAATTCTCCAAGTCAGGCATAAACAGTACATGAACCGTGAACTTTCAGAAGTTCAAGATGGTTTTAGAAAAGGCAGAGGAACCAGAGATCAAACTGCCAACATTTGTTGGCTCATCAAAAAAGCAAGACAGTTCCAGAAGAGCATCTATTTCTGCTTTATTGACTATGCCAATGCCTTTGACTGTGTGGATCACAACAAACTGCAGAAAGTTCTTCAAGAGATGGGAATACCAGGCCACCTTACCTGCCTCTTGAGAAATCTGTATGCAGGTCAAGAAGCGACAGTTAGAACCAAATACGGAACAACGGACTGGCTTCAAATTTGGAAAGGAGTATGTTAAGGTTGTATATTGTCACCCTGTTTATTTAATTTATATGCAGAGTATATCATGAGAAATGCCAGGCTGGATGAAGCACAAGCTGGAATCAAAAAAGCTGGGAGAAATACCAATAACCTCAGATATGCAGATAACACCACCCTTACTGCAGAAAGTGAAGAAGATCTAAAGAGCTTCTTGATGAAAGTGAAAGAGGAGAGTGAAAAATCTGGTTTAAAACTCAACATTCAAAAAACTAAGATCATGGCATCCAGTTCCATCACTTCATGGCAAATAGACGGGGAAACAATGGAAACAGTGACTAACAATTTTGGGGTGGGGGGAGCTCCAAAATCACTGCAGATGGTGACTGCAGCCATAAAATTAAAAGATGCTTGCTCCTTGGAAGAAAAGCTAGGACCAACTGAGACAGCATATTAAAAAGCAGAGACATTACTTTGCCAACAAAAGTCCTAGTCAGAGGTATGGTTTTTCCAATAGTCATGTATGGATGTGAGAGTTGGACTGTAAAGAAAGCTGAGCGCCAAAGAATTGATACTTTTGAACTGTGGTGTTGGAGAAGACTCTTGAGAGTCCCTTGGACTGCCAGGAGATCCAACCAGTGCGTCCTAAAGGAAACCAGTTTTGAATATTCATTGGGAGGACTGATGTTGAAGCTGAAACCCCAATACTTTGGCATCATGATGCAAAGAACTGACTCCTTGGAAAAGACCCTGATGATGGGAAAGATTGAAGGCAAGAGAAGAAGGGGACAACAGAGGATGAGATGATTGGATGGCATCACCAACTCGATGGACATGAGTTTGAGCAAGGTCTGGGATTTGGTGACAGACATGGAAGCCTTACATGCTGCAGTACATGGGGTCACAAAGAACTGGACATGACTGGGTGACTGAACTGAACTGAACAATTATTAGACAAGACTAAATAAAAACCAATTCCTAAAAACCCAAAGCAAAACAAATGAATTGCAAACATAAGTAATTTGATAATTAGAGATTTATTGGTACTTTTATTCTAGGACCAATGTGTGGGGCAGGCAGCAGGGGTGGGTGTTAGGATGGAGGCAAATTAGCAAGCATGTCATGCATAAGAAAAGCACATAGTAATTAGCCTCCAACTAATAAAAAAAGAAAAAAAAAAAAGAAAAGCACATGGAGATTTAAGATCACTGAGGTTAAGTAAAAGCCATATAGTGCTCGATTTGACTTGAAAGTAACTATGTAAACCCATGATGTATATCTCTAGAAAAAAATTACATAGTTCAACTTCTGTGCCCCGAAAGAACACAGAAATAATGACAGATCATGAGGCATAGACACACCTCTAACTACCATTTCCCAATAAAAAGAAGCTGAATTCATTAGAGAAATGGCTGTTATTAAAAAGGAATTGTATTAGATGAGCAGAAAGCAAGGAAGGTTTCAGTCTCCTAGGGTCATGCCAAAAATACTCAGAGTCTGTCTGAAGAGGCTTCCAATGGGCAAGACAAGAGAATTGTAGCCTCAATAAAGCTAATAATGCCACAGGCTAAAACACATGAAATACATTAGATCCATGAAATCATAAGGATAATAGTAGTAGCAACAGTAACAAAATTCTAGGCTCATTTTGTTAATGCCTGGAGGCCAGTTCATTCTTTTTGAATAAAGGGAAAGAATTAAAGCTTTTATTCTGTTTTTCCTATTCAAATTGTACATAAGGGCAAGCAATCAATAAACAAGAAATTTTAAAAAAGAAGTATACTTGATTTACAAAATTGTGTTCATTTCAGGTGTACAGCAAAGTGACTCAGTTTTTTATATATACATGAATATATATTTTTCAGATCTCCTTTATAGGTTACTTTATGATATTGAATGTAATTCTGTGTACTATATAGTAAATCCTTCTTGTTTATGTATAGTAGTCTGTATCTGTCAATCACATACTCTTAATTTATCCATCCCTTTCCCTCTTTGATCTTTGGTAACCATAAGTTTGTTTTCTATGTCTGTGCATTTTTTTCATTTATTTTTATTAGTTGGAGGCTAATTACTTCACAACATTGCAGTGGGTTTTGTCATACATTGACATGAATCAGCCATGGAGTTACATGTATTCCCCATCCAGATCCCCCCTGCCACCTCCCTCTCGACCCGATCCCTCTGGGTCTTCCCAGTGCACCAGCCCCGAGCACTTGTCTCATGCATCCCACCTGGGCTGGTGATCTGTTTCACCTTAGATAATATACATGCTGTTCTCTCGAAACATCCCACCCTCGCCTTCTCCCACAGAGTCCAAAAGTCTGTTCTGTACATCTGTGTCTCTTTTTCTGTTTTGCATATAGGGTTATCATTACCATCTTTCTAAATCCCATATATATGTGTTAGTATACTGTAATGGTCTTTATCTTTCTGGCTTACTTCACTCTGTATAATGGGCTCCAGTTTCATCCTCCTCATTAGAACTGATTCAAATGAATTCTTTTTAATGGCTGAGTAATATTCCATGGTGTATATGTACCACAGCTTCCTTATCCATTCGTCTGCTGATGGGCATCTAGGTTGCTTCCATGTCCTGGCTATTATAAACAGTGCTGTGATGAACATTGGGGTGCACGTCTCTTTCAGATCTGGTTTCCTCAGTGTGTATGCCCAGGAGTGGGATTGCTGGGTCATATGGCAGTTCTATTTCCAGTTTTTTAAGGAATGTCCACACTGTTCTCCATAGTGGCTGTACTAATTTGCATTCCCACCAACAGTGTCAGAGGGTTCCCTTTTCTCCACACCCTCTCCAGCATTTATTGCTTGTAGACTTTTGAATAGCAGCCATCCTGACTGGCTTGTAATGCATTTGTTTTTGTTTTGTGAATAAGTTCACTTGCATTATTTTTAGATTCTACATATAAATAATACATTTGTCTTCTTCTGTCTGACTTACTTCACTCAGTGTGATAATTCTATCTCCACCCATATTGTCAATGGCAGTATTTCATCCTTTTTTATGGCTGACTAATATTCCATTGTGTCCTGGTGGCTCAGTGGTAAAGAATTTGCCTGCCATTGCAGGATAGGCAGGTTCAGTCCCTAGGTCAGGAAGATCCCCTGGAGAAGGAAATGGCAACCCACTCTGGTGCACTTGCCTGGGAAATCCCATGGACAGAGGACCTTGGCAGGCTGCAGCCCATGTAGTTGCAAAAGAGTTGACATGACTTAGCAACTAAAAAAACAACAACAATTCTGTTTCATTAATCATTATGTCTATTTCTGTGACAATACCACGCTGTTTTGATTACTGTGGCTTTCAGCACTGAAGTCTGGGATGGTTATGCCTCCAGCTTTAGTTTTTTTTTTTTTTTTTTCCTGATTGCTTTGGCAAGTCTGGTTCAAAATTGGGAAAGGAGTAGGTCAAGGCTGTACATCACCACCTTCTTGTTTAACTTATCTGCAGAGTACATCATGCAAAATGCTGGGCTGGGTGAATCACAGGCTGAAATCAAGATTGCTGGGAGAAATATCAATAACCTCAGATATGCAGATAATACCACCCTTATGGCAGAAGCAAAGAGGAACTAAAGAGCCTCTTGATGAAGGTGAAAGAGGAGAGTGAAAAGTCTGGCTTAAAACTCAACATTTCAAAAACAAAGATCATGGCATCTGATCACATCACTTCATGGCAAATAGATGGGTAAACAATGGAAACAGTGACAGACTATTTTCTTGGGCTCCAAAATAACTGTGGATGATGATGGCAGCCATGAAATTAAAAGACACTTGCTCCTTGGAGGAAAAGTGAAGACAAACCTAGACAGTGCATTAAAAAAACAAATGTATCATTTTGCTGACAAAGGATCATATAGTCAAAGCTATGGTTTTTCTAGTAGTCGTGTATGGATGTGAGAGTTGGACCACATGCTTTCAAATTGTGGTGCTGGAGAAGACTCTTTAGAGTCTCTTGGACTGCAAGGAGATCAAACCAGTCAATCCTAAAGGAAATCAATCCTGAATATACATTAGAAGGACTGATGCTGAAGCTGAAGCTCCAATACCTGATGCAATGAGCTGACTCACTGGAAAACACCCTGATGCTTGGAAAGATTGAGGGCAGGAGGAGAAGGGACACCAGAGGATGTGATGTTTGGATAGCTTCATCAATTCAATGGACATGAGTTTGAGCCAGCTTCGAGAGATAGTGAAGGGCAGGGAAGGCTGGCGTGCTGCAGTCCATGGCACCACAAACAGTCAGACTACTGAGCAACTGAACATCAACATGGTTTAAGGAGATTCGTATGGGTGCCAAGTTGACAATGGGTGAAACTGTGATGGACAATTTCATGTGTCAACTTAGATGGATCATACTACTCAGATATTTGATCAAATAGCTGGATGTTCCTCTGAAGGCCTTTTTAGGATGAAATTGACATTTAAATTGATAGACTTTGAGTAAAACAGATTACACACCATAATGTTAGTGGACCTCATCCAGTCAATTGAAGCCTTAAAAAAACAAAGACTGACTTCCCCTGAACAGGAAGAAATTCTGCCAGATTACTCTTTGGGTTTGAACTGCAACCCTGCAAATTTTGGACTTACCAAGCTTCACAAACACATGAGTCAATTCCCTAAAATAAACATCTTTGTATGTGTGTGTAAGTGTGTATACACACATCCTGTTGGCTATGTTGCTCTGGAGGATCCCAATACACTAGAAAATCTCACTGAAAGAAGTGAAAAAGACTGAATAAATGGAGAGCAATACCATGTTCAAAAGACTGAGAAGATCACATTGTTAGGATATAAATTCTTGCCATATTGTTTGATGAAGTCAAATAAATCTTACTAGTTTTTGTTCTTGTGAAGAAAATAGACAAGCTAACTAAAAAATGTACGTGAAAATGCAAAGGACCTAGAAGAAACAGAGCACTTAAAGAAGAAAAGCAAAATTCAAGAATTTCAAGATATTTTAATGTTGCAGTAATTCAGATAGAGTGGAAGTGGAAGGAAGATAGATAGAGAAAAGCATAACACATAAACAGTTCAAAAATAGATAAAAACACGACATATCAAAAGTGCCACTGCTAGTCAGTCAGAAACAGATGGTGTTTCTAATAAACAAACAAAGAAATTACCCATCTGTTTGAGAAAAATAAACCTCAACCCTATCTCACACTTTAAAAAAAAGTTAATTCAAGATGGATCATTTATCTCAGTATAAAAATTTTAAAAACTAAATGTTAGGAGAAAGCATAGTAGAATTTCATAATACTATAACAGGCCAAGACTTTAAAAACATGATATAGAAAGCACAAACCACAAAAGAAAAATATGACAATTTGGACTCTTAAAATGAAGGCATTTTGTTCAACAAAAGACATCATTAAGAAATGGAAAAGTCAAGGCAAATGGAAGAATATATCTGTAATAAATAAACATTATATATATATATATATATATATATATATATATATATATACACACACACACATAATTCCTATGAGTAAATAATAAAAAATGTGAACAACTCAAATAAAAATGGGCAAAAGACTTGCACATGCAGTTTACAAAAGGGTATATCCAAATGCCCAATAATCATATAAATTAATGTTCCTCATCATTACTCATTGGGCTTCCCTCATAGTTCAGTTGGTAAAGAATCCACCTGCAATGCAGGAGACCCCGGTTTGATTCCTGAGTCAGGAAGATCCCCTGGAAAAGGGAAAGGCTGCTTACTCCAGTATTCTGGCCTGGAGAATTCCATGGGCTGTATAGTCCATGGGGTCGCAAAGAGTCAGACACAACTGAGGGACCTTCACTTTCACTTTCACTATCATTACACATCAGTGAAATGCAAAGTTTGGCAATACCAAATATTGGTGAAGATTTGAGGCAAGTTACACTCCCAATAAAAGACAGAAATGGTATGGACCTAAGAGAAGCATAAGACATTAAAAAGAGGTGGCAAGAACACACAGAAGAACTATACAAAAAAGATCTTCACAGCCCAGATAATCACAATGGTGAGATCACTCACCTAGAGCCAGACATCCTGGAAAGTGAAGTCAAGTGGGCCTTAGGAAGCATCACTATGAACAAAGCTAGTGGAGGTGATGGAATTCCAGTTGAGCTATCTCAAGTCCTGAAAGATGATGCTGTGAAAGTGCTGCAGTGAATATGCCAGCAAATTTGGAAAACTCAGCAGTGGCCACAGGACTGGAAAAGGTCAGTTTTCATTCCAATCATAAAGAAAGGCAATCCCAAAGAATGCTCAAACTACTGCACAATTGCACTCATCTCACACACTAGTAAAATAATGCTCAAAAGTCTCCAAGCCAGGCTTCAGCAGTAATGTGAACCATGAACTTCCAGATAATCAAGTTGCTTTTAGAAAAGGCAGAGGAACCAGAGATCAAATTGCCAACATCCACTGGATCATCAAAAAAGCAAGACAGTTCCAGAAAAACATCTATTTCTGCTTTATTGACTATGCCAAAGCCTTTGACAGCGCGGATAACAATAAACTGTGGAAAATTCTGAAAGAGATGGGAATACCAGACCACCTGACCTGCCTCTTGAGAAACCTGTATGCAGGTCAGGAAGCAACAGTTAGAACTGGACATGGACCAACAGACTGGTTCCAAATAGGAAAAGGAGTATGTCAAGGCTGTATATGGTCACCCTGCTTATTTAACTTATATGCATATTGAAACGCTGGGCTGGATGAAGAACAATCTGGAATCAAGATTGCTGGGAGAAATATCAATAACCTCAGATATGAAGATGACACCATCCTTATGGCAGAAAGTGAAGGACTAAAGAGCCTCTTGATGAAAGTGAAAGAGGAGAGTGAAAAAGTTGGCTTAAAGCTAACATTCAGAAAACTAAGATCATGGCATCTGGTCCCATCAGTTCAGTTCAGTTCAGTTCAGTCACTCATTCATGTCCCACTCTTTGCAACCCCATGAACTGTAGCATGCCAGGCTTCCCTGTCCTTCACCAACTTTCAGAGCTTGCTCAAACTCATGTCCATCGAGTCAGTGACGCCATCCAACCATCTCATCCTCTGTTGTCCCCTTCTCCCTCTGCCCCCAATCCCTCCCAGCATCAGGGTCTTTTCCAATGAGTCAACTCTTCGCATGAGGTAGCCAAAGTATTGGAGTTTCAGCTTCAGCATCAGTCCTTCCAATGAACACCCAGGCCTGATTTCCTTTAGGATGGACTGGTTGGATCTCCTTGCAGTCCAAGGGACTCTCAAGAGTCTTCTCCAACACCACAGTTCAAAACCATCAATTTTTCGGCCCTCAGCTTTCTTCACATCACTTCATTGCAAATAAAAGGGGAAACAGTGGCTGACTCTATTTTTCTGGGCTCCAAAATCACTGCAGATGGTGATTGCAGCCATGAAATTAAAAGACGCTTACTCCTTTGAAGGAAAGTTATGACTAACCTAGACGGCATATTAAAAAGCAGAGACATTTCTTTGTCAATGAAGGTCCATCTAGTCAAGGCTATGGTTTTTCCAGTGGTCGTGTATGGATGTGCGAGTTGGACGGTGAAGAAAGCTGAGCGCTGAAAGATTGATGCTTTTGAACTGTGGTGTTGGAGAAGACTCTGGAGAGTCCCTTGGACTGCAAGGAGATCCAACCAGTCCATCCTGAAGGAAATCAGGCCTGTGTGTTCATTGGAAGGACTGGTGCTGAAGCTGAAACTCCAATACTTTGGCCACCTCATGCAAAGAGTTGACTCGTTGGGAAAAACCCTGATGCTGGGAGTGATTGAGGACAGGAGGAGAAGGGGACGACAGAGGATGAGATGGCTGGATCGCATCACTGACTTGATGGACATGAGTTTGAGTAAACTCTGGGAGTTTGTGATGGACAGGGAGGCCTGGCGTGCTGCGATTCATGGGGTCGCAAAGAGTTGGACACAACTGAGCGACTGAACTGAACTGAACTGATAACTCAAAAAGTTTGTCACAGAACACCAGGTTGAAATACCTGCATCATACAGTAAATTCCCACTGTGTATTTATTTTATATTTGGTGATATATATGTTTCAGTGCTACTCTTCAAGTTGTCCCACCCTCTCCTTCTTCTGCTGTGTCCACAAGTCAGTTCCCTATGTCTGTCTCTATTGCTGCCCTGCAGCACCATTTTTCTAGTTTCCATATATACGTGTTAATATAGGATATTTGTTTCTCTCTTTCTGACTTACTTCATTCTGTGTAACAGGCTCTAGGTTCATCCACCTCCGTTCAACTGACTCAAATTCATTCCCTTTTATATCTAAGAACATTCCTTTGTATACATATACCACAACGTCTTTATCCATTCATCTGTTGATGGACATCTAGGTTCCTTCCAAGTCCTGGCTATTGTAAATAGTGCTGCAATGAACATCAGGGTACATGTGTAAATGTATCTTACATCCTAACTTAATTGATATCATTTCCACTCAAGGAATGAGGAAAATTTTCAATATGTCAACAGTTCAAGTGTGCATCCATTTCTGGCTTCTCAAAAAGGGAGAAAAACACAGCTATGTGGGACTGACAGCAGCCACAAGCCAGCTTTGTCTTCAGGTCACAGTGACAAGTTTCAGACAGAAGCCTGGCATCCAGAAATTGACAGCTTTAGCCATGAAAGTATGAGCATAATCCTAAGTATTCCAAGACAGATCTTGCTGGCAGCCACATTGCCCTATTCTGAGGAATCTTTTAAATAAGACTCCTGGCAGCAGGCCCCTGTTGTTCAGTTGCTTAATTGTGCCTGACTCTGCAACACCGTGACTGCAGCATGTCAGGCTTCCCTGTCCTTCACCATCTCCCAGAGTTTGCTCAAACTCTGTCCTTTGAGTTGGTGATGCCTTTCAACAATCTCATCATCTGCTGTCCCCTTCTCCCTCTGCCTTCTATGTTTCCCAGCACCAGTATCTTTTCCAATAAGTCAACTCTTCACATCAGGTAGCCAAAGTATTGAAGCTTCAGCTCGAGTCCTTCTAATGAATATTCAGGGTTGATTTCCTCTAGGATTGACTGGTTTGACCTCCTTGCAGTCCAAGGGACTCTCAAGAGTCTTCTACAACACCACAGTTCAAAAGCATCAATTTTTCAGCGCTCAGCTTTCTTTATGGTCCCAATCTCACATCTGTACATGACTATTGGAAAAGCCATAGCTTTGACTATATGAACTTTTTCAGCAAAGTGATGTCTCTGCTTTTTAATACACTGTCTAGGTTTGTCATAGCTTTTCTTCCAAGGAGCAAGCATCTTCTAATTTCAATGCTGCAGTCACTGTCACCAGTGATTTTGGAGCCCAAGAAAATAGTCTTTCACTGTTCCTATTGTTTCCCCCATCTGTATGCCATGAAGTGATTGGATAGGATGTCAAGATCTTTGTTTTTTGAATGTTGAATTTTAAGCCAGCTTTTTCATTCTTCCCTTTCGGCTTCATCAAGAGGCTCTTTAGTTTCTCCTCGCTTTCTGCCTTAAGGGTGGTGTTATCTGCATATCTGAGGTTATTGATATTTCTCCTGGAAATCTTCATTCCAGCTTGTGCTTCATCCAGCTTGGCATTTCACATGATGTACTCTGCATATAAGTTAAATAAACAGGGTGACATTATACAGCCTTGACATACTCCATTCCCAATTTGGAACCAGTGTGTTGTTCCATGTTTGGTTCTAACTTTTGCTTCTTGACCTGCATACAGGTTTCTCAGAGGGCAGGTAAGGTAGTCTGGTATTCCCATTTCATTTAATAATATTCCACAGTTTGTTGTAATCCACACGGTCAAAGGCTTTAGCATAGTCAATGAAGTAGAAATAGATGTTTTTTTTCTGAAATTCTCTAGCCTTTTTGATGATCCAACAGATGTTGGCCATTTGATCCCTAGTACTTCTGCCTTTCTAAATCCAGCTTGAACGTCTGGAAGTTCTCATTTCACATACTGTTGAAATCGAGCATGGAGGATTTTGAGCATGACCTTGCTAGCATGTGCAATGAGTGCAATTGTGTAGTAGACCCATATGCCTCAGAAATATACCCTGGGTCCTCAAAGCAACCACTGGCCCCATCTCTCTGAATGCTGTATCTTGGTGTTCTCGGTAATTCATTTATTCTTCAAATTATTCTTTACATGAGCAACCAATGAATCCAATTTCCTAAAAAAAGATTTAAAGGTGTCCCTCCTTATAATGATATTACTGTAGGCTTGGATGAGTGTTTTTGCTATCCTCAAAGCACCTGGAAACATCGTCCACCTCTACACGTGCACGACAGTGTTCAGTTCTATTCAAGGGTGCAAGGGCAATGACTTTCTGTATAAGTGGCACACTAACTTCACGATGCAAAGAAAATATGCAATGGAGAGCAGGCAAAAAGCACCTTTTGGAGTTCTCCCATATATCTGCTTTTCCCAGCTATCTTTAGAAATCCATGTATGCATGTGCAGACCTTACTTAAAAGGAGTAAGATTCTGTGATGTGCTTTCCAGATGGTGTATCAAGTAATGGATATGTAGTAGAATTTAGGACCATGGAAAGAACACTTATGTCTCCAGCACTGCTCATTTAATCCCTATCAGGTTCAGCTGTCCCCACACTGGCACTGTCTCATGTATGTTTCTCTCACATTCCCCTTAGTCTGGATAGCCCGCCAGGTTGCTGACTGGAGATGAGCTTGAAAACTTCAGTCTCCTCCACAGAGCTGACAACTCACATAGAAACACACAGGGCACTGATTTAAGAACTCCCGGGGGTCCTTCTAGAATTCCCACTCACTAGTCAAAGCTATGGTTTTTCCAGTAGTCATGTATGAATGTGCGAGTTGGACGGTGAAGAAAGCTGAGCGCCAAGGAATTGATGCTTTTGATCTGTAGTGTTGGAGAAGACTCTTAAAAGTCTCTTGGACTGCAAGGAGATCCAACCAGTCAATCCTAAAGGAAGTCAGTCTTGAATATTCATTGGAAGGACTGATGCTGAAACTGAAACTCCAATACTTTGACCACCTAATGTGAAGAACTGACTCCTTGGAAAAGGCCCTGATCCTGGGAAAGATTGAAGGTGGGAGGAGAAGGGGACGACAGAGGATGAGATGGTTGGATGGCATCACTGACTCGATGGACATGACTTTGAGCAAGCTCCAGGAGTTGCTAATGGACAGGGATGCCCGGCGTGGTGCAGTCTGTGGCATCACAGAGTCAGACACAACTGAATGGCTGAACTGAACCACATCTTAATTTTTTAGCTTAACCCACTTGGGTCAATTTGTTTTTATTTTAGCATTGTGCATATAGAGTTTCTGATAGCTCCATCTTATCTGCTGTTATTTTGGTCTTTTTAAAGAAAGTCTTTTAAAATTCAAGTAGTTTTGTTATTAATGATGATACATTTTATATATTTATTTATTAGCCTGTGTAAACTAAAGATAGGAGACACTAAGCTGAGCCACATGTGAGAAGAAATCTGGCTGGCCACTTCCTGCCAGGATGATGCTGACCCCAGGGCAGGAAGGATATGCAAGAGGATTTGCCTTGTCCATGATGAAGGTAGAGTTATGGTCCCAGAAACATGAACGAGCCATTCAAGGGTCACAGCTGAATGGTTCCAGGATTGCTCCAGAGTCAGGCACACTGGACAGGTGTCCAGGTGTGCCATGTGTGAAATCTGAGGTTGAATGAATCTGAGACCTGGATCTTGTTCCTAGGCTGGAATCATGTGAGCCTACAGGGCAGAGTCCCAGTGATGGATGCTGTTCCAGAATCTGCCACTCCCCTTCTTGGCTCACATCTGTGTCCCTGAGTTCAATCCCTCATCCTAGAGATGAAGCAATGATAATTAACCAACACTGCATATTTTCTAAGTTAAGACATTATTTTTTAGATCAGCTTCAAGTTCACCATATAACTGAGGGGAAGATACAGAGATTTCCGTACATACGCCTCCTACTCACAAACATGTATAGTGTCTCCCATTAACAATATCCCCCGCCACTTGCTACAATCCATGAACCAACAGTGCCACATTATAACCACTCAAAGTCCACAGTTTACATTAGGGTTTACTCTTGTGGTGTACATCCTATGGGTTCAACAAATATATGATTCCAGTGTCCACTATCATAGTATCCTACAAAGCAGTTTCATTGCCCTAAAAATTCTCTATGCTCCACCTAATTTATCTCTCTCTCCAACTTCTGGCAACCACTGATCTTTTTTACTCTTTCTATAGTTTGTCTTTAACAAAATGCCATAGAGTTGGAATCATTTAAAATTTTTTCAAATTGGTTTCTTTCACTTAGTTAAATGCATTCAAGTCTCCTCCATGCTTTTTCATAGCTTGATAGCTCACTTGGTTTCAGCACTGAATAATATTACATTATTTGAATGTATTGGGGCTTCCCAAGTGGCACTAGTGGTAAAGAACCTGCCTTCCAATGCAGGAGATGTAAGAAATGCGGGTTCAATCCCATAGTGGGGAAGATGCCTGAAGGAGGGCATGGCAACCTAATTCAGTATTCTTGCCTGGATAATCCCATGGACAAAGGAGCCTGGTGGGCTACAGTTCACAGGGTCCCAAAGAGTCAGACATGACTGAAGTGACTTAGCATGCATGCATGTATCAGTTTACTTATTTCTTCATCTACTGAAGGACATCTTGGTTGCTTTCAAGTTTTGGAAAATTATGAATAAAACTTTAATAAACATTCATCTGTGGGTTTTTGTGTGGATATAGGTTTTCAGCTTCTTTGAGTAAATACCAAGGAGCACAATTGCTAGACTGTACAGTATGTGGATGTCTAGTTTTATTTTTTAAAAAATCCCCAAACAGCCTTCCAAAGTGGTTGTATCAGTTTGCATTCCTGTTTACGAGCAATTTTATCATATAGAGAATTCTCAGATATACTGACTCATCCAATCATTAAGATAAACTCATCAGGTGATACAATTAACCCAACTGTGTGACTGGAAATGGTGGCTCTGAGAGTCAGGAGATTCCCCCAGGGCCACACAGACAGGGTGAGCAAACTCTTTAAGAAGCAATCTTAATGTAAGTTATGAGGCAAGAGACCTTACAAAAATGGAGGGTTGACCAGAATCCAAGGAAAATGATGAAACAAGATCCATAATGCAAGGAAGAATTAAAGAATAAACATACAGAGACAAAGCACAATTACTGAAATTAAAAATACTCTAGAAGGAATCGATAGCAGAATATCTGAAGCAGAGGAACGAATCAGTGAGCTGGAAGATAAAATGGTGGAAATAACTTCTGAAGAGCAGAATAAAGTAAAAAGAATGAAACGAACTGTGGATAGTCTCAGAGACCTCTGGGACAATACCAAACACACCAACATTCGAATTATAGGGGTCTTAGAAGACGAAGAGAAAAAGAAAGAGTATGAGAAAAATTTTGAAGAGATTATAGTTTAAAATTTCCCCAACATGGAAAAGGAAATAGTCAATCAAGTCCAAGAGGCACAAAGAGTCCCATACAGGATAAACCCAAGGAGAAACATGCCAAGACACATATTAATCAAACCAACAAAAACTAAATGCAAGGAAAGAATATTAAAAGCAGCAAGGGAGAAGCAACAAGTAACATACAAGGGAAACCCCATACGATTAACAAGTGATCTTTCAGCAGAAAGTCTACAGGCCAGAAGGGAATGGCAGGATATATTTAAAGTACTGAAAGGAAAAATCTATAACCAAGATTACTGTACCTGGCAAGGATTGCATTCAAAATTGATGAAGAAATAAAAAGCTTTTCAGATGAGCAAAAGTTAAGAAAATTCAGTACCACCAAACCAGCTTTACAACAAAAGTTAAAGGGAATTACATAGTCAAGAAATATGAGAGAAGAAAAAAGATCTACAAAATCAACCCCAAACAGTTAAGAAAATGGCAATAGGAACATATATATCAATAATTACTTCAAATATAAATGGATTAAATGCTCCAACCAGAAGACACAGACTGTGTGAATGGATACAAAAACAAGACCCATATATATGCTGTCAACAAGAAACCCACTTCAGACCTCAAGACACATGCAGACTGAAAGTGAGAGGATGGAAAAATATATTCTGTGCAAATGCATGGAAATGAATTTCCATGGGAATGCAAAAGAAAGCTGGAGTAGCAATCCTCATAGCAGATAAAATAGACCTTAAAATAAAAAATATTACAAGAGATAAGGAAGGACACTACATAATGGTCAAGGGATCAATCCAAGTGGAAGACATAACAATTGTAAATATCTATGCACCCAACATAGGAGTACCTCAATACATAAGACAAACACTAACAGACATCAAAGGAGAAATTGACAGTAACACAGTAATAGTAGACTTTAACACCCCACTCACACCAATGGAGAGATCATCAAAACAAAATTAATAAGGAAACACAAGTCTTAAATGATACATTAGATGAGATGGATCTCTTTGATATTTTCAGGACATTTCATCCAAAAGCAGAAGAATACACCTTCTTCTCAAGTGCACATGGAACATTCTCCAGGACAGACTGCATCTTTGGCCACAAATCAAGCCTCAGTAAATTTAAGAAAATTGAAATCATATCAAGTATCTTCTTCAGCCACAATTCTATGAGACTAGATATCAATTACAAGAAAAAAACTTACAAGAAACACAAACACACAGAGATTAAACAACACATTTCTAAATAACCAACAGGTTACTGAAGAAATCAAAAGGGAAATAAAAAAATTTCTAGAAGCAAATGACAATGAAAACACAAGAACTCAAAACCTGTGGGATGCTGCAAAAGCAGGTCTAAGAGGGAAATTTGTTGCAATACATTTCTACCTCAAGAAACAAGAAAAATATTGAATAGACTAACTTTTCACCTAAAACAACTGCAAAAAGAACAAAAAGCCCACAAAATTAGTAGAAAGAAAGAAATCAAAAATATCTGAGCAGAAATAAATGAAAAAGAAAGGAAAGAAACAATAGTAAAGATTAACAAAGCTAAAAGTTGGTTCTTTGAGAAGATAAACAAAATTGACATGTCTTTAGCCAGACTCATCAAGAAAAAAAGAGAGAAGAATCAGATCAACCAAATTAGAAATGAAAAAGGAGAGGTTACAACAGACAGTGCAGAAATACAAAGGATTATAGGATATTATTATGAACAATTATAATGGCCATAAAGTGGATAACCCGGAAGAAATGGACAGGTTCTTAGAAAAGTTCAATTTTCCAAGACTGAAACAGAAGAAATAGAAATTATGAACAACCCAATTACAAGCACTGAAATTGAAGCTGTGCTCAAAAATCTTGCAAAAACCAAAAGCCCAGGACCAGATGGCTTCACAGGAGAATTCTATCAAATATTCAGAGAAGAGCTAATGCCTATCCTTCCAAAACTCTTTCAAAAAATTGCAGAGGAAGGAATACTTCCAAACTCATTTTACAAGGCCACTGTCACCCTGATAGCAAAACCAGACAAAGGCAACACACACACACACAAAGAAAACTACAGGACAATATCACTGATGAACATAGATGCAAAAATCCTCAACAAAATTTTAACACACAGAATTCAGCAACACATCAAAAAGCTCACACTCCATGATCAAGTTGGGTTTATTCCAGGAATTCAAGAATTCTTCAATATACATGAATTAATCATTGTGATACACCATATTAACAAATTGAAAGATAAAAACTATATGATAATCTAAATAGATGCAGAAAAAGCCTTTGACAAAATTCAGCACCCATTTATGATTAAAGTTCTTCAAAAAATGGGCATAGAAGTAACTTACCTCAACATAATACAGGGCATATATGATAAGCCTACAGCAAACATTATTCTCAATGGTGAAAAACTGAAAGCATTCCCCATAAGATCAGGAACAAGACAAGGGTGTCTACTTTCACCAGTACTATTCAACATAGTTCTGGAATTCCTAGCTACAGCAATCAGAGAAGAAAAGAAGTAAAAGGAATCCAGAGCAGAAAAGAAGAAGTAAAGATCTCATTGTTTGATATTGTACATAGAAAACCTTAAAGATAATATCAGAAAATTACTAGAGCTAATCAGTGAATTTAGCAAAGTTGCAGGATATAAAATCAATACACACATATTATCTAGGGTGAAACAGATCACCAGCCCAGGTTGGGTGCATGAGACAAGTGCTTGGGCCTGGTGCACTGGGAAGACCCAGAGGGATCGGGTGGAGAGGGAGGTGGGAGGGGGGACCGGAATGGTGAATACATGTAAATCCATGGCTAATTCATTTCAATGTATGACAAAAACTACTGTAATGATGTAAAGTAATTAGCCTCCAACTAATAAAAATAAATGGAAAAAAAATCAATACACAGAAATCACTTGCATTTCTATATGCTAGCAATGAAAAATCAGAAAGAGAAATCAAGGAATCAATCCCACTCACCATTGCAACAAAAAGAATTAAATATCTAGGAATAAACTTACCTAAGGAGATCAAAGAACTGTACACAGAAAATTATAAGACACTAAGGAAAGAAATCAAATATGATATAAACATATGGAGAGATATTCCATGTTCCTGGATAGGAAGAATCAATACTGTAAAAATGAGTTTACTACCAAATGCAATCTACAGATTTCATGTGATCCCTATCAAATTACCAATGGCATTTTTCCACAGAATTAGAACAAAAATTTTCACAATTCATATGGAAACACAAAAGATCCTGAATCACCAAAGCAGTCTTGAGAAAGAAGAATGGAGTTGAAGGAATCAACCTCCCTGACTTCAAATCATACTACAAAGCTACAGTCATCAATACAGCATAGTACTGGCATAAAAACAGAAATATAGACAAATGGAACAAGATAGAAAGTCCAGAAATAAACCCATGCACCTATGGGTACCTTATTTTTTACAAAGGAGGCAAGAATATACAATGAGGCAAAGACAGCCTCTTCAATAAGTGGTGCTGGGGAAACTGCACAGCTACTTGTAAAAGCATGAAATTAGAGCTCTTCCTAATATCATACACAAAGATAAACTCAAAATGGATTAAAGACCTAAATGTAAGACCAGAAGCTATAAAACTCTTAGAGGAAAACATAGGCAGAACACTTGATGACATAAATCAAAGCAAGAGGACTATGACCCACCTGCTAGAGTAATGGAAATAAAAACAAAAGTAAGCAAGTTGGACCTGGTTAAACTTAAAAGCTTTTGCACAGCAAAGGAAACTATAAACTATGTGACAAGAAAACCCTAAGAATGGGAGAAAATAATAGCAAATGAAACAACTGACAAAGGATTCATTTCCAAAATATAGAAGCAGCTCACACAACTCAATGCAAGAAAAACAAGCAACCCAATCAAAAAGTGGGAGCTATCCCACTGCTGGGTATACACACCAAGGAAACCAGAATTGAAAGAGACATATGTACCCCAATGTTCATTGCAGCACTGTTTACAATAGCCAGGACATGGAGGAAACCTAGATGGCCATCAGCAGATGAATGGATAAGAAAGCAATGGTACATATACACAAGGGAATATTACTTGGCTATTAAAAATAATGCATTTGAATCAGTTCTAATGAGGTGGATGAAACTGGAGCCTATTATACAGAGTGAAGTAAGTCAGAAAGAAAAACATCAATACAATATATTAGCACATATATATGGAATTTAGAAAGATGGTAACAATGACCCTATACGTGAGACAACAAAAGAGACACAGATGTAAAGAACAGACTTTTGGACTCTGTGTGAGAAGGCGAGGGTGGGATGATTTGAGAGAATAGCATTGAAACATGTATATTATCATATGTGAAATAGATCACCAGTCCAGGTTTGATGCATGAGACAGGGTGCTCAGGGGTGGTGCATTGGGATAACCCTGAGGGATGGGATGGGGAAGGAGGTGGGAGGGGGGTTCAGGATGGGGAACACATGTACACCCATGACTGATTCATGTCAATGTATGGCAAAAACCACCACAATATTTTAAAGTAATTGGCTCCCAATTAAAATTTTTTTTAAAGTGGGAAAAAGACCTAAACAGACATTTCTCCAAAGAAGACATACAGATGGCTAACAAACACATGAAAAGATGCTCAACATCACTCATTATTAGAGAAATGTAAGTCAAAACTATAATGAGATATCACTTCACAATGGTCAGAATGGCCATCATCAAAAAGTCTACAAACAATAAAAGCTGGAGAGGGTGTGGACAAATGGGAACTGTTGCACTGTTGGTGGGAATGTAAATTGATACAGCCACTAAGGAAGATGGCATGAAGATTCCTTAAAAAACTAGGAATAAAACCACCACATGACCCAGCAATCCCACTCCTAGGCATACACCCTGAGGAAACCAAAATTGAAAAAGCCACATATATCCCATTGTTCATTGCAGTACTATTTACGATAGCTAGAACATGGAATCAACCGAGATGTCCATTGACAGATGAATGGATAAATAAGTTTTGGTACATATACACAATGAAATATTACTCAGCCATAAAAAGGAATGCATTTGTGTCAGTTCTGATGAGGTGGATGAACCTAGAACCTAATATATAGAGTGAAGTGAGTCAGAATGAGAAAGATAAATACCATATTCTAACACATATATATGGAATCTAGAAAAACAGTACTGAAGAATTTATTTATAGGGCAACAATGGAGAAACAGACATAGAGAATAGACTTATGGACATGGGGAGGGAGGAGGAGATGGTGAAATGTATGGAAAGAGTAACATGGAAATTTACATTACCCTATGTGAAATTGATAGCCAACGAGATTTGGCTGTATGGCTCAGGAAACTCAAACAGGGGTTCTGTATCAATGTAGATGGGTGGGATGGGTGAGAGATGGGAGAGAGGTTCAAAACAGGAGGGAATATATGTATACCTATGGCTGATTCATGTTGAGGTTTGACAGAAAACAACAAAATTCTGTAAAACAATTATCCTTCAATAAAAAATAAATTTAAAAAATGTCACCTCACAGAAATCAAAATCCCAAACTGGTACCATTTACAAGAGTGAATACGAGTTCACAACCACTCACCAGATGCAGAAATCATACACTGAAAATTCAATATATCCATTAGCCTTGAACTCGTGAAATTTGAAAGGCAAACATGGAACCGCCCTATTGGGACACTTCTGAATCCCAAGGCCATAGGTCACACAAAGAAAATCCTCTCCGTTTAAGATAACACTCAGGAAGCAAGCAGCAAGGGGATTGGTTGTTTGTTCTCACTCCACCTCTCCTGCAGCAAGGGCCCCAGTAAAGACTTGCCTCAACACATACAGATGGCTAACAAACACATGAAAAGATGCTCAACATCACTCATTATCAGAGAAATGCAAATCAAAACCACAATGAGGTACCATCACACGCCAGTCAGGATGGTTGCTATCCAAAAGTCTACAAGCAATAAATGCTGGAGAGGGTGTGGAGAAAAGGGAAACCTCTTACACTACTGGTGGGAATGCAAACTAGTACAGCCACTATGGAGAACAGTGTGGAGATTCCTTAAAAAGCTGGAAATAGAACTGCCATATGACCCAGCAATCCCACTTCTGGGCATACACACCGAGGAAACCAGATCTGAAAGAGACACGTGCACCCCAATGTTCATCGCAGCACTGTTTATAATTCCAGGACATGGAAGCAACCTAGATGCCCATCAGCGGAAGAATGGATGAGGAAGCTGTGGTACATATACACCATGGAATATTACTCAGCCATTAAAAAGAATTCATTTGAATCAGTTCTAATGAGATGGATGAAACTGGAGCCCATTATCCAGAGCGAAGTAAGCCAGAAATATGAAGACCATTACAGTATACTAACACATATATATGGAATTTAGAAAGATGGTAATGATAACCCTATATGCAAAACAGAAAAAGAGACACAGATGTACAGAACAGACTTTTGGACTCTGTGGGAGAAGGCGAGGGTGGGATGTTTCGAGAGAACAGCATCAAAACATGTATATTATCTATGGTGAAACATCACCAGCCCAGGTTGGATGCATGAGACAAGTGCTCGGGGCTGGTGCACTGGGAAGACCCAGAGGGATCAGGTGGAGAGGGAGGTGGCAGGGGGGATCAGGATGGGGAATACATGTAACTCCATGGCTGATTCATGTCAATGTATGACAAAAACCACTACAATATTGTAAAGTAATTAGCCTCCAACTAATAAAAATAAATGAAAAAAAAATCATTAGACAAAAAAAAAAAAAAAAAAGACTTGCTTCAAAAAGAAAAAATCTTCCCTGGCCTCAAGAACCACACAGTATAAAATCCAAACACATTACCCCCTAATAGAATTTTACCCATCACATTAGTAGTTTCCACATTTTCACAAAGCAACATATTAAAAGGGAGTGAATGGTATCTTTTAATTTTGCCAATAAGAACTTAATTTTTTAAAAAATATCATTTAGTGTCACCACCATTTGACTAGAGAAAAAATATTTTACCACCAAAAAGCAAGGAGGACATAATCTCAACTTGATTATGTTTTGTTTCTGCAATCCCATTGTCCGACTTTGTCTGTTTTGACAGAGGCCCATGAAAACTTCATCAGTGCTGGGCACCACTCAGGGACTGGCACCTGGGGACTATTGCTTTGGAGTTTTGTTTTTAATTAAAAGACACACACACACACAGAGATGCTTGCCTGCAAAGTTACTTCAACCATATATGACTCTTTGTGATCCCATGGACTGTGGCCCAGCAGACTCCTCTGTCCATGGGATTCTCCAGGCAAGAATATTGGAGTGGGTTGTATGCCCTCCTCCAGGGGATCTTCCTGACCCATTTCTCTTATGCCTCCTGCATTGACAGGTGGGTTCTTTACCACTAGCGCCATAAGGGAAGCCTATATATATGTATGTATGTATATGTATATACACATACAGAGCACACATGTCTGAAAATATATATACATGTGTGTGTGTGTATTTAAAACACACATATATAAATAAAATACATGCACATACACATATAACCAGCTATCTTCACATGGCAGTAAAATGACCAGGGGTCAAGTAGGTTTCCTTGCTCAAGGCCACATTCTATCTATGGGCAGTCTGCCTGGATCTCAGCACACTGCCTCACACACTATGTATGTTGAATGCCAACTGCATAGTCTGCTGTGTGCATACTCATGAGCTCACGCACATCCCTGACACATGGAGGCAGCAGCCCCACAGACTTCTGTGTTCCTGTGCCATGGAAGCACATTCCAGTCTAGCCATGGAAAACGCAGCAGATGCCTGAGCCTTTTCTGCAGGCCAGGCAGCCCCCAGTCCTGGTGCACCCCCTGCTGAGGCAGCAGAATCATCATGCTCCCTGCGTCCTCCTTGTGAGTATAAAGCACAATCTGCCACTGCCTTTGGCAGCACACACTTCCTACTGGAAGAAAATCTGAAATGATTCAGGGGAAGGGTGCAAAGATGACTGGGTGGGAAAATGCCTGTTCTAGAATCTCCTTGCCACTGCAATTCTTTCTTCCAAGCAGGGCTGTTTTTCGCCAGCTTGCCCAGCCCACAAGGAAAAGACAGAGAAACAGGAAATCCAAACTGCCAACAAAGAATGTGGAGAAGGAGGGTTACTCAGATCCTTGGCAGGAACTGAGCTCAGCCAGGAAAGTGGAAACACAGCCAGTGTCATCGTGATTCAAGGGAGGGTTGGTAGCAATAGAGAGTGGGGACTTGGGGGCAACTGGCTATTCCAGCAGCCCGGCAGCTGGGATCAGAAGCTCCTGGAGCTAGAAGGGGTCGGGAGGACACAGAAACAGCTTGAGGGACCCAAGTTGACCAGTCCTGTGCAGGTCAGGCATGGTCCCAGGCCTGAGCCCAGGACACTCTCCAAACTGCCTCTGTGGGGGATGTGCTCACTCCAGCTCCCTCGTGAAGCTGTCCTTAAGTGACATCCCATGACTCACAGCCTTGATCCCTGAGTCTAAATATGTACAAGCAGCCCCTAGAAAAAGCCTTATTTTCCAGGATTTGGGAGGCACTGTTCCACCTCCTTGTAACACATCCCTAGACATATTTCTTATTCTTATGGTTTCTGACAGATATTTTCTCTGCTTTGGCACCTTAATCAGTGGTTCTTGACTCTTTTTCTGCTCCAATCTGCTTGATGAACTAAATGGGATGGGACTCTACGAAAGAGTATGTATACATATGTTGGGGTCCTTTAATGGACCGGAACCTGGTGGTCCGGAGTCGATGATAAGAAAGTGAAAGAAGGAAAGAGGCTAATATTCCCTGGGTTACACAGCAGGCCTCCGCGCTCCAGGGAATCAGCCAGAAAGTGAGATAGAGAGAGAGAGAGAAAGAAGGACATGGGGGCCCAAGTCTCTGGTGGAGCAAGGGTGCTTTACTGAATTCTGTGTGAGTATACATACCGTATTACAAGGTAGCTTCTTCAGATAAAGATCAAAAGACCTGACTTTACAAGTACCCAAGGAAACAAGGAGCAATAGAGGCCATAAGGCCAAAAGGCAATCCATATCAAAAGAGGGTCACAAATAATCCCTTTCACCAAATGGAAAAGCTAATAAGGGAAATCCTATGCAAGTATCCCATCTCTATGATCTCAGTCCTGGGAGTGGCTTGCCTCACTCCTCTCGCTCCTATCAGGAGCTGATAAGGAACAGAGGGTTCAAGAGAGATAGGAAACAGCACACAGGAATTCTACTGTTAAACATTCCGTGACATATGTATATGCATAACAGATTCACTTTGCTGTGCAGCAGAAGCTAACATAATATTGTAAAGCAACTGTATTCCAATAAAAATTTATTTCAAAAGCAATGAGGAAGAAGATAGTCCTCTCCCCCTCCCCAGTTTTCCTTTGATTATAAAATTGTAGCTCACTAAGTTCTCAGGGTAGCACCATCCTGCCCACCCACTTGTAAACCTCAAAATGCATCCTATTCTAATAAGTCACTTCTTATCTATCACTTTGAAAAGTGTTAGTCACTCAGTCTTTTCCGGCTTTTTGTGACCCATGACTTTGCATCTCTGCGTGGGCGCAGGAGGGCAGAGAGGAGCTATTCCATGTTCAAGGTCAGGAGGGGTGGCCTTGAGGAGATACCCCTCGTCCAAGGTAAGGAGCAGTGGCTGCGCTTTGCTGGAGCAGCTGTAAAGAGATAACCCTCGTCCAAGGCAAGAGAAACCCAAGTGAGATGGTAGGTGTTGCGAGAGGGCATCAGAGGGCAGACAGACTGAAACCATAGTCACAGAAACCAGCCAATCTGATCACAGGACCACAGTCTTGTATAACTCAGTGAAACTAAGCCATGCTGTGTGGGGCCACCCAAGATGGTCAGGTTATGGTGGAGAGGTCTGACAGAATGTGGTCCACTGGAGAAGGGAATGGCAAACCACTTCAGTACTCTTGCCTTGAGAACCCCATGAACAGTATGAGAAGGCAAAATGATAGGATACTGAAAGAGGAGCTCCCCAGGTCAGTAGGTACCCAATATGCTACTGGAGATCAGTGGAGAAATAACTCCAGAAAGAATGAAGGGATGGAGCCAAAGCAAAAACAATACCCACTTGTGGATGTGACTGGTGATAGAAGCAAGGTCCGAGGCTGTAAAGAGCAATATCACATAGGAACCTGGAATGTTAGGTCCATGAATCAAGGTAAATTGGAAGTGGTCAAACAGGAGATGGCAAGAGTGAATGTTGACATTCTAGGAATCAGTGAACTAAAATGGACAGGAATGGGTGAATTTAACTCAGATAACCATTATATCTTCTCCTGTGGGCAGGAATACCTTAGAAGAAATGGAGTAGCCATCATGATCAACAAAAGAGTCGGAAATGCAGTACTTGGATGCAGTCTCAAAAATGACAGAATGATCTGTTTGTTTCCAAGGCAAACCATTCAATATCATGGTAATCCAAGCCTATGCCCCAATCAGTAATGCTGAAGAAGCTGAAGTTGAACAGTTCTATGAAGACCTACAAGACCTTTCAGAACGAACGCCCAAAAAAGATGTCCTTTTCATTATAGGGGACAGGAATGCAAAAGTAGGAACTCAAGAAACACCTGGATTAACAGGCAAATTTGGCTTTGGAGTATAGAATGAAGCAGGACAAAAGCTAATAGAGTTTTGCCAAGAGAACACAGTGGTCATAGCAAACACCCTCTTCCAACAACACAAGAGAAGACTCCAAACATGGACATCACCAGATGGTCAACACCAAAATCAGATTGATTATATTCTTTGCAGCCAAAGATGGAGAAACTCTATACAGTCAGCAAAAACAAGACTGGGAGCTGACTGTGGCTCAGATCATGAACTCCTTATTGCCAAATTCTAACTTAAATTGAAGAAAGTGGGGAAAACCGCTAGGCCACTCAGGTATGACCTAAATAAAATCTCTTATGAATATACAGTGGAACTGAAAAATAGATTTAAGGGACTAGATCTGATAGACAGAGTGCCTGATGAACTATGGATGGAGGTTTGTGACATTGTACAGGAGACAGGGATCAAGACCATCCCCATGGAAAAGAAATGCAAAAAGGCAAAATGGTTGTCTCAGAAGGCCTTACAAATAGCTCTGAGAAGAAGAGAAGTGAAAAGCAAAGGAGAAAAGGAAAGATATTCCCATTTGAATGCAGAGTTCCAAAGAATAGCAAGGAGAGATAAGAAAGCCTTCCTCAGTGATCAATGCAAAGAAATAGAGGAAAACAACAGAATGGGAAAGACTAGAGATCTCTTCAAGAAAATCAGAGATACCAAGGGAACATTTCATGCAAAGATGAGCTCAATAAAGGACAGAAATGGTATGGACCTAACAGAAGCAGAAGATATTAAGAAGAGGTGGCAAGAATACACAGAAGAACTGTATAAAAAAGATTTCATGACCCAGATAATCACAGTGGTGTGATCACTTACCTAGAGCCAGACATCCTGGAATGTGAAGTCAGGTGGGCCTTAGAAAGCATCACTACGAACAAAGCTAGTGGAGGTGATGGAATTCCAGTTGAGCTATTTCAAATCCTGAAAGATGATGCTATGAAAGTGCTGCACTCAGTATGCCAGCAAAATGGAAAACTCAGCAGTGGCCACAGGACTGGAAAAGGTCAGTTTTCATTCCAATCCTAAAGAATGCTCAAGCTACCACACAATTGCACTCATCTCACACGCTAGTAAAGTAGTGCTCAAAATTCTCCAAGCCAAGCTTCAGCAATACGTGAACCATAAACTTCCAGATATTCAAGCTGGTTTTCAAAAGGCAGAGGAACCAGAGATCAAATTGCCAACTTCTGCTGGATCATCAAAAAGCGAGAGAGTTTTAGAAAAACATCTATTTCTGCTTTCTTGACTATGCCAAAGCCTTTGACTGTGTGTATCACAATAAACTGTGGAAAATTCTGAAAGAGATGGGAATACCAGACCACTTGACATGCCTCTTGAGAAGCCTATATGCAGTTCAGGAAGCAACAGTTAGAACTGGACATGGAACAACAAACTGGCTCCAAGTAGGAAAAGGAGTGTGTCAAGGCTGTATATTGTCACCTTGCTTATTTAACTTATATGCAGAGTACATTATGAGAAACTTTGGGCTGGATGAAGCACAAGCTGGAATCAAGATTGCCGGCAGAAATATCAATAACCTCAGATATGCAGATGACACCACCCTTATGGCAGAGAGAGACAAGGAGCTAAAATGCCTCTTGATGAAAGTGAAGGAGGAGAGTGAAAAAGTTGGCTTAAAGCTCAACATTCAGAAAACTAAGATCATGGCATCTGGTCCCATCACTTCATGGGAAATAGATGGGGAAACAGCAGAAAGTGTCAGACTTTATTTTTGGGGAGCTCCAAAATCATTGCAGATGGTGATTGCAGCCATGAAATTAAAAGACGCTTACTCCTTGGAAGGAAAGTTATGACCAACCTAGACAGCATATTAAAAAGCAGAGACATTACTTCGCCAACAAAGGTCCATCTAGTCAAGGCTATGGCTTTTCCAGTGGTCATGTATGGATGTGAGAGTTGGACTGTAAAGAAAGCTGAGTGCCGATAAACTGATGCTTTTGAACTGTGGTGTTGGAGGAGACTCTGGAGAGTCCCTTGGACTGCAAGGAGATCCAACCAGTCCATCCTAAAGGAGATCAGTCCTGGTGTTCATTGGATGGACTGATGCTGAAGCTGAAACTCCAGTAATTTGGCCACCTCATGGGAAGAGTTGACTCATTGGAAAAGACCCTGATGCTGGGAGAGATTGGGAGCAGGAGGAGAAGGGGACAACAGAGGATGAGATGGCTGGATGGCATCACTGACTCGATGGACATGAATTTGAGTAAACTTTGGGAGTTGATGATGGACAGGGAGACCTGGTGTGCTGTGATTCATGGGGTCACAAAGAATCAGGCACGACTGAGAGACTGAACTAAACTGAACTGAAATTCTTTCTAGGCTGACACATAAAGAACCAGTGCTCCTCACAGTCCCTTGAAACCCATTTCCGGTGTTTCACATCCAGGGCAGGATCTAGAAATTCTGGAATTCTTGGTCCCCTTTCATCAGGGATCTCCAGGAGTCATTCTGTTCTGACAGAGGAGGGTCCTCTTTCCTAGGCTGCCTCAGACAATGGAGCTGCCCCATCTTCTGAGGTCACCAAGTTTGGAGTATTTATTTGCACCCTTAATAAGGGCAAGACAAACTGAAAAAGAAACTGGTTTTATGAATGCCAAATTCCATTTCTCACAAGCTGACTCTTCTCCGGTATGACTCTTCCTGAGCGTTTTCTGAGATCTCACACAGGCACCACTCCCTTGGAGAAGGCTTCAGGGACTCCTCAAGACTCCCCCCACACCCTCAGTCTGTGCTGCTGGGAGGCTGAGATCTAACAGTTGTTTACACATCAGCAGTCCTTAGAGACTGAACAGCCTAAGTGTGGGGGTGGGACAGAGCTAGTTCATTCCTCTTGCATTCACTCCCGTGCCTGGCATACAGCAGGAGCCTCTAAATGTTGGCAGATGATTAACTTTTCTGCTGCCTTTTACATCTCCATAAGTGTTATGTCCCTTATGATAAGTCAAAACAGGCAATATGTGGTTTCCTACCATGCATGCATGCATGTGTACTAAGTTACTTCAGTTGTGTCCAATACTGTGCAACCCTATGAGCTGTAGCCTGCCAGGCTCCTCTGTCCCTGAGAATATGGGAGTGGGTTGCCATGCCCTCCTCCAGGGGATCTTCCCGAGTCAGGGACTGAACCCACATCTCTTATGTCTCCTGCATTGGCAAGCAGATTCTTTACCATTAGTGCCACCAGGGAAGCCCCATACCACGCATAAAGTGAAGTGAAGTTGCTCAGTTGTGTCTGACTCTTTGCCACCCCATGGACTGTAGTCTGCCAGGGTCCTCTCTCCATGGGATTTTCCAGGTAACAACCCTGGAGTGGGTTGCCACTTCCTTCTCCAGGGGACCTTCCTGACCCAGGGATTGAACTCGTGTCTCCTGCACTGCAGGCAGACTCTTTACCATCTGAGCCACCAATGCATACCCACAGGTTATTATGGCAAGTAAAACCAGAAATTAGGGGCAAGATTTCTACTGGGAGAAGATCCTTTCTTGTTGCACACCTGGGGCCAATATGAAGACACTCTGGCCACCAACAAGTGGGAGGGAAGTGCATAGGATCGACTTCCTGGAGGTGAGTCAGAACACCAAGTAAAGCCTATGTCCCAGCCTTTCAGCTGCAGGTTTTGAAAAAATAAGTGAACACCAACCAAATGAGAAAAGCAAAGGATAGAGCAAAGGAGTCGGTGAGTCACCACCATCTGAGTTTGCCAGAGACTCAAAGGCAGGCAGAAGAGGAGAAGAGATTTATAATGGAAAACAGAGAGGGCTTCAGGGGTGCCTTGGCCTGGGGAGACTGGGGGTGGGTTCATTGGAAGTGGGATGTCCTGTGTGGTTGCATAGGGGTACATATTTGGTTTTCTCTGGATGGTTCTGAATTGGAATTGGGGACGAAAATTAGGGACACTGTCGGTTATTAATCAAGGCCTGGCCAATTTTAGCTGATTGTTACAGAAGTTGTTCAGCTTCCTGGGTTGTCACAGTAACTAGAGATGGAAGACTGGATTCCAGCAAGTCTGACAGAGCAGGCTGATTCTTGGGCTGGTCCCAGTCCACCAGGGCCTTGGTTAGTTAAGCTATGGGTCCAAGTTTTATTTTTACTATATGATCTGGTCTTTGTCCCTTTCTATTTTCAGTTTCTCAGTTTGGAACACACAATATGAACATGCTGCTTAGAACCACAGAATTAGGTAGCTGAAAGAAAACCCAGAATCCAGTGCTGTAGCCCCAGTTGTTGTGTGAATACACACACACACACACACACACACACACACATACACACCTCTGTCTTCATGATTCAGGGGGATGTTCTCTCCGGCAGCCTCTCTTCCAAAAATTACATAAAATCCCTACACATCGGTAATGTTCTCAAAGGCAGACAAGCTATCCCAAATGAAAGTTACTCCCCCACCCCCACAAGCTTTCTCAAACGGGAGACAGAATTCAGCACTTCTTGGACTATATTCTCTCACCCCACTCCACATCCACTCCATTTAAATCCCTCTGTGTTTTCTGGGAGTCTTGTGTGTACTTAAACTGTGGGGGTGGGGGGAGTGACTTCTTAGAAGTCAGACGGGGGCTCTTTTTGGTCTTCTGGTATCTGTCTTTCCAGACAAATTTCGAAATCCATAAACACAAGAGCTACGAATTAGCTTGTGAAACCCGTAATCGAGGGCTGCGGATTCTGGGCACTAACACGGCCAAGGCTGGCCCGCGCTCGCCCCCAGCATCCCCCCTCCTGGCTCAAGCCAGTCCAGATGCACTAACTGGGCCGGCCCCGCCTGGTGCCTGCGTCGGTGGTGCTCCCAGACGCCAGCCGCCGGCGCTGCTGTTTTCCGCCCCCCAGCGCTGCGGTCTGCGCGGCGGGGCCGGAGATGCCGTCTGCGCGTGTCCCACCAGCCCCGCAGGGACGCAGACCCTCCGCGCCCAGAGAAGGCTTTCCGTGGCTCTGTCCGCTCCCTCGGGCCCCAGTGAACGCGCATGCTGCCTGAGAGGGCCAGTTTTGTCATTTCATTGTAAAGCGATTTTATCAGACTCAGAGGGAGGGGCGCCGGGGAGTAGAAGGGCTCTCTCTCACTGGAGCCCTGGCGGAGCTGCAGGACAGGGCTTTTCCAGGAAGGGTGAGCACTAGGAGTCTCGCCCTCCGCAGCCGAGGGACCCCGTTTGCCTCTCTACGGCTCTCGCTCTTACAGGCAGGGCTCCATCGGCCACCTGGAGGCGCCCTTGATAGGTGGAAGCCGTCCCCTCCGCTCGCCTTCCCGCCTCCTGGGGCTCCCCCTACTGTGTCCGAAGGCGTCCCCCTCAGCATTCAGATCAGGATGCTAAGCTCTGCCCCAGCCTGACCTGGAGGCCCACACACCACATTTTGGGCTACGGTCTGCTGTGGAAACTTAACTGTCCAAGTCAAATATCATTGACCGGGCAAACAAAACCAAATTGTGCCATGTCCTCTAAGGTCATTTGGAAATGTTTTGTGAATCTGCTACGGTTTTGCATGATCGAACAAGTGATAGTTTGGGAGCATAGATTGAGATGGCCTGTGAATTAAAAGGTTTTACAGGGATATAATTTTTGGCCACATCCTCCCCAGCTTGTAAGATCTTAGTTCCCCCACAAGGGATGGGAGGGCACCCTCCACAGTGAAAGCACAGAGTCCTAGCCGATGGACTGGGAGGGAATTCCCTAAAGAGTTTTGTACTGTGTTTCCAACAAGCCAGATTTTATTTTTAGATATTATATTACTAAATCTAGGGACCTAGAAAGCAGAGGAAAATTGTATGTCGGTGGGGGGTTGGCAGGAGGGTTACAGTTACAGAATGCAGGGTTGGTAACAGCCAGCAGATAAAGATGCCAAGGAGCCTTTGCTCCTATGTCCAGCTGTGTATGAGGCCAGCCTGGGTGGAAGGCTGTGGCGGAATTTGGAGATAACGTGGCATACCATTTTGTACTTTCTATTCTCCAGAAATTTAATAACTAAAAGGAAAGACTGTTGGAGGGATATTTGGTCTCCAGATGCATGAGTGTTGGAAACACATGGGCAATAATTCTGTTAAAGAGAGATGATCTTAATGTGTGAAACACAGACTGTCAGACTGGCTACATAATTTGTATGGCACAGTCCAGTGGTTAAGAATCTGCTTACCAATGCAGGGGACTTAGGAAGATTCCTGGTCCTGGAAGATTCCATGTGCTGCAGGGCAGCTAAGTTCAGAGAGCCACAACTACTGAAGCCCGTGTGCCCTAGAGCCCTGATCTGCAACAAGAAGCCACTGCAATGAGAAGCCCATGCACCACAATTAGAGAGTAGCCCCTGCTTGCCACAACTAGAGAAAGCCTGCATGCAGTGAGACCCAGCCAAAAGTTAATTAAGAAATCTGTGCCGCGCAATGCAGAGTAAAAGAGGTAGAGAAACCCCCCCTCAAAAATTATTAAGAATTTCGAGATGGTGACAGGAAAGTTTTAAACCTAGGGTGGACCCTGTGTGGCTACCCATGCCACAGCCCGTGAAACCACCGTAGAAGGTATGGAAATGCTAGAAGTGCAAAGAATTCACCAGTGTAGTCACCGGGTACTGTGCTATGCTTAGCAGGTATCAAGAAGCAGTTATGTTCAGAGAAATATTCTAGCAGCTCTAGGGAGAGATGTGGAAAGTGAAACTTATTTCAAGGTATATTCACCAGGGAAATATGGTTCTGCTGAGATGTCCAGTGAGGGTAACATCACTTGTCTTTTTCCTAGTAGTCCCGGGGAGACTACATGTATGTGTGTGGCCAAGTCCCTTTGCCGTTCACCTGAAACTGTCACAACATTGTTAATCAGCTATATGCTGTGCTGTGCTTAGTCGGTCAATCATGTCTGACTCTCTGCGGCCCCAAGGACTGTATCCCACCAGGTTCTTCTGTCCATAGGAGTTCTCCAGGCTTTACCTGAATACAAAATGAAAAGTTTATAAATGAAAAAAAAAAAAAAAAGAATACAGGACACACACCAAACCACTGAAATAGTTTTATCTGTTGCTTTATTTTTTTAATATTTCAAAAGAATATATTTTATAATTCTAAAATATTAAAGCACCCTCTTCCAAAAAAAAAAGTGAGGTATGGCAAGAAGAGAGGGATGAGACTGTCATTGTAAGTGGATGCAAAGAAGCCTTCCCTATAAACTCACTCCTACCTAGAAGTTTCCAGAACTTTCTTATACCTCCAAATGCTGTTCTGTTCTGATGGCCTCAGTTTTTCAATAAGCTGATAGAAGGAGCTAACATGGGTGCATTCTAATGCTTATTCCCAAAAGAGCAATGGAACTTGCTATATAGTCTCTGGTCTTTCATCCAGTATGTTAAAGATGGACTCTGAAATACCCTATTGCATTTTGTTTGTACTTATACAAAAGGCCCATTTCTTCACATCAATTATATGCAGAAAGCAACTTTGCTTTAAAAAGTATTTGGGCCATTGCTTTTCCCATAATCAAAAACATGAGAATAAGAATTTAGTTTAAAAGAATGAAAAAATGCCAATTGCAGGAACATGGATGAAAAGTTTATTAGTATGTGGAGCAAGCTAGGAGAAGAAAGACAAATTTTATGTGTAGAATCTAAAATATGACATAAATGAAGTTCTTTACAAAACAAAAATCGACTTATAGACAGAAAACAAACTTATGGCTACCGAAGGGGAAAGAAGAAGGAGAAATAAATTAGGAGGTTGTAATTAACATATAAACACTACTATATATAAAGTAGATAGCAAACAAGGACCCATTGTATAACACGAGGAAATGTACTCAATATTTTTCAATTGCCTATAATGAAAATTAATCTGAATATATATATGTATTACTGAATCACTTTGCTGTACACCTGAAACTAACATGATATTGTAAATCAACTATACTCCAATTTAAAAAATAAAAAATTTTTGTTTAAGAAGAAATTGGCAAATATTGGCTCTTATAAGTGTATGAAAAAATTATGCAAATTGTTTACTTCTAATACCTCTAAAATAGCTAAGCTAAACCTTTGGGCTAAAAGCTTCTTGTAGATCACACCTGACAGCTGATGGAGGAAAGTCCAAATACCTATTTCCCTCCACAGCATTTACTGAGCAGTCATTTGTGAAGGTCCTGAGAAATGATGAATTCTCACTTAGTTGCTCACTTCTGGAAGACTGGATTTTGCTGAGTGGACAAAAAAGTTGAAAGGTATTTATGAAGATCTGTTGGAAAAAACATTATAAAGATGAAAAATTTATTTTTTTATGTCAAATGTCTTCGTGAGGTTCATTGTTCAATACAAACATCCAAATGGACAAAGGTAGTGACCCGCCATCAATTTCTAGGCTGTTCTTGAGAATCGTCTGCTTCTGACAATAAAATATCCTTGATTTAATACTTTATTTCACCTGATACTTCCTGGCTCAGACTTTGTGTTAGTTTATAGAGGAAAGAGGCAAAATAGTAATGGAATGAGAGGCTAGAGGGTCATGGAATTAAAAGAAGAGGATCTGAAAGGAAGAAAGTATTCAGATTTAAAATCTGCCTGCAATGCAGGAGACCAGGGTTCAATCCCTGGGTTGGGAAGTTCCTCTGGAGAAGGAAATGTCAACCCACTCCAGTACTCTTGCCTGGACAATTCCATGGAGAAGCCTGGTGGGCTACAGTCCTTGGGGTGGCAAAGAGTCAGACACGACTGAGCGACTAACACACAAAGAGGCCAAGAAACAATAATAATAATGGCAATTAAGCTATAATACTTCCTCTGTCAAGCACTTCCTAGCAACATTATTATCCCCATTTTACAAATGAGGAGATTGAGGCAAAGATAGGTGAAATAACTTGCCTAAAACCATGGGCAAGTAAGTGGGAGGGCCAGAAAGTAGAGCTGGGCATTCTAATCTAAAGCACCAACTGCCCCCATGCCCAATCTGGGGTCGCAGCACAAAGACCAAGAGTTCTGGGATGCAATGAATGAAGAAAGGGATTTGTTTCCAACTCAGTTGAAATGTCAAAGACTAAGAATTTTAGCCCCAGATGGAATTTTTAAATGTCAGTACTTGATTACTTCTAGTCCCATCAAAGCAGAGAAACCCCATCGCTTCCAAGTCTTCCCCTCGCAGCTGTAAATCCCTGGATGTAACCCAACGAGTGCACCTGGAAAGGCTGGCAAGTGGGAGGAGAAGTGTTGCTGCTTCCCAGAGTCCTGGTCGGGCTGCGGAGCCTCCCCTGAGCCACTGCGGGCACAGACACAGAGAGCCTTAAGCAGGCTGGCCCTCCAAGCCAATGGCCAGAAAGGCAGAGCTAAGGGTGGAAAATCGTTCGGCACTATCCACCCTCCATCAGGCAAGTGCCAAGGGAGGGAACTGCTCCTTCCCCTACTCCCTGCACCATGGAGCAGGTGACAATCCTCCTGTCATGGGGCTGAGTGGTGAGCTCACTCTCCATCTCTTACCGGAAACACAGGTGGACACCAATTTCCCTCACCACAGTCTCTTCAGAATAAACTCTCTGTCGCTTTCCTGGTGACTCAGACAGTAAAGAATCTGCCTCCAAAGCAGGAGACCTGGGTTTGATCCCTGGGTCAGGAAGATCCCCTAGAGAAGGGAATGGCAGCGCACTCTCGTATTTGTGCCTGGAGAATCCCAGGGACAGAGGAGCCTGGTGAGCTGCAATTCATGGGGTCACAAAAAGTGGGACACACTGAGAGACTGGCACCCCAACAGTGTGAGTCAGCGCTCTGCTTCCCTCCCTCAGGCCAGCAGGGGCTGAGCTGATACCCCACCACCCCAACTTGGAGGCAATGTGCTGGTGTGTCATACAACGTTTCACTCAGGAGGGGTCAGTAGCAGAAGGAAGGCCAAACGTTCACCTACACCCCCACAGGGAGGCAAGTGAGTCAGCATGCTCCACTTTTGTAGTGAAGCATTGGCAGGGCTCAGTGGAAAATGAATACATACACCCAGGAGGATGTTGCACCTCTATAGGCAGATACCTGCTAAAAAGATGATTATGTAGGATCAAGGCTCATACTATAATATCCCAAAAGGCTAGGATACAAGTGAAAGTCATGCATCAAACTAAAAACTGGGAGGATAACAACATGAATGACAAAAGGCAATCAACAGACCAAAACCAAATGTTGAAGTTCTCTGACAAGGATTTTAAAGCAAACATCATGAAGATGTTTTAATAAGCATTTACTGATTCTCTTGAAACAAATTGAGAGAAATGGAAAATTACAGAAAAGAAATAATTGTTATCTTAAAAGTATCAGGTGCAAATTACAGAACTGAAAAAATATAATAACTAAAATAAAAAGCTACCTGGATAAATTTAATAGTAGAGTGGAGATTGAACTCAGGCCATGGCAGGAGAGTGCTGAGTCCTAGCCACTCAACCTCCAAGACCAGTGGCCAGTGACAAGGCCTTGACCTATCAGCTTTTTAGAAATGAATTCTCACAAAGAGACAGAAAGCAGTGAAACAAGTCAAGTGTTTATTAGGAGGAAAATAGTATCCGTGAATAGGTACATATGGGTGGACTCAGAGAGAGGTGCCTTCATGGCTGTTTGAATCATTTATGTGAGGCATTTCTTCCAGGTTTCCCTTGGCCAATCATGTTGCTTTACCTGACAAGATCCATTTTCAAATTAAGGCATTATTGACTGGTTCCCCAAGGTTTGACATAGATATTTTTTGGATGGGGGGCATTTGTCAGTCCCCCATGCCTACAGATTCAAGAAGTTGAATGAACCTCAAGTAAGAAAAAGCCAAAGACATGCCAAGACACATCATAATTAAATGTCTGAAAACCTAAGACAAAGAGAAATCTTCAAAGCTTCAAAACAAATGACATGTTGCTTTTAAGGGAAAACAATTTGAAGGACAGTGTATTTCTCCTCTGAAGTCATAGAAGCCAAAGTGAAGAATTCAATGTGTGAAAGCCAGAAGTGTAAAACAGCAGGGCTGTTCTTGCTTTTTTCAGAGTAGATGCCACCTTCCACTTGATTATCTACCCAATTCTTACCTCCCACCAGCAAAGAATGTCACCAAGACCTCTTTACAAAACATAACATTTAGTCAAGCACTTTTACCCAAGTATCCAAAAATATAAAATTTTAAACCATTTCCATTTCTTTTTTCAATGTCTGCTGTTCCAAGTGACTTTCATTCATACTTTAATATACCAACTCTATCTCATGTGTAGTGTCATACACAGTGAATATGGAATTGATAGAAACAACACATTGAACAATGAGCATAGTGCTTCTCAGACTTCAATTAGCAAAGCAGTTCCTGAGTCTCTGCTAATTCAGTGGGTCAGGATGGTGGTGGAACTGAGAGCTGAGTCTGATTTACTTTTTTTGAACAATCTGCCTTTTATTTAAATGTAGAATTAGAGTTTTATTTTACTTACTTTATTTTGTATTTTTAAACCCAGTAAAGTGAGAAACGTTGCATACAAGTTAGGAATAATCCAAAATTAAAGCAGAAAGCCACAACTGGAAAAATAAAAGTGGTGTTTCTTTGATATTAACTATATAATATAAACCTATCAACTCCATATAAAAAGTTATGGCTGATTCATGTCAATGAATGGCAAAAACCACTACAATATTGTAAAGTAATTAGCCTCCAACTAAAAATAAATGGAAAAAAAATAAAAAGAAAATAATAAAAAGAAAATCAACATTTAACACACACACACAAAAAGTTTATCAACAACAAAAAAGGCCATATATATTTTTGCTACAATTTATACCCTAAGTTCATTACTTGAATGCCAACAATTAAATTAAAATCACTTGAGAAGTTGTTATCATGATATTTTAAATTCCATAATATTGGTATCTTTGATTTTGTCTTGCATAATTTTCTAATTTTATAATGCAGTGTTACTTGCTTCTATGTACTTTTAGCTTTACTGAGATATAATTGGCAAGTACAGTTATAAGATATTTAAAATGTACATTGTGATTTTTCAGTGCATGTATGCATTATGAAAAGATTCATCTCATCTGATTAGGTTGACACATCCATCACTATATATCTTTGGTGAGAACATTTAATTCTACTCCCTTGGGGAATTTCAATTATACAATACAGTGTTATCAACTATAGTTGCTCAGAACTTATTTCATTGTGTAGCTACAATTTGAAAACTGTTGCAAAGACAGTACAAACATTTCATGTACCATTAACCCAATTTTCCCAAATGGTCATATCTTACATGATTACAGTGTAAAAAAAGTACAAGAATTTAACATTGATATGATGTGAGCATATAATCTGTGTCATTTTATTGCATATGTGTTTTTGTATAACTATTATCACATACAAGAGACAGAATTTTTCCATTACTGCCAAGATAATTTTTTTCTACATTTTCCTCACCTGTAGTTTGTTTGCTATCTCTATAATTTGCTCTCATTTCAAGAATGTGGTATATTAATAAATGGTATTATATGGTGTGTAGCATTTTAATGTTGGCATTTTACACTCAGCACAAAGTGCTTGATATATATCCAAGTTATTATACCAATAATTCATTCCGTTTATTGCTAACTAGTATGCCACAGTATGGACTTACTCTAATTTGTTTAGCTATTCACCCATTAGAAATATTTTGATTACTGCCAAATTGGGGCTATTACAATATGGTAATATTGCTAAGAACAATTATGTGCAGATTTTTGTGCAAATATGTCTCCAATCCTCTGAGATAAATCCTAAGCACTGTATGGTAGTATATATCAATTTTTTTATATCAATTTTTTAAAGAAATTGTCAAAGTGTTTTCCATAGTAGTACTATCTTGCATTTCTACCAGCAACATATGAGAAATTCAGTTTCTCTGCATAAATTGCAGGTTTGGTATTGTCATTTTTTTTTTTTCTTACTTTAGCTGTTCTAATAGGTATGTATGTGCACGCATGCTAAGCTGCTTCAGTTGTGTCCAGCTCTTTGCTACCCTATGGACTATAGCCCACCATGCTCTTCTGTCCATGGGACTCACCAGGCAAGAATACTGCAGTGGGTTGCCATGCCCTCCTCCAGGGATCTTCCCAACCCAAAGATCGAACCCACACCTCCTGTGTCTCCTGCATTGGCAGACAGCTTCTTTACCACTAGTGCCACCTGGGAAGCCCAATAAATATGTATTGACATCTAATTGTGATCTTAATTATCATTTCCCTAATAGCCTGTGATGAAAGTGAAAGTCGCTCAGCCGTGTCCGACTCTTTGTGACCCCCATGGACTGAATTTTCCAGGCCAGAATACTGGAGTTGGTAAACTTTCCCTTCTCCAGTGGATCTTCCCAACCCAGGAATCAAACTGGGGTCTCCTGCATTGCAGCGGATTCTTTACCAACTGAGCTATCAGGGAAGCTCCTAATAGTTTATGATGTTGAACATCTTATGTGCTTATTTGCCATCTATATGTACCTGTATATCTTTTTAAGTGAAACATCTCTTCAGGTCATTTGCTGATTTCCTGACTGGTTTCTTTGTCTTTCAGTATTGCATTTTAAATATTCTAGATATGAGAGGAGGAGCCAAGATGGCGGAGGAATAGGACGGGGAGACCACTTTCTCTCCTACAAATTCATCGAAAGAACAATTGAACGCTGAACAAAGTTCACAAAACAACTTCTGATCACTAGCAGCAGACATCAGGCGCCCAGAAAAGCAACCCACTGTCTTCGAAGGGAGGTAGGACAAAATATAAAAGATAAAAAGGGAGACAAAAGAGCTAGGGACGGAGACCCGTCCCGGGAAGGGAGTCTTAATAGAGGAAGTTTCCAATCACCAGGAAACCCTCGTGCTGGCGGATCTGAGGGAAGTTTTCAAATCTTGGAGGGCAACCTAACTGGGAGGAAAAATTAAACAAGGCCCACAGATTACGTGCCTAAAAGCAACTCCCAGCAGAACAGTACCCCAGACGCCTGCACCCGCCACCAGCAAGTGGGGGCAAAACGGAGAGGAGCGGGCGGCATTGCTTAGGGTAAGGACTGGGCCCGAAGGCCCTGAGAACAGTCGGAGGGAGCTTTTTTTAAACTGTGGGATAGCAAGAGAGAAAATTAACCGGCCAGAACACACTGCCTGCGGTTCGCAAAACAAAGGGACTGAGAAACTTCAGAGAAGAGCCGGCCCACCCCCGCTGGAGGTAGGAGGCAGGGGGGAGGGGAAAGGGGCAAACTCAGCCCCTGAGAAGCCACCCCCTCCCACAGTGCAAACAGGCCCCTGGTTCCTATCTAAAGACTTCCTGAGACCCGACTGGCGGTGCGCGCTGGGGCGGCGGAGGGAAAAGGCGCGCCGCACCCGGGGAGAGTACACCCAAGCCTCTGGCTGCCTGAAGCGCTCAGGCCGGGGAAGGCACAAAACGCAGGCACAACTGAATCCGCGCTTTTGTGGAGTACCCGAAAACTGGAACTGCACTCAATGCAGGGCCCGCTCCATATAGAGCAGCCAGGAGCCTGAGCAGTGTAGACGGGGAAAGCACAGACACCCCTGTACGGGGCAAACCCAGTGTGGCTGGAACACTGTTGAGTGCTATCCACACACAGCAATATCTGTCTGCAGCGCCCCGCCCTCCCCGTAGCAGGACTGAACTGAACTAGCGAACCTAAATAAGAGACCACCTCCTCCCGCCTGTGTCAGGGCGGAAATTAGACACCAAAGAGACGGCAAACAGAAGCCAAATAAACAAAGGGAACCGCTTCAGAAAGGACCAGTGCAACAGATTAAAATCCGTGAAGGTAACACCAACTACACTGGAAGGGGCCTATAGATATCGAGAAGTGGAAAGAGGAGCTATCTGAAATTGAACTGAACCTACACTGACTGCAACAGCTCCAGAGAAATTCCTAGATATATATGTATATTTTTTGTTAAATTTAAAGAAGAAAAAAAAATTTTTTTCTTTCCTTTTTTTAAAAAATTTTTTCTCTTTCATTTTCTTTTAAAATTCCCTACTACTCCCCCATTACTCCTCAACTTTCATTTTCATATATTTTTATGATTTTTTTTAATTAGGGAAAAAAATTTTTTTTCCTTCTTTTTTTTTCTTCTTTCTTTTTTTTTCTTCTTTCTTGTTTTTCTCTCCTATTTCCTTTTAAAGTCCTCTAATACTCCTCTACTATTCCTTAATTTTCATTTTCATTTCACTATAATCTTGCAAAAAAAAAAAAAAAAAGACAGAGAAGCCCTATTTTTAAACTGAACTTCATATATATTTCTAAATTTTGTGTTTCTGTTTTTGTTTTCAAATATTGTATTTCAAAGAGTCTAACCTCTACACTAGATTTTTAATCTTTGTTCTTCAGTATGTGATATAAATTTTGGACATTTAAGAACCCAATATTCAGTTCCCATTTCTATTCAGGAGTGTGTTGATTACTCTCTCCTACTTTTAACTCTCTGTTTTCTACCTCGGAACACCTCTACTTCCTCCTTTCCCCTTCTCTTCCCAATCCAATTCTGTGAATCTTTGTGGGTGTCTGGGCTACAGAGAACACTTTGGGAACAGATAACTTCGTAGATCTATCTCTCTCCTCTTGAGTCCCCCTTTCTCTCCTCCTGCTCACCTCTATCTCCTTCCTCCCTCTCCTATTCTTCATGTAACTCTGTGAACCTCTCTGGTTGTCTCTCCCGGTGGAGAATCTTTTCACCATTAACCTAGAAGTTTTATTATCAGTGCTGTATAGTTGGAGAAGTCTTGAGACTGTTGGAAGAATAAAACTGAAATCCAGAGGCAGGAGACTTAAGCTCAAAACCTGAGAAAACCAGAAAACTCCTAACTACACAGAACATTAAGGAATAAGAGACCATCGAAAAGCCTCCATACCTACACCAAAACCAACCACCACCCAAGAGCCAATAAGCTCCAGAACAAGACATACCACGCAAATTCTATAGCAACGCAGGAACATAGACCTGAGTGTCAACATACAGGCTGTCCAAAGTCACACCTAACACATAGACTCATCGCAAAACTCATTACTGGGCACTCCATTGAACTCCAGAGAGAAGAAATCCATTTCCACGCACGAGAACACTGACACAAGCTTCCCTAACCAGGAAACTTTGACAAGCCAATCGTCCAACCCCACCCACTGGGTAAAATCTCCACAATAAAAAGGAACCACAGACCACCAGAATACAGAAAGCCCACTCCAGACACAGCAATCTAAACAAGATGAAAAGGCAGAGAAATACCAAACAAGTAAAGGAACATGAAAAATGCCCACCAAATCAAACAAAAGAGGAGGAGATAGCGAATCTACCTGAAAAAGAATTTAGAATAATGATAATAAAAATGATCCAAAATCTTGAAAACAAAATGGAGTTACAAATAAATAGCCTGGAGACAAAGATTGAGAAGATGCAAGAAATGTTTAACAAGGACCTAGAAGAAATAATGAAAGTCAATTAAAAATGAATAATGCAATAAATAAAATAAAAAAACACTCTGGAGGGAACCATGAGTAGAATAACAGAGACAGAAGATAGGATAAGTGAGTTAGAAGATAAAATGGTGGAAATAAATGAAGCAGAGAGGAAAAAAAGAAAAAAGAATCAAAAGAAATGAGGACAACCTCAGGGACCTCTGGGACAATGTGAAACGCCCCAACATTCGAATCATAGGATTCCCAGAAGAAGAGGACAAAAAGAAAGGCCATGAGAAGTTACTCGAGGAGATAATAGCTGAAAACTTCCCTAAAATGGGGAAGGAAGTAGCCACTCAAGTCCAAGAAACCCAGAGAGTCCCAAACAGGATAAACCCAAGGCAAAACACCCCAAGACACATATTAATCAAATTAACAAAGATCAAACACAAAGAACAAATATTAAAAGCAGCAAGGGAGAAACAACAAATAACACACAAAGGGATTCCCATAAGGATAACAGCTGATCTATCAATAGAAACCCTTCAGGCCAGAAGGGAATGGCAGGACATACTTAGAGTAATGAAAGAGAATAACCTACAACCTAGATTACTGTACCCAGCAAGGATCTCATTCAGATATGAAGGAGAACTCAAAAGCTTTACAGACAAGCAAAAGCTGAGAGAATTCAGCACCACCAAACCAGCTCTTCAACAAATGCTAAAGGATCTTCTCTAGACAGGAAACACAGAAAGGTTGTATAAACGCGAACCCCAAACAACAAAGTAAATGGCAACGGGACCACACCTATCAATAATTATCTTAAATGTAAATGGGTTGAATGCCCCAACCAAAAGACAAAGACTGGCTGATGGATACAAAAACAGGACCCCTATATATGCTGTCTACAAGAGACCCACCTCAAAACAAGGGACACATACAGGCTAAAAGTGAAGGGCTGGAAAAAAATATTTAATGCAAATGGAGACCAAAAGAAAGCAGGAGTAGCAATACTCATATCAGATAAAATAGACTTTCAAATAAAGGCTGTGAAAAGAGACAAAGAAGGACACTACATAATGATCAAAGGATCAATCCAAGAAGAAGATATAACAATTATAAATATATATGCTCCCAACATAGGAGCACCGCAATATGTAAGGCAAATACTAACAAGCATGAAAGAGGAAATTAATAGTAACACAATAATAGTGGGAGACTTTAATACCCCACTCACAACTATGGATAGATCAACTAAACAGAAAATGAACAAGGAAACACAAACTTTAAAGGACACAATGGATCAGCTAGACCTTATTGACATCTATAGGACGTTTCACCCCAAAACAATCAACTTCACCTTTCTCTCAAGTGCACACTGAACCTTCTCCAGAATAGATCACATCCTGGGCCATAAATCTAGTCTTGGTAAATTCAAAAAAATTGAAATCATTCCAGTCATCTTTTCTGACCACAGTGCAGTAAGATTAGATCTCAATTACAGGAAAAAAATTATTAAAAATTCAAACATATGGAGGCTAAACAACACGCTTCTGAATAACCAACAAATTATAGAAGAAATCAAAACAGAACTCAAAATAGGCATAGAAATGAATGAAAATGAAAACACAGCAACCCAAAACCTATGGGACACTGTAAAAGCAGTGCTAAGGGGAAGATTCATAGCATTACAGGCCTACCTCAAGAAACAAGAAAAAAGTCAAATAAATAACCTAACTCTACACCTAAAGCAACTAGAGAAGGAAGAAATGAAGAACCCCAGGGTTAGTAGAAGGAAAGAAATCTTAAAAATTAGGGCAGAAATAAATGCAAGAGAAACTAAAGAGACCATAGCAAAAATAAGCAAAGCTAAAAGCTGGTTTTTTGAAAAAATAAACAAAATTGACAAACCATTAGCAAGACTCATTAAGAAACAAAGGGAGAAGAACCAAATTAACAAAATTAGAAATGAAAATGGAGAGATCACAACAGACAACACTGAAATACAAAGGATCATAAGAGACTACTACCAGCAGCTCTATGCCAATAAAATGGACAACTTGGAAGAAATGGACAAGTTCTTAGAGAAGAATAACTTTCCAAAACTGAACCAGGAAGAAATAGAAGATCTTAACAAACCCATCACAAGCAAGGAAATCGAAACTGTAATCAGAAATCTTCCAGCAAACAAAAGCCCAGGACCAGATGGCTTCACAGCTGAATTCTACCAAAAATTTAGAGAAGAGCTAGACACCTATCTTACTCAAACTCTTCCAGAAAATTGCAGAAGAAGGCAGACTTCCAAACTCATTCTATGAGGCCACCATCACCGTAATTCCAAAACCAGAAAAAGATGCCACAAAAAAAGAAAACTACAGGCCAATATCACTGATGAACATAGATGCAAAAATCCTTAACAAAATTCTAGCAAACAGAATCCAACAACATATTAAAAAAATCATACACCATGACCAAGTGGGCTTTATGCCAGGAATACAAGGATTCTTTAATATCCGCAAGTCAATCAATGTGATACACCACATTAACAAATTGAAAGATAAAAACCATATGATTATCTCAATAGATGCAGAAAAAGCCTTTGGCAAAATTCAACATCCATTTATGATTAAAACTCTCCAGAAAGCAGGAATAGAAGGAACATACCTCAACATAATAAAAGCTATATATGACAAACCCACAGCAACCATCACCCTCAATGGTGAAAAATTGAAAGCATTTCCCCTAAAATCAGGAACAAGACAAGGATGCCCACTCTCACCACTCCTATTCAACATAGTTTTGGATTTGTTGGCCACAGCAATCAGGGCAGAAAAAGAAGTAAAAGGAATCCAGATAGGAAAAGAAGTGAAACTCTCGCTGTTTGCAGATGACATGATCCTCTACATAGAAAACCCTTAAGACTCTACCAGAAAATTACTAGAGCTAATCAACAAATATAGTAAAGTTGCAGGATATAAAATTAACACACAGAAATCTCTTGCATTCCTATATACTAACAATGAGAAAACAGAGAGAAATTAAGGAAACAATACCATTCACCATTGCAACAAACAGAACAAAATACTTAGGAGTATATCTACCTAAAAAAACAAAAGACTTATACATAGAAAACTATAAATCACTGATGAAATAAATCAAAGAGGACACAAACAGATGGAGAAATATACCGTGTTCATGGATTTGAAGAATCAATATTGTCAAAATGGCTATACTACCCAAAGCAATCTATAGATTCAATGCAATCCCTATCAAGCTACCAACGGTGTTTTTCACAGAACTAGAACAAATAATTTCACAATTTCTATGGAAATACAAAAAACCTCAAATAGCCAAAGTAATCTTGAGAAAGAAGAATGGAACTGGAGGAATCAACCTGCCTGACTTCAGACTATACTACAAAGCCACTGTCATCAAGATGCTATGGTACTGGCACAAAGACAGAAATATAGATCAATGGAACAGAATAGAAAGCCCAGAGATAAATCCACGAACCTATGTACACCTTATCTTCGACAAAGGAGGCAAGGATATACAATGGAAAAAAGACAACCTCTTCAACAAGTGGTGCTGGGAAAACTGGTCAACCACCTGTAAAAGAATGAAACTAGAACACTTTCTAACACCATACACAAAAATAAACTCAAAATGGATTAAAGATCTAAACATAAGACCAGAAACTATAAAACTCCTAGAGGAGAACATAGGCAAAACACTCTCTGACATAAATCACAGCAGGATCCTCTATGACGCACATCCCAGAATATTAGAAACAAAAGCAAAAATAAACAAATGGGACCTAATGAAACTTAAAAGCTTTTGCACAACAAAGTAAACTATAATCAAGGTGAAAAGACAGCCCTCAGATTGGGAGAAAATAATAGCAGACAAAGCAACAGACAAAGGATTAATCTCAAAAATATACAAGCAACTCCTCCAGCTCAACTCCTGAAAAATAAATGACCCAATCAAAAAATGGGCCAAAGAACTCAACAGACATTTCTCCAAGGAAGACATACACATGGCTAAAAAACACATGAAAAGATGCTCAACATCACTCATCATCAGAGAAATGCAAATCAAAACCACAATGAGGTACCATTACACGCCAGTCAGGATGGCTGCTATCCAAAAGTCTACAAGCAATAAATGCTGGAGAGGGTGTGGAGAAAAGGGAACCCTCTTACACTGTTGGTGGGAATGCAAACTAGTACAGCCGCTATGGAAAACAGTGTGGAGATTTCTTAAAAAACTGAAAATAGAACTGCCATATGACCCAGCAATCCCACTTCTGGGCATACACACCGAGGAAACCAGATCTGAAAGAGACACGTGCACCCCAATGTTCATTGCAGCACTGTTTATAATAGCCAGGACATGGAAGCAACCTAGATGTCCATCAGCAGACGAATGGATGAGGAAGCTGTGGTACATATACACCATGGAATATTACTCAGTCATTAAAAAGAATTCATTTGAATCAGTTCTAATGAGATGGATGAAACTGGAGCCCATTATACAGGGCGAAGTAAGCCAGAAAGATAAAGACCATTACAGTATACTAACACATATATATGGAATTTAGAAAGATGGTAACGATAACCCTATATGCAAAACAGAAAAAGAGACACAGATGTATAGAACAGACTTGTGGACTCTGTGGGAGAAGGCGAGGGTGGGATGTTTCAAGAGAACAGCATCGAAACATGTATATTATGTAGGGTGAAACAGATCACCAGCCCAGGTTGGATGCATGAGACAAGTGCTCGGACCTGGTGTACTGGGAAGACACAGAGGGATTGGGTGGAGAGGGAGGTGGGAGAGGGGATCAGGATGGGGAATACATGTATATCCATGGCTGATTCATGTCAATGTATGACAAAAACCATTAGAATATTGTGAAGTAATTAGCCTCCAACTAATAAAAAAAAAGAGTAAATATTCTAGATATGATTCTCTTGTCAGATACATGATTTGGGAATACATTCTCCAGTCTTTACTTCATCTTCTCGTATTTTTAACAAGGTATTTCCCAAATTTTTAAAAAAAATAAATTTAAGAATTTCTATTCATCAGTTTATGTTTGCAATACCCTACAATTTTGCTGAACTCAGTTCTAGGACTGTTCAGTATATTCTCTGAGATTTACAATAAAGACAATGTCTTACACAAGTAGAACAGTTTTATTTTTCCCTTTCTGGTGTGCATAGCTTTAATTTCTTATTCTTGTTTTATTGTGCTAGCTAGAACTTTGAGTACTATGTTGAACAGCAGTGGTGAGAGTGAACATCTTTGCTTTGTTCTCAACCTTAGAAAAAGAATTCAGTATTCATCATTACATATGATATTAGTTGCAACATATTGTAGATGATTTTTAATAAGTTGAAGAAGTTCCCTTCTATTCCTATGTTTCTGAGGGTTTGTAACAAAAAAGTGTATTGAATTTTGTCAGATGCTTTTTTGCCTGAATTTATATGATTGTGTGATTTTTCTTCTTTAGCTTATTGATATGATAATTTTCAAATATTGAACCAACCTTGCATCACTGGAATAACTCCCTCTTGGTTATGGCTTATAATGCTTTTATATATTGCTGAAATATATTTGATAATTTTAAAGGAATTTTTATGTCTATATTCATGAAGGATATTGGCCCATAACTTTCTTTTCGAACTGTGTTTGCTTGGTTTTGGTAGCAATGCAACACTGGCTTTATAATTTAAGCTAACAAAGTTTCTAAAAACTATTGTGTAGCATTGGTATTATTTCTTCATTAAGTTTTCAGTAGAATTCTGCAGTGAAATCATCTGTACCTAGAAATTTGCTTGGGGGACATTAAAAATTATGATAAAAAGCAAGAGAATTCCAGAAAAACATCTACTTCTGCTTTATTGATTACACCAAAGCCTTTGACTGTGTAGATCACAACAAACTCTGGAAAATTCTTCAAGAGATAGGAATACCAGACTACCTTACCTGCCTCCTGAAAAATCTGTATGCAGGTCAAGAAGCAAGAACAGCATTGAAACATGTATATTATCTAGGGTGAAACAGATCACCAGCCCAGGTTGGGTGCATGAGACAAGTGCTCGGGCCTGGTGCACTGGGAAGACCCAGAGGGATCGGGTGGAGAGGGAGGTGGGAGGGGGGACTGGGATGGGGAATACATGTAAATCCATGGCTAATTCATTTCAATGTATGACAAAAACTACTGTAATGATGTAATTAGCCTCCAACTAATAAAAATAAATGGGAAAAAAAAAAAAAGAATTGGACATGGAACAACAGACTGGTTCCAAATAGGAAAAGGAGTACATCAAGACTGTATATTGTCACTCTGCATATTTAACTTATATGCAGAGTACATATGAGAAACGCTGGGCTGGATGAAGTTTAAGCTGGAATCAAAATTGCTGAGAGAAATATCAATAACCTCAGATTGGCAGATGATACCACTCTTATGGCAGAAATTGAAGATGAACTAAAGAGCCTCTTGATGAAAGGGGAAGAGAGTGAAAAAGTTGGCTTAAAGCCCAACATTCAAAAAACAAAGATCATGGCATCGGGTCCCATCACTTCATGGCAGATAGATGGTGAAAGAGTGACAGTCTTTACTTTCTTAGGCTCCAAAATCACTGTAGATGGTGACAGAAGCCCTGAAATTAAACGATGCTTGCTTCTTGGAAGAAAGGCTATGACCAACAGAGACAGCATATTAAAAAGAAGAGACGTTACTTTGCCAACAAAGGTCTGTCTAATCAAAGCTGTGGTTTTTCCAGTAGTCATGTATGGATGTGAGAGTTGGACTATAAAGAAAACTAAGCACCAAAGAATTGATGCTTTTGAACTGTGGTGCTGGAGAAGACTCTTGAGAGTCCCTTGTACTACAAGGAGATCCAACCAGTCCCTCCTAAAGGAAACCAGTCCTGAATGTTCATTGGAAAGACTGATAGTGAAGCTGAGTCTCCAATACTTTGGCCACCTGATGCGAAGAACTGACTCCCTGGGAAGGACCCTGATGCTGGGGAAGATTGAAGGCAGCAGAAGGGGATGACAGAGGATGAGATGGTTTGATGGCATCACCGATTCGATGGACATGAGTTTGAACAAGCTCCAGCAGGTGGTGATGGACAGAGAAGCCTGGGATGCTGCAGTCCACAGGGTTGCAAAGAGTCAGACACGACTGAGAAACTGACTGAACTCAAAATTATGCTTAACTTTCTTACTAGCAATGCTGCTGCTGCTAAGTCACTTCAGTCGTGTACAACTCTGTGTGACCCCATAGATGGCAGCCCACCAGGCTCCTCTGTCCCTGGGATTCTCAAGGCAAGAATCCTGGAGTGAGTTGCCATTTCCTTCTCCAATGCATGCATCCATGCTAAGTCACTTCAGTCGTGTCTGACTCTGTAATAAGGCTATTCAAATAATTACTTCACTTTGGGTAAGTTGTGGTAGTTTCATATGGCCTGTATCAGATTTTGGTTCCTTTGATTTTCCCAACTGTTTTTTCTGTTTTAATTTTATTGATGTCTTCTTTTATCTTTATTATTTCCTACTTCTGCTTCATTTCAGTTCAGTTGCTCAGTTGTGTCTGACTCTTTGCAACCCCATGAACTGCAGCACACCGGGCCTCCCTGTCCATCATCAACTACTAGAGCTTGCTCAAACTCATGTCCATCGAATCAGTGATGCCATCCAACCATATCATCCTCTGTCATCCCATTCTCCTCCTTCCCTCAATCCTGCCCAGAATCAGGGTCTTTTCAAATGAGTCAGCTCTTTGATGCTCACCAGTCGCATCAGGTGGCCAAAGTATTGGACTTTCAGCTTCAGCATCAGTCCTTCCAATGAATATTCAGGACTGATCTCCTTTAGGATGGGCTGGTTGGATCTCCTTGCAGTCCAAGGGACTCTCAAGAGTCTTCTCCAACACCACAGTTCCAAAGCATCAATTTATCGGCTCTCAGCTTTCTTCACAGTCCAACTTTCACATCCATACATGACCACTGGAAAAACCATAGCCTTGACTAGATGGACCTTTGTTGGCATAGTAATGTCTCTGCTTTTTAATATGCTGTCTAGGTTGGTCAAAACTTTCCTTCCAAGGAGTAAGCGTCTTTTCATTTCATGGCTGCAGTCACCATCTGCAGTGATTTTGGAGCCCAGAAAAATAAATTCAGCCACTGTTCCCACTGTTTCCCCTTTTATTTGCCATGAAGTGATGGGACTGGATGCCATGATCTTAGTTTTCTGAATGTTGAGCTTTAAGCCAACTTTTTCACTCTCCTCTTTCACTTTCATCAAGAGGCTTTTTAGTTCCTCTTCGCTTTCTGCCATAAGGGTGGTGTCACCTGCATATCTGAGGTTATTGACATTTCTTTCAGCAATCTTGATTCCAGCTGTGCTTCATCCAGCCCAGTGTTTCTCATGATGTGCTCTGCATATAAGTTAAATAAGCAGGGTGACAATATACAGCCTTGACTTACTCCTTTTCCTATTTGGAACCAGTCTGTTGGTCCATGTCCAGTTCTAACTGTTGCTTCCTGACCTGTATACAGGTTTCTCAAGAGGCAGGTCAGGTGGTCTGGTATTCCTATCCCCTGAAGAATTTTCCACAGTTTATTGTGATCCACACAGTCAAAGGCTTTGGCATAGTAAATAAAGGAGAAATAGGTGTTTTTCTGGAACTCTCTCACTTTTTCCATAATCCAGTGGATGTTGGCAATTTGATCTCTGGTTCCTCTGCCTTTTCTAAAACCAGCTTGAACATCTGGAAGTTCATGGTTCATGTATTGCTGAAGCCTGGCTTGGAGAATTTTGAGCATTACTTAGTAGTGTGTGAGATGAGTGCAATTGTGCGGTAGTTTTAGCATTCTTTGGCATTGCCTTTCTTAGGATTGGAATGAAAACTAACCTTTTCCATGGCCACTGCTGAGTTTTCCAAATTTCAGGGGCGGCGGCTGAGAGGAGCTACCCCATATCCAAGGTAAGGAGCAGCGTCTGTGCTTTGCTGGAGCAGCTGTGAAGTCATACCCCACGTCCAAGATAAGATAAACCCAAATAAGATGGTAGGTGCTGAGAGAGGGCATCAGAGGGCAGACAGACTGAAACCACAATCACAGACAACTAGCCAATCTGATCACATGGACCACAACCTTGTCTAACTCAATGAAACTAAGCCATGGCGTGTGGGGCCACCCAAGATGGACGGGTCATGGTGGAGAGGTCTGACAGAATGTGGTCCACTGGAGAAGGGAATGGAAACCCACTTAAGTATTCTTGCCTTGAGAACCCCATGAACAGTACTTCTGCTTACTTTGAGCTTATTTTGGCCTTTTTGTGATTTCTTAAGGTGGAAGGTTACATTATTTATTTGACTTTTCCTCTTCTCAAAGTATTTAGTGATATAAATTTCTCTCTTCTTGCTGAATAGCTGAGTTTCACAAATTCTGATGTGTTGTATTTTCACTTCTATTCATTTCATTTAGTTGCTAAGTCATGTACGACTCTTGCAACCCCATGGACTATAGACCACCAGGCTCCTCTGTCCAGAGGAGATTGCCTGGGATTCTCCAGGCAAGAAAACTGGAGTGGGTTGCCATTTCCTTCTCCAACATTTCTGTTAAGTTGAAAGTATTTCTAAAATTTCTGTGAAATTTCTTCTCTTTTAAAATATGTATTTATTTATTTTTGGCTGCACTGGGTCTTCATTGCTGCAAACAGGCTTTTCTCTAGTTGCACCCAGCAAATGGGGGCTACTCTGTAGTTGTGGTGCATGGGTTTCTTGTTGTGGTGGCTTCTCTCATGGTAGAGCACTGGCTCTAGGGAACATGGGCTCAGAAGTCGTGGCACACAGGCTTAGTTGCCCCACAGCATGTGGAATCTTCCCAGACCAGGAAACCAACCCATGCATTGGCAGGCAGGTTCCCATCCACTGGACCAATCGTCTCAACATCTGTTGCTGTTTTGTCAACTAATTTTAGGTGATATTCTAAAGCTTTTGTTGTCATTCCACTGACTTCACAGCATCCTCATCAGAAGTAAATTCTATTTCAAGAAATCACTTTGCTCATCCATAAGAAGAAAATTAAAATTTTATGTTTATATTATAGCAATTCAGTCACAACTTCAGGGAAGTCTGAAATTTCCTCTTTAGCCAGCAGAATATTGAGGAGTGTGCTAGTTTTTTCTATGTCTTGAGGTTTTCCTATTACCTTTCTGTTACTGATTTATAGTTCTGTTCTCTTGTGGTCAGAAAGCATACAGCTACACATCAATTCCAGACCACCAAAATAAAGCAAGTATTACAGAAAAGGTAGTCATATGAATGTTTCTGTTTTCCCAGTACACATGAAAGTTGTGCTTATGCTATTCTGCAGTCACTTAAGTGCACAATAGCATTATGTCTAAAAAATGTATATATATACAAATTTTAAAATATTGTATTGCTAAAATGTACTAACCATCTGAGCCTTAAGCAAGTCATAATCTTTTTAATGGTGGAGGATCTTACCTTGATGTTGATGGCTGCACGCTGATCAGGGTAGTGGCAGTTGAAGGTTTGTGTAGCTGTGACAATTTCTTAAAATAAGATAATAGTGAAGTCTGCTGCACATGATTTCTTTGCAGCATGCCATACTGTTTGATAACATTATCCATAATAGGACTTCTTTCAATATTGGAGTCAATTGTCTCAACATCTGTTGCTGTTTTGTCAACTAATTTTAGGTAATATTCTAAAGCTTTTGTTGTCATTCCATTGACTTCACAGCATCCTCATCAGAAGTAAATTCTACTTCAAGAAATCACTTTGCTCATCCATAAGAAGAAAATTAAAATTTTTTCTTTAGATTGCAGCAATTCAGTCACATCTTCAGGTGCCACTTCTAATTCTAGTTCTTTTGTTATTTCCACATCTGCAGTTACTTCCTCTCCTGAGGTCTTGATCCCCTCAAAGTCTTCCATGAGGGTAGGAGTCAACTTCTTCCAAACTCCTGTTAATGTTAATATTTTGACCTTTTCCAATGAATCACAAGCATTCTTAATGGCATTTAGAATGATGAGTCCTTTCTAGAAGATTTTCAATAGACTTTGCCCAGATCCACTGTCTACGGCAGTTATAGCATTATGAGATGTATTTCTCAAATAATAAGACTTGAAAGTTGAAATTACTTTTTGATCTATGGGCTGCAGAATAGATATTGTGTTAGCAGACATGAGAACAACATTCATCTTGTTGTACATCTCCACAAGCATCCTTGCTTAGGTGCACTGTTGATGAGCAGTAACAGTTTGAAAGGGATCTTTGTTTTTTTTACTGAACAGTAAATCTCAGCAGTGGGCTGTGGGGGAGTGGTGAACTGGCTCCCTGCTTGGCCATCCTGACACCACTCTGGTAGGGGAAGAGTAGTTGGAATGCAAGTGAGGAAAGCTAGACTCTTCATTCTATATTTGCTGGTGATGGAGGAGTTAAGGCCTCACTTTTTTTTTTTTTAATTTTGTAGTGTGTGGCCACAGTAGAGTGTTTGTTTTCTAAAAGTTTTTGTTCTGGCAAGGTTCTAATTCTTTGCCTAGAAATAAAGTTTTCTTTGGTGGTTGTTTTGTGACAGTTGGTGTTTCTGGGTTTCCAGCATCTCTAGTTTTTAGTCTGGGATATATGAGGCAAAAATAAAATCCACGTAACTAACTATCATGCTAGCTTTGCTGAGTTTTAAGCTGTGCTTAGCAGGAAAAATACATAAACATATATCTACCCCGTCATCCAAGAGATGGAAATCATCAACTGTTTGAGACAGATTGACCAAAAAGACCAAGGTAATTCAATAGGGAAAAGATAATCTTTCCAATAAATGGTGCTGGAACAAGTGGACATCAAAGTAAAAACTAAACCTTGGCCTTTACAACATTGTACACAAAAATTAACTCAAAATTGACATTAGACTTAAATTTAAGAGCCTAAATTACAATATTTCTTGAAGAAAAAACAAGACAGTATTTTGTTGTTGTTGTTGTTGTTCAGTTGCTAACTCATGTCCACCTCTTTGAGACCCCATGGATTGCAGCTTGCCAGGCTCTCCTGTCTTTCACTATCTCCTGGAGTTTGATCAGACTCATGTCCATTCAGTCAGTGATGCTATCTAACCGTCTCATCCTCTGCCCACCATCTTCTCCTATTGCCTTCAATATTTCCCATGATCGGTATCTTTTCCAATGAGTCCACTCTTTGCATCAGGTGGCCAAAGTATTGGAATTTTAGTTTCAGCATCAGTCTTTCCAATGAATATTCAGGACTTGTTTCTTTTAGGATTGACTGTCCTTACAGTCCAAGGGACTCTCAAGAGTCTTATCCAGCACCACAATTCAAAAGCATCAGTTCTTTTGCATTCTTCCTTTATGGTTCATCTCTCACATCCATACATGACTAGTAGAAAAACCATAGATTTGAGTATATGGACCTTTGTCAGCAAAATGATGTTTTGCTTTTTAATATGCTAAGTTTGTCATAGCTTTCCTTCAAAGGAGACAGTGCCTTTTAATTTTATGATTGCATTCACCATCCACAGTTGATTTTGGAGCCGAAGAAAATAAAATCTGTCACTGCTTCCACTTTTTCCCCTTCCATTTGCCATGAAGTGATGGGGCCAGATGTCATGATCTTAGTTTTTTTGAATGTCGAGTTTTAAACCAGCTTTTTCACTCTTCTGTTTCACTTTCATCAAGAGGCTCTTTAGTTCCACTTCACTTTCTGCCATTAGAGTGGAGAATATTTTAGTAATTGTGAATTTGAGATTTAGTGGATACAATACAAAAGTCCAAATGATAAAAGAAAAAAAAATCACTAAGTTGTTTTTATTCAAAGTTCTTTAAAATTTTTGCTATTCAAAGATACAGTCAAAAAATGAAAAGGTCATCCAAGTCTTCACAAAACTATCTAAAAACCTTTTATTTAATATATACAGAACTCTCATAATTTAATAAGAAAAGACAAACACCCCAATTAAAAGTGAGCAAAATATTTGAGCAAATACCTCACCAAGGAAGATAAACAAATGGCCAACATGCACATGGAAAGATGCTCAGCATCACAAATCATAGAGAAATGCAAATAAATATCACACAGAGATAGTACTACATACTCACTATAAATGCAAAAATAGAGAGAACTGATCACAGCAAGTATAAGCAGGCTGTGAAGCAACCAGAACTCCTCATACATTGCTGATTCGAATGAAAAATTAAATACCCACTTTGGAAGACATTCTGGCTATTTCTTAAAAACTTCAATATGCCCCATCCCTATGACCCAGAAATTCAACTCCTAGGCATTTACCCAAGAAGAATGAAAGCAAATGCTCACAGAAAGAAAATGCATAAACATTCATAGAAGCTTATTTATAATAGCCCTAAACTCGAAATAACCCAAATGCCCATCAAGAGGTGAGCAGATAAAATTATGGTGCATCCATATGACAAAAGGGAGGTGAAGTTGCCTTCTTGGGAAAGGGGGAATTTATTGCTAGAAGAGGCAAGAGGAGGTTTACCCAGAAACATGAAGAAATTTCTGTGGATAGATATGCTCATAATATAAATTTAGCTTGTTTTATCAGCCTCATCAATTTGTATAATTTAAATTTGTGAAGCTTAATATCAGTTTATTATACTTCAATAATTCCAACTATAACATAGCTAGTTGTGCGTTTGGGCTGAGGATTAAATGTGACAACATGCAAAGAAACTAGCTAAATGTTTCATGCCTCTTTTGATTTTCATTCTCTTTCTTCCTCTGCTCTTTCTTCCCCTCTCTCTCCATATTGGAGATTCAGTAAATTACAAGAAGAATGTATTTTCCTTTCCTTTTTGCGGGATCTAACAGAATGTTCTGAATACCACAGATATTACATCAAAGCTGAAACAACTGGGTCAGTGAGAGCTCTTTTGTTATATTGGTTTATAATAGGAGACACAGAGTAAGCAAAACATCACTGTTAGGACTTAGTCTTTATTTAAAACTTTTATGAACTTTAATACTAAATCATTTTAATTTAAGAACTTATGTTTCCTTTTTCTCACTTTTAATTCCTTTCTGCTGACTTAACTTCCTTAAATCCTCATCTTCATTTTTCTTTCCATTTCTATATCTATGCTGCTGGGTTCTATTGAGGCTTGTCTTGAAATCCTTTTAAATTACTCATTCTTGATCTATTTTCCACATGCTTGTCACAGGAGACTTTAAACAAATAACATTTAACCTTACAAAATGGTGCTAATATCTTATTCACTGACATACAGCCTTTTGTACCATACCATTCATTCTTCTCCTCTCTTGGCTGTCCTCTACGTCCTAGTGAAGCATCAGATGGATGCCTTTTGAAACCGCAGAAAACAGCAGCATGTGGGAGGAAGGACAGTGACTCATCGGCCCATGAATATTGACTTCTAAAAAACCAGATGAGTTTGCTTTTTAATATGCTGTCTAGGTTGGTCATAACTTTCCTTCCAAGGAGTAAGCATCTTTTAATTTCATGGCTGCAATCACCATCTGCAGTGATTTTGGAGCCCAAGAAAATAAAGTCTGCCACTGTTTCCACTGTTCCCCCATCTATTTACCATGAAATGATGGCACCAGATGCCATGATCTTAGTTTTCTGAATGTTGAGCTTGAAGTCAAATTTTTCACTCTCCTCTTTCATTTTCATCAAGAGGCTCTTTAGTTCTTCTGTGGTTTCTGCAATAAGGGTGGTGTCATCTGCATATCTGAGGTTATTGACATTTCTCCTGGCAATCTTGATTCCAGCTTGTGCTTCATCCAGCCCAGTGTTTCTCATGATGTACTCTGCATGTAAGTTAAATAAGCACGGTGACAATATACAGCCTTGATGTATTGCTTTTCCTATTTGGGACCAGTCTGTTGTTCCATGTCCAGTTCTAACTGTTGCTTCCTCACCTGCATACAGATTTCTCAGGAGGCAGGTCAGGTGGTCTGGTATTCCCATCTCTTGAAGAATTTCCCACAGTTTGTTGTGATCCTCAAAGTCAAAGGCTTTGGCATAGTCAATAAAGCAGAAATAGATGTTTTTCTGGAACTTTTTCACTTTTTTGATGATCCAACAGATGCTGGCAATTTGATCTCTGGTTCCTCTGCCTTTTCTAAATCCAGCTTGAATATCTGGAAGTTCACAGTTCACATATTGCTGAAGCCTGGCTTGGAGAATTTTGAGCATTACTTTACTAGCATGTGAGATGAGTGCAATCATGCAGTAGTTTGAGCATTCTTTGGCATTGCCTTTAGTTGGAATTGGAATGAAAACTGACCTTTTCCAGTTTTGTGGCCACTGCTGAGTTTTCCAAATTTGCTGGCATATTGAGTGTAGCACTTTAACAGCATCATCTTTTAGGATTTGAAATAGCTCAACTGGAATTCCATCACCTCTATTAGCTTTGTTTGTAGTGATGCTTCCTAAGGCCCACTTGACTTTGTAATCCAGATGTCTGGCTCTAGGTGAGTGATCACACCATTGTGACTATCTGGGTCATGAAGATCTTTTTTTGTATAGTTCTTCTGTGTATTCTTGCCACCTCTTCTTAATATCTTCTGCTTCTGTTAGGTCTATACCATTTGTGTCCTTTATTGTGCCCATCTTTGCATGAAATGTTCCCTTGGTATCTCTAATTTTCTTGATCATAAAAAAATCAAAATCTAGGCTTTCCCATTCTATTGTTTTCCTTTATTTCTTTGCACTGATCACTGAGGAATGCTTTGTAATCTCTCCTTGCTATTTTTTGGAATTCTGCATTCAAATGAGTATATCTTCCTTTTTCTCCTTTGCTTTTCACTTCTCTTCTTTTCACAGCTATTTGTAAGGGCTCCTCAGACAACCACTTTGCCTTTCTGCACTTCTTTTTCTTGGGGATGATCTTGATCCCTGCCTCCTGTAAAATGTTATGAACCTCCTTCCATAGTTCTTCAGGCACTCTATCAGATCTATATTTCAATTTTTAAAAATGAGCTATACTTCAATTAAAAAAAAAAAGAAAGAAAAAGAGTTACTTTCTCTGGAAGAATAGTACGACCATCTGAGTCCAGGTTCTTTTCAGACCTTTCTAAAGATTTCAAAAGATGGACAAAGTCTATACAGTAAGAGTATATTTAATGACTTGTAGAAAGTCTTAACTCATTATTTAAAAAGTCATATAAAGAATTTTATGTAAAATTCTGAAGGTGACCTCAGGTCACCTGTGAGAGAATGTAATTCAATTGGGATCCTTCCTAGATCTCCTCTATCCTAATTTAATTGCAATCTTTTTGGCTTAGAACTGTTTCTTATTGCTTGTGATAATGATCAAATCATTGGACATTTGCTGGAATCACTTAATGACCATATCTATCAACGTTACATCCCACACCTATTGTCTTTCTTTATTTAAAAAGCATGAGAATTGCCACATTAACAACAAACTTAACACCCTTCCAAAGGCAGTGATTTCTTAATTTCTGTATTCCAGTGCCTGGTACAGAGTCTGGAAGAAGCAGGACTCAATCAGTATTTAGTAAGAGGAATTAATGAAACAAATTCATGAATCACAACTTTGATTCATTGTCATAATCCTTCCAGTGGCCTGTCTTAATGATGCTTGTCTGGGCTTCATGATCTTTTGGTTCTTGTTCCAAAGCACCAGGTAGAGGCTGATTTAACTATTTCTAGAGGTCTCTGATGATTCTGAGATTCCATATTTCCTTTTAAGTTCATGAAAAATACTAGCTGCTATAAGGCACAAACAGAGGAAAGATCAAAAAGCAAATGAGAAAAACAGAAAACCAAGAGGAAGGGCCATGAGGAAGAAGGGGAAGGAAAAAAAGACCAACGACAGGGGAAAGGGGGGCACTGAACTCAAGAGATAGATGGGAAGAGGAAAGGAAAGGCAAAAACAGGTTAGACACTGGCTTGAAGAATGAGAAGTTGAAATTTGATATGGGGCCTGTTTACTTCAGTTCAGTCGCTCAGAATTTTCTCTTTGTGACCCCCTGGACTGCAACACGCCAGGCTTCCCTGTTCATCACCAACTCCAGGAACTTGCTCAAACTCACGTCATCTTCTGTCATCCCCTTCTCCTCCTGCCTTCAGTCTTTCCCAGCATCAGAGTCTTTTCCAAGGAGTCAGTTCTTCGCAGCAGGTGGCCAAAGTATTGGAGTTTTAGCTTCATCATCAGTCCTTCCAATGAACATTCAGGACTGGTTTCCTTTAGGATGGACTGGTTTGATCGCCTTGCAGTCCAAGGGACTCTCAAGAGTCTTCTCCAACACTATGGTTCAAAAGCATCAATTCTTCGGCGCTCAGCTTTCTTCATAGTCCAACTCTCACATCCATGCATGACTACTGGAAAAACCATAGCTTTGACTAGATGGACCTTTGTCAGCAAAGTAACATCTCTGCTTTTTAATATGCTGTCTCAGTTGGTGATAGTTTTTTTTTTCAAGGTGCAAGCGTCTTTTAATTTCAGGGCTGTAGTCACCATCTGCAGTGATTTTGGAGTCTAAGAAAATAAAGTCTGTCACTGTTTCCATTGTTTCCCCATCTATTTGACATGAAGTGATATGACCAGAAGCCATGATCTTCGATTTTTGAATGTTGATTTTTCATTCTCCTCTTTCATTTTTATCAAGAGGCTCTTTAGTTCTTCTTCACTTTCTGCCATAAGGGGATATGGGGTCAAGGAAAATAAAAAATTAAACGGGTGGTTTAGGAAGAAACCAGTGGGTGACTGGGTAATGGAAAAGTCCCATTGGCTCCTAAGTAGACTAGGGTTCCTCATTAGTTCTATTTCAAAAGCTAGCAGCACAGCAGATAAATGTGTTCTCTTTGCCTTAGATGCCACTTACAGACTGACCCAAATGAAACAAAGAGGAGGAATGAGACTCTTTCCCCTTGAGTTACATTTTACCAAACCCTGGCTCATAGCCCAGATCTTAGAAATAGGTCATCTTTGATAAAGCAATACAACTTGCAACCGTAGACCATATCTGAGGATCTGGCTAAACTCAGTTCAGTTCTGTTCAGTCGCTCAGTCGTGTCCAACGCTTTGCGACCCCATGAATCACAGCACGTCAGGCCTCCCTGTCCATTACCAACTCCCGGAGTTACCCAAACTCATGTCCATCGAGTCAGTGATGCCATCCAGACATCTCATCCTCTGTCATCCCCTTCTCCTCCTGCCCCCAACCCCTCCCAGCATCAGGGTCTTTTCCAATGAGTCAACTCTTCGCATGAGGTGGCCAAAGTATTGGAATTTCAGCTTCAGCATCAGTCCTTCCAATGAACACCCAAGACTGATCTCCTTTAGGATGGACTGGTTGGATCTCCTTGCAGTCCAATGGACTCTCAGGAGTCTTCTCCAACACCACAGTTCAAAAGCATCAATTCTTCAGCGCTCAGCTTTCTTCACCATCCAACTCTCACATCTGGCTAAACTAGAGGGATACAAAGCAAAGACAATAGGGGTATGCAGTCAGTCATTCAATCAATCTGTATCCTTCAAGTAGTTCAGGGCACTGCTTCTTTTGAATAAATTCAGAAAGAAGTGCTCCTGCTCCTACTTCAACTTTGGCATTGGGAGGTGGAAGGTCAACCTAAAATTTGTACAATTAATGATGAAAGTGGAAAAGGAAGTCAAGGTCATCAATTCTAAGCTATGATTTTTTTCCCTTTCCCTTTCTTCTTTTCTGCCTTTCTTTCATCCCTCCTTTTCTTCCTTCCCTTCCTCCTTCTTTCCTTGTGGCCTTTCTCATCTTTTTTAAAATTAATCAATTCTGTCTCATCACAAACTCATGCTCAGTTTAAAATCACCACCATCAATTTATCCACTTCATGAAAAAACTCAGAGAATTTTGAGATATCACTGTTGACTCCATGTTACCACCAGGCAAAGACTCCTTCCTAGTGTTCTTGTGTATTATGCAATCTAAATTATCTTTGTGCTTCAGAAGCTGGTGTGAAAAGCATGTTGAAAATTCAGTGTGAACAGTCCCACTCCAGTCCTGCCTATTTATACCCTGCTCTATGTAGGGAAAATTATTCTTTGAAGTAGTTGCTACTCATGAGACCAAATCCTTGATTGAAATGAGAGGTAGGAGAAAAGATGGGAAGAGCTATGCTGATGATCAATTACCTGAGCACTGAGAAACTAGTTGATCTACAATTTGTTTGCCACTTTATATAGTTTTTATGCTTCCTATTGATTATTTTTATCCAATGTCAATATCAAAGACATCATTTCCTTGCCCTACTTCTATATCAATGCAAATCAATAAATGTTTACTGATTCTCTGTTCTATCTAGTACACTGTTATGTTGATTTTGTGGTGAATAACAGAGATAAACATAAGAAGTTCTCTGTTTTTGGATTATCAGAAGCAAATTCCCAATGCAAATTTCTGGTGGATCAAATTAAATTTAAATAAAGAACCAAGAAACTTTTAACTTTTCACTTCTGGTAAAAGAGTCTAAAAATTTTTGAAAAGACTTAAAAGGAAATGGTAGTTTTCAGTGATCATTGCACTACAGCTCATTTTAATATCATATTTCTTTGTGGTGTTTCTTTGCCAGAGACCTAGCCCAAGTCTTAAAAGTTGAGACTGACTCTGTGGAGAGGCTAACTCAACATCATCTCCCCACTACAGTCTCACTCATCCACCACTGCTACAAAAGGGCAACTTTTCAGGTAGAGGAACATGTTTACCTGTTGTAGATAGTGAGGGTGGAGAAAAGGATCCCTCTTAGCAGAGCAGACATTACTGGTGCCACCCTTTCCCACTCTTTGTCCTTCCTGCCATGCACTTGAGATGCATAGAGCCTGGCAACAGTCTTGTGACTATGAGAGAAAAACCAAGAGAATGACAGAGACACAAACTGTGACCTGGAAATTCTGAACCATTGCCAGCAGCTGTCTACTTCCAGATTCCTTTTTCATTTAGAAAAAAAAAAATTTCTTAATTTGTTTAAAAAAATGTTAAGGGAAAACTGGTCAACCACTTGTAAAAGAATGAAACTAGAACACTTTCTAACACCATACACAAAAATAAACTCAAAATGTATTAAAGATTCAAATGTAAGATCAGAAACTATAAAACTCCTAGAGGAGAACATAGGCAAAACACTCTCCAACATAAATCACAGCAGGATGCTCTATGACCCACCTCCCAGAATATTGGAAATAAAAGCAAAAATAAACAAATGGGACCCAATTAAAAGCTTTTGCACAACAAAGTAAACTATAAGCAAGGTGAAAAGACAGCCCTCAGATTGGGAGAAAATAATAGCAAATGAAGCAACAGACAAAGGCTTAATCTCAGAAATATACAAGCAACTCCTGAAGCTCAATTCCAGAAAAATAAATGACCCAATCAAAAAATGGGCCAAAGAACTCAACAGACATTTCTCCAAAGAAGACATACAGATGGCTAACAAACACATGAAAAGATGCTCAACATCACTCATTATCAGAGAAATGCAAATCAAAACCACAATGAGGTACCATTACACGCCAGTCAGGATGGCTGCTATCCAAGTCTACAAGCAGTAAATGCTGGAGAGGGTGTGGAGAAAAGGGAACCCTCTTACACTGTTGGTGGGAATGCAAACTAGTACAGCTGCTATGGAAAAAAGTGTGGAGATTTCTTTAAAAACTGGAAATAGAACTGCCATATGACCCAGCAATCCCACTTCTGGGCATACACACTGAGGAAACCAGATCTGAAAGAGACACGTGCACCCCATTGTTCATCGCAGCGCAGTTTATAATAGCTAGGGCATGGAAGCAACCTAGATGCCCATCAGCAGGTGAATGGATGAGGAAGCTGTGGTACATATACACCATGGAATATTACTCAGCCATTATAAAGAATTCATTTGAATCAGTTCTAATGAGATGGATGAAACTGGAGCCCATTACACAGAGTGAAGTAAGCCAGAAAGATAAACACCAATACAGTATACTAACACATATATATGGAATTTAGAAAGATGGTAACGATAACCCTACATGCAAAACAGAAAAAGAGATATAGATGTACAGAACAGACTTTTGGACTCTGTGGGAGAAGGCGAGGGTGGGATGTTTCGAGAGAACAGCATGAAAACATGTATATTATCTAGGGTGAAACAGATCACCAGCCCAGGTTGAATGCATGAGACAAGTGCTCGGGGCTGGTGCACTGGGAAGACCCAGAGGGATCGGGTGGAGAGGGAAGTGGGAGGGGGGATCGGGATGGGGAATACATGTAAATCCATGACTGATTCATGTCAATGTATGGCAAAAAAACACTACAATATTGTAAAGTAATTAGCCTCCAACGAATAAAAATAAATGGGAAAAAATTTTAAAAAAAATGTTAAGGGCAATGCTCTGTAAATGGCTTAGTACAGCCACTCTTAAACTAGACTTCCAAGCATTAAATACCATCACCATGATATTCATGGATCTATGTGAAAAGTCAGGATTTCTTTTAGTGATTTAGAATTGCAGTATTTTAGATATTACTGAAAATTTCCCCTTTATTTTAAAATAATCTCATACTGGAAAAATAATTACATTTGTAAGTTCTTCCTAAACTGACTTATGCAATCTCAATAAAAATCCCAGCAAATTTCCTGAAGGTCATTGATAATATAATTCTGAAGCCTAAATGGAAATGAAGAGTCAAGAACAGTTAGGATACTCTAAAAACAAACAAACAAAAAATGAGGGAAAATTTCCTTTTGCACATTTAGTAATTTACTATAAAGTTGCCACAGTTAAGACAGAGAATAGACAAACTAGTGAAGCAGAATAAACAACAGAGAAATAAACCAATGCATATTGTAACACTTGATTTTTGAAAACCTAGTATACAAAACAATGAAAAAAAGGATAGTATTTTAAATAAATGGTGCTATCAACTACATATCCTTTAGAAGAAAAAAATTAAAGTTGACCCTCCTAACACAAAAATCAAGTTTCAGTATATTGTAGACCTAAGCAGAAAAGACAAAACAATAAATCATCAAGAAAGTAATAAAATAAGACATTTTCATGAACTTGGGGATGGGGTAATATTTCCTAAATAGGACATAAAAAGGGCTAATCATCCAGGAAAAGATTGATAATTCAAAGTACATTCAGATTGAGTGAAAAAGCAAGCCAAAGACTGAGAGAAGATATTTGCAATTCATGTAGCCCACAAAATAATCATACCCAGAATATAAAAAGCATTCTTAACAAATCAATAATAAGAAGACAGATGAGCCAAGTGAAAAATAGTAAGGTGATTCACACTGGGATTTCCCAAAAGATTTATTGTTCCAAATGGACAGTAATGTATGAAAAGGTTCTCAACTCTATTAGTAACCAGGGAAGTACAAATTTATAAAAAAGAGATTGATCATAAGTGTTGGGGAGGATATGGAGCATAAATTATCATCAGATTGGAAACTATCTGGCGTCATTTCTTTGAGCTGGAAATAAGTATTCACTATGGCTAGTGAATATTTTGGAGAGCAAATGGAGGTTTTAACCAGGTAGGATGTCAGGACAGCAGGCATAAGTCAGGACTGTTCCAGGCAAATCAGGATGTATGTTCACATCAGTTGTGGTGCTTTCTCTCACCACATTCTCTAGTAATGCCACTTGTGGAAACATCAAAACACAGGCTCAAAAAGTGCAGTGTAAATAAAAGCACAGAACTGGGCACAACTCAGACATCCGTCCACTTATAATGTGTACATAAATTGTGGTGTATTTACACAGTGGAATACTATAGTAACGAATCAGTGAACTAAAACTACAGAATGAATCTCACATCATGTTGAGGTAAGGGAAATACAGACACAAAAAAGTGCTTACAGTTTAATTTCAGACAACACAAACCTATAAAGCAAAAAGTTATCAGTGAGTGAAGTAGCTCAGTCGTGTCCGACTCTTTGGGACCCCGTGGACTCTAGCCTACCAGGCTCCTTCCTCCATGGGATTCTCCAAGCAAGAATACTGGAGCGGGTTGCCATTTCCTTTTCCAGGGGATCTTCCCAACACAGGGATTGAACCTGGGTCTCCCACATTGCAGGCAGACTCTTTAACCACTGAGCCACCGGGGAAGTTAGGGTAGTGTTAATGCAGTTGGCAGAACCACGGCTCCCCAAAGATGTCCATGCCCTGAAGTTCCAATGTCTGTGCATATATAAATATGGCTAGAGGGACACTGTGGATGTGATTAAGGTTAAGGAGCTCCAGGTGGGGATATTGTCCTGAATTATTCCGCAGGCCCAATATAATCGCGAGGGTCCTAAAACGTGAGAAAAGGAGGCAACAGAAGTCAGAATCAAAGAGGTTGCAACAGAAAGAATCAGAATGACGTCATGTGAAAAATACCCAACTGAACATGGCAATGGCTTTACAAATGAAGAAGGAGCTATGACCCAAGGAATGCAGGTGGCCTCCAGAAGTTGGCACAGGAAAGAAATGGATCCTCCCCTAGAGCATCCAGATGGGAAGGTCGTTCTCCCAACAGCGTGATTTTAGGACTTCTGACCTTCATAACTGTAAGATAACAAACTTGTGCTGTTTCAAGCCACTGTGTTTGGTGTAATCTGTCATAATCTAAGTAGAGCTTCACTTCTGAAGGAGGGAAGGTACGGGAAGGAGGTTTGGGGTGTTGTGGAAGCATTCTATTTTTGGATTTAGGTGCTCCTGAGAAACTTTTGTTGAATCCTACGTTTGTTTTGTGTGTGCTATTTTTCCAAGTGTGTTATCTGTGCCTCTCTGTCTCTCTCTCTGTCTTTCTTTCTCACACACACACACACATATACACACAAACACTCCACTACTTAATGAGGAAAAGAGGCAAGATACTCAGAGCCACTGCCACAAGAGGCTTACTGCCTGAGGCATATATTCCATGTCTAGGAAGACACAGTTTCCTCAAGGATTCAAATTAGATGAAAGCAGCTCAAACCTGCCTCATAGACAGAAGAGTGTGGATGCCTCACTTCAGTGCCTCCAGCCAATGACTACCTCATAATAAGATCCAGATAATGCTGTTAAAGTGCTGCACTCAATATGCCAGCAAATTTGGAAAACTCAGCAGTGGCCACAGGACTGGAAAAGGTCAGTTTTCATTCCAATCCCAAAGAAAGGTATGCCAAAGAAAGTTCAAACTACCAAACAATTGCACTCATTTCATATGCTAGCAAAGTAATGCTGAAAATTCTCCAAGCCAGGCTTCAATAGTATGTGATCCGAAAATTTCCAGACATTTAAGCTGGATTTAGAAAAGGCAGAGGTATCAGATATGAAACTGCCAACATCTGTTGGATCATAGAGAAAGCAAGAGATTCCAGAAAAACATCTACTTCTGCTTCATTGACTACGCTAAAGCCTTTGACTGTGTGGATCACAACAAACTGTGGAAAACTCTTAAAGAGATGGGAATACTACACCATCTCACTTGCTCCCTGAGAAACCTGTATGCAGGTCAAAAAGCAACATTTAAAACTGGACATGGAACAACGAACTGGTTCCAAACTGGGAAAGAATTACGTCAAGGCTGTATATCATCACCCTGTTTATTTAACTTCTATGCAGAGTACATCATAAGAAAAGTTGGGTTGGATGAAGCATAAGCTGGAATCTAGATTGCCAGGAGAAATATCATTTACTTCAGATATGCAGATGACACCACCCTTATGGCAGAAAGCCAAGAGGAACTAAAGAGTCTCTTGATGAAAGTGAAAGAGGAGAGTGAAAAAGCTGGCTTAAAACTCAACATTCAAAAAATAAAACTCATGCTTGCTCAAATTCATGTCCGTTGAGTGGGTGATGCCATCCAATGGACACAGTGACAAACTTTATTTTCTTGGGCTCCAAAATCACTGCTAAAGGTCACTGCAGCCATGAAATTAAAAGACACTTAAAAAAAAAAAAGAAAAGCCATGACAAACCTAGACAGCGTATTAAAAGACAGAGACATTACTTTTCCAACAAAGATACATATAGTCAAAGCTATGGTTTTTCCAGTAGTCATGTATGGATGGGACAGTTGGACCAGAAAGAAGGGAGAGCACCAAAGAATTGATGCTTTTGAACTGCTGTGTTGGAGAAGACTCTTGAGTGTCCCTTGGATGGCAAGAATATCAAATCAGTCAATCCTAAAGGAAATCAGTCCTGAATATTCATTGGAAGGACCGATGCTGAAGTTGAAGCTCCAATACTTTGGCCACCTGATGTGAAGAGCCGACTCACTGGAAAAGACCCTGATACTGGGAAAGATTGAAGGCAGGAGGAGAAGGGAATAACAGAGGATGAGATGATTGGATGGCATCACCGACTCGATGGACATGAGTTTGAGCAAGCTCTGAGAGTTGGTGATGGACAGGGAAGCCTGGTGTGCTGCAGTCCACGGGGTTGCAAAGAGTCGGACACGACTGAATGATTAAAAACAACAAAGAAGATCCAGAGTCTTGTCTTTCTGTTTTTAATCGGCTCCCCTCTGTAGGAGGTCAGGTTGAAGTGCTCCTCACACACTAACTCCCAGTGGTCAATGCAAGAGTGTGGATATCTTTATTTACTTATTTATTTACTGGCTGTACTGGGTCTTTGTGCTGCGTGGGGGCTTTCTCTAGCTGTGGCAGTCGGGGGCTACTCTGAGTTGTGCTGCTCGGTTGCCCGAGCAATGAGGTTTCTTTTGTTGAGGCTCAGGCTCTCTGAAGCACTGGCTCAGTAGTTCTGACTCACAGGCTTAGCTGCCCCATGACATGTGGGATCCTCCCAGACCAGGGATCAAACACACAGGACTTTTTTACCACTGAGCCACCAGGGAAGCTCTTGGAAATTTTTTTTTCACCTTGGAATTTTTTTTTTTTCCACTTTGGGATCTTATACAGGAAATCAGCACTTAAACCTCAATTTAGCAACAAAACAATATGTGCACTATGTTTGCCACGTCTGTTTCTAAAAACCCAGCTCTGTGAAAATTACCTGACTCATGCACATTCCACATAGAAGATACCAAATGGGAAGGTTCATAAGAGGCCATTCTTATGAACCAGAGGAAGGCATACAAACAGGAACTAGAAAGCATTATGCCACAGCCACAGGCCCATTGAAATAGACTCAAAATATAAAAATTATACACATTCAGATAGGACATGAGATGTTGTGCGTTGATAACAATAAAGGGATTCTCTGGTCTAGCATAATTCTCTTGGGAATTTAAGAAGCTTATTTTACAGAAGACTTTAAAAGGATGGGAGGTCTTTTCATTTGCAGCCAAATGTTTCCTACATATCATCCTGGTGCCCCACTGAGTATTGTCAGTATGTGCATGAAATGACCGTGCTGACCCATTGCTTCTGTTGTGAACTAATTACTGTGAGGGAGGTTGGGGGGTTCAAACTATTCATCACATTTTCTACCACTAGAACAAGTTCGATGTATAATAGTGAAAAAATGGATGCCATTTGAGATATAATGAAATGCAGTGGGGAAAAGAAAAACCTGATACTAATCAATTGCATCATTTCAGTGAAGTAAAATATGTACACCTAATACACAGAAGCTAGGGTTAAAAAAAAGTGTAACTGAGATGAGTCCCATCTGAATTAGGTGATGGCAGATGATTAGTTTTAATCATTTTGACATTCCCATAATTTGCTTATATAGATTTTACAGTCAAATAAACATAAAAGATATATTGCTTTATAAAGAGATGTTATCATAAGATTTACTTCAATAACAAGCTCCCCATTTGAAAAATAATTTAATGGCAAACATTTAAACTAAAAAAAAACAGTATTTAGGGTGTGCATATATCACATGTAATAAGGGGTATATGTCCCCTGACTAGTTCTATAAACAGAGAATTTGATAGGAGTGATACTCTAGCCATCACACACTTTGCTGTTAAGTTCCAGAGCTTAAATATGTTGTTTGGGACTTGGGGGAAAGACATCTGCTTATCTTGGCTTGGCCTGTTCTCTCTATTTTTGGCGCTTAAGAGAGAATTGGGGACTGTATCATTTGCAACCTACACAGAGGAAAATGTGCTTTTATTGCCAGCAATGGAACTGGCAAATTTTTTGTAAGCACTCTAGTCCAAAAGGGGAAAAGTCCTGTATGATACACACTATATGCTCTGACTGTCCATAGATTTCAAAAGGGATAAAAGGACTCAAGTCAGCAGACACGCTTTGTAATGCACAGCCAGCTCTGTAAATATGTTGACACTTTTCTGCAGGGAAATGAAGACAGCCCTGTGGAGAGGCGTTTCCTGCTCACCCTCTCTATTCAATGGCCTGACGTTATTTTTTGTTGACTGTGTGGAGGCTAATGGCATGATTGCCTTGAGGAAATTAGGAGCATAATGTGGAGGATGGGGAACTAATTAGCCAATATGCAAGCAAAGTGCCTATGGCCAGCTCCTTCCTAACAGCCAGAAGGGAGACCACAAATCAAAAAGAAAACAGTTCAGGAGTTTGTTAGCCATTTGTATGTCTTCTTTGGAGAAATGTCTGTTTAGTTTTTTGGCCCATTTTTTGATTAGGTCATTTATTTTTCTGGAATTGAGCTTCAGGAGTTGCTTTATATTTTTGAGGTTAACCCTTTGTCTGTTGCTTCATTTGCTATTATTTTCTCCCATTCTGAAGGCTGTCTTTTCACTTTGCTTATAGTTTCCTTTGTTGTGCAGAAGCTTTTAAGTTTAATTAGGTCCCATTTGTTTATTTTTGCTTTTGTTTCCAATATTCTGGGAGGTGGGTCATAGAGGATCCTTTTGTGATTTATGTCAGAGAGTGTTTTGCCTATGCTTTCCTCTAGGAGTTTTATAGTTTCTGATCTTACATTTAGATCTTTAATCCATTTTGAGTTTATTTTTGTGTATGGTGTTAGAAAGTGTTCTGGTTTCATTCTTTTACAAGTAGTTGACCAGTTTTCCCAGCACCACTTGTTGAAGAGGTTGTCTTTTTTCCATTGTATATCCTTGCCTCCTTTGTCGAAGATAAGGTGTCCATAGGTTCGTGGATTTATCTCTGGGCTTTCTATTCTGTTCCACTGATCTATATTTCTGTCTTTATGCCAGTACCATACTGTCTTGATGACTGTGGCTTTGTAGTAGAGCCTGAAGTCAGGCAGGTTGACTCCTTCCAGTTCCATTCTTCTTTCTCAAGATTGCTTTGGCTATTTGAGGATTTTTGTATTTCCATACAAATTGTGAAATTATTTGTTCTGGTTCTGTGAAGAATACCATTGGTAGCTTGATAGGGATTGCATTGAATCTATAGATTGCTTTGGGTAGTATAGCCATTTTCACAATACTGATTATTCCAATCCATGAACATGGTATATTTCTCCATCTCTTTTTGTCCTCTTTGATTTCTTTCATCAGTGTTTTATAGCTTTCTAGGTATAGGTCTTTCATTTCTTTAGGTAGATATACTCCTAAGTATTTTATTCTTTTTGTTGCAATGGTGAATGGTATTGCTTCCTTAATTTCTCTTTCTGTTTTCTCATTGTTAGTGTATAGGAATGCAAGGGATTTCTGTGTGTTAATTTTATATCCTGCAACATTACTGTATTCATTGATTAGCTGTAGTAATTTTCTGGTAGAGTCTTTAAGTCTACAAGCAATAAATGCTGGAGAGGGTGTGGAGAAAAGGGAACCCTCTTACACTCTTGGTGGGAATGCAAACTAGTACAGCCACTATGGAGAACAATTGGAGATTCCTTAAAAAACTGGAAATAGAACTGCCATATGACCCAGTAATCCCACTCCTGGGCATACACACTGAGGAAACCAGATCTGAAAGAGACACATGCACCCCAATGTTCATCGCAGCACTGTTTATAATTGCCAGGACATGGAAGCAACCTAGATGCCCAACAGCAGATGAATGGATAAGGAAGCTATGGTACATATACACAATGGAATATTATTCAGCCATTAAAAACAACTCATTTGAAGCACTTCTAATAAGATGGATGAAACTTGAGCCCATTATACAGAGTGAAGTAAGCCAGAAAGATAAAGATCAATACAGTATACTAACACATATATATGGAATTTAAAAAGATGGTAACGATAACCCTATATGCAAAACAGAAAAAGAGACACAGATGTACAGAACAGACTTTTGGACTCTGTGGGAGAAGGTGAGCGTGGGATGTTCTGAGAGAATAGCATTGAAACAAGTATACTATCAAGGCTGAAACAGATCACCAGCCCAGGTTGGATGCATGAGACAAGTGCTCGGGGCTGGTGTACTGGGAAGACCCAGAGGTTTCAGATGGGGAGGGAGGCAGGAGGGGGAATCCAGATGGGTAACACATGTAAATCTATGGCTGATTCACGTCAACGTATGGCAAAAAACCACTACAATATTTTAAAGTAATTAGCCTCCAACTAATAAAAATAAATGAAAAAAAAAAAAAGGAAGAAAGAAAACAGTTCAGGAATTTCTAGGTCCCTTTAAAAATAAATGGAAAGCAGTGGTAGCTTAATGAGCACCAGCCAACTATTTTACATCTGAGGGGTTTCGTTTTTAGAGGCAGATTCAGTGAAATGAATGTGAAAATGTATACTTTATCAGGGTGGGCTGGCTGGGTGCTGTGTTCCTCAGTTCCTCACAAGCTCCCAGCTGAGGTTGTATTATGAAGACACTAAGTAGGAGCTCAAAAAACAGTCATAATACTAAACAAGAATTTTTTTTTAAGTATGAGGCATTTCTTATGGAGAAAAAAATGAAGATATTTTGAAAATGTGCTTAACACAAAAAATGAGGAAGATTAAATACCCAGAAGTGGGATTGTTGGATCACATGGTAGTTCTATTTTGAATACTCTGAGGAGCCCCCTGTTCTAAATAGGGTCTTTTTTCTTAATATTTACTTGGCTGCATCAGGTCTTAGTTGCAGCATGTGGAATCTTTTGCTGCATTATGAGGAGCTTTTGTTGCAGCAGACTAATGCTCTGGTTGTGGCTTGTGGGCCCAGTAACTGAGGCTTGCAGGCTTAGTTGATCCTAAGCATGTGGGATCTTAGTTCCCCAACCAGGAATCAAACCTGTGTGCCCTGCATTACAAGGTAGACTCTTAACCACTGGACCACCAGGGAAGTCCCTCTCCATAGGATGTTGAAGAGATTTCTACACACCATGTTCACTGCAGCACTAGTCACAACAGCCACAGTGTGGGAACAACCTAAATGTCCATCAGCAGATGGGTAGGTAAAGAAAATGTGGTATACAGGTACATGGAGTATGACCCAGCCTTAAAAAATAAGGAAATTCTGCAATACATAACCACAAGGATGAAACTCGAGGACACGATGCTCAGTGAAATAAGCCAGTTACAGAAGGACAAATGTTGCATGTTCTACTTACATGTGGGATCTAAAGTAGCCAAATTCATAGAATCAAAGAGTGGAATGGTGGCTGCCAGACCCTTGGGTGCTGGAGGGGGGTGGTGGTGGAGGGGAATGGGGAGTCACCAAGCAAGAGGCATAAACTTTCAGGCAAGCAGGATGAATGAATTCTGGAGATGGGCTGCACAGCTTCATACCTGATACAGCGACTGTATTGTACAGTGGAAAGTGCATTAAAAGGGAAATCCCGTGTTAACTGTTTTTACCATGATAAAATACAATTTAAAGGGAGGGAGGAAAGGAGGGAGAGAACAAGGGCATGCAAGAGAGAAACTTAAGGGTTATGATGGAGAAACATGTGGGTTGTCTTTCGGCAAAGAGCAAATTGCTGAGTCCTCCAGTCAGGCAGGAGCACGGAGAAGGCCAGTGGGGCCCGTATGGAAATGCTGAAAGGGAGCTGACATGTAGAGCCTCCTCCAGGGAATTAATTACACGTACCCCAGTGCTGTGTGCCTTCAGCCACTGTGGTGGATCGCTCAGAACCTACAGAGGTTTGTCAAGCCTGTCTCTTTAAATCCACCTCAGAGTTCTCCCCAGGAGTCTAGCTTCTTTCCTCTGAAGGTTGAGTTTCTTTTCTTTTCACACGAGGCTGCAGGAACTATCTTCTGCAAGGCAAGAAAAGAGGGTCAGGCAGAGAAGTGCTTATTTCAGGCTCTGTTTTGGCTCTTTTCAAAGGAAAGAAACAAATAGATAAAATGAAATGGACCCAGCATGGAATAGGTTTCAAATAGCATCCTAAAATAGGAATAGATTGTGCTTTATCTGGGTTATAGAGTTCATATGTTTAAAAATTTTTTTTAACTCTATAACTACTTGAAAATGTGAGCAGAAAGAAGTCCATTTCTCTCACAGGTCTCTCTCACCAAAGGCTCTATAGTTCTTTGCTTTTCATCCACATTTGGCATACATTTCTGAAACTTCATGGGTGGTACAGCCCCCCAGAAATCAGAGATGAACAGAGAATAGACAGTCAATTTATGTTGCCTGTGGCTCATCTCCTCTGAAAAATGGAAAACATACCATGCTGTCTTGGGTCAGACTGGCTTAATTATCCATTAATCTAAACTGATTGTGGACCCAGCAATAATAGACTGGATCCTGAAGGGTCTGCAGAGATGCCCGGAGACAGTGTGCTGGTTGGAAAAAAGGACAAGAGCCGGAAGAAAGGATGGTTGTATTGAGAGGAGGTGTGAGTCAAACTCATGTAATGGGCCAACGAATCTGCACATTGCTGCGCCACCTGGGCCTTTCCTTTCTGCCCCTCCTCCATGAGGCTCCAGGACCGCCATATTACACTGAACTGGGATTTGCCCGGGTACTCTATGAGACAGCCTCCCCCATCCCACACCTGTCCTTGCTGTTGCCCACCTGGCATGACTGCCCCCATCTCTGTTATGTTACTCACCAACATCTTCCTTGCTTCCTTGCCCATCTCCTTCCCCATTTTCCATTTTATTAATAACTTTTCATTGTTCACATATTACTCCAGCTGATTTGGAAGCTATATATCCCATTTGTATTCTTTGAGAGATTATTTTTTACTATTTAACATGATTATTTAACACAATAGATATCTCAGTTCTGGTCCCACAGAATAGAAGACTCTCAGACTGCTCCCTATAAAGTCTTGTCATCTTCTATAGTTATTGCTTCCTAATATTTTAGATTTACCACCTTTTAAAAATCTATCCAGATCAGTCTTTCATGTTATTATTTAATACATATTTGGATTTTCCAATATGTTCATGGAGTTCTTTCTTCATCATAGTTTTCAGTGTTCCACTCTCTCCTTTTCAGGTGAATTTCTTTCTTTGCTGAAGTTCAAGCTATAGTTTTTTGGGGTTTTTTTTTGTTTGTTTGTTTTAATTCAAATGGAGACTTGTCTAGCATTCACACTTGAAGAATTTCTGTGCCTGACAATACCTTTTGTGCCCAGCAGTTAGTTTTGCCCCGGCAATTGTAAGGTCTAATTCCATTTTTCTTCTTGAATTTCTAGTTGCTGATCTTCTAAGAGTCACACCGTGAAAGCCCTTTGAAAGCTCACCTGCCTCCTTTCACCAAACTGTCATGTATCTCAGTGGTTTTTCTGATTTTCTGTTTTTAAAGTTTAAGCTCCACTACAATATATCTAGGTAGGAATTTGTTTTCATGCATTGTGTTCAGGACTAAGTGCATTCTTTTTTTTAATATTCTCTTTCCATGATCTCAGTTCTCTCCTTCCCAAGTCTCTTTTAGATCTTAAATCTGAATCTTAAGATGCAAATTCTCCCATTTGTGCTGTCTACTGACTCTCCTTCATATATCATTCATTTCCTACTGCAGCTTGTCACTATTTTATTGTGAGTGCATACTCAGGGGAGACAGTGCTCTGTGGCAATGCACCCTGAGCACAGAGGATCCATTCAGGATTGTTTTGTGTTCATTCTGCTGCAGTCTAACAGGTTACATCTCTACCTTCAACAGCATCACCACCTTTGCCTCCACCTCTGCCAAGCCCATCACCTGCATCACCACCACTTCCACTACCTCTACCATTATCTCTACCTCTACCAACTCCACTTACATCATCACTTCTACCACCACTTCCACCAATATCACCACCATCTCGACCACCTCTCCTCCCTCTCCAACCACCAGCACTTCAAATACCAGTACTTTCACCAACATCTCCACCATCAGTACTGGTGTTTCCACTGTCACCACCACCCAAACATTTCATTCTTTGTGAGTTCAAAGAAAACCAAGATTCGGTAAGTTGTATGACATAAGAAATCTTTATCACTTCTGGTTAAGAAAAAGTGTGACAACCAATGTGGTGCTAGGTCAGAAATTGATGGAACTGCAATGAGGATGACAAAAACAATGACTAAATTAGGGGTGAGGGAATACTAGCTAGGGCTTTCCAGAGGTAAGTTTCAGCAGTACAGGCCAGTAATATTTGATATAATGTTGACTGAGTGAGGGAAAAAATGGATATAGATAATGTATGTTTCTGTGATATGATGTTAAGCTGGAACTACTTTCATCTTAGTTTCAGCTGAAGAAAATAGAATAAAATGGCAAATACCATTATAGCCTAGACTGATGTGCTAAAAGCACCAATACTGAACTTACTAAGTGATTTTAAAATCAGTTCTCCTAGCAGGAATCCTTCACCTTTCTACTGGCTATGAATGTCTATAACTAAAAGGAGAGAAAAAAAGAGCATTCCTGTGAGGATGTTAGGGTACTCCTCTCTATCACATGGCAATGAAAAGAAGTTTTATCTCCCCCATCTCTTGCCAAGTGAGAGGTGCTTGGCACCAAGGATATCATAGATAGCATATATCTTCTGGAGTCTGGGAGAAAAGGACTTACACAGGAAAGAGGTTGTATGTTCAAAAACCTGAGATGAGTGCGAGAGAGAAAGAGGTTTCTCATTTGCTTATTTGGCCAAGTTGTGTGGCTTGCTTGCAGAATCTTAGTTCCCTGACCAGGGATTGAACTTGGGGCAACAGCAGTGAGTGACCTGAGTTCTAACCACTGGACCACCAGGCAATTCCCTGACAGAGGTTTCAATGGGAGCAGCTTACTCCTCCAATGTGCCCCTTTCCCAGGGACTAAGCATGGTTCCACAGAGGCAACTGATATGAAGCCACTTGAAGGACACTTTGCCCAAGAAGGACACCTGGAGGGGTAAAATGACCTAGAAGGGGATCGTAGTGGAGGCAGTTGAGAAGCTCTGAGAACAAAGCTCTGAAAGTGACTGCCTTGTGGCTGTGAATCCTACATTACAATGTGCTCTGAGAGTTCTCCAAGTTAATACAGAATCACCCATGTCAGCAAAGCACACCTAAAACATCCAACACCAAAGTGACACCTGCAGCCAGGCAAGTAACATGTTTTCTATCGCCCTGGGGCACCACCCTGGAGGAGTCAGAAATTAGATCTTAACAAAAATATGAGGCCCCTGCCCACTGTGCAGACTTCTAAGCCTCAAGCAGGTATGAGCTCTAGCTTGGATGGAGTTCACAGAGTTGACTCCTACACAAGATTAGACATTTTAATTATTGAAACTGTTCTAGGTATGGTCAGAGGATATATCATAACAGAAACACATTCAAGTGTTCTCAACAAGAAAAACATGTGGGCAGTGAAATGTTCAGAACTAATTCTGAGCATAGTGAACATAAGAGTCTATTATCATAGACAAAGTCAAAATAGAATGTCTCTTCTCTCAGAAACATACTTGATAAGGAGCATAAACCAGATGGTTTCTTTCTTTCTTTCTTTTTCTTTTTTGAAAGGAATTGTACAAAAGAGAATCCCCTTTTCAATCAGTACTGGAAACAGGGTACATCTGTACGTAGAGCTGCATGTTTTATGCATCCTGACTATCAGTAATAAATTAAAATGTAAATCAATCAGATGAAAACCTGAATCATCATTTTAATACAAATGGCATTACAAAATTGATCAAAGAACATGTAGTCAAAAATGCAGGAAACAAATATGATAGAGGTATGACAGGGAGTTATGGACTTTGTGATACTTTTTCCAACTTCTTTAAATGTATAATTTGTTTAAATTTATTTTCTCATTATAAACAAATATTCTCTTTTATGCCTAATTTTGTATTTATAATTTTCTATTCTGTTAATGAGGATTACAAAAATAATATGAGTTTCAGGACTCCCAAAACTTGGATCCATCTTGAATAAGAGCACTGTAGTACATGAGGTATTATATTACACATTTTCAAATAAAGAAAAGAAGTTACTATTCAATAGAAGAATATGCTGAGTAAAGCTTCAACCAGAACATCTCCAACCTTCTGGAATGATAAGTAGACCCTGGCTTAGAGCCCTTGGGAGAGAAAACCTGCATCCAGGCAGCTGCATCTTTCATATTACAGGTCTGCCCAGGCACCTGTATATGAGCTAAGTTGTTATAATAGTTCTTCACAGTAGCCATGAACACACCAAGCTACAATGCAATTTTATCTAATGTTTTAATTAGAAATGAATTCCTAGCTTATTTTCCTGTAAAACCAGCACTTAAAAAAATAAAGACATAGTTTATTTAAATTGATAAAAATAATTTTATGTACAAAATATGGAGATACAGAGGGCTTATCAATTTCCCTTGACTTTTGTCTTTTCTAAACAGAACATTCTTTTCTTGTATTGCTGCCAGCTCTTAATCCAGTTAGAATGTCTACCACATTGCTCTGAATGATTGGCTCAGAATCATTGAGAAAGCAGTCTTCTTTAGCAATGCTTGGACCGAGATAGTACAGTCTGTATACATACAACTTAAATAATGACTGAATTGGACCAAATTATCTTTAAGGGATCTATTAAGCATCAGTGGTCTATCATTGCTTCTTAACATTGTTTCTGGCTATTTTCATTGTTGTTCAAATAGGTATATATTTACATTACATATTTATATTCAAGTTTGTTGAAGAAATATAACTAGCACAGCAAACCAGTGAATTTAAAGGTATTGATTTAAATGAAAGTACTAAATAATGATGGGTAGACATCAGGTGGTACATAGAGGGGGCAAGCAACTAGGCTGGTAGTACAGGAAGAGCTGAATCATGGAGAGCAGAAACAACTGGAGTCTGCCTGGGTCTATCATGGTGAAACCTTTTCTATCTTAGACGTACATTAGTAAAATTTACTTTTGGAGGTTACAGTGCTGTGAATTTCTACACATATATGGATTCTTGTAATCACTACCACAGACAGAATACAGATTCCAAAGTGTCTTCTCATGATATCCCTTTGTATTTATACCCTCACCCTACCTCCAACCCCAGGAAACTACTGATCTATTTTCTATTTCTTTGTTTTTTTTTTCCTTTTCTAGAACACTGTATAAATAGAATAATATAGCTTGCAATATTGCAATGACAATGATTTTTTTCACTTAGAAAATAAATTTTAAAATTCACTCATATTATTCTAAGTATTAGCAGTTCATTTCTTTTTATTGGTGAATAGTTTTCCATTGTGTGGATGTACCACAGTTTGTTTTGTCAGTGGATGCTGAAAGACAATTGAATTACTTCCAGTTTGGGGTGATTACCTTTTGTTTTGCAAGCAAAGTTATTTTTTTCCCTTTTACTTCTTTTCCTCCTCATTGCTTAAGTGCCAAAACACCCTTCTTTCTTCCATTTTTCTTTTAATCTCCCCAGTAGCTATATATTTGGAAGACTGTCCCTTTAATCATGTCTTCTCCATTAAACTGAATCTTTTTAAGTCATTTGCCTAGCCTAATCCATTAAATGGTAAATACTTTGTGATTCCTTTCTTACATCCGCTTTGATCTGTTTCCTACAGTTTCTTTTTAAAGTATTTTCATAGTTGAGTGGATTTAGTCCCTTTGTCAGTGGGCTCCAGTTGAGGAGCTCACTTCTGGTGGACTCCCTTAGAACCCTGTCTGCATCCCTCCTTTGTCTCTCTAGCAGTTTATCTTATCTGTCTGATGGTATTCTGCATGTTTCATTTGATTTCAGTGAAAGAGCTGATTCCTAAAATGTAGAGGCTAAGACTGCTTCTGCTTCTCCTCTAGCAGCTCATGTAGTTTTATGCAAAAAATTAGTAGAGGACTTCAAAAAAGTATCTTTTCAACTTAAAAAAACTCTTGATTCTGAGAACAGATAATCCTTTTATATCTCTACCACTCTCTTCTGTAAGAAAACTATAAACAGTTGAAAATATTGTCCTTTTAGAGTTAACAGATGCAGAAAATATTGTGCCAGTTTGGGGAGAAAAGTAAATGGGAGGTTAGATTGGATACTGAGTGCTTCATTTTGATAAAAGCCTAGGAAAATTATTTTTACCTTTCTTCTGTCTGGACCCTAAGTTGGAAGAATCACAAAGAAACTGTTTATTTGGAGAGCAATTTTAAAAAATGAATCTTCACTAGATTTTATAAGAACTGAGATTTTGGTAACTCATTGGTATTTTTCTGTGCAATGCCCTAAATATCTGCTTGTACAGAGATGAAAAATCTGAAGTTGGAAGAGAAACAATTTTATAAGTCAAAGTTTTAGAAACATCTTCCAGCCCTTCCTAGGTGATCCTCTGGACAGCATTAAGGTCTGAACTGCAAAAGAATGAATGGTAAATCTCTGCTCCAAACTTATTTCCCACCAAGCCCCCTGATTTGAATTCTCATTAGCTAGTCCCACCTTTTTATACATTCAATTTTTAAAAATACTTAACTCTATACTTCTAAAGTAAGATTAAAGCCAAAAATAAACCAGGAACCCACTCAGGATCAGAGTTTTTAAAGCTGTTACTCGCCCAAGTATCAGGAATTTAATCTTCTGACATCTGAAAAGTTGTTAGAATCACAGATAGATTTATCAGCTTTATCCTGGGAAATTAACCTGGCAGCTTGAACTGTCCCTAGCTAGCTGGAGCTATATCCACCTCTTAACAGTAATTCCTGCACAGGGTTGTTTCACATCCATAGTCTAAAGTAGACCTCCTCAAAATCTAAATGCAGTTGAGCATGGATGCCTGTCATTCTCATGCTGTCAGCTGATTTCAGAACAAAAAATTAGGAAAATGTCTTTTCTTTTGTGTATGATTATATTATCTCTGATTCCAAGTTCAGCCACTACCTTGTAAATAATGTGCCTGGGACACAGTTCCTGTCTGTAGTGAATAATATTGATATTTGCCCTTTAACTGATAACTTTGTTGACACCCATTCATTATAATCTCTAAGAATAAATTCATCTAGCTGGGTGTGGAATGAGTCCTTCCAAACCAAAACAGTGTGTTCCCAATTTCTCACCCAGTAATTTGCTCTTATGAATTATGAGTTTAATGTGAGAAGCAGATTCAGTGTCAGTGAATTTCACAAGAGGAAAATAACAAAAGTGATATATGCCAGTTAGCTGCTGCTTGCTGCTGCTGCTGCTAAGTGGCTTCAGTCATGTCCGACTCTGTGTGACCCCATTGACGGCAGCCCACCAGGCTCCCCCATCCCTGGGATTCTCCAGGCCAGAACACTGGAGTGGGTTGCCATTTCCTTCTCCAATGCATGAAAGTGAAAAGTGAAAGTGAAGCTGTTCAGTTGTGTCTGACTCTTTGAGAGGCCATGGACTGTAGCCCACCAGGCTCCTCGTCCATGGGATTCTCCAGGCAAGAGTACTGGAGTGGGTCGCGTCGCCATTGCCTTCTCCAGCTGCTTAACATGTTCTAATTCAGATCGAAAGGCAGCAATATTAATGTAGGAGATGTGGTAAAGAACCTGTCTGCAAATGCAGGTTCGATCCCTGGGTTGGGAAGGTCCCCTGGAGGAGGAAATGACAACCCACTCAGATATTCTTGCCTGGAGAATCCCGTGGACAGAGGAGCCCAACAGGCTATAGTCCAGAGAGGCGCAAAGATTTGGACACGACTGAAGGGACTTAGGAGAAGGCAATGGCACCCCACTCCAATACTCTTGCCTGGAAAATCCCATGGATGGAGGAGCCTGGTAGGCTGCAGTCCATGGGGTCGCTAAGAGTCAGACGTGACTGAGTGAATTCACTTCACTTTTCACTTTCATGCATTGGAGAAGGAAATGGCAGCCCACTCCAGTGTTCTTGCCTGGAGAATCCCAGGGATGGCGGAGTCTGGTGGGCTGCTGTCTATGGGATCGCACAGTGTCGGACAAGACTGAAGTGACTCAGCAGCAGCAGCAGCAGCAGCAGCAGCAGAAGGGACTTAGCATGCATGAACGCAGGAGATAGATGGGCTCCAAATTAGACATTTACAATTAGCCTATTTGCATTTCCTGAGACAAAGGCTAGGTAGGCTCCAGTTGAGAAATTTACGAGCCTCCTGCTTGCATTTCCTGAGACAAGAGGTAGATGGGTTCTAGCTGAAGCATTTACAGTCAACCTCCTGTTTGCCCTCTGAAATGGAAGTAACAACAGAAACAGTGTGAACAGCCCATATTTGTCTCTTATAAATACCTTAATGTAGAGACAAGATGGCGGAGGAATAGATGAATGTGGAGTACATCTCTTTCCCCAAATCAGGAATGCACCTTCAGACACAGAAGCACCTGCAGAAAACCAGCTGAGAGTGAGCAGGAGTAACTGAACACCAGAAAAGAATATATAGAACCATACAAAACCCAATAGGGTGAAGGAAGTAGGGGCAAAAGAGAATAAGTAGGATTGGACTTGCCCATGGCAGGCAGGAGAACTGAAGCAGGGGTCTGATCCCCACATCAGGGCAACTGTTTGGGACAGAGGAGAAACATTTGAGGCTGAGAGTGAAGCAGCTGATCTATAACAGTCTAAACAGACAACCCTTGCCACAGCCATAAATACTCCAGAGAGCAATGCGAGTCCCCTAGAAGGTGCAAAGGCTGGGAGCTGGAGTGTGGGGATTGTGGAGGAGTCCAGTGAGGTCAGCTGAGGACTGTGGGGAGACAGCCCAAGGGGACAGGAGACAGGAGATTGTGGTGGGAAATGCTTGTGGAGGAAAACCAGGCAGCCATGGAGGCAAGATAATACTGCTGAGTCACGTGTAGAGAGTGGAGCCATCATTGTAGCCTCTCTATCCCCACACACCAGCAACAAGCAGCTGAACAATAGAGAAGCTGGCCCTTTAATAACTTGGCACAGGGAACAGCCCGGTTGGAATCCAGTCAGGGGGCCCCTTTACGTGCCTGAATGGGTGGAGCAACAGATAAGGGCCAGCCAAATAGGCCTTCTGATCGGCAGCTGCCAGAGGCTAGAAAAAGACTCTGATAGTGCTATAGCTCCTGTGCCTGAGGCAGTTAGTGTTCCTGCACACTTGGCACCGCTAGGGTCCCCATGATCTGAGCAGCTACATCACCTTCATGCCCAATCCTCACTGGGGCAGAGTTGCCACAGGCTAGATAAAACCCTAATAGCACCATATCCCCTGTGACAGCCACCAGCACTCCTGCACAGCCGGCATTGCCAGGGTCTCCATGATCCAAGCAACTGCGCCTCCTCTATGCATGATCCCCACTCAAAAGAGCTGCCAGAGGCTAGAAAAAAATCCTGCGTCCATGCATGTTGGGTCATTTTGGTCATGTCTGACTCTTTGTGACCCTGTGGACTGTGGCCTGCTGGGCTTCTTTATCCATGGGATTCTCCAGGCAAAAATACTGGAGTAGGTTGCCATGCCCTTCTTGAGCACCATATTTCTGGCTGGCCTAGCCACCTGCTACCCTGAGTACCCAGTGATGCCAGGTCCCCTGTGACCTAAGCAGCTGTGCCACCTCCACACCTGGCCCTCACTGGGGCAGACCCAAGTCCCCCAGGGCAGCCTCAGGAACAAACCCCTCTGGATGACTCATATGCAGAGGTGGAGATTGAAACCCAGGGGCAGTGTAGCTAAGGAAGAAGACCCAAAACATTCCCACCAGCTGTACAAGCTGCGGATTAAATCCACACGATCAACTAGGCAGACTAAATGACAGTAAGTTTCCACAAAAGAAAACGCACGGGTTCTGACAGTGAACACTGTGGACACTGGAGACAAGGCCACATGGGAGTAGGACCAAATTAGAGTCTGAGCTGCTTCCACAGCAGGTCCATGGACCAGCCCAGTGTCGGAGGGCCCTTAGAGAGGCAAGGCGGACTGTGACTCCAGTTAGGAAAAGGACGCTGACAGCCAAGATTCAAGAAAATCATGTATTCTTATATTTTAACTTGTTCTGTTGTTGCTTCTGGATCATTTTTTCTTTTCTTTTTAAAATTTTCTTTCCTTTTCTCCCTTTTCCCCCTGCTCTGTTGGTGCAGCTGTTGATTTTATTAGTATTATTTAATCTATTTAAGCTTTTTTTAAATCACACTTTTAATTTCTTTTATATACTTTCATCTCTACAATAGCCTTTCGTGGTTCTGTGGGGTTTTCCTATTTTTCTTTTGTTTTCTCCTTTTTTTTTTTTTACTTTAAAAAATTTTAAAACTTATTATTATTTTCTCTACATTTACTCTTTTGTTTGTTTTTCCTACCCTTCTTTTCCCACTGTAATCTTGAATATATATAAATCTTCTTTATCTACCTCTATTTAACTTTGCATTTTTATTCTTTTTCCTCACATGTTTGTTAGTTTGCTTTGTTTTCATTGCTTTTTCCCCCAGTTGGCACCTTACTATAGCTTTTTTTTTTTTTTCTTTCCCCAATTTGTGCTTTAGTTAACAGCTGGATATCATTTTTTGTTTTCTTTGTTCACTGGGTCAAAATATTGTAACTTATTATTTTTGGACTGTTCTGGTTTTGTTAATCCTTGGAAGGAAAGTTATGACCAACCTAGACAGCATATTAAAAAGCAGCGACATTATTTTGTCAACAAAACTCCGTCTAGTCAAGGATATGGTTTTTCCAATAGTCATGTACGGATGTGAGAGTTGGACTGTGAAGAAAGCTGAGCACTGAAGAATTGATGATTTTGAACTGTGGTGCTGGAGAAGACTCTTGAGTGTCCCCTTAACTGCAAGAAGATCCAACCAGTCCATCCTAAAGGAAATCAGTCCTGGCTGTTCATTGGAAGGACTGATGTTGAAGCTGAAACTCCAGTACTTTGGCCACCTGATGCAAAGAGCTGACTCATTTGAAAAGAGCCTGGTGCTGGGAAAGATTGAAGGCAGGAGAAGTGGACAACAGAGGATGATACGGTTGGATGGCATCACCGACTCGATGGACTTGAGTGTGAGTAAACTCCGGGAGTTGGTGATGGACAGGGAGGCCTAGTGTGCTGCGGTTCATGAGGTCGCAAAGAGTCGGACATGATTGAGTGACTGAACTGAACTGAACTGTACGTATGTATATTCATTATTTTAGTTATTATTTGCCTAATTTTGTAATTGCCATTTGCCTCTTTTGAGTGTGACTTTTGTGACTTTTGTTTTTGAGTGTGACTTTGTGTTTGTTTTAATTCCATTTAATGCCACAAAGAACTACCTATGGAATCTCTGCTTCCCAGCCAGAGATCAAGCCCCGAGCCTTTGGAGTGGGAGCGCTGACTCCAAGACCCTAGACTAACGAAGAACTCCTAAAGCTAGGGAGGATTAGTTAGTGAGAGCTTACACAAAGGCAGCCACTTGTATACGACACCCAGTAGCACACAACTGCCAACAGCACTCCCTGCAGGATGCCTCATTCAAACAACAAACAAGACAAAAATACAAACACACTCATCAGTAGACAGGATTACCACCCCACACAGCCCTGCCCATGAGAAAAAAAAAAAAACAACTCACCTCCTCCCACCAGAATACAAGCAGAAATCACACCCAACATGAAATTTACACAAACCACTGAACCAAACTTACGAAGGCAGAAACCAAAAGGAAGATAGCATTCAAACTCAAAGCCTGAGAAAAGGAGACCTCAAACACAATAAGTTAAAAAAAAATTATAAAAAGGCAGAGAAATACTGTGCAAATTAAGGAAAAACCTAGAAACACATAAGTCCATGTAAATGAAGAGGAAATAGGCAAACTACTGAAAAAATATTCAGAATAATGATAGTACAGATGATCCAAAACCTCGAAAATACAATGGAGAAAATGCAAGAATCAATTAAGAAAGACCTAGAAGAAATAAAGAACAAATAGACAGATACAAACAGCACAATTACTGAAATTTAAATTACTTTAGAATAAATCAACAGGAGAATTCTTCTGAGGCAGGAGAACAGATAAGTGGGCTGGAAGACAGAATGGTGAAAATAAATGCTGAAGAGCAGAATAAAGTAAAAAGAATGAAAAGAACTGTGGAAAGTTTCAGAGACCTCTGGGACAATATTAAACACACCAATATTTGAATTACAGGGGTCCCAGAAGAAGAAGAAAAAAAGGAAGTGTATGAGAAAATCTTTGAAGAGATATAGGTGAAGATTTCCCCAACATGGGAACTGAAATAGTAAATCAAATCCAAGAAACACAGAGTCCTGAGAGGGTAACAGATAGGAAGGTGTCAACTACAAATTGGCACTTACCAAGGGCATTGCCAATAAGTGAACAACAAAGACATTTCCCATCTGCCTCTATGGAGATCGAACCTCATGCTGCTGCAGCTGTTGACCTTCAACAACCCCCGAGGGAGTTCAGGGTGGATTGAGGCACACTGTGGTCCAGGGAATCTAGAGGGACAGGTCTTTAGATCATTGGATGTTTTCAGGAACAGATATTATGATCTCAATCCTTGCATCTCCTCATATCTAGAGAAGCACTTCAGATCTAAAGACACATATAGACTGACAGTCAGAGGATGGAAAAATATATTCCATGCAAATGGAAATCAAAAGAAAATTAGAGTAGCAATCCTCATATCAGACAAAATAGACCTTAAAATAAAGAAGATTACAAGAGATAAGGAAGGATACTACATAATGATCAAGGGATCAATACAAGAGGAAGAGAAACAATTGTTAATATGTATGCACTCAACATAGGAGCACTTCAATACATAAGACAAACACTAACAGACATAAAATGATAAATTGACAGTAACACAATAATATTAGGATACTTTAACACCCCCTTACACAGACAGACGGATCATCAAAACAAAAAGTTAATAAGGAAACACAAGTCTTAAATGACACACTAGACCAGATGGATCTCATTGGTATTTTCAAGACATTCCATCCAAATGCAGAATACACCTTCATCTCATGTGCACATGGAAATTCTCCAGGATAGATCACATCTTGGGTCACAGATCAAGCCTCGGTAAATTTAAGAAAATTGAAATCATATCAAGAATCTTTTCTGACCACAAAACTATGAGGTTAGATATCAACCACAGGAAAAAAACTGTAAAAAACACAAACACATGAAATTAAACATTACATTTCAAATAACAAACAGGTTACTGAAGAAATCAAAAGGGAAATAAAAAACTTTCTAGAAACAAATGACAATGAAACTGCAACAACTGAAAACCTATGAGATGCAGCAAAGGCAGTTCTAAGAGGGAAGTTAGCAGCAATACAATCCTACCTCAAGGAACAAGAAAAACATCAAATAGACAACCTCACTTTACACCTAAAACACCTGGAAAAAGAAGAACTACAACAACAGCAATGACAACAACTACAAAAAACCAAAGTTAGCAGAAGGAAAGAAATCATAAAGATCAGAGCAGAAATAAGTGAAAAAGAAATGATAGAAACAATAGTCAAGATTAATAAAACTAAAAGCTGGTTCTTTGAGAAGATAAACAAAATTACAAACCTTTAACCAGATTCATCAAGAAATAAGACAGAAGAATCAAATCAATAAAATTAGAAATGAAAAAGGAGAGGTTACAACAGACATTACAGAAATACAAAGGATTATAAGAGACTATTATGAGCAACCAAGTGAGAAAGCTGGCTTAAAACTCAACATTCAAAAAACTAAGATCATGGCATCCAGTCCCATCACTTCATAGAAAATAGATGGGGAAACAATGGAAACAGTGATAGACTTTGTTTTCTTGGGCTCCAAGATCACTGCAGATGGTGACTATAGCCAGGAAATTAAAAGACACTTGCTCCTGGGAAGAAAAGTTATGGTCAACAGAGACAGCATATTAAAAAGCAGAGACATTACTTTGCCGACAAAGGTCTGTCAGTCAAACCTATGGTTTTTCCAGTAGGCATGTATGGATGTGAGAATCAGGCAATAAAGAAAGCTGAGTGCTGAAGAATTGATGCTTTTGAACTGTGGTGTTGGAGAAAACTCTTGAAAGTTCCTTGGACTTCAAGGAGAACAAACCAGTCAATCCTAAAGAAAATCAGTCCTGAATATTCATTGGAAGGACTGATGCTGAAGTTGAAGCTCCAATACTTTGGCTACCTGATGTGAAGAACTTACTCTTTGGAAAATACCCTGATGCTGAGAAGGATTGAAGACAGGAGGAGAAAGGGAGACAGAAGATGAGCTGTTTGGATGGCATCATCAACTCGATGGACATGAGTTTGAACAAGCTCCAGTGATGGACAGGGGAGCCTGGCATGCTGCAGTCCACGGAGTCACAGAGAGTCGGACATGACAGTAACTGATCTGAACTGAACTAATATGGCAATAAAATGGACAGCCTGAAAAAAAATGGACAGATTCCTAGAAAAATCCAATCTTCCAAGACTGAACTAGGAAGAAATAGGAATTGTGAACAAGTAAATTACAAGCACTGAAACTGAAACTGTGATAAAAAAAATCTCCCCAAAAAACATAAGTCCAGGGCTAGATGGCTTCACAGGTGAATTCTATCAAACATTTAGAAAAAAAAAAAATCCCTATCCTTCTAAAACTCTTCCAAATAGTTGCAGCAGAAGGGATACTTCCAAACACCTTCTGAGGCCAGAATCACCCTCATACCAAAACCTGGCAAAGAAAATATAAAAAGAGAAAATTACAGGCCAATATCACTGATGGACATAGATGCAAAACTCCTCAACACAATCCTAGCAAACAGAATTCAACCACACATTAAAAACCTCATACAACATGATCAAGTCAGATTTATCCCAGGGATACAAGGATTATTCAACATAAACAAATCAATCAATGTGATACACCATATTAACAAATTGAAAGTTAAAATACATATGATAATCTTAATAGATTCAGAAAAAGCCTTTGACAAAATTCAGCACCCATTTATGATTAAAACTGGCACCTCTACCAAAAGAAAAAAAAAAGAAAAATTAAAAAAAAAATTCTTTAAAAATGGGCATAGCAAGAACCTACCTCAACATAGTAAAGACCATGTATAATAAACCCACAACAAACATTATTCTCAAAGGTAAAAAACTGAAAATATTCCCTCTAAGATCAGGAAAAAGACAAGAGTGCCCGCCCTCACTACTATTATTCAACACAGTTTTGGAAGTCCTAGCTACAGCAATTGGAGAAGAAACGGAAATAAAAGGAACCCAGATCAAGAAAAAAGAAGTAAAACTCTCACTGTTTGAAGATGACATGATACTGAGAGAGAAATTCTTAGGTTGATAAGAAGTCCAGGGTCCCCGAAGAGGACAAAGGGGTCTGGGGATCTTGAGAAGGAGAAAAGAATAAGCTGTTTTTTTTTATTTTCTACATTCCTTCATTTTAATCACATAAAACATTTTTTTCTTTAAGCCCAGAGCTGATGACTACACAACAAAGCAACTCATCTTAAACTCTCTACCAGTGATTATATAACAACAATGTATCCTGCTTGGGGACACTTTCTCCTTCTTGAGAGCCTTCTGACTAATCCTGTCATCTTAAAATGTATATTATGGAAGTGGGCTTGGTAAGACCTTTCTATTGCTACTTCTAATCTTATTAATTTAAGATGTATATTGTGGGAGTGGCTCTGGTAAAAGTATATAAGGCCTTAATAAGACTAGCAAGGGGGGGCACTCTCTGCCCCCTTCTGATGTCTGTGTCAGAAGCTCTCTCTGGCCCTTTTCACTTTAATAAAACTCTGCTCCACAAAAGCTCTGAGTGATCAAGCCTGGTCTCTGGTCCTGAAGCTAAAATTCTACTTTGGAGGTCACAAATCTGACATCATTCGCCATAAGCTATCAATGCTATATGTAGAAAACCCTAAAGATACTATCAGAAGATTATTAGAGCTAGTCAGTGAATTAGCAAAGTCGAACGATATAAAATTAATACACAGAAATCACTTGCATTCTTATATACTAACAATGAAAAATCAGAAAGAGAAATTAAGGAATCAATTTCATTCACCATTGCAACAAAAAGAATAAAATATCTAGGAATAAACCTACCTAAAGAGATGAAAGAGCTATATATAAAAAATTATAAGAAACTGATGAAAGAAATCAAAGATGACATAAACAGATGGAGAGATATTCCATGTTCCTAGGTTGGAAGAATCAATAATGTGAAAATGACTATACTACCAAATGCAAGCTACAGATTCCATGTGATACCTATTAAATTACCAATGACACTTTCCACAGAACTAGGACAAAACTCTCACAATTCACATGGAAAAAAAAAAAACCCAAATAGCCAAAGCAATCTTGAGGAAGAAGAATGGAGCAGAAGGAATCAAGCTTCCTGACTTCACACTATACTACAAAACTACAGTCATCAAGACAGTATGGTACTGACACAAAAGCAGAAATACAGACCAAGTGGATCAGATAGAAAGCTCAGAGATAAACCCACACACCTATGGGTACCTTACTTTTGACAAAGGAGGCAAGAATATACAATGGAGAAAAGACAATCTCTTCAATAAGTGGTGCTGGGAAAACTAGACAGCTATGTAAAAGAATGAAATTAGAACACTTTCTAACACCATACACAAAGATAAACTCAAAATGCATTCAGTTCAGTTGCTCAGTTGTGTCCAACTCTTTGTGACCCGTGGACTGCAGCATGCCTGGCCTTCCTGTCCATCACCAACTCCTGGAGTTTACTCAAACTCAGGTCCATTGAGTCAGTGATGCCATCCAAACATCTTATCTTCTGTCATCCCCTTCTCCTCCTGACATCAATCTTGACCAGCATCAGGGTCTTTTCCAATGAGTCAGTTCTTCTCATCAGGTGGCCAAAGTATTGGAGTTTCAGCTTCAACATCAGTCCTTCCAATGAACACCCAGGACTGATCTCCTAGGATAGACTGGTTGGATCTCATTGCAGTCCAAGGGACTCTCAAGAGTCTTCTCCAACACCACAGTTCAAAAGCATCAATTCTTCGGTGTTCAGCTTTCCTTATAGTCCAACTCTCACATCCATACATGACTACTGGAAAAACCATAACCTTGACTAGATGGACCTTTGTTGGCAAAGTCATGTCTCTGCTTTTTAATATGCTGTCTAGGTTGATCATAACTTTCCTTCCAAAGAGTAAGCATCTTTTAACTTTATGGCTGCAGTCACCATCTGCAGTGATTTTGGAGCCCTCAAATAGTAAAAATCTGCTACCCTTTCCACTTTTCCCCCATCTATTTCCCATGAAATGATGGGGCCAGATGCCATGATCTTAGTTTTATGAATGTTGTGTTTTAAACCAACATTTTCACTCTCCTCTTTCACTTTCATCAAGAGGCTCTAAAGAAACACCTGGAGTAACAGATAAATTTGGCCTTGGAGTACAGAATGAAGCAGGGCAAAGGCTCATAGAGTTTTGTCAAGAGAATGCACTGATCATAGCAAACACCCTCTTCTGACAACACAAGAGAAGACTCTACACATGGACATCACCAGATGGTCAACACTGAAATAAGATTGATTATATTCTTTGCAGCCAAAATGCATTAAAGATCTAAATGTAAGACCAGAAACTATCGAATTCTTAGAGGAAAACATAGGCAGAACACTAGATGACATAGATCAAAACAAGATCCTCTATGACTCACCCCCTAGGGTAATGGAAATAAAAACAAAAATAAACAAATGGGACCTAATAAAATTTAAAAGCTTTTGCACAGCAAAGGAAACTATAAACAAGGTGAAAAGATAACTCTCAGAATGGGAGAAAATAATGGCAAGGGAAACAACTGACAAAGGATTAATTTCCAAAATATACAAGCAGCTCATACATCTCAATACCAGAAAAATAAATAATCCAGTCAAAAAGTGGGGAAAAGACCAGCTGCTCAACATCACTCATTATTAGAGAAATGAAAATCAAAACTAAAATGGGATATCACTTCACACCGATCAGAATGGCCATCATTAAAAATCTACAAACAAAAAAAAATAAAAAATAAAAAAATTAAAATCTACAAACAATTAATGCTGGAGAGGGTGTGAAGAAAAGGAAATCCTCTTGCACTGTTGACAGCAATATACATTGATATAGCCACTATGGAAGACAGTATGGAGATTCCTTTAAAAACTAAGAATAAAACCACCATATGATCCAGCAGTTCCAATACTAGGTATATACCCTGATGAAACCAAAGTTGAAAAAGACACATGTACCCCAATGTTCATTGCAGCACTATTTACAATAGCTAGAACATGGAAGCAACCTAGATGTCCATTGACAGATGAATGGATAAAGAAGCTGTGGTACATGTATACAATGGAATATTCAGTCCAGTTCAGTTGCTCAGTCATGTCCGACTCTTTGTGAGCCCATGAACCGTAGCACGCCAGGCTCCCCTGTCCATCACCAACTCCCGGGGTCCACCCAAACACATGTCTATCGAGTCAGTGATGCCGTCCAACCATATTGTCCTCTGTCGTCCCCTTCTCCTCCTGCCCTCAATCTTTCCCAACATCAGGGCCTTTTCCCTTCAGCTCTTCACATCAGGTGGCCAGAGTATTGGAGTTTCAGCTTCAACATCAGTCCCTCCACCCAGGACGGATCTCCCTTAGGATGGACTGGTTGAATCTCATTGCAGTCCAAGGGACTCTCAAGAGTCTTCTCCAACACCACAGTTCAAAAGCATCAATTCTTTGGTGCCAAACTTTCTTTATAGTCTAACTCTAACATCCATACATGACCACTGAAAAACCATACCTTGACTAGACAGACCTTTGTTGGCAAAGTAATGTCGCTGCTTTTTAATATGCTGTCTAGGTTGGTCATAACTTTCCTTCCAAGGAGTAAGCGTCTTTTAATTTCATGGCTGCAATCACCATCTGCAGAGATTTTGGAGCCCAGAAAAATAAAGTCAGTCACTGTTTCCACTGTTTCCCCATCTATTTCCCATGAAGTAATGGGACCAGATGCCATGATCATAGTTTTCTGAATGTTGAGTTTTAAGCAAACTTTTTCCACTCTCCTTTCACTTTCACCAAGAGGCTCTTTACTTCTTCTTCACTTTCTGCCATAAGAGTGGTTTCATCTGCATATCTGAGGTTATTGATATTTCTCCCAGCAATCTTGATTCCAGATTGTGCTTCACCCAGCCCAGCATTTCTCATGATGTACTCTGCATATAAGTTAAATAAGCAGGGTGACAATATACAGCCTTGACAAACTCCTTTCCTGATTTGGAGCCAGTCTGTTGTTCCATGTCCAGTTTCAACCGTTGCTTCCTGACCTGCATACAGGTTTCTCAAGAGGCAGGTCAGGTGGTCTGGTATTCCCATCTCTTTCAGAATTTTCCACAGTTTATTGTGATCCACACTGTCAAAGGCTTTGGCATAGTCAGTAAAGCAAAAATAGATGTTTTCTGGAACTCTCTTGCTTTTTCAATGATCCAGCATATGTTGGCAACTTGATCTCTGGTTCCTCTGCCTTTTCTAAAACCAGCTTGGACATCTGGAAGTTCACAGTTCACATATTGCTGAAGCCTGGCTTGGAGAATTTTGAGCATTACTTTACTAGCATGTGAGATGCGTGAAATTGTACAGTAGTTTGAGCATTCTTTGGCATTGTCTTTCTTTGGGATTGGAATGAAAACTGACCTTTTCCAGTCCTGTGGCCACTGCTGAGTTTCCCAAATTTGCTGGCATATTGAGTGCAGCACTTTCATAGCATCATTTTTCAGGATTTGAAATAGCTCAACTGAAATTCCATGACCTCCACTAGCTTTTTGTAGTGATGCTTCCTAAGACCCACTTGACTTCACATTCCAGGATGTCTGGTTCTAGGTGAGTGATGACACCATTGTGATTATCTCGATCATGAAGATATTTTTTGTACAGTTCTTCTGTGTATCCTTGCCACCTCTTCTTAATGGGATATTCAGTTCAGTCCAGTTCAGTTCAATCACTCAGTCATGACTGACTCTTTGCAATCCCATGAATCGCAGCATGCCAGGCCTCCCTGTCCATCACCAACTCCCGGAGTTTACTCAAACTCATGCCCATTGAGTTGGTGATGCCATCCAGCCATCTCATCCTCTGTCTTCCCCTTCTCCTCCTGCCCCCAACCACTCCCAGCATCAGGGTCTTTTCCAACGAGTCAACTCTTCGCATGAGGTGGCCAAAGTATTGGAGTTTCAGCTTCAGCATCATTCTTTCCAGTGAACAGCCAGGACTGATCTCCTTTAGGATGAACTGGTTGGATCTCCTTGCAGTCCAAGGGACTCTCAAGACTCTTCTCCAACACCATAATTCAATAGCATCAACTGTTCGGCACTCAGCTTTCTTCACAGTCCAACTCTCACATCCATACATGACCACTGGAAAAACCATAGCCTTGACCAGATGGACCTTTGTTGGCCAAGTAATGTCTCTGCTTTGTAATATGCTATCTAGGGTGGCCATCACTTTCCTTCTAAGGAGTAAGCATCTTTTAATTTCATGGTTGCAGTCACCATCTGCAGTGATTTTGGAGCCCCCAAAAATAAAGTCTGACACTGTTTCCACATTACTCAGCCATAAAAAGGAATGAATTAGAATCAGTTCTATTGAGGTGGATGAACCTAGAGCCTATTACACAGAGTGAAGGTAAGTCAGAGAAAAAAAGGTAAATATCATATACTAACACATATATATGTAATCTAGAAAGATTGTACTGATGAAATTTTATGCAGGGCAGCAGCAGAATCACAGACAGAGAGAACATACGTGTGAACATGGCAGGGCAGGGAGGAATGAGAGGGTGAGATGTATGGAGAGAGTAACATGGAAACTTACATTACCATATATAAAATAGATAGCCAATGGGAACTTGTTGTATGACTCAGGAAATTCAAACATGTGCTCTATAACAACCCAGAGGAGTGAGATGGGGAGGGAGATGGGAAGGAGGTTTAACAGGGAGGGGATATATGTATACCTATGGCTGATTCATGTTGATATTTGGCAGAAACCAACAGGATTCTGTAAAGCAATTACAATTCAACTAAAAAAATAAATAAATTAAAACACGCACACACCTTAAGGTAACAGTCATGGCAAGGACAAAGAGGACAAAAGCCTGTTTGAGTAAAGAATTAATAGATCTCCTTTCCCCTACTTTTGGGACAAGGGAGATACTACACAAGCACAGAATGGCTCCTTGTGGGTCAAAAGTTGAGTGAGAATGCCTGGCCATAAAGAGTCTTGCTCCTCCCAGAAGCCTTCACTTTGAGACCTATTTTGGCTGAGGAGTACATATGCACCCCAGGGGAGGAACCCAGGGTAGGTCAGATGTGAAAAAAGAAATCAGATAATTGGCCTGAAAGAAGACAAAGGCCTAGAAGAACTGATCTATATAAATGACTTAACTGCCTCTTTACCATGCTCCTCCTCTCTAGGGCCCTTCCTGGATATATTTTGCAAGACTCTTCACAATCTTTCTCTCAAGGTGTGCATCTCTGCCTTGCTTCTGTCTTAATTAAACAAACTGCTTCTTTGTGTGCACTCCCACTTGTTGTTGTGTTATGTCTCTAATAACAAACTTTGTACCTGCATTTACAGTTTCTGCCTCTGTGATAAATGCATTTTTCACTGGGGGCAAAGATCCAGGGAAAAACAGTTTCCAGCCTCTATCCCTTGCTGGTCTAGTGGCTGGGGTTTCTGGTTCTCATCCAGTATATCCAGATTCAATTCCTGTGCAGGAAATTAAGATCTTGCTTCACGCCACTGCTTGCTGCTGCATCATTGAAATCAATATCACTTAATCATTCATTCTATTCTAGCATTTTTAAGGGATTTAAGTTCTCTTTACATTGAAGAGTGAAGTACTCACAGCAAGAGAGATAAACCCAGAAAAATATTCCAGTTGTGTTAGATTTGAATGCTTCAGAGATGAACAAGAAAAGCATTATTATGGACTGAATGTTTCTGTACCCATCAAATTCACATATTAAAATTCTAACCCCTGATGTGATGATATTAGGAGGTAGGGCCATTGCTGGTTTTCAGGTTAAAAGGTGGAGCCCTCATGAATAGGATTCATGTCCTGTACTTTTGAGGTTCTTTGGCCTAAGAATTAAATTGATGTGAGTCACATTAACAGGAGAATATCAAACAAAAGTTTAATAATATGTATACATGGGACAGACCCAGGAAAACTGAGGAACTCAAGCAAATGACGGAAGTCCTCCCTTTAAATACCATCTTCAATTAAAACTGACAAAGGATTTGGGCAGTAGGGGGTGGGGGTAGATGTCTGGAACTTCAAAGGGGAGGCAGACAGTTGACATGGAGATGGAAAAGTTAATATTTTGTAAACAAGTATTTGTTGGGACAGGTAGAGACAATGGGCTGGTTGATGAATAAGGAGTCAGTCCCTGGCTCCTTACTTCTCGAATGATAGACTTTGCTGGAGCTGTGAGAACACCTTTGAAAGAGATAACCCTATTTCTCCAGTAAAATGTTTAAGATACCTTAAGAAGTCACTGAGTTTCCCAGGGAAGTAAGGCATGACTCCCCCCCCATTAGCTTAGGACATGACCGCAAGTTGTATTGATCACAGAGGCTGCATACCTTCGCCAGGCAAAGCTGCATACATGCTGTTCACCCTGTCCTATTCAGCCCTGCATCCCCAACACTGAGAAGATGGCCTGACACATGATATTGTTACTGAGTCCAAGGTAGCTCTGATCACTGCACAAGAAGCCAATGAATCTGAGGGATGATGTGTTGAGGCAAGGAATATGACCTAATTTGGAAAGCCAGTGGACCAAGAAGATGGCAGACTAATGTCTCAAAGTAGCCATCTTCTTGGGGTTTGGATGCAGGTTCTTTTATGAAGCAGAGATTGGGGGAGATGTGTAAACAAAGTAAGAAGATCATTTAATTCTTGCAAATATCTCCTAGAATGGCAAGCTTCAGGAAGGGGGATGTTTTAGTTCATTTCTTACAGTCATTCACAGGTGGGCAGAGTTAGATTACCTCCCTGTGAGCTAAACAAAGGTTGTTCCCTGTGGTGTCACAGTATGACTGTTGCAGAGAAGCCAATTCTGACTCCATTTTGGAAACTGTTTCGTTGACTTGCATTTTGTTGCTTTTGTTATTACAGTCATATATAATAGCCTGCCTCAGCAGACCCTGACACTCTTTATCTGTTCAGCTCATAGATGACCTAACCTTGCCCACCTATTAATGTTGTTTTTCAGTCATCCAGTCATGTCTGACTCTTTGTAATTCTGTGGACTGCAGCACTCCAGGTCTCCCTGTCCCTCATCATCACCCAGAGTTTGCCCAAGTTCATGTTCATTGCATTGGTGATGCCATCCAGCCATCTCTTCCTCTGACACCATCTTCTCCTTACGCCCTCAATCTTTCCCAGCATCAGGATGTTTTCCAGAGAGTCACCTGTTCACATCAGGTAACTAAAATACTGGAGCTTCAGCTTTAGCATTAGTCCTTCCAATGAGTATTCAGGGTTGATTTCCTTTAGGATTGAGTGGTTTGATATCCTTGCTGTCCAAGAAACTCTCAGGAGTCTTCTCCAGCACCACAGTTCGAAGGCATCAATTCTTTGGTGCTCTGCCTTCTTTATGGTCCAGCTCTCACAACTGTATGTGACCACTTCTCAGAGTCACCTATTAATAGCTACAACAAAAAGAAGAGATTAACACACCCTTCCAAAGGCTTGCCCTTCCTGGATATATTTTGAAAGACTGAAGACCCTTTTTACTTCCTCACTGCCTCTCCCTTTCTATTGTGCCTTTTAACTTCAGTTCCTCATTGCTTCTCTCTCTCTCTGACTCTTTAAGAGACCCTGGCATCCAGACCCCAACAAGATGGATACTCTAAGATATTAGTCTGCCATCTTGTCAGTCAGCCAGCTTTCTGAATAAAGTCAAATTACTTGCCTCAACAACTGGTCCCTCGGACTCATTGGCCTCTTGTGTGACGAGCAGAGTGAGCTTAGACTATCCATCTTATATACAATAAAGGCATTGATCATTTACTTAACAGAGAGGTGTGTAGAAGAGGGTGGCCAGGAGAAGCCGCTTCTCCCCATTTCTAACTATAAATGAAATGGATCAGGAGTGACTCATCTCCTAGGGGCATTGAGGAAAGCTATCTGACTCACATGTGTTTCAAGGGGGTGGGGAGTGTGGAATGGGCAGGTCCTGGCTCTGGGTCTCACAAGTGGGCTCCCTTGTGCTGCATTTCACTCTCTGGGTGTCCTTGGCTATTGCTAACAAACAAGGACTGGACCAGTTACCATACCCACCTGGGTCCGAGGCATGAGAATGGTGGCAGCATCTGGCCTTTAGGAGAAAGGCGTGGCAGGACACAGTGGCTTCTCCCTACAATTTTTCCTCACAGAAAGTCCTTAAAGAAAACTACCATTTGGAACCCAAAGAACTAGCCACTTGCCACCCACGCACTTTTCACTTTCCCCTACTGCAAGATGCATCAGGGCAGATATGTCGCATAACGAAAAGGCATCTGGCAGGATTTGTCATGGGCACTTACCCCCAGGTCACCATCACAACTGCCGCTGGCCAGAGAGGGTGAGAAGCTACAGCTGAAGCAGAACCACGTGTGCAGAGGCCCCTGAGCCAAGCTTGAGAAAACAGGAGACCTGGGGAGGGTCAGTGCCTGTGACAACCTGGGTGTTGGCCTGGCCTAGTTGCTCTGGGGAGAAGGAAATGGCAACCCACTCCAGTACTCTTGCCTGGAGAATCCCCTGGAGAGAGGAGCCTGGTGGGCTACAGTCCAAGGGGCCGCAGAGTCAGACATGACTGAGCGACTGACACACACCCACAGTTGCTCTGGATCCCACACTTTGAGTCAGGTTTTGTCCTGTCTTAGGGGAACAAATAGCACTATCCTAGTGCACCAGCATTAACAGGGTCATAAGCATGACCCGCACCTCTAAACCCTTGACTGTTGCCAGGAAAGTCATTTGAGCACAGACCTCAGCACATCCCACCCCCCTAACCCTGCTGGGTCTCCAGGAACGGTGCATTTTCAGCTGGACTCACAACTTCCTCTGTTGTTAGGTAAGGCCGAATATTGACTGCAGACACTTGATTCCAATTTAATATCTTTTTCAAATGCAGCTTGGGCTTGACAGGAAACAGGAAAGGTGAGTTAATCACAGGCATGTCCTCATTAGCATATTCTGCCCCTGATAACCTCAGTTCTACCACTGCAGCTGTGCCCGCCCCACAGGTGCAGCGCAGAGAAGGGGCTCCGGAGGGGCATTCGGAGCAGGTTCAGTTGCCTGGGGGGTGGCGGAGCTCACTCAGAACTCTTCTCAGTGTCAAGAGCCATGCCCAGGAGTACAGAGACCTATGTCTGCCAGGCTTGAAGAGGAAGTTGTTTCCAGTGCCCTTAGGAGGTGGGGGTGGGGGGACTCAAGGCCCACCCCCACCTGTATTTGCGACCCCGGGGAGCCCACTTGCCCCTGTTCTCCTGGTGCTGAGGAAAGCAGTCTCATCAGTTATCTCTGCTCCACTTTTGACCTCATGGTTAAAAATCTTTTGATTAAAACACACAGGACATACCCGACACACACACTTTAAAATAGTTTCAAGATATAGAGAAGAAACTAGTGGTTTCCACTGAGGAGAGAGAAGAGGGGATGGGCAAGATAGGGGTATGGGATTAAGGTATAGGAACTACTGTGTGGTCTGTGCTAGGTCACTACAGTGTATCCACTCTTTGCGATCCCTTGGACTGTAGCCTGCCAGGCTCTTCTGTCCATGGGATTCTCCAGGCAAGAATACTGGAGTGGGTTGCCCTGCCCTCCTCCAGGGGATCTTCCCAACCCAGAGATCTAACCAGCCTTAATTATGACCACTGCATGGCAGGTGAGTTCTTTATCACTAGCACCAGCTGGGAAGCCCCTGTGGAAACTACTATGTATAAAATAAAATAAATTACAAGTATATACCGAACAGCACAGGGAATATAACCAATAGCCAACATTTTATAATAATTTTTAATAGGGTCTAATTTATTAATATATTCATTCACTATGTTGTACACCTGAAATTAAATAATACTATAAATTAAACTATAGTTCAAATAAAAAAACTTCATGTCTGACTTTTTCCCACATTCTTGGTGATTCCTGTGGACCCCTGTTACCTCTTGCCTTTTCCTCATGGCTACTGCAACTAGCCTCCTGACTCCTCTTCTTCTCACTTTCTGGTTATTGATTCAATGCTTCATCCTGAAAGTCTTCCTTTCAGTGCCTCACTCTTGTCTCTTGATTCCTTGCTCCTTTAAAAAGCAGTATCTGGGGTTTCTCTGATGGTCCAGTGGTTAAGACTCTGCATTTCCCTGCAGGGGACACAGGTTTGATCCCTGCTTGGCCCCACCTGACCTTCCTGAGCTCATCTGCCATTACCCCACATCCCACACTTGTGGGATGCACAGGAGTCCTGTCATTTGGCAACAAGCAACTTGAAGGTAGGATGTTTTGATTTACTCATCTTTCTTTCTGCAGAATGCTGGCACAGCTCTGGGAACATAGATAGCTCTGAAGCCCACTGGTTGAATGAAAGAATGGATGAACAAACTGCTGGGGTGTTCGTCCACTGCACAAAAGTTTAGGCATCAAAAAAAAGAGAGTGGATCCCTGGCTGCTCCCCAGTCCCACGGTTATTGTGAGGAATCCAAACCTCTTCCGGAGAAGGCAATGGCAACCCACTCCAGTACTCTTGCCTGGAAAATCCCATGGATGGAGGAACCTGGTAGGCTGCAGTCCATGGGGTCCTGGAGAGTCGGACACGACTGAGCAACTTCACTTTCACTTTTCACTTTCATGCATTGGAGACAGAAATGGCAACCCACTCCAGTGTTCTTGCCTGGAGAATCCCAGGGACGGGGGAGCCTGGTGGGCTGCTGTCTATGGGGTCGCACAGAGTCGGACAAGACTGAAGTGACTTAGCAGCAGCAGCAGCAAACCTCTTCATTAGCCATGTTATCTTTTGAACACAATTGCAATAGTTTGCCATGGTTTAGGAAAAGAAAGATATTCTAAGCTTTTTTAAGTATTGTTTAAAGTCATCCTGTCTGTCAAAACAGAAGCATATTCAGTTACCTTAATAATTCCTGGTTTTGGACAAGTTAAATCAAACTGTGATAGTTTCATATAATTAAATGTTTGCACAATTGTTTTAAAAAATGAGAAAATATCTGTATAAACATATGGAAAGATCTCCCAAATTTTATTTTTAATGAACAAAAAGGAACCGTGTGATGTGAATGAATGACATAGTTTGTGTTAAAATGAATAGATATAAATATACTCTATTCATAATAATTTAAAGAAGAATATAAATACAGCTAGAAGACTGCCCTGGAATATGACCTGTAAGAGCAGAGGTCACATTTACTTTATACTTTACTGTGCTGTTTTGACTTCTTTTTCTATGACAAATGTATTTTACTTTTATAATAATTTTGGAAACTATTTTTAAAGATTCTCTTCTTAGCGAATAGTACGTGAACAGAATGTAGTTCAGTAGAATCTGTGTAGGACACAGGGCCCTATCTGACATTGTAACAAGGCGGACTTTGGTTGTTGATGAAGAAATGGCTATGTCTTCTGGATTTGTTTTCCGCAGCTACTCTAACAAACTACTGCACACTTGGTGGCTTACAGTAGCAGCAGTTTACTCATAGTCCTTCAGGCCAGAAACGCATCATTGACTTCACTGTTATAAAACTAAGCAGGTAGCCTTCCCTCCCGGGGCTCTGGGAAGACTACCCCCAGTTGCTGGTGGCTGTTGGCAATCCTTGGCTTGTGCTGCATTACTCCAGTGTCTGCCTCCCTTTCCACGTCACCTTCTCTCTCTGTCTGTATTAAGTCTCTCTGTTTTGCCTCTTCTAAAAACATATGCAACTGAACTTAGGACCCACTCCATAATCTAAAATAATTTTCTCATCTCTTGATTGCATCTCCAAAGACCCTTTTTTCAAAAAAGCCAATTATGTACCAATTACAAGGATGAGGATGTAGATATCTTTGGTGAGGGCAGCCATTTTTCAGCCTACCACATCTCCTGTTTGCTAGAGGACAGGTCCAAAGGCATGAATAAAGTCATTCATGACTTCCACAAATATTTAAATGCCTGCTCTATCCAGAAACTACAAAAACTGGGACCATGGACTTCAAGGAGTTTGGGGATCATCATAGAAGGGAGTGAGCACAAGTAAACTTTCATAAACTAGCAGCCCCCCACAAATTTCCTGGAAAGGGGCAGCTTCTAACTCTAGAGGGACAAGGAAAATGACATCTGATTGAATGAAAGCCACTGTCCCCACTTCCAGCACAACAGAAGGTGACCAGGGACTTTTCAGACATCTAGAAAAGGAAGGTGCAAGAGCTCATCTTGATTTTTCTGGGGCTAGTCAGTCATTTCCAACCTAAAGTGGCTTCATGTACCCAATCATATTAAAAGGAGCCAGCTACTCACTGGCTTCCCTTCACACCTTCCCATCCTGCAGGGGCTGATTGATGCCAAGGTCTAAAAGCCACAAATACTCAGATCTCATGTAAGCATGGGATTTTTATTTCATCCAAAAAATCACTGTACTCTTCTGTAGGGGAAAAAAGAATGAGAGTTCCAAACAGGGTCTTATTATATCCCTAGCAACAGTTTGCTATAAATAACAATGCCCTGTTATTTTATTTATGATTAATAGCCCAACATTCTCACAAAAACATTGCCCTTGCTGGTATCTGGATTTCTTATTTGCAGTGGGCCTGGATGATTCCACAACCTTTCTATGAATGCAAATTGGGTACACAGTGCTTTAAACAAAAGAAAGATGGTAACGATAACCCTATATGCAAAACAGAAAAAGAGGCACAGATGTACAGAACAGAATTTTGGACTCTGTGGGAGAAGGTGAGGGTGGGATGTTTTGAGACAACAGCATCGAAACATGTATATTATCTAGGGTGAAACAGATCACCAGCCCAGGCTGGATGCATGAGACAAGTGCTTGGGCCTGGTGCACTGGGAAGACCCAGAGGAATCGGGTGGAGAGGGAGGTGGGAGAGGGGATCAGGATGGGGAATACTTGTAAATCCATGGCTGATTCATGTCAATGTATGACAAAAACCACTACAATATTGTAAAGTAATTAGCCTCCAACTGATAAAAGTAAATTTAAAAAAATAAATTAAAAAAAAATAAATATACTTAAAAATAAAAGAAATGCTTCCTCTTACTACACACATAGGCTATGGAATCAGAGTTGCAGTATTCATGGCCATAAATTTCTTATCACTGGTCACATATTTAACTTGCATCTTCATTAATTATGCCAACTGAAGATTTACTCTGAGATTCTGTCATTTGCACTCTGCACTCCTTCCCATACCTACCCAGTGTGAAAACCAGGAAATTGATGCTAGTGTATATGACTACTAACAATGGAACTCCACTGGGCTTGGCATGTCTCACTCGTTTTTAAAAAGATATTTATTTATTTGGCTGTGCTGGGGCTTAGTTGAGGTATGTGGGATCTTTGTTCCCTGACCAGGGATTGAACCCAGGCCCCCTGTACTGGGAGCATGGAGTCTTAGCCACTGGACTATAAGGGAAATCCCAATATGTCTCATTCTTTACTTCACCTTGGGAGGTTGGTATTATTCTTCCCATTCTGCAGTTGAGGAAAGTAAGGTGCAGATCTATTCAGCAGATTGTCAAGTTCAGAGAGTGAATCAGTGGAAAATGTAGGATTGGAGCTGAATTTCAATTCAGTTCTAATTTGAAGGCCCAGTTTCTCAATCATTGCCCCTACTGCTCCATTGTCAGTGGTCACAAGAACCCACGGGCAATGAGATTCCCATTCTGTAATAAGAATAAGGAAACTTGAGATCTAGAGCAAATAGCTTGTTCCTCACTCTTTGGGTGGAGGAGCTTGATTACCTCACTTTACAGGAGGAAGAACATGTTTCTTCCAAGACAGAAAATATGCCTAATACTTATTGAATAATTATAACTATAACATCAAGTGTATAATTTTAGGAAGTCTTTATTGTCCTTAGGGCTACTCCCAACAAAACCCTGGAGGTATAGTAAAACTAGAGAATTGTGAGCACTTTGTGGCAAAAGTTGACATAATATATGCATCCTATAGGTGTTAGCTGGCACTGATTAAATACAGTCGGCCTTCTCATTTCTGCAGATGCAGAACCCACAGATATGGAGGGCCAGCTGTAACTGACTTGAGCACTCATGAAGTTTGGTATCCATAGGGGATCCTAAAACCAATCCTCTGCATGTATCTGAGAGATGATTATACTAACAAAGCATTAATTATACTAACAAAGCATTAAGTACCACAGGGTAGAGGAGCAGTGAACCTTTCTCAACAGCAGGGTCTGGTAACCATGGAAACAAAGGTGGCCATCAATCCACTCACATTACTCCCTGATCACATGCTGAGTGCTGCTTCTCCGAAACAGAACCAGATTATGGGCTTCTCTTTACCTGCCTGTGAGTAGGATGTTTTTTAACATTCAAATAGGAAAAGACATATCTGTGATCTCCAAGGAAATGGAATTTTAAAAAGAAAAGATGCAAAAAAGAAAAAGATGCTTCCACATAGGATTCCAGAAGTGAATTACATCAAGAATAAGACTTTCCATATTAGATAAGAAGTCACTTTCCCAGAGATCTGAAGGGGTGAGCAAGTTTAATGGGCACTTGATTTATAGAAGGACATTTTGGGGTTACAGGCAGTCATAATGAAAGCCTGGAATAGGCACAGGGGTACAAGCTGAAGGCTTCTGGCTGTGCATTTCCACATTGTAAGTGCAGCAAAGATAAAGGGTTGGAGGGAACCTCTGCTGTTAAGAATACATTCCAGCTTGTTTTCAAAGGTGGAGTAGGAATACCCTGAACTACCACCTTCTCTCCACAGGCACACCAAAATTACAATTATGTACAAAGCAACTATCCATGAGAACAACATGATGGTTAGCAGAAAAGATTTTCCATAACTAAAGATATAAAGAAGGAACCACACTGAGATGAGGAGGAGAGGTGGTGATGCATATCATCAAGACCTACAACCCTGGGTCAGTGACCCACAAATGGGAGGAATGTCACAATGGTGATAGAGATCCTGTCCAAAGAGCAACGAGTCTGAACCCCATATCAGGCTCCCTAGTTCAAGGTTCCTGCACTGGGAAGATGAGCACCCAGGATATCTGGCTTTGAAAACCAGTTAGGCTTATGTTTAGGGCTTATGTTAGTGAGAAGGCTATACAAAACATACACTCTGCTCTTAAACAGCACCTGCAAATTCCCAAACACACCCCAAGTCCCAAAACAAAGACAGTTGTTTGAAGGGAGCCTGAGTTAGACCCATTTGCTGATCTTGGAGAGCTTCCTGGGGGTAGAGGTGCTGGCAGTAGCCATTTTGGGGAGTTCATCCTTCTACAATAATACCATCACTGGCAAATATCATTTGGGACTCTTTCCCTAAGTGCCAAGGGCTTAGCTGCCAACCAGCAGGCTGACCAGCCCCCAACAACCCCCTGATCATGCAGGAAGTCACACAGATAACCCAGCCACAAACCCCAGTGGGCCAACACGAGCCTATGCCCCCACTGAATTTAGGTCAGTGGTTTAGGTCACTGAGTTAGGTCACTGGTTTTGTCAGGTCAAACAGACAGCCATTTGGAGACACTGCCTTGCTTGCCACAGGTCAGCAAATGCCCTTGCTGCCCTGGGCCACACAGCCAACTAAATGGGAAGTCTATTGCACTCTTCCACCACATGAGGCACAGCTTCACTGTCAACCAGGCAAGTAGCAAGCCCTATCTACTAGTGAGCCTATAGTAGTCAGCCCTGCCACAGCAGAAGGGGGCATGCAGCCCACATAGGGAGCACCTCAGAACATACAGTTTTGGTGACCAGAGAGGAGCATGCCACCAGACCCCATAGCATGTTTCCTACATAAGAAAGAAAGTGAAGTAGCTCAGTCATGTCTGACTCTTTGTGACTCCATGGACTGTAGCCTACCAGGCTCCTCCATCCATCAGATTCTCAGGCAAGAGTACTGGAGTGGGTTGCCATTTCCTTCTCCAGGGGATCTTCCTGGCCCAGGGATTGAACCCAGGTCTCCCGCATTGCAGGAAAACACTTTACCATCTGAGCCACCAGGGAAGTTCAAACATAAGTTCCTACATAAGCCACTTATCAAAAATTGGGAAACATAACTTGCCAACCTAACATGTAGAAGTATACACAGAAAACTGGGCAAAATCAGGAGACAAGACCTTAGAAAGAAGAACTAAATGAACTAGAGATAAGAAATCTACATGTTAAGGGATCAAGATAATGATCATGAAGATACTCGATAAACTCAGGAGGAAAAAAAAAACAGATGAACAAAGTGAGAATTTCAACAAAAAGTTAGAAAATAGAAGACCCAAACAGTACTGAAGAATATTATAAATGATAGAAAAATACACTGGAAGGGATCAACAGTGGATTAGATGATAAGGAAGACTAGATCAGCTAACAGGAAGACAGAGTAGTGGAAATCATCCAAGGTGAACAGAAAAAAAGACTTTTGGAACAATATCAAGCATGTTAACATTCACATTACAGGGGTCCTAGAAGGAGAGGAGAAAAAGAAAGAGGCTGAGAACTTATTTGAAGAAATAATAGTTGAAAACTTTTCTAACCCAAGGAAGGAAATAGACATTTAAGTCCAGGAAGCACAGAGAGTCCACAAAAAAGATAAACCAAAAATGTTCACATCAATACACATTAGAAGTAAAATGGCTAAAAGAGAGAAACTCAAAACCAGCAAGAGAAGAGCAACTAGTTACATACAAAGGAACTCCCCTAAGAATATCACATGACTTCTCAGCATAAACTTTGCAAGCAAGAGGGGAGTGGTGTGATATATTCAAAGTGATGAAAGGAAAAAACCTACAACCAAGAATATTCTACCTAGCAAAGTTACCATTCAGATTTGAAAGAGAACTAAAGAAAAGCAAAAACCGAACAAGTTCAGCACCACTAAACTGATTCTACAAGAAATGATAAAGGGACTTCTCTAAGCAGAAAAGAAAAGCTTACAACTAGAAATATGTCCATGGGGTTTCCAAAGCAAGAATACTAGCGTGGCTTGCCATTTTCTACTTCAGGGGATCTTCCCCATCCAGGGATTGAACTGGCATCTATTATGCCTCCTGCATTGGCAGGAGATTCTTTACCACTAGTGCCACTTGGGAAGCCCCACCACTAAACTGAATCTACAATAAATGTTAAGAGGACTTCTCTAAGCAGAAAAGAAAAGCTTACAACTAGAAATATGAAAAATTATTAAAGAAATCTCACTGGAGAAGGCAAATACATAGTTTTTAAAAGCTAAAGAAGACTAACAGTACTTGTAAAATCTATATCCACAAAACAAAAAGATGTACAATAGTATGTTAAAAACATTAAGTTAAAGGGGGATTGGAGCAAAACTGTTGAATGCTTTCAAACTTAAAAGATCATCACCTTAAAATAATCACGTGTATACATAGGCTGTTACAGAGGAACATCATGATAACCACAAACCAAACACCTGTAATAGGAACACACACACATGAAAGAAAGGAATCCAAACATAACACTACAGAAAGTCACTGAATCACAAGGCAAGAGAGCAAAAGAAGAAAGGAACAAAAGTAACTATATTAACTAGGAAACAATTGATGAAATGGCAATAAGTACATATCTGTCTGTAATTTATCCAAATGTAAATGGACTAAATGCTCTAGTCAAAAGACATAGAGTATTGTATTTTTAAAATAAGATGAAAATATATGCTGCCTACATGAGACTCACTTTAGATCTAAAGACACACATAGACTGAAAGTGAAAGGATGGGAAAAGGTATACCATGCAAATGAAAACACACACACACACACAAACTAGTGTAGCATTACTTATATCAGACAAAATAAACTTTAAAACAAAGGCTATGATTGGTTCAAAATGGCAGAGTAGAAGGATGTGCACTCACTTCTTATGAGAGCACCAAAATCAATTAACTGCTGAACAAGCACCAACAGAAAGACACTGGAACCCACCAAAAAAGATATCCCACATCCAAAGACAAAGGAGAAGCTACAGTGAGACAATAGGAATGTGCAATCACACTAAAATAAAATTCCATAACCACTGGGTAGACAACCCACAAACTGGAGAATGTTTACACCACAGAAGTTCTCCCTGGAAGGAACATTCCAAGACCCACATCAGGCTTCTCATCTTGAATATCTAACAACAAGAATGGGAATCCCCAGAGACTATGACTTTGAAGGCCAGTAGGATTTGATTACAGGACTTCAATAAGACTGGGAGGAAACAGAGACTCCAATCTTGGAAGGCACACACAGAATTTTATGCAACCCAGAGGAAAGGAGCAGTGACCACATAGGAGAGTGAACCAAACCTACCTGCTAGTGTTAGAGCATCTTCTGAAGAGGCATAGGGGTGTGTGTGTGTGTGTGTGTGTGTGTGTGTGTGTGTGTGTGTGTGAATATGGCTCATTGTGGGGTCAAGAGCAATGGAAGCAGGAGTTCTGGGATTGGTGCTAAGCCCTCCCAGAAGCCATTAGCCTGTAGGCTCCAGTGCTATGTTACCTCAGGCCAAACAACTAACAGGGAGGGAACACAGCCTCAACCGTCAACAGACAAGCAAGTTAAAGTTTTACTGAGCATGACATTACCCACCAGAGCATGATCTAGTTCTAACTACCACCAGTCCCTCCAGTCAGGAAGTTTTCATGAGCTTCTTAGATAGTCTTATTCACCACAGGGAAGACAACAGGAATAAGAAGAGCTAAAACCCTGCAGCCTGCAGAATGAAAACAACAATCATTGAACATCAGGCAAAATGAAGAGGCAGAGGATTGTGTCTCAGATGAAGTAACACTCTCATTCAAATTTTACAGAGAAGTCAAAAGCTTTATAACAAGCAAAAGTTAAGTGAAATCAGCAGCACCGGATCAAATTTACAACAAATGCTTAAGGAACTCCTCTAAGTGGTGAAGCCACTAGCAACTCAAAAGAAAAAAAAAAGTATACATATATAGACTACTATATCAAAACCGCGTGGGAACAGCAAACCAAAAAACTGCAATAGATACACACACAAAACAAAAAATCAACACAAACCCAACACTAAAGATGATCATCAAACCACAAGAGAAAAGAAAGAAAAAAGACCCACAAAGCAAAACCCTAAACAATTAAGAAAATGGCAATAGGGATACACATATTGATAATTACCTTAAATGTAAACAGATCAAATGTGCCAACCAAGAAACATAGACCGAATGAGTGGATGCAGAACCCATATATATGCTGTCTACAAAAGACCCACCTCAAACCTAGAGACACATACAGACTGAAAGTCTGGGGATGAAAGAACTTACTCCATGCAAATGGAAATCAAAAGAAAGTTGGAATAGCAATACTCATATCAGACAAAATAGATTTTAAAATAAAGACTGTTACAGGAGACGAAGAAGGGCACTGCATAATGATCAAAGCATCAAGCCAAGAAGACACAACTGTTATAAATATATAAGCACCCAACATAGCCACACCTCAATACATAAGGCAAATACTAACAGTCATAAAGAGAAAGATCAACAGTAACACAAGTACAGTGGTGAACTTTATCATTTCACTTTTATTAATAGACAGATCAATCCATACAGAAAATCAATAAGGAAACACAGGCCTTCAAAGACACATTAGACTAGATAAACTTAGTTGATATTTATAGAGCAATCCAGTTGAAAGCTCCAGAATACACACTCTTCTCAAATGCACTCAGAATACTCTCCAGGATTGACCACATGCTGGGCAAAAAGATGAGTCTTTGTAATTTAGGAAAACTGAAGTTATCAGAATGGAAGTCATCAAGCATCTTTTCTGGTCACAATGCTATGAAATTACAAATAAACTATAAGAAAAAACTATAAAAACTCAAACACATGAAAGTTAAAAATATGCTACTAAACAAGCAATGAATCACTGAAAAAATCAAAGAGGAAATTAAAAAATACTGAGTGACATATGGAGATGAAAGCACATGATTCAAACCTACGGGATGCAGCGAAAGCAGTTCTAATGAGGTTTATAGCTATACAATCTTACCCCAGGAAAAAAAGAAAAATATCAAATAAACAACCTAACCTTATACTTCAGAGAAGGCAATGGCAGCCCACTCCAGTACTCTTGCCTGGGAAATCCCATGGACGGAGGAGCCTGGTAGGCTACAGTCCATGGGGTCGCGAAGAGTTGGACACGACTGAGCGATTTCAATTTCACTTTCACTTTCATCCACTGGAGAAGGAAATGGCAACCCACTCCAGTGTTCTTGCCTGGAGAATCCCAGGGATGGGGGAGCCTGGTGGGCTGCTGTCTATGGGATCGCACAGAGTCGGACAAGACTGAAGTGACTTAGCAGAAGCAGCAGCAGCAACCTTACACCTAAAGCAACTAGAGAGAGAACAACTGAAGCCTCAAGTTAGTAGAAGGAAACAAATGATAAAGATCAGAACAGAAAGAAAAGAATTAGAGACAAAGAAAACAATGAAATGAAAAGGTGATTCTTTGAAGAGATAAGCAAAATTGATAAACCTTTATCCAAACTCATCAGAAAAAGGGAGAGGACTCAAATCAATAAGGTTAGAAATGAAAAAGGAGAAACTACAACTGATACCACTTAAATACAAAGGATCATAAAAGATTACTGCAAGCAACTGTATGCCAATAAAATGGACCACCTGGAAGAAATGGACAAATTCTAAGAAAGGTACAATCTTACAGATATGAACAGACCAATCACAAGCACAGGAAATGAAACTGTGATCTGAAAACTCTCAACAACCAAAAGTTCAGGACCTGATGGTTTTTCAGGTAAATTCTATCAAACATTTACAGAAGAGCTAACACCTATCCCTCTGAAATGGTCCCAAAAAACTGCAGAGCAAGGAAAACTCCCAAACTCATTCTTTGAGGCCATCATCACCTTAGTACAAAAACCAGACAAAAATACCACAATAAAAGAAAATTAAAAGCCAATATCCCTGATGAACGTACATGCAAATATCAACAAAGTACTAGCAATCTGAATCTAACAGTACATTAAAAGAGTCATATGCCATGATCAAATGGGATTTATCCTGATTTTTCAATATCTGCAAATCAATCAGTGTGAGATGCCACATCAACAAATTGAAGATTAAAAACCATATAATCTTCTTCATAGATGCAGACAAAGCCTTTGACAAAATTCAGCACTTGTTTATGATTAAAACTCCCCAGAAAGTGGGCATAGAGGGAACATAGCTCAACATAATTAAGGCCATATATGACAAACCTACAGCTAGCATCATACTCAATGATGAAGAACTGAAAGCATTTCCTCTAAGATCGAGAACAATACAAGGATAAGGATAACTTTTACCACTTTTCTTCAGCATAGTTTTGGCAATCTTAACTATTTTCTTTTTTTTTTTTTCAGGGAAGAGACAGAAACAAAAGGAATCCAAATGGGAAAAGAAGTTAAATGGTCACTGTTTGTAGATGACATGATACTGTACATAGAAAGTCCCAAAGACACTACCAGGAAACTACTAGAACTCATCAATGAATTATGTAAAGTTGAAGGTTACAAAATTAACACACAGAAATCTGTTGCATTTCTACACACTAGGAACAAAAGACCAGAAAGAGGTGGGAATGTAGACTGATACAGCCACTATGGAAGATGATATGGAGATTCCTTAAAAATTAGGAGTAAACCAACCATATGTCCCAGCAAACCCACTCCTAGGCATATACCCTGAGGAAACCAAGAGTGAAAAATACACATGTATCCCAATGTTCATTGCAGCACTACTTACAATAGCTAGAACATGGAAGCAACCTAGATGCCTATCAACAGGTGAATGGATAAGGAAGCTGCAGTACATGTATACAATGGAATACTACTCAGCCATAGCAGGAGTGCTTTTGAGTCAGGTCTAATGAGGTGGGCGAACCTAGAGCCTATTATACAGAGTAAAGTAAGTCAGGAAGAGAAATATAAACATCATATACTAATGTATATATATGGAATCTAGAAAGATGGTGCTGATGAACTTATCTACAGGGCAGCAATGGAGAAGCAAACACAGAGAACAGACCTGTGGACATGTGGGGAGGGGAGGAGAGAGAGGGTGAGATGTATGGAGAGAGTAACATGGAAATTTACATTACCATATATAAAATGGATAGCCAATGGGAATTTGCTGTACGACTCAGGAAACTCAAACATGGGCTGTGTGACAATCTATAAAGGTGAGATAGGGAGGGAGATGGAATGAAGGCTCAGGAGAGAGGGGACATGTGTGTACCTATGGCTGATTAGTGTTGATGTTCAACAGGAAACGAAAATTCTGTAAAGCAGTTATCCTTCAATTAAAAAATAAAATGACAAGAAAAAAAGACCATAAAGAGAAACTCAAAAAATATTCATCTCATTTACCATCACATCTAAAAGAACAAAATACCTCAGAATAAATCTATCTAAAGGAGACAAAAGACCCACCTTCCAAAAATTATAAGAAGCTTTTGAAAGAAATTAAAGAAGATACAAACAGAAAGATATGCCATGCTCATGGATTGAAAGAATCAATGTTGTCAAAATAATGATACTACCCAAGGCAATCTACAGATTCAATGCAATCTCTATCAAATCACCAGTGATATTTTTCATGGTACTAGAACAAAAAACTTTCAAAATTTGAATATAGATACAAAAGAACCTGAATAGCCAAAGCATTCTTGAGGAATAAAAACAGATCTGGAGTAGAGGCTCTTTGAATTAAGACTATACTACAAAGTTACAGTCATCAAAAAGGTATGGTACTGGCCCCAAAATAGAAATATAGACCAGTGGAACATGATAGAAAGCCCAGAAATAAACACATGCACCTGTAGTCAATTAGTCTATGAACTAACTCAGGTAGCATAACTACACAATAGTGGGAAGGTAGTCTCATCAACAAATGCTGGCAAAATTGGACAGTTACGTGGGAAAAAATGGAATTAGATAATTCTTTAACACTATACCCCAAAATAAGCTCAAAATGGATTAAAGACTTAAATGTGAGTCCAGAAACTATAAAACTCCTAGAAGAAAAGAAGAATAGTCTCTGTCATTTGTTGTTCAGTCACGAAGTCATGTCTGACTCTTTGCAATCCCATGAACGGCAGCACACCAAGTTTCCCTGTCCTTCACTATCTCCCTAGTTTGCTCAAACTCATGTCCACTGAGTCGGTGATGCCATCTGACCATCTCATCCTCTGTCACCCCCTTCTCTCCCTACCCTCAATCTTTCCCAGGATCAGGGACTTTTCCAATGAGTAAACTCTTTGCATCAGATGGCCAAAGTATTGGAGCTTCAGCTTCAGCTTCAGCATCAGTCCTTTCAATGAATATTCAAGGTTGACCTCCCTTAGGAAAATTGATTGATCTCCTTGCTGTCCAAGGGACTCTCAAAAGTCTTCTCCAGCACCACAATTTGAAACCATCAACTCTTCTGCACTCAGCTTTCTTATGATACAACTCTCACATCCATACATGACTACTGGAAAAAACATGTGTGCTTGTGTGTGTCTGACTCTTTGCAACTCCATGGACTGTGACCCCCACCAGGCTCCTCTGTCCATGGGGATTCTCCAGGCAAGAATCCTGGAAGTGTGTTGCTATGCCCCCCTTCAGGGGATCTTCCCAACCCAGGGATCGAACCTAGGTCTTCCATATTGCAGGTGGATTCTTTACCGTCTGAGCCATCAAGGAAGCCCTGGTGGGAAAACCATAGATTTGACAATATGGACCTTTGTTGGCAAAGTGATGTCTCTGTTTTTTAATATGCTATATAGGTTGGTCATAGCTTTCCTTCCAAGGAGCAAGCATCTTTTAATTTCATGACTGCAGTCACTGTCCACATTGATTTTGGAGGCCAAGGGGTGAGGGGAAATCTGTCACTATTTCCACTTTCCCCCCATCTATTTGCCATGTACTGATGGAGATAGATACCATGATCTTAGTATTTTGAATGCTGAGTTTTAAGCCAGATTTTTCACTCTCCTCTTTCACCCTCATAAAGGGCTCTTTAGTTCCTGTTTGATTTCTGCCATTAGAGTAGTATCATCTATACATCTGAGGTTGCTGATATTTCTCCTGGAAATCTTGATTCCAGTTTGTGATTCATCCACCCCAGCATTTTGCATCATGGACTATGCATGCAAGCTAAATAAGGAGGGTGACAGTATACAACATTTACCTCAGTTCAGATCAGTTGCTCAATCATGTCCGACTCTTTGCAACCCCATGAACTGCAACATGCCAGGCCTCCCTGCCCATCACCAACTCCTGGAGTTTACCCAAACTCATGTCCATTGAGTCGATGATGCCACCCAACCATCTCATCCTCTGTTGTCCCCTTATCCTCTTGCCCTCAAATCCTTCCCAACATCAGGGTCTTCTCAAATGAGTCAGCTCTTTGATCAGGTGGCCGAAGTATTGAAGTTTCACTTCAACATCAGTCCTTCCAATGAACACCCAAGACTGATCTCCCTTAGGATGGACTGGTTGGATCTCCTTGCAGTCCAAGGGACTCTCAAGAGTCTTCTACAACACCACAGTTCAAAAGCATCAATTCTTCAATCCTCAGCTTTCTTTATAGTCCAACTCTCACATCCATACATGACTACTGGAAAAACCATAGCCTTGACTAGATGGACCTTTGTTGACAAAGTAATGTCTCTGCTTTTTAATATGCTATCTAGGTTGGTCATAATTTTCCTTCCAAGGAGTAAGTGTCTTTTAATTTCATGACTGCAATCACTATATGCATTGATTTTGGAGCCCTAAAAAATTAGAGTCTTCCACTGTTTCCCCATCTATTTCCCATGAAGTGATGGGACCAGATGCCATGATCTTAGTTTTCTGAATGTTGAGCTTTAAGCCAACTTTTTCACTCTCCTCTTTCACTTTCATCAAGAGGCTCTTTAGTTCTTCACTTTCTGCCATAAAGGTGGTGTCATCTGCATATCTGAGGTTATTGAAATTTCTCCCAGCAATCTTAATTCCAGCTTGTGCTCCCTCACGCCCAGCATTTCTCATGATGTACTCTGTATGTAAGTTAAATAAACAGGGTGACAATATACAGCCTTGATGTACTCCTTTTCTTATTTGGAACCAGTCTGTTGTTCCATGTCCAGTTCAAACTGTTGCTTCCTGACCTGCATATGGGTTTCTCAAGAGGCAGGCCAAGTGGTCTGGTATTCCCATCTCTTGAAGAATCTTCCAGTTTTTTGTGAGCCACACACTCAAAAGCTTTTTTTAGTCAATGAAGCAATAGATGTTCTTCTGGAATTCCCTTGCTTTCTCTATGATCCAATGGATGTTGGTAATTTGATCTCTGATTCCTCTGCCTTTTCTAAATCCCACTTGTACATCTGGAAGTTCACAGTTTACATATTTCTGAAGCCTATCTTAAAAGATTTTGTGCATTACCTTCCTAGCATGAGAAATGAGTACAATTGTGTGGTAGCTTGAAGTAGTTTGAAATTTCTTTGGCATTGCTTTTCTTTAGGGTTGGAATGAAAACTGAGTTTGTCTAGTCCTGTGGCCATGGCTGAGTTTTCCAGATTTGCTGACATATTGAGTGCAGCACTTTCAAAGCATCATCTTTTAGGATTTGAAATAGTTCAGCTGGAATTCCATCACCTCCACTAGCTTTGTTCATAGTAATGCTTCCTAAGGCCCACTTGACTTCACATTCCAGGCTGTCTGGCTCTAGGTGAGTGATCATGGTTATCATCATGGTTATCATCATGGTTATCTGGATCATGAATATCTTTTTTGTACAGTTCTTCTGTGTATTCTTGCCACCTCTTCTTAATATCTTCTGCTTCTCTTAGATCCTTATCATTTCTGTCCTCTATCATGCCCATCCTTGCATGAGATATTCCCTTGGTATCTATCATTTTCTTGAAGAGATCTCTAGTCCTTCCTACTCTATTGTTTTCCTCTATTTCTTTACATTGTTCACTTAAGAAGGCTTTCTTATCTCTCCTTGCTATTTTCTGGAACTCTGCATTCAGTAGGGTTTATGTTTCCCTTTTTCCTTTGCCTTTCACTTGTCTTCTTTTCTCAGCTATTTGTAAGGCCTCCTCAGATAACCATTTTGCCTTCTTGTATTTCTCTTTCTTGGGGGGTGATTTTGGCCACTGCCTTTTGTACAGTGTTATGAATCTCTGTTCATAGTTCTTCAGGCACTCTGTCTTCCAGATCTAATCTCTTCAATCTATTTGTCACCTTCACTGTATATTTAATAACACTGTATATTTAAATAAGCCATACCTGAATGGTCTAGTGATTTTCCCTACTTTCTTCAATTTGAACCTGAATTTTGCAACAAGGAGTTCATGATCTGAGGCACAGTCAGATCCCAGTCTTGTTTTTGCTGACTGTATAGAATTTCCCTGTCTTCAGCTATAAAGAATATAATTAGTCTGATTTTATTATTGATCACCTGGTGATGTTCATGTGTAGCGTCATCACTTGTTTTGTTGGAAGCCGGTGTTTGCTATGACCAGTGTGTTCTTTTGGCAAAACTCTGTTAGCCTTTGCCCCGGTTCATTTTGTACTTCAAAGCCAAACTTGCCATTACTCCAGGTGTCTCTAGATTTCCTTACTTTCGCATTCCAGTCCCCTATGATGAAAAGGACATCTTTTTTTTGTTTGTTTTTGTTCTAGAAGGTCTTGTGGGTCTTCACGAAACTATTCAATGTCAGCTTCTTCAGCATTACTGGTTGGGGCATAGACTTGTATTACTGTGATGTTGAATGGTATGCTTTGGAGAAAAAATCCAAGATCATCTGTTGTTTTGTGATTGCACTGAAGTATTGCATTTTGGACTCTTCTGTTGACTTTGAGGACTTCTATTTATTCTAAGGGATTCTTGCCAAAATTAGTAGCTATAATGGTTATCTGAATTAAATTAGCCCATTCTTGTCTATTTTAGTTCCTTGAATCCTAAAATGTTGATTGTCACTCTTGCCATCTCCTGTTGACCACGTCCAATTCATCTTGATTCATGGACCTAACATTCGAGGTTTCTATGCAATATTGTTTTTTATGCCATCAGACTTTACTTTCACCACCAGAGATATCCACAGTTCAGTTCAGTCCCTCAGTCGTGTGCGACTCTGCGAGCCCATGAATCGCAGTACACCAGGCCTCCCTGTCCATCACCAAATCCCGGAGTTTACACAAACTCATGTCCATCGTGTCGGTGATGTGACCCAGCCATCTCATCCTCTGTATTCCCCTTCTCCTGCCCCCAATCCCCCCAAGCATCAGGTTTTTTTCCAATGAGTCAACTCTTTGCATGAGGTGGCCAAAGTATTGGCATTTCACCTTCAGCATCAGCCCTTCCAAAGAACACCCAGGACTGATCTCCTTTAGGATGAACTGGTTGGATCTCCTTGAAGTCAAAGGGACTCTCAAGTCTTCTACAACACCACAGTTCAAAAGCATCAATTTTTCAGCACTCAGCTTTCTTCACAGTCCAACTCTTACATCCATACATGACCACTGGAAAAACCATAGCCTTGACTAGATGGACCTTTGTTGGCAAAGTAATGTATCTCCTTTTTAACATGATACCTAGGTTGGTGATAACTTTCCTTCCAAGGAGTAAGCATCTTTTAATTTCATGGCTACAATCGCCATCTGCAGTGATTTTGGAGCCCAGGAAAATAGTCAGCCACTGTTTCCACTGTTTTCCCATCTACTTCACATGAAGTGATGGGACTGGATGCCATGATCTTAGTTTTCTGAATGTTGAGCTTTAAGCCAACTTTTTCACTCTCCTCTTTTACTTTCATCAAGAGGCTTTTTAGTTCCTTTTCACTTTCTGCCATAAGAGTGATGTCATCTACATATCTGAGGTTATTGATATTTCCCCTGGAAATCTTAATTCCAGCTTGTGCTTCATCCAGCCCAGCATTTCTCATGATGTGCTCTGCATATAAGTTAAATAAGCAGAGTGACAATATACAGCCTTGATGTACACCTTTTCTTATTTGGAACCAGTCTGTTGGTCCATGTCCAGTTCCAACTGTTGCTTCCTGACCTGCATACAGGTTTCTTAAGAGGCAGGTCAGGTGGTCCATCTCTTTCAGAATTTTCCAGAGTTTATTGTGATCCACACAGTTAAAGGCGTTGGCATAGTCAATAAAGCAAAAATAGATGTTTTTCTGGAACTCTCTTGCTTTTCAATGATCCAGCGGATGTTGGCAATTTGATCTCTGGTTACTCTGCTTTTTCTAAAACCAGCTTGAACATCTGGAAGTTCACGGTTCACATATTGCTGAAGCCTGGCTTGGAGAGTTTTAAGCATTACTTCACTAGCCTGTGAGATGAGTGCAATTGTGCGGTAGTTTGAGCATTCTTTGGGATTGCCTTTCTTAGGGATTGGAATGAAAACTGACCTTTTCCAGTCCTGTGGCCACTGCTGAGTTTTCCAAATTTGCTGACATATTGAGTGCAGCACTTTCACAGTGTCATCTTTCAGGATTTGAAATAGCTCAACTGGAATTCCATCACCTCCACTAGCTTTGTTCGTAGTGATGCTTTCTAAGGCCCACCTGACTTCACATTCCAGGATGTCTGGCTCTAGGTGAATGATCACACCATAGTGATTATCTGGGTCATGAAGATCTTTTTTGTACAGTTCTTCTGTGTATTCTTGCCACCTCTTCTTAATATCTTCTGCTTCTGTTAGGTCCATACCATTTCTGTCTGCTATCGAATCCATCTTTGCATGAAATGTTCCCTTGATATCTCTGATTTTATTGAAGAGATCTCTAGTCTTTCCCATTCTGTTGTTTTCCTCTATTTCTTTGCATTGATCACTGAGGAAGGCTTTCTTATCTCTCCTTGCTATTCTTTGGAACTCTGCATTCAAATGGGAATATCTTTCCTTTTCTCCTTTGCTTTTGGCTTCTCTTCGTTTCACAGCTATTTGTAAGCCCTCCTCAGACAACCATTTTGCCTTTTTACATTTTTTTCCATGGGGATGGTCTTGATCCCTGTCTCCTATACAATGTCGTGTACCTCTGTCCATAGTTCATCAGGCACTCTGTCTATCAGATCTAGTCCCTTAAATCTATTTTTCACTTCCACTGTATAGCCATAAGGGATTTGATTTAGGTCATACCTGAATGGTCTAGTGGTTTTCCCCACTTTCTTCAATTTAAGTCTGAAGTTGGCAATAAGGAGTTCATGATCTGAGCCACAGTCAGCTCCCGGTCTTGTTTTTGCTGACTGTATAGAGCTTCTCCATCTTTGGCTGCAAAGAATATAATCAATCTGATTTTGGTGTTGACCATCTGGTGATGTCCATGTGTAGAGTCTTCTCTTGTGTTGTTGGAAGAGGGTGTTTGCTATGACCAGTGCGTTCTCTTGGCAAAACTCTATTAGTTTTGCCCTGCTTCATTCCATACTCCAAGGCCAAATTTGCCTGTTACTCCAGGTGTTTCTTGACTTCCTAGTTTTGCATTCCAGTGCCTTATAATGAAAAGGACATCTTTTCTGGGTGTTAGTTCTAAAAAGTCTTGTAGGTCTTCATAGAACCATTCAACTTCAGCTTCTTCAGCGTTACTGGTTGGGGCATAGGCTTGGATTACTGTGATAAGGTCAGGAGGGGCAGCCATGAGGAGATACTCCTCGTCCAAGGTAAGGAGCAGCGGTTGTGCTTTACTGGAGCAGCCGTAAAGAGATAACCCTCGCCCAAGGCAAGAGAAACCCAAGTAAGACGGTAGGTGTTGTGAGAGGGCATCAGAGGGCGGACACACTGAAACCATCATCACAGAAAACTTGCCAATCTGATCACAGGACCACAGTCTTATCTAACTGAGTGAAACTAAGCCATGCCCTGTGGGGCCACCCAAGATGGATGGGGCGTGGTGGAGAGGTCTGGCAGAATGTGGTCCACTGGAGAAGAGAATGGCAAACCACTTCAGTACTGTTGCCTGGAGAACCCCTGAACAGTCTGAAAAGGCAGAATGACGGGATACTGAAAGAGGAACTCCCCAGGTCGGTAGATGCCCAATATGCTACTGGAGATCAGTGGAGAAATAACTCCAGAAAGAACGAAAGGATGGCGCCAAAGAAAAACAATATCCAGCTGTGGATGTGCCTGGTGATAGAAGCAAGGTCCGATGCTGTAAAGAGCAATATTGCATAGGAACCTGGAATGTTAGGTCCATGAATCAAGGCAAATTGGAAGTGGTCAAATAGGAGATGGCAAGAGTGAATGTCAACATTCTAGGTATCAGTGAACTAAAATGGACTGGAATGGGTGAATCTAACTCAGATGACCATTATATCTTCTACTGTGGGCAGGAATCCCTTAGAAGAAATAGAATAGCCATCATGGTCAACAAAAGAGCCTGAAATGCAGTACTTGGATGCAATCTCAAAAATGACAGAATGATCTCTGTTCGTTTCCAGAGACATCCACAACTGAGTGTCATTTCTGCTTTGATCCAGCTACTTCATTCTTTCAGGAGCTATGTCTCCACTCTTCCCCAGTAGCATGTTGGACACCTATGGATCTGGGAGGGCTCATTTTCCAATGTCATATCTTTTTCCCTTTTCATACTGTTTATGGGGGTTGGAAGGCAAGAATACTTGAGGTGTTTTCCATTCTCTTCTCTTGTAGACCACGTTTTGTCAGAGCTCTCCATTATGACCCATTCCTCTTGGGTGCCCTGAATAACATGCCTTGGTTTCATTGAGTTACACAAGGCTCTGATCCATGTGATCATTTTACTTAGTTTTCTGTGATTGTGGTTTTTGTTCTGTAGGCTGTTGAATTGTAGCTCTTGCTTCTTCTTCTGATGGATGTGTATAAGAGGTTTGTGGAAAATCTTGATGGGAGGGACTGGCTGTGGGGAAGAAACTTGATCTTGCTCCATTGGGCAGGGCCAAGCTCAGTAAAACTTTAATCCAATTTTCTGCTAATGGGTGGGACTGTGCTCCCTCCCTGTTAGTTGTTTGGCCTGAGGCAACCCAGTCCTGAAGTCTATAGGCTCTATGGTAGAGCTAATGAAGACCTCAAAGAGAACTTATGTGGGGCTTTCCTGGTGGCTCAGTGTAAAGAATTTGCCTGCCAATGCAAGTGACATGTGTTTGATCCCTGATCCAGGAAGATGCCACATGCTGTGGAGTAACTGAGCCCATGCCCCACAACTACTGACCTTGTGCCATAGAGCATAAGACCCACAACTACTGAGACCACGAGCCACAACTACTGAGGACCCTGTGCCCTAGAGCCTGTGCTCCATAACAAGAGAAGCCACTGCAATGAGAAGCCTGCATACCACAACTAGAGGGTAGTAACTAGTAAGAATCATGCCACAAGCTGATTCTTGTTGATGTATAACAGAAAACCACAAAATTCTATAAAACCTTTCAAATAAAACAAATAAAAACCTCAGCAATGAAGACCCAGCATAGCCAAAAATAATAAATAAATAATTTTATTAAAATGAGGACTTATGCCAGCACTCACCTCCCAGGAGGCTTCCCTTGTAGGTCAGTTGGTAAAGAATCTGCCTACAATGCAGGAGACCTGGGTTCAATTCCCGGGTCAGGAAGATTCCCTGGAGAAGGAAAGGGCAACCCACTCCAGTATTCTTGCCTGGAGAATCCCATGGACAGAGGAGCCTGGCAGGTTACAGTCCATGCAGTCGCAGGAGTTGGACATGACTGAGCAACCAAACCGCCGCCACCTCCCAGGACTGCTGCTGCCAATGTCTCTGTCCCCAGAGCAGGCCACTGCCAACCCACACTTCTGCAGGAGACCCTCAGACACTCACAGGCAGGTCTGGCTCAGTCTCCTATAGGATCACTGCTCCTTTCCCCTGAGTCCTGGTGTGCACAAGGTTTTTGGGTTTTGTTTGCTTGTTTTTTTTTTAATTTATTCATTTTTAATTGAAAAATAGTTGCTTTACAATATGTGTTGGCTTCTGCCATACATTAACATGAATCAGCCATAGGCATACATAGTCCTCTCCCTCTTGAACCTGCTTCCCACTCCTCCCTTCCACCTCCACCACCCCAGGTCGTCACACATTTTGTTTATGCCCTTGAAGAGTCTCTGTTTCTCCCAGTCCTGTGGAAGCTCTGCAATCAAATTCCACTGCCCTTCAAAGGCCATCTTGATGGAGCAATCAAGATTGGAGTAGAAGGACATGCATTCATCTTCTCCTATGAGAACACCAAAATCACAACTAGCTATCGAATGACCATAATCAGGAGGATGCTGGAATCCACCAAAAATAGATACCCCATGTCCAAGGACAAAGAAGAAGCCATAAGAAGATGTTAGGAGGGACACAATCATGTTAAAATCAAATTCCACACCACCTGGTGGGAGACCCATAAACTGGAGAACAATACCAAAGAAGTTCTCCTGATGTTGCAAAGTGACTGGGAATCCCCAGGGAATCTGACTCTCATAAATTGCAGCAAGATCTTTTTCGATCTAACTCCCAGAATAATGGTAATAAAAGCAAAAATAAACAAATGCAACCAAATTAAACTCAAAAGCTTTTACACAGCAAAGGAAGACATAAACAAAATGAAAAGACAACCCACAGATTGGGAGAAAACATTTGCAAATGATATAACCAAGAGATTAGTCTCCAAAATTTACACACAGCTCATGAGGCTTAATATCATCAAAACAAATAACTCTATCAAAAAAATGGGCAGAAAACCTAAATAGACATTTCTCAGAGACATACATATGACCAAGAAGCACATGGAAAATGTTCAATATCACTAATTATTAGAGAAATACAAATCTAAACTATGTTGAGATATCATCTCACACCAGTCAAAATGGCTATCATAAAAAATCCACAAACAATAAATCCTGGAGAAGGTGTGGAGAGAAGGGAACCTTCCTACACTGTTGGTGAGAATTTAAATTGGTACAACCACTATGGAGAACAGTACGGAAGTTCCTTTAAAAACTAACAATAGAGCTGTATATCAGTCTGTGATCCTATTGCTTGATTCCTGGACATATATCCAGAGAAAAATATGATCCAAAAGGATTCATACACCCCAATGTTCATTGCGGTACTCTTTGCAATAGCCAAGACATGGAAGCAACCTAAACGTTCATTGACAGAGAATGAGTAAAGAAATATGGTACATATCTCATGTCTCCTGCATTGCAGGCAGATTCTTTACTATCTGAGCTACCAGGGAAACCCCTCAATGGAATATTACTCAACCATCAAGAAGAATGAAATAACGTCATTTGCCGCAACATAGATGGACTTAGAGATTGTCATACTGAGTGAAATAAGTCAGACAGAAAGAGAAATATATAATATCCCTTATATGCAGAATCTAAAAATAAATTATACAAATAAACTTATTTACAAAGCAGAAATGGACTCACAGACTTAGAGAATGATCTTATGGTTACCAGGGGAAGGTTGGAGGAGGGAATAATTAGGGAGTTTGAGGTCACCATGTACACACTGCTATATTTTAAATGAATAACCAATCAGTACCTATTGCAGAGGACAAGGAATTCTGCTTACTGTTACATGGCAGCCTGGATGGGGGAGATTTGGAGGAGAATGGATACATATATATTTATGGCTGAGTTGCTCTGCTGTGCACCTGAAACTATCACCACACTGTTAATTGGTTATACTCTAATATAAAATAAAAAGTCAAAAATTTAAAATAAAAGTGAGACAATGACTATAACAAGAGAAAGATGAACATTACATAATTATAAAAGGATCAAACAAAAAGATATAGCAATTGTAAATATACGTTACCTAACAAAGGAACACCTAAGTATATAAAGCTAATATTAAGAAACATAAAGGGAAAAGTTAATAGTAATATAATAGGGACTTTAACACTCCATATACATGAATGAATAGATCATCCAGACAGAAAATGAATAAGGAAGCACGGGCCCTAAATGAACATTAGATCAAATGGAATTAACAAATATATAGCGAGAACATGCCATCTATAAGCAACAGAATATACATTCTTTTCAAGTTCTTGGAACATTCTCCTGGATAGATCATATGTTAGGCCACAAAACAACTCAAAAAATTTAAGAAAATTAAAATCATATCAACTAGAAAAAAGGAATAAACAAAATCTAAAATTAGTAGAAGGAAAGAAATAATGAAGACAAGAACAGAAATAAAATATAGACAGACTATAGAAAATTCAATGAAATAAGAGCTGGTTCTTTGAAAAGGTAAACAAAATTAATAAAACTTTGGCCAGACTCATCAAGTAAAACAGGGAGAGGACTCAAATATATAAAATGAGAGATGAAGGAGATGTAACAGATACCATAGACATACATAGGATCATAGGAGATTATTACAAGCAATTATAAAGCAATAAAATGGACAACTTAGGAAAAAATGTATATATTCCTAGAAACATATGATCTGACAAAATTAAATCCAGAAAAAAATAGAAAATGTGAACAGAACAATTGCCAGTAATGAAATTGGATCAGTAACTTTAAAATCTCCCAACAAACAAAAGTCCAGAATCAGATGGCTTCACAAGTGAGATATACCAGACATTTAAAGTGAATTATTGTCTAAGGCTTCACAAGTGAAATATACCAGACATTTAAAGTTAATTAATGTCTATCCTTCTCAAAGTATTCCAGAAAAGTGAAGACAAAAGAGTGCTTCTGAATTCATTCTATGAAGCTGGCATTGTCATGATAACAAAATGAGACAAAGACACCACAGAGAGAGAGAGAGAGAGAATTTCAGAATAATATTAAAATTAAGTAGAACCCTGTGGGGTTCCTGGGCATGGAAGCCTTCTTATTTGTAAGGAACAGACCCAAACCTCTATGACATTCCCTTAGTTCCAAAGGGAAGACTAGAACAGTTACTAATTGAGAGAGAAGTAGTCAAGAAACCATCTGAGGCAAGATTAAAGGAACCAGAGAATCTCTTCAAGAAGATTGTCTGAAACCAGATTAGAAGAGTGTAGACCCTGTCTGAAACCAAATTAGAAGGCCCTGTGCATACCCTAAACTTATCAGCAATCCCACCGTTGAACCATTGACCTAAAATTCCTCACCAAATTCCCCTGAGTCAGGACACATAGTTTTTGAGGACAGAAGTCCACTGTTTCCCCCTTTGCCTGGCAAAGCAATAAAGATATTCTTTTTCTACTTCACCAAAACTCAGTCTCCAAAATTTGATTTGGCATCAGTGCACAGAGGACGAGCTTTATGGCATCAATATCACTGATAAATGTAGATGCAAAAATTCTCAACAAAATAATATCAAACTAAATTAAAATATCAAAATAATCATATACCATGATCAAGTGGGATTTACCCTAAGGATGTGAGGACAGTTCAGTACTTGCAAATCAGTCAATGTGATACACCACATTAGCAAGTTGAAGAATAAAAATTATATGATCATCTCAATAGATGCAGGAAAAGCTTTTGATAAAATTCAATACATATTTATTATAAAAATTCTTAACAAAGTGAATTAAAGGGAACATACCTCAACATAATAAAAGCCATATATGTAATAACAAAGCCACAGGCAGTATCATACTCAATGGCAAAAGATGAAAGCATTTCCTCTAAGATTAAAAATAAGATACAGATGCCTACTTTCATCACTTTTATTCAACATAGTATTGGAAGTCTTAGCTTCAGCAACCAAACAAGAAAAAGAAATAAAAGGAATACAAATTGAAAAGAAATAAGCAACACTATCACTGTTTGCAAATGACATGACACCATACATAGAAAATCCTAAAGACACCACCAAAATACTATGAGAACTAATAAGTGAATTTAGTAAAGTTTCAGGATACACAGTGAATTTTAAAAAAGCTATTGTGCTTTTTTACACTTATAGCAAACTATTATAATGAGGATGAGTAAAATCTAACCAAGGAGGTAAAAACAACAAAAAACTTATAAGATGCTAATGAGAGAAATTGAAAACAACACAAACAAATGGAAAGATATAACATACTCATGGATTGGAAGAATTAATATTATTAAAATGAACACACTACCCAAGACAATCTACCGATTCAATGCAATCCCCTATTAAAGTATGAATGGCATTTTTCACTAGAACAAATTATTCTAAAATTGTTATGGAAACACAAAAGACCCTGAATAGCAATCTTGAGAAAGAAGACCAAAGTTAGGAGTATCATGCCTCCTGATTTCAAGCTATACTATAAAGTTACACAACTCAAAATATTATGGTACTGGGACAAAAACAGACACAAAGATCAAAGGAACAAAATAGAGCTCCCAGAAATGAACTCACACTTGTATGGTCAATTAATCAATGACAAAGGAGGCAAGAATATTTAATGAGGAAAAGACATCCTCTTCAATAGTTGGTGTTGGGAAAACTGTATAGCTACTTGCAAAAAAATCAAACTGGACTACTTTCTAATACCATACACAAAAACAAACTAAAATGCATCAAAGACTTTAATGTAAGATGAAAAACTTTAAAACTCCTAGGAATAAAATATAAGCAGCATTAGTTTTAGAAATTTATTTTAGGTATATCTCTTTAGGCAAGGGAAACAAAAGCAAAAATAAACAAATTGAATTACATCAAGCTAAAAAGTTTTGGCACAGTGAAGGAAGCTATTAACAAAATGCAAAGGCCACCTACTGAATGAGGGAACATATTTGTGAGAGATATATCTAGTAAAGAATTAATATAAACAATATATAAAGAACTCATGCAATTCAGCATCAAAAAGCAAACAACTGGATTTTAAACTGGCAGAGGACATAAATAGGCATTTTTCCACAGAAAACTTACAGATGGCTGACACACGAAAATATGCTAATCATCAGGGAAATGCAAATCAAGACCACAATAAGATATTACCTCACACTTGTCAGAATGTCTATGATCAAAAAATGAGAAACAGCAAATGTTGGTGAGGATGTGGAGAAGACAGAACCCTTGTCCATTGTTGGTGGGAATGTAAGTTGGTACAGCCATTATGAAAACAGTATGAATATTAAAAATAGAGTTGCCATATGACCAAGCAATTCATTTCTGGGTATTTACCCAAAGAAAACAAAAACCAAACCAATTTTAAAATATACATGCACCTCTATGTTAATAGGAGCATTATTTATAATAATCAAGATGTGGAAGCACCCTAAATCAACAGATGAACAGATGAAGATGTGATACACACCTGCGATGAAATATTACTCAGCCTCAAAAAAATAAACTCTTGCCATTGGTGTCAGTATGGATGCATCTAGGGAGGTATCATGCTAAGTGAAATAAGTCAGATGGAGAAAGGCAAATATTGTATGGTCTCATATGTGAATTGTAAGAACAAAACAAATAAGCAAATGGATCAAAACAGAAACAGACTTATAGGAACAGAGTACAAATGGGTGATTACCAGAAGGGGAATTGAGTTGAAGGAGGCATGAGATACGTGAAGGGGATTAAGAGGTACAAATATCTAGTTACAAAATAAGCCACAGGGATGTAAGACACAGCATAAGGAATTTGGTCAGTGTAATAACTTTGTATGTGGAAAGATGGTTACTAGATGGTACTAGATATGGCAGTGATTATTTCAAAATTTTTGCAAGTGTCAAACCAAATCACTGTGCATCCAGTTCCATCACTTCATGGCAAATGAATGTAGAAAAAATGGAAACAATGACAGACTATTTTATCAAACTTTAAAATCACTGTGGACTGTGATTGCAGCCTTGAAATTAAAAGACACTTGCTCCCTGGAAGAAAAGCTGGGACAAACCTCAGTTCAGTTCAGCCACTCAGTCATGTCCAACTATTTGCAACCCCATGGCCTGCAGCACACCAGGCTTCCCTGTCCATCATCACCTCCTGAAGTTTACCCAAACTCATGTCCATTGAGTTGGTAAAACCGTTCAACCATCTGTCGTCCCCTTCTCCTCTGGCCTTCAATATTTCCCAGCATCAGGGTCTTTTCCAAGGAATCAGCTCTTCGCATCAGGTGGCCAAAGTATTGGAGTTTCAGCTTCAGCATCGGTCCTTCCAATGAATATTCAGGACTGATTTCCTTTAGGATGGGCTGGTTGGATCTCCTGGCAGTCCAAGGGACTCTCAAGAGTCTTCTCCAACACCACAGTTCAAAAGCATCAATTCTTCAGTGCTCAGCTTTCTTTATAGTCCAACCCTCACATCCATACATGACTACCGGAAAAACCAAAGTTTTGACTAGACAGATCTTTGTTGGCAAAGTAATGCTCCTGCTTTTTAATATGTTGTCTGAGTTGGTCATTGGTTTTCTTCCTAGGAGTAAATGTCTTTTAATTTCAGGGCTGCAATCACCAACTGCAGAGATTTTGGAGCCCAAGAAAATAAAGTCAGCCACTGTTTCCACTGTTTCCCCATCTATTTGCCGTGAAGTGATGGGACCAGATGCCATGATCTTAGTTTTCTGAATGTTGAGCTTTAAGCCAACTTTTTTATTCTCCTCTTTCACTTTCAGCCAAAGGTTCTTTAGTTCTTCTTCACTTTCTGCCATAAGGGTGGTGTCATCTGCATATCTGAGGTTATTGATATTTCTCCCAGCAATCTTGATTCCAGCCTGTGCTTCATCCAGCCCAGCATTTCTCATGATGTGCTCTGCGTATAAGTTAAATATGCAGGGTGACAGTATACAGTCTTGATGTACTCTTCTTCCTATTTGGAGCCAGTCTGTTGTTCCATGTCCAGTTCTAACTGTTGTTTCCTGGCCTCCATACAGATTTCTCAAGAGACAGGTCAGTTGGTCTGGTATTCCCATCTCTTAAAGAATTTTCCACAGTTTGCTGTGACCCACACAGTCAAAGGCTTCGACATAGTCAATAAAGCAGAAATAGATGTTTTTCTGGAACTCTCTTGCTTTTTCGATGATCCAAAAGATGCTGGCAATTTGATCTCTGGTTCCTCTGCCTTTTCTAAATCCAGCTTGAGCATCTGGAAGTTCATGGTTCGCATATTGTTGAATCCTGGCTTGGAGAATTTTGAGCATTACTTTGCTAGTGTGTGAGATGAGTGCAATTGTGTGGTAGTTTGATCATTCTTTGGCATTGCCTTTCTTTGGAACTGGAATGAAAACTGACCTTTTCCAGTTTTGTGGCCACTGTTGAGTTTTCCAAATTTGGTGATGCATTGAGTTCAGCACTTTCACAGCATCATCTTTTAGGATTTGTAATAGCTCAACTGTAATTCCATCACCTCCACTGACTTCGTTCAAAGTGATGCTTCCTAACATCACTAGACAGCATATTAAAAAGCAAATATATCACTTTGCCAACAGAGATCCATATAGTCAAAGCTATGGTTTTTCTAGTAGTCATGTACCGATGTGAGAGTTGTACCATAAAGAAGGCTGAGCAGTAAAGAATTGATGCTTTCTATCTGTGGTGCTGGAGAAGACTATTGGACAGCAAGGCGATCAAACCAGTCCATCCTAAAGGAAATCAGTCCTAAATATTCATTGGAAGAACTGATGCTGAAGCTGAAGCTCCAGTGTTTGGCCACCTGATGCCAAGAGCTGACTCAGTGGAAAAGATCCTGATGCTGAGAAAGATTGAAGGCAGGAGTAGAAGTGAGACAGAGGATGGCATCACCATCTCAATGGACATGAGCTTGAGCAAACTCCAGGAGATATAGTGAAGGACAGGGAAGCCTGATGTGCTGCAGTCCATGGGGTCAAAAAGAGTCAGACACGCTTGAGCAACTGAACAACAACAACAGCGCCATACACCTGAACTAATATAATACTGAGTATCAACTATATTTCAATAATAAAAAGAAAAAGTAACAAACCACAACAGGTAGAAGAACAGCATTTCTAGTTATCTTTTTTCCTAAATATTCCTTGTTGCTCCTTGGAGTTCTATCTGCATATCAGGAGTCACCATGCCTTACTTGGGAGCTTCCAACAGAGTGAATACTCTTTAGTGACTCACAGAAAACATGCAGGCATGCATTCATTCAACAAATATCTATTGAGTATTTACCAAGGGCCTCCCATTCAACAGTGAAAATGGATGCCTTTGTTCAGTAAAGTTAAGGCAGGTAGGCAGGAAATATTGGCTGGGGAAAGGAGTTTATAGCCTCGGTAAAATCAGCAAGCCTGAATAATAATCCAAAGCTGTGTTATGAATATGAACTGTTCCTATACTGTTAGTATATGGTTAGGGCTTAAGTATAAGGTCTTTGGAGACAAATGATCTGCCTTAAAGTCTTGGTTCTGTTGCTTATTAATGTGTGCTATTAGGCAAGTTGTTTATCCTGTCTTAGCCTTCCACATAATTGGGGGTGGGGTAATAATGTCTATCTCAGAATAAAGATTAATGGTGTAAAGCATTTAGCACAGTGTCTGGCCTGTCTGAACAATAAAGTTTACCTATCTATATTAATATTAGCAAGGACTGGAGCCAGGTAGAAAGGACTGACACTTTCCTAAATATTTGTTTTCCTACACTATGTGTCCCTAGACCTTCCAGTTCTGCCTCCAACAGACTGGCACACCCAACCTTTTATGTAAGGCAAGTTTCACGCAACCAACATTTACTGTTTGATGGGGGTGTTAGAGAAACCCTCAGACCAGAACAGCTGGATGTGTGACTCAGCATTCTGAGAGGTGGGATGAGCTTACGGCTGAGGCTTCATGCACTAAAAGGACTGGCACATCATGCACCCACACATCCAAAACTAGGGCAGCTCTGAGCATGCAGGGACTGCTAAGAATTGGCCAGGTGAGCACCTAGAAACAGTTGTCACAGTCACCATTATCATCATCAGCATTATCACAAAAAAAAAAGGCAAGCAGAGTCTTGCAGATAAATCCTGCAAGATTCACAGTGTACAGTTTACCCCATGATACATATACCACATCACAGATGCTGCCAAGGATTTCATATGTTTGTTTTTTATTATTTATTTAATGGCTATGCTGGGTCTTCCTTTTGGCAGGTGGACTTTCTCTAGCTGTTGCGAGCTGGCTTCCCTCGTTGCCAAGCAGAGGCTCGAGGGTGCAGGTGTGTGCAGCAGCTGCAGTGTGCAGGCTTAGGTGCCCCGCAGCATGGGGTCTTACTTCCCCAGCCAGGGGTCGACTTGTGTTCCCTGCTTCAGAGGTGGATTCTTTTTTTTTTCCATTTATTTTTATTAGTTGGGGGCTAATTACTTTACAATATTGTAGTGCTTTTTGTCATACATTGACATGAATCAGCCATGGATTTACATGTATTCCCCGTCCCTATCCCCCCTCCCACCTCCCTCTCCACCTGATTCCTCTGGGTCTTCCCAGTGCACCAGGCCCAAGCACTTGTCTCATGCATCCAGCGTGGGTTGGTGATCTGTTTCACCCTAGATAATATACATGTTTCGATGCTGTTCTCTCAAAACATCCCACCCTCGCCTTCTCCCACAGAGTCCAAAAGCCTGTTCTGTACATCTGTGTCTCTTTTTTTGTTTTGCATATAGGGTTATCGTTGCCATCTTTCTAAATTCCATATATATATGTTAGTATACTGTATTAGTCTTTATCTTTCTGGCTTACTTCACTCTGTATAATGGGCTCCAGTTTCATCCATCTCATTAGAACTGATTCAAATGAATTCTTTATAATGGCTGAGTAATATTCCATGGTGTATATGTACCACAGCTTCCTTATCCATTCATCTGCTGATGGGCATCTAGGTTGCTTCCATGTCCTGGCTATTATAAACAGTGCTGCGATGAACATTGGGGTGCACGTGTCTCTTTCAGATCTGGTTTCCTCGGTGTGCATGCCCAGAAGTGGGATTGCTGGGTCATATGGCAGTTCTATTTCCAGTTTTTTAAGGAATCTCCTCACTGTTCTCCATAGCGGCTGCACTAATTTGCATTCCCACCGACAGTGTAAGAGGGTTCCCTTTTCTCCACACCCTCTCCAGCATTTATTGCTTGTAGACTTTTGGATAGCAGCCATCCTGACTGGAGTGTAATGGTATCTCATTGTGGTTTTTCTGATTTGCATTTCTCTGATAATGAGTGATGTTGAGCATCCTTTCATGTGTTTGTTAGCCATCTGTATGTCTTCCTTGGAGAAATGTCTGTTTAGACCTTTGGCCCATTTTTTGATTGGGTCATTTATTTTTCTGGAGTTGAGCTGGAGGAGTTGCTTGTATATTTTTGAGATTAATCCTTTGTCTGTTGCTTCATTTGCTATTATTTTCTCCCAATCTGAGGGCTGTCTTTTCACCTTGCTTAGAGTTTCCTTTGTTGTGCAAAAGCTTTTAAGTTTCACTAGATCCCATTTGTTTATTTTTGCTTTTATTTCTGAAATTCTGGGATGTGGGTCATAGAGGATCCTGCTGTGATTTATGTCGGAGAGTGTTTTGCCTATGTTCTCCTCTAGGAGTTTTATAGTTTCCGGTCTTACATTTAGATCTTTAATCTATTTTGAGTTTATTTTTGTGTATGGTGTTAGAAGGTGTTCTAGTTTCATTCTTTTACAGGTGGTTGACCAGGTTTCCCAGCTCCACTTGTTAAAGAGGTTGTCTTTTTTCCATTGTATATCCTTGCCTCCTTTGTCGAAGATAAGGTGTCCATAGGTTTGTGGATTTATCTCTGGGCTTTCTATTCTGTTCCATTGATCTCTATTTCTGTCTTTGTGCCAGTACCATACTGTCTTGATGACTGTGGCTTTGTAGTATATTCTGAAGTCAGGCAGGTTGATTCCTCCAGTTCCATTCTTCTTTCTCAAGATTACTTTGGCTATTCGAGGTTTTTTGCATTTTCATTCAAACTGAAATTATTTGTTCTAGTTCTGTGAAAAATACTGTTGGTAGCTTGATAGGGATTGCAGAAGGTGGAATCTTAGCCACAGGGAGATCCCTCTGTCTGTTTATTAGGAAGACCTTAATGGGTACTTTGGAGTCTCACTTAGAGCTGCTGCTGCTGCTGGTAAGTCACTTCAGTCGTGTTCGACTCTGTGTGACCCCATAGACAGCAGCCCACCAGGCTCCCCCATCCCTGGGATTCTCCAGGCAAGAATACTGGAGTGGGGTGCTTTTTCCTTCTCCATAGAGCTGCTAAATTATGCCTTATTCAGTAGAGTACCTGTGCAGCAGGACACAAGATACTTTCATGAACGGTATCCCATTTGATTTTGCAATCACTTTTAACTTAAGATCTGGTAACCAGTAGCTTCTTTTTAGATTTCTCTCTTTCTCCCTACTGGATGCCAAGTTCAATGGATATTTTTGTCCCTCTAAGTAATTTTGGTTCTTGGCACCATTTGGTCCTGAAACCTCCTTTGTGTTACACTTTCCAGTACATAAGCCCTCACTGTCAACTAGCAAGCAGCAAAAATACCTTCTGAACCCAGGGAAAAAACTCAAACTGTCATCCTCTGAAAGATGCTGAAATATCAGCTTGCTGCTGCCTTTACTGCAACCTACAAACAGGACCAATGTTTGACTAATGGTCTGTCCACCCTGGGCTCATATCCTGTATCCCCAGGTTTGGGCAAGAAAGCAACCAACATCTTAATAGAGTTCCCTTAAAGCCCTGGCATCTTTATCCTCAGAGTACCTTGATAATATTCAAAGGAACTCCCTGTTGGAAGGAATTTGACTGTTATTCATTGCAGACCCTTTGCAATATTTAAACACTTTGGGGGTATTCACACCAGGGAGGTAGGTAACTAGTGATAACCCAGTTTGAGTAAGGTCAAGTTTTCCCAAACAGAGGAAGATCTTCTAATGCATCTAACAGCCCTTTGGTGGCACCTGGTCTTCCACCTCTCTGAGGTCCTTATCAGTGTAACTCCTAACTTCCTCTCGGGTACCCGCTGCTGTTTCCATTTTATGTGTAAACAGTGACATCTGGTGGTGAAAATATAGAAGTGTTAGCAAAACCTGTTGACATTTAGTCCAATTCAGTTCAGTTCAGTTGCTCAGTCCTGCCCTACTCTTTGCGACCCCATGGACTGTAGCACGCCAGGCCTCCCTGTCCGTCGCCAACTCCCGGAGGCTACTCAAACTCAGGTCCATCGAATCGGTGATGCCACTCAACCATCTCATCCTCTGTCATCCCCTTCTCCTCCCACCTTCACTATTCCCAGCATCAGGGTCTTTTCCAAGGAATCAGCTCTTCGCATCAGGTAGCCAAAGTATTGGAGTTTCAGCTTCAGCATCAGTCCTTCCAATGAATATTCAGGACTGATGTCCTTTAGTATGGACTGGTTGGATCCCCTGGCAGTCCAAGGGACTCTCAAGAGTCTTCTCCAACACCACAGTTCAAAAGCATCAGTTCTTCAGCGCTCAGCTTTCTTTATAGTTCAACTCTCACATCCACGCATGACTATTGGAAAAACCAAAGCTTTGACTAGACAGACCTTTGTTGGCAAAGTAATGTCTCTGCTTTTTAATATGTTGTCTGCTGCTGCTGCTGCTGCTGAAGTCACTTCAGTCATGTCTGACTCTATGTGACCCCATAGACAGCAGCCCACCAGGCTCCCCCATCCCTGGGATTCTCCAGGCAAGAACACTGGAGTGCGTTGCCATTTCCTTCTCCAATGCATGGAAGTGAAAAGTGAAGGTGAAGTCACTCGGTCGTGCCTGACTCTTAGTGATCCCATGAACTGCAGCCTGCCAGGCTCACCATCCATGGGATTTTCCAGGCAAGGATACTGAGGTGGGGTGCCATTGCCTTCTCTGAGTATGCTGTCTGGGGTTGTCATAACTTTTCTTCCAAAAAGCAAGTGTCTTTTAATTTCATGGCTGCAGTCACCATCTGCAGTGATTTTGGAGCCCAAGAAATTAAAGTCTGTCACTGTTTCCATTGTTTCCCCATCTATTTGTCATGAAGTGATGGGACCAAGATGCCATGAACTTGGTTTCCTGAATGTTGAGCTTTAAGTCAATTTTTTTACTCTCCTCTTTCACTTTCATCCAAAGGCTCTTTAGTTCTTCTTCACTTTCTGCCCTAAGGGTGGTGTCATCTGCATATCTGAGGTTATTGATATTTCTCCCAGCAATCATGATCTCAGCTTGTGCTTCCCCCAGCCCAGCGTTTCTCATGATGTACTCTTCATGTAAGTTAAAGAAGCAGGGTGACGATACTTGACGTATTCCTTTCCCGATTTGGAGCCAGCCTGTTGTTCCATGTCCAGTTCTAACTGTTGCTTCTTGACCTGCATACAGATTTCTCAGGAGGCAAGTCAGGTGGTCTGGTACTCCCATGTCTTAAAGAATTTTCCACAGTTTGTTGTGATCCACATAGTCAAAGGCTTTGGCATAGTCAATAAAGCAGAAATAGATGTTTTTCTGAAACTCTCTCCCTTTTTCGATGATCCAATAGATGTTGGCAACTTGATCTCTGCTTCCTCTGTCTCTTTTCTTTTTCATTTATTTTTATTAGTTGGAGGCTAATTACTTTACAATATTGTAGTGGTTTTTGCCAGACATTGACATGAATCAGCCATGGATTTACATGTGTTCCCCATCCTGAATTCCCCTCCCACCTCCCTCCCCATCCCATTCTTCTTGGTCATCCCAGTGTACCAGCCCTGAGCACTTGTCTCATGCATCCAATCTGGGCTGGTGGTCTGCTTCACACTTGATAATATGTATGTTTCAATGCTATTCTCTCAGATCATCCCACCCTCACCTTCTCCCATAGAGTCCAAAAGTCTGTTCTATACATCTGTGTCTCTTTTTCTGTTTTGCATATAGGGTTATCGTTACCATCTTTTAAAATTCCATATATATGTGTTAGTATACTGTATTGGTGTTTATCGTTCTGACTTACTTCACTCTGTATAATGGGCTCCAGTTTCATCCATCTCATTAGAACTGATTCAAATGAATTCTTTTTAATGGCTGAATAATATTCCATGGTGTATATGTACCACAGCTTCCTTATCCATTTGTCTGCTGATGGGCATCTAGGTTGTTTCCATGTCCTGGCTATTATAAACAGTGCTGCGATGAACGATGGGGTGCACATGTCTCTTTCAGATCTGGTTTCCTCAGTGTGTATGCCCAGGAGTGGGATTGCTGGGTCATATGGCAGTTCTATTTCCAATTTTTTAAGGAATCTGCACACTGTTCTCCATAGTGGCTGTACTAGTTTGCATTCCCACCAACAGTGTAAGAGGGTTCCCTTTTCTCCACACCCTCTCCAGCATTTATTGCTTGTAGACTTTTGGAGAGCAGCCATCCTGACGGTGTGTAACGTTACCTCATTGTGGTTTTGATTTGCATTTCTCTGATAATGAGTGATGTTGAGCATATTTTCATGTGTTTGTTAGCCATCTATATGTCTTCTTTGGGGAAATGTCTGTTTAGACCTTTGGCCCATTTTTTGATTGGGTCTTTTATTTTTCTGGAATTGAGCTGCAGGAGTTGCTTGCATATTTTTGAGATTAACCCTTTGTTGCTTCATTTGCTATTATTTTCTCCCATTCTGAGGGCTGTCTTTTCACCTTGCTTATAGTTTCCTTTGTTGTGCAGAAGTTTTTAAGTTTAATTAGGTGCCATTTGTTTATTTTTGCTTTTATTTCCAATATTCTGGGAGGTGGGTCATAGAGGATCTTGCTGTGATTTATGTCGGAGAATGTTTTGCCTGTGTTCTTCTCTAGGAGTTTTATAGTTTATGGTTTTACATTTAGATCTTTAATCCATTTTGAGTTTGTTTTTGTGTATGGTGTTAGAAAGTGTTCTAGTTTCATTCTTTTACAAGTGGTTGAACAATTTTCCCAGCACCACTTGTTAAAGAGGTTGTCTTTTTTCCATTGTATATTCTTGCCTCTTTTGTGGAAGATAAGGTGCCCATAGGTATATGGATTTATCTCTGGGCTTTCTATTTTGTTCCATTGATCTATATTTCTGTCTTTGTGCCAGTACCATACTGTCTTGATGACTGTGGCTTTGTAGTAGAGCCTGAAATCAGGCAGATTGATTCGTCCAGTTCCACTCTTCTTTCTTAAGATTGTTTTGGCTATTCAAGGTTTTTTGTATTTCCATACAAATTGTGAAATTGTTTGTTCTAATTGTCTGAAAAATACCGTTGGTAGCTTGATAGGGATTGCATTGAATCTATAGATTGCTTTGGGTAGTATATTCATTTTCACAATATTGATTCTTCCAATCCATGAACACAGTATATTTCTCCATCTATTTGTGTCCTCTTCGATTTCTTTCATCAGTGTTTTATAGTTTTCTATGTATAGGTCTTTTGTTTCTTTAGGTAGATATACTCCTAAGTATTTTATTCTTTTTGTTGCAATGGTGAATGGAATTGTTTCCTTAATTTCTCTGTTTTCTCTTTGTTAGTGTATAGGAATGTAAGGGATTTCTGTGTGTTAATTTTATATTCTGAAACTTTACTATATTCATTGATTAACTCTAGTAATTTTCCGGAAGAGTCTTTAGGGTTTTCTATGTAGAGGATCATGTCATCTGCAAACAGCAAGAGTTTCACTTCTTCTTTTCCTATCTGGATTCCTTTTACTTCTTTTTCTGCTCTGATTGCTGTGGCCAACACTTCCAAAACTATGTTGAATAGTAGTGGTGAGAGTGGGCACCCTTGTCTTATTCCTGATTTTAGGGGAAATGCTTTCAATTTTTCACCATTGAGGATAATACTTGCTGTGGGTTTGTCATATATAGCTTTTATTATGTTGAGGTATGTTCCTTCTATTCCTGCTTTCTGGAGAGTTTTATCATAAATGGATGTTGAATTCTGTCAAAGGCTTTTTCTGCATCTATTGAGATAATCACACTGTTTTTATCTTTCAATTTGTTAATGTGGTTTATTACATTGATTGATTTGTGGATATTAAAGAAGCCTTGCATTCCTGGGATAAAGCCCACTTGGTCATGGTGTATGATTTTTTTAATATGTTGTTGGATTCTGTTTGCTAGTATTTTTAAAGGATTTTTGCATCTATGTTCATCAGTGATATTGTCCTGTAATTTTCTTTTTTTGTGGTATCTTTGTCTGGTTTTGGAATTAGGGTGATGGTGGCCTCATAGAATGAGTTTGAAAGTTTACCTTCTTCTGCAATTTTCTGGAAGAGTTTGAGTAAGATGGGTGTTAGCTCTTCTCTAAATTTTTGGTAGAATTTAGCTGTGAAGCCATCTGGTCCTGGGTTTTTGTTTGCTGGAAGATTTCCGATTACAGTTTTGATTTCTGTACTTGTGATGGGTCTGTTAAGATCTTCTATTTCTTCCTGATTCAGTTTTGGAAAGTTATACTTTTCTAGGAATTTGTCCATTTCTTCCAAGTTGTCCATTTTATTGGCATAGAGCTGCTGGTAGTAGTCTCATGATCCTTTGTATTTCAGTGTTGTCCGTTGTGATCTCTCCATCTTCATTTCTAATTTTGTTGATTTGGTTCTTCTCCTTTTGTTTCTTAATGAGTCTGGCTAACGGTTTGTTAATTTTCTTCATCTTTTCAAAAAACCAGCTTTTAGCTTTGTTGATTTTTGCTATGGTCTCTTTTGTTTCTTTTGCATTTATTTCTGCCCTAATTTTTAAGATTTCTTTCCTTCTACTAACCCTGGGGTTCTTCATTTCTTCTTTCCCTAGTTGCTTTAGGTGTAGAGTTAGGTTATTTATTTGACTTTTTTCTTGTTTCTTGAGGTAAGCCTGTATGAACCTTCCCCTTAGCACCGCTTTTATAGTGTCCCATAGGTTTTGGATTGTTGTGTTTTCATTTTCATTTGTTTCTATGCATATTTTGATTTGTTTTTTGATTTCTTCTATGATTTGTTGGTTATTAGGAAGCGTGTTATTTAGCCGCTGTATGTTTGAATATTTAATAGTTTTTTTTTTCCTGTAATTGAGATCTAATCTTACTGCATTGTGGTCAGAAAAGATGACTGGAATGATTTCAATTTTTTTGAATTGACCAAGGCTAGATTTATGGCCCAGGATGTGATCTGTTCTGGAGAAGGTTCTGTGTGCACTTGAGAAAAAGGTGAAATAGATTGTTTTAGGGTGAAATGTCCTATAGATATCAATTAGGTCTAGCTGGACCATTGTGTCATTTAAAGTTTGTGTTTCCTTGTTAATTTTCTGTTTAGTTGATCTATCCATACGTGTGGGTGGGGTATTAAAGTCTCCCACTATTATTGTGTTATTGTTAATTTCCTCTTTCATACTTGTTAGCATTTGCCTTACATATTGCAGTGCTCCTATATTGGGTGCATATATATAATTGTTATATCTTCTTCTTGGATTGATCCTTTGATCATTATTTGGTGTCTTTCTTTGTCTCTTTCACAGCCTTTATTTTAAAGTCTATTTTATCTGATATGAGAATTGCGACTTTTGCTTTCTTTTGGTCTCCATTTACATGAAATATTTTTTTCCAGCCCTTCACTTTCAGTCTGTGTGTGTCCCTTGTTTTGAAATGGGTCTCTTGTAGACAGCATATATAGGGGTCTTGCTTTTGTATCCATTCAGCCAATCTTTGTCTTTTGGTTGAGGCATTCAACCCATTTGCATTTAAGGTGATTATTGATAAGTATGGTCCTGTTGCCATTTATTTTGTTGTTTGGGGTTTGCATTTATACAACCTCTCTGTGTTTCCTGTCTAGAGAAGATCCTGTAGCATTTGTTGAAGAGCTGGTTTGGTGGTCTGTAAAGCTTTTAAATTCTCCCTCATATCTGAATGAGATCCTTGCTGGGTACAGTAATCTTGGTTGTCGGTTATTCTCTTTCATTACTTTAAGTATGTCCTGCCATTCCCTTCTGGCCTAAAGAATTTCTATATAAAGGTCAGCTGTTATCCTTATGGGAATGCCCTTGTGTGTTATTTGTTGTTTCTCTCTTGCTGCTTTTAATATTTGTTCTTTGTGTTTGATCTTTGTTAATTTGATTAATATGTGTCTTGGGGTGTTTTTCCTTGGGTTTATCCTGTTTGGGACTCTTTGGGTTTCTTGGACTTGTGTGACTATTTCCTTCCCCATTTTGGGGAAGTTTTCAGCTATTATCTCGAATATTTTCTCATGGCCTTTCTTTTTGCCTTCTTCTTCTGGGACTCTTATGATTTGAATGTTGGGGCATTTCACATTGTCCCAGAGGTCCCTGAGGTTTTCTTCATTTCTTTTGATTCTTTTTTCTTTTTTCCTCTCTGTTTCATTTATTTCCACCATTTTATCTTCTACCTCACTTATCCTATCTTCTGCCTCTGTTATTCTACTGTTGGTTCCCTCCAGAGTGTTTTTAATCTCGTTTATTGCATTATTCATTTTTAATTGACTCTTTTTTATTTCTTCTAAGTCCTTATTAAAAATTTCTTGCATCTTCTCAATCCTTGTCTCCAGGCTATTTATCTGTAACTCCATTTTGTTTTCAAGATTTTGGATCATTTTTATTATCATTATTCTAAATTCTTTTTCAGGTAGATTCCCTATCTTTTGCTTTTCTTGGTGGACATTTTTCATGTTCCTTTACCTGCTGGGTATTTCTCTGCCTTTTCATCTTATTTAGATTGCTGTGTTTGGGGTGGCCTTTCTGTATTCTGGTAGTCTGTGGTTCCTTTTTATTGTGGAGGTTTCTCCCAGTGGGTGGGGTTGGATGATTGGCTTGTCAAGGTTTCCTGGTTAGGGAAGCTTGCATCAGTGTTCTGGTGGGTGGAGCTGGATTTCTTCTCTCTGGAATGCAATGGAGTGTCCAGTAGTGAGTTTTGGGATGGGTCTATGGACTTGGTGTGACTTTGGGCAGCCTGTATATTGATGCTCAGGGCTATGTTCTTGCGTTGCTGGAGAATTTGTGTGGTATGTCTTGCTCTGGAACTTATTGGCTCCTGGGTGGTGGTTGGTTTCAGTGTAGATATGGAGCGTTTGGATGATCTCTTCTTAATTAATGTTCCCTGTAGTCAGGAATTCTCTGGTGTTCTCAGGGTTTGGGCTTAGGCCTCCTGGTTCTGGATTTCAGTCTTATTCTTCCAGTAGCCTCAAGACTTCTCCATCCATACAGCACTGATAATAAAACTTCTAGGTTAGTGGTGAAAAGATTCTCCACAGCGAGGGACACCCAGAGAGGTTCACAGAGTTACATGAAGAAGAGGAGAGGGAGGAAGGAGATCGAGGTGAGAAGGAGGAGAGAAAGGGGAACTCAAGAGAAGAGAGACAGATCTAGGCAGTACTCTGTTCCCTAAGTGCTTTCCGCAGCCCAGAACACCCACAGAGATTCACAGAATTGGATTGAGAAGAGAAGGGGGAGGGAGGAAATAGAGGTGATCTGGGGGAGAAAAAGGAGAGTCAAAAAGGGGGAGTGAGTAATCAAACCAGTAATCACACTCCTGAGTAAAAATGGGTACTGAAGATTGGATTCTTAAATGATCAAAATTGACATCAAATACTGAAAAACATAGATTAAAAATCTAGAGTAGGGGTTAGACTCTTGAAAATACAATATTAAAAAAAACACAAAAACATAAAAAATTGAAGAAATATATATGAAGTTCGCTTTAAAAATAGGGTCTTTTTCTTTTTGCAAGGTTATAGTGGGTTATAAAATGAAAATTAAGGAGTAATAGAGAAAGAGGACTTTTTAAAAAAAAAAAGCAAAAAATATTTTTTAATTAAAAAATAATAATAGTAAAAATATATCTAGGAATTTCTCTGGAGCTGTTGTCAGCAGTGTGGGTTCAGTTCAGTTTCAGATAGTTCCTTGTTCCAGCTTATACTTCTCAATATCTATAGGCCCCTTCCAGTGTAGTTGGTGTTAACTACAGGGATTTCAATCTGTTGTACCTGTCACTTCTAAGGCGGTTACCTTTGTTTATTTGACTTCTGTTTGCAGGTCTCTTCAGTGTCTAATTTCTGCCCTGACACAATTGGGCGGAGGTGGTCTCTTACTTAGGTTCTCTTGTTCAGTCGTGCTGTGGGGAGGGAGGAATGCTGCAAACAAATATTGCTGGCCTGTGTGGGGAGCACTCGCAGTGTTCTGGCCACACTGGGTTTGCCCCCGCTCACAGTGCGTGCTTTCCCATGTGCATTGCTCAGGCTCCAGGTTACTCTACAGCGAGCGGGCCCTGAGTTGCATGCACTTCCCAGGCCTAAGCCGCTCAGGTTCAGGTTTTCGGGTACTCCACAATGGTGCAGACTCGGTTGGGCCTGCGTTTTGTGCCTTCTGGTTCGGAGCAGCTCAGGCAGCCAGGAGCTTGACGAGCGCACTCCTCCCGGGTGTGGTACGCCTAATCCCCTCCGCGGTCCCAGCCTCAGTTTCCAGGCACGCTGGTCAGGTGCGCCTTGTGTCTCTTCTGGGCAGCTGATTTCTGTCTGCGACCCTCCCAGTGGATGTCAACCATCCAGAATCTCAGAAAGTCTTTGGTTAGAAACTGGAAGCCTTTTTGCAGTTTGGTAGGGGATGCCGTCTCTGGGGCCAAGTTTGCCCTTTCCCCGTCCCCCCTGCCTCCTGCCTCTGGCAGGAGATGGGCCAGTCTGCAGCAGGCTAGCTCTTCTCTGCTATTGCTCCGGTCTTTGTTCTGTCAACAGGCCGGCTGTGCCTTAGGTTAGAGGTTTTCCCAGGTTAATTCTCTATCTCCTCTCTTGCTATCCCAGAGTTGAGTTGCTACCTCACGTTAGCTCCCTCAGATTGCCCTCAGGGCATTCAGGCCCAGTCCTTACCCTAAGCAATGCCGCCCGCTCCTCTCCATTCAGCCCCCACTTGCTGGTGGTGGATGCGAGCGTCTGGGGTACTTTTCTGCTGGGAGTTGCTTTTAGGCTTGTAATCTGTGGGGTTTATTTATTTTTCCTCCCAGTTAGGTTGCCCTCTGAGATTCGAAAACTTACCCCAGACGCTCCGGTGAGAGGGTTTCCTGGTGTTTGGAAACTTCCTCTATTAAGTCTCCCTTCCCAAGACAGATCTCCATCCCTAACGCTTTTGTCTCTCTTTTTATCTTTTATATTTTTGTCCTACCTCTTTTTGAAAACAATGGGCTGCTTTTCTGGGTGCCTGATGTCCTCTGCTAGTGATCAGAAGTTGTTTTGTGGACTTTGCTCAGTGTTCAAATGTTCTTTCGATGAATTTGTGGGGAAGGAAGTGGTCTCCTCATCCTATTCCTCTGCCATCTTAGCTGCTCTCTGCCTTTTCTAAATTCAACTTGAACACTGGAAGTTCACGGTTCATGTGCTGTTGAAGCCTAGCTTGGAGAATTTGAGCATTACTTCGCTAGTGTGTGAGATGAGTGCAATTGTGTGGCAGTTTGGACATTCTTTGTCATTGCCTTTCTTCTGGATTGGAATGAAAACTGACCTTTTCCAGTTTTGTGGCCACTGCTGAGTTTTCCAAACTTGCTGGCTTATTGAGTGCAGCACTTTCATAGCATCATCTTTTAGGATTTGTAATGGCTCAACTGGAATTCCATCACCTCTACTAGCTTTGTTCGTAGTGATGCTTCCTAAGGCCACTTGATTTCACATTCCAGGATGTCTGGCTCTAGGTGAGTGATCACACCATCATGATTATCTGCATCATGAAGGTCTTTTTTGTATAGTTCTTCTGTATATTCTTGCCACCTCTTCTTAGTATCTTCTGGTTCTGTTAGGTCCATAACCTTTCTGTACTTTTTTGTGCCCATCTTTGGGATTTAAGAAAGATGAATTTCTCAGTTTTTTCACCATGGCCTTCTCTTTTCCAGGACAGTCAGAATAGAGCTGCATACCTGATGTCCATAGAGGTGCTATTCTGGAACATTACACAATTTAATTAAGACAATGAATGCACCAATAATTAAAACAAGTCTTCCTTTATCAGATTCATTATCCTAGTTTCAACCTCCAATTCTCTCCCTATGTGATAGTTTTCACTTGGTAGATGCCTACTTGGCTTCCCCGAGGGAAGCTGTTACCAGCACCCATCCGATCTCCTCACAGTTCAGTAATCATGAGTGAATTTTGTCCCCTAATTGTTTTTCAAACATGGTTGTTGGGATAGAAGTGTCTGAAGCTAAGGATTAACAGTCAAATGTGGAAAATACGCCTGCTGAGGGCTGTCTTTGCAACAGTGCCCCCAGCACTGTTGTGTGCCAAGATGAAGCTCTGCTTTCTGGGTAAAGTAAATGTCAAGAGCCACAAAGCAGCATGCCTTCCATTAGAAGCAAAACAAGATAGTTTTCTTGGCCAACCTGGCCTCATGGCCCAACAGTCCTGTGTGACTTGAGCTGCAAGGAAAACCAAAAATCCTTTGCCATGTCAAGCTATACATCTGCTATGAGATATCAAAGTTTGTATGAAAATAGGAGTTCCTGAAATTTGCTTTGGCTTGAAAGAAAAAGTCCAGCTCCACAGAAGGACTGTTCTAGGCTCATGGCCCTCTGTGACTTCCCTGGGTGGAGTGCTGCTAGGGAGGCCGCCCCAGAACCCCTTTTGGCCCCATGTGCTTCTACAGCCCCCTCACCATACACCCTCACCTCCCATCAAACTGTTTCCATCCATCCTTCCTTGTCTCTTAGACCCGTCCCTGCTTGTGTTGTTTCTAATGCCACTCCTTGAGGCCTCAGGTGGCTCCAGGACCACTGCAGTTCTCATACCCAGGCTGCCAACCTCCACCCCCACCTTGGCAAAGAGGTTTCCCAGGGTGCCAGTCTCCTACCCTCATTACCATGTTGCCTCTGCGGAGCATCCTCATGGGTCACACTGCCCAGGTGATTGCACTAAGTCCTCCAAACGAGACCCCAAGGTGGGCACCGTTTCCTTCAAGTTACAGACATGAGGACTGAGGCTCAGAGAACAACTTATCAGTGGGCGCCACTATAAGGACAGTCAAGATTCTAGCCTGGATCTGTCTTACTCTAAAGAGCATGCTTTTCCCAGTAACACCCTGTCATGGACTTCCCCTGCTATAAAACCTTTCATGGACTAGCCACCTACCCTGGTGCTTGAGCCTTCAATGGCCTGGCCTTACCTTATTTCTTTAACCTTGCTCCAGCTCTTCCCCTTCACTAACATCCTCAAGTCCCACCCAAGTCCAGGCTTCCTTTGCTCATCTGGAATATCCTAGCCACCAGATCATCAGCCCTGCATATTTAGCAAGACCTCTGTGATTCCCCAGGGAGAGTTTACTCTTTTACAAGCTCTTTCACAACACTTGCTTACTCTCCCTTATGTCATATAGCTGTTCCTTGGTATCTCTGGGGGATTAGTTCCAGGAGCTAATTCATATCAAAACCCACAGATGTTCATGTCCCTTGTGTCAAATAGCATAGTATTTGCAAATAACCTAGCACACCTTCCTAAATACTTGATTTATTTATTTAGGCCATGCTGCCCATTGGAGAAGGAAATGGCAACGCAACCCACTCCAGTATTCTTGCCTGGAGATTTCCAGGGACAGGGGAGCCTGGTGGGCTGCCATCTATGGGGTCGCACAGAGTTGGACATGACTGAAGCGACTTAGCAGCAGCAGCAGCAGCAGCCCATTGGCATGTGGGATCTTAGTTCCTTGACCAGGGATTGAACCTGCGCCTCCTGCAGTGGAAGCATGGAGTCTTAACCCCTAGACCATCAGAGAATTCTCTCCTGTATACTTTAAACCACCTCTAGATTACTGATAACACCCGATACAATGTAAATGCTGTCTGCATAGTTGTAAACACAATGTAAATGCTATATAAATAGTTGCTGGCATATGACATATTCGTTTTGCTTTCTGAAATTTTTTTAGACGTTTTTGATCTGTGGTTGGTTGAATTCATGAATGAGGAATGTATGGATACAGAGGGCTAATTGTAATCCTCTGTGTAGAGGTTCTCCCCCCAACTGGACTCTGAGAACCTTTGGAAAAGGAGGAATGCTTAATTTTTAATATCTCTGTGTGGCCTTTAATCTTTAGCAAAGGTATTTGTTGTTGGTTTTCTTCCATTTCCCAGTTGTGTCCAACTGGGACACAACTTTGTGATCCCGTGGACAGCAGCACTCCAGGCCTCCCCGTCCTTCACCATCTCCTGAAGTTTGCCCAAGTTTGTGTTCATTGCTTCGGTGATGTTATCCAACCATCTCATTCTCTGACACCTTCTTCTCTTTCTGCCCTTAGTCTTTCTCAGCATCAGGGACTTTGGAAATTAAGCCAAAATCAGCAAATATTTGCTCAATAGATAAATGAATGGTGGATAAGTTAATAGGGAAAGTATCTATTTGTTTAAGTTATTATCTCTCAGGATGCAGGGAGATATATTTATCTGATTTCAGACATACAAATAAAAGAGACCAATTATGGTATAATAGAACAATATTGTTTTGGAATAATAGTAAATGATTACTAACTAATTATTGTTTTATATCAATGCTTTGTCTCTACCATTAGACTAAGTTTATAAGTTTCATGAGGACAGGGACTACATTTACATACAGCTACATCTATTGAACAAATTAGGAGTCTGTCACTGATTTATCACCATAAAGTGGGAGCTCTTGCTCATCACAAAGGGAGATCTAATCTGCTAACCCAAGCTGCTTGCTAGAACCCCTAGGAAAAAGCAGAACTCCCCAGAACCCAAACATGGTTCAGCTATGTAAGCCTCTCTTGGGTCTCAATTTTCTTTCTGAAATAGGGATGGGAATTCCTGTCCCATGAACTGCACTGGGGAATGAATGGGATAATCAGATGCATCCAGCACACAATTAGGAAGTCTCCCCAAGTGGCAGCTGTAGCACCCCTGCAGCAACAGCCATTCATGTCTCATTTTCCACCTTGCTGATGATGACTGTAATGGTGTGGTCTTAGAGTGGTCACCAGGCCTTGTCAAAGTGGAAGAACATGGACTTCTGATAAACTCAAAGTCAACCTATAGGCAATTGTAACAGAGAAATCTAAGTAATTGCAGTTTTAAAAATATTACAGTGATGTCTAATCTAAAAGAGGATTCCATAAGTACAATAGAAAAACCAGAACTAAACACATGTATATATGGTTAGTTAATTTATGATAAAAGGATCAGGAGTATATAATGGGGAAAGGACAGTTTTCTCAATAAATGGCTGAAAAAGCTAGGTAGATACATATGAAAGAATGAAGTTGGACCACTTACACCAGGCAGTAAGCTCCTTGACAGCAATCTTGGTGATGAGTTTTTGGACTTGACACCAAAAGAAAAAGTGACAAAAGCTAAAATAAACAAGTAAACCACATCAATCTAAAAAGATTCTGCAAAGTAAAGAAAACAAAGTGAAGAAAATCTATTGAATAAGAGAAAGCATTTGCATATTACATATATGATAAGGAATAAATATCTGAAATATATAAATAATGCATATAATTCAAATGGCAAAAAAAATTCAATTTAAAAATGAGAAGATATGAATATATATTTTTCCAAAGAAGACATACAGATGGACAAAAGACAATGAAAAAAATGCTAAACATTACTAATTATTAAGGAAATGCAAGTCAAAACCAAAGTGAAATGTCACCTAACACCTGTTGGTGTTGTTCAGTTGCTCAGTCGTGTCTGACTCTTTGTGACCCCATGGACTGCAGACGCCAGGCTTCCCTGTCCCTCACTATCTCTGGAGTTTACTCAAACTCAAGTCCATTAAGCTGGTGATGCTATCGATCCATCTCATTCTCTGTCACCTACTTCTCCACCTGCCTTCAATCTTTCCCAGCATCAGAGTTTTCTTCCAATGAGTTGGTTCTTCATATCAGGTGGTCAAAGTATTAGAGCTTCAGCTTCAGCATCAGTCCTTCCAATGAATATTCAGGGTTGATTTCCTTTAGGATTGACTGGTTTGATCTCCTTATAGTCCAAGGGATTCTCAAGAGTCTTTCCCACCACCACAATTCAAAAGCATCAGTTCTTCAGTGCTCAGCCTTCTTCATGGTCCAACTCTCACATCCTTACATGACTACTGGAAAAACCATAGCTTTGGCTATATGAACCCTTGTTTGCAAAGTGATGTCTCTGTTTTTTAATGATATCTTTTCTTCACACCTGTTAGAATGGCTGTTATCAAAAAGAGGAAACAACAAATGTTGATGAAAATGTAGAGTAAAGGGAACACTTATGCACTGTTGGTGGGAATGTGAATCGGTGCAGCCACTATGGAAAAATCTATGGAGGTTTCTCAAAATATTAAATATAAAACTATCATATGATCTAGCAATTTCGATTCTACATAACAAAAACATTGATTTTAAAAGATATATACACACCCTCATGCACATTGTAGCATTATTTACAATAACCAATGTATAGAAACAATCTAAGTGAAAGCTTCCCTGGTAGCTCAGACAGTAAAGAACCTGCCTATAATGCAGAAGATGTAAGAGACATGGGTTTGATCTCTGGGTCAGGAAGATCCCCTGGAGAAGGAAATGGCAACCCACTTGAGTATTCTTGCCTGGAAAATTCCATAGATGGAATAGTCTAGCAGGCTACAGCTCATGAAATCTTAAAGAGTGGGACACGACCGAGCGACTAGCACACATGCGTGTCCATCAGGGGACGAATGGATAAAGAAAATGTGGCACAAATGGAGAGATATAAGATAGGTGTGTGCATGCATGCTAAATCGCTTCAGTTGTGTCCGACTCCATGGACTATAGCCTGCCAGGCTCCTCTTTCCATTAGATTACCCAGGCAAGAATATTGGAGTAGGTTGTTACGCCCTCCTTCGGGGGATCTTCCAAACCCAGGGGTTGAACCCACATCTCTTGCGTCTCCTGCATTGGCAGGCAGGTTTTTTTTACCACTAGTGCCACCTGTGAAGCCATAAGATAGATAGATATAAATGTTATTCAACCATGAGAAAGAAGAAAATCTTTCCACTTCCAACAGCATGGATGGACTTTGAGCGCATTATGCTAAGTGGAAAAAGTCAGAGAAAGACAAATACCACATGATCTCACTTATGTATGGAATCTAAAACAAGACAAACCAAAACCTTGTGTATACAGAGAACAGGTCAGTGGTTGTCTGAGACAGGGCTGATGAGGTGAGTGAAGGAGGACAAAAGATATAAACTCCCAATTATAAAATAAGTGTCATGAAGGTGTAGTGTACAGCATGGTGACTGGTTAATAATACAGTGTTGCATATTTGAAAATTGCTAAGAAAGTAAGTCTTAAAAGTTCTCACAACAAGGAAAAAAAATTTGTACCTGTGTATGATGATGGATATTAACTAGACATGTTGTGGTCATCCTTTTGCAATATATTCAACCCATGATGCTGAAACTAACATACTGTTGTGTCATACATCAGTGGCATATAATGTTATACCTCAATCAAAATAAATCAGTAGTACATATATACATACATAAAAGAGAATTCCATAGACTTCAAATTAAAATCCTCATTTAACCCCTTAAAATCCTACCTCCCCCTGCCCATAATTAAAATATTATATTACATTACATTACATAATGGCGTTTTAAAGACACTAGAATGTCTAAATACTTCAGGGTGTCCCCATCTCCCTCTAAGATATTCCCTAACAGCATGGCTCCACGAACAGGGTGGCAACTCTGCACCCACAGCGCCCAGGTCTATCCAGGCACCACAGGCCGGTGCCCTCGGTTCCTACAAACCAGGCATCTTTGCAGAGGGGTAGCACCGGATGGCAGCACAGCCTCAAGAATCCTTCCAGCTCCTTAAGTTCAGCTGTGCAGGAAGATGATTATTTCCACAGACTAGCCCTCAGTAACTGCTCCTCACTACAGATGATACCAGAAACAAAAAAGCCATGCCCCTCTGGGTGTGGAATTAGAACCATCCATCCCAGGGGAAGGACCTGATGAGCATTTGCAGTAGCAATGTATTCTCCACCATGAGGACTGTAACAGAGATGCTCTGGCTCCAGCATAGACAAAATGACTTGGAGTGGATGAACTTGGTTCCTGCAGGCTCACCTACTATGTTGTCAAATCATCAAACAAATGTTCATGTTCTTCAAGCAAAATTGGAGAGGATGTTGTTGACATATGGAGCATCCTTAAAGTATCCTCCCCCTCCAGTCAATGTTTGGAGACTTACCCTAGGTCTGGCAACTGGGAATAGGACTCATTACTTTATTGTGTCATCCAAAGCACAGATGCTCAGGAAAGGTGTATATATACATACATACACAGAGAGAGAGAGAGAGAGAGACACATGCATTGTTGTTCAGTCGCTCAGTCATGTCTGACTCTTTGCAACCCCATGGACTGCAGTACACCAGGCTTACCTGTCCATCACCAACTCCCAGAGTTTACTCAAACTCATGTCCATCAAGTCAGTGATGCCATCCAACCATCTCATCTTCTGTCATCCCCTTCTCCTCCTGACCTCAATCTTTCCCAGCATCAGGGTCTTTTCCAATGAGTCAGTTCTTCACATCAGGTGGCCAAAGTATTAGAGCTTCAGCATCAGCCCTTCCGATGAATATTTAGGACTGATTTTCTTTAGGATTCACTGGTTTGGTCTCCTTGCCATCCAAGGGACCCTCAAGAGTCTTCTACAACACCACAGTTCAAAAGCATTAATTCTTCAGGACTCAGCCTTCTTTACAGTCCAATTCATATGACATATGTGTACATGCAGATAGACATACATACATATATATAGAAATAAACATACACATGTGTGTGTGTATGCATATATTGCCTGTATGCTTTACCTAAAGAGGTTGGTGGTAAGAACTTGTTATAGTAGCTTGGAGTGGTCTTTGGATAATTTCTTTCTTAATGTCACCACTCCATTTTATATTTTCTCAGTACAGTGACATTGGTGATATTACCAAAGATGACAAAACAGTACATGCTGATCACTCAGAGTCACTTTTTGCCAGATATAGAAATGACTTTTTCAAATTCCAGCTAAAATCCTCCCAAACATCTAGTGAGGAAATGAATCATCATCACCGAGGGTAGAATTGTCTGTTACTCTCCATGGATCATAAACAGGATCTCTCCTCTGCAGACTTCCTCTGGGTTGGGCCTGATGCTGGTCACACTGCTGCCCAGAGTTCTCTGGGCCCTCCTTCACCAACAGCACTGCTAAGACACAAGTCCAGGTAGCTCCCCAAACCTTTTGGAAGGAGGAACTGTTCTTTCCTTTCTGTGAAAACGTGAGGGCAAGCTGGCTGCACTCCCTTCCTCCTTAGCAAATGTCAGCACACCTAAACGAGGACGGTGGACAGAGAGCAGATGAGAGGCAGCAAGGGGCCCTGATAGTCAGCCTACCCCAGGGAAGGTTCTTTATGAGCTGAACCACAAGGGAAACCCCAGGGAAGGTTCTGAGAACACCTTGAGGTTGCCCCACTGGAGCGCTCACCCTGGGGAAGCGCAGCCTACCTCAGCGGAGGTTCTGGGAACACCTCGAGAGTGCTCCACTGGAGAGCTCACCCTGGGGAAGCGCAGCCTACCTCAGGGGAGGTTCTGGGAACGCCGTGAGAGTGCCCCACTGGAGCGCTCACCCTGGGGAAGCGCAGCCTACCTCAGCGGAGGTTCTGGGAACACCTCGAGAGTGCTCCACTGGAGAGCTCACCCTGGGGAAGCGCAGCCTACCTCAGGGGAGGTTCTGGGAACGCCGTGAGAGTGCCCCACTGGAGCGCTCACCCTGGGGAAGCGCAGCCTACCTCAGCGGAGGTGCTGGGAACACCTTGAGGCTGCTCCACTGGAGAGCCCACCCTGGGGAAGCGCAGCCTACCTCAGGGAGGTTCTGGGAACACCGCGAGAGTGCCCCGCTGGAGAGCCCACCCTGAGAGCAGCCCCACTCCCAGGCTCTCACTCCAGCAGTGCCCTTTGACTGTGCAATCAAGACTTCATCCTCAGAGAAGAAACCTTAAAGGAATTCCTCCTAAATGGTCCCCTTCCCTAATCTGGTATAAATGAACGGAAAAACTGATTAATCAAATGAAGGGAGACCAGGAGAAAGCAAATAAACTTTCGATTTTATGGACACCAGATTTCAAGGGAGAAAATTAGAACTGAGTTCTATAATGACCCCAATCTTTCTTTTTTTAGCAAGGCAAGAAGAAGGAATAAAATAGCCTCTATGTTCAGAAGTCTCTGATCCAAGGGAAACAAATTATGTCGTGCACTTTTTAACCAGTTAATCCCACCATTAGTGCTGTAGTGATATCACACCCAGGGTTGAAGGCTCCTGACGGTGGGTATTGGTGACATGCGTGCTTTTCCTGCTGCTGCTGTCTCCCAAGCAGCATGAAATGAAATGCATTTCACCTCATTCGGCCTCTCTACCTGTCCCCCACATCAGAAAAGAGGCTATTTCTCTAAGACTGGTTCTTAAAACTTTGTAATTGAGAATCTGAGAAGGGGAAGAGAAATATAGTGTCTGAGGGGCTGGATGAGAAGGAAAAGGCCAAGAACGAACGAGAGTGAGAACAAAAGGAAGAAAAGAAGCAGCCTCCTTTGAAGAAAGCGTAGGGAGAGGTGATGATGGAGGAATGGTGGGCCATCAGAACATGTGGAAAATAAGATTTGAGGAGGAGAGGAAAGGGGGAGGGAGTAAGGTGGGCTTCCTGTGGATTGGTAGAGTAACTCTTTTTTCCATGCTTTTCAAGAGATGAAGATTGGAGTTTCTTCCTAAATTAATATGTTTCATCAAGACTGCCATTCTTTGACTGTGAGTCCATAGAAAGAACCACATGGATCTTTAGTTTATAAGATTTTCTCAGTTCTAATCAAGCCATCTTATCTTAAGGCTAAAAAATACTGAAGGTCAGAGAAGTAAAATTACTGGCTTTGAAAATGCAGGACAATCTAGCAATAGAACTTTGACTCTTTTGCTGTTAGTCCAGTGAAGGTTCTACTACCCTCTGCTAAAAATGTGCTTGTTCCTAAATGCACTCGCACACAGCTACCCGTGCTCCTTCACAAAACTTCCTTACTCTTCAAGTCTTATTGAGAAGATAAAAACCTCACACTCTCTCTTCAGCAGAAAGAATTTAAACTTCTGAAGAGAAAGCATTCCACCTCAATAGAAGATGTTCCCAAAATAAATTAGGTTCTGGGGCTGGGAGTCAGTATCCCTGCCTCACAACTACAGAGTAAAGGTAAAATCTTTCCTCTGGGAGGCAAGCAGAAGTTGAAAGGAAAGGACAGATAACTGGTTATTTTAAATGTCCCTGTTATCTAAATAGGTCTCACATTTCATCCAACAGATGGCAGTAGCAACATGTTTTTAAAATAAGTACATAGCCGTCCAACGTTCAGAATAAAAAATTACCAGTAAAATGAGATGTAAAATCTTTCTGTCTTCATCAAAAACTAAGTTCCAACCATCCTTCTTGAAGTAACACAGAATTAAAACAAATGAACAACAGCAATAAAACATACCTAACCACTACTAGATAAAATCAACAAACCCCATTAATAACGTTACTGATTACTGATTGCTTTTGTGCTTTGCTTTTGTTAGAAGAGTTAGAGGTAATCCTACTTCCCCTTGTCTGTTGAATTTAGCTGCTGCTGCTGCCACTGCTAAGCCACTTCAGTCGTGTCCGACTATGAGACCCCATAGACGGCAGCCCACCAGGCTCCCCCATCCCTGGGATTCTCCGGGCAAGAATACTGGAGTGGGTTGCCATTTCCTTCTCCAATGCATGAAAGTGAAAAGTGAAAGTGAAGTTGCTCAGTCGTGCCCGACTCTTCTGGACCCCATGGTCTGCAGCCCACCAGGCTCCTCCATCCATGGGATTTTCTAGGCAAGAGTACCAGAGTGGGTCGCCATTGCCGTCTCCGGTTGAATTTAGCTAGACTTAAGTGAATGTTTAAAAATAGTTTCAGTTTTCCACACACTAACATTCTTGAAGGAAAAAAAAAAATGGAACACTTTGTTTGCTAACAAAGGGTTATTATTAAAGCATCACCTGATTCTCGAGCATTACTAGCTTCAGATTGAGAAAGACTTTGTTAGAAAGCAGTGTCTCTCTCTCTCTCTCCCTTTGGGTTTTGTTGTTGTTCAGTTGCTAAGTTGTGTCTGACTCCTTGCAATCCCATGCACTGCAGCATGCCAGGCCTCCTTATCCTTCACTGTTTCCTGGATTTTCTTCAGATTCAGATCCATTGAGTTGATGATGTTATCTAACCATCTCATCCTCTGCCACCCTCTTCTCTTTTTGCTTCAATCTTCCCCAGCATCAGGGTCTTTTCCAGGAGTCAGCTCTTTGAATCAGGTGGCCAAAGGGTTGGAGCTTCAGCTTCAGCATCAGTCCTTTCGATGAATATTCAGGATTGATTTTCTTTAGGATTGACAGATCTGATCTCCTCCTTGCTGTCCAAGGGACTCTAAAGAGTCTTCTCCAGCACAACAATTAAAAAGTATCAATTCTTCAGTGCTTAAACATCTTTGTGGTTCAACTGTCACATCCATACAAGACTACTGGAAAAACCATAGCTTTGACTATATGGACCTTTGTCAACAAAGTGATGTCTTTGCTTTTTAATATGTTAAGTTTGTTGTAGCTTTTCTTCCAAAGAGCAAGTGTCTTTTAATTTCATGGCTGCAGTCACCGTCCACTGATTTTGGAGCCCAAGAAAATAAAATATGTCACTGCTTTCACTTTTTCCCCATCTATTTGCCATGAAGTGATGGAACTGTATGCCATGATCTTACTTTTTTGAATGTTGAATTTTTTTTATTTATTTATTTTAATTGGAGGCTAATTGCTTTACAATATTGTAGTGGTTTTTGCCATATAATGACATGAATCAGCCATGGGTATACATGTGTTCCCCATCCTGAACCCCCTCCCAGCTCCCTCCCCATCCCATCCCTCAGGATCATCCCAGTGCACCAGCCCTGAGAAGCCTGTCCATTGCATCAAACCCTGACTGGTGATCTGTTTCACATATGATAATATACATGTTTCAATGCTATTCTCTCAAATATCCCACCCTCGCCTTCTCCCACAAAGTCCAAAGACTGTTCTTTACATCTTTGTCTCTTTTGCTGTATCACATATGGGGTCATCGTTACCATCTTTCTAAATTCCATATATATGCGTTAGTATACTGTATTAGTGTTTTTCTTTCTGACTCACTTCACTCTATATAATAGGCTCCAGTTTCATCCACCTCGTTAGAACTGATTCAAATGCATTCTTTTTAATGGCTGAGTAATATTCCATTGTGTATACGTACCACAGCTTTCTTATCCATTTGCCTGCTGATGGACATCTAGGTTGCTTCCATGTCCTAGCTATTGTAAACTGTGCTGCGATGAACACTGGGATACACGTGTCTCTTTCAATTCTGGTTTCCTCGATGTGTATGCCTAGCAATGGGATTGTTGGGTCGTATGCCAGTTCTATTTCCAGTTTTTTAAGAAATCTCCATGCTGTTCTCCATAGTGGCTGTACTAGTTTGCATTCCCACAAACAGTGTAAGAGAGTTCCCTTTTCTCCTCACTCTCCCCAACATTTATTGTTTGTAAACTTTTTGATGATGGCCATTCTGACCAGAGTGAGATGGTACCTCATTGTGGTTTTGGTTTGCATTTCTCTGATAATGAGGGATGTTGAGCATCTTTTCATGTGTCTGTTAGCCATCTGTATGTCCTCTTTGTAGAAATGTCTTTTTAGTTCTTTGGCCTATTTTTTGATTGGTTCATTTATTTTTCTGGGAATTGAACTGCAGGAGCTGATTGTATATTTTTGTGATTAATTCTTTGTCAGTTGCTTCGTTTGCTATTATTTTCTCCCATTCTGAAGGCTGTCTTTTCACGTTTCTTATCGTTTCCTTCATTGTTCAAAAGCTTTTAAGTTAAACTAGGTCCCATTTATTTATTTTGCTTTTATTTCCACTATTCTGGGAGGTAGGTCATAGAGGATCCTCTGTGATTTATGTCAGAGAGTGTTTTGCCTATGTTCTCCTCTAGGAGTTTTATAGTTTCTGGTCTTAGATTTAGATCTTTAATCCATTTTGAGTTTATTTTTGTGTATGGTGTTAGAAAGTGTTCTAGTTCCATTCTTTTACAAGTGGTTGACCAGTTTTCCCAGCACCACTTGTTGAAGAGATTGTCTTTTCTCCACTGTATATTCTTGCCTCCTTTGTCAAAGACAAGCTGTCCATAGGTGCATGGGTTTATCTCTGGGCTTTCTATTTTGTTCCTTTGATCTATATTTCTGTCTTTGTGCCAGTATCACACTGTCTTGATGATTGTAATTTTGTAGCATAGTCTGAAGTCAGGCAGGTTGATTCCTCCAGTTCCATCCTTCTTTCTCAAGATTGCTTTGGCTATTCGAGGTTTTTGTATTTCCATACAGATTGTGAAATTATTTGTTCTATTTCTCTGAAAAATACTGTTGGTAGCTTGATAAGGATTGCATTGAATCTATAGATTGCTTTTGGTAGTATACTCATTTTCACTATATTGATTCTTCTGATCAATGACATGGTATATTTCTCCACCTATTTGTGTCATTTTTTATTTCGTTCATCAGTGTTTTATAGTTTTCTATGTATAGGTCTTTTGTTTCTTTAGGTAGATATACTCCTAAGTATTTTATTCTTTTTGTCGCAATGGTGAATGGAATTGTTTCCTTAATTTCTCTTTCTGTTTTCTCATTGTTAGTGTATAGAAATGCAAGGGATTTCTGTGTGTTAATTTTATGTCTTGTAGCTTTACTATATTCATTGATTAGCTCTAGTAATTTTCTGGTGGAGCTCTTTAGGGTTTTCTATATAGAGGATCATGTCATCTGCAAACAGTGAGAGTTTTACTTCTTCTTTTCCAACCTGGATTCCTTTTGTTTCTTTTTCTTCTCTGATTGCTGTGGCTAAAACTTCCAAACTACATTGAATAGTAGTGGTGAGAGTGGGCACCCTTGTCTTGTTCCTGATTTTAGGGGAAATGCTTTCAATTTTTCACCATTGAGGATAATGGTTGCTGTGGGTTTATATATATGGTTTTTATTATGTTGAGGTATGTTCCTTCTATGCCTGCTTTCTGGAGGGTTTTTATCATAAATGGATGTTGAATTTTGTCAAAGGCTTTCTCTTCATCTATTGAGATAATCATATGGTTTTTATCTTTCAATTTGTTAGTGTGGTGTATTACATTGATTGATTTGTGAATGTTGAAGAATTCTTGCATGCCTGGGATAAAGCCCACTTGGTCATGATGTGCGATCTTTTAAATATGTTGTTGGATTCTGTTTGCTAGAATTTTGTTAAGGATTTTTGCATCTATGTTCATCAGTGATATTGACCTGTAGATTTAGGTTTTTGAGGCATCTTTGTCTCGTTTTGGTATTAGGGTGATGGTGGCCTCATAGAATGAGTTTGGAAATTTACCTTCCTCTGCAATTTTCTGAAAGAGTTTGAGTAGGATAGGTGTTAGCTCTTCTCTAAATTTTTGGTAGAATTCAGCTGTGAAGCTATCTGGCCCTGGGCTCTTGTTTGCTGGAAGATTTCTGATAACAGTTTTGATTTCCGTGCTTGTGATGGGTCTGTTAAGATCTTCTATTTCTTCCTGGTTCAGTTTTGGAAGGTTATACTTTTCTAAGAATTTGTCCATTTCTTCCAAGTTGTCCTTTTTATTGGCATATAGTTTCCGATAGTAGTCTCTTATGATCCTTTATATTTCTGTGTTGTCTGTTGTGATTTCTCCATTTCTATTTCTAATTTTGTTGATTTGATTCTTCTCCTTTTGTTTCTTGATGAGTCTGGCTAATGTGTTTTTTGTTTGTTTGTTTGTTTGTTTGTTTATCCTCTCAAAGAACCAGCTTTTAGCTTTGCTGCTTTTTGCTATGGTCTCCTTTGTTTCTTTTTCATTTATTTCTGCCCTAATTTTTATGATTCCCTTCCTTCTACTAACCCTGGGGTTCTTCATTTCTTCCTTTTTCTAGTCACTTTAGGTGTAGAGTTAGGTTATTTATTTGATTTTTCTCCTGTTTCTTGAGGTAGACTTGTATTGCTATGAACCTTCCCCTTAGCACTGCTTTTACTGAATCCTCTAGGTTTTGGGTTGCTGTGTTTTCATTTTCATTCATTTCTCTGCATATTTTGATTTCTTTTTTATTTCTTCTGTGATTTGTTAGTTATTCAGGACTGTGTTGTTTAGCCTTCACATGTTTGTATTTTTAATAGTTTTTTTTTTTCCCTGTAGTTGACATCTAATCTTACTGCATTGTGATCAGAAAAGATGCTTGGAATGATTTCAGTTTTTTTAACTGACCAAGGCTAGATTTATGGCCCAGGATGTGATCTATCCTGGAGAAGGTTCCGTGTGCACTTGAGAAAAAGGTGAAATAGATTGTTTTGGGGTGAAATGTCCTATAGATATCAATTAGGTCTAAATGGTCCATTGTATCATTTAAAGTTTGTGTTTCCTTGTTAATTTTCTGTTCAGTTGATCTATCCATAGGTGTGAGTGGGATATTAAAGTCTCTCACTATTATTGTTACTGTTAATTTCCCCTTCCATACTTGTTAGCATTTGCCTTAGATATTGCGGTGCTCCAATGTTGGGTGCATATATATTTATAATTGTTATATTTTCTTCTTGGATTGATCCTTTGGTCATTATGTAGTGTTCTTTATCTCTTTTCACAGCCTTTATTTCAAAGTCTATTTTATCTGATATGAGTATTGCTACTCCTGCCTTCTTTTGGCCTCCATTTGTGTGAAATATCTTTTCCAGCCCTTCACTTTCAGTCTGTATGTGTCCCTTGTTTTGAGGTGGGTCTCTTGTAAACAGCATATATACAGGTCTTGTTTTTGTATCCATTCAGCCAATCTTTGTCTTTTGGTTGGGGCATTCAACCCATTTACATTTAATTTTTGATTATTGATAAGTATGATCCCATTGCCACTTACTTTGTTGTTTTGGGTTTGAGTTTATAAACCTTTTCTGTTTCCTGTCTAAAGAAGATCCTTTATCACTTGTTGAAGAGCTGGTTTGGTGGTGCTGAATTCTCTCAGCTTTTGCTTGTCTGTAAAGCTTTTGATTTCTCCTTCATATTTGAATGAGATCTTTTCTGGATACAGTAGTGTGGGTTGTAGATTTTCCTGATTCATCACTTTGAGTATGTCCTGCCATTCCCTTCTGGCCTGAAAGGTTTCTATTGAAAAAATCAGCTGTTATCCTTATGGGAATCCCCTTGTGTGTTATTTGTTGTTTTTCCCTTGCTGCTTTTAATATTTGTTCTTTGTGTTTGATCTTTGTTAATTTGATTAATATGTGTCTTGGGGTGTTTCACCTTGGGTTTATCCTGCTTTGGGACTCTCTGGGTTTCTTGGACTTGGATGGCTGTTTCCTTCCCCATTATAGGGAAGTTTTCAACTATTATCTTCTCAAGTATTTTCTCATGGCCTTTCTTTCTTCTGGGACTCCTCTAATTTGAATCTTGGGGTGTTTGATATTGTCCCAGAGGTCTCTGAGGTTGTCCTAATTTCTTTTAATTCTTTTTTCTTTTTTCCTCTCTGCTTCATTTGTTTCCACCATTCTGTCTTCCACCTTGCTTATCCTATTTTCTGCCCCAGTTATTCTACTGTTGTTTCCCTCCAGCATGCTTTTGATCTCAGTTATTGCATTATTCATTATTGATTGACTCTTTTTTATTTCTTCTAGGTCCATGTTAAACATTTCTTGCATCTTCTCAATCCTTGCCTCTAGACTATCTGTAACTCCATTTTGTTTTCAAGATTTTGGATCATTTTTACTATCATTATTCTGAATTCCTTTTCAGGTAGACTCCATATCTCCTCCTCTTCTGGTTTGGTTTGGTGGAAATTTATCATGTTCCTTTACCTGCTGAATATCTCTCTGCCTTTTCATCTTATTTAGATTTCTGTGTTTGGGGTGGCCTTTCTGTATGCTGGAAGTTTGTGGTTCCTCGTTATTGTCAAGGTTCCTCCCTGTGGGTGGGGTTGGACAAGTGGCTTGCCAAGGTTTCCTGGTTAGGGAAGCTTGCATAGGTGTTCTGGTGGGTGGAGTTTGATCTCTTCTCTCTGGAGTGCAATGAAGTGTCCAGTGGTGAGTTTTGAGGTGCCTGTGGGTTTGGTGTGACTTTTGGCTGCCTGTATTTTAATGCTTAGGGTTATGTTCCTGCATTGTTGGAAAATTAGCTTGCTGTCTTGCTCTGAAACTTGTTGGCTCTTAGATGTAGTTTGGTTTCAGTGTAGGTATGGAGGCTTTTGGATGAGCTCTTGTCTATTAATATTCCCTGGAGTCAGAAGTTTTCTTGTGTTCTCAAGTTTTGGATTTAAGCCTTGTGCCTCTGGCTTTCAGTCTTATTCTTACAGTAGCCTCAAGACTTCTCCATCCATACCACACTCCTTTTGAAGAGAATGGGCTCCCTTTCTGGGTGCCTGGTGTCCTCCGCCAGTGTTCAGAAGTTGTTTTGTGGAATTTGCTCAGCATTCAAATGATCTTTTGATGAGTTTGTGGGGAAGAAAGTGGTCTCCCCATCCTATTCCTCTGCCATCCTAGGACCTCCCCTGAATGTTGAGTTTTAAGCCAGCTTTTTCATTCTCCTCTTTCACCTTCTTTAGTTCCTCTTCAATTTCTGCCACTAGAATGCTACCATCTGTATATCTGAGGTTGTTGGTATTTCTAGCAGCAGTCTTGATTCCAGCTTGTGATTCATCTGGCCTGGCATTTCATATGATGTACTCTGCCTGTAAGTTAAATAAATAAGGTGGCAACATACAGCCTTGTCACACTCCTTTCCCAAGTTTGAATCAGTCCTTTGTTCCATGTTCTGCCCTTTTGAAGGATAATTTTGCAGGGTACAGAATTGGTGACATCACTTCTCTGATGGATCTGTAAGGAGTTGTTAAACTTTTTAAATTTGTTCAGGTCTTCCCTTACTGTTGGATTTCCCTAGTGGCTCAGCAGTGAAAAAAACAAAAAGAAAAAGTCCACCTGCAATTCAGGAGACACAGGAGGTGCAGGTTTGATCCCTGGATTAGGAAGATCCCCTGGAGAAGGGCATGGAAACCCACTCCAGTAGTTTTGCCAAGAAAATCCCATGGACAGAGGAGACTGGCAGGCTACCATCCATGGGGTCACTAAGAGCGGAACATGACTGAAGCAACTGAGTGCACACACATTCCTTGTTGTTAGGATAGATTGGCGACTTCTAAACTCCTTACACAGAAGTCCCATGCTGTTTTTAAAATGCTTTTTTTTCTCTCTTAAAAACAATGTAATAATGGTTGACACAGTTCACAAATCTGTGTCCTCCTAAATGTGCAGAAATAGTCCTTGGACAGCCTAACCCAAAGGGTGGGCACTGACTAAACTGAATGAGTCAGAATCCCCACACTAGGGATTAAGTCAGAGAAAGTCACTCTCCCCCTATCTCTCACCTCCTTGTTAATGGTCAAAACAAAAATTCATCTCCAGTTATTTTTTTAATGAATTAATAATAATTTTAAAAAGATAGATGCAGGATAGATTTAGGATGATTTTCCTGTTCTTGGGTCAGTGCAAGCCTGATCCCCAGCTCTACATCCCTATAACAGATTAAACTTTTTTACTCACCTTCTCCAAGAAAATTTCTGTTTCGTACAACCAAGTAAAATTCAGTGAGTTTGAATCTGTCCATAAATTAAAATGGACATGAATACCACATTTTCATATTGCTAAACTAATGGAAAAGTCATCCACCATCTGGGTAGCTCCTAGGTCCAGGGTCTTCCCTAGCCCCAGACAGTGGGAAAGCACCAGCTGCCAAGACCAGAGGAGCCAGGGTAGCCACACACACAAACCCAGGAGCACCAACTGTGTGAAGTCAATGGGACAATGGGAGTTGTGAACATAGATTGTATGGCCATCAAATGAACTGCTCTGGAGAGAAAGCAGGATGACTGTTTTCCAGAAGAAAAATCATTTCCAGAAGAAAATCAGAGGGCTCTGCTCAACTGAGTAATCCTGAGGGTAAGGGAGTGCAGTTGCCCTTGGTTTTGCTGAATCTACAGAAATAATAAATATATCATGGCAAATCACATGCAAGAAGAGAATTCTAGTGAACTACAAGGGACCTAAGGCATCTTGAAGAGCAAAGGTTTAGAAAAATATTGTTGCACAGAGACCACAGAGTAAAACCTCTCAATCCCAATGCTCTAGGCACTGTTTCTCCTCTCTCGGGTTGGATGTGATCAGCCAGGGAAGTGGATGAGGAAGAGCTCAGTATATGGTGACACCGCCGTGCAGGTTGTGGGGTCTGCTCCCGTCCAGCCTCAGCCCAAGGGGCAGACACCTAATTCAAACATTCATTAGTGCCTGGTCACCTAGCAGTATTCCCTCCCTCCACTTCAACAGGCAGAGGGGCCCTTAGTCATCAAGAATGCTGGGAGGCTCTTTTCATTTTCTTGAGAGCTGCACATTCATTGAGTAGGTCATTCTTGGTGTCTGGGTGGTAGGCTCACAGAAAAGAGCACATATTAGGTCTTCATGTCTTTTTAATGCTGGATAATTTCCACCTCATTTTTTAAAACCCATTCATCATTTGATATACATAAGGGTTGTTTCCAACTCTTGATTGCTATTAATAATGCTATTTTGGTGTAACATGTAACATGCTGTTTTCATGTAACATTTTATGTAAATATATGTTTTTATTTTTTTCACTTGTCATTTCTCTTGTGAACATATCTGAGAGTAGAATTGGAAGGTCACATGGAAACTCTATGACTAGCATTTTGAGGAATTATCAGATTGCTTTCTGTACTATTTTAAATTGCAACAACAATGCTGGATTCCAGTTTCTCCTCATCCTTGCCAATACTTGCTATTGTTTTCATTTTTTATTTTAAGCAACCTGATGGGACAATCTCATTGTGACTTTGATTTGCATTTCCCTAATGAATAAAAATTAATATTATTGAAAATAGTTTCATGTTTTAATCGGCAATGTATATATCTTCTCTAGGCCTCCTTGGTGGCTCAGTGGTAAAGAATCTACCTGCCAATGCAAGAGACATAGGTTCGATCCCTGATTTGGGAAGATTCCCTGGAGAAGGAAATGGCAACCCACTATAGTGTTCTTGCCTGGGAAATCCCATGGACAGAGAAGTCTGGTGAGCTTCCATCCGGGTGGTCACAAAGAGTTGGACATGACTTAGTGACTGAACAGCAACAACATCTTCTTTGGAGAAATGTCTATTCAAATCCTTTATCCATTAAAAAAAATGGATTGGCTTCTTACTACAAATTGTAAGATTTCTCTATATATTCTGGACACAAAATCCTTAACAGACATACAATTTACAAATATATTCTCTCATTCTGTGGGTAATTTTTTCATTTCTTGATGGTACCCTTTGAAACATGAAGCATAAATTTTTATTTTCATGAAGTTCAAATTAAACTAGGAATTATCCATGTCATCTGTGAATGGAAATTGTTTTACATTGTCCTGTATACTCTGGACACACTTATTTCTTTCTCTTTTTTAAATTACAAGATAACTTTTTAAAGTTTAAAATAACAAGATATCTTGTTTAAATAACAAGATATCTTGTTTAAATAACAAGATATCTTGTTTAAATAACAAGATAACTTGCAAGCTGTTTCTTAAAATGTAGCTGATATACAATATTATGTAAATTAAAGGTGTACAATATAGTGATTCACAATTTTTAAAGGTTGCACACCACCTGTGGTCGTTATAAAATATTGGCTGTATTCCCTGTATTGTACAACTCATACTTGTAGCTTATTTTAAACATAATAGTTTGCATTTCTTAATCCCCTAGCCCTATATTGCCCCTTCCCACTACCTCACCCCACTGGTAATCACTAATTTGTTCTCTATATCTGTGAATCTACTTCTTTATTATTATTATTATTATTATTATTATATTTACTAGTGTGTTGTATATTTTAAATTGCATATATCACAAATACTGGGAGAGTATTTGTCTTTCTCTGTCTGCCTTATTTCACTTAGTATAATACTCTCCAATTCTTTCTATGTTGTTGCAAATGGCCAAATTTTACCTTTTTATGGCTCAGTAGTATTCCATTGTGTATATATACCACATTTTCTTTATCCATTCATATGTTGGTGGACACCTAGGTTGCTTCCATATCTTGACAATTGTAAATAAAGCTGCTATGGAAACTGACATATGCGTACTACTATATATAAAATAGGGACTTCCCTCATAGCTCAGTCAAAAAAGAATCCACCTGCAAGGTCCCCTGGAGTAGGAATTAATAACCCACTTCAGTATTGCCTGGAGAATCCCATGGACAGAGGAGACTGGCAGGTTATAGTCCATGGTGTCACAAGAGTTGGACAGGACTTAGCAAATAAATCACCATATATAAAATAAATCACTAACAAGAACCTGCTGTATAGCACAGGGAACTCTACTCAATACTCTGTAATGGCCTATAGAAGAAAATAGTCTTAAAAAGAGTGGATATATGTATACGTATAACTGATTCACATTGCTGTACACTTGAAACTAACACAGCATTGTAAATCAACTATACTCCAAAAAAAAAAAAAAAAAACAAGGTTTTCAGTTCCTATGAACACTTGGGTGCATGTGTCTTTTTGAATTCGTGTTTTTGCTTTTTCAGATACATACCCAAGAGCGGAATTGCTGGGTCATATGGGTCTCTTTCTTCAGTAACTGCTGACGGCAACACCTCCAGTACAATGCTGAATAGCAGTGGTGAGATTAAACATCTTTTTCTTGGGCATGATCTTAAGTGGAAGGCATTCAGTCTTCCTGGTAGCTGTGGGGTTTTCACAGGTTCCTTAATTAGTTAGAGGAGTTTGCATTCTATTCTTTGTTTGTTGAATGTTTTTTCAAGAAAGGATGTTGACTTTTATCAAATGTTTTTTTCAGTGTATATTCAAATGATTGTGTGGGTTTTTGTCCTTTATTCTATTAATGTAATGTGTCAACTGATTTTTAAATTTTAAACCAACATTATATTTTGGGGGAAAGTCCCACTGAGTCACAGTGCATAATCCTTTTTATCTATTGGTGGATCCATATTGATAGAAGTTTTGGAGAACTTTTGTGTCAATATTCTTGTGATGTCTTTACTTGGTTTTAGTATCTGGTTAATAATTGTCCTTGTAGGATGAGTGGGAAAGGCTGTGTTCTTTGTCTTTATTTATTTTTGAATAGTTTGTGAAGGAAAGGCAGTATTTTTTGCATATTTGGTATAATTCACCAGTGAAGCCATCTAGGCCTGGAATTTTCCTTGTAGAAAGTTTTTAAATTACTAGTTCAATGATCTTACATTTTAATAGACCTATTTACATTTTCAATTTCTTCCTGAGTCAGTTTTGGTACTTTGCGTCTTTCTAGGAATTTGTCTATCTCATCTTGTTTGTCTTATTTATTAGCATGTAGTTTTCACAGTGTTCCTTTATAATGCTTCTTATTTCTGTAAGTTTGTTTCCCTATTTTAAAACTCGAGCCTTCTCTACTTTCTCTTGCTCAGTCTTGCTGATGGTTTTTAAACTGGGTCTATCTGTTTTACGATGTTGTTTAAGTGCTCTATTCCCTTGTTGATCATCTCCCTACTTGTTCTAACAATTATTGAATGTGATACTGCAAAAAAAAAAGCCTCCAACTATTGTTGGATTATCTGTTTCTTCATACCATTCTGTCAGTTTTGCTTGTACTTTAAGGTTTTTTGTTTGTTTTTCTTTTTTGGGTGGTCTGTTATATATTTCCATGTATAGTTAATATTTTTGTGTCTTATTCAGGAATTAACACTTTTTTAGCCTGAAATATTCTTCTTTATCTTTAGTAACAAGTTTGTCTTAAAGTCTATTTTGTCTGTTGTTGGTATAGACACTCCAGCACTATTTCGATTACTGCTTGACTACTATTTTGACTGTATACATATTTCCACCTTTTCATTTTATATCTGTTAGACCTTTGAGTCTGAAGTTTCTCTTGTAGACAGAATAGTGTTAGACTGCGGGTTTTTAAATTTTTTTCCAGGTTTTCCTTTTCTGCTTCGAATGTTTAATTCATTTTTATTTAATGTAATTACTGAAAGGATCACAACAAACTGTGGAAAATTCTGAAAGAGATGGGAATACCAGACCACCTGACCTGTCTCCTGAGAAATCTGTATGCAGGTCAAGAAGCAACAATTAGAACTGGGCATGGAACAACAGACTGGTTTCAAATTGGGAAAGGAGTACATCAAGGCTGTATATTGTCACCCTGATTATTTAACTTGTATGCAGAGTACATCATGAGAAATGCTGGGCTGGTTGAAGCACAGACTGGAATCAAGATTGCTGGGAGAAATATCAATAACCTCCAATGTGCAGATGACATCACCCTTATGGCAGAAAGTAAAGAACTAAAGAGCCTCTTGATGAAAGTGAAAGAGGAAAGTGAAAGAGTTGGCTTAAAACTCAACATTCAGAAAACTAAGAACATGGCATCTGGTCCCATCACTTCATGGCAAATAGATGGGGAAACATTGGAAGCAGTGACAGACTCTTTTAAGGGGGGCTCCAAAATCACTGCAGATGGTGATTAATTTATGGCTGCAGCCATAAGTTAAAAGACGCTTACTCCTTGGAAGAAAAGCTATGACCAACCCAGACAGCATATTAAAAAGCAGAGACATTACTTTGCCAGCAAAGGTCCATCTAGTCAAAGGTATGATTTTTCCAGTAGTCATGTATGGATGTGAGAGTTGGACTATAAAGAAAGCTGAGCACTCAAGAATTGATGCTTTTGAACTGTGGTGTTGGAGAAGATTCTTGAGAGTCCCTTGGACTGCCAGGAAATCCAACCAGTCCATCCTAAAGGAAATCAGTCCTGAAAATTCATTGGAAGGACTGATGCTAAAGCTGAAATTCCAATACCTTGGCCACCTGATTTGAGGAACTGACTTATTTGAAAAGACCCTGATGCTGGGATAGATTGAAGGTGGGAGGAGAAGGGTTTGACAGAGCATGAGATGGTTGAATGACACCACTGACTCAATGGACATGAGTTTGAATAAACTCCAGGAGTTGGTGATGGGCAGGGAAGCCTGGCATGCTGCAGTCCATGGGGTTGGACATGACAGAGCGACTGAACTGAACTGACTGAAAGGGTAAGATTTATGTCTGCCATTTTGCTCTTTGTTTTCTATATGTTTTATGTGGATTTTGTTCCTGAACTCTTTCATTACTTCCTCCTTTTATATTAATATGTATATATTTTCTAGTGTGCCATCTAAATTGCCTTGTTCTTTTTACTGCATACATGTTAGTTATTTTTAAGTGATTAATAACCTAATACTTTAAAATAGTCTCATTCAGATTAATATCAACCTAATTTCAATACCGTGCAAAGGTTTGCCCCATTATAGTCCCATTCTCTCTCTCTTTTTGCATTATTATCATATATTTTACATTTTTACCTTATAATCTCATCAATACAGTTTTATAATAGTTGCTTCATGATATTTTCTTCTAAATTAGATGGGGAAAGGAGTGTTACAAATTCACATGGATTCAAGTTCCTATCAAGTGTTTCTTAATTTTAGCTGAAAGACTCCTTATTTCTTGTAGGGCAAATCTGCTAGTGATGAACTCTCTTAGTATTTGTTTACACATGGTTTCCTTAAATTCTCCTTTGTTTTTGAAAAATGCTTTTGCTAACAAAAAAAAGAAGAAAGATGCTTTTGCTGTATGTGGAATTCTTGATTGACAGTCTTTTTCTTTCAACACTTTGAATATGTCACTTCACTGCCTTGGTTTCTTACTGAGTCTGTCAATAAACTTATTGAGGATCACTTGTATGTGATGACCAGTGCATTCTCTTGGCAAAACTCTACTAGCCTTTGCCCTGCTTCATTCTGTACTCCAAGGCCAAATTCGCATGCTACTCCAGGTGTTTCTTGACTTCCTACTTTTTCATTTCAGTCCCCTATAATGAAAAGGACATCTTTGGAGGGTGTTAGCTCTAAAAGATCTTGTAGGCCTTCACCATTCAACTTCAGCTTCTTCAGTGTTACTGATCAGGGCATAGACTTGGATTACCGTGATATTGAATGGTTTGCCTTGGAAATGAACAGAGATCATTTTGTCATTTTTGAGATTGCATTCAAGTACTGCATTTTGGACTCTTTTGATGACTATGATGGCTACTCCATTTCTTCTAAAGGGATTCTTGCCCCACAGTCATGGTCATCTGAGTTAAATTCACCCATTCCAGTCTATTTTAGTTTGCTGATTCCTAAAATGTTGACATTCTCTCTTGTCATCCCCTGTTTGACCACTTCCAATTTACCTTGATTCATGGACCTAACATTCCAGGTTCCTGTGCAATATTGCTCTTTCCAGCATTGGATCTTGCTTCTATCACCAGTCACATCCACAGCTGGTTATTGTTTTTGCTTTGGCTCCATCTCTTCATTCTTTCTGGAGTTATTTCTCCATTGATCTCCAGTAGTATATTGGGCACATACCGACCTGGGGAGTTCATCTTTCAGTGTCCTATTTTTTGCCTTTTCATACTATTCATGGGGTTCTCAAGGCAAGAATACTGAAGTGGTTTGCCATTCCCTTCTCCAGTGGACCACATTTTGTCAGAACTCTCCACCATGACCCATCCATCTTGGGTGGCCCTACATGGCATAGCTTAGTTTCATCGAGTTAGACAAGGCTGTGGTCCATGTGATTAGATTGGTTAGTTTTCTGTGATTGTGGTTTCAGTCTCTCTGCCCTCTGATGCCCTCTCTCAGTGTCTACCATCTTAGTGGGGTTTCTCTTACGTTGGATGTGGAAAGATCATTCCTTAAGTGTTCATTGGAAGGACTGATGTTGAAGCTAAAACTCCAATACTTTGGCCACCTGATGTGAAGAGCTGACTCATTTGAAAAGACCCTAATGCTGGGAAAGATTGAGGGCAGGAGGAGAAGGGGACAACAGAGGATGAGATAGTTGGATGGCATCACAGACTCAGTGGACATGAGTTTGGGTAAACTCCGGGAGTTGGTGATAGATAGGAAGGCCTGACATGCTGCAGTCCATGGGATTGCAAAGAGTTGGACACAACTGAGCGACTGAACTGAACTGAACTATATGTGATGCATCATTTTTCTATGTCTCCAAAATTCTCTTTTAACAACTTGACTACAATATGTATAGGTATCAATTTATTTCCATTTATCTAATTTGATATTTTGGGTGTATCCACAAGTGCTTTTCGTTAAAATTTGTAAGTCTTTGACCATCAGTTTTTTTTTCAGATAGTTCTTCTACCTTTTTCTCTTGGTTCCTTCCATCTGGGACTCATTGTGCACATGTTGGTAGTCCTTCATGGTTCCTACAGATTTCCACAGCTCTGTTCATTTTCTTTTCTATTGTCTTATCTTTCTTTTACTCAGACCGGATGACTTTAGTTGCCCTATTTTTCAAGTTTATTGATTCTTCCTCCCATCACCTTAAAACCTGAAGTTGAATTTCTCTAATGAGTTTTTTCATTTTAATCTTTTATGAATTAAAAACTGTATTTTTTAGCTACAGAACTTCAATTTAATCCTTTGTTTTATAATTTCTATTACTTTATTAAGATAAAAATTTGGTTAGACATTGTTCTTATACTTTCCTTTCATTCTTCAAACATGCTTCTTCCATTTTTTTGAGCATATCTGTAATAGCTGCTTTAAAGATTTTCCTTAGTAAGTTCAGCATTGGGGCTTCCTCAGAGCAGTTTCTATTGACTGTTTTAGTCATGTATGGGTCATACTTTCTTATTTCCCAGCATGACTTTGAAACTTTTTTTTTTATTGATCATTTAAAATAATACAATGTGGTAACTCCAAAAATTATATTCTCTCCTCTCATGTGCCAAATTTATTATTTTTGCTGTTTGTTGTGGCTCTTCACTAATTTAGTGATTTCATGAAATTATTCTGTAAATTCTGTATTCCTTGTAGTATGCAAGGAATATTGTATGTAAAATGTTGTGTATGCAGGCGTGTGTGTGTGTGTGTGTGTGTGTGTGTGTGTGTGTTGGGGAATGTCTTCTTCAATGTCTGGCAGTTTACAACTCTTCCTCAGCCTTCACTTAAAGATCTCAAGGTCTTTCTTGAGCATGCACACATGCTTTCACATGTGTGCACATTTTGGATCCCCTAAAAGAGAGTTTTTTTTAAGACCCCTGTGACATCGTTATCTTCCCAACCTTGATCTTCCTTTTAAGTTTTGGTCAGGTTCTTTTTGTCCCAGCTTGTATTGCTCTGTTGGATAGTTGCAATATTAAATACTTGCTGCTGTTTGTTTTTACCAAAGCCCTAAGAATAGGGCTTTCCCATGGAATAGATCTCCAAGTCAGGTCAAATAACAATAATACCCTGAAAAATGAAACTTTTCCAGGGAACTGTGAGACAAACCATACAGTAATACTACTCTGAGGATGGAATTTTTTAAAGGAGCTCCAAACCTAGTACCCCCTCCTCCAGTAGCTGCAAGGTTGCTGGGTTTGACAGCTACTGTGGTTGTAAGGCAGCTGATTTTCACATTTACTTCCCAGCTACATGGTGGGAGATAGGTTTAGCTTACATCACAAAATGTAAAGTCCTGCTGCTCTTACACATTTTCAGCAGTTTTTCCTACATAAACTCTCCTCAGTTTAATGCAAAACTGGTTAATTTCAAGAGTTCTTTTAAAGGTTGATTTTGACAATTTTTGTCAGTGTGCTCATTGCTTCTTTGGAGAGATACGTTTGCAAAACCCCTCACTCTACCACTCCAGAGGTAAAATTTTAATTTGTTAAATTTTAAGAGAATAGACCCACAAAGAGCATGTGTTTTACTTAATAAAATTTATTGAGTGGCTAGTACTTTCTGGGAACTGGGTTAGGTCCTAGAGACTTATATGTGGGAAAGAAATAACACTTGCTGTTAGATGTTCACCATTTACAGAAAAAAATGGATGGAGATAAATGAGCTGAGGAGGTTCTGAAGGGCCTCTCCTTCAGGACTAAAGGAGCAGTAGTCTGGCTAGGGAGTGTAGTAAAGGGACTAACAAGTCCACTTCCATCTCCATTTTGTGCAAGCTAGAGAATAAGAACTATTCTCTTGAGACACTGTGAGTCAGTTTGCCTATTGAACTTTGCACACATTTTTTTTAAATTTTTCACTTTATTTCTCTTTATTTCCATCTAGAGGATAACAAAATTCTTGAAATTAAAAAGTCTACAATATGCCTTATCAGAACAGCAGAAAAGAATCAGTAGGTGCAGGGAAAAAAAATTTTTTTATTTTATTGCTAGACTTAGAGGAGACAGAAACCTCAATAATAAAGAGTGGGTGGCAACAGCTGTAGAATAAAGATAGAAAGAGAGAAAAGATAATGGGTTTGAAGCTACATAATGTAGAAAACAGCGCTTTGGTTTCAGCCATGTTGGAGGGTTTGCTCCAGGGTTTAACAGGCCAGGGTTCCTGTGGTTCTCTGATTTAGAGGTCCATGTGTCATCTGATTTCATTTTGAAGTGATTTCACTTTCACCAATTCAACATTGTAAAAAGATGTGTTTCCTTTGTCACAATTTGACAGAAAGTACATCTGCATCATCATAAAAAGACCAAGCTATCCTTTCCTCAGTACAAATTACATTAGGAGCAATTACAGAATGTCTTGAGGCCAGTTTAATCTAATAAACACCACCTAACAATAACACAAATGCTCTGGGTTTACCTAAGGGTTTGTAGAGGAAACTTGATTTCTCTCCTCTAGGATGGTATCAAGTTTCCCTACCTATGGCCTTGTTTATACCTGAAGGCTGTACTTGTGGTCTGGTACAAGATGAGCTGATCCCATTACTGACCTGTGTTGATCCCAAAACAAACTATAAGATGGAGACAGAATTTCGCAGAAGCATGACAAAGAAATGCAAATACTATGGGAGGAAAAAATTGGGGGAGAAACACAGAGCCAGAGTCAAGGCTGGAGGCCACCTTGGGGGTAGTACCTTAGTCCATTTAGATCACTATAACAAGATATCAGACATCGGATGGCTTATAAACAATGGAAATTTCTGGAGTTCCAGAGGCTAGAAACCTAAGATCAGGGTGCCTGCACAGTCTGGTTCTGGTCTTGGAGATAGCAGTTTCTTGCTACGTCCTCACACGGTAGAAAGGAACGGAGTTCCCTTGGGCCTTTTTTATAAAGACATTAATGTCACAATTAACGCAAAGCCTTCATGACCTAATATCCTCTCCAAAGTCCCCACATCTTAGTACCATCGCATTGGGCTTTTGGAATTAACATGTAAATTGGGGCAGGGGGGAAATACATTTAGATTATAGCAGGTAGAGACAGAAATAAAACTTTTCTTGAAAATAGCATCACTCTTCCGTTTTCAGACTGGAAAGCACACCATATTGCAAAAGTCTTCAGAGACCTCTCAAGGACTGCAATACAGATGTTGACGTGTAGTTACGGATTGTTATTCATCTCGAGCAAAACTTCATTTCTTATTTTAAACTAAAGAACAGAAGAAAAATTAATAAAATGTTTAATTTATGTAGTATTTAAGAGGTATGGTTTTATGCATTTCCAGTACCCTCCAGGGCTATCAAGATTTTCCTCTTCTCTCAATTTTTTCTTTAAGCAAAACTCACGGCAGAATAACCCAGGTGATGCAGTGGTGATAAACAATGGCCCAGATCTGCACAGTTCACACACAAAGGTTCCTGCTCATTTACATCACTATCACATGTCCTCCCAGCCCTGCGGGGGCTCTGCTCTGAGCTGTCATCATCCCCACTCTGGGACGTGGGCTGGTGGAACAACTGCCATCTGAAACATCATCAGTGATCACGACAGGGAAGAGTACGAATCGAGCTCCTCCTGGCTCAAAGCTTCCGCCTGTAAGTGACATTCATCATTCCTGCTCGCTTCTCATTAAGTAGGTGAGTCACGGGGATGAGCTGAATCTCAAAGCAGCCCTGGATGTTGCGGAACAACATACAGCCAGCCTACCACACGCACCGTCACAGTTTGTCCTCCGCCACATGCGCTGGGGCTTCAGCTGTACAACTACAGCCAGACGTGGCTTTTCCCAGAGGTTTACAGCCAGGAAAATACAAACAAGAGACCCCATTCTGCAGAGACTTGCCTGCAAACCTGGTGAGCGGGCAGAACCAGAAGAGGGCTGCCATCACGGCAAGCGGCCCCGCCCAGGAAGCGCCTTTGTCCTCGAATGCCTGCGCCCCATCCTCTCCTCCAAGACACGTGGTGGCCCAAGCTGGGGAGTCCTATTCCACTCCCTCAGAAAGCACTAAGATGGAGTGGGAGTCCCAGCGCCAGCAGATACATCAAGAGACCAAAGATTAAAATATAACTGATTTGGAACCACAGGTTGGAAAAGTAAGCCAGAACTTGAATGCTAAACCTAGACAGAGCGACTGCCTACTAAAATTAGCTTTTAATAGGACCCTGAGTCTCCTAACACTATAGATAAAGTGTCCAAGGTACAATAAGAAAAAGTCACCTGTCAAGCCAAGAACTAGGAAAATCACAACTTGAGTGACAAATGACAATGAACTGATGTTAACACTGAAATGAGTAAGATGTTGGAATCATCCAGTAAGGATTTTAAAATAGTTGTTATAAAAGTGCTTCAAAAATCAATAACAAAAACAATTACAAAAATAAGCAGATAAACAGGAATTACAAAACAGAACCAAATAAAAATTGGAAAACTGAAAAATACAATAGCAGAAAATTTTTTAAAACTCATGTGTATGTGTGTGTGTGTGTGTGTGTGTGCGTGTGTGTTCAGTAGTGTCTGACTCTTGGTGACCAATGGGTTGTAGCCCACCAGGCTCCTCTGTCCATGAGATTTTCCAGGCAAGAATACTGGAGTGGGTAGCCATTTCCTATTCCAGGGGATCTTCCTGACCCAGGGACTGAACCCACATATCTTGCATCTCCAGCATTGGCAGGCAGATTATTTACCACTATGCCTCCTTGAAAGCCCTTACTGTCATTAGGGTACCAGAAAAAGAGGAGAAAGAGAGTTGAGTTGGAAGAGCAAGTGAAGAAGTAATAACTAAAAATTTCCCAAGTTTACTGACACATACAAACCTACAGACTCAAGAAGCTGTGGATCACAAACAGTATCATTTGTAAGAAACTCATGTAGAAGAAAAAGGAAAAAAGTATCTTGAAAGAAGCTCAAGAGAAATGTTGTGTTGTTACCTGGAGGGAAAATGATACAAATGACAGTCGAGTCGCCTAAAATCAGTTCAATTCAGTTCAGTTCATTTGCTCAGTCGTGTCTGACACTTTGCAACCCCATGGACTGCAGCACACCAGGCTTCCCTGTCCATCAGCAACTCCCAGAGCTTGCTCAAACTCATGTCCATTGAGTCTGTGATGCCATCCAACCCTCTCATTCTCTGTCCTCCCTTTCTCCTCCTGCAAACTTTCCCAGCATCAGGGTCTTTCCCAAGGAGTCAGCTCATCGAATCAGGTGGCCAAAGCATCAGAGTTTCAGCTTCAGCATCAATCCTTCCAATGGATATTCAGGGTTGATTTCCTTTAGGATTGACTGGTTGGATCTCCTGGAGTCCAGGGGACTCTCAAGAGTCTTCTCCAACACTATAATTCTTCAGAGCTCAACTTTCTTTATGGTCCAACTCTCACATCCATAGTGACTGCTGGAAAAACCATAGCTTTGACTATATGGACCTTTGTTGGTAAAGTAATGTCTCTGCTTTTTAATATGCTATCTAGGTTGGCCATAGCTTTTCTTCCAAAGAGCCAGTGTTTTTTAATTTCATGACCTGCAGGCACTGTCTGCAGTGATTTTGGAGCCCAAGAAAATAAAGTCTGTCTCTGCTTCCATTGTTTCTCCTATTTGCCATGGGACCAGATGCCATGATCTTTGTTTTTAGAATGCTGAGTTTTAAGCCAGCTTTTTTGCTCTCCTTTTTCACTTTCATCAAGAGGCTCTTTAGTTCTTCTTCACTTTCTGCCATAAGGGTGGTGTCATCTGTGTATCTGAGGTTATTGATATTTCTCCTGGCAATCTTGATTCCAGCCTGTGCTTCATCCAGTCTGCCATTTCACATGATGTACTCTGCATGTAAGTTAAATAAGCAGGGTGACAATATACAGCCTTGACATACTCCTTTCCTGATTTGGAACTAGTCTGTTGTTCCATGTCCTGTTCTAACTGTTGCTTCCTGACCTGCATACAAGTTTCTCAAGAAGCAGGTCAGGTGGTCTGGTACTCACTTCTCTTTCAGAATTTTCCACAGTTTGTTGTGATACACACAGTCAAAAGCTTAGGCATAGTAAATGAAGCAGAGGTATATGTTTTACTGGAATTCTCTTGCTTTTGCTATGATCCAGCGTATGTTCACAATTTGATCTCTGGTTCCTCTGCCTTTTCTAAATACAGCTTGAACATCTGGAAGTTCTTGGTTTGTTCACAGACTGTTGGAGCCTCATTTGGAGAATTTTGAGCACTACTTTGCTACCGTGTGAGATGAGTGCAGTTGTGCTGTAGTTTGAACATTCTTTGGGATTGGAATGAAAACTGACCTTTTCCAGTTTTGTGGCCACTGCTGAGTTTTCCAAATGTGCTGGCATATTGACTGCAGCACTTTCACAGAATCATCTTTTAGGATTTTCAGTAGCTTAGCTGGAATTCCATCACCTCCACTAGCTTTGTTCATAGTGATGCTTTCTAAGGCCCACCTGACTTCGCATTCCAGGATGTCTGGCTCTAGGTGAGTAATCACACCATCATGGTTTTCTGGGTCATTAAGATCTTTTTCTGTATGGTTCTTCTGTGTATTCTTGCCACCTCTTCTTAATATTTTCCTCTTCTGTTAGGTCCATATCATTTCTGTCCTCATCTTTGCATGATATGTTCCCACAGTATCTCTAATTTTCTTGAAGAGATTTCTAGTCTTTCCCATTCTATTGTTTTCCTCTATTTCTTTGCACTAATCACTTAGGAAGGCTTTCTTATCTCTCCTTGCTATTCTTTGGGATTCTGCATTCAAATGGGTGTATCTTTCCTTTGCTCCTTTGCCTTTCACTTCTCTTTTTTTCTCAGCTATTTGTAAGGCCTCCTCAGACAACCATGCTGCCTTTTTGCATTTCTTCTTCTTTGGGATGGTTTTGATCACCACCTTCTTCACAATGTCATGAACCTCCATCCATTGTTCTTCAGGCAATCTGTTTATCAGATGTAATGCCTTGAACCTATTAGTCAATTTCACTGTATAATTGTAAGGGATTTAATTTAGGTCATATCTGAATGGTCTAGTGGTTTTCCCTACTAGGTTTAATTTAAGCCTGAATTTTGCAATAAGGAGTTCATAATCTAGCCACAGTCACCTCCTGGGCTTGTTTTTGCTGACTGTATGGAGCTTATCCGTCTTTGGCTGCAAAGAATATAATCAATCTGATTTCAGTATCAACCATCTGGTGATGTCCATGTGTAGAATTGTCTCTTGTGCTGCTGGAAGATGGTGTTTGCTATGACCAGTGCATTCTCTTGGCAGAACTCTGTTAGCCTTTGCCCCACTTCATCTGTACTCTGAGGCCAAGCTTGCCTGTCACTCCAGGTGTCCCTTGACTTCCTATTTTGCATTCACATCCCCTGTGATGAAAAGGATGTCTTTTTTTTTAATTTTTTTTTTTCTAGAAGGTCTTGTAGGTCTTCAAAGAACCATTCAACTTCAGCTTCTTAGGCATTAGTGGTTGGGGCATAGACTTCGATTACTGTAATATTGAATGGTTTGCCTTGCAAACGAACGGAGATCATTCTGTCATTTTTGAGATTTCACCCAAGCACTGCATTGCAGTCTCTTTTGTTGATTATGAGGACTACTCCATTTCTTCTAAGGGATTCTTGCCCACAGTAGTAGATATAATGGTCATCTGAGTTACATTTGCCCGTTCTGGGTCCATTTTAGTTCACTTATTCCTAAAACATCTTGGTCACTCTTGCCATCTCCTGTTTGACCACTTTCAATTTACCTTGATTCATGGACCTACCATTCCAGGTTCCTATAAAATAGTACTTTTACAGATTCAGACTTTTCTTCAATCACCAGTCACATTCACAACTGGGCATTGTTTTTGCTTTGGCCCAGCGTCTTCATTATTTTTGGAGCTATTTCTCCACTTTTCTCCAGTAGCATATGGGCACCTACTGACCTGGGGAGTTCATCTTTCAGTGTCATATCTTTTTGCCTTTTCATACTGTTCATGGGGTTCTCAAGGCAAGAATACTGAAGTGGTTTGCCATTCTCTTCTCCAGTGGAGCACGTTTTGTCAGAATTCTCCACCATGACCTATCTGTATTGGGTGGCCCTACATGGCATGGCTTAGTTTCATTGAGAAACTATGAACCAAAAGAAAATGACATCTTTTTCAAGCATTGAAAGGAAAACAATTTAACCAAAAATTATATCTGGGAACACTATCCTTCAGGAATGAAAAGAAAATAAAGACATTCTCTGATGAAAGAAAGAAAAAATAATTTGTTGATAAGCAGACCTACCCTCTAAGGCTGGCTGAAGTAATTCATCAAACAGAAAGGAACTGATGAATGAGGGACTCTTGGAGCATCAGGAAAGAAGGGACTACAGAAATAGCAGAAATGTGTATGTACAGTGAACTATTCTGGGTTCACTGTAAGTGGGTTGTATAATGGGTTTGTAAAGCAAGTTTGATAGTTGAAATAAAAATGTTAACATCACCTGATATTCAAGCCAATGAAATTTTAAAAAAGAGAAAGTTAAGAGATCTGGATGGACATGAAATTCCATGGGTAACACAAAGTACCATGTTGATACTAGTGGACTGTGATAAGTCACATATTTCTGTTGTAATACCCAGAGCAACCACTAAAAAAAAAAAAAAAACTATACAAAGAAATATACTCAAAAACACTGTAATTAAATCAAGATAGAATTTTTAAAAATTGTTCAAGTAACACTAGGAAGACAAGAAAAGAAATAAAGGAACAAGAACCAGAGAAACAAACATAAAACTAGTAATAAAATGGCTGACTCAGGCATCAACATGTAAATATTTACCTTCAATATAAATGGTTTAAATATAGCAATAAAAAGACAGAAGTTAGCAGAATACATAAAAATAGCATAACCCCTTTATATGTTGCCTCAAAGAGACTCATTTAAATATAACACAGGTAGCGTGAATGATTATATATAACCCAGGGTGAATGATTAAAGAAACTAGTTTATCCATACCCTGGATAATTCTTCAGCAATTAAAAGGAGCAATTTATGTACATTCACAATGACTTGAATGGCTCTCAAGAGAATTATGCATGATGAAAAAGAAACGATATCTTATTTCACATGCCATATGTTTCCATTTACATAATTGTTTTGAAATGACAAAATTTTAGAAATGGAGAGCAGCAGTGGTTACCAGGGCTTAGGGGCTGGCATTAGAGGTGTGGAAATGGGGGTGATGGTGGAGAATGTGATTATAAACATGCAACATAGGGGATTCTAGTGATGATGAGGCATTCGGTATCTTGACTGTCGTGGTGGATGCACAAACCTACACAAGTACAGTGGTTAAATTGCATAGAACCAAATACACACACACAGGCTTCCCTGGTGGCTCAGTGGTAAAGAAACTACCTGCAATGCAGGAGGCCCAAGGTCAACCCCTGGGTCTAGAAGATTGCCTGGACAAGGAAATGGCCACCCACTCTAGTATTCTTGTCTGGAGAATTCCATGGGCAGAGAAGCCTGGCCGGCTACAATCCATGGAGTCACAAAGAGTCAGACACAACCTAGAGACTAAACCACCACCACCACCAGCAAACATGCAGACAAATGAGTACAACTAAATCCAGGGAATCTGAACTAGATGGTGGATTTTATCAATGTCAATATCCTGGCTGTGATATACTATAACTGCAAAAATTTTACCACTGAGAAAAACCAGGAAAATGTGTATGGGCATCTCTCTGTATTATTTCTTATAATAAATTGCATGTGAATCCATAATTGTGAATCCCCACCACTTCCACCCGCTCCTTGCTCCCTACTCCCACTCCCCTCCCCACAATAAAGCCCTTTGTATTTAAAAGGTGTTTTCCTCTTGGGAATTCACACCTCTCTCCTTGTCCCTGCCCTCTGCTGTCAGGCATCTATGCTCCAGGAGGCGGGTCTGAGCCAAGGGTTTGGCCCCTTTTTTCCCTCCGTTCTAGGTTCGGTGCTGATCTGGCCCTTTGGTTCTGAGTCAGCATGAGCTGGCTCTTTAAGAGCTGCAGTGTTACCACCACAGCCCTGACTAAGCCCAAATTTGGCAAGGCAAGAGAGAAGGAAAGAACAGAGAGACAAAGCCAAGACGGCAGGGAGGCAGGGCTGAGAATAAGGATTTAAAGCCAAAGCTGCACCAGGCAGGCCCCAGAGCTGCTTTGACAGGTCTCTCAGGGCTGCTGGTTCCATTCCTGGCAACAGGAAGCAACAGAAGGACCGACACTGTTTGTTCAGCCACAACTTTGTGGCTAATTATAACCTTCTGTATTAAACTGTAGGCAGTGGGGAAATAAATATAACTTTCAGGACAGGCAGAAGATATAAGTTTCCCCTCAGGCCACTTAAATTCTCCAGGAGTCGAATAAGTTAGATCAGTGCCTTGGTGTATATGTAACTATGGTACAAGACTATCCCCAGCAGGATTTGATTGTTATTAATTGGCTTTATCCATTTGTTATTTTATTATTATAGCACTGACAGTCATTGTGGATATGGTTTATTCAGTCCCCATGCCTTAATTAGGGCGGTATGCTCTCTTGCAGTACAGACACTGACATAAAGCAAGGGAGACCCAGGCATCCCGGGGAGACAGCCCCCAGGAATATGGGCTTCTCTACGCTGATTGTAGCTACAACCTGCTTGCCACCAGCACCCAAGAGGAGGAATGGACAAGCAGATAAGAGAGAAGGGAAGCCAATGGAAGCATCATTGGCTCTTGAAATGGCGTGTCTCCTTCCAAAGATACAGAGATTTTTGTCTCCTAGTCTTCTGTCCTTAAAACCTTTCTTGTTCCCCTGGTTCATCTTGTCTTTTTTGCTGTCACTTATCTCCCCAGTCTAGGTCATTTTAAATCCTACATTTAATCCTAGGTCATTTTTGAATCCTACAGCTGCTGCTTTTTCAGCATACCATCCTTTTCTTGTCTAAGAATTTCTGGAGGAAGTCATAAGTCTCTGCTGTTTTGATTTTCAGAATGTGTGCTAACTATAATTTGACCCTCGGAGGACCTTCACAGCTTTGTTCATCTTTTCTTGTCTAAAGTGACTGCTCCAATCATGTCCTTCAAGCCCTGACACCTCTGCCCCTTCCACTTTTATCAAATTGCCTGTCCTCCTAGTTTTGTAAAATGATTGAAGACACCCAAGAAAAGCCTTCCCCCTCTTCTCTTCTCTCCGTATCACCTCATGTATTCTTACCTCCCCCAGTCTTTCTTTCTCCTTTCTTACCCTTGCAGGCCAGCCTCCATGTGGAGAATCCCCCACCATCTTCCAACATCATCAGTCTCACCCTCACATCCTCGGGCCCTTCCATCTACCACCAACATCCCCCAGATCAGGGCCCTTGCAGCCTCCACTCCTCCAACTTTGACTCCTGAGCCCTCAGCAGAAAGTTTTCCCCTCCTCCCTCCAACGAACAGCTGTTCTCAGCATCTCTCATCACAACATCAAAGCCTTCTCTGGCCTTGCTGCCTCACCTGCCACTGATGCTCCCTGGCCCTGTCTCCTGGGCACATCTTGGCTCTCACAAGTTTTCTGAAGACCTTGGCTTCTTCTCCACTGTTTTATTTCTTCCTACAGATTCCACCTCATATTCAAGTTCTCGAGAATTTCCCTCTTTCGTGTGTGTTTCCTTGGGGAACTAGGACCAACTCTCAGAACTTCAGTAGCAACTTCGGGCCTGGCTTTGAGTCCATCTCAGATTCTGGTCTGTATCTCTGATCCAGTCCCTTGTTTCCAGTTCTTTATTGGGCATCACCCTCTGGATTGCTCTTTGGAAATGCAAGTCCTTGGTGTCCAAGTCTGAACTCACCACCTTTCCCCCAAACTCTTTCTTACTCTATGAGTCCTATTTCTATTGCCATCACCAAACCTGGGGTCTTCCCACCTCTTTCTCTGTGTGTCCTTGGGGTGGCACTAGGTCTTTGTCACTCCAGTCCAGACATCTAGCACAAGGCTTATTACAGAGTAATGATGTTTAGTAAATCTGTGGATGATCCTTTGTCCTCATCTGATCAGCTATTAGACCTTAGCAATGGGAACAGTTCATTATCAGTAAATCAGATTAAATATATGAAGGGCCTGGACTGAGTTAGCAGTGGTACTGGAAACTGCAAAAAGTGTCAAAGACTTACTAAGAATTGACTAGTGTATGCCTTGAGTTCCTCTATCTTTTCAGCATTATAGGATGATAACTGTAAGCATATAGTAAGTAAGCCATGATATCTGTTTTTTAATACTTATTTTATTTCATATCTAACCAATCTATTAAAATAGTCTCAGGAGAGTGATTCTTATGGGTTTTCTAGCCTTGTTTAACAATAGCGGTCGTTCACTTTACTCTCTTGAATATGTCTTATTTCTGTTTCATTTGTATTACATTTCAAAACAGTCCTGAATAATGAAACAATAGAGTGCGTAGTCTCACCCAGAGTGTCTCATCTGCTAAGAAAGCATCTTGAGGGGTAGATCTAATGATTTGTTAAAGTTTTTGTTGTGGGCTGTGTGTGTCTATGCACTTTAGGTATCTAGATAGGCTGAGCTTAAAAAAAACAAAAGACTTTTTAAAGGGTCCCTTCAAAATAGAAGTTAAGTCCCATCAACATTTAACATTGTTAGGAACACTGATAATGTATGTGGTATACATTATTACCCTGTTGGATATTTTTATTGCTAATAGATTTGCATCCCCAAAGAAGCAAAGGTAAATGCAGCAAAAATGAGAATCTCATAAGTACTGCACTTGGGAGCCAGGGCAGCACATGCAGGGATGCTGTAAGTCAAAGCCCTCAAACCCAGGAACTCTTCACTTCTACCAGGACCCCGGGAACCAAGTGGGGAGGCGAGGAAGGTGTTGCTCTGATATCCAAATGAGAAGCTAGGAGGAGGAAGCAGGCAGAGGGCATCATGGTCCAGACAGCAGCAGTACAAAGGCCCTGAGGCAGGGCAGAGCTCTGCACAGCAAGAAACTGTAAGAAAGTCCAGGACTGTCAGGCAGTAAGTGATGAGAAATAGGACAGAGCTGTACAAAGGGGATAGCAGACCAAGTCATGCAGGACTCTGTGGCCTTCATTAGAGGGTTTAGGTTTGGGTTTGGGTTGTTTGTTTTAAGGGAAACAAAAGTATGTGTGAAGTGGTGGGGACACATACTGGATTTCAGAGAACCAAAGAGTGAGTGAGGGTGAAGAAATTGACTCAACATGGGCTTATTTTTTCAAGAGATCTTGACTATAAAAGAATACAGAGGAAAGAGGCTGAGCAAGGATTCTCTTTTTAGTGGGGAAAATTTGAGCATACTTACAGACCAAGGGATGAGTCAGTAAAAATAAAATGAATGCAGAATGGAGGTTCCCTCTCTAGGAAGCAGAAAGGATTGCTCAAAGAAAGCCCCAAACTCTGTGTGAGGATCCCCGAGGTGCTAGTTAAAAGTAAAAATACCCATGCAATGCCAAACATCTAATAAATTTGATAAGAGTGATTAGGAAACAAAAGTCACAAACAATTCTAAGATTCCCAGTTTAAGTGGCAGGATCAATGATTAAATCATTAATCAGCACTGGGTATAAGGGACACGAATAATTTGAACAGGAAGTGTCATGAATCTGGGTTGGATGTACTGAGCAAGCTTTGAGCCATGAATGCAAGTTGTGAATATGTATCAGGAGCTTAAGAGAGAGAGATGGGCTGTGGCTACAGATTTAGTGTACGAAGACAGAAGAGAGTATGTCTTAAAAGCTTTAAAATAATGAGATGAAAACATCATATGACTATTTACCTAGAATATTCACTTTGCCTACAAAGGTCTATCTAGTCAAAGCTATGGTTTTTCCAGTGGTCATGTACAGATGTGAGAGTAGGACCATAAAGAAGGTTGAATGCTGAAGAACTGAGACTTTCGAATTGTGGTGAAAGTGAAAGTCACTCAGTAGCGTGGGAGTCTTTGCAACCCCATGGACTATACAGCCCATGGAATTCTCCAGGCCAGAATACTGGAATGGGTAACCTTTCCTTTTTCCAGGGGATCTTCCAAACCCAGGGATTGAACCCAGATCTCCCACATTGCAGGCAGACTCTTTACCAACTGAGCCACAAGGGAAGTCCAAGAATATTGGAGTGGGTAGCCTATCCCTTCTCCAGGGGATCTTCCTGACCAAGGAATTGAACCGGGGTCTCCTGCATTGCAGGCAGATTCTTTACCAACTGAGCTATCAGGAAAGCCAAGTGGCGCTGGAGAAGACTCTTAATCTTTCCCAATATTTTGGCCATGTGATGTGAAGAGCCCACTCACTGGAAAAGACCTTGCTGATGAGAAAGATTGGAGGCAAAAGGAGAAAGGGGTGGCAGAGAATGAGATGGCTAAATAGCATTACCAACTCAATGAACATGAATTTGAACAAACTCCGGGAGACAGTAGAGGATGGAAAAGCTCGGCATGCTACAGTCCAAGGGGCTGCAAAGCATCGGATAAGACCTAGTGATTTAACAACAACAACATCCACTTAGAGATACTTTTCACCTTGTTATCTAGCTCGCTATCATAAAATCAAGTGCTCTTCATGATTTTGTCCAGCTCCACAGTGGGATGGCACCAGTACTCTATGGTCAGGTTAGAATTTGGAGCTGGATTCATGCACCTTTAGGAACAGGGAAAAGTGAAGGCACAGTTGTGGGAAGAGAGGTGGGATCTGGTGAGGACAAGGTGAGTTCCACCTGATCGGAGGAAAACGAGGACTTAGCTAGTGCAGGAGAGCTCTTCTCCCCACCTGCTGGGCATTTCTCTCAATGCATGCATCAGACTTTTTTGACTGCATATTGGTTTCATATTTAACCAACTAATGAAGAGCCTGTTTATACAGACTTAGGATTGGTTAGGATCTTCTCAGGGCTTAAATGGGCCTGACTGAAAATTAAAGGTCTCAGTTCCCAGAACTGAAGTGTCTGTGGAAAGGAAGCACTACAATATTGTAAAGTAATTAGCCTCCAACTATTAAAAATAAATAGGAAAAAATAAATAAATTAATTAATTAATTATTTTTTAAAAAGGAAGAACTCATAATCTTTCCATCAAGGACTTTTTTTCCCCAACATTTTCTGCCAAATTTAAATGCACTGTTAATGTAGCAGTGTATTTTCTATTAAGTGACAAAATATGGAAACATTATATCCAGTTTTCATACTATATTTATTATTTCAATTTCTCAGAAATGTTTTTAGAAAGAAGAATCAAAGCAATAATGTTCATTATAGCCTTTTTCCCATAATTTTATTTTGTTTTTAGACCATTTTATTGACGCATAACTGACATATTAAAAGCTATACATATTTACTGTATACAACTAGATGAGTCTGGAGATAGGATACACCTGTGAAACCATAGCCACCGTCAAGGCCATAAACATACCCATCACTTCTTTCGTTCTTTTAATCCCATTACAAGTTTCTGTGTTAACTACACTGAAGGACTACTCTTTTAGCAGAGTTTAAGTGTAAAACATAGTATTGTTAGCCGTAGGCAAATGCTACATTATGGTTTTCCAGAACTTACTTATTTTGCATAACTGAACCTTTGTAGCCCCTTTTCTAGATGAACTTATGATAGCTCTCCTCCTCTTTCTAGTTTTATTCCATTACCAAAAATTGCATTTAAAAATAACCAGAGGATGAATAAATGCTTCAAAATAAAGAGAACGCTGTTTTCCCATTGCCTGACTTTTAGTATGTAAAATTCTCTATTTCAGACTTATCGTCAAGACACTTTTGCCCAGCCTAGCCATGATAAGTCATTGTCTGAGGAATTACCCCCTGGTGAAGAATTCATGGGCTGGCTCATTTTATAAATACATCCATCTTGCTGCAAACACCGAGAAGCCAAGATGCGTGCATTTTACTCCACCTTGCCTACAGCTTATACGTAATTGTAAGCATTCTTTGGATCCAACACATTTGAATTTGAATCTTTTTACTTGTTAGAACTGCACTTATGGTAACTAAAAGCCTTACTAAGTGGAGAGATTAGCAGAACCACTGGGATATTGGGAGTCTGCTTTAAAAGCCACAGATAACACATAAGTACTTGAAAGAAAATGTAAGCTTATTTTCTGATACAAGTGTTATTCGTTAGCAGCATCATTTAGAAATAGTTTTCATCAGTGCAACTTTGTCATCAAAGAGGTGCTTTGAACTATTTCTTAAGGTCTCACTTCACAGACAAAAAAACATTAATTCATGTGTTTTGCTGATAAATGTACTATTCATTATGAAAAAAAATACATTTTAACTGAGATTTTCACTTAGAATCATTTATCATTAGAAATTTTGGGTAAAAACACATTTCTTTTTCTGGTAAAACAAGACAGAAAATGTCTTATGAATCCAGAATTGCCTATCCATTGTGGTCACCACTAGCCACACGTGGCTGATTAAATTTAAGCTACTTAAAATACAATTAAAGCTTCAGTTATTCAGTCTTGCTTGCCACATTTCAAGTTCTCAGAAGCCATAGGTGGCTCATGCTACTCCTTAGACACTGCAGAGGCAGACCATTATCCACCGTCTCAGCTCACTGGACAGGGCCACTCCAGACATTACTTTTAACCGTGTGTCTCTACTTAGGTTAGTTACCTGGGAGGCTTGGGTCGCATCATGTTGTGGAGACTACCTGGTGGTCCTCAACCATAGTTGTACAATAGAGTCACCTGGGGAGTTTTTTTAAAAGGATTAATGCCCAGCACTCACCCCTACAGATTCTGATTAACTGATTGGAAATGTGGCCCAGGCGTCAGCATCTTTTAAAGCTCCCAGATAATTCTAATAGGCGGCTCTAGCCCTACACAAAATGTATATGTGGTAAAATCAAGTTAAGTGGAATATCAAGAACATTTGTAATGAAGAAAGACCATCAGAGGTTATAGTGTTAACAATAGAACTGCCAGACAGAAAATGTTCAAGAATAATGAAAAACCGAACAACTTCCCTGGTGGTCCAGTGGTTACAGCTCCATTCTCCCAATGTAGGGAGCCCAGCTTCAATCCCTGGTCAGGGAAATAGACCCCACATTTGGTAACTGAACCTGACACAGCCAAACAGATAAATAAATACTTAGGAAAAAAGCATTATCAGTCAATGGGACCTAATAACTATCTGGGCTTCCCAGATGGTGCTAGTGGTAAAGAACCTGCCTGCCAATGCAGGAGAAGTAAGAGACACTGGTTCCGTCCCTGGGTCGGGAAGATCCCCTGGAGGAGGGCATGGCAACCCACTCCAGTATTCTTGCCCAGAGAATCCCCATGGACAGAGGAGCCTAGTGGGCTATAGTCCATAGCGTCTCAAAGAGACAGACACTACTGAGGTGACTTATTAGCATGCACACACGTGATAGATATCTATAAAATATATTGATAAATAATAACATAATGATCAGTGTGGACAGAATACAGATGGCCCCTGACTTAACAATAGTTTGACTTACAATTTTAAAAATATATTTATTTATCTATTTATTTGGCTGCTTCAAGTTTTAGTTGCAGTGTGAGGGATCTTTCCTTGTGGCACACGGACTCTCTAGTCACGGCTTACGGGCTCAGTGGTTGCAGCTCAAGGGCTTAGTTGCGCATGGCATACGGCATCTTATTTCCCTTGCATCCCCTGCAGTGCAAGACAGATTCTTAACTGCTAGACCACCAGGAAAGTTCCTCTGACTTACTTTTTTTTTTTACTTTACCATGATGCTGAAACTATACATATTTGGTAGAAACTGTTCTTCAGACTTTAAATTTTGATCTTTTCCTGGGCTAGTGACATGCATTAGGACACTCTCTCATGATGCTAGGTGGTGGCAGTGAGCCACACCTCCCAGTGAGCCACACACTCCTAAGGGTAACAGCCTATACATAACAATAATTCTGTTTTTAACTTTCGGTATAGTATTCAATAACTTACATGAGATATTTGACCCTTTACCATACAACAGGATTTATGTTAGATCATTTTGCCCAACTGTATGATAATGTAATCATTCTGAGCACATTTAAGTTAGGCTAAGCCAAGGTATGTTGTTCAACAGATTAGATGTATTAAATTCATTTTCCATTTATGATATTTTCAACTTACAATCAGTTTATCAGGATATAACATGGTGGCACAGCCACCAAGGTAGCCTATAGTCTACATTGGGGGAATTGGTTCTGGGATTCCCCCACCCCCACACAACAGATACCAGTATCAAAGGATGCTCAGGTCCCTTATATAAAATTGTGAAGTATTTGCATATAACCTAAAACAGCCTCCCATGTAATGTAACTCATCTATAGATTACTTATAATACCCAACACAATGTAAATGTTCTGTAAATAGTTGTCAGCCCATGTGGCAAACTCAAGTTTTGCTTTTTGGAACTTTCTGGAATTTTTTTCTTTTTCTCAAATATTTTTGATCTGTGGTTGGTTGAATTTCCAGATGTAGAACCTAAGGAAATGGAAGGCTGAATGTATATCCTGGGTCATAAAACAAATCTCAACAAATTTAAAAGAATCAAAATCATGCAGTGTATATCTTCCAACCATAAAGAAATCAAATTAGAAGTCAGTAACAGGAAGATATGAGGAAAATCTCCCAAAACTTGGAAATTAAACAACATTCTCTTAAATAATTCATAGATGGAAGTGGAAGACTCAGAGGAAATTTTAAAAATACATAGAACAAAAATAAAAGTACAACATGTCAAAATTTGTTGAATGCAGCCAAGCTATTGCTGAGGGAAATTTATAACACTAAGTGAATTGAGGTAAACAGTTCTCAAATCAATAATAAGCTCCTACCTCAAGAAATCAGAAAATGAACAAATAAGCATAAAGCAAGCAGGGAAAAAGAGAAATATGAAAGGAGAATTCAACAAAAATTAAAACAGAGAAACAATAGAGAAAATCAGTAAAACAAAAAGCTGGTTCTTTGAACACTTCAACAGAATTGACAGGCTTCTGCTAAGACTGACAGATATAAAGAGAAGTAAGATACAAATTACACACCTCCAAAATGAAGTAGGGAACATCATTACCTTATCCTGATCATGATATTGTGTCTATTCATACAAGAAGTTACCCATGGGGGAAACTGTGTGAGAGGATCTCTCTGTACTATTTTTTGCGGTTTCCTGTGATCTGCAGTTGTTTCAAAATGCTTTTAAAAATTAAGTTAAAAATAAAAGTTTTATGAAATTCCAAAATATTTTAAAATAAAATAAGAGCAGTTGAAGATTAAAAAACTTTAGAGAAACGCAAATTAATTTTATTCATTTTTTTTTTCAATTTATCTAGCTGATTAAAGACAGAGTGATACGTAGGCTGCCTTCATTCCTGGGAACTGCCTTCCAGCACAATTCCTGTCCACCAAAAACAGGAGACTGAATCCTGAAACACAGGACCCAGAGGAACCCCAATTCTCCATGTATAACTGTCTCAGTCGAAGTGAGTTCCCAGGACAGAGGTATCCCATCCTCCCATAGAAATGCCTCAAAAAGCGTAACTACCAGAAAATTGTGTAGTAGCTATTGCTGGCCATAGATCTTACAGTTTAGCAGCTGGAAGGAACAATGCCTGTCCCCATCCTTAGAAGTCTGAGGGCAAGTCCCATCTCCTTGGCCAAGCCCATTCTCCCAGCAAAATGGTCTTGCAGGTACACATTCAATCTTGCAGAAGTGGCTTCCTGCTGTGGCAATTATTGGCCAAGCCTTGGACAAGGTGGTGCGATAATATGATGATCAGTCAGCCGTTGTCTGTGTCCTGGAGGATGAACAACCACATCAGGGAGAAATAATTACAGCTTGTCTTTAGTTTCAGAGAGAAATGTGTCCCAAAAAACAATACTAAAGGGTTTTTTAAAGTCCCCATCAGAAAACAGAGTGTTCCCTGCTATGAGGTGTTTTGAAGTAAAAAAAGCAAAACACCTCTAGTCAAATAACTTAGTGCATTTCCAACAGACCTGATTAAAAGGCACTTCTTTTTTTTTTTTTATCAAAGTATCATTGAATTGCAATGTTGTGACAATCTCTGCTATACAGCAAAGTGACCCAGTTACATACACACATACATTCTTTTTAATATTCTTTTCCAGTATGATTTATCACAGGATATTCAATATAGTTTACTGTTCTTCACATTAGGACCTTGTTGTTAATCCATTCTAAAGGTAATAGTTTGCATCTACCAACCCCAAACTCCCAGTCCATCCCTCTCCCTCCCCCCGCCCTTGGAAAACACAAGTCTGATCTCTATGTCTGTGAATCTGCTCCTGTTTTGTAGTTAGGTTCATTTGTGCCATATTTCAGATTCCACATATAAGTGATAGCTCCAGTTCAGTCGCTCAGTCATGTCCGACTGTTTATGACCCCATGAATCTCAGCATGCCAGGCCTCCCTGTCCATCACCAACTCCCGGAGTTCACCCAAACTCATGTCCGTCGAGTCGGTGATGCCATCCAGCCATCTCATCCTCTGTCGTCCCCTTCTCCTCCTGCCCCCAATCCCTCCCAGCATCAGGGTCTTTTCCAATGAGTCAACTCTTCACATGAGGTAGCCAAAGTATTGGAGTTTCAGCTTCAGCATCAGTCCTTCCAATGAACAGCCAGGACTGATCTCCTTTAGGATGGACTGGTTGGATCCCCTTGCAGTCCAAGGGACTCTCAAGAGTCTTCTCCAACACCACAGTTCAAAAGCATCAATTCTTCAGTGCTCAACTTTCTTCACCGTCCAACTCTCACATCCATACATGACTACTGGAAAAACTGCAGCCTTGACTAGACTGACCTTTGTTGGCAAAGCAACGTCTCTGCTTTTTAATATGCTATCTAGGTTGGTCATAACTTTCCTTCCAAGGAGCAAGCGTCTTTTAATTTCATGGCTGCAATCACCATCTGCAGTGATTTTGGAGTCAAGAAAATAAAGTCTAACACTGTTTCCACTGTTCCCTCATCTATTTCCTAGTGATAGGACCAGATGCCGTGATCTTAGTTTTCTTAGATTTAAGCCAACTTTTTCACTCTCCTCCTTCACTTTTATCAAGACACTCTTTAGTTAATCTTCACTTTCTGCCATAAGTGATATCATATATATATTTAAGTGATATCATATGATATTTGTCTTCCTCTTTCTGACTTATTTCATTTAGTACGATAATCTTTAATTGCATCCATGTTGCTGCAAATGGCATTATTTTGTTCTCCTTCATGGCTGAGTAGATTTCACTGTATATATGTATCACATAATCTTTATCCATTCATCTGTCAGTGGACACTTAAGTTGCTTCCATGTCTTGGCTATTTTAAATAGTGCTACTATGAACATAAGAGTGCAAATATCTTTTTAAATTATAGTTTTGCCTGGGTATAACCCCAGGAGTGGGATTGTTGGATCATATGGTAATTTTATTTTTAGTTTTGTGAGGCACTTCCATACTGTTCTCCGTAGTGGCTGTATCAATTTACATTCCCACCAACAGTGTAGGAGGGTTCCCTTTTCTCCACATCCTCTCTAGCATTTGTTATTTGTAGACTTTTTGATTATGGCCATTCTGACCAGTGTGAGGTGGTACCTCATTATCCTTTTAATTTGCGTTTCTCTAATAATTAGTGATGCTGAGAAACTTTTTAAGTTCCCACTGGCCATCTATATGTCTTCTCTGGAGAAATGCAAAGATACCTGAGGACTTCTCAGGACCCACTGTGAATGTCCCAGCGAGCTTTGAATGCTGCAGTCGCTTTATTTGACAGACTCTACCCCTAATGCAATCCAAGGGCTATTGGTGAGGAAAGCACAATTTGGAAGACACTGGAGGACAAGTCCAGGGCCTCCACAGGGTTTCCTCACTCCTGTGTTCCTGGTCAACTCATCTATGGGAGGAGCTTAGCGGTCTCAGGCCAATAAAATATCTACCTGCATTGAGAAAACAATTCTTTCTTTTTTCAAATCAGCAACTAAGTTTCACCTACATCATACCAATAAACCCTGAAATGTCAGGATTAAAAGATTGTTTTAAATGTAGTCCTATTCTCCTGAACCCAGAAATAGTGTAATGGCCACTGAATTTATTTAGTTGTCAAAACATTGGTTGAACTCATTCTTTCTGAAATTTTATTAAATCTGTCCTGGGCAAGGCAGTGGTGGGGGTGGTATCTGCAAATAGTACACTTGTGTAAATAAACTGTTTCTCAGGAGGGCCTAAGAGGCCCTCCTGTTGGTTTTGTCATGACTTTAGCATCAGTTATGAGGAAGCTGTCTATGGCTGCACCAGGATGATCATTAACCCTTCAGAGGTCCATCAAGCCCGTGGGCATCACGTTGACCTCTGGCCTGGTCTGCCTTTAAGCACAGTCAGACTTCTCCAGTCACATCAGGAAGTTCTTATTCACATAACCAAATGTTTCAGTCAATTAATTTTTGTTTCACTTTAATGTGCCTTGGTTTGCATGGGCTGTAGCAAATGGTCATGTCCCTGTCTTTAACAGGGAAGTGTGTTCCAAGCCTGTCTCTCCTTAAATCTCCTCGGACTGAGAAGGCAATCAGCCTGCTGGCCACCTTCTCTCACAAGGGCCCCAGCAGCCACCAGCTGTTTGCTGACTGTGGTGCTCATCAGGAACATGAAGCAAACCAAAAACCGTGCCAAGCTTTGGGATGAATACCAGTGGTTGTGAAATTCCTTGCTCGGTTGTACATGCATCATCTTTCAGGTCCTAGTAACATAACCTCTGACTGAGCCTCCAACAGCCTCTGATCACAAAACAAGGCCATCTTTGAGAAGCTGAAATGAGTTGGCCTCAAGGTTTGCCCCCTTATTCTGAGTCCTGAGAGGGGCCTCACACTCACCCCCAGCAGCTCACCTGCCCTGGCCTTCAGCTACAGCCCCCATCCACCCAGATGCCTGCCCAAAAGGGGTCTCACTCTGACCTCCTCAGCCCTGCCTGCCATCCAACAGCACCAAGCTTGCACTCCCTGGAGGCTCTGATGCCAGGCCTCTCTTGGCTCTTGTAGAGGGAGAACAGGTTCCTCCCACTGTCGTGCCACCTTCAGCTTCTTGGGCTTGTAAATAGTTCTTTTTATGGCAGAACCGACCAAAGTTTTCCTTCAGACAGCACAGGTTCTGTCCACTCCTGCCCTCTCATATCCTCCATGGAAAGTCACTCTGTCTACTCCTTGTGTCCCTTCTTCAGCTGCGAAAATTCAAATCCAGCCTCAGCCCCACAGACTCAACCAAGAACTCCCCTCTAATAAAAGAACAAAAACTCTATGCATAGAAATAGATACAAATAAATACTCATGGTTCAATAGTTTAAGGGGCGGTTAGAAAAATATGAAGATTCTTTTTTCATTCATAGCTTCTGGATCCAATTCAGCCAGATAACATTGTCTTTTTTATGAAAATGACAATTTTATAATAAAAATTGTTTGTGTTCTTCCTAGAAGAAAGGTCTAAAGGAGGAAAAAATGTTACTTGACTCCCACCTCCCAGAGATCAAATTTTTGCTTCAATGTGCCTTTCACATATAGACAAAATTAGACTCACACCATCCCCTGCAGGTGTCATTTCACTGAGCATTTTCATGCGTGACTGACTAATTTTCCTAAACTTCCTTATATTAATAGAGTGAAATGTTCTTACTCTTGCACTGAGTCCCTTTTATCATCTTTTGTAGAGTTGCGATGGGGCAAGTAGTTGCTCAAGCAGGATGAGTATCATGTAAACTTGGCTAGCACCTGGTACACAGAAAAATGCCCAGTAAACATCAGCTGTTATCATTAGCCACAAAATTGACCCATGATTTGAGAGAAAGTTGAAAGAGTGATTAAAATTTGGAGAGAATCCAGGAATTTCTGTCCTAGTACTAGTTACCATCTTATTTTCTTAAACTCTCTGAGTCACCCCCCTCCCATCATCATCTCTCCATGTGGAACAGGTACAGTTTCTTGGGTGTTCAGTCTGAGGCCAAACACTGAGACACTTTGCTTATCTGGCTTGTTTTCTGTGCTAAGTTTTCTTTTGGTAGAAAGATACTAACTGTAGGGGGCAATGGTACTGCCTTAAATTAAGTTGGACACAGAGGCTACCATAGCCCACACATTACAAAACCCAGGTTAGTCAATGGGATTAGGAACAAAACCTACCTATGTTGGAGGGTGGCTATGTTGTCTGAGTTATCCATCAGAAAGTTTCTTTCACATCTGAAACCAGGTTCATAATCTTGAGCATACAGTACCCTTCAAGCTGACTCTCCCAATTCACTTCTCCAGCCTTATCAAATGCTAATGTCCCTCCTACAGCCAGAGAAAATGACAGCTTGTACTTGCCAGATTTTCTTATACCTCCACAACTTTCTACATGCTGTTCCCTCTCCCTGGAGTCTCCTCCCCACCACACCTCTTCTTTGTACTGATAATTTGTCTCAAATTCTCTCTGCCACCAGAAGCCTACCCTGCCTAGGAATAGGCTGGCACTGAGTCCAGCTTTTGATCTTCCTGTCTGCTCTTATAGCATGGCCAGTTCCAGTCTGTTTCCTCTGTAGGCTGCACACTTGTGAAAGATGAGAACGGTATCTTTTAAAGTTTAATCCCAGGATCTAAGAGACATCTAGTGTAAAGGAGCAGTTAATAACTGTCTTATGTGTGAATGCTCAAATGCATTGTTTTCTCTATATTAGCAATGTAGATCTCTTTGAAGACATTTTCTTCCTTCTTCGGAATGAGTTATTATCTTACTTATATAATCAGAAAAACATAATAACACAAGCCTCTATTGCTTTTCTAATCAGATAAATTATTTTTATAATAAAAATTTAAAAACCAGTCACACTCAGGGAACTCAAACTGGGGCTCAGTAACAACCTAGATGGGTGGGTGGGGAGGGAGGTTCAAGTGGGAGGAGACATGGGTAAACCTATGACTGATTCATGCTGAAGTTTGGTAGAAACCACCACAATACTGTAAAGCAATTATCAGTTAAAAATAAATTTTAAAAAATAAACCAATCACTATAAGCATTTATAATATTTACAAAGTTTCTTCTAAAATTTGATGATTATTTCCTGGTTTGTGGCATTTTTTTTTTTAATTTCACTGATTTCTTTTTTTTTTCCATTTATTTTTATTAGTTGGAGGCTAATTACTTTACATCATTACAGTAGTTTTCATCATACATTGAAATGAATTAGCCATGGATTTACATGTATTCCCCATCCCAGTCCCCCCTCCCACCTCCCTCTCCACCCGATCCCTCTGGGTCTTCCCAGTGCACCAGGCCCGAGCACTTGTCTCATGTACCCAACCTGGGCTGGTGATCTGTTTCACCCTAGATAATATACATGTTTCGATGCTGTTCTCTTGAAACATCCCACCCTCGCCTTCTCCCAGAGTCCACAAGTCTGTTCTATACATCTGATTCAACATATATTTTTCTAAAAATAAGAATGTAAAATGTAAAATTCTAAAAATAGAATGTAAAAAAATGTCATGATAACCAAATATTACTACACAGCACAGTCTAAATGCATACTTTCTCCAACCTAAATTTTTCTGATAGTCCTCACTGAGGATTAAGAACTTTGTTCCAAGGGTTATTTTTTTTTCCTTTGAACACATCTTTTCTCTTTAGTGTTCCATTTATTATTACATGTTCAAGTCATGTCCTGGACAGTTTTTCTCAGTGAGGGCTCTGAGAAGGTGCATGTTGCTGGGGAATTTTGTGTACTCAGTGAAGTGAAAGTCGCTCAGTCGTGTCTGACTCTTTGTGACCCCATGGACTATACAGCCCATGGAATTCTCCAGGCCAGAATACTGGAGTGGGTAGCCTTTCCCTTCTCCTGGAGATCTTCCCAACCCAGGGATCAAATCCAGGTCCTCCACATTGCAGGCAGATCCTTTACCAGCTGATCCACAAGGGAAGTCCAAGAGTACTGGAGTGGGTAGACTCTCCCTTCTCCAGTGGATCTTCCCAACTCAGGAATCAAACCGGAGTCTCCTGCATTGCAGGCGGATTCTTTACCAACTGAGCTATCTGTTAAACTTAGCTAAAGGCCTTCTTAGAATTGCTAAAATATTTTTTTAATTACATCAACAATATCTAACATGCCCTGATAGATTCATCCACTGACTCTGGAGCAGACACCAGGACAACTTTCAGGAGGCTGATGAAAAAGAACTCCACTTGCTCTGTGCTACAAAAGCTGCGGCTGGCAGGCACAGCCTCTACCATGAGGTCCTCAGGCAAGAGTGACACTGCTGAGCACTCACTATGGTATCCTTCAGGGTAGTGATGCCTGCGAGCTCAGTTTTATTGCCTTGATTCAGTTCTCTTCTTGATTCCAAATGTTCTCCCTGATTTAGACACACCGTGTCCTCTGTGCTGGCCTTTGCAAGTCACGGGCACTGTATTCCGCTGGGAGATGGGGCCCTGGAGAGTGGTTTCTGTTTCTGGCAGTTCCACTCCAGATTTTAGTGTGAGTCATAACATATCACTAATCTCTTGACCTCTATTTAAAAATCCTCCAGTGGCCAGGCTGCTGTCACCTGTTCCTCATACAGGAAAAAGTATAATCATCAATACAAGCCAACACAGCCAGGCCTGAAATAACAGCTCAGAGAAAGTGCCAGCAGACACACCCTTCCCACAGGCTGGTCCTGTCTGCCTTGCGAGCTGCCCCACACCGGGTCCAGTGGGATTATTTTAGGATTATTTCTGAGGGTGGAGAGAACATCAGACACTCAGCCATTTCCCCTGGTTTCTGTGCCAGAGGTTGGCTGTGTCCTTTGGCAGAGGATAAAGAAAGCGTGGCGCATTCTTAGTGAGCTAATATGGCTGGGTGATGTCAGGGTTTATTCCCCAGGCACTGCTTTCAGCAACGTGCCAACTTGATGGCTTCACCTGCTACTTCCTAAAATAGGGGACTCAGATCCGATTCTAGACCATGGTTAAAATGACATTCCACGTAATACAAAACATCCCAGGGCTTAGCTGGCAATCTAAAGTAATATGAATTAACATTCAGTACTCCAAAATTTAGACCCCCAAACTAATCTGGACAATAAGCTTCACTGAGATTAGTCCTGGGTGTTCATTGGAAGGACTGATGCTGAAGCTGAAACTCCAGTACTTTGGCCAACTCATGCAAAGAGTTGACTCATTGGAAAAGACCCTGATGCTGGGAGGGATTGGGGGCAGGAGGAGAAGGGGATGACAGAGGATGAGATGGCTGGATGGCATCACCGACTCGATGGACATGGGTTTGAGTAAACTCCAGGAGTTGGTGATGGACAGGGAGGCCTGGTGTGCTGCAGTCCATGAGGTCGCAAAGAGTCAGACACAACTGAGCTACTGAACTGAACTGACTTTCTCAAGACCTTTTCCACTGGCACAATGCTCACATTTTACATTATGTAAACTTTATGCTTGCATTTTACCCATATTGGGATATTTAAGATTGAAGGAAATGTTTAGGCTTTATTAAGCCAGTCTCCTGGAACCCACACCCCAGTTATTCTCATTTTCCCAGTTCTCCACCTCTACATGCAAGCAACTGTCCCTGCTGACAGTAGGCACAACTATTCTTTGCCACTCATGATCCTGTCAAAGATGCTGGCACCTGTCCCACCATGTACCATGCGCTGTGGAGATACCCCCTCCTTCCTCCATTGCTCCAGTGGTTCAGAGAATAATAATTCATGGTTCATAATCAACGCATGGCTCCCTGGTACCATCTCCATGAAGCTATTGAAGAGGAAAAAAAATTTACAATAACTTCCTGTTCGTTCTGCTTCTGTAACTCAGCTTGCTTCTTGCAAAGCCTGGATCACATAGGTCACATAGTCTGGGAAAATGGAGACTTACAACAATGCTAGGAACTGAAGTTTATATCACTCACACTTCCCCTATTTTGCCTAGCCCCTACAATCCTGCTTAACCAGCCTGTCCATGTAAAGGTCAAGCACCAACCCCCTCCTAACCACTGTTCCCATGCGAGCAAAACCCCTAGTTTAAAACAACATGTCAACAGTTAGCAAGGCCAACTATAGTCTGATGTCATACCCTGTCTATAAAAACTCTGTAACCCCTTTGTTCGGGGCTCAGAGCTTGCAGTGGTAACTGCTCTGGGCCCGCCAGTGTAATATACCTGAGTTCTCCAGCTCTCCGAGTGTGGTGCTTCGTTTCTCAGTTACTGGCTTCTGCAACATTTCTGGAGGCCCATCGAGATTCCAACCATGCCAGCCCCTTGAGCTGCCAGACCAGTGGCTCAGCCAGGCCAGAGTTGAGGAACTCCAAGATGAACAAGGAGGCACACCACCTGATGTTTTTATGGGTTCTCTTTCAGACCAGCATTCCGACTCTCCAGATAGCCAAGCCCCGACTATACTCATTGGAGGGATGGACTGACTCACCAGGAACAGCCATGGGATAAGGTAAGGCCCCGAGGCCAGTCCCTAGTCAGGTCCTACCCCAGTGGGTAGAAGAGGAGACTCTTCTACCAAAGAAACCTCCTTTGGGCTCCCAGGAAGGGAGCACCAGTTAGGGAGACCTGGGGACATGGGAGAAGGAAACCATCGTGATAACCTCTGGATGATTTGTGAGGGCATGACTGCTGATTGAACGGAGTGAGCGCTCCATCGTCCTTGGACTGCAGAGCCTAAGAGGGTCCTAACCTGTGGTTCTGTGATGACCTCATAAGGCTAAACGACGGTGCCAGACTCTGGGGTACCTAATCCCTCCCTGTGAGGCTGGCCTGGGTCAGGGGTTCATACCGACCTGCCAACACTAAGAGGCATCTCAAATCTCCCTCAGAGGAGCAGCCAGGTGGACAAAGAGTGAAAGCAAACAAGTGTTCAGCCTGATTTGCTTGCGCTTCAGGTTCGATTGTGTGGCTCCATGGCCTTCAGGCTCCAGAGTCCAAGTGGGCCCTAACTTGCCGTTCCGTGGCAACCTCACAGAGCTCAAGGCGGTGTCTGTCTCTGGGGGACCCCGCCCCTCCCTGTGAGTCACAACTGGGTCTGAGGTTTACACTGGCCCCCCAAAGCTAAGAGGCACCTAAACTCCCCCCAGGGCCTCAGCCAAGCAGGCCTGGAATGGCCTCCTCTTTTGAGGGGGCACCCACCCTTGTCCGTCTTTGTGCCACCGACACAGGGTGGGGTACACAGGGAGGGGGGAAATTGGTTATTGATTTGATTTAGAAGTTGTGTATGCCCAAGCGGACTGTTGGCCCTAGGGCCCTCCGCCAAAATTATTTCCTTAAAAATTTTAAGCCTCACTCTCCCCTTCCATCAGCTGACTGCTCGAGCCGACTTCCTGAGAAATTAGGTTTTCCTCAAAACCTGGCCCTTTCGCCAGGTGGCTCTGTACCTCCTTCTCTCTCGGTCCCTTGAGCCAACCCAGGTGAAGCAGCACACTCTGACGTGCCCCTGCGTACTTTTGGAGTCTTATTAGGAGGCTGCCTTCCTCTGTCACCTTTTCCTTCATAAATCCCTGATTCTCTGAGGACTTTAGGCCCTTCACCTAGGCAAGGAGTATGCATATTGATCTCTTCACCTGCTCAGCGCCTTCGAGAGGGTCAATCACCCTAGACCCCCTCCAGAGCCCTACCTGAAGTTATTCCCCGATGAACCCCATTGTGAGGGATCACCTCCTTTCAGCCCCATCTCCCTCGGACATTTAGCTATCAGGGCTATCTTCAAGGAAGCATGTACTTGTGCTGTCTGGAATACTGGGCCTTCCAGTAGTGGCAGCATCAGTGCTAACTAGGTGGTAAGACCCTAAGACAAGGCCCTTCCCATGTGGCCCCTTCTTCTTTCTGGTCGAGGAGGTAGATTACATTTGTCAACATGGGGGGAAGTTCCTCTAAGCCAACAGTTTTAGACTGCATGATAAAGAACTTTAAAAGGGTCTTCGCAGGGGATTATGGAGTCAAGATGACTCCCAGGATGCTCGGTAACTTAATGCTAGCTAGAATGGCCACCCTTTGATGTTGAATGGCCGCCAGAGGGCACTCTCGATCTGCCCACCATCCAAGCAGTGTACGGGTAGTCACTGGGACTCAGGACATCCGAATCACTTTCTGTACATATATTCCTGGCTCCTAATATGCAGACCCTGCCCCTATGGTCAAGATTTTGCAGGAACGGAAAGGGACAGAGTAGGGTATTTGTGGCCCAATCGCTCAAAAGGAAGAAGAAAAACCTATATTCCAAGGAGACCCAGGGGAAGATCCGCCACTGCTTCTGCCACGTGTGCCAAAGCACAGCCAGCACCAGATCCACTGCTGGACAGTCCACCTCCCTCCGCGGCCCCCACACCAGCTCATGAGCAAGACTCCAGCCCAGAACCATTAGGCAGACGGCTCCATTTGGCCAACCAATCTAACCTGTCGGCCACAGACTCAAGCCACCGCAGGATACTCACGGTCCCAACAAGTGAATGAGGACAGTCCAGTCTAGCTTAGCCCCTCCATCATCTATTACCAGACCTTCAGCGCTACTTGATCTCTTGAGCTGGAGGCACCATAATCCAGTGTACTCTGGGAAACCACAGGCTCTGATTGACCTCCTAGAGTCCATTTTCCACACCCATCAGCCTACATGGGGCAACCATCACCAGCTCCTTATGACTCTTCACCACTGAGGAAAGGCAGCATATCTCGACAGAAGCCCGAAAGTGGCTCCAAGGACAGGCCCCCACAGAGGTCTTAGATGTAGAAGGATAGGTGCAAGAAGCAACCCCAGAGACAAAACCTGAATGGAATTTCAATTACCAGAGAAGGACAGGAGCCCTGACCAACTATCATGGTGCCCTTCTACATGGACTTCAAGCCGGAGCCAAAAAGCCCACTAATATACTCAAAACTAGAATGACAATCCAAAACCAGATGAAAGCCCCACCAATTTCTATAAAAGTCTGTGCAAAGCATTCTGAACACACACCCAGTTTGACCTTGAGACACCTGAGAATCAATGGATGATTAACGCTGCCTCTGTGGCTCAATCCTGTGCAGACATCTGATGAAAGTTCCAAAAGCTGTAAGGCTTCGCTGGGATGAATGCCACACAGCTCCTGAAGGAGGCAAACAAGATCTTTGTAAACTGGAACCATGAAGCTCAAAGAGAAGAAGAATGAAGAATGAAGCAGAGAACAGCCCTGCTAGCAGCAGCACTGGGGAACCCAGGTCCAGTGAAATAGACTGTTCCCTCACTGAAAGGGGATGCCAAGAAGAGACCACCACTATGCCAGTGTGCCTATTGCAAAGAGGCTGGCCACTAGAAGAATGAATCCCCCATTGCAGAGGGATGTCTGAAGGGTTGAAGAAGTTCAGTCAACACAGCAAGGAAGGTACTAGCCTGAGCCAGTTGTCCAAGACCTTATCGACCTGGCTAGAACAGAACTGGACTAGGAAGGACTGGGCTCCCTGATCCTTGGGCCCCCAGGAGCCTCTGGTCATGATGAAAGTAGGGGGCCAATCAATGACTTTTTTGGTGGACACCAGAGCTGAACACTCCATGGTAGCCACATCTGTGGCTCCCCTCACAGACTGAACAGCAACTGTTATTGGGGCCACAGGGAACATGGCTACCCACTCATTTTGCAAAGCCCATTCATGCCAGCTAGGGGGCCACCTAGTGACTCATGAATTTGTACTTACCGGAATGCCCCATTCCCCTGCTGGGCAGACTACTGACAAAGCTGGGGGCACAGATCACCTTTGTCCCTGGAAAGCCAGCGAGCCTCACCCTGGGGAGCCAATCAGGTCTGATGATGGCTGTAACTGTGTCCAGGGAAGATGAATGGCGCCTCTATTCCTCAAGGAGGGAACTAATAAATCCCAGCAGCCTGCTAAAAGAATTCCCTGCTGTCTGGGCAGAGAAGGGCCCCCAGCTTTTGCCAGACACCAAGAGCCCATCGTGGTGGACCTGAGGCCAGGAGCCATTCCATCAGACAGAGACAATACCCAGTACCACAGGAGGCACACCTGGGAATTCAGGGCAACATCCAGCACCTCCGAGATGCCAAAATCCTAATCGAGTGTCAGCCTTCCTGGAACACTCTGCTCCTACCAGTCAAGAAGCCTGGAGGGAACAACTACTGCCCGTCCAGGACCTCCGCGCCATCAACAATGCAGTTATCACCGTCCATCCAGGATCCCAAGCCTTTACACTCTCCTGAGCTCTTACCCTCTCAAGCAAGCTGGTTCACCGGCCTAGGTCTCAAGTATGCATTCTTCCGCCTCTGGCTGTCACTGGCTAGCCAGCCCTTATTTGCCTTTGAGTGGGAAGACCTACGAACCGGGAGAAAGGCACAGCTGACTTGACCCGACTGCCGCAAGGATTCAAGAACTCACCTGCCCTGTTTGGTGAAGCCCTGGTGCCTTTCCCAGAGAGACTTAGAACTGTATCTTACTCCAGTATGTAGACGATCTGTTGCTAGCCAGTCTCACCCAAGGGGACTGCTGGAAAAGCACCAACGCCCTATTGGCTCCACTCTCTACCTCAGGATACAAGGTGTCATGGAAAAAGGCTCAGATCCGCAGACAGGAGGTCAAGTACCTTGGATTTGTCATCTCATAAGGGTGTTGGGTGCTCAGACATGAGAGGAAGCAAGCCATCTGCTCAATACCTTGGCCAAGCACTGAGAAGGAAGTCTGTGAGCTCTTCAGGGCAGCTGGATTCTGCCAGATATGGATCCTGGGTTTCTCTGAGATTGCCAAGCCATTGTTTGAAGCCACAGCAGGGTCTGGTAAGGACCTCCCAGAGTGGGGGCCTGAACAGGAAAAGGCCTTCAGGGAGATGAAGAGACCCTTGACTGGCGCTCCGGCATTAGGGCTGCTGGATGTGACATGGGACTTTAACCTCTTCACGCAGGAGAAAAGTCACACTGTACTGGGGTCGTCACACAGAGAACCGGGCCATGGGAGCGCCCAGTGGCTGCCTGTCCAGCAGCTGGATCCTGTGGCTGCAGGATGGCTGCCATGCCTCTGGGCATTAACTGCCACTGTGTTTCTGGTCAGAGAAGTAGATAAGCTTACTCTGGGACAAAATATAAATGTAAAAGTTCCCCATTCTGTTGCTGCGCTGATAAACAGCCATGGGCATAAGTGGCTGACCAACACCAGGATGGCTCACTATCAAAAGCTGCTTTTTGAAAACCCATGGGTCCAACTTGAGACTGTGCAGACGCTGAACCCCGCCACCTTCTTTCCTGTGGTAGCGGGAACCCCCGATCACACTGCGAGGAGGTCATAGGTAAAATTTACTCAAGCAGGCCAGACCTGACAGACATTCCCCTCCAAAAGCCAGAACTGAAACTGTTTACTGACAGAAGCAGTTTCATCCAGGATGGGCAGTGCACGGCAGGCAATGCTGTAACAATAACTGATGAGATAGTGAAGGCTGAGGCCTTGCCACAAGGGTGGTCAGCACAACAGGTTGAGCTGTGGGCACTCACGCCGGCGCTAAGGCATGCCGAAGGAAAGTGAGTCAACATCTATACTGACTCAAGGTATGCCTTTGCTACTTTGCATGTTCATGGGGCCATTTATAAAGAAAGGGGACTACTGACAGAGGTGGGTGGGGGGGCAGGGAGGAGATAAAAAACAAAGAAGAAATCCTTCAGCTGTTAGAGGCAGTCTGGAAGCCTTCCCAAGTGGCAATCATCCACTACAAAGGCCATCAAAGAGGAACTGACCTAGTCAGCAAAGGCAATCGGTCAGCTGACCAGGCAGCCAAGGAGGTGGCAACCCATCCAAGCCCCGCAGTGTGCCCCGAGTCAATCTTTAAGGTCCTCTCAGGACCAGAATTGCCTCCGTCCCTGAGATAGACCAAGGAAGAAGATCAAGGGGCTTTAGAACGAGGGAGGAAAAAAAGGAAAAGAGGGCTGGTGGAAGTTCCCAGACCAAAGACTCTTTATGCCCGACAACATAGCAGTCCAGCTGGTGAAACAACATCATCGAACAACTCATTTAGGAAAAACTGCACTAGAAAGTTTGCTGAGCCACTAATATTTCATTCCTAAGCTCCCAACTCTGTGTGCCCAGATCACTGCTAAATGTGTGACTTGCATGCAAAACAACACCAGTCAAGGACCAAGACCCAGCTCAGGAGTGTAGACAGCTGAGACACAGCCCTTTGAAGATCTAGAAGTGGACTTTACTGAAGTCAAGCCCTATAGGGGCTATAAGTATTTACTTGTGGTAGTCTGCACCCCTCGGGAGGGGCGGAGGCCTACCCCACGTGCACTGAATGGGCATGAGAGGTGGCCAAGGCCCTGCTAAGAGATACGATCCCGAGATATAGGCTGCCTGTCTCCATGGTGTCTGACAATGGCCCGGGCTTTTTGCCTGAGATAATCCGGACTTTGTCCAAGACACTGGGATTCAAATGGAAGCTTCACACCCCTTACAGGACACAGAGCTCAGGGAAAGTAGAGTGCATGAATCGGACCCTCAAGACTGCCTTAGCTAAGCTCTGTCAGGACACCCAGTTACCTTGGGTCAACATGCTTACCCCTTCAGTTCAGTTCAGTTCAGTCGCTCAGTCGTGTTGGACTCTTTGCGACCCCATGAACCGCAGCACACCCGGCCTCCCTGTCCGTCACCAACTCCCGGAGTTTACTCAAACCCATGTGCATTGAGTCAGTGATGCCATCCAACCATCTCATCCTCTGTTATCGCCTTCTCTTTCTGCCCTCAATCTTTCCCAGCATCAGGGTCTTTTCCAATGAGTCAGCTCTTCACATCAGGTGGCTAAAATACTGGAGTTTCAGCTTCAACATCAGTCCTTCCAATGAACACTCAGGACTGATCTCCTTTAGGATGGACTGGTTGGATCTCTTTGCAGTCCAAGGGACTCTCAAGAGTCTTCTCCAACATCACAGTTCAAAAGCATCAATTCTTCTGCACTCAGCTTTCTTTATAGTCCAACTCTCACATCCACACATGACTACTGGAAAAACCATAGCCTTGACTAGACAGACCTTTGTTGGCAAAGTAATGTCTCTGCCTTTTAATATGCTGTCTGGGTTGGTCATAACTTTCCTTCTGAAAAGTAAGCGTCTTTTAATTTCATGGCTGCAATCAATACCCCTAGCCTTGCTCCAAGCCTGTTGTACCCCGAGGTCCTCAGGCTATTATCCCTTTGAGATCTCATATGGAAGAATATCCCCAGTGATAGGAAAGCTCAAGGGAGACCCCCAATAACTAGCTGACACCTCCAGGCCCTGGAAAAGTCTTCTGCCATCTCACCTGAGAAACCTGAGAAAGGACACCCATTCCTTTGGGCAACTGGACTCATCCCTATCAGCCAGGAGATGAGCTATGAGTTAAAGACTGGAAAAAGGAACCACTTCAGCCAGTTTGGACAGGCCCTCACATGGTCGTCCTGGCAACCCATAGTGCTGTTAAAGTTACAGGTGTCACCCCCTGGATCCACCACACCAGAGTCAAGACGGCAGCAGCTTCCTGTGACAAAAACACCTGGAAAGCAGTTCAGGACCCTGAAAACCTCCTCAAGGTCTGGTTCCGAAGACAGCAGCCCTCACCCATGAAGTATGCTGAGCCCTGCTCTAGTCACTCCACAAGCTGACTAGCCAATGCACGGTAGAAGCTTGAGGACCCTTCAGCCCTGCTCCAGCCACACACCAGCATCTGGCTGGGTAACACATGGTGAAGCTTGAGGATCCAGCTATCAAAATACCAGTGGACTTTCACTGTCAACCTCGGCCCTCTCCCTAATCGGTATCATTGCTGTATTCTTTGCTACAGCGTCAGCTTCAGCTCACTCCAGGACTGGAATTTAGGTCAGAGGCTGCTGTTAGCTTCTGTTATTGCGCTATAGTGGGAAGCCTCGTTCTTATCAGGTATCTCTTATAATCGATCTTTCCTACTAACCAAAGTGCTCACAGTATAGCTGATATGCCCCCTCACAATAGGTTCAGTTGCTATGGCCACAGCAACCCAAAGATCAGGAGGAAAACTTTTGCTAGTTGCTCAGTTATCTGTTATGTGTGGGCTGCTTTGCAGTCTTTTGGTGTTCCTTGCTGTAACAGATGGTGCCACTCCTTACCCACCATGTACCTGCTGGCAATACCTTCTATCCTCATTTAGCCAACAATTAGATCACTGCATTAGGGAAAGCCACTTCTATGGACAGACTACCTACTGTCTCCATAACCACCAAACATTTGTCCAAGGACACAGCCAGAATGCTGTATCTGCTATCATGCTCTTCCCCCAGGTAAGCCTGCCCCTGCTCCTGGTACCTTTCCCCCTAAAAACCCAGCTCTGGCCCAGATGCTTTCTCCTCCCAACACCGTGGCATTGCCTTCATGTCTCTGTGCCTCTATCTACCCCCAAATGTCATGCAAATGTTATGACCTGGAACAAGTTTTTGCCTGACAAAAAGATGGGAAGACCTACTGGACAGGGAAAATAGTGTCGATGGGGCTAGTTGGACCAAACTTGCCCCAGAGGTCCAGGCCCTGTCTGTTGGAAAACTGACCAAGACTACAGGCCACTACCAAGAATAAAATCGAATGATGCTTACAGTTTGGACCCCGACCTGTATCAGATTCTCAGTATGCCTCTGCGGCTGCTGCTAAGTCTCTTCAGTCATGTCCGACTCTGTGCGACCCCATAGACAGCAGCCTACCAGGCTCCGCCGTCCCTGGGATTCTCCAGGCAAGGACACTGGAGTGGGTTGTCATTTCCTTCTCCAATGCATGAAAGTGAAAAGTGAAAGTGAAATTGCTCAGTCGTGTGTGATTCTTCGCGACCCCATGGACTGCAGGCTACCAGGCTCCTCCATCCATGGGATTTTCCAGGCAAGAGTACTGGAGTGGGTTGCCATTGCCTTCTCCATCAGTACAACTCACCGCCTCCTTAAAAAACACTAACCCCCAGCTGGCCAAGGATTGTTGTCTTTGCCTATCCTTGGAGGCCCCACATTATTTAGCTACACCAGTACCATTAACTAATGTGATACTGATGGGACCTCCAACAAATTCATCTGTACCAGAAGAAATGTTGAAACCATGCCTGAGGAAGTTGTACTAACTCTAAAGTCCCCTGAGTGCTTTACAGATAATGGAGGGACAGTACCAGTAGGCGATTTAACTAAGGACAAATACAGTCAAGTCTTAAAAGAAGAATGGCCCACTCATCCTCCCACAAGCACAATATGGAGCCGTCTCCACCAAGGGCTTTTCTTTATATGTGGCGCAGATGCCTATTTATGCCTACTAGTCAACTGGAGGGGGATCTGTACTTTAGCTTTCCTTACTCCCCAACAATCAGACTCTCACTGTTCCTCTGGCAGCACAGACACGATCGAAAAGAGTCATCCAGTTCATACTCCTACTGGTCAGTCTGGGGATAATGGCTGGAATAGGTATGGGGGTAGGAGGAATGGCCTCGTCGGCCACCTTTTATGATAAATTATCCAGGGACTTGACAGATGATATTAAGAGAGTCCCTAAATCATTAGTGGCCTTGCAAGATCAACTAGACTTCCTGGCTTCAGTGGTATTACAAAATAGGAGGGGGCTGGACTTACTGACAGCTCAGAAGGGCAGACTCTGCCTCTTCTTGAATGAAAAATGCTGCTTCTATGTAAACCAATCAGGAATAGTTAGAGATATGGCCCAGCAGCTAAAGGAACACATTACAAAAAGGAGACAAAAACTAGCTGATTCCTGGAATGATTGGAATGCTATCAGGAGTTGAGCATGGTGGCTTCTCCCTTCAAAAAGTCCTCTCTTCATGCTCCTTGTGGCACTCTTATTTGGCCCTTGCATTCTCAATGCAGTTACCTGGTTCATAACCTTTTGGATTGAATCCATACTACAAATAGTAGTAGCTCATTATAGACCCCTAAACAACGATGAGCTCAGTATGTCCTCCTAAAACGTGAGGGGATGCTTTCTACAATGAGTGACATAAGCATCAAGAGCGGGGATTGAAGAGGAAAAGTTAAAATTTACAATAACTTCCTGCTCGTTCTGCTTCTGTGGCTCAGCTTGCTCCTCGCAAAGTCTGGATCACGTAGGTCACATAGTCTCAGAAAATGGAAACTTTCAACAATGCTAGGAACTGAAGCTTATCTCACTCACACTCGCCTGCTTTTGCAATTGCCTAACCCCTGTAATCCTGCTTAACCAGCCTGTCCTTGTAAAGGTCAGGCACCCCACCTCCCCACCATACCCCAGCCTAAGTGCTGTTCCAGCACTGGAGCACGAAACCCCTAGTTTAAACCAAGCCATTAACAGTTAGCGTTGTCCACTGTAGTCTGATGTCATACACGGTCTATAAAGCTTTGTAATCCCTTTGTTGAGGGCTCAGAGCTTGGAGTGGTAACTCTTCTGGGCCGGCTGGCATAATAAACCTGATTCTCCAACTCTCTGAGTGTAGCGCTTGGTTTCTCGATTACTGGTTTCTGCAGCATGGTCATATGGGATCTCTGTGCTCACAGGGCCTACCCCCGACGACGGCCGCTGCCACTGCCCCGCTCATGCTCCTGCCAGTCAGCGCAGAGCTGTGAGGGGGACGGGAGTCTCCTGCCTCTGGGTCCCTGGGTGCCATCAGCCACCCGTTCCGGCAGCTCTTCCATCAGAAATGCTTGTAGCTCTTCCTGCGCCTCTCTAGTTTGGAATCCCATCACTTTGCTCCATATCATTCCCTGAATAGTCCTGACTCCAAACTCTTCTTTTAACCTGTCATGATTATCACCACTTTCCTCACACCTCTTCTCCACTCAACAGTCTGGGCTTCTTAATTACCAATGTTTGCATCTACATAATAATTTCATATCATAAAGAAAAAAATTAATATTCAATCATTTTGGACCAAATACAGTTGGTTTTTTTGTTGTTGTTGCAAAGATCATCCTGTCCTCTCTGCAATACCTTTACTGATTTAAGTAACTTAAGGACCTGGAGAAGCTCTGCTATAAATATGCTGTATAAATTGTATGCGTATTATGCTTGTCTTTCAACTTAACTATTTAACATGCTATTGTTCGTTATTGAATCATCGAGCTTGAGATATTTTGAAGCTGTTTTATCAGGTGCATACATGTTTAAAGCTGAGATAGCAACCTGGTATGTTGAAATTTTTACCATTATGCAGTGACCTTTCGGGCTTCCCTGGTAGTTCAGCTAGTAAAGAATCCACCTGCAATGCAAGAGACCCTGGTTCAATTCGTGGGTCAGGAAGATCCGCTGGAGAAGGATAGGCTACCCACTCCAGTGTTCTTGGGCTTCCCAGGTGGCCCAGATGGTAAAGAATCCGCCAGCAATATGGGAAACCTGGGTTCAATCCCTGGGTTGGGAAGATCCCCTAGAGGAGGATATGGCAACCCACTCCAGTATTCTTGCCTGCAGAATCCCCATGGACAGAGGAGTCTGGTGGGCTACAGTCCACGGGGTCACAAAGAGTCAGACACGACTGAGCAACTCAGCACAGCACAGCAGTGACCTTTCCTATCTAATAATATAACAATAGGGTTTAAGACCATAAGTATTAGTGGGATTGGAGAGGGTCGCTAGACAATGTGTCTTTTTCATTCTTATATTTTCAACTTACATTGAAAACTTTTATTTATACATCCATGTATTTTTTCACTGTAATTTATTTCACTTACATTTATTTTATTGATCAATTTGAACCTATATAGTAGACAAATGTCTTATTCTGCAGAGATCCACTATCATATTAGAATGTTCTTTGGGGAAATCTGATCTAACAAAACCTGTTTTTACAGTCTGTGTATTATTTTATTTCTCTTACACATTTTTCATTATTTTAATTTATGTCTCATTTTGAGGGGGTATTGATGTTTACATCTCCTCCACTATCCAAAGGAAAAAAAAATTTGTTCTTTCTTTTAGAAAGTCACTCAATTTTAGAATGTCACTCAATTGTGTCTGACGCTCTGTGACCCTATAGACTATACAGTCCATGGCATTTTCTAGGCCAGAATACTGGAGTGAGTAGTCTTTCCCTTCTCCAGGGGATCTTCCCAACCCAGGGATTGAACACAGGTATCCTGCATTGCAGGTGGATTCTTTCCCAGCTGAGCCGCAAGGGAAACCCAAGAATCCTGGAGTTGGTAGCCTAATCCTTCTTCAGGGGATCTTCCTGACCCAGGAATCAAACTGGGGTTTCCTGCATGCAAGCAGATTCTTTACCACTGAGCTATCAGGGAAGCCGGGAAGAATTTTCGCACATATTCAAATATTTCAGACCCTTCACTCCTTATGTTGGTAGCACCTAGATTTAAAATTCATAGTCATTAAGATATATTTTTTCTTTTTCTTTGATCTTATTTTTAAGGATGATAAATTTTACCAAGAATGAAATCATTTGTTCCCTCATAAATCTCCTGTAGAATCTCCTAGACATTTCTTTCCACTTATACAAATATTTCCTGCTTGTTTCCAGTGCAGATCTTTGCCAAACCTTCCAAGACCTTCTATGTCAGGGAGTATCTTAACATATCTCTGAGTCTGAATGACAATTTACTTGAATATAAACTTTTAGGTGCTAAGTTGTTTCCCTTCACTACGGGGAATATCCTACTTCACTGTCTTCTTGAAACTAGTTGATAGTGAAAAACAAATGATATCAATCTGATTCTTGGGCCCGTCTGAGGTTTTCGTTTTTTTTTTGTCTGTGAAGCCTCTAATTTCTTTGCCTTTGATATCTTATTTTTTACTATAATGTATGTACATGAATGCTTTCTTTACCTCTCCTTGAGGGCACACTATGAGGCCTTTGAAACAAAGATCTTTCATCTTTATTTGATTTAGGAAAATTTATTTTCCATCATTCCTTCAAATATTTCCTCATCTCCATTTATATTTTCTCTTTCTGAGACTCCTATTATCTGGACATTGGCACTTCTATTTCTCTCCTCCATACATGTATATGTGTGTATATATATATATATATATTTTTTTTTTAATTGGAGGATAATTGCTTTACAATGTTGCGTTGGTTTCTGCCATACAACCACCTGAGTCAGTCATAAGTATATATATATATATATATACGTTATATACACACACATATATGTGTATATACATATATCCCCTCTCTCTTGAGTATCCCTCCCACCTCCACCCCCCATCCCACCCCTCTGGGTCATCACAGAGTATCAAGCTGCGCTCCCTGTGTTATATAGCAACTTCCCACTAGCTATCTGTTTTACAGAGTAGTGTATATATGTCAATGTTACTTTCTCAATATATTTTTTAAAAAACTTGTTTTGGTTTTTCTCTTGAAGAGATTTCCTCAGTCTGTCTCCTCATTCATTAACTCATTCCTCAGACGTATCCCATTTAATGTATTCTTTAGTGTAAGTATTATTTTTTATAACTAATATTTCTGCTAATTTTCAGACACTTTTATTCTTGTTTCACGTTGCCAATTTTGTCTTTTGTCCCACTGAGTAGATTTTTTAAATTTATTTTTCTTATTGAAGGATAATTGCTTTACAGAATTTTGTTGTTTTCTGTCAAACCTCAACATGAATCAGCCATAGGTAAACATATATCCCCTCATTTTTGAACCTCCCTCACATCTCCCTCCCCATCCCACCCCTCTAGGTTTATACAGAGCCTCTGTTTGAGTTTCCTGAGCCATAAAGAAAATTCCCGTTGGCTATCTGTTTTACACATGGTAATGCAAGTTTCCATGTTACTGTTTCCATACAGATGTTTCTGACGGGAATGATTGAAAGTGACTATGAGTTGTTCTTCATTTGTGTATATAACTTAATGTCACTTATGGGGCTTAGGACTTTTTAACTTAAATTCCTCTTCCTTATCATTTGTTCACAGACTCCATCTATAATTATGAGCATCCACCTGATGCCAGGCGGTCTCCTGGGTGCTAAAGACACAGCACATGGAAGAGACGAAGTTTCAGCCTCCATAGAACCTGCGATTGAGATGGGAAGATAAAAGTCAAATAATGAAATAATGGAAATATAATGGGACTAAAATAATGGAAATTATGGATGTAACTTATAGTAGTACTATAAAAATATAATGGAAATTATGGATGTAACTTAGAGTGGTACTAGAAAACATGTACCGGAGAGAAGCGGTAGAAATAAAAGCGTGTGGGAGGAATACGATTTTGATTTTTACAAGCCAGGGGAGGCTTTCCCTGTATACACTATGAGATGATTTGCTCATTTTTTCACCCTAGTAAGTAAGGTTGGTCAGACAAACTGCTTATTTTCACTAGATTTAAAGAGTGTGCTTTATTCATAGTAATTTTACATATTTGTCTGCAAAATACGGCCCTTGGGCCAACAACTTGTTTCCTCAATGTCTGTGAATGTTCTAAGTCTACAATGACAGAAATAATTGGGACAGAGATCAGGTGGCCCAAAAGCCTGAAATATTTACCCTCCGGGCCTTTACAGAAAAATTTTGTTGGTTCCTAGCTTGGATAATTGATTTTCAATTCCTTTGTATTTAAAGCCATTAATTATCCTTTTAGCTTTGCTTTAGTTGCATTTAACTGGCTTTGATCTGACCTACATGTTACCACTCATTTCAAACTATTTTTTAAGTAGTCACTATAACGTATCCTTTTGAAGAAGGAAATGGCAACCCACTCCAGTCTTCTTGCCTGGAGAGCCCCATGGACAGAAGAGCCTAGCAGGCTCCAGGCTATGGGGTCACAAGAGTAGGACATGACTTAGTGACTAAACCACCATAATGTATCCTTTTAGTCATTTATTTAGACATGAGTTGCTTAATTGCTAAACTATTAAGGATGTGTCTATTTATCTTTCTGTTCTTTATTTCCAGCTTAAATTCAAAGTTATCAGAGTGCACATCTTGTTTTTTCATTTATTTGAATTTTTTTTAAGATTTAATTTAGGAACCAGCATATAGTATGCTTTTATTTTTCTTTCTTTCACATAGTATACTTGGTAACTGTTCAATGTGCACATAAAAAGAAACACTGATATGCAGTTGTCAAGTACAGTATTTTACATAGATAAATTGCATTAATTTGATTAATTATGTTTCTCAAATGTTTTATATCCTTGGTGATTTTTTGACTTTTGTAATACTTACTGAGAGACAAGTATTGAAATCTCCAGCTGCTATTATATGATTTTAGATCAGTTTCTTCTCCTAGTTGTGTTAATTTTGCATTATATATTCTTTAGTTATTAGGTACACATAGGTGAAACATTAAGTGCAGAAAATTTTAGGATGGCTACCTGTTTAGTTGATGCTTTTATTATTATAAAATGTTTCTGTTTGCTTCCTTTTTGTGTGAATTTTTGTCTTAAAGTCCACTAATTTGATATTACATACAAATTATCAGCTTTCTCTTGGCTACAGTTTATATGACATAATTTTTTCTATCCATTTACTTCCCATTTAACTGTGTCCTTATATTTAAACTTCTTCTCTTATAAATAGCACACACTCAAGTCTTGGTTTTGTATCCAGTGTGACAATCTCGGTCTTTAAATAGAATGTTTAGTAATTCATACATGATGCAGCTAATAAAATAAATGGGTCTAAGTCTCCAGTGTTGCTATTTATTTCTATCATACTATCTGTTCTATGTTTCATATTTCTTTTCGGCAGGCTTCTTTTGCATTAAACCTATTTATTATTATATTATTCATCTGTATTGCTATTCTTGAATATTTTAGTAGTTCCTAGAGATTCAATATTGGAGAAGGGAATGGCAACCCACTCCAGTATTCTTGCCTGGAGAATCCCAGGGTCTGGGGAGCCTGGTGGGCTGCCGTCTATGGGGTCGCACAGAATCGAACACGACTGAAGCGACTTAGCAGCAGCAGTAGAGATTCAATATGAATCCCTCATTTACTTTAGTTTACCTTATTTTTACCACATTCTGAACAGTGTAAAAGCTCTATAACAGTTTTAATCCATTTAATATTCTCATTTATTGTGCTATTGTTGTCATATATTTTTATTTATTCTGCATGAGGTTGGCCAATCTTTTTCAATTTGTGGGTTGATAGCTTTCAACACAGAGAAGGCAATGGCACCCCACTCCGGTACTCTTGCCTGGAAAATGACATGGATGGAGGAGCCTGGTGGGCTGCAGTCCATGGGGTCGCTAAGAGTCAGACACAATTGAGTGACTTCACTTTCACTTTTTACTTTCATGCATTGGAGAAGGAAATGGCAGCCCACTCCAGTGTTCTTGCCTTGAGAATCCCAGGGACGGTGGAGTCTGGTGGGCTGCTGTCTATGGGGTCGCACAGAGTCAAACACGACTGAAGCAACTTAGCAGCAGCAGCTTTCAACAACTTGAAGAAATTATTGCTATTCTATTTTCAAATGTTCATTCTGCTTCATTTTTTTTTCTCTTTGGCTGGAATTCACATTAAACATAAAGCAATTAGTTGACCATTTAAATTATTTGATTACTTATTTCACATTTATTTTATGCTCTCTTCTTTATTTCCATTCTTCTCTCTGAACTTTAGTTTGGATATATTTATTGACCTATTTTCAACTGTATTGTTCCTGTCTTCTGCTGTGTCTGATCTCTTACATCCATCCAATGAGTTCTTAATTTTAGATATGGTATTTTTCATTTCTAGAATATACATTACCAAATATACATATACATATACATATATATATATACAGGTGTCACAGTGGTAAAGAATGTGCCTGCCAGTGCAGGAGGCACAAGAGATGTGGGTTTAATCCCTGGGTTGGGAAGATCCCCAGGAGTAGGAAATGGCAACCCATTCCAGTATTCTTGCCTGGAAAATTCTATGGACAGAGAGCCTAGTGGTCTACCATCCTTGATGTTACATGAGCACACATATACACACACAGATACACATATTCACACATATTTCAGTTTCAGGTCTCTGTTGAAATTATTCCTCCTGTAGTTTCAATTCTCTGTTGAATATCTTCAATATTCATGAATGTTGGTCTTTTCATCTCTTACTTAAAAAAAAAAAAATATATATATATATATATAGATCATAGATTATCCTCCCAGCCTCTTCAGAAACTGTAAAATTTTTCCATCTCCTCATACCTAGAGATTTTTCCCTTTGTAAGTTTTGAACTTATCTATTATTTTACGCTGTGCAGAGACAAAATCTGGCCAATGTCATAAGGCTCAAAATCTAATCCAGTCATCTGTTTATTGAAGGTCTCTCTAATGGAATATAAACCATGAGACCATGGGAGATTGGGAGATTCCATTCTGTCTTTCAGGCTCAAGTTTCCAGCCGCATACCTTGCCTCATAAATCAGCAACTGTCCTGTGAGGAAAACCGATATATGTGTCAACAAGGTTGGATTTGCTAATTGTCTTATTCAAATCTTCTATATGCTTATCAATTTTTGGTCTTCTTATTTCATCTTACCGAGAGAAGTATATTAGCATATTCCACTCTTATTGTGGATTTGTCGACTTATTTTTTACCTTTGTTTTTGTTTATATGTTTTGAAGCTCTATCATTAGATACAGAACTTTTAGACCATCTCTGCCTTCTGGGTAGCTTGAAATTTTATCATCATGATGTATCCCTCTTTATCTCTATTTAGGATTTTGCCTTAACATTTATCTTCTCTGGTGTATGGTGATATTAGCTCTCTTTTCATTAGTGTGTATGATTTTTCCACCCTTTAACTTTCTTCTACTTTCTTTTTTTTTGTAACTTTATCTTTAAGATAATAGCTAATAGTTAGGTTTTATTTTACTCAGTATGACCATTTTTTCCCTTCTCTGAAACATTTGGTCTATTTTCATTCATGTATTCACCAATGAAATTATTTTTGTTCACCCATCTTTTATTTTTCTATCTTTCTGCGTCTGTTTTCTCTTTTTACTTGTATTCTATTGCTTAGCTTTATATTTCATGTTTTACTCTAAATTTTAAAGCATTTTTCTACTGTTCTATAAGTAGTCATGATGGAAATAATCCATCCTCCTTGCCTTATAACTTATTTTTTTGTTTCTGTTATTTTTCTGGGCTCCATAGGAATTGTGGAATATGTTAACTCCATTTACCCTCTTCAAACCTATAGATACTGTTGTCATGTATTCTATTTCTATACATATTTTTTAAACTACTAGATTTTATTATTTATTTATTAATTCATCATCCATTTAGAATTTCCACTTGCATTATATTTAAATCCTTCCTAAGGATTCTAGTCATTGCAATTAAATTTCAGGCTTAACATTTTATGAAATGTCTTAATTTATTTATTTTTGCCTATATATATGTGTGTGTGTGTAAAGTTCCACCTTCAGGGTCTCATCTCAAAGCATGGTGACTCCATTCATGATAAGCCCCAGCTTCTAACTTTTGTCTCCTGGCTCACAAGTCTTTAAAATAAATGATGCTTATTTTCAGTCACTTCTTCTGGTATAAAAGGCTCCCTGATAGGAAGTTCCAAATGCTAGTTTTACCTCCCTAGATTTCTGTTTATTCCAAGATACTTCTCAACTCTCTGATGCCTTCAAGAATATACTCCTCCACTGGAAAAGAATTTGGGGAGACAATGAAAAGGGGTTGGAGATTATCAGAGGAAGCTAGGGAGAGAGCTTCTGGTGGGCTGCAGAGTCTTGCTTCCCACTTCACCATAAGTCAAGAGACAAAGCTTAATGTGTCTCCTCAGAGTCTCACAAAGTGACCTGGTAGCTGATTGCAATGCATTGAGTTATGTTCCCTCCAAAATGAATGTTGAAGTCCTAAGCCCAATACCTTGGTGTGTGACCTTATTTGAAAATAGGATCATTTCAGATGTGACTGTTAAGATGATATGATACTGGAGTAGAGTGGTCCTCTGATCCAGTATGACTGTTGTCCTTATAAGAAGAGGACCAACTGAAAACAGAGACACAAAGGAAGAGGTCATGTGAAGACAGAAGCGGAGACTGAATGATGCTGTCACCAGCCAAGGATCACCCGGGGCCACCAGAAGCCCAGAGATTTAACGAACTGTCTTCCTTTAGAGGCTTCAGAGAGAGTATAGCCCAGTCAACATCTTGATTTTAGACTTCTAACCTTCAGAACTGTGAGAAAATATTTTTTTATTTTAAGTCACTCAGCTTATGGTACTTTCTCATAGTGACCCTAAGAAGATAATATACCAATTCATACCTAAAAATTTTTAAAGGGAAACTAGTTGACTAGCCACTCTGTGTGGCAAAAAAAAAAAGTGTGACTGAATTGGATGACCCTCAGGCCAATATTTTTCAGGGAAGAAAATGGATAAACATTTACCAGGGATTAGAGATGAAGCAACAGTTAGAACTGGACAAGGAAAAACAGACTGGCTCCAAATAGGAAAAGGAGTATGTCAAGGCTGTGTATTGTCACCCTGCTTATTTAACTTATATGCAGAGTACATCATGAGAAACGCTGGGCTGGAAGAAGCACAAGCTGAGATCATGATTGCCGGGAGAAATATCAAGAACCTCAGATATGCAGATGACACCACCCTTATCGCAGAAGTGAAGAGGAACTAAAAAGCCTCTTGGTGAAAGTGAAAGAGGAGAGTGAAAAAGTTGGCTTAAAGCTCAACATTCAGAAAACTAAGATCATGGCATCTGGTCCCATCACTTCATGGAAAATAGATGGGGAGACAGTGGAAACAGGGTCAGGTTATTTTTGAGGGGCTCCAAAATCACTGCAGGTGGTGATTGCAACCATGAAATTAAAAGATGCTTACTCCTTGGAAGGAAAATTATGAACAGCCTAGATAGCATATTAAAAAGCAGAGACATTATTTTGCCAACAAAGGTCTGTCTGGTCAAGGCTATGGTTTTTCCAGTAGTCATGTATGGATGTGAAAGTTGGACTGTGAAGAAAACTGAGTGCCGAAAAATTGATGCTTTTGAACTGTGGTGTTGGAGAAGACTCTTGAGAGTCCCTTGGACTGCAAGGAGATCCAACAAGTCCATCCTGAGGGAGATCAGTCCTGGGTGTTCATTGGAAGGACTGATACTGAAGCTGAAACTCCAATATTTTGGCCACCTCATGTGAAGAGTTGACTCATTGGAAAAGACCCTGATGCTGGGAGGGATTGAGGGGGCAGGAGGAGAAGGGAATGACAGAGGATGAGATGGTTGGATGGCATCACCAACTCGATGGACATGGGTTTGAGTAAACTCCGGGAGTTGGTGATAGACAGGGAGGCCTGGGGTGCTGCAATTCATGGGGTCACAAACAGACACATCTTCTGTGATTCTATCCATGTGGTTTGAATGACAGCTTCCATTTTCATAAAGATCCTATTCTGTTCGTCACAGACACAAGACATGATGTAAGCCAATCATTGTATTTTATAGTCCCCAAGCATTAAACTAGGACATGGATTTGAGAACTGAATCAGGATAATCAGGGACATTTTTCTGTGATTTTTCAAACTGAACCTCGGATAAAGGATTTCTGATTTCCTTTCAAAAGTAGGTGTCTACGCCAGTCAGAAGGCTGGTATCCAAAAGTCTACAAGCAATAAATGCTGGAGAGGGTGTGGAGAAAAGGGAAGCCTCTTACACTGTTGGTGGGAATGCAAACTAGTACAGCCGCTATGGAGAACAGTGTGCAGATTCCTTAAAAAACTGGAAATAGAACTGCCATATGACCCAGCAATCCCACTCCTGGGCATACATACTGAGGAAACCAGATCTGAAAGAGACACGTGCACCCCAATGTTCATTGCAGCACTGTTTATAATAGCCAGGACATGGAAACAACCTGCCCATCAGCAGATGAATGGAGAAGGAAGCTATGGTACATATACACTATGAATATTATTCAGCCATTAAAAAGAATTCATTTGAATCAGTTCTAATGAGATGGATGAAACTGGAGCCCATTATACAGAGTGAAGTAAGCCAGAAAGATAAACACCAATACAGTATACTAACACATATATATGGAATTTTAAAAGATGGTAATGATAACCCTATATGCAAAACAGAAAAAGAGACACAGATGTATAGAACAGACTTTTAGACTCTGTGGGAGAAGGCAAGGGTGGGATGTTTCGAGAGAACAGCATTGAAACAAGTATACTATCAAGGGTGAAACAGATCACCAGCCCAGGTTGGATGCACGAGACAAGTGCTCAGGGCTGGTGCACTGGGAAGACCCAGAGGGATGGGGTGGGGAGGGAGGCGGGAGGGGGGATCGGGATGGGGAACACATGTAGATCCATGGCTGATTCATGTCAATGTCTGGCAAAAACCACTACAATATTGTAATTAGCCTCCAACTAATAAAAACAAATAAAAAAAAAAGCAGACGTCTAATCCAGTATTCATTTTCCTCTCCATGATGGAAAAGGACAAATATACTGTATTGCCATGGGGTAACTTTTGCCTTTTTGTAGGGCTCAAAGTTGTTCGGTTGTTCTTTGCTATTGACAGGTTAGGCACCCGTTACTAATTACAGCATAGAGCCCTGGTAAGGATAACTTCATGTTGTTGGGTCCATACGCACCACCGTGCCGTGCTGGCTGATTGTCCGTGAGTCCACTGCGGAAGCGCTGCGGCGGCTGAGCAGAAGGGAAGACCGACTCCTGCAGCGCGGGCTGCTGGGCTCCCCAGGTTGCTGACAGCCTCTCCTGTGCTAGCTTTCAATTTACTCAGCTCCAAATTTACTCTTTTTTGCATGCTCTATGAAAATGGATCTGGACCCTTTCGATTTTCTTTCTTTCTCTTCCTTTTATTTTTTTTAATTAAGAAAGTTGGGGGTTTTTTTGTTGTTGCTGTTGCTGTTGTTTTTGCATTCTGGTGCATGGTAAGCTTTGTCAGTAAAGGAAAGGGTACTGAAGAGATGTTTTCGGAGGACAGGGGCCCCGTGTGCTGCCTTGACAAGCTCCTGCTCTCTGTGCAGCTTCTCCTCTCTCCAGTCCCTTGTGGTCAGCAGCCAAGCAGCTAACATCAGCATCACTCTCCATTAGGCTGTGCCTCTGGTGAGACACCTTTCCTGAAGAGCAGAAGTTCCCATCGCCACAGCACCATAGCAGCTTCTCTGCTCTCCAGGGAAGCGTGGCCATGCCATCTCTGCAAGGTCTGCATCTCAGCCCCCAAACTCTTCCTCAGCCCAGGTTAAGGAGATCTTCTCTGTACCCACTATCCCTGCATTCTACAGTCTTCTCTTTATCTCCGATTAGCCAATCTCTCATTACATCTGTCCTCTATATAGTTAATTGTTCTTTACACTAAACTTTCTGTGTCCCAATTATTATTTCTGTGTCCCTTGATTGGACCCTGACTGGCACACTGCATCAGAAGTTTCTGGCCGCATTGACCTGGGACCCTGATATGCTTGCAATGTAGGCGTGTTGTGAGAGTTCTACCCTCATACCAAACAATCTTGTTACCGATGTATCCATGTTGTTCCTTATAAGTCCCCAGTCATCTAGCTGTCCCTTAGCCACTGTGATTGGCAATCTAAGTAGAGGAACAACTCAATGAACCACTCAAGCTTCTTTTCACCTGAAAGATTTATTCCCCTCTAGTGGTCAAGGCCTCACTGAAGTAGAGATAAAGCACTGCAATGATTAATTATTTCCAGGTGGTGAGAGTATTTCATGCAGACCAACTGTGTATTGTTGTTGTTTGGTTGCTAAGTTATGCCTAACTCTTTTGCCACCCCATGGACCAGGCTCCTTCTGTGCATGTGATTTCCTGGGCAAGAATACTGGAGTGGAAATTTTATCCATTACCAGGGAAGTGGGTTGCCATTTCCTTCTCCAGGAAATCTTCCTGACTCAAGAATCAAATCTGTGTCTCCTGTATTGCAGTTGAGTTCTTTAACTCTGGGCCACCTGGGAAGCCCCAACTGTGTATGAGGCTCAGACAAACTGGTAATGGTAAAATCTCCATAAGCCCACAGGTGAAAGTTGAATGAGAGATGGCGGTGTGTCAAGAATTGGCCTCCTGGCCTCAATTGGTTTGATTGAGGCAGTTAATCAAGCAGCTTAACAAACTTTCATGGCCTGCTTGAACTGCTTGTCCTGTAGACCACTCACACAATAGTAGTGAAGTCGCTCAGTTGTATCCAACTGTTTCCAACCCTATGAACTGTAGCCAAAAGCTCCTCTGCCTGTGGGCTTTTCCAGGCAAGAATACTGGAGTGGGTTGCCATTTCCTTCTCCAGGGGATCTTCCTGACCCAGGGATCAAACCCAGATCTCCTCCATTGCAGGCAGATTCTTTTACTATCTGAGCCACCACCCACTTGGTGGAACTTTATTGCTCAATGGTCCAGAAAACACCTAGTAGAGGAAGGCTACTCAGAATGCATGGACATTTGATGTCATATCTACCTAAGCTCAATTACAAGAGAACTCTTCCTGGGAGGGAAATATTTGCCAAAGAGGACCTAGCTTTATTTCAAAACCCTGGGATCTTTACCATGATTTTCTAATTGTGACTTGTCACAGTCTTCACGTAGTACGTGAAGTGAAAGTCTTTCAGTCATGTCCAGCTCTTTGCAACCCCATACAGTCCATGGAATTCTCCAGGCCAGAATATGGGAGTGGGTAGCCTTTCCCTTCTCCAGTGGATATTCACAACCCAGGAATTGAACCAGGGTCTCCTGTAGTATCTAGTCAGTCACAGGCACTTCAAGCTTGACTGGACCCATTGACTCTTATAGACTAGATGGCAGAGATGCTTTCTTGAAGCTTGCTTCAGCTAAAGAGCTTTCTCTTGCCCAAGATCACTAGGAGCTGGCAGTCTAATAGACTCCCCAGTAAACAGTTTGAAACAGCATGCCCAAATGCAGCATATGTTGCCTCTAAAACCCAAAGAAGCCCAACAACCACTCTTTCATCTTAGCCCTTCCAGTTAGGAGACTATTTTCAGAAAAAGTAGTAAGTCAATAAACATATGAAAAGATGTTCAGTCTCATTAGCAATCATAGGAATGCAGCATTACGATAATATATAACTACTACTCTGCCAACTTGGCAAAAAAATTTAAGTATTAAAAAACAAAAATTGATAAAGCTGTAGACAAATGAGTATTTTCAAACTATGCTGTGGGGAATATAAATTGGTAAATTACTTTGAAAACTGTTCATCATCACCTAGTGACATTGGATACATAACACAACCTATGAATAAGCAATCCTACTCCTGGTTACATATCATAGAGAAACTCTTGCACAAAAAGTTTGTAACAAAGGGCTTCCCTGGTGGCCCAATGGTAAAATATCTCCCTTCCAATGTAGGGATCACAGGTTCAATCCCTGCTCAGGTAACTGAAATTCTACATAATGCTGGGCAATGCTCTAGGGCCCATGCAATAAGATTCACCATCACACTGCAACAAAGACCCAGTGGAGCCAAAATAATTTTTTTGGAAAAGAAGTTTATAACAAGATATATGTATAAGAATGTTCATGGTAGCTTGTTTGTTATAATAAAAATGTAGACAATAATACAATTGTAAATCAATAGTAGAATGGTAAATAAATAATACAGGTACAATGGAATAACACAATTAAAATAAATGAAACATAGATATCATGTTTAGTGCAGTAGGCATAATTCTAAGATGGTCCCAAGATTCAAACCCCCTGCTATACACACAATAATCCCCACCACTTGAGTGTTGAAGGGACTTGTGAATATGATGGGAGAGTCACTCCCTTGATTATGGTGTGTAACATGACTCCACTGCAGCAGACTGCTGAGAGATTCTCCTGCTGACCTTGCAGAACTGAGCTGCCATATTGTGAATGGAGTGACACATACAGCAGTGCTATAAAAACTGAGAGTAGTCTCCAGTTAGCAGCTCATTAAAGAAAAAAAGAGAGAGAGAACCTCAGTGCTATGACTATAAGGAGCTGGATTCTGCTAATGACCAGTGAGTGTGCAAGAGGAGTTTCAGATGAGGCTGCAGCCCTGGTTGACACCCACATGTCAGCCTAGTGAAACCCTGAGCAGATGACTCAACTAATGCAGATGTCTGACCCATGGAAACTATGCAATAAGAAATGTGTGTTTTTAAGCCATTAAGTTTGTGGTAATTAGTTACAATGCAATAGAACACTAATACATTAAGGTGAAGACAGAAATCACAAAGCAAAATATATAGTATGATTTTATTTATGTAGTGTTCAAAATATCATGTATATTCCCTGGAAGCCCTATACGGATAACAAACCTATAAAGAAAAGTAAAGGCATGATTGTCATTTGCATGCTCGTGCTAAGTCGCTTCAGTCGTGTCTGACTCTGCAGCCACATGGACTGTAGCCCGCCGGGGCCCTCTGTCCAAGGGATTCTCCAGGCCAGAATACTCAGTGGGTTGTCATGCCCTCCTCCAGGGGATCGTCCTGACCCAGGGATCATACCATGGCTCCTGTGTCTCCTGCATTGACAGACAGGTTCTTCACCACTAGCGCCAGATGGGGAAGGTCAGCATAGTGATTCCCTCTATGGTCAAGGGAAGGTTTACCGTTTGAGAAGGGCACGTGTGAAACTTCTAAGGGTCTAGCACTAGTTCATATATTACCTTGTGTAGAGCTTCCATGAGGGTCACTTTATTATCAGTGATGAAACAGTGCTTATAGATTTTATATAGTTCTCTGGCGGTATGACATATTTCACAGATACAAATTTTAAAAAACAAGAGAAGGAATGGAGGGGAAAATGAGGTAGGAAAGAGAGAGAAGGGGGCGAGGCAGATAACCATTCTAGGAACAGAATTGAAGTCACCATCTGACTAGACCTATGATAATCACAGTGTCACTCTCTAATATCCATCTGATTTTTGCACAGAACAAACAGGCAAGTTAAATGGGAGATATGATAGAAATCAACACTTCTGTATCTTTTTAGGGTATTGGTGGTAGCACTAATCACCAACATTCCCATTGTAGAATGGTATTAATTTGTTTGTTTGTATTTTTAATACAGGGTAGGTGCATAGCTTAATAGAACCCCACTTCATGGATCAGAGAGCTGATGTGAGGATCCTGCCAGATGAAAAGCATGCCCATTATAACTGACACTCAAAATCTGGAAAATTAATCACAAGATGGTTTGTGGGCCTACTGGACCTACTGAGAAATGATACAGCTGGTGCTAACAAGTCCCCCTTCTGATTGCGGCATCATGGCATCTTTCTGGAAAGTATGTTGTCTCTATTGAGAGGACATCAGTGAAGCCTTGTTTAAGTCTTTTATGAAAGACTTATCTTAAGTTAGACTTTGTAAATGTCACCTAGGAGACTTCTTAATGATATGGACAAAGAATCTCTCATTTCATCACAGTCTTTCTGTCAATAACCACTTACATCCAGTTGACTGTAAGACATCATTTAAGTAACTACTCGGTCACTAGCTGCCATGGACTACTGTCCCATTTTCTAACAGTATCTAGATTCTAACTGCCTTCAAATCAATCACTTCAGACACTAGTACCAGATTTCTGTCTCTTTGAGGATCTTTTAGGATCAATTCTGTGTCGGTAATAGTTCTCGGTTGGAGACAACAGAATACACTGTAACCAGTTTAGGCAGGTGTGTCAGAGTTTCCCTCCACTCTCCTCAGGCTTGATGATTTGCTATCCAATTCAAAGGACTTCAGGAAAGCTATGGTAATACTCATGGCTATAGTTTATTATAGCAAAAGAATACAGATTATAATTAACAAAGAAAAAAAGGAGATGGGACAAAGTCCAGGAGAAACCAGACATAAACTTTCAGATGTCTTCTCCAGTGCATTCACATGGGGGTGTGCTAAAGTCTCCCAGCAATGACATGTGACAACACATGTGAAATATTGCCAACAAGAGAACTCACCCAAATGTTGGCGTTCAGAGTTTTTACTTGGGGTCTTCATGTAGACATGTTGGAGAAAGCAATGGCAACACGCTCCAGTACCCTCGCCTGGAAAATTCCATGGACGGAGGAGCCTGGTAGGCTGCAGTCCATGGGGTCTCGAAGAGTTGGACACAACTGAGCGACTTCACTTTCACTTTTCACTTTCATGCATTGGAGAAGGAAATGGCAACCCACTCCAGTGTTCTTGCCTGGAGAATCCCAGGGATGGGGGAGCCTGGTGGGCTGCCGTCTATGGGGTCGCACAGAGTCAGACACGACTGAAGTGACTTAGCAGCAGCAGCAGCATGTAGACACGTAATGCCTTATAAGGCAGAGTGTTACAAAGGCTCAGAGATAATTTCCCAGGGTTCCACTCAAGGGCTAGTCTTGAAGACAGTCTTTTCTTTAGAATGTGCAGGATTTGAACAACCCAGGTCTGTTGAGGGAAACCATTCCTGGCCAGCAATTCAGTTCAGTTCAGTCGCTCAGTCATGTCTAACTCTGCGACCCCATGGGCTGCAGCAGGCCAGGCCTCCCTGTCCATTGCCAACTCCCAGAGTTTACTCAAACTCATGTCCTTTGAGTAGGTGATGCCATCCAACTATCTCATCCTCTGTCGTCCCTTTCTCCTCCTGCCTTCAATCTTTCCCAGCATCAGGGTCTTTTCCAATGAGTCAGTTCTTCACATCAGATGGCCAAAGTATTGGAGTTTCAGCTTCAACATCAGTCCTTCCAATGAGTATTCAAGACCGATCTCCTTTAGGATGGACTGCTTGGATATCCTTGGAGTCCAAGGGACTCTCAAGAGTCTTCTCCAACACCACAGTTCAAAAGCATTAGTTCTTTGGCCCTCAGCTATCTGTATAGTCCAACTCTTACATCCATACACGACTACTGGAAAACCACAGCTTTGACTAGACAGACCTTTGTTGGCAATGTCTCTGCCTTTTAATATGTAATTAAAGGTTTATAAAGAAATATTGCAAAGATCACAGTGAAATCAGAAGGGATGAAAGGCCAGCCTCTATCTAGGTTGTGTTTCTGAAAACATTTCTCAGAGCCATATCATAGAACTGTCCTGCTGTCCCAGACAAGACTGTTTTTGCTACAAATAGAAAGTTACCACTGTAGAACAGATAGAAACTAAGTCCCCTTGCACAGAAAGACAGAAGCCTGAGAGATGTAAGACTGCTTCAATTCCACTTTGGCGAAGTAGAATTCAAAATGTGAGAAGCTATCAAAAGTGATGGCAGGGTGTTCAAAAGAACCGGGGGCAGCCATTAATAATTAATAGTAGATATTCTTTGAAGTGGGTTGTGGTTGCAGGGGAACATAAGGGACGAGAGCGAGAGTGTGTCTGGATAATTACCGTTGAAATCACCTAAAGCATTTGGTAAAAATTCAGATTCCTGAGATTATCTACGACCGACTTGCGTGCTTCATTGCTAAGTCAGGTCTGACTCTATGCAACCCCATGGACTGTAGCTGCCAGGCTCCTCTGCCTGTGGGATTTCCCAGGCAAGAATTCTGGAGGGGGTTGCCACTTCCTCCTCCAGGGGATCTTCTCAGATCAGGGATCGAAACCACATCTCTTGTATCTCCTGCACTGGCAGGGAAATTCTTTACCACTACTCCACTAAGACCTGCTGAATCCCAATCTATGAATGTAAAGCTCACCCATTCCCAAATATTTTAGTAAGCTCCCTTTGTTAGGTTAGTACTACAGTGCTTGAATTTCTGACTTCATAAATTCCCTGCTTTCTTTCATATACATATAGCAAAATGATAAAGCAGAAGCAGAGCAGCAGCAACTTACTGCCAGAGATAAGCTGGGTGTGGAGCTACAGTATGCAACAAGGCCAGAATGACAGCAATTCTTGCCCTCCAGGGGTACTTTGGTATTGGCCAATAGATCGCAACATACATAAAAGAAAAATACAAGCGCAATCCAAAAAGCAGTTTTTTTTTTAATGTGTTTAATTAGTTTATTTACTTTTGGTTGCCCTGAGTCTTTGTTGCCACTCATGAACTTTATCTAGCTGCGGTGAGTGGGAGCTTCTCTTTGCTGCAATGCACAGACTTCTCATTGTGGTGGCTTCTCTTGCGGCGGGGCATAAGCTCTAGGCACAGGGACTTCGGTAGTTACAGCAGGTGGGCTCAGTAGTTGTGGCACATAGATTTTAGTTGCTCTGTGGCATGTGGAATCTTCCCAGACCAGGGATCAAACCCATGTCCTCTGTATTGGCAGGCAGATTCTTATCCACTATACAACCACAGAAGTCCCATGAAGCTACTGCACTTAATCTGTATCACAACAGGAATTCTTAGCTGGGGAACAAACACCAGGAAGATTCAAATCCTTTACCAAGTCTCAAGTTGCAGTGAGTTCACAGACCCAGAGCCCCTTGAATGAAATGGAGAACCTTGAGGAAGCAGTTTCTGATAATATCATGAGTACTAACAGTGATTTTATTCTTCCTAACATTTCCCAGTCTGAGTTAGAGCCAGTTAGAAGTCCAGTTGTGTGCTGGAGAATGAGAAAAACCCAGGTCTTCTGTGGACACTTAGAACTAACTCTGTGGTTCACTAAACAGGGAGGAAACACAAAGGGTAAAAAAAAAAAGAAGATTTTGAGTCTACGTCAGTCAGTTCAGTTCACTCTCTCAGTCGGGTCTGACTCTTTGAGACCCCATGAATCGCAGCACGCCAGGCCTCCCTGTCCATCACCAACTCCCAGAGTTCACCCAAACTCAAATCCATCAAGTCGGTGATGCCATCCAGCCATCTCATCCTCTGTCGTCCCCTTCTCCTCCTGCCCCCAAACCCTCCCAGAAGCAGGGTCTTTTCCAATGAGTCAATTCTTTGTGTGAGGTGGCCAAAGTATTGGAGTTTCAGCTTCAGCATCAGTCCTTCCAATGAACACCCAGGACTGATCTCATTTAGGATGGACTGGTTGGATCTCCTGGCAGTCCAAGGGACTCTCAAGAGTCTTCTCCAACACCACAGTTCAAAAGCATCAATTCTTCAGTGCTCAACTTTCTTCACCATCCAACTCTCACATCCATACATGACTCCTGGAAAAACCATAACCTGGACTAGACGGACTTTTGTTGGCAAAGTAATGTCTCTGCTTTTTAATATTCTGTCTGGGTTGGTCATAGCTTTTCTTCCAAGGAGTAAGCGTCTTTTAATTTCATGGCTGCAATCACCACCTGCAGTGATTTTGGAGCCCCCAAAAATAAAGTCTGACCCTGTTTCCACTGTTTCCCCATCTATTTCCCATGTAGTGATGGGACCAAATGCCACAATCTTAAGTTTTCTGAATGTTGAGCTTTAAGCCAACTTTTTCACTCTCCTCTTTCACTTTCATCAAGAGGCGTTTTGGTGCCTCTTCACTTTCTGCCATAAGGGTGGTGTCATCTGCATATCTGAGGTTCTAGATATTTCTCCCGGCAATCATGATCTCAGCTTGTGCTTCTTCCAGCCCAGCATTTCTCATGATGTACTCTGCATACAAGTAAAACAAGGCTGTGACAATATACAGCCTTGACATACTCCTTTCCCTATTTGGAACCAGTCTGTTGTTCCTTGTCTAGTTCTAACTGTTGCTTCCTGACCTGAGCCTACGTGAGTGGTTCACAAACACAAGCTAAAGTTATTTTCTTATACCTTGAGCATGTGATTGTACTAACCATCCTTAGCAATTGTCAGAATCCCCAATTGGCTCCCTAATCAATGGAACAAAGCATATTATTGGATGAAAGACCAATGGAAACTATGGAGCTACTTCTTTAACAAAACAAAAAACCACATCCCTGTGAAATTTCAGATTATACCACATCCAAAAGCTTGAAATATATATTAGTTGGTGATTCATATCATATCTCCAGAGATCATATAGGTCTTAAAGAATGACAGCATATTACTATAAACTCAATCAAATAATGATTACAATCACAGTTGCTACCCCAGGTGTATTTTCTTAACCAGAGCAAATAAATATAGTTCTTGGTTACTGGTACAAAATGATGAATCTGGAAGATGATAATTTTTCTGTCTCAATGACCAGAGAATATCTGAATGAATTCACTGTGCCTGGCAAGAACATTGAGACTCTGTATTCCCTTACCTCAGGGCTACACAACCTCTACAATTCTGCCAGAACAATGTGCAAAGTATTTGCTTATCTTAGCATTCCACAGGAAATCATCCTTGTCTGCTACATTGATGACATTTTACTGAGAGAGACTGGAAAACTGGGAGTGGCAGATACCAAAGATGCCTAGGGAAGGCTCCTGCATTGCAGGCAGACGCCTTACCCTCTGAGCCAGCAGGGAAGCCCATAGAGATAACTGAGTAGATCACGTAGGGAAAATGCATGTTCTCAGTAAAAAACTGTAAGCCATGGTAACTCTTGAGTAAACAGCAAATAATATTTATCCTAGTCTGAAATTTTCCAATTATCTTAACTTCTTGGCTCTGAAAAAGACTAAATGCTTGATAAGGGAACTTCAAGTGACTTCATGAACTGAAATTTCCATGGTGGACTATTATTTGATCTATCAAATTGTAAAGTTGCCCACGCCCAGCTCTACTCCATCAGAAAATGGAAACGGTTTATATAAAATCAGAAACCTGACAAATTAATCTTGCTGCAGACAATAGCTATGAACTCTAAACAATAACAACAACAACATCGAAATGCCTAAAGGCTCTGGAAACTGAACAAACACAAGTAGATTTGAGGAAAGAGCTGCAATTGGGAACACGGGACCTAAAGGGAGAGTTCCCATATTTCACAACTTTGCCCTGAGATTGGCCACAGTTAGGGAGATGGCAATGTGAGGAAGGTAAGATTTGATAGAAAGCTTCCTATCTTCTGGGGAGAGGAACCAATGAAAGGAGACCAAGCTAATCAGGGCCATCAGAGAATAAGGGGGATCCTCATGAATAATAAAATCAGAGAAGATGAATCCCAAACTCCACTTTTAAACTCAGCCAAACTTTCTTGCTGATCACTGAAACATACATGGATGAAGAAAACTGAAATCACTGTGCACATGCTCCCCACATCAGGTATGACAGTTTTCAGGTTGAGTCAAACCAAGTTAAATGTCTGCATAATTCACAACAATATTGCATAAGCCAGAGTCTCCACATGTCTTCCTAAGGTCCATGGCAGAATATAAAACAATTTGGTACATAAATTACCAGGAAAATATGACTTGGCCTTGGGGAAAAATAAGCTGACTGATGTCAAGCAGAAACGACTCATATTATCAGATACTATCAGTCAAGAATTTAAAACAGCTATCGTAACTTTGCTCAGTGAAGCAAAGGAAAGTACGCTTGCATTGAATGAAAAAAAATTTTTTAATTAATTTTTCATTAAGAAGAAAACTTTAGAACTAAAAAGTATCTGAAGTAAATTAACTACATGGGTTTAATAGCAGAATGGAGATGCCAGAGTAAAGAATCGGTGAACCTGAAGATAAATCAGTAGAAATCATCTAATATGAAGAAGAGAAATGGAATAAATTGGAAAACAAATGGACAGAGTTTCAAAGAGATGCAGGGCAATTTCAAAAGGTCTAATAAAAATGGAGATAAATGGTGCTCTTAGACTGGAAAAATTAATATTGTTAAAATGAACATGCTACCCAAAGTGATCTACAGATTTACTGCAATCCCTATTAAAATGACAGTTTTCACAAAACTAGAACAAATAATTCTAAAATTTATTTGGAACCACAAAAGACCTTGAATTGCCAACGCAACTTTTTTTTGTACAGAAGAAATTCAATGAGAGGTAAAGTGATAGGCAAGAAGTAGATTTATTAATATAGGATACTAGTAAGGGAAACTGGAGATGGAAAAGGCAACCCACTCCAGTATTCTTGCTTGGAGAATCCTAAGGTTGGGGGAGCCTGGTGGGCTGCTGTCTATGGGGTCTCACAGAGTCAGACATGACTGAAGAGACTTAGCAGCAGCAGCAGTAAGGGATACAAGCAAGCAGGTGAGGTTGTGCTGCCTTCCATAGCAATCTTGAGGGGAAAAAAAAAAACTCTCCCAGACTTCAGACTATACTAAAAGCTACCGTAATCAATATAGTATGGCATTCACACACACACATACACACACACACACACACACACACACACACACAAGGGAACAGAGTAAAGAGCCCAGAAATAGACTCATGCACCTATTGCCAACTAATCTATAACAAAGTAAGCCAGAATATACAATGGAGAAAAGACAGTGTCTTCATTGAGTGGTCCTGGGGGACACTGGACAGCTACATGTAAAACAAATAGCAACCCAAGCATCCATCAACAACTGACTGGTTTAAAAAGGTATATATATATACATACATGGAAAAGAAAAGGAAAGATATACCCATTTGAATGCAGATTTCCAAAGAATAGCAAAGAGAGATAAGAAATGCTTCCTCAGTGATCAGTGCAAAGAAATAGCAGAAAACAACAGAATGGGAAAGACTAGAGATCTCTTCAAGAAAATTAGAGATACCAAGGGAACATTTCCTGCAAATATGGGCTCAATAAAGGAACAGAAATAGTATGGACCTAACAGAAGCAGAAGATACTAAGAAGAGGTGGCAAGAATACACAGAATTGTACAAAAAAAGATCTTCATGACCCAGATAATCACGATGGTGTGATCATTCACCTAGAGCCAGATATCCTGGAATGTGAAGTTAAGTGGGTCTTAGGAAGCATCACTACAGACAGAGCTAGTAGAGGTGATGAAATTCCAGTTGAGCTATTTCAAATCCTGAAAGATGATGCTGTGAAAGTGCTGCACTCAATATGCCAGCAAATTTGGAAAACTCAGCAGTGGCCACAGGACTGGAAAAGGTCAGTTTTCATTCCAATCCCAAAGAAAGATAATGCCAAAGAATGTTCAAATTACTGCACAATTACACTCCTCTCACACACTGGTAAAGCAATGCTCAAAATTCTTCAAACCAGGCTTCAGTAATACGTGAACCATGAAATTCCAGATGTTCAAGCTGGATTTAGAAAAGGCAGAGGAACCAGAGATCAAATTGCCAACATCTGCTGAATGATCAAAAAAGCAAGAGAGTTCCAGAAAAACATCTATTTCTGCTTTGTTGACTATGCTAAAGCCTTTGACTGTGTGGATCACAATAAACTGGAAAATTCTGAAAGAGATGGGAATACCAGATCACCTGACCTGCCTCTTGAGAAATCTGTATGCAGGTCAGGAAGCAACAGTTAGAACTGGACATGGAACAACAGACTGGTTCTAAATCGAAAATGGAGTACATCAAGGCTATATATTGTCACCCTGCTTATTTAACTTATATGCAGAGTACATCATGAGAAATGTTGGACAGGAGGAAGCACAAGTTGGAATCAAGATTGCCGGGAGAAATATCAAGAACCTGATATGCAGATGACACCATCATTATGGCAGAAAGTGAAGAACTAAATAGCCTCTTGATGAAAGTGAAAGAGGAAAGTGAAAAAGTTGGCTTAAAGTTCAACATTCAGAAAACTAAGATCATGTCATCTGGTCCCATCACTTCATGGGAAATAGATGGGGAAACAGTGGAAACAGGGTCAGACTTTATGTTTTGGGGCTCCAAAATCACTGCAGGTGGTGATTGCAGCCATGAAATTGAAAGACGCTTACTCCTTGGAAGAAAAGCTATGACCAACCCAGACAGAATATTAAAAAGCAGAGACATTACTTTGCCAACAAAAGTCCATCTAGTCAAGGTTATGGTTTTTCCAGGAGTCATGTATGGCTGTGAGAGTTGGACGGTGAAGAAAGTTGAGCACTGAAGAATTGATGCTTTTGAACTGTGGTGTTGGAGAAGACTCTTGAGAGTCCCTTGGATTGCCAGGAGATCCAACCAGTCCATCCTAAATGAGATCAGTCCTGGGTGTTCATTGGAAGGACTGATGCTGAAGCCGAAACTCACGAAACTTTGGCCACCTCACGCAAAGAGTTGACTCATTGGAAAAGACCCTGCTTCTGGGAAGGATTGGGGGCAGGAGGAGAAGGGGACAACAGAGGATCAGATGGCTGAATTGCGTCACTGACTCAATGGACTTGAGTTTGGGTGAACTCTGGGAGTTGGTGATGGACAGGGAGGCCTGGCTTGCTGCAGTCCATGGGGGTCGCAAAGAGTCAGACACGACTGAGAGACTGAACTGAATTGATATATATGGAAAAGAAACAGAGTGTTTCATATATATATATATATATATATATGATATACATATATGTATGTAATATGTATAGATATGGATATATATATCCAGATAAAGATAGTTCTAGGCTGAGGACCTGAGCCATTGAGGTATTAATACAGTCTCACTGTATACGAAAAATGAAGATTCTTTCTTACTAACCTAACCCTAATTAAGTACTGCTGATGCCGCTTGCAGCCTCAAATTCTTCTGATGCTGTGCTATGTGCTCAGTTGTGTATGACTCTTTGCAACCCCATGGACTGTAGCCCACCAGGCTCCTCTGTCTCTGGGGATTCTCGAGGCAAGAATACTGGAGTGGGTTGCCATGGCCTCTTCCAGGGGATCTTCCCGACCCAGGGATGGAACCCAGGTCTCCCACATTACAGATGATTCTTTACTATCTAAGCCACCAGGGAAGCCAGTACTTGTCTCCAAATGCCTGTCCCCGTGCACGTATCTTCTCAGCCCAGCATTGTGGTGAAGAAGAATATTATGGTGCTTTCTCGGAGTATGTCTCTCAGGAGCCCAGGCATGCCCAAGTCCTGCCCTACCAATCTCCCTCACTTGAGTACTACTCTCCTACTGTGGTAATTGACTGTCAAATCCTAACTGAAAAAAGAATTGTAGTGTGTCTTCATTAACATATTTACAAGTTCCTGATAACTCTCAGTATAGATTCCAACAAATGCTATATCAAAGCACTAAGCTTAGTCCTTTATATATAAACTCCTGGGACCAGTTTGGTCAGGCTACAAGCAAGAAAGCATAAAAGCAACCATATACTGAGAATGAGATGGCTAGGACTCCGGAGGATTCCCAAGTGAATGTATATACCCTGGCAAATGGAACAAAACACACACAGAGAGAGAAAAGGAGACAGAAACACCTTCTAACATTCAGTGACTCTGCCTACCAATAAAAATAATCTAATAATTCTGAAATACTTGTTGTTCTCATGTCTCTTTACTGAAGTATAATTTATATATTGTGAAACTCACTCATTGTAAATGTATAGTTAAAACAATTTTTAGTAAATGTACACAGTTATGGAAACATAATCACAATATAATTTTAAAACAATTGCATCACTCCATGAAGTTCTCTCATGTCCGTTTGCAACTTATCCCTGCTCCCACTCCCAGCTCTAGGCAGCCTCTGATAATCTTCCATCTCTTCAGTTTTCCTTTTTCTAGAAATTTTATACAAATGGAATTATACAGTATACAGTGTTTTCTATCTGGCTTCTTACACTTTAGCGCAATGTTTTGACATTTATCCATGTTGTATGTAGCAGTAATTTGATCCTTTTTTATTGTTGATTAGCATTCTGTTGTACAGATATACCAATTGGTGGAGACTTGCATTGCTTCCAGTTTTTGCTATTATGAATAATGCTATATAGACATTCACACACAACTATGGGTGGGGATGCATGTTTTTCTTCCTCTTGTATAGAGATCTAGGAGTAGGCCTGGCTGCTACTGGGGTAGTTGCCAGAACCAGCGAGGGGGTCCCCAGAGTCTTTCCCCACCTTCCCAATTGGCTCCGTTATTTGCTCTTCAGAGAAGCGCGGCCTCCCTTTGCACTCAAGCCCTGGCAGGTGGAAGCAGCTTGTCTTGGACTGGACTCTGTCTTCCGCAGCACGTGTGGGGTTTGACAGACCAGCCTAGAGCCACCACACCCTATCGGGCAAAGCCATCATCACCAGAGCAGGGCAAATGCCGCGGCAGGTCGGTCCGCAGAGCGCAGGAACACAGGGCCGAGGCGCGGCCCCTCGGCACGCGCCGAGTCAGCACCAGCTACGGGCCAGACACCAGGTCTGCGGCCCGTGCCCGGTGCCGGCTGAGATGACAGCCCCCATAAACAGTTACCACGAGGCCGCTCAGCGTGATGCCCTTCTCACAGCCCCGCAGAGGTGACCCAGTTTCACAGGGCAGCGTAAGTATTCTTGGAAAGGTGGCATTTATGACAATGGGACGTGGTGGCCTTTGGATTCTGCCGGAGACAGCTGGGGAGAGACATTGCTGACCCGCCAGGGGTGGAGTCTGATTTCTGCCGCTCATGAAGGTTTCCTGGCAACTGGCTTTCAAGAAGCAGAACCTCAGAAATGCTGTCGCTTGAGGGTGACAGAGGCGGTCGGACTGGGCCGTCACATGCCTGCCCTAACTCTCTGAGGTCATCATCGGGTCCAGCAGCCGAATGGTCACGGCGCCCCGTACCTCCGCCCTCGCCTCCGCGGACTAGCAGGTGGTTTGTGACGTAGGTCAGACACAAATTACGTGTATATTTCAACTTGCTGCTTCCTATCCCCGCGGTGGTGTGGGGAGGGCTTGATTCGGAGGACAAGTCTCCTGAGACCAGGAACTGGCTTAGTCAGCCTCATGCTCCTCACTGACCCCGTGCCTGGCACTCAGCGGCTTCTCCCTAGGTGCTGGCTTTCGAATCAATGCCCCATCAAATAGAACCCATAAAGTCTGCACAGCTAGATCCCCTGTTCACCCCACGCCATCGCTGGTCCATATGCTTGCCTTCCTGGCAGCGTCCCTTAAGCCTGCTGTCTCTGAGACATGGCCCTCATCCCCCAACACTGGCGGGCTGCCTATACCGCGCAGCGTTGTCCCCAGCTCCTATCCTCCCAGGTCGTCCCGTCACGGCCCCCTCTACTGTGAGTGTCTGTGTCTCATGGCCCCTGGCACAGGCTTAGGAACAAGATCGGCACCCAGTAAATGTGAGGGGCTGAAGCGACTGCAAACAAGTTAAATTTCAAGAAACATGGGAGAATGCCGCACTTCACACGTTCCTTCTGCATGCCAGATATATGAAGGGCAGCAGAATATGCCACCCCAAAATAATTATTTTGATTATTTTGAACTGCAGGCAGTTGAGAAGCGGATAAAAGAAAAGCTCTCCATTCGCTTCGTGTTTACCTAAAAGTACGAAAATCCCACGGATGGAGGAGCCTGGTAGGCTGCAGTCCATGAGGTCTCCAAGAGTCGGACACGACTGAGCAACTTCACTTTCACTTTTCACTTTCATGCACTGGAGAAGGAAATGGCAACCCACTCCAGTGTTCTTGCCTGGAGAATCCCAGGGACGGGGATGCCTGTCGGCTGCTGTCTATGGGGTCGCACAGAGTCGGACATGACTGAAGCGACACAGCAGCAGCAGCAGCAGGACCAAAGTTCAGAAAGGTGTCCCTTTACCCCTCTCTACCAGAAAAGGCTGAAGTTAATCACTGGAAATACCTCTAGACCCTTACCAGCTCAGAGATGGCACCAGAAGAATCTACCTAACAAATTTTACTAACAAAACTTTGTCTTTCATAGGTTCCCACTCTGTATTTGCCTTCCCACAATTTGCTGGTGTAGAAATTTAAAGTCCTTTTCCTTTTTTTTGCCACTTCTCAAAGTGTGTTGTTCTTTTAAGATACTGCAGAGCCTAAGTTGTAATCATCCCTTTGAGTTACCCATCACTGGTGCTCCCACATATATGTGCAGTGCACGTTACTAATTAAACTTCTGTTTCTCAAAATAAGAAGAAAAGGAAAAAGAAATCTAGAAGTAGAATTGCTGAGTTATATGATAAGCTCATGATTAACTTTCAAGAAAATTCCAAACTACTTTCCAAAGTGGCTGTGCCATTTTATATACCAACCAGAAATTTTTCCACATCTTGGACAATGCTTGATATTATCAACTTTTGTGACTGAAGTCATCCTAGTGGGCATGATGTGGTATCTTTCTGTGATTTTAATTTGAATCTCCATACTAATTATGTTCAATATCTTGTGTTAATTAATTATTTGAATATTATATCTAGTGAAAGTGAAAGGGCTATTCAAATATTTGGTCAACTTCAAATTGGATTGTCTATCCTCTGAGTATTGATTTCTAAGAGTTCTTTGTATGTTCTGAATATGTCCTTTATTAGATATATAATTTGCAAATATTGTCTCCAGTCTGTGGATTTTCATTTTACTATTTGTATTTTGATAATATTTTGAAAAAAAAAGTTATGATGCTCAATTTATTGCGTTCTTTTATGGATTGTGCTTTTGGTGTTGTCATACCAAAGAAATCTTCACAAAAATTTTTCTGTTTTTTTCTAGAAAGTTTATCATTTTAGCTCTTATATTTAGGTCTATGATTCATTTTCAGTTAATTTTTGTCTATGTTATAAGGTAAGAGTATAGTTCACGAATATCCAGTTGTCCCAGCGTCATTAGTTTAGAAGACCATGCTCTACCCCATCGACTTGCTCTGGCACTTAGTTGGAGATGAGTGGACCATAAAAGTAAATTTATCTGGAGAATCTCTATCCTGATTCATCTGTCTATAAATCTAACTTTATATTAACACCAAACTGTCTTATTTACTTTAGCTTTACCATGAAATTTAAAATCATGTAGTATAGAAAAGAACAAACAAAAGAACCATTTTTCAAAAAATTATTTTGGCTACTAATTCCACATAAATTTTAGAATAATTTTATTTCTACAAAAAAAGTTTCATTGTGTCCATAGATTAACTTGAGAGAGACTTGAAATCTTAAGAAGATTGAATCTTCCAATCTATGCACATGGTATATCTCTCCTTTTATTTAATTCTCGTTTAATTTTTTTAACAATGCTTTGTAGTTTTCAGTGTATATCTTGCACCCCTTTTGTTAAACTTATCTTAAATATTTTATTCTATGTGAATTTTAAAACCAGCCTGCCAATTTACACAAAATAATGCTGGTATTTTTGAATCACAATTACATTGAATATGTACATTGGTTTAAAGATAATTACATCTTAAAAATGAGTCAACTAATACATAAAGATACAATAAATTTTATTTATTTAGAACTTTAATTTCTCCAAGAATTGTTTTGCAATTTTTTTTATTGAGGAGTAGTATATCTCTTATTACACTTACTAAGTATTTGTTGCTTTTTCAATGCTATAGTAATATTTAAATTATTTTCTAGTTTCTTATTGCTAACATATAGAAAAAACATTAATTTTTATATGTTGGCTTTGTTTCAAACAATCTTGCAAAATTCCTTACTAATTCTTAAGGTGGGCTTATAGATTCATTTGGATTCTCTTTATTATAGCAAAATATATAATTTTGTCACCTATGAATAATAACAGTATTACTTTTTCCTTTCTAATTTTTATGCTATTTTTTTCATCGTGCCTTATTTCACTGGCTAGGACCTCCAAGAAAATATTGAATAGAAATGAGTGAAAATTCTTGTCTTAATCATGATCTTGAGGGAATTCTCTTAGTCTCTTGCCATCTAGAACAACTTTGTCTGTACCTCCTGATCAATCAGCTAAGTTATTTGCTACTGCTCATGAGTCCACGTGTATCCACACCTTCTCTCTCCACGAAAAATGGATGATGTACCACTCAAAGCTCTACCCACTGAGAGGCTTTCTCCTACCCTACAAAACTGGTTTTCATTTTCTCATCACATGAACATCACAAGGTGACCCACTGTGCATCAAGTTCAGATCTTTCTCTTCTTTGTTAGATGGTCACACAGAACAGTTCAGCAGGTCAAAGGTGGGAGCCAAGGGAGCAGGGACAGAGCAGCAGTGGTGAATAATGCAGGAATGAGAGACGGAGGTCCTTTCAGTTTATTGGTGATGTTTAGATCTGCTTCAGACTGATCATGGATGTAAGTATCACTGCCACTGTTGGGATGAATTCATGCTAGTCCTAGCTGGTCTTATGACTGTATTTGAAAAAGGTAACATGGAAATAAAAGATCGAAATCTGTGTGTTGAAAAGGACCTCACTGTGCTGAACTTGGAAAACTGGTCATCTCTAAATCCTATCCGAGTAAAACTTTGACATTAAAAATAAAGAAAAATCTGGAGTCCATGCTAAGACTCAAAGTTTCTTACAAAGGACAGAGAATCCAGCTGTCATGAGATTTTTCTAAGACAACGGAAGTGAAGAAAGAATGGAGTGACACATACATGAAGATCACAGATAAAACGTGGGGATGTCCCTGGTGGCACAGTGGCTAAGGCCCCATGCTCTCAGTGCAGGGGCCCCAGGTTCCAGCCCCGCTCAGGGAGCTGGATCCCACCTGCTGCATCAAGGATCCCCTGTTCTGCAACTAAGACCAGGCACAGCCACATAAATAAATAGCCTAAATAAAGTTTAAAATTTAAAAAAAAGATAAAATGTGAACCCAGGAACTTTTTTAGAGCCTATCAAGTTGTCTTTTCAACATAAAGCTATAGGAAAACAGTTATAAACATGAGCAAACTCAGGGAATACTGTATGCCTGATCTTTTCTTGAGGGATTTACTAAAGGCCAACCTTTACTAAACCAAGATATAATTGAGGAAGCATCAGTAAAAATACACATTATAAGATTCAATGTATTTAATTATAGCTCTAACCCTAAAACAAACTGCTGACTAGATGTAAGAATGGTATGTAAAAATGTTATTACAAAGTAGAACTAACACCATTTTTAGAATAAGAAGAGAAGGAAGAGAGAAGAGGGAAAGCAGAATGTGCTCATTTATTGTAATATAGACAATAGGTAGAATTCAAAGGATACTGCATAGCTGATGAATCAAATAGTAGAAATCTCAGTAAAAGACCCCAAGCAGATTATATGCAGTATCGGTGTAAAGTTTCATCTATCAGAATTTTGTTGTTGTTGTTGTTGAGTTCCTCAGTCGTGTCTGACTCTGCACCCCATGGGCTGCAGCACACCAGGCTTCCCTGTCCTTCACCATCTCCTGGAGCCTGCTCAAACTCATGTCCATTGAGTCAATAATGTTATCCAATCATCTCATCCTCTGTTGTCCCCTTCTCCTCCCGCCTTCAATCTTTCCCAGTATCAGGGTCTTTTCCAATGAGTTAGTTCCTTGCATTAGGAGGCCAAAGTATTGCAGTTTCAGCTTCAGCATCAGTCCTTCCAATGAATATTCAGGGTTGATTCCCTTTAGTATTGATTGGTTTGATATCCTTGTTATCATAATTTATATTTCTTAAATACCTAAAGAAATAAACTTAGCAAATACAAAGAAGCAAGGAACAATAATAAGGATATATATATATATTACATATGTATATAAATGCATGTGTTGTTGCTTGATTTCTATAAAAGGAAACTCAGGAAAGATACACTTAAAAAAATAAAAGGGGCTACTTATAGAGAGTGGTTGGGAATGGGGCTGAAGGGATGGGAATTAAACTGAAACATCTCCAAGTATGTCTTTTATGTAGTTTTGATATTTGAAACATTAAAGTGCTTACATATTTAAAACTAATGTAGATGAAAGAATCAAGCCCTAAAATTCCTACAGACAGAAACAAAAAAAATAACTATGTATCACTAATAAGAATTAATTCAAGAAACTTCTGGGCGTAACACTCTGAACATCTTTATGGAAATTTAGTTTAAGGACTAAAAGAATTGCAAAGAAATCTGGAACTTAGTACATTTGTTGTTGATAGTGGTATTGGTCATTTGTGTGTACTGTAAGATAGAGAATGTGATAAATTTACTGGGTTCTCACTGTGGCAGAAGAGAAATAAATATGGAATGAGAGAAGATGTGAAAGAACGCAGCATTGTTGGATATGAAATATCATCATGCAGATATATATCTCATAAGGATAGGCACTGAAGAAATGACAAGTGAGAGGCAATGAGTAGTGCCCACTTCACTAACAGGAGCCAGGTTTCTGAGAAATGACTGAGTCAAGGTCTGGAACAGAAAAAGTGACCCACTGAACCAAAATCAAAGATATGGTCAGACTGATAAGGACATGTCAAAAGTATACACAATTGACTTCAGGAGTCTGGACTGGCCAAATCTAGGACAATCTGAGCACCAAAAAGAATAATGATGTATTATGCCGTATGGAATAAAAGGAGAAGCTATGAATCCACATTAATACTAAACAAAAGTGGTGGTTAGGAGGACAAGTTCTTCTTTACTGAAGGAAACATCTAATATACATAGAAGGAATGGAGGAAAAATTATGATTATACAGCCATCAGTGTAAAATTTATTCAGACAATGATGCTGAATAGTGGGTAAAATATTGAAAAATCTAATTTTCAAAATATCGCCACTCAAATAACTTAATTATAATATATACTTGATAGTTGCCCATACTGGATGCTTGATTGACAGTAGGTTTATCAACTTTATTGTCTCCCTTCCCTAACTTACTTCCTTACTTCCCTACTGTTTTTTGGGAATCAGTTCCCAAAGATACTCAGTTCAGCTCAGTTCAATCACTCAGTCGTGTCCGACTCTTAGCGACCCCATGAATCGCAGCACGCCAGGCCTCCCTGTCCATCACCAACTCCCAGAGTTTACTCAAACTCATGTCCATCGAGTCAGTGATGCCATCCAGCCATCTCATCCTCCGTCGTCCCCTTCTCCTCCTGCCCCCAATCCCTCCCAGCAGCAGGGTCTTTTCCAATGAGTCAACTCTTCTCATGAGGTGGCCAAAGTATTGGAGTTTCAGCTTCAGTATCAGTCCTTCCAATGAACAGCCAGAACTGATCTCCTTTAGGATGGACTGGTTGGATCTCCTGGCAGTCCAAGGAACTCTCAAGAGTCTTCTCCAACACCACAGTTCAAAAGCATCAATTTTTCGGCGCTCAGCTTTCTTCACAGTCCAACTCACATCTATACATGACCACCGGAAAAACCATAGCCTCAACCAGACGGACCTTTGTTGGCAAAGTAATGTCTCTGCTTTTTAATATGCTATCTAGGGTGGTCATCACTTTCCTTTCAAGGAGTAAGCATCTTTTAATTCCATGGCTGCAGTCACCATCTGCAGTGATTTTGGAGCCCCCAAAATTAAAGTCTGACCCTGTTCCCACTGTCCCAAAGATACTACTTGTACTCAAATCATTTCATCAAGATCTGTTTCTGGGAGAATCCCAAATTAAAACAGTTTCATCCACTCACCCACTCATTCATAAGCATCTATTGAGCATTTATATTGTGCTAAGCACTGAGCTGCCCAGGTGGTACTAGTGGTAAAGAACCTGCCTGCCAATACAGGAGATGTGGAATTGCTCCTGGGGTTGGGAAGATCTTCTGGAGGGCAGGGCAACTCCAGTATTCCTGGCTGGATAATCCCATGGACAGAGGAACCCGGCGGGCTACAGTCCATAGGATTGCAAAGAGTTGGACACGATGGAAGCGACTTAGCACAAGCATGAGGCACTGAGCCAAGTCCTGAGCAACACGTTGTATCTTAAATCATTACAATATCAGCAGTTTTATAGATGAAAACTTGAAGTTTAAAGAAGATAAGCAACTGGCCCCAAATCACACAACCAGGGCTGAGTACTGCAAGGGAGCTGGGGCAGAGCAGGCTGGCTGAGGGTTTCAGAAGCCCTGTTTGAACTGAACAGTATGGAAAAAGAGGGACAAGGAGCTTTCTGTTCAGGTAACAATTTAGGTATACTCTTCTTACAATACTTTTAGGAAGCAATGAATAACAAGTGATGACTGGAAAATTGAGAAAACATTTCAATGAAACATATTTTTGAAATTCAAAAAATTTGTCTTCTGGGAAAGCAGACACATGTATACACACACACACACACACACACAACTGGATTTACACCCTAGCTCTATGAGGTTTTAGGCGTGGAACATCAAAATGTTACTTATTTTAAGCTCAATTTCCTAATCCATGAAATGCATAATATCAAAGATTGTTGTCAGAATTATTATGATTTATTTAAGAAACTAGCATTTAATAGGTGCACAAATAAAATTTGTGGAAATGAATTCATTTCAGCAACTTTGCATTAAGTACTGAAATAACAGTTGCAATCAGTATCATGCTTAGCAGGAATTATTAGGTTGGTGCAAAAGTAATTGCAGTTATGCTTTGTTGAACTTTGCTGTTTGATATTGGAATACATTCTTAAATGTGGTTATACTTAGATTATTTTAATGCACATTTCTTGCTTTATGCTTTTTTGTTGATGACTTATTACTTGTTGTGTATTATATATGTGTTTTAGACTTGGGAAATGTTAATAGACAAAAAGCAAATTTGAGCAATTTTCTTATTCGATTTCAAAATGGGTTGTAAAGCAGCAGAGACAATTTACAACATCAACAACACATTTGGCCCAGGAACTGCTAACGAATATACAGTGCAGTGGTGGTTCAAGAACTTTTGCAAAATAGATAAGGCCCTCGAACATGAGAGGCACAGTGGCCTGCCATCAGAAGTTGACAACAACCAGTTGAGAGGATGGATCATCGAAGCTGATCCTCTTACAACTAACTACAAAAGAAGTTGCCGAAGAACTCAATGTCAACCATTCTAAGGTCATTTGGCATTTGAAGCAAATTGAAAAGGTGAAAAAGCTTGATAAATGGGTGTCTCATGAGCTGACTGCAAAAAGTCATCCTTTTGAAGTGTTGTCTTCTTTTATTCTATGCAACAACTAGAGTTTCTTGTTGGATTGTGATGTGCTATGAAAAGTGGATTTCACATGACAATCAGTGATGACCAGCTCAGTAGTCGGAGTGAGAAGAAGCTCCAAAGCACTTTCTAATGCCAAAAAAATGTGGGTTTTTTGTACCCAAAAATGGTCATGGTCACTGCTTGGTGGTCTGCTGCTGGTCTAGTCAACCACAGCTTTCTGAATCCTGGTGAAACCATTAGGTCTGAGAAGAATGCTCAGCAAATTAATGAGGTGCACCGAAAACTACAATGCCTGCATCCAGCACTGGTCAACAGAAAAGGCCCAATTCTGCATGACCAACACCCGACCACATGTCACACAACCAACATTTCAAAATTTGAATGAATCGGGCTATGAAGTTTTGCCTCATCCTTTACATTCATCTGACCTCTCTCCGACTAGTTCTTCAAGCATCTTGACCATTTTTGGCAGGGAAAATGCTTCCACAACCAGCAGGAGGCAGAAAATCCTTTCCAAAAGTTTGTTGACTCTCAAAGCATGGATTTTTATGATACAGGAATAAGTTTATTTCTTGTTGGCAAAAATGTGCTTGTAATGGTTCCTATTTTGTAATGGTTCCTCATTGTAATGGTTCCTATTTTGATTATTATAATAAAGATGTATTTGAGCCTAGTTACAATAATTTAAATTACAGTCTGAAACTGCAATTACGTTTGCACCAATCTAATAAAAAAGAAGCAATATAAAATATTTCATGTCATGAATAATATCTATATTACTATCTTATAAAAACTTTGTCTTTTTATATTATAAGGATGGTTTACTGTCACAAAACAAAACTAAAAACAAAAAAAGAAGGCATGTTTTGTTTCAAGCGATACCAAAAAAAAAAATCCAATAGTAAATTTTTTGGTAATTTTGTATTCTGTTGTTAGAGTCAAGCAAGAATAAAAAATATTGCTTATCAATTGCAAATTATATTCATGATTCTTACCTTGCTATATATTTTTAGTTGAGGTTTCCCCCCAAACCTGTAAGTATAGTTGTCTGCACTATTTTTAATAACAAAGATTTTTATTTTACCAGCGGTTTCCTTTGATATAAAAAATTAATAGAGTTCCTGTAAGAATCAGTATGATATATCTTAAAAATGGTATTAGAGACATGAATTCAGCGTGAATGCAGCAACAACCATTCAAACAAACTCCTCTTTCCCATCTATTCTCCAGTTGGGTGAGGCAGGCAAAAAGACTGAAATGACCACAGTCAAAGCATGATTTAATGACTTCCAGGTTCTTGCTTGAATGACTTCTTAAGTAGTCTCAGATATACCTGCAGTTAGGGAAAATCAGTGGTGGAATAAGTTACAGATTTAAGAGATTTGTGTAAGTTGGGATGTCCCTGGTGGTCCAGTGGCTGGGAGTCTGAGCTCCCAGTGCAGGCTGCCCTTGTCAGGGAATGCACGTGCTGCCACAGAGACCCTGCATGCAGCAACTAAAGATGGAAGAGTTGAGAGCCGCAAGTAAGACCTGACACCGTCAGATAAATTTAAAAAAGAAATTTGTAGGTTATCTTGTTCACTATCTTATTTTCATACATAATACTAAGGTCCTGAAAGTTTAAAGACATATACTGTTGCCTACTTAGTTGCTGGAGTTGACAAGTTAAAACATCTTACAATAAATTTATTTGCCTGATTTTTCTGTCCCTACTAAATTGTACAGGCGGACAGCTCTGCACCTTCTATCTCTGCTTAACACAACTGAAAAGTAAAATATGCAAAGATACACTACTTTACCATACATTAGCTCATTCATTCAAACACTTTTTGAGCACATGCCAAGTTACAGCTACTGAGATACACACTGGGAACAAAAAGGAAGCCAAAGGCACTCTCCTCTCTCAAGGAACTTGAGTGGAGATAGAACTGTAAGCACAGCACAGCACAGCACAAATGTGAAAAGTGACATGACATGAAGAACTGGTGTGAGTGACAATCCCGCCTGAAAAGATTAGAGAGGCTTCTCAGAGGAGGTGCTTGGACTTGTCTACAAGAACAAACTGCAGGCAAAAGGGCTCCAGATGACTCTCGAGCTTGTATCACTTCAGGAAGTATCCACAAGGGGAGTGGAAAGAAATAGGGCTAGGAGGCAGGCCCCATCTCCAGTAGGCCTTGCTCTTGGAGTTTGAACACTTTCCAGAAGGCTATGAAGAGGCACTGATATATTCAATCAAGGGAGCAGTAAGATTCACATTTCTTTAAAAAACATTCCATCTACAGGTATATGTATGGCTGAGCCCCTTTGCTCATCTGAAACTATCACACATTGTGTTATAGGTATAGCTAATTGGCTATACTTCAATATAAAGTAAAAGTTAAAAAAAATCCCACGATGAGGAGCTTTTTTCCCATCCAGGAAAGTACTGTATCAGCATTGTGTTGGGGCTACAATAATAAAAAGATAATATGCCCCTGCCCTTCTAACCCTTCTGAAGCTTATATTCAGGTACAAGTAAGAAACACTAAGGGTGTAAATTATAGTAGCAGCAGTGGAAGGAAATGGATAATAATAGTGATATTATTGAATGAATAATGAATGACAATGAATAACAATCATAGTGACTACTATCATTTATCGAGCACTTCATCATATGCTAGGCACTGAACACTTCACATGTACTGTTCCTGCTCACTCTACAGAGTAGCCTGATGAGGCTACTACCATTTTCCCTACTTCACTGATAAGGAAACAGAGAGATTAATTGAATATTTAATTAAAGTCTTTATATTTGGTAAGTGGCAGTACTGGGATTTCCATGGGATAATAAAAAGCTCACCTTTACTGAGCTTATACTACATACCCACTCATTCTAGGTGCTTTTATGTATATTAAATTAACATTTAATCCTCATGACAACCCCATCTTACAGATGAGAGGCCCAAATCAGAGAGGGGATTATGATTTTAGTGAGCATTTTTGCAGTTGCTAATAAATTGTGAGCCTATGCTCTTAACCACTTTGCTATGGTACCTAATTCCAAAACCAATGCGTTAAGGCACATATAACTTTGTCTCCTAGTTGCCTGGAGAGTGAGGAAGAGGAAGTCTAGGATTACTAATATTATGATTGGGGACTATCACAGATGGTGGAGTCATCAATCAAGTCAAGGAATGTAGGATGATTTAGTTTCATTCAACCTTAACTACAGATGTCTACATTCAGCTGCTTCCTTGATTTCTTCATTTGGATATAAGGATACAGTCAGTTGCAGTGAAAGGTATCTAGAGTAACCATGGCTTATTACAGGGTTAGGAACTGTCTCACACCAAAGTTCACACTGGTATACAAGCTGTGACTCAGAAAATCCTTGGGGCCCAGCCTATTGCTTGAGCTCACAACCCTACCACACTGCAATCACCAGAAATGGACAGAGAGAAAAGAGCATCTCATTTCTTTTAGAGTATGATCTCGAAGCTGCTCACATCATTTCTGCTCACATCCCACTAGTCAAAACAGTGACATGGCTACACCTAGAGAGTTTATTATAGGAAACCATGGATCTGGCCAGGTGTTCTGTTATCACGGATGAAGAGGAGAGTGCACTTTAGGGCCTAACTAGCAATCACTCTGTACTGCAGACTTACAGGCATCTCAAATTTAACATTTAAAAAAACCAATTCCTGCTTATTCTTCCAAAGCCCTCTTCATCACAATTATCCACATGTCAGTGAATGACGGAAAATAGGGCACAGTCAGCAGTTTCATTTCAGATGTGAATGAATCTGAGGTGAATGTAGAACATTCAGTACAAATTTCCAATAAGGGGTTGAAGATACATGTCTGAAGTTTCTGAGTGAGGTCAGTGTCCAAGATCCAGACTCGGATTTCTGACTTACATAAGTGATCCCCGCTGGCTCATTCAGTCAAGAATCTGCCTGCAATGTAGAAGACCTGGGTTCGATCCCTGGGTCAGGAAGATCCCTGGAGAAAGGAATGGCAATCCACCCCAATATTCTTGCCTGGAGAATCCCATGGACAAAGGAGTCTGGTGGGCTACAGTCCATGGGGTTGCACAGAGTTGGACACAACTGAGCAAGCACTCATGCATGCACACAGAATATACATAAAGAGTTTTGTGAGCAACTGTGTAAAAATGTTGGGTCAAGAGTATCAAAAGCAGAGGAGACTAGCCTTCTGTAAAGACTTGAGGAGTGATCTAAGACACAGGAGAAGAAGATGGAGATCTCAGCATGATGGAATCAAGGGAGCAGTTTCCAGTAGATTAGCAGTGCGGAAGGTTGCAAAGAGGTCAGATACCTTGAAAATTGAAAAGCAACTTTTAAATTTGGTCATTATGCCATTACTGACATAAATACAAGCAATATATATATAGTAAAATGGGAGCAAATATTACATTTCAGTAGTTGAAGAGGGACTTGGAAGCAAACAGCAATCTGATAGCTCTTCCAAAATGAACGAAGAGGAGAATTAATGAATAGGAGAAGGAATTAATAGAAGAGGGATTAAGTCTTGAGACGCACAAAACTTCCATATACATTAGCTCTAGAAAGGAAGAAGGACAGCTCATGCTTTAAGACAGAAGATCAAGCGGAGTGCAAATTTGGGTAATCTGTAGGAACAAAGGTGAAGGCGTGAAGGAGTTTATGCCTGGAGTCTGTAATGATAAACGATCACTACTGCTAGCACTAAGCACTACAATTTGCTGAGCACTTGTCCTGTCAGGCAATGTTCTCCACAGAATTTTGCTACAACAGTGTTTCTTAAATACAGAGAGCTACTCATATACTGATAGCCTAGTCTTTTCTGTAATTGTGTGTGTAACATTTTGATGTAACCTAAAGATAGCAACAGTAACTTTCATCCCACTGTATCTGACCATTTTTTGTTCCATTCTTTCAGCTTCCTCCTGATCCCAGAGGCATGCAAGGGAATAAAAAATTGTCTATGCATCTTGATTCATCTGTTGTGACTCACATCAAAAAGAAATTCTGAGCACCAAAATGGCCATTAAAAAAAAAATCATCAGCAATCTAGAGCAAACTGTTTCATAAAAACTGTTAGGTTATTTTGAAAAAAATGTCATTTTACTGGTGTGATTTCCTCTTGGACAGTGAGTTCTTGAGGGCAAGGATAGGGATTGTTGATCTTTTATTGTTTTCAGAAGCCTGGCACAGATCTCAGTAAACAGTAAAAGTTCAAAGTTTGTTAAAGGAATTAATGAGCTACGTGAAAAAAAATTAAACTGCTCCTTTAACTTTACACTAAAATGGGAAACTTAGAAACTAGTGGGTCTCATTTTGCGTAGAACAGTCAAACAAATTTATTACTTAATTTAGTAGGTAATAAGTTGTTTTCCTGGGAAAACACACCTGAAGGAAAATATGGGTCTGAGTTGGGAAAAAATTTGTTCATAAAAACTGATATATATGGAGATGGAACACTATTAGGATCCTAAGGATTCCTGAGAAAGTTCATGCTGCTAATTTCTACCAGCAAAATTTTTGAAATTTGAAAATGAACAAGGCAAAGAGCACAGTGGGTTTTTGAAATAAGTCTGACACAGGTAAGAATGCCTATTTAATATTAACAAGCTAAAAGGGCTGTATTTCTCCAGATTCCAAGGAGGAATTGGGGTCCTTTTTGATCTTAGTAAAGAATCAGCATTTAAGACATTTAACTAAGAGCAGGTTTATTTCTCTTGTCTTTTAATTTTCTGGAACTCAGGGTTTTCTTCCATATTTGATATACTTATTATTTTTAAAATTACATTTAATTTTTACTTAACAGGAAACAATTGCTAAAAGAACGTTCACATGCTAGATATTGTAGTAATATTTTAATAGCATCTTTTAAAATTTTCATTTGCCTATTTTGATAACATGCAAAGATAAATCCTGACACTAATTTTAACTAGTCTGGCCCATAAAACATAACTGAAAGTTTCCAAATGCGAATCTGTAATGGAAAGAAATGAAAAAAAAAAAAGGAACGAAGTTAAAATTGGACATGACTTAACACTGTAATTTATCATTAGTTGTTTCAGAATGGGCTTCCCTGGTGAATGATCCCTTAATAATTTAAAATTCCACTAGATTATTTTTCTTTTTTTGTTGGGAAGCAGTATGTGTGTGTGTGTGTGTGTGTGTGTGTGTGTGTGTGTGTACATACATATATATATATATATATGACTACATAAAACAGATGGTCCAAGAATGACAGTTAAATTCACTATGTATGGCGGTTGATAGACAAAGTTTGAATACTAAACGAAAAGGATGTCATATAGTATTTTATGGACTTAGCAGCAAAAGCTGCAAACCTTAAGACTGAATTGTCAGTGACCCCATTATAGCTTTGCTAGTAAGTGTTTCAGAGCCCTAAATCAAGACGCACGGCTTTACATGGCATTCAGTCAGATCAGAATTAGCCTGTATCCAGCTGGGGTCAATCAAGGGGCCACTTTCTCTTTATCGACAATCTACGTAATGTCAAAATTGCAAAAGACAGGCTTTTACCTTCCCGCAAACTAGTGACACACCGTTTGCAAGCAAAAGTCCTAAGAAGATGACCTTGGTCCCTTGAAAGAAAGCTGATCCGCACTCTCGGCCTACTACTGCAATGTTTACAAAAGAAGCTCAGAGCACAAAGGGGTCGGGGTCGGTGACCTAGAATATGAAGGGCTCTGTCCCACTGCGAGGTTGGCAGCTATCAAAACCGCTTGGCGAAATTTCGGAAGTTATTTCCCAACAAAATCGGGAACGTCCAACTTCAGGCACGCTCCCTGGTTAGATAGCCCACGGGGCTCGCCAACACTCCGGAGGGCTCCAGGGGATGTCCCAGGTGTACCGCCTGCTTTCCGTCAGGGAACAGACCGTAGGGGCTTAAAAGAGGAACTAACCCCTCTCCTCGGTGCAAAGATGGCGACCGACCCTAGTGGGGCTACGAGGAGCAGCCAGCAAGCCACTTCCCTTTCCCAGCCACCTTTGCGCTGCGACGACGGCAAGCAGGAGGGGGGGGGCGGAGCCGACGATATGGGGCGGAGCAGAGCGCGGCGCCCTCCCGCGCGCGTCCCGGCCCCGCCCCGCGCCCCTGCGTCCAGGCCGGGAGCCCTCGCCGGGCCAGGCGGTGCGCGCTGGCTGCCGGGATACTCGGCCCGCCCAGCCAGTCCTCCCGGCTTGCGCCGCGGCCGCGAGATCCGCGTTTTTTCCAAGATGGTGGCGCTCGGCTCGGGGTGACTGCAGGAGACGATAGAGCTCGACTCGCCTTCGCTGGAACATCGACACAGCGCTCTCCGCTAGCTCGAGCACCCAGCCTCTGCGTAGCCCTCCGCCGGCTCGGGCGCTCGCCATCCGGCGCCGCGCCGACTTGCGCCTCGCTTCTGCCGACGGGCGCTGAACCCGCGGGCGGCGGCGCTTCCCTCGGCTCCTCCGAGCCCCACAGGCGGGCCCCTCGGCGGTCGCTCCGAGCCCCGCAAGCGGGCCCTGTGACTCCCGGCGCGGACGGACAGCGGCGGAGCGGCGGCGGGCGACGGGCGCGGGGCTTCCTGCGGCCGCTGCGCCCCCTTTCCCGGTCTCGGACTCCGGAGAGCGAATCGCGGGTCCCGCATGAGCGCCGGCGGTGGCGGCAGCGACAGGGAACGAGGCGGTGGCGGGCGGAGGCGGTGGGCGAGGGCGACGACGACCAGCGAGGCGGCCGCTGCTGCGGGGGCCGCGGCCCAGGCGCGGGGGCGACGACAGGTCAGTGAGGCCGAGGACGGCCTGCGCCGGGGAGGACGGGCCCGGGCCAGCGGCGCCCCCTTTGTCCCCGAGGCCGCCCGAGTGCCCTGCGGGGCCGGCCCCGGCGAGGGCACGGACGCCCGTCGCCTCCTGGGCGGGTGCGCGGGGCGCGCGGTCTAGAGAGGCCGGTGCCAAGACTAGGCCTCTGCCCGTCGCGGAGGCCGCCGTGACTGTCAGTCCTGGCTGGGCGCCGCCGGAGGGAGGTTTCGTCGCCCGAGAGGACGCGAGCGGGCCCGGGGCGGGGCATGCGGGCAGTCGGTAGGTGGCCCTCTTCTGAGCAGGCTCGTCCCGCCGGCCTGGGCCCCGGGCTACGGGCCCGCTGGCCTTCTCCGCCCTAGAGGAGTTCTGACTCTCGCGGTTTTCGGGGTTTGGGCCTTACGGGTGAAGAAATGTTTAGACGTGTGCTTTGGCCGGTTGGGGTTTTTTTGGGGGTGGACTCTTGGGGAGGGAGGGCGAATGAAGTGGTAAATCAAGCCCAAGGATTGTGTCCACAGAACTCATCGCGATTCTGAAATTAAACCTGAGCTACTGGGTTTGCTGGAGACATTAAATGCAAACCTGCAAGTCCCCCCTCCCCCCGCCCCCCCCCCCCCCACTCCCCGCTTTTTTTTCAGTTGTGAAAATAAAGGGACTCGTAATGGTGTTGGAGGGTTTTGCTGTTAATGCGACAGACGTTTTAGTTTTAGTCCATAAAATTATTAAAAGTAATTTTAATATGGACTCTGTTTGGTTAGTTTTAGGATCCTTGAAAGATAATTTAGTTCCCGAATTTAAAAAAAAAAAATCTTGTGGACATGTTAAAAAATAATTACAAAGTCTGTTTGGTATTATATTTATTAAGTGGCTAGGGTGCTGCTGTAAAGGTAAACTAATGGCACATGGGATTTACAGTCCAGCGGTACCTTCCATCAATCAGAAGGGAATTCGGGTATGACCCATAATTTCAGATCATTCCACTGTGCAATATTGAAAAAAGGAAATTACTCCAGATTTTTGGCGGGGGTGTCGGGGGGAGGCTGAGAAGGGAGGTTGAAATGGAAATGACCTAAACTTCAGAAGTGCAACTGTTAAAAAGTTACCTGTGAAATGCACTTGAGGTACCCAGTAAATCATGTCAAATGAATTGGACAAGAAGGATGAGAAGTGTTTCTCTCACACTTCTTGACTAGTAAGTACCCTAACCTAAGAGATTGTTTTGTCAACCACGTGAAAAAGTTTAGAATTTAGGAGGATAAAAAGAAGTGGAAATAACTTTAGAATTAGATCCTGCTTGTAAATCTGACCTACTTATCACATTTTTATTGAAATGAATATTAATGATGGTGCTGATAAAGCCCTAAGAATGACCAGAACCCCGTTAAGCTGGTAATCACGACAGAACAGAAACAAGAAGTGGCTTCAAGAACCAATGATGTCGTTTATAAAATTACAATGTAAACTATGAAAGTCTTACTGTGTCAGTATTTGCTAACTAGCATTAATGTGCTTAGTAGCATGTACACCATCCTCTGACATTGCTGGGTTACTGAGGAGTTTTAGCTTTACACAGAGATACAAATTACAACATTGTAATTCTTTTTCACAAGTTTTATGAGCTGCTTTTCTTTCATATTTCTTATATTTGCAGGGTTTTTTTTTTCCCCCCATGTTTTAAAAAATAGCTTATGTAGTTAGTCAGAAGTGAAAGGAAAATACTTTGTCATCCCACTTGCCCAGTCCATTTAATAGGATTTGTTGGGTACCTAACTGGTGTCTCTGACATGTAACATTTAATCAGTTTTATTTCCCACACCATAGATCGTTTCTAAATGACTCCTCCACTCTCCCCTCCAAAAAATCCTCTCTCCCCTTAAATATTTGGAATAATTTATTGTTTCTCTCAATATGCAGTCAGTAATAATCCAAAACTTTGAATCAAAACCTAAATTTTTCAGCCCAAGCCCTTGAAATGGTACTTACAAGTAAGCGTCTGTTTTCTAAAATGATTACTTATCATGTTCTTCAGTCATGTTTTGCCCTTTTGTTTAGACCTATACTTGTATAGGTCAAAATGTAGAAACATGACATTAAATAGTACATATGCAGCTATTAAAAAATTAATTTTCTCATTTTTGTGAAGACAAATTTTCAGAAGTAATTTTTTTTCAGTTAAAATGCTTGGGTAAAGTCTTAGATGCTCTTTTCATGATGATTCAGGACAACAAAGCTTTGGCTGATTTTGGCAGTCCGTGCTCTCTCTCTACTACAAATGTAAAGTATGAAAACCAAAGACCTTATGGTGTGTATAGTGAAAATAGCTTTGGAATTAGATCCTACTTTTGATTCTGGCTTTCCTTAGTTGTCTGACCCTTGACAAGTGGCTTAATTTTGAGCTGCAAGTTTTGTCATCTGTAAAATGGGGTGGTGAAACTAACTTTAGAGTGTGAGGATTAAAGTATGTGAAATGCCCATCACATAGGCACATCGAAGTATTATCCTTTGACGTCTTCCTAATCAGTTTTTCTGAATGTTCTTAAATCACCTCATCTATAGTGGACTCTAGCGTATTATCTTCTACATTGTTTTTCTTGCTCACTGGTTTTGAACTCAGTCTTTAAGGGCAAGGACTCCTGTTGTTTACCAGAGAGTGTGTTACCAGAGTATGGGTGACTTAGTTATCAATAAATAGTTAGCTGACATTTATTAGGCATCTACTGTGGCTCCTCTGAGCTGAGCTAGGTGTAAGGACTATAAAGACAAGACTTATGTCTCTGTCTTTTGAAAGTGCATAGTCCTAGTGACATCCTCCACATAACACCATGTTTTGTGAAAGTCTGTCCAACAATGGACCTCCATTCTCCTGGCGCCCTTCTAATCCTTCGGCAGGTCTGTGGACTCAATGCCTCCTACTCCCAGCTCTTATTCTAAAGAACATTGCTCCACTCCTTCCTTTATATACTGTCTGTCACATGTTAAGATTCTTCATATTTCGGTCCTCATCCTCCACTCAATATCTAGCACATAATGTGCGTGTGTGTATATATATATGTATAAAGAAAATAAACTTACTTTGGCAGTTGCCTGTATATATGCTGGTATTTTTCTGAGATGATTGTCGTTCTGTCATCTGGTTATAAATTCATAGGAGTTGTAGGCTTGAAAGTGAAAGTCACTCAGTTGTATCTGACTCTTTGCGACCCCATGGACTATACAGTCCTTGGAGTTCTATAGGCCAGAATACTGGAGTGAGTTAGCCTTTCCTTCTCTAGGGGATCTTCCCAACCCAGGGATGGAACCCAGGTCTCCCACATTGCAGGTGGATTCTTCACCAGCTGAGCCACAAGGGAAACCCAAGAATACTGCAGTGGGTAGCCTATCCCTTCTCCAGGGAATCTTCCCGACCCAGGAATTGAACTGGGGTCTCCTGCATTGCAGGCGGATCCTTTACCAACTGACCTATCGGGGAAGCCTGTTGTAGGCCTGAGTGGGGCTATTCTTGTTTTATACATGAGGAAATTGAATTGCAGACCTTTAAAATGATTTTCTTTAAGTCACCAGGTGGCAGAGCCAGGGCACATTTTGAGCCTCTGCATCCTACTTCAGGACTCTGCACACAATGGTACCTTTTTGTCCTGTCTGTTGGGAGGCGTGTTAAACTTTGCTTTGAGAATACTCACCCACCTTTTTGCAATTACATGTTTTCTATGATATTAGTAGAATATCATACCATTAATAGAATATCACTGCCCAGGTGGCATAGTGGTAAAGAATCTGCCTGCCAGTGCAGGAGACCCAAGAGACAGGGGTTGGGAAGATGCCCTGGAGTAGGAAATGGCAACCCACTCCAGTATTCTTGCCTGGAAAATTCCATGGACAGAGGAGCCTGGTTGTCTACAGTCCATGGGTTTGACAGTATGACAGCACACACACATGATATTAGTAGAAAACAACCTTCAACAAGATGCCTTTTCTGACCATATCAGTTACTGGAGGAACTGGAACTTTTTCTTCTACTATAGGAAATGAAGAAAAATTACAGTAAGTGGAAGTAGTGTTAATCTACAAGCCTATATCCTATGTTCAAAATGTGCGGTTTGAAATACTTAAAGATTCTGTTTAAACAGATTTTTAATGAGATGACTTATTAATAAATACATGATAAATTTCTTTGCTAACTTTTCATTTAATCTCAGAAATGTTATGTACAGTGCTTTGATCTAAGTTATCTCTTATCTTTAACATGTAAATAGCATTATGGATAGGAAGTTAAAAGAAGATCATTAAGTATAGTTCTATTTGAAAAAGAAATAAGGCTAGTATTTTTTTTTTTGACTACTACATTTTGCACATGAAATTTAGCTGACAGTTATTACTGCTTGATTCTAAGTCTTGTGACTGTGAACATCCTAAAATTATATATGAAATTCTAAATACTTCAGAGTCTCCACAGGTTCTATGGATGGAAGCCGTGAAGAACCAGTGATGTGGAGGAAGAAGCGCTAACTTTGGTGTCAGAAGATCGTGGGTTCATTCTTCTTTAATTTCCTAGTGGGCATGAACAAGCCATTTAGCGTTCAAAGCCTTGGCTCTCCTGTCAAGATACTTGCTTTGTTTCTGAGGGTTATGATTTTCAAATGAGATCATTCTCGAAAAGGTAGATTCATAACTACCAAGTGACTTTATAACTGAGTTAGTGATTTGCCCGAGAAAACAAGTTGATTAGTAATGGACAGGTGATTGGAATCTTGGTATATTTTCGTGTTTTCTCTACTTAAATTTTTAAACTTTCCATAGAAATATTATTTGGGGAAGTACTTAGTATGAGAATTTATTTTATATTTAGTAATATGTTAGAAATAAACAGCAGATCTTAATAGTATTGCTAGTCCAAAGTCAAATCACTTCTGTAATTTGCTTTACTTTTGGCCTCTCTTATTGATGTGATGAATAGCAAGTGAATTATGAGGTTGACCTGAAAGAAAAACTTTTGGAGACGGGATCTCACTGTGCTTTGCTCAGTTGTTCTGTCCCACTCTCTGCGGCCCTTTGGACTGAAGCCTGCAAGGTTCCTCTGTCCATGGAATTTTCCAGAGTGGGTTGCCATTTCCTATTCCAGTCTTACTAGAATCTAGTAAGATTATTCCTGAAGTTCAGTTTTAGGAAATCTGCTGGAATCTTCTGTCATATGTGGATTGTAGAGGAGAATCCTATGTAAGACTTCATTAATTAAAGTCAGCATCTGTGCTGCAAATAAAGCACGAAAGTGGTGGTATAGGAGCTCTAAACACTTACACAAGTAGGATGAAACTCTTCCTTCAGTGAAACTCTTGGCTAGCCAGTGTGGAGAATACTTTTCTTCCATTGTGTTCCAGAAGTTGATCTTCTGTACCTTTTGGTATCAGTTGAGGTTAGTCAAGCACAGATCCCTTTATGTTACAGAAATAAAACATGAAACTTTTTTTGACCTCTTTGTGGTGTGTAGGCTTGTAGCTCTTTTTTAGTTCTTAATAGGTGCCCTTTTAACATAGTTTCAGAAATTCAAAATTTCACATTTAAGAAAAGTAGTGCTGCACACAAATTATGTAGCTAGAGGCTGAATGAAGATGCTGCCAGTACTTTACCTATAATTTTTCATTTGATAACTTTTGTCTCCTTGTATCAAAAAGAACAGGTTGTCCATTTCAAGTTTCTAATAGAGTTCTACCTCAGCAGCCTCCCTCTTTTTTTTGTTTCTGGTTTGGTTGTGTTGTGTCTTCATTGCTGTATGGCTTCTCTAGTTATGGTGTGTGGGCTCTGGAGAGTGCAGGCTCAGTAGTTGTGGCACATGGACAGCAGCCTCCCTCTTGAACATGAGAAGGTACTCTTAGAATTGCCCTTGTGACCTGTTAGAATGGCTGTCATCAAAAAATCTACAAACAGTAAATGCTGCAGTGGGTATGGAAAACACTCTTGCACTGTTGGTGGGAATGCAAATTGATAAGCGACTATGGGGAACAGTGTGGAGATTCCTTAAAAAACTAGGAATAAAACCATATGACCCAGCAATCCCACTACTAGGCATATACCCTGAGGAAAATAAAATTGAAAAAAGACACACGTGACCCAGTGTTCATTGCAGCCCTGTTTACAATAGCTAGGACGTGGAAGCAACCTAGATGGCCATCAACAGATGGATAAAGAAGCTGTGGTGTATATGTACAATGGAATATTACTCAGCCATAAAAAGGCACACATTTGAGTCAGTCCTAATGAGGTAGATGAACCTAAAGCCTGTTATACAGAGTGAAGTAAGTCAGAAAGAGAAAAACAATTATTGTATACTAATGCAGTATTTGGAATCTAGAAAGATGGTACTGATGACCCTATTTGCAGAGCAGCAATGGAGACACAGACGTTGAGAACGGACTTACAGCTGTGGCTTGTGGGTGGGGGGAAGGAGAGGGTGGGTGGTGTGGTGGAGAGAGTAAGGTGGAAACGTTATTACCATAGGTACATAGCCAACGGGAATTTGCTGTGTGACTCAGGGAACTCAAATGGGGCTCTGTAACAACCTACAGGGCTGGAATGGGGAGTTGTATGTATCTATCCCGTGCAGATGAGTTTTTAACCTTTTTTAAAACGGGTATTTAAGTGGGAGGGGCATGGGTCAACCTATGGCTGATTCATGTTGATGTTTGATAGAAACCAATGCAATACTGTAACGCAATTATCCTTCAGTTAAAAAAATATTGCCCTTGTGAAATATAGCCAATATGCTAACTCACTTATTTTTATATTCTTTGTGATGCAGAGTATATCCTGAATTTTCCTTCCAAATTAAACATACAGACAGTACAGAGAATAGTATAATGGTGATGTGTGTACCGCTCTGTATGGACAAGTGTCACATTTTGTCACTTCTTTGTACTCTCCAGCACCCTTTCTAAAAGTGACGTTCTTTATATTCTTCTCAGATGATTGCTCTAGCACTGCAGATACCACTACAGGAATTTCTTCATACTTTCCAAAAAATACTTTATTATCTCTTACATGTAAAGCATAATTGTGTTCTTCGGAAGGGAAAGGATGAGACGCTCAGCAGTGTTTATAGGTCACAGGGAGAAATACAGGTTAATTTCCAGCTTATTACCTTAGTATTTTTTCCTAGGAATTCTGTTTATTGTGCCTTGTGTGTATTTGTCAATATTGATAACCTTATGGTGTGCCATGAATAAGGATACTAAATATTTACCTTTGCTAATAAGTAAAGTTTTTGTTTTGAGAATTAAAAACAAAATTTTTGAGCAGCTGTTGTATTTGACATGTATACTTATTGATAAACCCTATTTCACACAAAGGATAATTAGATAAAATTTTTCTTTATTAGCTTTCTGAGGTGAGTTGTATTTTGTGTTGGTGATGGAAAATTATGCTGTTAAAGATAATCCAAATGTAAAGCTCTTTAGAAATGAGAGGCTTTCCTAATTAGTGAAGCTGCCTCATTCATATTCAATTTTTTATACATTTTGCTGTGACTATGAGAGAGTTTCTGTACCACCCCCCACCCCTGATTCATATATTGAAATCCTAACACCCTGCCTAGCCTGCTCACCTTGCTGCCATTGTGATGGCATTAGGTGCTGGGGGCCTTTGGGAGGTGATAGGTTTTCAGAATGGAGCCCTTCTAATGGAATTAGTGCCCTTTGAAAAACTCGAAAGAGCTCCTTCCCTTTTTCTGTCATGTGAGGCTATAGCCAGAAGACCATCATCGATGAAGCAGGAAGCTGGTTCTCGCCAGATATCAAATCTGTCGGTGCTTTAATTTGGACTTCTTGGCTCCAGAACTGTGAGAAATAAATTTCTGTTGTTTATACACCACCCAGTCTATGGTATTTTGTTACATAAGCAGCCTAAATGGACTAGGACATATTAAACATGTTTAAAGGATAGAAAGGGAAAATAGAAAATTAAATGGATAAAATTGGTAGCTAACATAGGGTTATATTGTGCTTGGTAAAATGGAACTGCTTCTTAAAAGTTGATACAATGTTGAAATTGAGAACAGTTAAGTGTAATAGAAAAGCTGAACTGATGTTAGACTTCTATATACATAAAACTAGATTTCTTCTATTTCTTTAAATTTAATTATTACCCAGTGTAGTATATTTCAAATTACCTTCAAAATGAAAAAGCAAAACCTTAGGGTTTCATTTAACTCAGTGAAGAGTCCGTCTACTCCCTCCCTCTCAAAATTCCTCTTTGATCTTTTGGGTAAAAATGAAAGGTAGGGAGAGGTGAATTTAAAAATAGGTGGCTCTCAGTTGGAAAACAGGTAGGTCACTTATCTCAGCTGAAATTAAATGATTTATTTACTTATGGATTGAAAACTCGACATGAACAGTAAATACTTGCTGTCTCTTTTTTCTTCATGTAATCTTTTAGATATTTGTAAGTATTGGATAAATGAACTACTTTATAGTTAGTTCAGAACTACTTTTAGATAGTTCTTGGGACTAATGAACTCTAGGCTTCAGAACTTTTAAATTTTAAGGAAAGATGAGCTAGAGGTCAGCCTGGGCTTGGGCCAGAGAACCACGTCACTGCCTGTGCTTGCCCTGAATTGACAAGGCATTTCTAGGAGGGTGTGTGTGTGCGCGTGCACCAGATTTTGAGAAATTAGAGCTGATCACTCTTAAGCCTACTAAGGTTTTCTTTCAAACAATTAAGATCTAATTCCTGTATGTGCTTATTTACCTACCTACTGTGTTTTAAATGGCAGTAATTTACAGTAGTATTTATTTTGTGTTCTTATTCTGACATTTTTCCTTAGTTCTTTTTCATAAAGGAAACAGGTTGGATTGGTGATCTCCAAGGTAATTTTCAGGTTGGATATTATATGTTCACTTTCTTCTTTTTAAAATATATGTGTATATTTTAATTAAAAACATTTAAAACAGAGTAAATAATATATAGGAAATACTCATTTACTCACCACTCAGAACTATAAATTATGCAAGTCTTGATCCTTTGAGAAACAAATGTACTCTTACATATTCACTTGTAGCTACCTCATGCCCAAGTCCTATTCCATTCTCTCTTTACCCAAGGTAATAATGATTGCAGGGTTCTTGAATTTCATACCCTTGTTTATACTTTTACTGTATTTATGTACTTGTATCTGTGAATGATATATGTGGTGTTGGATTTTGTGTTTTAAAATTTTTGCAAAGTGGTATTGTGTGTATCTTTCAGTTTTTTTTTTTTTTTTTTTTACTTTTTTTGGCATATGTATGTTGATACATGTAGCTGTAGTTTATTTAGTTTAACTGCTGTATGGTACTCCATTGTACAATATATTAAATACGTGTGTCTCACTGTTAATGGATATTTTGAGTTGTGTCCTTTTCTGCTGCAATGCTGCAGATCATTTGTACACATTTCTTTGTGCATGTATTTCTTTATAGAAAGATTCGTGGAAATGAAACTGCTAGGAAATACATTGTGAATATCTTTACTAGATATTGCTAAATTCTTCTCTAAAATGTCAACATATGCTTATCAGCAGTATATGGACATTTCTTTTTCTAGTGTCCTAGCCTATACTTGAAATTGTCAGATTTTAACATTTTTGCAGATTTGATGGGTGTGAAGTGACATCTCATTTTAATTTTCATTTGCCTGATTTATTAATTCTGGGTGCTGGATATATGGATATGAATTTTATTACTCTTTTAAATGTTTCATGAATTAATGTTTTAAAAGGAAAAAAGATACTGTTATACAGGATCTTGGAGATCATCTCATCCAGCATTCTTAATTTATAATGCAGCCAGGAAAGTTAAGGTTAGTCATTAGAATAATAATAACATAGAAAATGATACTTAATATCCATTATGATATTCTCTTCTGGGATATAATATTTCAGTTTTTGAATTGAAGCTCGAGTCTTTTATGGTTTCTGTTTCTATTGAATTTTAATTTTTAAATTTAATTTAAAATTTTAATTTTAATACTGTCTGCTAATCACTGAGAGGTTTTTGTTATTTATCTTTTTGCATTTAGGTCAGTCTGGGAGGGAGTTAGCAATCAGGTTTTTTTTGTATGAAAAACTAGTATCAGCATTAAGCATTGGATTCTTTCCTCATTAATTTTCTTTAGTATCACCTGTATCAGCTACCAAATGTTTGGGTTTGGTTTTAATTTCTTTATTTTATTTTCTTTAAGCACTGTTACTGCATTACTTTATTTCAAATAACTATATTAAGCTTTGAAATCTGTGAGTCAAAACTTACTCTTTTTATTTTCAGAGCTGTCTATTTTTCTTAGACTTTCATTCTTCCATAATCCATAACATATATGGAATTATGTATTTGATACATAATTCCATATATATTCCATAATATATATGGAATAAAATATTCCATAATAATTTAAAACCAGTGTATCAAGATTCTTTGGGGAAGTGCATTGAATATTAACTTGAGAATTGTCATAGTATACATTGCCATTTATTTGTTCCTGTGAATTTTACAGTTTTTTTCATAAATTCCTTTTACACTTTATTGAATTTATTCCTAGATATTAGGTCTATGCATATTTAGGATTTTTTTTTCTATTACATTTGATCATTGGTGGTGTTGATTTTGTAGCCATTAACTTGGGGGACCTTCCATCACTACTAATAGTTTGTAACTCTTTTAGATTATTGTAAGCAACTGATTCTTTCTTCAGTGATCTTTTAAAAATACAAGTCTTATTTTGTTACTGTTTAAAATTAAAATTATTTTGTGACTTTCTGTTGCTTTTAGAGTAAAATGGGAATCCTTAATTGATCTACAAAGTCCCAGTGAGATCTGGATTCTCTCTGCTTCCTCAGATTTGACTCATATTCTCCTTTTTTAGAACCATCTCACAGTACTGACCTGTATTCAGTTTTTTGAGCTATCCAACCTCCTTGTTGCAAAACTTTGGCCCAGTGCATTTCAGTCTGCTTAGACCGTGGGCAGGAATCCATTAGGAGAAGTAGAGTAGCTCTCATGGTCAACAAAAAGAGTCTGAAATGCAGTACTTGGGTGCAGTCTCAAAAACGACAGAATGATCTCTGTTCATTTACAAGGCAAATCATTCAGTTTCATAGTAATCCAAGTCTATGCCCCAACCACTAATGCCAAAGAAGCTGAAGTTGAATGGTTCTGTGAAAACCTACAAGACCTCCTAGAACTAACTGGAATGCAAAAGTAAGAAGTCAAAAACCTGGAGTAACAAGCAAGCTTGGCGTTGGAGTACAAAATGAAGCAGGGCAAAGGCTAACAGTTTTGCCAAGAGAACACATTGGTCACAGCAAACAGTGTCTTCAAACAACACAAGAGAAGGCTCTACACATGGATATCACCAGATGGACAATACTGAAATTAGATTATATTCTTTGCAGCCGAAGATGGAGAATCTCTATACAGTCACCAAAACAAGATGAGGAACTGACTGTGGCTCAGATCATGAACTCCTTATTGCAAAATTCAGATTTCAATTGAAGAAAGTAGGGAAGACCACTAGACCATTCAGGTATAACCTAAATCAGACCCCTTATGATTATACAGTAGAATTGACAAAGAGATTCAAGGTATTAGATCTGATAGATAGAGTGTCTGAAGAACTGAGGACGAAGGTTGGTGAATTGTACAGGAAGTGGTGATCAAAAACATTCCCAAGAAGAAGAAATGCTAAAAAGGCAAAATGGTTGTCTGAGGAGGCCTTACAAATAGCTGAGAAAAGAGAAGGGAAAAGCAAAGGAGAAAAAGATATACCCATCTGAATGCAGATTTCCAAAGAATGCAAGGAGAGATAAGAAAGCCTTCCTCAGTGATCAATGAAAAGAAATAGAGGAAAACAATAGAATGGTAAAGACTACAGCTCTCTTCAAGAAAATTACAGATACCAAGGGAATATTTCATGCAAAAATGGGCACAATAAAGGACAGAAATGCTACGGACCTAACAGAAACAGAAGATATTAAGAAGAGACGGCAAGAATACACAGAAGAACTGTACAAAAAAGATCTTCATGACCCAGATAATCACAGTGGTCTGATCTCTCACCTAGAGCCAGACATCCTGGAATGCAAAGTCAAGTTGGTCTTAGGAAGCATCACTATGAACAAAGGTAGTGGAGGTGATGGAATCATCAAAGATGATGCTATGAAAACTCTGCACTCAATATGCCAGCAAATTTGGAAAACTCAGCAGTGGCCACAAAACTGGAAAAGGTCAGTTTTCGTTCCAGTCCCAAAGAAAAGCAATGCCAAAGAATGTTCAAACTACTGCACAATTGCACTCATCTCACATGATAGCAAAGTAATGCTCAAAATTCTCCAAGCCAGGCTTCAACAGTATGTGAACTGAGAGCTTCCAGATGTTCAAGCTGGATTTAGAAAAGGCAGAGGAACCAGGTATCCAATTGCCAATATCAGATCACTGAAAAAGCAAGAGAGTTCCAGAAAAACATCCACTTCTGCTTCATTTACTATGGTAAAGCCGTTGACTCTGTGGATCACAGCAAACTGTGGAAAATTCTTCAAGAGATGGGAATACCTCACCATCTTACCTGCTTCCTGAGAAACCTGTATGCAAGTCAAGAAGCAGCAGTTAGAACTGGACATGGAACAACAGACTGGGAAAAATTGGGAAAGAAGTACGCAAGGCTGTATATTCTCACCCTGCCTATTTAACTTATATGCAGAGTACATCATGTGGAATGCTGGGGTGGATGAAGCACAAGCTGGAATCAAGATTGCAGAGAGAAATATTAATAAACTCAGATATGCAGATGACACCACCCTTATGGCAGAAAGTGAAGAAAAACTAAAGAGCCTCTTGATGAAAGAAGAGTAGAGTGAAAAAGCTGGTTTAAAAGTCAGCATTCAAGACATGAAGATCATGGCATCTGGTCCCATCACTTCATGACTCATAGATGGGGAAAGAATGGAAACAGTGACAGACTATTTTCTTGGGCTCTGGAATCACTGCAGATGGTGATTGCAGACTAAAATTAAAAGATGCTTGCTCCTTGGAAGAAAAGCTATGACCAACCTAGACAGCATATTAAAAAGCAGACGTTACTTTACCGACAAAGGTTCATAATAAGCTATGGTTTTTCCAGTAGTCCTGTGTGGATATGAGAGTTGGACCGTGAAGATACCTGAGCGCTGAAAGTTGATGCTTTTGAAATGTGTGTTGGAGAAGACTCCTGAGAGTCCCTTGCACAGCAAGGAGATCAAACCAGCCCATCCTGTAGGAAACCAGTCCTGAATGTTCATTGGAAAGACTGATCCTGAAATTGAAGCTTCAGTACTTTGTCCACCTGATGCGAAGAATAGACTCATTGGCAAAGATCCTGATGCTGGGAAAGATTGACAGTAGGAGGAGAAAGGGACAATAGAGGATGAGATGGTTGGATGGCATCACTGACTCGATGGATGTGAGTTTGAACAAGCTCTGAGAGTTGGTGATGGACAGGGAAGCCTGGCATGTTGCAGTCCATGGGGTTGCAAAGAGTTGGACATGACTGAGCGACTGAATGAACTGAACTGAGTATACAGTTATCTAGCAATTTTTATTCATCCTTTTGGGCTCAGCTTAAATATTACTCAGGGCAACCTTCCTTGAGAATCTTGTTGTATTTACTAGTGTAGGACTTCCTCGTATGGTACGGTTATTGAATTCTGCTTTTCGTCTGTAAGTACTTATCTCATCTGATACTAAATAATTACTTTTGAATTGAAGATTCAGTGAGAAAAATCAATTTGTTTTATTGAAGATTCAGGCATTTGTGAGTGTTGGATGAATGTATGTTCGCATACTGACTGATCAGAATTGCATTTTTCCCTCTCCAATTAGAGAAATATTATGATAACTGCTCAAAAGAAAATTTAATTAGGTTACAGTCAAGTATTTTACCCTACATTAATTGAAAAATGTGCTCAATGTTTAATCTTATGTCCTTCAAGTAGAGATGGTCTTTAGAAACACAATTTTCTGTCTTTTAATAAATACAGTCTAGTTCACTTAAAATTATATTTTGTGAAATTTTAAAGCATTTTGAAGTTAAATTAGAAAATAATGATCTTTTGTTATTCTTAATTCAGATTTTAGGAGTTTAGTTGCTGCATTTGATAGGTGAAATGTAATAAACTGAAAATATGTGTTCATGATAATTTTAGGGAAAATCCACCTACCTTTAGTTCTTTTAGTATATCGCATTATGAATATTTTTTGTCTGTCTGCTGAATACTAATGTGATTTTCGGTTTTATTTTAGATTAAGTTCTACGTAAGATTGAACTCAGTTTAACTGTTGTGCAGATGAAAATTTCAAAATAATAAGTCATTTGTACTGTGTGTGTGGCACATTTGCTTCTGTTTTCAGATCATGGAATTTTTGACTGGAATAAGTGATTTATGATTAAAAGCTAAGAAATTGAAATAATTTTGGTAATTTCGAATTTCTAAAGGGTCTCTATAAATGACATTTGAGATCTACACTGAGATAAGATTCTCTCACTGCTAATAAGTCACATAATAAACACTTAGATAAACATTGGTGAAATGGCATTTTAATGTTGGCAGATCATGAGTTTTGTTCACCTTTTATAGTTTTTCAGGTAGGTAAATAAGCGTAGTTTATTTACTTTTGGAAGTGTTCACAGAACCCAGAGAGTGGGGAGGGTCAGGGGTCACATTAGAGAGTTCAGTTCTCTTCCAGTTATGTGATTTTGATCTGAAATTCAACTCCTATATATATAAATGTCACTATATAAAACTTAGATTTGCCAGCATGGCGTCAATTCTAAATAGTAGGTTATTCCTGTAAATCATAAAATCAGAAATTCTAGCACTTTAACATTTCCAGAGAGCTCTTTAATATTTCATGATTGGTTGTGCATCCCCTCAAATATTGGTGTATAGAATTATTTTTGAGAATAAGGAAATACAAAAAGTAACATGTATTTTTTAAAGTATAAAAAAGTGAGTTTCCTCTTCCTTTCTTATTAGCCAATTCCAAAACTTAACAGTTGTTAAATTTAAGTGTAGAAAACCATCACAACACCTGGTGAATACCAGACAAATGTAATTGTAAGTACAGGTATTTGTAGTGGTTTATTAAAAGTCATTACATATACCTTATGTAATTTCCAACTTTTGAGATAATTCATGTGCCATAAAATCTACACTTTATGGTGGGTTTTAGAATATTCAGTTGGCAACCATCACCATTATCTATAAATTTTAAAACATTTTAATTGTCCCCAAGAGAAACCCTATACCTGTTATTCGCCATTCTTTCCTTCATTCCTGTCATTCGCCATTCTTTCCTTCAGCCCCTGGCAACCATGAATTGTCTGTCTGTCTTTGTGGGTTCCCTGTTCTGGATATTTCATATAAGTGGAATTGTATGGGTATGTTTGTGTATGGCTTCCTTTACTTAAATGATACTTTGAAGGTTCATTAATACTGCATTGTATGAGTATACACATACTGTTTATTCAATCATCAGTTGATAATTTTGGATTGTTTCCATTTTTTGTTTATTATGAATCATGTTATGAATATTCACATAGAAGCTTTTATGTGGACATACATATTCCTTCTCTTGAGTACATAACTATGAGTGAAACTCTTTGGTCTTAACTGTGTTTAACATTTCAAGGAACTGCCAAAGTCTTCCAAGGTGGCTGCACTCTTTTACAGTTGCATTAGTAATGCATGAGAGTTCATTTCTAATTACTTACCCTGCCAAACCAGTTGTCTTGTGGATGTGAAGGTGTCTGTGATTTTGATTTGCATTTGCTGCATGACTAACAGGGCCTACCAAGTGGCACTAGTAGTAAAGACTCCGCCTGCCAATGCCAGAGACGTACGAGACACAGGTTCAGTCCCTGGACTGGAATGCTGCCTGGAGGGGGCATAGCAACCCACGCCAGTATTCTTGCCTGAAGAATCCCATGTCAGAGGAGCCTGGCGGGCTACGATCCATGGGGTCACAAAGAGTCGGACCTGACTGAAGCAACTTAGCACGTGTGCATGCACAGATGACTAACATTTGTACTGGTTATCCATCTTTGGAGATCTATTTAGATCCTTTGCTATTTTAAAATTGGGTCCTTTTTCTTTTTATTGTTCTGGATGCACATCCCTTATCAGATATGTGATTTCTAAGTATTTCCCCCCCAAAAAAGTTGTTTTTTCAGTTTCTTTTTTCCTCTGAGGCATACAAGTTAAGTCCAGTTTACTATTTTCTTTTGGTGTTACTTAAGAAACCATTGCCTAGCCAAGGCCGTGCAGATTTATAACTGTTTGCTTCTGAGAGTTTTGTATTTTTTTGTAGTCTTAGCTCTTAAATTTTTGTTTGTCATCTGTTTTGAGTTAATCTTTGTGTATGATGTTATATGAAGTAAGGGTCCAACTTTATTTTTTTCCGTGTAGATATCCTATTGTCCCAAAACCATTTGTTGAAAAACCTGTTCCTTCCCATTGAATCATCTTGGCACCCTTGTTGAAAATCAGTTGGCCATAAATGTAAGATTGTATTTCTAGACTCTGAATTCTCTTCCATCCATTATGTCTGTTGTTCAGCCATTCACACACATTCTTGATTGCTGTAGATTTATAGTAAATTTTAAACTTGAAAAATGAATATTCAAACTTGGCTCCTCTCTTAGCTATCTGTATTCTCTGAATTTCTGTGTGAATTTTAGAGTTAGCTTGTCAATTTCTGCTAAAACGGGAGCCAGGATTTTGACAAAATTTGTGTTGAATCTATTGATTTCTTTAAGGAGTTTTCTTGCATTAATATTTTTCAATTCATGAACATGGAATGTCTTTAATTATTATTTATTGTAATTTAATTATTTTAATTTATTTTATTAGGTCTTTAATTTTTTTGTTTTTTAATTTTTGTTGTACACATTTAACACTTCTGTTCAGAGAGAAATGTATTTTGTTTATATTTCTAAGATTCATTCTTTTTGATATTGAACTACTAATGAAAGTTCTAAAATTTTATTTTCAAATTGTTCATTGCTTGTTTATTTGTTTTCTATACAACTTGGTCCCCCCCTCGCCCTGCCTTAGCAATTTATCATAGAAATCTTTTCCATGTGAGTGGTCACATATACATCTCTACTCATTCATTTAGCAAATAGTTTTTAAGTACTTCTTGTGTCACAGGCATTTTTCTAGATGCTAGTAGAGACAGCAGTGTACAAAATCCACCAAAGCTCCTGTTTTGATGGACTTTTGCTTAGTAGGGAAAGAGATCATAAACAGCAAAAGCAAGATATGTAGAATATATTGTATGTTGCAGTTTGTATGCAGTTGCAATATATTGTACTTCTAAGGAGAAAAGAGTGGGAGATGAAATATTTGAGAATGCAGCGGGGCAGTGCAAACTTTATTATGACCGGAGAAAACATCAGTGAGATGGTGACTTGAGTAAAGAACTGAAGGGGATGAGATAGCTAACCATATGGATAACTGTAAGTAAAGTAAAGTCGCTCAGTCATGTCTGACTCTTTGTGACCCCATGGACTGTAGCCTACCAGGCTCCTCTGTCCATGGGGTTTTCCAGGCAAGAGTACTGGAGTGGGTTGCCATTTCCTTCTCCAGGGGATCTTCCTGACCCAGGGATTGAACCCGGGTCTCCAGCATTGCAGACAGACGCTTTTACTGTCTGAGCCACCGTGGAAGCCCATGGATAATTGAGGGAAGAGCATTTCAGACACAGTGGGTAGTGCATAAGGAAACAGTGAGGTGGTAGAGTGCCTGGTTTGTTTGAGAGACTGCGAGGTGGCCGGTGTGGCTTTAGAAAAGTAAATGATGGAGATCAAGTCAGAAAGGGGAATGTAGGGCACATAGCATTTGGTCATAATAAGGGGTTTGAATTTTACTTTTGAGTGAGATGGGAAGCCCTTGAAAGTTTTTGAGCAGAGTGGAAAGTTCTGACTTAGGTCAGAAGATCCCTCTGGCTGCCATGGTTAGTGTAGATTGAAAGAGAAGGGCAGAATCGGGAGGCCAGTTGGTAGGCTACTACAGGAATACATGTAAGAGGTGATGATGGGGGCTTGGACAGGGTGAGGCCGATGAGGTTGGTGAGAAGAGGTTGAGTCACTGATGTTGAAGTTCTAGTCTGTAGGATTTGGTGATCGGTCAGATGTAAGTGTAGAATAAAGGGAGAAGTAAAAGATGACACTGAGGTTTTGACTAGAACAACTGACAGAATGGAGTTGAACAGTACTTTTTAATTATTGCATCAAATCTGTGTATGCTATCACATACCAACATAACTACAGATAATTGAAATTTCTCTACTTTGTATTTTATCACTAATTTTTTTGTTAAATACAGTATGGCTATATGAAAGTGTATTTATTTATTTATTTACTATTTAGTTATCTAGTGAACATTTGCATATTTTCCAGTTTTAGGCTGTTGTGAATAAAGGTCCTCTTTGCACGTGTGTCTTTTGGTATGTGAACATGTTTTCATTCCTCAGATTTAAAGGCTTTAAATTGGAATTCCTGGGTCATGTGCTTCCTAGGTGGTGCTGGTGGTAAGCTGCCTGCCAGTGCAGGAGACATAAGAGATGTGGGTTCGATAGCTGAGTTGGGAATACCCCCTGGAGGAGGTATGGCAGTCCACTCCGGTGTTCTTGCCTGGGGAATCGCATGGACGGAGGAGCCTGGTAGGCTACAATCCATAAGGTCGCAAAGAGTTGGACATGACTGAAGCAACATATGCACATGTTAGTTTTATGTTTAAATTTACAAAGAACTGATGAACCTTTCCAGGTGGTTATACCTTTATGCGTTCTCAGCAGCAGCATACTAGAGTTCAGTTTCTTGCACATCCTTGTCAACATTTGATACTCACAAATTTCAGACACTGATGGGTGTGTAGTGGTATCCCATTGCAGTTTCTTTTTAACTGTAATAAAATAATGCATAACATAAAATTTATCATTTTAACCATTTTAATTGTGCAGCTCAGTGGCATAAAGTACACTCATATTGGGCGACCATCACTCTTAACCCATTTTTTTTTTTAGAGTGTGTCTTGCAATTTCTTTTTTTTTTAATTTGCTTTTATTTTTTTTTTATTTTTCATTTATTTTTATTAGTTGGAGGCCAATTACTTCACAGTATTGCAGTGGGTTTTGTCATACATTGACATGAATAACCCATTTTTGAAACTTGTTTGTCATTCCAAACTGAAACTCTGTCCCTGTTAAACAGTAACCAGCTAATTTCTTCCCTTCTCTCCAGTCTCTCTTCTACTTTCTGACTATGAATTTGGTTGTTGTAGGTACTCACGTAAGTGAAATCATACGATGTTCGTCTTTGCTTTTGGTTTATTCCAGCTAGCATGATGTTCTCAAGGTTGACCCATGTTACATCATATATCAGAATTTCTATTTCAAAGCTGAATAATATCCATTGTGTCTATATACCACATTTTTTTTAGTCATTCATTCATTGAGACTTGAGTTCCTTCCTTCCTTTTGCTATTGTGAATAGTGCTACTATAAACATGGGGTGTAAAAACCTCTTCCAAGTCCCTGCTTTTGTTTTTTTGGTTATATACCTAGGAATGGAATTGTGTCATATGGTAATTCTGTGTTTAATTGTTTTGAAAACCAATATACCATTTTCCATAGCAGTTGTACTGTTTTACCTTCCCACAAGGATTCCAGTTTCTTCACATCTTTGCTAATAACCTTGCCAATGTTATTTTTAAAAAGAAATTGTCATATAATGGGTATGAAGTGTCATTGTTATTTTAATTTGCATTTCCCTGATTGATGATATTGAAGTTTTCATATATTTATTGGCCATGTGTATATCTTTTTGTGAATATCCAACTATTTTCATTCTTTTTCTTTTCAGGCTACAAGTTCTGTTTTTAGACAGGCATGTGTTCTGTATTGTTACTGATTTGGGGGCAGGGTACTTATTTTATTAAATTAGTGAAAATGAAGTTGCTCAGTCATGTCTAACTTTTTGTGACCTTGTGGACTGTAGTCCATGGAATTCTCCAGGCCAGGATACTGGCATGGGTAGCCATTCCCTTATCCAGGGGATCTTCCCAACCCAGGGATTGAACCTAGATCTCCTACATTGCAGGCAGATTCTTTACCAGCTGAGCCACAAGAGAAAAGCCCAAGAATATTGGAGTGGGTAGCCTATTGCTTCTCCAGTGGATCTTCCCAACCTGGGTCTCCTGCATTGCAGGCAGATTCTTTACCAACTGAGCTATCAGGGAAGCCCTAATTAAGACGAGAGTAGTGTTGAAATGTTTAACTATAATTGTGAACCTGCTATGTTTTCTTTCAATTCTGTTCCTTTTTGTTTCATGTATTTTCAAGTTCTGTTATTAGGTGCATTCACATTTAGGACTGTTACATCTCCTTGATGGATTGATTCTTTATCACTAAGAAATGTGTCTCTTCTCTTGGTAATGTTCCTTGGCCTGAAGTCTGCTTTGTCTGGTGTTAATAATAGCTACCCCTCCTTTCTTATGATTTGTGTTTACATGTTTCTGTTTCTTTACTTTCAACTTATATGTCATTATATTTGATAATGTCTTTTATAGTTTGTAGTTGCATCCTTTTTGATTGTTTACAATCTCTGCCTTTTGAGTGTTTGATCCATTTATATTTATTGTAGTTGTCAATATGGTTGAGTTTAAGAGTATCAGGTTACTGTTTGTTTTTTAGTTGTGTTATTTATACTATTTCCCTCCCCCATTTCCTGCTTTCTTTTGGATTAAGCATTATTTAGAAGTCTTTTATCTCCAGTATTAGTTTGTATCTCTTTTTTCCCCCAGTTGGTTGCACTAGTATTTACAGTATGCACCTTAGTTTATCACAGTCTGCCTTTAAAATAAGACCTCTTGGAGTACAGGAATTCTAGAACATTATAAATTCGTTCACCTTTCTTCATCCTTTTTTGCCATTTTAGTCTTCTGTTTTGCTTTTATGTAAGCTATAAGTTCCACAGTAGAATTTCTGATTATTTCTTTAAATAGTCAGCTGTTATATAAATAAGTTTAAAAACCAGGAGCAATATTCTTTGATTTTTTTTTTCATGTTTTCATTTCATTTCTTTTGTGTAGATTTTTTTCATGAACCCAAATTTCTATCTGACATTATTTTCCTTCTGCTTGAAAAAATAAAAAAAATTTCTAGAGCACTAAGTCTGTTGTACCTTATTTAATGTCTCATATCTATCTATCTGTTAACTTGTTTTGTTTTGTTTTGTTTGATACTTTTCAAAGTTTTGTTTTGGCCAAAAAGTTCGGGATTTTCCATAATTTTATAGAAGACTCCAAATGAACTTTTTGGCTAACTCAGTAAGTTGCAGATGTTAGAATATCTCATCCTTAATTTTGTCATATATAGTTAACTAAAACTTATGAAATGTATTATTATTAATTTAGTGTATTGCACTTAACTAAATGTAGTATATTTTTCTGGTTATCTGTTGGTACCTAACAGATCACCCCAAACTTAGTGTACCCCAAACATCTGCAGTTATTTATTTTGCTTATGAAGCTGTACTTTGCGAGATTGGCCAGGATAGCTTGTCTTGGCTTCCTCAAATTGGTTGTTTTGTTTTATACTCTTAACAACAATTACAAGTTTCCAGTTGCTCTACATTCTTATCAACTTTTGGGACTCTCAGTCTTTTTGACATAGCCATTCCAGTCGATATATATAGTGTCTATCTTAATATTTTGAAGGATATTTATCACTTGATACATAACTCTAGATTGACATGTTTTTCTTTCCCCGTTTGTTTCTGATGAGAAGTCTGTGGTTATACTTATGTTTCTTCCCCTGTTCATAAAGTCTTTTTTCCTCCCTCTGATCTGGCGTCTCTTTTAATATTTTCTCTTTATTCCTGATTTTCTTTGTGTGTTTATCCTGCTTAGATTTATTGACTTTGGGTGTGTGGTTTTTTTTTTTTTTTTTTTTTTTTTTGGTTTGGTTTGTTTTGGTCCATGTGCTTATGCTTTCATTGAATTTGGAAAAGTGTCCGTCATTATTTCCTCACATGTATTTTCTTAAAGTCACTTCGCTTCCTTCTACATTGTTTTCCAAGAACTCTGGTTATATGTATAATATTAGATTATTTGATAATTATATTCAGATCATTAACATTTTTAGTTCTTTTTTTGTCTCTTTCTGCTTCCACTTAACTTTGTCTTGTATTTTACTGTTTTTTCCTCTTGCAGTGTCCAATATTTGAGATGATTTATATATTAATGTAAATATTTTATATATATTTATATACATTATTTTGTATTTCTAAAAGTTTCATTTTCATATATCCCTTTGAATTCTTGATCATGTTTATAATATCTGTTTTAAATGTTCACATCTACTGATTCTGTCAGCTTTTTCCACTTCAGGGTCTTTTGACTGGTTTTTCTGTTGGTTATAGGTCTTGTTTTCCTGTTTGTAAATTTAGTAGTTTACTGCTGGATACTGAATATTGTAATATTCTTTTGTTGAGTGGCTGGATTTTATTGTCTTTTCGAATGTTAAATTTTGTTTGAGCAGCCAGCGAAGTAACCTGTTGCTCAGCTTGATTCCTTCAAGGCTCTGTATCTAGAGAAGGCTTTGCTTTTGGGTTGGTAGCTACTAGAACAGCATGGCCTTTCTTAGTTTTCTACTAAATGTCCCGTAAATGTCTATGAGATGTTCTAAGTGTCATCATGTTCTCTTCATTCTGATTGGGAGGAACTTAGGGATCTCCCAGTCCTGTATGAGCACCAGGAATATTTTGGCTCATAGCTCCTCTTTCTTCAGCTTCATGGAGTCTTTCACTGTATTCATGCCCAGTTTAGTATATAGTGACAGACTTGAAAGGACCCTCAGTGGCAGGCTTTTGGAGACTTTTCTCTGCTTAGCTCCCCTCTCTGGCACTCAGTCTTACTAAATATCCTACCCATTTCAGCCTACTCAACTCTGACCTCTTGTTTCACACCCCAGTGAGACTGCTGTCCTCTGTCCGGGTTTCCCTCCATTGACTCTAGCAGAAAGTTGCCTTTAGGCAGGAATTCAAGCATTCAAAGGGTTCACCTTAATTCTGTTTATTCTCATGGATCATAGGCTCACACTGCCTGGTACCCAGGGTCTGAAAACATGTTTTTTTCTATATGTTGTCCAGTTTTCTTGTTTTTGATAAGAAGCAACTGTTAGGTACTTTTTGAATCTTTCTCTGGACTTACTTTCTGTTTCATCTACATTTATTTATCAAGTGCTCGTACCATACTGTGCTTTTTCAGATAAATTTTTGATTCAAGTATGATACACATACAAAAGCATATGAGTGTGCACATAGGTTGTTGAACTTCACACACTGAGCACATAGATGTAGCCTGCATTCAGATCAAGGAATAAGGTCAGTTCCTCTGAAGCCCCTTGTGCTCTTTTTGTCATTAATTCTCTTTCCCCAAGAGTAACCAGTATCCTGACTTCTACTAGCATAGATTAGATTTTCCTGTTTTTATATTTTACGTAATTAGAAACAATCACATTTAGTTATATCTGACTTATCTCACATACCGTATTTGTGCGATTCATCCACAGTGTTGGTTGTCGCTGGTTGCTTATAATTTCTGTTTGGTACAGTTGACCCTCCAGCAAGGTGTGGGCTAGGGGTGCCCATCCCCTGCATAGTCAGAAATCTGCACGTATAACCTTACAGTAGGCCTTGTAGACTTGGCAGTTCTGTGACTTCAACTAACTGTAACTAGTGTTACTATATTAGTGTATTTTCTGAAGAAAAATCCACATCTAAGTGGACCTGCATAGTTCAAACTTGGGTTGTTCAAGGATCAGCTATATTTTGTTTTTCATTCTGCTGCTGATGGACATTTTAGTCATTTTTGATTTAGGGTGACTAAGACTGTTGTTACTCTCAATTTTCTACTAAGTGTCTTCTAGTGAACCTGTGTTCTCATTTCTGTTTGATGTGCCTAGTGGAATTTTTAAGTTATAGGATATGTATACATTTAGTTTTAGTAGATAACTATCAAATTTTTTTGAAGGGGTTGTATCAATTTTAATTACACTATTTAATATTCTACACTTTAGTCCCTGGTAGAACAAGTTCTTTGGAGAGAGAGACATTTCTTTTAGAAAATGAAATTTTCTTGGTGATTCTTACATCTCTGTGCTTCAGAATATACTTTCGTTAAATTGACTTGGGGTAAATTTGTGTTATTTTGGAATTAAGGGACTCTCTTGTTTATTCGTCTGTGAATTGTGTTTGGAACTAGTTCAGAATCCTTTGTCAGGCCATGAGCTTTACTCTTTTTTTTTTCCCCTCCCTTGTAGAGGAGTGGTGTAGAGTCAAGAAAACAGTCCCCAATAGGACTGGGATGGGGAATACATGTAAATCCATGGCTAGTTCATTTCAATGTATGACAAAAAAAAAAAAAGAAAACAGTCCCCAGTAGGACTGGGATGGGGAATACATGTAAATCCATGGCTAGTTCATTTCAATGTATAACAAAAAAAAAAAAAAGAAAGAAAACAGTCCCCAATACAATGAAAGTAAACATGAAGGAGATGCGCCTTTCCCTCAACCAGCTTCTAATTAGAAGCACTGAGAAATGTATGCAGATAGCTATACTATATAAAATAATAAAATAGAAATTAATACAGTATTAGGACTATATAGTAAATGATTATTTACAGAAGAGATTAGAGAATTGTGTGGTACAGTATTTAAAAGGAGTATTTTTTTAACAGGGCATGATAGATGGGTGAGAGATAAAGGTTAGCAAAAGATGGAGAAGTATTTCAGGGTAAAGTGTTGTGAGAAACAAAAGCATTGAAGTCAGAAATAAAGATGGCTAGTAAGCAACAGTTAGAACTGGACATGGGACAACAGACTGGTGACTGAGGCCATGAAATTAAAAGATGCTTACTCCTTGGAAGAAAAGTTATGACCAACCTCGACAGCATATTAAAAGGCAGAGACATTACTTTGCCAACAAAGGTCCGTCTAGGCAAGGCTGTGGTTTTTCCAGTGGTCATGTATGGATGTGAGAATTGGACCATAAAGAAAGCTGAGCTCTGAAGAATTGATGCTTTTGAACTGTGGTGTTGGAGAAGACTCTTGAGAGTTCCTTGGACTGCAAGGAGATCCAACCCAGTCCATCCTAAAGGAGATCAGTCTTGAATGTTCATTGGAAGGACTGATGTTGAAGCTGAAACTCCAATCCTTTAGCCACCTGATGTGAAGACCTGACTCATTTGAGAAGATCCTGATGATGGGAAAGATTGAGGGCAGGAGGAGAAGGGGACGACAGAGGATGAGATGGTTTGATGGCATCACCGACTCGAGGGACATGAGCTTGAATAAACTGGGTGTTGGTGAGGGACAGGGAGGCCTGGCGTGCTGCAGTCCATGGGGTTGCAAAGAGTTGGACACTACTGAGCGACTGAACTGAACTGAAGTATGTGATAGCCAGTAATCCAGTGATGGGACTAGATCATCAAGTACCTGGTAATGATGTCATACAGTAGGCAGTAAGGGTGGGACTGGTAGCAGGGACTTTATATGATAGTTTGAAATTTATTCTGTGGGCATTGGGAAAGCATAGAAGATTTTGAGTATGAGAGTGATATAGCCAAATTTGGTTTTTGAAAAAGATTATTCTAGCAACAGAGTCAAAGATAGAGGAAAACGGGAAATCCTGTGGAGTAAGAGGGTCTGTAAAATGAGACTGTTGGTTTGTATCGGAAAAAAAGGATACAAGTGAAATTTCAAAGAAAAAGTTTACAGGATTTTGGTATAAATTAGAAGTGTACAAGCACAGGAGCAAGCATCTTTTAATTTTATGGCTGCTACCGTCCACAGTGATTTCAGAGCCCAAGAAAATAAAATTTGTCACAGCTGTGGTTTTTCCAGTAGTCATGTATAGATGTGAGAGTTGGATCATAAAGAAGGCTGAGTGCCAAAGAATTGATGCTTTTGAACTGTGGTGTTGGAGAAGACTCTTAAAGAGACCCTTGGACTGCAAAGATATCAGAACAGTCAATCCTAAAGGAAATCAACCCTGAATATTCATTGGTGCTAAAGCTCCAGTACTTTGGCCACCTGAAGAGAAGAGCTGACTCATTGGATAGGACCCTGATACTGGGAAAGATTGAGGGCAAGGGGGCAACAGAGGATGAGGTGGTTGGATGGCATCACTCAATGGACATGAGTTTGAGCAAACTCCAGGAGATACGAGGGACAGGGAGGCCTCGTGTGGGTGGGGCACAAAGAGTTGGACACGATTTAGTGACTGATCAATAATGGAAGGAAGAAACATGGTCTTTAGAATCAGACAACTTGATCTTAACCTTATATTTACTAGTTAAGTGACCTAAAACAAGTCACCTCAAAGGAAATGTTCCTCTTTTGTAAGATGTTTATCCTGAGAAGTATATTTTATGAACATTTTCAAGCAATGGAAGTATAAAAATGAATTATGTGTGTGTTCTCTGAAAGTGTGGTCTAGTCTGAGAGAAGAGGCTGGACTGGCAGATTTTTTCCAAATCATGTAAAGTTTCATCTGAAATGCTACTCTGGAACAAAACCAACAACAATAATTGGGGGAAGTGTTGGAGTGTGGGGGAATTTCTGAGATAGAATTGATAGCAGTGGGTTAGTTTGTTGTACTAGGAAGGGCTTCTCTTTAGAATATAACTCAGTTTTCTAATTTGGATGACTGGACTGGTAATGGTATCATTACTTCCCCTGGTTTTTCTTAATATGTCTGGGATAAAGATTATTCATGCCTCAGTGCTCAGTTTATATGTTACTTTATAAAGAACATCTTTACTTTTTTCCCAGACTAAGTCAGAATACTCTATTTGTGCACCTAATGTTGTAGTTTCTTCTTCACAACACTTAACCGTGCATTGCAGTTACCTGCTTTATTGTGGTTTTTATTGTTTGTGCCCATTTCCCCCATTACATGGGACTAAGAGCAAGTCTAGTTTCCAATTCTGGGGAAGGGGTCACTAAAACTTTATTTATAGACTGAATTTTGAATTTAATTTTTACATTAATTTATTAATTTTAACTGGAGGCTAATTACTTTACAATATTCATAGTGGTTTTTGCCATACATTGACGTGAATCAGCTGTGGGTGTACATGTGTCCCCCATCATGAACCCCCCTCCCACCTCCCTCCCCATCCCATCTCTCAGGGTTGTCCCAGTGCACGGGCTTTGAGTGCCCCACTTCATGCATCAAACTTGGACTGACGATCTATTTCACATATGGTAATATACATGTTTCAGTGCTATTCTCAAATCATCCCACCCTCGCCTTCTCCCACAGAGTCCAAAAGTCTGTTCTTTATATCTGTATACAGACATCTATATATCTGTATATCTGTAAGAACATGTCTAGTTTCTTTACCAGTATGTCTTCATCCACTTGTAGACCTTCAAACATATTTTAAAATTTGAGCTATAATTGATATATAACATTGTATTAGTTTTAGGTAGTAGACATTCTTTGAATGATCTTTAGTATCAAACTGTACAGTGGTTGGGCTAAATAAAAACGAGGGGGGAAAATAAAGAATGGCACCATTTTTTCTTGTTTTTCACCTTTTTTTTTTTTTTAACCATTTTTCTTATAATGTATAATTAGCAGGACAACAAGAGTAGGAAGAGTAGGCACATCAAGATGGAGTGAGGTTTTTTTTTAATAATTGAGTTTGATTTTATATGCTAATGAAACATCCCAAGTGCATGTGTACCATTGGTAACTGAGAGTAGCAGGCTTATGACTCAGGAGATCAAGGCTTAAAAGGTGTAAAGATGTGAGGGATCTTAAAAGATGTGAGGGATGCTAAGTATATAGAGAGGTGATAGAGGAACAGGTGCTGATCTTGTCCAGAAAATTAATTTAACCTAAATTAAATAGCCCCCCTTTTTTTAATGTTAAGAAAAGGACTGCTGATGGAAACTTAGAGGCTATGGTTGGGGAGCAGGAAAATGAACTAGCAGAAGACTTAGTTCCAGTCAGAGCTAGAACACTGACAGGTACAGCATTATGGAAGCCAGGAGGGGTGAGAAATGGTTAGCATTGTGAAATACTGCAGAGAAAAAGGATTAAGAGGTCATAAGATTTAGGACATAAGAGAATGATGATGACTTTTATAAGAAAACTTGCAGTATGTGAAAAGTTTTGTATGTTAGCATCTGAGCTAATGGTCTTTCTGGTGGTTAAAGGAAGGTAATGGTACTGTAAAGAGTTAATGGAGTTGAGGGAATTATGTTGGAAGTACTATAAGAAAGTAGTATTTAAAATTTTAGCTTAACTGCAGAATGAACTGGAATGAGGAGAACCTGAAGGCAGGAAGATGATGCAGGAAAGTTACTGGGAACAGTCTTTTGTTGAGAAATTTATGAATGTACAAAGCTGAATGAGTTTGTCAACAAGCAGCTTTCCCATAAATTTAAGACACTGTAAACATGGCATAAATGAGAACAGGCTTGCTAAGTGGACATAATGAAAAAGTGATAGAAAAAGTAGTCTGTAAATTAAGTTTGTCCTAGGGTTACAAGGAGGTGAAGGAAATAGGCTATTGGAGAGGAGATAAAAGACATGACAGATGTATTAACAACATATATATGCACCTGTGCAGAGGGAGAAAAAGTGAGAGGAGGCAGATGGACTGCTTTAAGGATAAATGAAAATGATAGCAGGACTGGTGGATATAGATTCATGTTGACATTTCTTACTTTTAGATGCATTTCTTATTCTTTGATTTATAGTGAGCCCTCTGTTGAATATAAAGAAAATAAAGGCACTAGGTGTGGTATAAGAGTGCTAATGGTTAAATTTGCAGAGTGCAACTAGCATTTTTGGTGCTTACAGTTTCTGTTACTTATTCTATATCTTCATAGATTTTGTATATTTCTTCGATAATTATGTGTTCCTAATCTTCTAAGGCAAAGTATCTCAAATTGGGGTATGCATATCACAATGAAATACAGATCCCTATATCCCCATTTTATGTACTGAATCACAGTCTCTGGAGGTTGAGATCAAGTAAGTATCTGCATTTTTTTTTTAGAGATTCCTTAGGTGATTGTATTATAGAAGAGAGTCTGAGACTCAGTCTGTTAAGATCTTAACATGTGATTAATTTTAAAAACAGTAATTATATGCTGCTGCTGCTGCTGCTAAGTCGCTTCAGTGGTGTCTGACTCTGTGCGACCCCATGGACTGTAGCCCATCAGGCTCCTCTGTCCCTGGGATTCTCCAGGCAAGAACACTGGAGTGGGCTGCTGTTTCCTTCTCCAATTATATGCAGTATATTCATTTTCTGATAACAACCTTTAGGATGCTGGGTGGGTTTCCTAACTTGGTGGGTGACTTGGTCTCTTCATATGTAGTAAAAGGAAATATATTTAAAAAAAAACTTCAGTTCTGTTCAACTGAGACATGATCTGATTGTGTACAAACGAGATAAGAATTTACAGTGATTATTTGGATCCATGTTAAAGCTTAAAGACTTCAAAATTTGTTTTTTGATAAGAGAAGTTTTGATAGATAGATTAAATGTTTGATTTAAGAAATAATAATTGCTACCATACATTGAGGCCCTGTTATGCTCCAAGCAACATTGTCTTACATACTTTAAAGATATTTTCAGTGATACAACAACCTGACACCTAAGACTCCCAGGACACTTCCCAGCTGCTACTCTGGGAGGTGGTTGGGCAGATGCTCGTGTATGTACCTAACATAGCAGATGCTCAGCATGTAGAACTTAATTAAAAGCCTAACTGCTGTAGGTGTCTGAAGGAATTCGAGACTCACACTTAAACAGTGGTCATGTATTTTCAGCCCTGTTGGAGAGAGAGGAGTCAGGAAATGCAGAGCAGTAAGCTCTGTGGCTGAAAATGGGCTTCACGGTTCTGCCCAACTACCTGTCCACACATCCTGGCAGCAGTTCTTAGGGGCGTTTGTCTCTTGACATGTTTTGAATATTCACAGATATTACAAATGAGTTTGCTTCTGTAATTTTAGAGCAATTTTTTTTTCTTTGAAAGTTGTCTATTCGGTTGTCTGTGTAAAAAGAATTGAGTGAGGTGTTTTATGTTTTAGGTTAAAAATCTGTAAGAGCCTGATTTTAGAATTCACCAGCTCCTCAGAAGTTTGGCGAAATATGGTATGTTTCTGTTTTATTTTTTGAAAGTCAAAATTGCATGAATATCTTAATGTCTTGATTAGAATAGTGATGGATGTATTCAGCAGATTTGGATGACTGCCATTTTTAAAGGATTATGCTGCTAGGTGCTAAATCACTATGCTGCCAGGTAGACTGTGTGAGGGCTCCAAGTGGGATTCAGAAAGAAATTTAGAACAGGTTAGTGTGCTATGAGAGGTAAAATAATTGCATAAGAAGATTGAGGGGGTGAGTTTGGCTGTTAGGTTATGAGTTAATAACAGCTTCCATTTATTGGGCTTTTTCTGTGTGCCAGACACTGTTTTGGACAAAATATATGTTTGTTCATCCTCATGACAGACCTCTGAATAGGTACTACTGTTACCTTAGTTCTATATATTGGGAAACGGGCTTGGAGAGGTTAAGAAACTTGCCCAAGATTATCCATTAAGTAAGGGACCAAACAAGGCCTTGTATCCAGACTGACTCTGGGAGCTGTTTGCTCTTTTGAGCACTGGGCAATGAAAACGGAAGTCTAAAAGAGAAAACTTGCCTCAATATTTTTCACAGAACATGTAGCTCTTTAATGAATTAATTCATCTCAGTTAATCAATTAAAAGGTATTTTGACTTTTTCGTTTTTATGTTTTACAGGTTGGAAAGTTAGACTTGGATCTTTTAAATCCACATACACTATTAGTCTTATGAAGACCCCAGAGGAAATACTATTTGTTTCAGGGGGCACATTACCTCTTTTCCAAATGACCTCAAGAATCTTCTAGTTGTTATTAGGAAGCTTGTAACATGATCGGAAAATTTAGGAAATTTGACATCCTCCAGGGATTATAAATCCCATGTATTAGGCATACCTCAGAGTGTTTGAGGTTCAGTTCTAGACTGCTGCAGTATGGCCAATAAAGCTGATCGTGTGAAGTCTCTGGCTTTCCAGTACCTACGAAAGTCACACTGACAGAAGCTTACTACAGTCTATCAGTGTGCTGTAACATTATGTCCAAAAAATAGTGTACACACCTTAATTAAAAAATACTTTGTTGATAAAAAAAAGTGCTAAACATCTTCTGAGCCTTCAGCAAGTTGTTATAGTAATATCAAAAGTTACTGATCATAAATCATTGTGACAAACATAATAATGAGGAAAGAATGTGAAATATTGTAAGAATTAACCGAAATGTGACACAGAGACATGAAGTGGGCAAATGCTGTTGGAAAGATGGCACCTGTAGACTTGCTAGAGGCAGGCTGCCACAAACCTTTAGTTTGTCAGAGATGACACACATTATTTATGAAGTGCAATAAAATGAACTATGTCTGTATTGGAGTCCCCAAAAGTTACTTATGTATTCTTTGGCCAACTCTTACCCTTATCTTAATTTGAAGCCCAAGTTCATAGGCTGCAGAGTTATGGGTTCAAGCATTGATGTTTCATCCCTTAGTATTCTCAGATAGCTTCCTGTTTTATAGATGTCAAGGGTCTTTTGTTTCTGTCTCCTAATTTTCTCATCTTTCCTTAGATCACTTTTCAGGTTTGGCCTGGATATATAGTTCGGTAGGGAAATCATCAGGAGGAAAAAGTAGTTGCAGGACATGAACTCTTGATTCTGGGATATTCCCGATGTGTATCTTTGCCAGAATTGCAGTGTGATTAGGACGCCTGATAAATCGTGAACCATGATAATCAGGACAGTTCAGCTAAGGCCAAGTAAGGGGATCAGAAGATCCTAGGTTGAGGGAGAAAAAATGATTTTGTATTTTGCCATTCTCTCTCATGAAATTGAATGTTAGTGGATTTATGACTGATAAGGAGAATATAATATTCATGAAATACCCAAGGAGTTTTTGCTAATGTTAGCTTATCCTATGGAATAAGTAGGAATAGACTTGATGTGTGTGTGTGTATGTTTGTGTGTAACTATTTCATTAAGTACTTGACTACCGGGAAAGTCTATTACTGTTAGTCCCATTTAAACTATTGTGGATTCTCGATTTATACTTTAAATCTTTGCTTACTTACATATATTTAAATCATGAGGCTCTATAGCAAAACTAAACAAAATCACAAAATACTAATTCTGGTTGTGAAGTCAGTATACCTAGGTTTTAGTCCTAGTCCTGGCTTCAACACTAATACTAAAATCTTGGGCAAGTCAATTAATCACTCTAAGGCTGCTTCGTTTTTCTGTTTCTTAAAATTCTTTTCTATTGTACCTACTCAGTATAGGTTAGAGCTAAAGTTGTCTTGAGATTTAAGATACTGTTGACCAAAGTGCTTTTGTAAACTGTGACACTTCATAAAAGTACAAGATTATTGTCATGTTTTCTCAAGTGAAGAAATAATTTAAGGAAAAAATGCTGGAAAATAGTCCTTGAAAGCATTTCTATAATTATTCTTCTGATGAATGTTGCATTGGCACCTAATTCAAACCTGTGAAGATTTTTTTTTTGAACAATGAATTGAGTTTATAAAGTGTTCTAACTAAAGATTTGTTTAATTTGTTAGAGTTATTAAACCTACGCTCAGATCAAGTTAGCAGCTAGACTGGTGTGACAACCTGTTTTTAATCAGTGACTCAAAGCTGTGATCACCCTGATGTCACCGAATGGCCACAGCTTGTAAAAGGTAATTTTGAATGTTATTTTACAGCCTTTAAAAGGCTGCCATTGTAAAATACATGCTGTTAAAAAAAAAAAGGAAGAAAATGTATAGTTGGCAGGGATACTGACTACTACGAATAGTGACCTGCTTCTCCATTTAATCTCCTTCCTAAAATACTTTGTGCCTTTTCCCCAGACCTGTCTTTATGAATAAATAGGAAAGTATTTCTAAAAAATTCCAAGTTTTTAAATGTTTTATTATGAAGATTTAAAAAAAAAACCATGAAAAAAGTCTTAATATACATTTTAAAGTATGCTTTTCATGTGCTGAGAGTTTTAATAACACTGGTATACTGTTCTGTCCCAGAGAGTTACAGTGGAAGTTAAAGGAGGGGCTTGCAGTCCAGAGAAGCTTCACCTCATAAAAATCTCTCTTCTGATTTGTTTTTCTGACAAACTTTAGGTTAACCTAAGTCAGTACTCTCTGGGTTTTTTTCATTTGTGTCGTGTCCTCATTTTGGTAAAATTGCAACTGACTCAATGGATATGAGCTTGAGCAAACTCCAGGAGATGATGGACAGGGAAACCTGGTGCTGCATGCAGTCCATGGGGTTGCAAAGAGTTGGACACGACTGAGCAGCTGAACAACCAGATCCTTACTTCCCAGGATTTGACAGTAAAGAGTAAAGACTCTCCAGGGGCTAAATTAAAGCTTGGAAACTGTTGTTAGATCTTAGGTATTTTATTTATTCTTTTATTTTTTGGAGTTTTGGAATTTCTTCCCCCCCCCCCCCCCCCCCCCCCCCAAGGTTTAAACTTATTTTGTGTTTGGGTGTAGCCAGTTAACAACGTGGTGGTAGTTCCAGGTGAACAGCAAAAGGACATAGCCGTACATACACATGTATCTGTTCTCCCCCCAGATCTTATGTACTTTGTAATTTGGACTGTTTGGATCCTAACTTTAGGATACTCGTTGGTAAATTATTTAGAATATTACAGACAGAATACAGTAAGCAGAATGACTAGAAATTTATACAGGCAGATACTATTGCTTATTACTATAAGATAAAAAGTGCTTCTTGTAGGTCAGTGTATATTCATAACCTTTTTCTTGATTAAAAAAGTTTCCGTTTTGAGTGAAAAACCAATGCACTATGTTTAAGAGTCTTAGGGTAGATTGTTTTAAGGTAATCTTCAGTTTTTATTATTCTTTTTTTTCTTCCTGAATTGATTTAAATTACTTGGTTTGACTTTAAAGTGGTTTTGGTAGTTACATTAATATATGTTAATATTAAATGATGCTTATGTTTACATATTCTGTTTAGGGAACAGACTTTGAAAATTAGAATGTAGATACCATTGGATGTATTTAATCTCTGTTCCATTTCAGAATCTGAAAACTTTACAATTACAAATTGTACTTCTGAGACTTGGATTTGTTTTTCTTCTTGCTTGCCTCTTACCTTTTTGCAGTAGTAGTTTAATTTCCCTGTCAATGTGTCCTCATTTTTCCCCCCTCTTTCCCTGTTAATTTTGAAAATTTTGCCGCCTACGTGTTTAAAAGCTTCTAATCTGCCTCTCTTCCCTTAGAGCCAGCAGGTTTATTTTTTGTTTTGCAAGCCTGCTCTGCCTCCTTACAGTATGACATCTGATGCTGGAGGGTCGCACTTTCAAAAATGAGTCAGCTGGTACATGGGGTTATCATCACTTTTTAGCTCTTCTGTCTGAGAGATACAAGTTTGGAAGCAATCTTGGGGTACTTACCCACAAGGCTGGTGGAAACCAGGTGTGTCACAAAGGTGATTTGCTTGCTCCCTGGGGGAGAGGGTGGAGTGAAATTTTTGGATTTGTGTCACTGCCAAGTCACTGCCACCTCCAGCATGCCCCAGGTTTTAGTTCTAATATCATTTTGTGCAAAATTGAAAATGTGAATATACTGCAGAGAAGATCTAAAATAAATACTTGAGCTGCTCTTACATTTTTTTGCATTCTTTCCCTTGGACCCCTGCAATGAGGGATAATTTTGAAAGTGATAAAGAAGTGAGTTTTTTAAAACTGAGAAACGGGAAACATTTTTTTCTTTTCTGGTGGCTCCAAGTTTAAGATTCTTTGATTAAAAGTTGTTTGGAATTTGAAGTCTCAAGTCAGTGATAAATTTACAAATCAAGTCCTTATAATATCAGTTTGAAAATTTAGCTTTTGACCTCTAAAAAATGTTTTACCTATTCTGTGAATTGAAAGTGTTAGAAATCAGTATTATGTTGATTCACCTTAATATATGTTGACTGATGCTGGTTATAAAAGTGAATAGAGTAATAGGAATTTGTTTTTTTTAACATGTTGGGTGGGGTAGGCAGCATTGGTTCATGCCCCAGAATGAAAATAAAAGACTTCTTACTGTCTTAGAATTTTGAATATTTCTACTTAAAATAGCAGCAGTATATTGAAAAAGTAGAAGAAAACTGGAAACTGTTTATAACTGAAGTCAGTTCATAGTTATCCACAGCAGGATTTTTAATACCCTAGAATACAGTTGACAGGTATACATGCTGCCAGTGTATTTTCAGGGATAGCTACTTTTGTTGAAATAAAGTAATCATGATCAGAATGGTAAATCAGACTTTAGTGTCTCAAAATTTATGAGGCTATTAGGTTTAAATTTGTATTATCTACAGCAGAGATTGGCAGACTTTTTTCTAAAGGGACAGGTAATAAATATTTTAGGCTTTGTGGGCCACCTGTCTGTAAGTTTCTCAGCTCTGCTCTTGTAGTATAAAAGTAGCCATAGACAGTATGTAAATGAATGAGCATGCCTCTGTGCCAGAACAAGTCTACAAAAATAGGCGGCTGACCCAGGCCTTAGTTTGCCATCCCAGGCAGTAGTTTGCTGATACTTTATCTAAAGTTTGGGACCACGAATACCAGTGAATACCTTTGGTATTGTGAATAACTGATACTTGGCTATAGATGGCTTCATAGTTGTATGTTTTTATTATAAATATTTGACTTTGTAAATAATTATGATTTGTTACATTGGTTTGTACGTTGGTATCTAAATAGTGTTTAGTTTCCTTTCCTTAAGAAAATGAACTGAGTTTTTATTAGTCTAGCCCTTAACGATAAATGAATGTTGTATGGCAATCTGATCTGATCACTTTTTTCTCGTGTTAAACTTTAAAAATTGTTAACCCATTAAATCTTGTTTTCAAATTTGTCTTCCAAAATAAAATGTTTGCTCCTTTTCTGAATATGGTATATTTTGCTTAACTTTTCTCAATTCCATTTTACAGATCATCAGGAGAACCTCAATCTGACGACATTGAAGCTAGCCGAATGTAAGTGTAACTTGGTTGAGGCTGTGGTGTCTTAAGTTGCTCTAGATTGCTTTAAATGGTGTCACGTTTTTTGAAAACAATTTCCAGTAAAAGGGAGTAATGCTTTAGAAAGTAAATTGGAAGATAGGAATACACATGTCTAATTTTCCCTACCAAATAAATACCTCTAAATCATGGTAACATATTACTAGATTTCTACTTCTAGACAGATAATTGCATACCCCTGGATTCTTACATATTTTTGCTCCTCTAGAAGTTTTAGTCTGTTCAGTGTGAAAGACCTGGAAGCACATCATTTCATTCATGGTGGTAGAAGGATCCCAGGATGGAACATGAACGTAAAGAAGTACCAGTGTACTCAGGTACCTTGATGCAATAGGGACCTAATCCACATGGCAGAAAACAGGGGTGATCAGGGAAGGCTAAGTTCAGTCTTGAAGAGTGACTGGGAGTTAGCTAGCACATTCCAGGCAGAAGCACGAGCACTTACAGAGCCACATAGTAAATGTAGGAAACAGTAGGCAGTTGAGGATTTTTAGATTATAGACTAACTGAACGGTGGGAAATTAAAGGAGATGAGACTGGATAAAAAGGACTAGGTGCTTGCATGCTATGTGAACGGCCTTGGCCTGTCTCTCGTAGGTATTTGGGAGTCGGTAAAGAATTTGCTAGGTAGGGTAACCTTGTTAGATATATATATTTTTAGTAACTTTGCTGGCAAGGAAACAGGATTGAAGAGAAATCATATGGTAGGATGACCAAGTTTTAGTGAATGAAAGCCTAAATAAGGGCAGTAGTATATTAGGAATTCAAGATAAAGTTTTCTGGTTTAAAGAAAAGTCTTTAGAAAGTGAAGTAGGTAAGACTTTAGTGATTAGTTGTGATAATATAAGAAGTTTAAAATAAAAGTTTAAAATAACTAGAGATGGTGATTATTGAATCAGGGCTTTAAAGTAGTAAGGGTTGGAATGAAGAATATAGGTATAGGGATTTCTCTTGAATAAGAGCAAAGACCCTTATGAAACTAGAAGAGGAAGGTAAGGATGAATATGTGATGTTAAATGTATTGGTAGTTAAGAATGGGGAAGTCCAAGCCATTGTGCCTAAACTCAGTTTTCTTAGTAAATTAGGTCAGCTACACCACTGTGTGCTTCTGGAAGAAGTGGTTTCATTGTTGATTAAGCTTGGGACATACAGACTTAAACAGCAGCTTTCTTTCCTGAAAATTGTGAAAAATCCTTTAAAATGATACACATTGTGCATCTCCAAGAAGGAATTATAAAATGTATTTTTCAAACATATGTGTCCATGTAACTTAAAATTTTTGTGTGTGGTAAAATACACATTACAAAATGTTCAGTTTAGATTGCCACCATCATCTCTGTAGCTCTCTTCATCTTGCAAAACTGAAACTGTTGTCAGTTTAAAAAAATCACTCCCCGAGCACTTGTCTTATGTACCCAACCTGGACTGGTTATCTGTTTCACCCTAGATAATATACATGTTTCAATGCTGTTCTCTTGAAACATCCCACCCTCGCCTTCTCCCAGAGTACACAAGTCTGTTTTATACATCAGAGTCTCCTTTTCTGTTTTGCATATAGGGTTATCGTTACCATCTTTCTAAAGTCCATATATATGTGTTAGTATACTGTAATGGTCTTTTATCTTTCTGGCTTACTTCGCTCTGTATAATGGGCTCCAGTTTCATCCATCTCATTAGAACTGATTCAAATGACAAGTGCTCGGGCCTGGTGCACTGGGAAGACCCAGAGGGATCGGGTGGAGAGGGAGGTGGGAGGGGGGACTGGGATGGGGAATACATGTAAATCCATGGCTAATTCATTTCAATGTATAACAAAAACTACTGTAATGATGTAATGTAATTAGCCTCCAACTAATAAAAATAAATGGAAAAAAAAAAAAATCACTCCCCATTCCACTCTTCTCCCCAGACCCTGGCAATCACCATTCTACTTTGATTTGGACAACGATACCTCATATACTCTGAGTGCCCACAGTATTTGTCTTTTTGTGATGGGCTTATTTTACTTACATTGCATGATATCAAGGTTCATCCATGTTGTAATGTATGTCAGAATTTTCTTCCCTTTTAGGAACTGAATAATCTGTTGTATGTATGTAACATTTCGTTTATCCATTTTTCTGCTGATGGACACTGGTTGCTTTTGTTTTAGCTATTGTGAATAATGCTGCAATACATGAATACCTCTTCGAGACCCTGCTTTTATTTCTTTGGGTATATGCCCAGAAGTCAGATTGCTGGATCATATGATAGTCCTATTTTTAATTTTTTGCGTAAGAAACCTTCATACTGTTTTCTAGAGTGGCTGTACCACTTTAACATTTGACCACATAATGCACAAAGGTTATAATTGCATACATTCTCAACATTTGTAATTATTTGGGTTTTTTTTTTCCCTTCACTGTAAGCCATCCTCATAGGAGTGCGGGTATATCTCTTTATAGTTTTTTGACTATGTAACTTTTTAAGAAACATTTTAAAGTAGTTTTTGTGGAACTTAGAGTTTGGTTAGGGGATTTGAAAAGACTGAAAACTTGGAAAGTTCTTGGGGAAAATGGGTGAAGTGGATCAGATATTGAGAGTCTCATGCTAACAGAGTACCCAGCTAAGATTAACTTATCCATACTTGCAGTTTGACGACTTTTCTGTAATAGCTAGAAGAAGATGCATGGTATTTCACCACTGACTGTTAGAGCAGATGGGAGTGGCATGTGTGTAGAGTGTTAACATTGGAGTAGTTGAATTTACATGTCATTGGTGATGACCACCGTTGGAAAGGTTGTGGTGCCAGATGAAGATGTTGGGTTGGTTACAAAATGCCTGATGGGTCAAAAAGATAGTTTTAGTTTAAGTGAAACTGTTACAAGCATAGATGATGATGATCAGAGCCGAAGGTAGTGATTGGCTGAAACTGAGAGGAGATGAGGGACCCTCAAGTTAAGAAAGTCAAGTATTTTGGGGGCTTGAGGGTTCGGATAGATCATGCATACAGGCATTGAAGTCACAATGCCAGTGATATAAATGGGGCAAAATAGAGGCTTTAGTATATGGATGCAATTTACCAGAAAGTTTCTAAGTATAAGTTGTGTTTGTATTGTACTTTTTTTTTTTTTAACGGGATGGGCATTATTTTTAATAACAATGAATAACAAGGATATTTGAGTTGTCTTTGGAAACCTCACTTAAAAGAATTATAAGAAATGCATTTGGGGGCGTTAGGTTTCAGTGAAAGCTAAGAGATTGAGAAAACATATAAAGCAATTGAAGATATCATGAATGTATTTCTGGAGATCTTGATGGAAGAGGTTAGATGGATGCATCAAGAGTAAAGAATGAAAAGGAAAGATGAGGCTTGTGTTTTGTAGTATGGCAAGAATGTGAGGTGTGATAGGATGTTTATCATGAGGTTCCGGGTGAGACTCTGCTGTTAAGCTCTGGTTGAGTTTAGCAAGGTACCATGCTGTTGCCCATTGTAAGGTGGAGTAACTGGAAATTAGATCTACTACGGTGTTTGGACAAAGATTTCTAAGCTTCTGGCCGTAACTGTGAGACTGTAGCTCTAAGTTTTCATGTCTGCCACAGCTTCTCATTTCCTGTGGCTGTGGAAACCATAACTAGACAGTGGTGTAGTATGGCTTCTTCTGCCTTAAGCTTGTGGGTCTTGATTTACAAAAGAGGTGATGAAGCATTCTTGTTTCTAGCTAAGAATTAGCTAGTGTGTTTTATTAATGGCAACATCTTATATTTATTAAAACATGATTTTTTTTTTACCACTTTGAGATATATTTGCATTTGATATCCTTTAGGGAACACCTTGAGTGCATTTTAAATAATTATATAAAATTAAAGAATATGTGTGTTTTTAGAAATTCTTAGTGTCACACATTTCCTAGAGCACAGAAAAACAAAGTTTTTAACAGCTACATGCTAATTTATAGTTTAGCCTCAAAATAGACCTGACACAATAACCCAGATCTTTTTATTCAATTATATAATATACTTGGATTTTGTTTAAATTCATACATACCATGTAGTAGTCTTTTTTCATATACTAATTTAGACTCTTTAGTTTTCTTAATGATTTCAAAGCAATTCTAGTAACTTCAGATTTCTTGTCTTTGGTAGTTACTCCACAATGTTATAACACTTCAGCTATGTTTTTAGGTATATAATTAAGACTGTAAAGGGAACCAAGGGTAAGTGTATCAAGTGATTTATGGTTCAGTATTTTGAAATCCTATTTTTTTTCTAAATATTGTCATGACCAAGGTCTTAGTCCTCAGGCCATAATTATCTATTCTCTATAGATAAGAACTTCATAGGGCTTCCCTGGTAGCTCAACTGGTAAAGAATCCACCTGCATGCCGGAGACCCTGGTTTGATTTCCTGGGGCAGGAAGTTCCCCTGGAAAAGGGATTGGCTACCCGCTCTAGTATTCTTCGACTTCCCTACGGGCTCAGACAGTAAAGAGTCTGCCTGTAATGCAGGAGACCTGGGTTGGGAAGTTCCCCTGGAGGAGGGAATGACAGCCCACTCCAGTATTCTTGCCTGGAGAATCTCCATGGACAGAGGACCCTGGCGGGCTACAGTCTATGGGGTCACAAAGAGTCGGACATGACGGAGCAACTCAGCACATAGTAAGTGCATCAACTATAATGTAAATGGAAATAGCTAATTGTTATTGGATCAAAAATAGTAGTTATTAAACCCTGTTACTTACGCTCAAAAGCTTTCAAAGGTTTCTCTCTCAGAGTAAAGTCCAAGGATCTCTACAAGGCTCTATGTGTGCTTCCTTTCACTTTTGTGACCTTTGTATTTTCTTTTCCCCATTTTTATCCTCACTTGCTTTAATTTATGCCTTTGCCCTTAATGATTTGGTGTTCTTAAGATGTGTGCCTGTTTTCTGTGATCCTTCTCTCTGATAACCACATGGCTTCCTTTCTCATTTGCTTAGAGCTCTCAAATGATCCTTATCAGAGAGACCTTCCTTGACCAACTTTTTTCAGAGTGGTCATGTCCTGTCTTCCCTATTGCTTTTCCCATGCTGTGTTTATCTTTATGGGATTTAATGTCGTTTGACTGGTTTCATATTGATTTCTCTGTTGTCTGGCTCATTTAATACCAACATGGAAGTCTAATGTTCTTTAAATGTGTTATGGTGTGTTTTTTGGCCCAGAATGTCATCTGTTCCATGTGAGTTTGAGAAGAACGTAATCTGCTGTTGTTGGATGAAATAGTCCAGAGATGTCAGTTGTATCCAGTTGATTGATGGTGCTCTTGAGTCCAACTGTATCCTTAATGATTTTCTGCCTGCTCCATCTGCCCATTCCTGATAGAGAGGTATTGAAGTCTCTGACGATAGTAGTGGATTGCTCTAGTTTTCCTTGTAGTTCTATCACTTTTTGCCTGAAGTTATTTGATGCTCTGTTGTTTGATGCATACACATTAAGGATTGCGATATTATCCTGGAGAACTGACCCATTTCTCCTTGTGTAATGCACCCTTTTAGCCCTGATAACTTACTTTGTTTTATTTTTAACTGGAGGATAATTGCTTTACACTGTTGTGTTGGTTTCTGCCATACAAGGTGAATCAGCCATGAGTATATGAGTCCCCGCCCTCTTGAACCTCCCCAGCCCCACCCCATCCCACCCCTCTGAGTTGTCACAGAGCAGCGCGGAGTTGAGCTCACTGTGTTACGCACCAGCTTCAAATTAGCTTTCTTTTACATATGGTAATATATATGTTTCATTGCTGCTCTTTCAGTTTGTCCTACCCTTCCCCCCTGTTGTATCCACAGATCTGCATCTCCATTCCTGCCCTGCAAATAGGTTCATTAATAACATATTTCTAGATTCTGTATATATGCTTTAATATATATTTGTTTTTCTCTTAATGACTTTACTCTGTATAACAGATTCTAGGTTCACCCACCTCACTATAACTGACTGAAATCCGTTCCTTTTTATATTTGAGTAATATTCTATTGTATATGCACCACTACTTCTTTATCCATTCATCTGTTGATGGACATCTAGATTTCTTCCATGTACTACCTATTATAAATACTGTTGGAATTCGTACACATGTATCTTTTTTAATTATGATTTTCTCAGGGTATGTGTGCAGTAGTGGGATTGCTGAATCATATGGTAGTTTTATTCCTAGTTTATTAAGAAATCCTATTCTTCATAGTAGCTGTATCAATCTACATTCCTACCAATTGTGCAAGAGGGTTCCTGTTTCCCCACAGCCTCTCCAGCATTGACTGATTATTTTTTGAAGATGGTCATTCCGACCGCTGTGAGGTGATACCTCCTTGTAGTTTTTTTTTTTTTTTTTAATTTTTATTAGTTGGAGGCTAATTACTTTACATCATTACAGTAGTTTTTGTTATACATTGATATGAATTAGCCATGGATTTACATGTACTCCCCATCCCAGTCCCCCCTCCCACCTCCCTCTCCACCCGATCCCTCTGGGTCTTCCCAGTGCACCAGGCCCGAGCACTTGTCTCATGCACCCAACCTGAGCTGGTTATCCATTTCACCCTAGATAATATATACATGTTTCAATGCTGTTCTCCTGAAACATCCCACCCTCGCCTTCTCCCAGAGTCCACAAGTCTGTTCCATACATCTGAGTCTCTTTTTCTGTTTTGCATATAGGGTTATCGTTACCATCTTTCTAAAGTCCATATATATGTGTTAGTATACTGTAATGGTCTTTATCTTTCTGGCTTACTTCACTCTGTATAATGGGCTCCAGTTTCATCCATCTCATTAGAACTGATTCAAATGAATTCTTTTTAATGGCTGAGTAATATTCCATGGTGTATATGTACCACAGCTTCCTCATCCATTCGTCTGCTGATGGGCATCTGGGTTGCTTCCATGTCCTGGCTATTATAAACAGTGCTGCGATGAACATTGGGGTGCATGTGTCTCTTTCAGATCTGGTTTCCTTGGTGTGTATACCTCCTTGTAGTTTTGATTTGCATTACTCTAAATAATGAGTGGTGTTGAGCATTTTTTCATGTGTTTATTGGCTGTCTGTTCACCTTCTTTGGAGAAGTGTCTGTTTAGATTTTCTGCGCATTTTTTTGATTGGGTTATTTGTTTTTCTGCTATTGAGCTACTTGAACTGCTTGTAAATTTTGGAGATTAATCCTTTGTCAGTTATTTCATTTGCACTTATTTCCTCCCATTCTGAAGGTTGTCTTTTCATCTTGTTTGTGGTTTCCTTTGCTGTGCCAAAGCTTTTAGTTAGGTCCCATTTGTTTATTTTTGTTTTCATTTCCATTACTCTTTATTCTAGGAGGTGTGACCCTGATAACTTTTCTTTGGCCTCTGCTCTAGCTGAAATTAATATAGCTACTCTTGCTTTCTTTTGATTATTGTTAGCATGGTATATATTTTTCCTATTTAGTTTATATGTGTCTTTTATAAAATACAGATAATATAATTGGGTCTTGTTTTTTGATCCATTCTGACGATCAGTGGTAAAGAATCCACCTTTCAGTGCAGAAGACATAGGTTCTATCCCTTGGTCAGGAAGATGCCCTAGAGAAGGAAATGGCAACCCCTTCCAGTATTCTTGCCTGGGAAATCCCATGAACAGAGGATCCTGGTGTACTTCAGTCCATGGGGTTGCAAAAGGGTCAGATACAACTTCATGACTAAACAACAACAACATATACATGAGTAGATACACACACACACATTTGTACACATAGAAGTATTCATAAACCAAATACGTAGTTGATAATACTTTAAATAACTTGTATGTCTTAGATTAGTTAAGATTAAGAAAAATAAAAGGTTTTCTTTTACTTTTCGCTTATGTATTTATCAGTGCTTGTCCCTCTTTATGTAAATTTGAGGTTCCAATCTGTATCATTTTCCTTCTCTTTAGAGAATTTCTTCTAAATTCTTGCAAGGCAGGTGTGCTGACAACAAATTCCCTCAAGTTTTATTTGTCTGAGTCTTTATTTCTGCCTCACTCTTTTGAAGAATTTCACAGGGTATAGAATTCTAGGTTGGTATTTTTTTCTTTCTCCATTCTCCCCATCCCCCTTAGTACTTAACATATTTCATTTCACTTTCCTTTCATGGTTTCTGAGAAGAAGTCAGATGTAATTCCTATGTTTGATATTTTGTAGGTAAGGAATTTTCCTCTTCTGGCTTCTTTCAGATTTTTTTTCTTTATCTTTGATTATCTGTAGTTTGAAAATGATATCCCTAAGTGTAGGGTTTTAGAGTGGGCATTTTTCCTGGTTGGTGTTTTTTGAACTTCCTGGATCTATAGCTTGGTGTCTGATACTAATTTAGGGACATTCTCAGTGATTGTTTCAGATATTTCTGATGGCCCTTCTTTTTCTAGTATTCCCATTTTGTGTGTGTTACACTTTTTATAGTGTCCCAGAGTTGTTAGTCTTTGTCCTCCTTGCTATTTAATTTTCGAATATTCTATTGATAATATCTAAGTTCAGAGATTCTTTGCTTAGTTGTTTCCAGTCTACTGTTAAGCACTCAAAAGACATTTAAAAATTCTGTTACAGTGTTTTTGATCTCTAGGTTTGTTTGTTTTGGTTCTTTCTTAGGATATCCATCTCTGCTTACATTTACATGCTGTCTACTTTATTCATTGAAAAGATCATATGGTTTTTCCTTTTTAGTCTATTGATATGGTGAATTACCAAGCCTGCAGTCCTTTGCTAATCCAACTTGTGTGTTAGTCACTCACTCAGTTGTGTCTGATTCTTTGCAACTCCCATGAACTGTAGCCCGCCAGGCTCCTGTCCATGAAATTCTCCAGGCAAAAACACTGGAGTGGATTGCCGTGCCCTTCTCTAGGGGATCTTCCCCACTCAGGGACTGAAGCTGGGTATTGTGCATTGCAGGCAGATTCTTTACTGTCTGAGCCACCAGAGAAGCCCTGCATTATTCATCGAGTGAGTGAGGAGTGAAGTCGCTCAGTCGGGTCCGACTCTGCAACCCCATGGACCATAGCCCACCAGGCTCTTCCATCCATGAAATTTTCTAGATAAGTGTACTGGAGTGGGTTGCCATTTCCTTCTCCATTCATTAAAGCTTAGTAAATTATATATTAACTAGCTCTTAGTTGGTTTAAATTCCTGGTATGATAATTCCAACATCTCTGCCATTTCTAATTCTTAACTCTTGCTCTGTGGTTGCAAATAAGTGTTTTTTGCCTTTTAGTATGCTTTGTAATTTTTTCTTGATAGCTGGACATGATTTCCCAAGTAAAAGGAATTGCTGTAATAGGCCGTCAGTATGGGATTCCCTGTTGGCTCAGACAGTAAAGTGTCTGCCCATGATATGGGAGACCCGTGTTCGATCCCTGGGTCGGGGAGATCCCCTGGAGAAGGAAAGGGCAACCCACTCCAGTACTCTTGCCTAGAAAATTTCATGGATGGCGGAGCCTGGTGGGCTACAGTCCATGGGGTCGCAAAGAGTCGACACAACTGAGTGACTTCACTCACTTACTCACTCAATGTGATAGTAAGGCAAAAGTGGAAAGGAAGCATTTGATAATACCTCATCAGGGTAAAGTATTTTTGCCTGAGGACAGGCCTTGGTAAGAAGAGAGGGCACTGGTATATCTCAAAATGGTTCCTTTCTCTGCCCCCCTGCTAGAAGCATGAGAGGAGTTTTCTTCGTACTGGCTCTGAGAACCTGCTCAAGCTCCTTGGGGTAATTCTCGTAAAAACTCTGGGGGCTCCCTTATGACTGGCCCCTCCCCCTGGAGTTTTTAACTCCAGATTTTCTCAAGGCTGAGCCTCTGGGAGTTTGTCAGTACAGTTAAGGTTTTTCTGTCCTGTTACAGGTTCCTGCTTGTGGGTCTCTGCTTCAGTAAAAACTATGACTCCCTATATGTGCCTGTCTCTCAGTATCAGAGACATTTGGCCTTATGTGCCTTCCTCGTTTAGGGATCCAAGAAGAGTTGTGCAGTCCTTTCGTCTCTTCATCTTTTTATTTGTTACTGGATTGGAGTAATTACTTTCCAGCTTGTGGAACCGGAAATCAGAAGCTGAGATGTAGCTTAGATGCTCTTCTGTCTGTGGAGTGGAAGAAAATATTTATATACAACTCCAAATTAAATATACTTATATGTGTATAAAAACATTTTTGGATTAAATAATGTCTTGAAATACATTCTGAAGTGAAAGATACAAAATAAAGATAGCTCTTCTGTTTTCAGGATTCTCTCCTATGGGTTCTGATACCATGTTCTTGTTCTACAGATAGAGCCTTTGCATATACTTTTGTGTGCCTCTGATACTCCCAAGGAGCTGGGAGATATCCTGATACCTGTTTGCCTTTGTGGTTAAGTACTAGAAAAAAATAGTTAATTGACACTGCTTTCTAGATAGTATCAGGAGAGAAAATGAAGAATCCTCACTGAGGTTCTGAAATTTGCTAGGTTCTGAGAATGTAACTGTAGATAAATGGTCAGATCATGTGTCTCAGGGAGCTTACCATGTAATTAATAGGCACTTATTATAAAGTGTACTGAAAATAGGTACAGGTTACTGTGGGAGCAGCAGTCATGATCCTGAAATGATACTAAGCTGAGTCTTTAAATAGAAGGAAACATGCTTCTGGTTCATGCTAGGGATGAATGCCTCTGACAGAGTCTTCTCAGAAGGCATAGTGAGCACAACCCTGCTATTTTGTTGAAGTACTCCAGCGAAGCAGTTTTTAGGGTCAGTGCGAATTTATGTTTTATTTATTATGTTGTACATGTCCTTTAAAGATTTTAAGAAATGTTAGAATAGTTTACAGTCCTTCTCCTAGAATACTTTGTGAGGATTAAAGAGCACAATGTGCAAAACCCACTCACGATGTTAATGAATTTTTATTGTTATTGATGTTTCTTGCATCAGTTTCCTCTTCTTTCCTGCTACTTCTTCACTCTGTCTGGTCTCTAATAGTAGTCATTACCTAACTAGATTGCCTGCCTCCAGTTTTGTCACTTTTGGTCCCAGTTTAAAACATGGGATTATCATAAAAGGCAGATTTGACTTAGTCATTGGCTTACTGAAAGCCCTTTAATGACTCCTGCCGCAGATGTTCTTATCTAGTGGTTTATGAAAAGTGTGTGAATATTCTGAAACTTCTTGCCAGATTAAGTATATATGCATTTTTATGGGAAGAAAGTTCCTGACCTTTGTAAGAGTACTTACCTGCTGGCTAAAATCTGAATTCCTTATCATGTCTTAGAAATCCTCCTGTAATCTGGCCTGTCCCTGCCTTTGCTTAGTCTTTGAGCCCTTGCTTGAACTGTATGCTACTGAACTGCATCCAGTGGTCTTCTGCCTTCACTCACTCATTTCTCTCTTATCTGAAACAGTCTTCCCACCCTCAGTGTCATCTGTTCCCCAGTCATCCTTTGCAGTTCATCTTGGCCAAATGGCTTCTTTTTATATTGCCATGCCTCCTGAGTCCCTGTGATGTTAAAAATCTTCTGGGTTCCCCCTGCCCCCCAACCCTTGAACAGTTCCCTGAAGAAAGAGCCCATAAAAAATAGCCATAAGACCTGAAATAATAGTTCTGTTTTCTCAGGCAGAGTTTGAAATATACTGAGGAAGACATTTGGAAGTCATAAGGTATTGCTAAAGCCTTGAAAGATGAAAGTGTCCAAAGAGAAATACAAAAGAGAAAATGTCTAGTGGCTCGTCCCTGGGGAGTATAAGCATTTCTAGATTAGGAAGGTAATTATCTGAAGAATAGCCAGAGAAAAAGGAAGTCAGGAAATAGTGTCCTGAAAGCCCATAGTCAGTAAATTCCAAAAGATCTACATTTCTTAGCAAGGTTACATAAATTTGATACACAGTTTTAAGTTTGATATAGCCCCATTTGTCTATTTTTGCTTTTGTTGCCTGTGCTTTTGGTGTCATAAAGAACTCATTGTCCAAATCTCATGTCCTGAAACTGTTTCCTTATGTTTTCTTCTAGGAGTTTGGTAGTTTCAGCTTGTATATTTAGGTTGATCCATTTTGCGTAAACTTTTATATTGTATTGTATAAACTAAGGGTCCAGCTTCATTCTTTCTGTGGGGATATTCAATTTTCCCAGCACCACTTGAAGAGACTTCTTTCCACATTGTGTACCTTTGGTACCTTTGTTGAAGATGATTTGACTGTTATGTGCTAAGGGTTTATTTCTGGATTCTCTGTTATGTCCCATTGGTCTGTATGTCTTGTCTTTATACCAGTACCATGCTGTTGTGGTTACTGTAGCTTTGTAAGGATGTTTTAAATCAGGAGTTGTGAAGCCTCTGGCATTGTTTTCTCTCTCAAGATTATTTTTGCTATTTGGCATCCTTTGAGATTCCATATGAATTTTAGGACTATTTTTTCCTATTTCTGAGAAAATGTCATTGGGATTTTGATAGGGATTGAATTGAATCTTTAGATTTCTTCAGGTAGTATGGACATTGTAACAGCACTTCAGTTTTGCAGTCAGTGAACATGGGATATCTTTCCATTTGTTTGTGTCTTTAGTTTCTTTCAGCAGTGTATTGTCATTTTCAGTGTACTAGGCTTTTGCCTCCTTCAATAAGTCTGTCCATAAGAATTTTATTTTTTATGCTGATATGGAGGGGAATATTCTCTTAATTTCCTTTTCAAGTTGTTCATTGTTAGTTCATAGAAACAAAACTGATTTTTGCATCCTGCAACTTTACCAAATTCATTTATTAGTTTTAACAGTTTGTGTGCGTGTTATCTTTATGGTTTCCTCTGGGCAGAGATGATTTTGTTTCTTCCTTTCCTATTTGTATACTTTCATTGGTTTTGTTTACCTGAATGCTCTGATTAGGATTGCCAGGAATCCTGTGTTGAAAGGAGAGTAGGCATCATTGCCTTGTTCGTGATCTTAGAGGGAAAGCTGTCAGTTTTTCACATTGGGCATGATAGTGACTGTGGACTTTTTATATGGCCTTTATTATGTTGAGATAATTTTCCTTCTGTGTCCAGTTTGACTTTTTGTTATGAAAGGGTATTTGTCAAATGCTTTTTCTGCATCAGTTGAGATGACCATGTTACTTTTTGTCCTTCATTTTGGCAGTTTGGTATATGACATTGATCGATTTTCATATGATGAAACATCCTTAACATTCCAGGAATAAATCCCACCTGGTGATGGTGTATAACTTGAACGTGTTGTCAGATTTTGTTTCCTAGTAATTTATTGATTTTTGCATCCATATTCATCAGGGTTATTGGTGTGTGTTTTTCTTGTCTCATCTGTCTTTCATTTTGGCATCAGGATTATGCTGGCCTCATAGGTAAATTTGGAAGGGTAGCCTTCTCTTCATTTTTGGGGATGAGTTTGAGAAGGATTGGTGTTAATTCTTCTTTAAATCTTTGGTAGAATTCTCCAGTGAAACTATCTTGTCCTGGACTTCTGTAGAAATATATACTCATTTTTTTAAGGTTATTCAGCTCATTGGTGTATCTTGTTAGTGGTCTCTTATTTTGGTCTCAAATTTTGAAAATTTGCATTTTTTCTTGGTTTAGCAAATGATTTGATGATTTTCTCGAAATTCCCCCCAAACAACTGTCGTTGGTTAGTTTTTCTCTTCCTCTGTGCTCTATTTCATTTCTTTGTAATCTTCATTGTTTCCTTCTAACTTTGAATTCGTTTGTTTTTTGGTTACTTGAGGTCTAAAATTAGGTTGTTGATTTGAAGTCTTTTCTATTTTTTAATGTGGGTATTTACCACTGTGAACTTCCCATGCTTCCGCTGTGTCCCATACATACATTTTGGTATGTTGTGTTTCATAGTTGTTTCTTTCAAGGTATTCTGTAATTTTTTTTTTTTCTCTGATTTTTTCTTTGACCCATTGGTTGTTCAGACTATGTTGTTTAATTTCCATAGTGGCTATTCAGGTTTTCCTTTTGACTGTGATTTTTTATTTCATTCTATTGCAGTTGGGAAGGACACAGTATGCTCACCATCTTCTGAAATTTGGCTAAAATTGTGTTTTGTGGCATGGCATGTGCTCTTTCCTGGAAAACGTCCATGTGCAATTGAGGAAATGCAGGTTCTGCTGTTGTTCTGTGCAGCATCTTTTATTTGATTGTTAGGTCCATTTGGTCTATTATAGTGTTCAAGTCCTTTGTCTCCCAAATGATTTTGTCAGGTAGATAGATATACTATTGAAAGTGAGATACTAAAATGTCCTGCTATAATTGTTACAGTCTGTTTCTTCCTTCCATTCTGTCAGTGTTTCCCTAATTTATTTCAGTGCTCTGCACATATATTTTTAGTTGTATCTTTCAGTGAATTGACCATTTAAAAAAAATTATATGTTATGTCCTTTGTTTCTTAATGAGAGTTTTTAACTTATAGGTCTTTATTTTCTCATATTATCTGCCTTCTTTAGGTTATCACTTGCATAGTATGTTTTTTCTTTGTTTCACTTTCAGTTTGTGTGTGTGTGTCCTTGTATCTGTAAAGTAACTCTTCTGTATACAGCTTTAGCTGGGGTCTTGCTGATCCTGTTCATGACTCCAGTTGTCTCACTGTATCTCACTCTGCACACTGCTCATTGAACCCATGGTAGACAAGGCACAAGTGGGGAAGCTGGAAGGAAACTCAAGGAGCCCTAGGACTTACAGACCCATGTATTCTCTATTCTCGCCTGGCTGGCGCAGCAGCCGAAGCAGCAGACCTGCTGTGCTCTCTCCTCCCGTGGCTGGCCCCATGGGCACAGCCGTGACGCAGCAGAAATGCCGCCGCTTTCTAGGTGGAGCTCACATGTGCTGACAGCACACAGCAGCCTGTGACCAAGCAGTGCCTCATGATGCACATGCATAGTGCGATCAATGATCTCAGCTGCTGCGTGCTCACTGTTTACAAAACCTGGGGCAAAAGAGCCTGCACACGCCGTCTTGGTTGATTTACTCTCTTCCCCACAGTTGGGTTTTTCTTTTTTTTAATAGCCATTCTGTATCTTTCGATTAGGAGTTTAATCCATTAATATTTAAAGTACTGATAGGAAAGGATTTACTATTGCCATCTTGCTAATTGTTTTTTGTATATCTTATAGTTATTTTTTTCCCTTTTTTCCTGTGAGATGTCTTCCTTTGTGTTTTGTTGGGTTTTTTTTTTTTTTTATAGTGACATGCTTTGATTCCTTTCTTTTTTTTTTAATTTTTCCATTTATTTTTATTAGTTGGAGGCTAATTACTTTACATCATTGCAGTGGTTTTTGTCATACATTGAAATGAATTAGCCATGGATTTACATGTATTCCCCATCCCGGTCCCCCCTCCCACCTCCCTCTCCACCCGATCCCTCTGGGTCTTCCCAGTGCACCAGGCCCGAGCACTTGTCTCATGCACCCAACCTGGGCTGGTGATCTGTTTCACCCTAGATAATATACATGTTTCGATGCTGTTCTCTTGAAACATCCCACCCTCGCCTTCTCCCAGAGTCCACAAGTCTGTTCTATACATCTGAGTCTCTTTTTCTGTTTTGCATATAGGGTTATCGTTACCATCTTTCTAAATTCCATATATATGTGTTAGTCTTTGTGCGTCTTTTGTAAGTATTGTCTTTCTGTTTGTGTGCTAAGTCATTTCGGTCGTGTCTGACTCTTTGTGACCCTATGGACTGTAGCCCACCAGGCTCCTCTGTGCATGAAATTCTCCAGGCAAGAATACTGGAGTGAGTTGCCATTCCCTTCTCCAGGGGATCTTCCTGACCCAGGGATTGAACATGTGTTTCCTGTGGCTTCTATTACAGGCAGCTTCTTTACCACTGAGTCACTGGGAAAGCTAGTGTTTACCATTGTGTTCACCATGGTGATTACATAAAGTCTTACAGTGGTAGTGATGTATTTTAAACAACCGATTATTTCAGTTGCATACAAAAACTTTACATGTTTCTCCTTCTTGTTATGACATAAATCACACCTTTTTGTATTTCATATCCGTTAACATATAGCTGAGTTTAAAACAGCAGTTATTTGTTTGTTTGACTGTGTCAAGTGCTAGCTGCAGCACTCAGAGTCTGTTGTGTCGTGTCGGATCTTTTGCTGTGGTGCGTGGACTCTGGTTCTGTCTCTGGTTGTGATGTGCGGGCTTGGCAGTTGCGGCCCGAGAACTCAGTTGCTTGGCAACAGACAGAATCTTAGTTTCCTAACCAGGGTTGAACCTGCGTCCTCTGCCTTGTCAGGTGGTTTCCTAACCATTGGACTGCCAGAGAAGTCCTTATAGTGGAGTTTTTTTTTTTAATGTTGTTCTAACTCTACCTGAATATAAAGTGATTTACTCATCACCGTTGCAGTATTACAGGATTCTGTTTGTCTATAAATTTACCTTTACCCGAAGGCGTTGTATTTTCAGATGCTGTTTTGTCGTGTATCCTTTTGCATTTCTTGTAAGGCAGGTTTAATGGTGATGAACTAGCTCAGCTTTTTTTTTTAATGCTAGGAGGTCTTTATATCTCCTTTGTGTTTAAAGTCAGTTTTGCCAAATAATAGTGTTTTTGGTTGGAAGTTACTTATTTCCAGCACTGTGATTATGTCATCATACTCCTTTCTGGCCTGCAAGATTTCTGCTGATAAGTGTATTTGTAGTCTTATGATAGCTTCCTTGTGTGTGACCAGGTGTTTCTGTTTAGTAGCTTTCAGAGTTCTCTCTTTATTTTTTATTTTGCATCTTAGTATGTGCCTCTTTGGGTTCATCCTAATTGGAGTCCTTTGAGCCTCTTAAAATTGAGATGTCCATTTTCTTCCTCAGATTTGGGAGGCATTTGACTATTAGTTTTTCATTTAGCCTGCTTCATTCTCTCTTCTCTAGCTGGTATTCCCCAATACATATGTTGGTCAACTTGATGATATTGCATCTCGTAAATCCATTTGACTTTCTTCACTTTTGTGGTTTTTTTCTTTTTTGCTTTTTTTCCTTCTGACTCAGGAATTTCAAAGACTCACCCGTCAAGTTCATTGATTTCCCCCCCCTCCCTTAGGCTTGATCAAATCTGCCATTGATCCCCTCTTGTGAATTTTTCAATTCAGTTATTATATTCTTCAGCTCTAGAATTTTTGTTTGGGTTTTTTTTTTGTATTTTCTTTTTGTTGATGTTCTCATTTTGTTCATGCAGCATGATTGCATCTAGTTTTTTATTTATGTTCTGTTGTACTTTGTTTCCTTATGGCAGTTATACTGAATTTTTTTTTGTCATTTTAATTTGTAGAACTCATCTCTTTAAGGTCATTTTCTAGAACTTTATTTTGTTTATTTGACTGGGTCATGATTCTGTTTTTTGTGTCTTCTTGTTGTGGATTTTTCATTTGGAAAACACCTCTCCCGTTCTTCATGGACTGGCTTCATAGAGGAGAGGACCACATCGTTCAGCGTAGCTAGAGAATCTTGGTACCTCTAAAATCTTTTAGGGGGTGCATCTTCTCTGGACTTGTCCTTATAATTTCCCAATTGAAGGGGTTTATTATTGTTTTTTTCCAAGAGTGTGTAGTCTTTTGCCTTCTCTTGTGTCTTTCCGTCACATGTAAGGTTCTCTGGGGCTGCAGCAAGCCAGACCTGCCTTTTGTTTTCCTCAGCATCCAGTGTATGCTGGTGCCAGTTCTCTGAGTTAGGCTAGATGGAAACTAGTCCCTTGTGTAGCTGCTTGAAAAACTGGAATGTTGGACATAATTCTTCTCTCTCTCTCTTCTTTTTTACCCCCTTACCCAAGGGTGATGCTACAAGTTAGGCTTTTCATCACTGTTGTGAACTGTGCTACTTGGGGAGAGGTTGAGGCAATTGATATGGAATAACTTTTCTTACACATTTCTGGCTAGTTTAGTCTTTGAGTTTGCTGGGTTTACCTACAGCTTTCTAACTGGTTTTGGAGGTCTCAAAAAAGTTTTAGCATCACATATAAGTCAGAGTTTCTGTGGGGGAATTGGTCTGGTGCCTCCTTTTTCTCTTGCTGGCTCAGTTCTGGTTAGTTTTTTATGTTTTCTCAGATGGTTTACTAATTGTATAGTTCAGTTGATGGAGGAATATACCTATGGGTTTATTTATCATCTATACAAAACTAACATTGATATATATTAAATAATCTTTAGTATAAATTAAAAGATCTGTCTTAATAATTTTTTCACCCTAACACTGAAAGAACTCTAGGTGTTTTCTCAGCAGTGTATATTGAATCTATTAAGTTTTTAAGTATCTCCAAGGTTTTCTGAGCTCGCTAACAAAAAGATTGTTTTATAGGTGATCCAGCTATCTAGAATTGCAAAGTAGTCAGCCAGCCAGATCTTTATCACAGAAATTACAGCATATTGCCTGATCCATGGTAGACACGCAAGTGTATAATTAGTCACGGAACAAGTTTTGTCTTGATTGTCTTTGAATTAGAAACAGAAATCAAAGACCATATTTCATGATCATCACAGAATTAGTAGTTGTTGTATAGTAATGCCAACATGTGCTTTGTATTCCTTTCCCTTTCAGATCTTAATTGGAGGGAGATGGATGGATATATTTTATTGTTTGTTTATTATACTTCACTCTAAAATGTCACGCTGTTTAAAAAACCAAAAGATTTTTTAAGATGAGTAATTTTATATAAATGTTTATATTACAGTTTCTGTGTATACTGTGTAAGAAACTATTTAGGCACTGAGATTATAAACCTCAGTAAAAGAGTACTCAGCAGTTACTGTTAAACATATTTCTAAAGTAAAGTATACCAATTTAAGTAAAAACTTTTTTGTGGAAACTATATCTTATTCTGTAGTTAAATGTAGTTGATGGCTGTTTATTTGATCTGCTCTCTAAAAAAGTTGCAATATGGCAACAGTGTTTTCCCCACATGATTTAAAAATTTACAAACAAGCAGATAAGTTGATGCCACATGCCTGTCATCTTTGTTGTTGTTCACTTGTGTCTGACTCTTTGTGACCCCATGAACTGCAGCACGCCAGGCTTCCCTATCCTTCACCATTTCCCAGAGGTTGCTCAAATTCATGTCCATCGAGTTGGTGATGCCATCCAACCATCTCATCCTCTGTGGTCCCCTTCTCCTCCTGCTTTCAATCTTTCTCAACATCAGGGTCTTTTCCAGTGAGTCAGTTCTTTGCATCAGGTAGCCAAAGTATTGGAGCTTCAGCCTCAATCCTTCTAATGAATATTCAGGACTGATTTCCTTTAGCATTGACTGGTTGGATCTCCTTGCAGTCCAGGGGATTCTCAAGAGTCTTCTCCAACACTACAGTTCAGAAGCATTAATTTTTCAGCACTCAGCCTTCTTTATTGTCTAAATCTCACAACCATACACGACTACTGGAAAAACCATAGCTTTGACCATATGGACCTTTGTTGGCAAAGTAGTGTCTTTGCTTTTTAATATGCTGTCTAGGTTGGTCATAGCTTTCCTTCCGAGGAGCAAGAGTCTTTTATTTATTTATTTATTTTTTCCATTTATTTCTGTTAGTTGGAGGCTAATTACTTTACATCATTACAGTAGTTTTTGTCATACATTGAAATGAATTAGCCATGGATTTACATGTATTCCCAATCCCGGTCCCCCCTCCCACCTTCCTCTCCACCCGATCCCTCTGGGTCTTCCCAGTGCACCAGGCCCGAGCACTTGTCTCATGCACCCAACCTGGGCTGGTGATCTGTTTCACCCTAGATAATATACATGTTTCGATGCTGTTCTCTTGAAACATCCCACCCTCGCCTTCTCCCAGAGTCCGCAAGTCTGTTCTATAACCCTATATGCAAAACAGAAAAAGAGACTCAGATGTATAGAAGAGTCTTTTAATTTCATGGCCGCGGTCACCATCTGCAGTGATTTTGGAGCCCAGAACAATAAAGTCAGCCACTGTTTCCACTGTTCCCCATCTATTTGCCATGAAGTGATGGGACCAGACGCCATGATCTTAGTGTTTTGAATGTTCAATTTTAAGCCAACTTTTTCACTCTCCTGTTTCACTTTCATCAACAGGCTCTTTAGTTCCTCTTTGCTTTCTTCCGTAAGGGTGGTGTCATCTGCTTATCTGAGGTTATTGATATTTCTCCCTGCAGCCTTGATTCTAGTTTATGCTTCATCGAGCCCAGCATTTCACATGATGTACTCTGCATATAGGTTAAATAAACAGGGTAACAGTATACAGTCTTGATGTACTTTTTTGCCTATTTGTAGCCAATCCATTGTTCCGTGTCTGGTTCTAAATGTTACTTCTTGATCTCCATACAGGTTTTTCAGGAGGCGGGTAAGGTGGTCTGGTATTCCCATCTCTTGAAGAATTTTCCGCAGTTTGCTGTGATCCACATAGTCAAAGGCTTTAGCATAGTCAGTGAAGCAAAAGTAGATGTTTTTCTGGAACGCTGTTGCTTTTTCTGTGATCCAACAGATGTTGGCAATTGGATCTCTGGTTCCTCTGGCTTTTCTAAATCCAGCTTGAGGATCTGCAGGTTCTTGGTTCATGGACTGTTGAATCCTTGCTTGGAGAATTTTGAGCACTGGTTTGCTAGCATGTGAGATGAGTGCAGTTGTGTGGTAGTTTGAACATTCTTTGGCTTTGCCTTTCTTTGCAATTTGGATGGAAACTGACCTTTTCCAGTCCTGTGGCCACTGCTAAGTTTTTCAGATTTGCTGGCATGTTGAGTACAGCACTCTCACAGCATCATCTTTTAGGATTTGAAGTAACTTAGCTGGAATTCCACCACCTCTACTAGATTTTTTTCATCTCATTTGTCATCTAGGTTCTGCTTTTATTATTTACATTGCTTTGTCACATATCTACCCTTCTACTATTATTCATCAATCCATCTTTTTATCCCCATACATTTCAAAGTCACTGACATCCCTTTCCCTGAAGGTGAAACCTTAGAGAAAGATTCTTAGAGAAAGATTTCTGCAAAGTTTTCTAGAGTAACTTGCCCTCCACATATGATTTATCCATAGAACATTTACTTGTAGGACTGTCTTACTGATTTGTAGAAATAAAATAAGTCAGTGGAAAGTACTGCTTGTTTTAAATGTGTAAGTAATGTTAAGAGTCAAGAGCATTGAGAGCACTCTTACTAGATGGTTTCACAGGATTTGATAAGAAGTACCTTTTATAAAAAGTCAATATGTTATAAAGTACTTGGTTTGTTTTTTGCATAGAATAAAAGTAAGATGTAAGGAAATTATAGAAAGTAAGCCAGAACCCATCTTGGGATGGTTTTGAATGACCCATAAGATGGAACCAGTAGGGAAAGCACCTTTCTTCATATCTTTCCTGTTTTCTCATTTTCTTCCTCCTCTTTCTCTCTCCTTGTCCCTTCTTTACCTTTCCTTTCCTCCCTCCCTTCTTTCTTCACATTTGAGGGAGTTACACATTTTATTGCACTGATTTGCTGATTGAAAAGAGTGAGGAGGCCGCATGATTGGATGGAAGCATCACTGGAGGGCACAGTCTCTAAATTAAGAGTTGGGAAATTGTTTCTGTCATGTGGTATTTATTTTGGGCTCTGCAGGCTAGACTACAATCTCTGAAAACTACTCAACTATGCTGCTTTAGTGTGAAAACAGCAGTAGGCAACATGTAAATGAATGAGCGTGGTTATGTTCTAAGTAATACTTTGTGGATGCTAAAATTTGAATTTCATGTAATTTTTACATGTCACAAGATGTTATTTTTTTAACTGACTTTCTCAACCATTTAAATTTAAGAACAATTCTTAGCCTACAGAGCTTTTAAAAAAAGAGGTGACAGATTTGGTCCATGATCTTTGAATTGGTAACTCTTAATATATAGGGATTAATCTTGTACAGGTTAATTACCAAAATGTCATTATTAGCGTACACATTTCCCAATGTCGAGACCTTTTTATATGCTCTTAATTAGATGGGGATACGGAATTGTGTACAGGTAATTCCAGGTGTCAGTGAAGTGAAGGAAGAAAAAATGCTTGATCCCACTGATAACATGGAGATTCTGGCTTGGCCTTTCAGTCTTGTCTCATCAGTCTAGCTGCTGTTTCTAAGTCTTGGGGCAGAGAAGTGGATCAGATAGAGGGGCCTACTCTTAAATCTATTCTTAATGGTATTAAAGGCCCAAGGTTTGGAGTCAAACCTGGGTTCAGATCTCTTATAAAATGTGTGACTAGTTACGTAACTCCTTTGACCATAATTATAGACTTTTAGGATGGTAGTAACAATTATAACAGTAACGGTGGCTAACACATTGTGCTTACTGTGTGCTATGCAGCGTTCTAAGGACTTTTTATATATATAGAGAGAGAGAGAGAGTAACTCATTCAGTTCTCTCACAGCCACAATAATCCTGTATACCATCATTTTTAAGATGAGGAAACTGAGACACAGGAGGTTTAAGTAAACTTATTCAGGGTCACATAGTTATTAAGTGGCAGAGCCAGCATGTGAACTTGGACAGTCTGGCCTGAGTGTGAGCTTTTAACTTACAGGGTTTACTATCTTCCAAAGTGAGAGTATCTGTAAAATGCCTGACATGTAGGTCTTCAAAAAATAGGTATGTTTACTTTGCTGAATAGAGTGCTACCTGTTCCTCAAGAAGCTTGTGCTCTTGTGTGATGCCAGATATTCCATAAATATGAGATTCAAATTATGGTTTTTCAGAATGCATTTTACTTTTTTTAGTTCCATACTATTTATGGGATTTTTTTTCCATAAAAGTTTTTTAGTACTACTATTGTTAAGAATTGGAATTGAAATGTATCACCTTCTGTAAGACAGTATAGTAGCCTTAGACTCTGAAGCTGGAAGGCCTCTGGACTCCTGTTTTTATCCAAGTTCTGCAGTTTATGTGACCTCGGATACATGATTTGACTCTGTGTCCCTTTTTGGCTGTAAACTGACAATAATCCTCAGAGTTATGGAACTCAGATGAGATAACCTATGTCATAGTGCCTAGCAGTGTGTCCAGTATGTTACCAGCTATTCAATAAATGCTTGTACTATATAGCTTGTATATAAATGCTTTGCTTTCAATAAATGCTTTGCTCACCTCCCTGACAGATTTAGAACTGAAATGAGCCTTAAAGATTGGAAACTGAGGCTCGATAGTACAGCTACTTTGAGACTTAAAGCCAGTTTTCTGATTTCTCAGTCTTGTTCTGTTTTTAGTGTTCACACTTGTTTATGCATTGCATTCAAAAGCATTAATGTATATGAGTTTTTTTTTAAAGGACAAAACCTGACATTCTTATTAAAAGTAGCTAAATTATTTTTGGTATTTTGAACTTTGAAACTAATCTTCAAAAAATCATATTGATAATTTAGTAAGCCTGGAAGCCATTCAAATCATATATATGAAGTTTTAAAACCACTAACATTTCCCCATTCATATTCATTAATTTTAAATAAGTACTGTTAGAGAAAAAATAACTTACAAGCAACATGATAGAATAATTTTAAAAACCCATCCCATCACATTCAGAGAAATGGCTATTAACACTTTCAAATAAAAATGGCTAATTATGACAGTACTTTGTGACTGACTTTAACAATTGATCAATTAATGATCTATGCTAAATTCAGATCTTGATAATTTTTATTTATTCCATTGTGTGGATGGTTATCAGTTCCTTTTAGTAATCTACTATTTTTATGGTATGTCAGTTTTTTCCCAGGCTTTATAGAAACATCATATTTTGCAAAGCTGTCCTATATCACCAAAAATGGGATCTTTGGTTCATATGGTTGATCCTCATATTCACTTTTAAGACTTTCGATGCATGTTAATAATTTACTTCCAGAAAGAAAATGCATATTTATTTACATTCTCACTAGGGAAAGCTGTTGCATTTTTGAAGAAGCAGCAAAGTGTGGCATAAATCTTACAGATCCTTTACTTCTCTTTACATGTTGTCACTTTAATATTTTGCACAGTGATATATTTGGAATAATATATTTTAATTTTCAGGAGTGGAAATATTTATAACTGCATATAATAAGATATCTCAAGTCATGTTCATGCAGTTTTTAAGAGCATTTTGTGGGTTTTTCTTTTTTCCTCTGTTTGCATGTAGTGAGTGGTAAATTTGCATGGAACTTCTGAAAAACAGAGCGGCAGAATGAATTGAATGTGTTTATTACTGTTTGTCACTTACCTTGATAGTTTAGAGACAAAGTCCTACTTTTGAGACAAAATTGAACTTACTGATGTGTCCCTTATTTGTCTTCTTGTGAGTTCTGTTTCTCATGATTAACAAGATGTATCTCACGATTAACAAGATGTAAACTCTAATACTGTTTGCCATTTAGTCCTTCATGTTTGTGAGATATAATTATAAGAACATCTTAAGAATTAAATTAGGTAAATTATTTTTTCTAGTTATGATTATTTGATGTTTTTATTCCTACATGTGTATTTGGAACCAAAAGGAATAGCTATGAGTTATGATTTTTTTTTAATCCAGTAGACTACTCAAAGTTATGTTCTTCTTATAACATCAATAGTAGTAGAAGTATATAGATCTTAAGATTTGAATAAACAGTAAAGATAGAAATCTAGTCCAGCTTCTTACTTGATGAAATAACCCCTTCTTCAGTATTCTTGCTGGGCTTCCCTGGGTGGCTCAAATGGTAAAGAGTCTGCCTGTAATACAGGAGACCCGGGTTAAATCCCTAGATCGGAAACATCCCCTGGAGAAGGAATTGGCAGCCCACTCCAGTTTTCTTGCCTGGAGAATTCCATGGACAGAGGAGCCTGGTGGGCTACAGTCTCAGTTCAGTTCAGTTCAGTTGCCCAGTCGGGTCCAACTCTTGGTAACTCCATGGACGGCAGCATGCCAGGCCTCCCTGTCCATCACCAATTCCCGGAGCTTGCTCAAACTCATGTCTGTCGAGTCGGTGATGCCATCCAACCATCTCATCCTCTGTTGTCCCCTTCTCCTCCTGCCTTCAGTCTTTCCAAGCATCAGGGTCTTTTCCAATGAGTCGGTTCTGCAGCCTGCAACGAGTCTATGAGTTGCAAAGAGTCGGACATGACTAAGGGACTAACACTTTCGCTTTCACTGACCTTGCTAGGTCTTCTGGAACAGCAGTAATGAAACATTAATTCACATACATTAAGCTCACAAAGTAAGAGGGATATAAGATTTTGCTCTAAAGAGAACTTAAAATATTCAGTATTCCCATGGTGTTGTGTTAATGAGGTATTAATAGTATTAATGGTACCATGGTATTGAGGAAGGTTTAATGACACCTTTTGGGTTCAGGGTAGTATGTTTTGAGCCACTTTCTTGCAATATAATACAAGCTTTGAGTATTTTATTTATAAATATCTTTTAAAATTCTTCATATAGTGAAGGAGGGGCACTTTTTTGTTCCACATAGAAGTTCTGTGTTAATCAATCTTGTTATCAATCAAGTATTTACAGACTGTTGAAACAAAATGGGGATTATATAAAAGAAAGCTGGAATGGTACTTTAGACTCTTCATTTTCTTAGTGTTAATTTTAGTGTGATAAAATACTAAACCTCTTAGCCACAAAACTTTTCAGCTGTTGTGCTAAACAATTAAAACACATCAAACAAACTCCACTCACCATACCAAAGGAAAGCACATTCTATGAAAACAGTATTTTGACAAACATTGGTATTCATAGGTCTTAGGAAATAGCTATCAAATATTTCTCCAGTTAAAGGTTTTGTGTAAGTAGTACATCTCTATTTTCTATACTTCATCTTAATATACAAGTTTATTACTTCAGTGCTTGACTAACTTTTGCCTTGCTGATGATCTGTTGAGCTTTGTACCTGAGAGCTGTACTAATCACTGTGCTTATTGTTTGAATGTCTGGTACAGGAAGCGAGCAGCTGCAAAACATCTAATAGAACGCTACTACCACCAGTTAACTGAGGGCTGTGGAAATGAGGCCTGCACGAATGAGTTTTGTGCTTCCTGTCCAACTTTTCGTCGTATGGATAACAATGCAGCAGCTATTAAAGCCCTCGAGCTTTATAAGATTAATGCAAAACTCTGTGATCCTCATCCCTCCAAGAAAGGAGCAAGCTCAGCTTACCTTGAAAACTCTAAAGGTGCCTCTAACAACTGCTCTGACATAAAAATGAACAAGAAGGACGGGCAAGGAGCAAGAGATGATTTTAAAGGTAAGTTGTTCTATTTTTAATTGAGAATTTTTTAATGAAAACCAGATTAGAGATTTTCAAGATGTGTGAGATGTTGCTGTTGTCGTTTGCTTAGGACATGTTTACAGTGAAGTGAAGTCGCTCAGTCGTGTCCGACTCTTTGTGACCCCATGGACTGTAGCCTACCAGGTTCCCCCATCCATGGGATTTTCCAGGCAAGAATACTGGAGTGGGTTGCCATTTCCTTCTCCACGAAATCTTCCCGACCCAGGGATCGAACCCCAGTCTCCCGCATTGTAGGCAGACACTTTACCGTCTGAGCCACCAGGGAAGCTCATGTTTGTAGTGGAATTGATTTTTATGTGGAAAAGGGCAGAACTAAATAATAATTGAGTTAATGATTTAGCTCTTTCACTATTCTTATGGTCTTCTAATTAGAAGCAGATTATATTTCCAAAGTATATATTTTTTTAGAATTATATTTCCAAATTCCTTTCTTAATGGATTGATTAGAAATACTAAATGTTTTCCACTAGGAAAAATGTGTTACGTAGTATTGAATCGCATAAACTGGGCCATGAAGTCAGTTAGCTATTAGAATAGCTGGCCTAAGTATCTGGAATGTGTTTTGGAACCTGAGCACTATATAGCAGACGGAGCAGAAAGAGGAATTTCTATTTCTGAAGACACTGTAAATGTTGTAGTAGTTACCTGAAGAATAATGTTTTTCCTTCTAATTTATTCTTTCCATATCATGCTTACCTTCTCCCAGGCATTTAGCACACTCATACTGCCAAGAATCATTACCTAACAATGGTAGACTCCACCAAAGCCTTACTTTGCTGTCTAAATAATCCTGTATTCCAAAACTGTTGATTTTTTTTTTCTTTTAATCACCTAAGCTTTCTTTCTCCCAGTGAAGGCAAATCAGTATTAGAAGCAAGCTAATTGAATTTCTGAATGAATGACAGCTCTGCCCAGAGGTAATTCTGTTTTAAAAGAGGAAGCTTTTTGTTTAGGATGTATATAAGTTAAATCTCTCTATAAAGTTTTCAGTAACGTCATTTGAATCAAGTTTAAATTAATTAGTGAAATGTAGTTGTGTTACAACTTCTACTTGTTTCCACAATAAAGCAGTTCTTATAACTTTATACAACTTTATTGTGTGAATATTTCTATTCTATGAATTAGCACACACCGTAGATAAATAAGGGAACGTTGTTAATATGTATAATGTAAAAGTAGGACTTCCCACATAGCTTAGTCAGTAAAGAATCTGCCTGCAATGCAGGAGACCTGAATTTGATTCCTGGGTGGGGAAGATGCCCTGGAGAAGGAAATGGCTACCCACTCCAGTATTCTCGCCTGGAGAATCCCATGAACAGAGCAGCCTGGCGGGTCTGTGGGGTTGCAAGAGTCAGACATGACTGAGCGACTGAACCACCACCACATTATGTGCGTTTTCCCAGTAAGTGTGTGTCACGAGAACAACAGTTCCTATGAATGTAGGGTGTGCGGTCACAATTGAATGCAACAAGCCATTGGGGGTTATAATACAGGATGGGTGTACCCATCTTCTTTTTGGCTGTGTGCTTTATCTTAGAGGTACTTACTGAGTACCTCTTCCCAGTCTTCCTGTACTGTTTAAGCTCAAATTTGTATAATTTAGCAGTTTGTTCTTCTAGTCTGCAACACTCTTCTTCCCATCCCCTTTTTCTGGCAACATTTGTATTTACTATCATATGTTTCTACTAGGAATTATGAATGCATCAACACCACTAGTATTTTTGAGTGTTAATTATATTTGCTGGCTCTAATTTCAGTTTGGGGTATTGAGTAGTCTACCCTAAACTCTGATTTTGCATGAGAATTTAAGTATATAATGGTATAGATTAACAGTATTATTCAAATATACATATCATAAAATATATATGTATATCATACAAAAATGTCTCAATTATTGTTTTCTCAGTAAAATGCCTCATTTTATTGATACCCAAATGTTATGAATGTTTTATATCTCAAAATGCAGTGTCTTTTTAACTAATTTATTCTTATGTCTGAAAGATTCAGCATAACATTTTAAGCAAAACACTATGTGGATAAAATATTGGTACTTTTTATGCAGAATTAGTAGAATGTCAGAAACACTTGAAAATGTTCTGAAGGGTGTGACATGTCAACAAAAGGGTGTGTAGGTCTAGAACTTTGCTGTCCATAACATAAGCCATGTTTATGGCATGCAAAGTGTTAACAACTTTATGATTTGATGATTAGGAAGCACAGTGTCCTATGTCCTAACTGGATAGTTATTTATAATAGCTACTTACCATGTATTGGTTGCATACTAAGAAATTAGGATTTTTTTGCATTATCTTAAAAGAACATGTTGTAATTTTTTTCCCCATTAAAATAATGGGAAATACACTCCAGTTAGCAGTTTCACACTTTCCAGGAGAAGATTGTTGAAGTTTAGAAGAAGATGCCTATGTGTTTTTAATAGAACAAACCTAAGCATTTGTTCTTAAAGAGTTGTGGCTGTAAAAGAATGTGTTGCCAGTCTGGTATTAAGGATCAAAGATTAGATTTGTGGTGTGATAAAATCTGGTATTTTGATGGTTCAGCATTTGGAAGCTGTTCATTCACTAATCATTTGCATTTTAAAATGTCTTTTACTCTAAAGTAAATATAAAAGTAGAGGTAAAATCATATTAAGAAATTTTATACGTTGTACAGTACAAGGGTCCATTTGTCATAATGACAATAATTAGCTGCATGACTAAAATTATCCTCTGTGTAAGTATTTGATGACAAAGCTGTCATTCTTTTGATTAAAGGGATAGATTAAGATTTTTATTAATAACATTGTTTTACCAATATATCTTCTTAAAGTTAATAAACAAAATATATCACTTGTTCTCTTTCCTATAAACATATCTGAGTATTCAAAATCACAAAAACTATTTGGAGTGCTCCATTTTTACTAGCCAATATGAAAAGTGGTCTTGAAATGTTCCCCGGTGGTGCAGTGCTAGAGTATCTGCGTGCCAATGCAGAAAACATAGGAGACATGGGTTGGATCCCTGGGTTAGAAGATCCCCTGCAGTAGGAAATGGCGATCCATTCCAGTATTCCTGCCTGGAAAGTTTCATGGACAGAGGAGCCTGATGGGCTACTGTCCATGGGTCCCAAAGACTTGGACACAACTGATCACAGCACATTTTTTTTTTAATTTGTTAAAGAACAGTTTTATGATGTTACCTCTATAGTCTTTGTTTTCATAATTTGAAATGGTGATACTAGTTAGCTTATTTTATCTACTGATAAATAAATGATTTTTTTTTTTCTACTCAAAATATGAATTAGTCATGTTTGCCTCATTTATCAGGAAAGCAAACCCTCAGAAGTCTACCGATAGACTTCCACTTAGGTCTGCAGACCTGTTTCATAAATCGGTCCCGCAAGTGCAAGTGAGAATTGGAATACTAGTGTTTAGTGTTTGCAGTTTCTTCCATAATGGCATGTCCTGGTAAAGACTGGTGCATGAATTTGGAGTTAGCCGGCATAAAGTGTCTGCCCAGATGTGTTAGAGACCTGGAGGGAAGAGAGCCGTTTCAGAGGATCACGTTCAGACATGAGTGGCTTTAGTCCTTCCTTTGGGGTTGAGAGGCAGTTACAGTAGAAAATGTGAGTCAGTACAGCCATGCACACTAAACTGATATGGCTCAGGACACAAGAGTCTCGGGGTATTAGCCAGCATTAAACATAGGCCTTCTTCTGTTAGTTTAGAATGAGATATTGTGTTTGGTCATTAAATATTTCATATCCTTTTAGTAATTGGTTAATCTTACCTGTCAAACATTTGAGTACTTCGAGTAATGCCAGACATGTTTGATAATAATTAAGGATCAGAATACACACACACAAATACATGGAACTTTCAGATTTTTTAATTGTCTTTGCCCAGAGTATTTATTCTTCTCTTTGCGATTGATTTGCAAAGTGAAATTTGGTTTTCTACTGTTTTAAAGACTATTTTCACTCATTCCTTTTATTTAAGGTAGTTATTTGACCATAGCATTGAAACACTTTTGCTTATGTACTTTCATTTAAAATACATTTATTATTGTATCCCATAATTTGTTGTTATTGAAGTATTATTTTATTGAAGTACTTATAATATGCAATAAATTGTTGACTGTTAAAACATTTTCTTTTATACTTTGGGGCTTTACCAGTGGCACAGTAGCAAAGAATCTGCCTGCCAGTGCAGGGTTCGATCTCGGGGTCAGGGAGAACTTCTGGAGTAGGAAATGGCAAACCGCTCCAGTTTTCTTGCCTGGAAAATTCCATGGACAGAGGCCGATGGCCTATAGCCCATGGGATCGTAGAGTCAGGCATGACTGAGCACACACTATCTGATACAAATGCAAGTCATAACAGAAAAAGTACTGCTACTGAGGTATATTTCTCAGCTTTCGTAGTGAAAATTTGTAATTATATAGGTTTATTTCAGATAATAGGATGGGTTTTTCCGAGTTTTTTTTTAGTTGATAATTGATCATGGAATGAGTGAATTTTAGTTAATTTTAAAGTTGTTAGTTTTTTTTTTCTTAGTTGAATTTCATGGGAGTTTTATGATATATGAGGTGTTAAGTCAGCACACTGCATATTGTATGATGTTCCCAAGCATTGGAGTTTACTACTTTTTGAGTTTGAATGTTTTACATTGTTTTCCTCAGTACCTTCTTTGAAAAGGTCAAACACTATAAAAACTCAGATTAAGTTGCACAAAATAAATCAACATTTGAGTAAGATGAGAACTCGGAGTTTTAGAAAATCATGTGTTAAGATTCATTTTTGTGTGTGGGTTTGTATTTTTTTCTTGTGTAAGAAAAGTGTGCGAGAAGGAACACATGGAGATTTTCTTTTTCTAATGTGTCTCAGGCAGTGGCACTCCTCTTAAGTACTCATGCATTCCATAACTTCCATACTTAACTCTGTTCCTCTCAAGGGAATATACATATAGATTTAAATTTTGTCCTTAAGATAATGAGAGTCATAGGGTTGTCTGGTTTTTCTGAAAGACGATAATGGCAGATATAAAAAGTCTAATAGCAAAAGCTGAGAAGTAGGCCTAAGCCACATTATTTTTTTTTTCCATTTATTTTTATTAGTTGGAGGCTAATTACTTTACAACATTGCAGTGGTTTTTGTCATACATTGAAATGAATTAGCCATGGATTTACATGTATTCCCCATCCCGGTCCCCCCTCCCACCTCCCTCTCCACCCGATCCCTCTGGGTCTTCCCAGTGCACCAGGCCCGAGCAATTGTCTCATGCATCCAACCTGGGCTGGTGATCTGTTTCACCCTAGATATACATGTTTCGATGCTGTTCTCTTGAAACATCCCACCCTCGCCTTCTCCCACAGAGTCCACAAGACAGATACCAGAGGGAAGTAAAATGAATTCCAGCAAACTGCAACAAACTTTTTCATGTCTGTAACAATCCATTGCTCCAGATATTTTTATCTCAAAAAATCCTTGAAGTGTTCTCTCCTTTTTTATTTCTTCCTTGATTTCATTAGAATTTCACCTTGTTAGCATTATTGTAACTCTGAAAATGTGTAGTAAGTTGATTTCAGTCTGGCCTTTCATGACCTCCTGTCATTTTTGCCTTAGGATATTATTTCTTTATAGGGAAGAATGGATATAATAGAAAATCTTAATAAACTCCCATGGATTTAAATATTACAAGCTGAAAAAACAGTGGTAACATCAGTTTAGGGGAGATGATCATTACTTGTATTTTGAACACTCTGAAGTCACGGTGGGGCAAGTGAAAGGCTTCTTGTAAGGATCAGCTAGACTGCAATACTAAGTAGACTCCAGAAAGAATGCTATCTTATTACAAACAGTGGAAATTTATTTCTAGCTCGTCCAACAACCATAATATCCTGGATTGGCAGAGCTCTGTTTCACACAGTCATTCAGAGATGGAGCTTTACTGGCAGCTGTTATCCTCAGCACGATTCTCAGGGCCATCCTAGGAGTTTCATCCCATTAGCCAGAAGGAGAAAAGTCTTGGCCTGAAAGTAGCACTTATCTCAGAAAGCTGGAAAGGAGAATGTGTCCAACTCTGTACCCAGAAAGGAGAGGAAGTAAATTTTGGTGACTACTAGTGGTATGTTTTGGAGAAGGAAATGGCAACCCACTCCAGTATTCTTGCCTGGAGAATCCTGTGGACGTAGGAGCCTGGTGGGCTGCTTGCTGCCCATGGGGTTGCACAGAGTCGGACATGGCTGAGCGATTTAGCAGCAGCCGCAGCGTTTCTCTTGTCTGCTTGTAAGTTGCCTTCTTCCCACTCTGTTTTTTAATTACTCTGTAACTATTTACTGTTCCTGCGTAAGATTTATTCCAGCCTATTACTTGGCTGCATATGGCAGTATCTGTCAACTTCAGAGTGTATGGTTAGTGATATATTAATTCTTCTCTGTCACCCACAGAATGGTCACCCTGGGGAAAAAAAAAAAAACAAAACTATAAAGGAAGACTCAGAAAGGAACTGGTTTGGTTTTAGGACATGGGCTGTTTCCAAAAGAAGACTCTGAAGAAACCTTTCTGAAAACATTGCCTCAGTCCTAGTCTTTTTGAAAACAGTAGTGAAATGAGAAACCTCTCAGAAATACACTATTGTTTCTGGTCTACAGTGAGGAATGTGATGAGTCAGTACATGATATCCTTGATTCATATTTACAGTTAATGGTGCATGTTAATATATGCCATCATTGTGAAAAGAGTTTGAGCTTATTAAAAGCTGTGTATATAGAATACAAAAGAATGAGTAAGGTTGTACTCCTGTTACTAGTACATTGGAAAAAAAAAGATAAGCATGTTTTGTTTATTGAAACAAGATACTTTTTAAAAGTTGTAAATCACAAGTGGTATTTAGTGTAAAATATTTGGCTATTTTGTTTTTCACTAGAATTTATTAAAGCAAACGTGTATATATGTTATGAAAATAAGTGTTCTCTCTTCTGATTTTCTAGATGTGACTTACCTAACCGAAGAGATGGTGTATGAAATTCTTGAATTATGTAGAGAGAGAGAGGATTATTCCCCTTTAATTCGTGTTATTGGAAGAGTTTTTTCTAGTGCTGAAGCATTGGTACAAAGCTTTCGGAAAGTCAAACAACACACCAAGGAAGAACTGAAATCTCTTCAAGGAAAGGATGAAGATAAAGATGAAGACGAAAAGGAAAAGGCTGCATGTTCCGCAGCAGCTATGGAGGAGGATTCAGAAGCATCTTCCTCAAGGATAAGTGACAGCTCACAAGGAGATAACAACTTACAAAAGTTAGGCCCTGATGATGTGTCTGTGGATATTGAGGCTATTAGAAGGGTCTACACCAGATTGCTCTCTAATGAGAAAATAGAAACTGCTTTTCTCAATGCACTTGTGTATTTGTCACCTAATGTGGAATGTGATTTGACGTATCACAATGTATACTCCCGAGATCCTAATTATCTGAATTTATTCATTATTGTCATGGAGAATAGAAATCTCCACAGTCCTGAATATCTGGAAATGGCTTTGCCACTATTTTGCAAAGCAATGAGTAAGCTACCCCTTGCAGCTCAAGGAAAACTGGTCAGACTGTGGTCTAAATACAGTGCAGACCAGATTCGGAGAATGATGGAAACATTTCAGCAGCTTATTACATACAAAGTCATAAGCACTGACTTTAACAATCGAAATTTAGTGAACGATGATGATGCTATTGTTGCTGCTTCCAAGTGCTTGAAAATGGTTTACTATGCAAATGTAGTAGGAGGGGAGGTAGACACAAATCATAATGAAGAAGATGATGAAGAGCCCCTTCCTGAGTCCAGTGAATTGACACTTCAGGAGTTATTGGGAGAAGAAAGAAGAAACAAGAAAGGTCCTCGAGTGGACCCACTGGAAACTGAACTTGCTGTTAAAACTCTGGATTGTCGAAAACCACTTATCCCTTTTGAAGAGTTTATTAATGAACCACTGAATGATGTTCTAGAAATGGATAAAGATTATACTTTTTTCAAAGTAGAAACAGAGAACAAGTTCTCTTTTATGACATGTCCCTTTATACTGAATGCTGTCACAAAGAATTTGGGATTATATTATGACAATAGAATTCGCATGTACAGTGAACGAAGAATTACTGTTCTCTACAGCTTAGTTCAAGGACAGCAGTTGAATCCATATTTGAGACTCAAAGTCAGACGTGACCATATCATAGATGATGCACTTGTCCGGGTAAGTCGGGCTACTGTTTCAAAATTAGTACTAGATCCAGTACCTAATGATGGGCATGCTGTGATACAATTCAGTGAATTAATTTTATAAGCGACTTTTTGGGGAGGTGGGTGAATGTATATGATACTATATAGTATAGGAACACATTGACTTTTTTTTTATTGTAAGTACTATACTTTTGTTGTTGCCCTGTCCAAGTTTATAAATGTTCCACAAAATATTGATTGTCTTGTATCATGGTAACTCTCTCTTTGAAAAAGAATAAATTTTCTAAATCTTGACAACTAACCCCCGAAGTTTTTTCATTCAGAAGAGAAATGGATGTTCTAGAGCACAGAACAAGGGGACTTGAGAGATACCTGATAATAAGTATGAATGTCAAGTCTTAATGGGGAGAAGTGGTAGGATAATACCACACCATGAAATATAAGTGGTGTCTAAAAATCTCATGGTGTAAAATATGTGAGGTAGATGAGGTGACCCGGGCAGGTTGGAGCATGCTGCTCGTGGGCGTTCCTGCTGGGTTGCCCTGAATATCCCTGTGAGGCACTGCTGGGTGTGAGAGTTTCTTCCCACTTCAACATGCATACGGACTATGCAGGGCCTTAGACAACTGTTCCAGGAATCTTATAATTAATGGTGCCTGTATCATCATTCCAATCTAGGGAGATTAAACTGGGAGAATACTAAGCATACATGTACCCTCTTTCAGATAATGTTGCTTTTTGTTCATTCTTTACCTCCACAGAAAGTAAAAATTTAGTGTCCTCATTTAAGAATATAAGGCTGACTAGAAGACAGAATCCAGTTGCCAATCACATGTACCAACATTTACATTTGTCAGAGGGTTCTTTATCACAGAGTATTGTTGTATTTATATTATTAGGTATACCTGGCATTGCTAGCTGTATTTTATCAACTTCAAGTAAAATTTAATGGCAACTAAAATTAAGATATAGTCAATCTTATATACTAATAAAGGAAAAGAGCCCATAGCACAGATAACTATAAAGCAGTGATACTTATTTCAAAATGTACTTTAGTTTTAGAATTAGATTTGTTTAAAACTGAGAATTTATAAAACTAAATCAGTGGGGAAAGTTGTTGGACATCTTGGAAATTTAAAAGATGCAGAATTCTGTACTTCTCTGTTACTGTGTGTGTGTTTAATACCAAATATATTTCTAGTGTTGGAAGATTCTACATTATTTAAGAAACTCAGGCAGTTTTTTACCAGAGACAGGAAGGGGCAATAGTTGCTTGAAGTAATTACCATTGCTGCTTTCTGGTGCCCTTTTCATTTTATTTTAGTGGTTTTGAGCTACACGAATAATAACGTACTATACTTAATACCTGATCTTCAGGCACTCAATAACTGATTTTCTATAGTTTAGCAGAATGGTGGGATATTGTATAAGGAAGTGATGATGCTTTATAGAAAGCATGTTGAGGTCCGTCTGTGAATTTCCATTGTTAGAAGAGCAAATCCTAAACTACATGTTTTATCTTTGTCTTCTTGGGGTTTGGGATCGATTCTTTCATCTGCTTCCAGCAAAAGCTATACCTGACCTTTAAGAGCAATGAGATTAACTCTGTAAGACTCAATCCAGAGTTTTAAAAAATTGTCTGCCTTACTAACTGCCTTTCTGAGAGCCTTACTAAACTCTCTCTCTGCCCCTGTCCCATTCCCCTGATACCCCAGTAAAGCAAGATTAAGGACCTACAAAAGTTTAGGTGCTTAGTATAATTATTTTATTCTATTTTAAAAATTAACCTCCAGAATTTTGAGCAAATAATCGTTTTGGTTTATAAGGACTTCCTTTGAGCAAGTGTTAGAGTAAAGTTAACTGTGAGCTTTTAAATTATGCTAACATATTGGTTTTTTTTCCCCCATATGTTTGGCTTATTATATCAAAGCTAATTAGTGTTCACTGGGTAACATCTGTACTTGAATATTACCATTTCAGAAACCCTTTGTGTGAGGCACTTTGCTGAGCAGTGAAGATGAATCATGACTGCTGAGGAGCTTAGGAGCACACATTAAACAGATTTTAGTCTCATTTTCTTCTGCTCTTCACTTCTCTCCCTTCCTTCTTTCCATCTTTCATAACAGTGTGAAAAGATTTTTTTAAAGCATCAAAGTAGATCATGGAAGTCAAATTGATAATCTGCAGATGTTGAGGGAACGTTCGTAGCAGGTGATGTAATACAAGTAGTGTAAGGTGATCCTCTCAGGGTACACTGTAGAAAGTGCTGATGGATTTTCAACATCTTGTTCCCCAAAGACCTACTTTGCCTTTTTTAAGCCTCATCTTTTTATATCACAATTTGATAAGCAAAATAAACCTATTGACCACTATCTTGTGTGCATGCATGCTAAGTTGCTTCAGTTGTGTCTGACTCTGTGTGCCCCTGTGGACTGTAGCCCACCAGGCTCCTCTGTCCATGGGATTCTCCAGGCTAGAATACTGGAGTGGGCTGCCATGCCCTCCGGGGGATCCTTCTGACCCAGGAATCGAACCCGTGTCTCTTATGTCTCCTGCGTTGGTAGGAGACACTTTACCACTACTAGCACCACCTTGGAAGCCCAACCACTTTGTTACGACCTGCTAATTTTGAACTACAGAGTACCGCCAGGAAAAGAAGAAGAGATGAGAAACTTTGTGGTGGGTTCAATATTCATAATTAAATAATTAAGGTTATAAGGTCTTAGACTTTGAAGAGCTAAAAGAAGCCTTAAAACCTGTCTACTCATTAGTTTATAAACGAGGCCTGGAAATTAGTTACTACATATATGGCACTTATTATGTTTTCTGTTGGATCTTATTTGTCAGTTATTAATTGTAAGACTGACTTACTTGAAAGGAGGGGTAGTAACTTCACTTACTGATTACAGACTTTTTATTTTAAAAGAAAAATAGTATTCAGTGGTTTCATGTACTGTGTAATTCAAAGAAGAGTAGCAGATTGTTCCTTAACTGGAGTTTTTGGAGCAACATTCTTGATGACAATAGGAGTATTATTAGTGTTTACAGTATTTTTATCAAACTTAACATATAATTCACTGGTTGTAGGGCACACTGTTATTACCATTAAAAAGAAAAAATGCTGCCAGTTTAGTTTTGAGATGCTATCAATTTTATGTTATATTCTGATTTCAGATACATAAAAGTATAAAAATAGAAAAGCAGATTTTAAGAATCAATGAAATATGATAATGTATCAGTAGTCTTTCCACAAATAGATATCAGGATTGTTTAAGAACTACCCCTACACCCTTAAATTAGTGGAATATTTCTCCCTGGAACTTATTTTTGCTATTTTTTGTTGTTCCTTAGGAAAGAGTACAGTGATGATGTTATTTAGTTGCCAAGTCATGTCTAGCTCTTCTGGGACCCCATGGACTGTAGCCCACCAGGTTCCGCAGTCCATGGGATTTCCCAGACAAGAATGGAGTGGGTTATTATTTCCTTCTCCAGGGCATCTACCCAACCCGTGATAGAACCCAACATCTCCTGCATTGCAGGCAGATTCTTTACCACTGGGCCACCAGGGAAGTCCCAGTACAGTGAAAAATAGGCTTAGAACTCAGCTTTCAATTTGAATGAGAACAGTTCTAATGTGGTGAGGTTATTTACAGTATTTTGCTAATACATTTACCTATTTGTATGCTCTTTTAAGTTATCTTTTAGGTAATTTGTCATTTTTTATTAGACAAAGCATCTCCAAGGGAAGAGGATGTTAAAAAATTTTTTTCATTACCTTTCATGTTAGGAGATTGAATGAGGGTATGAGTATTGTAGGAGACAGTATTACCATCGGTAAGGTGCCCCAAACCGCCTCACATCTGAACAGGAGATGTAGAATTGGTTAGGAGAGTCCAAAAAAGTTTAAAGTCAATGAGGACAAATGACTGGACTGCCGAGAGATCATGCTCAATCTCTTCTAAAAATCACTCACCCATTTTTTTTTTGTTATTTTTCTTTTGACTTTGCTGGTACTATCTAATCTAGTCCCCAGCATTTTCCTTGATAGACACCCTTTATTATTGTTGAAACAAAACTTGATTCTTTACTTGTCAACTGACTACCTTTAGGTCGTCCTTTAGGAGTGAGATTACTCTGTGGCCCTTCAGTATACTTAATTGCATCCTCTCCATTCCCTATACTGTGCTTAGTGCAGTGGCCATTACAGCTCCTTCAGGTTGGTTCTCGCTGAAGAACTGTGTGCTCGGTTTATGTCCTTTAAGTAGAAGAGAATGAAGTAGACCTACGTAGATTCTCAGCACCAAACAATAGTTTAAAGCAGTGAAACTTGTCAGACTCCTTAGTGTTACATGTGAGGAAAATGAAACTCAGATTCTGACCTACAGAAATTAATGGCAGAATTGTAAGTAGAACTAACGGTTCCTGGTCTCACACAGGGAGATGTGATTATATATTTGGCTCTTACCCAAACATTTATAGTTACGATAAAGCAACTTCATCTGTATAATTTATAGAGAAATGAAAAAACTAAATGTGTCTGGATAATTTAAAAATCTTATTCTAGTCGATAATTTGATGTGGTAAAGAATCTAATGCAAGAGACGTGGGTTTGATCCCTGAGTCGGGAAGATCTTCTAGAAAAGGACATGGCTACCCACTCTAATATTCTTGCTTGGGAAATCCCATGGACAGAGGAGCCAGGTGGGCTACAGTTCATGGGGTTACAAAAGAGTTGGACACAACTTAGTAACTAGACAACAAGAAAACCTGTATGTAAAAATAAATGAAGGATGCATATAAATTCTCCTTTTCAGAATGTTCATTGACATATGCTTCCAATTTCCAAATATTCAAGGTAGCTTTTAATTTAAAATTTCAATTTTAAATGGTATGTGTCTACTACGTTAAGGAATTTACCTTTGCCATTTAGTTCTTAAGTCTTTTGTAATTGAATAATGAAATAGAAGTGCTTGTTTTAAGAGAAATAAAAATAAATGCAGTCCCTTAGTAAATGACCTTTATCAAAATAGTTATTGCTAAATTTTATGTTTTGTGTTTGTTACCACAATCAAACATAGTTTTTGTAAAAGATAGACTATTTGTGTCATAAATGATACCATATTTTACAGAACCATGTTATATATCTGATAATCTAAATAATAATAGGAAATTTTCACCCAGTATATCCACTTGCCATCTATTTTTCAAATCCTTCTTTTTATGAATATTTGCATTTGAATATATCGATTCATAATATATATTTATTGTAATATATACTTAATGTAAAGAGAAATACAGAAGTGCATAAGGAAGAAGAAAATCACTCAATATTTTTAAAAAGGTTGCTGCTAGTCGTTGAGGAGGAACAGAGCATAGGAAAGAGCTTGCTGCCTCAACTGGAATCTCTGTTCTACCACTTACTGACTAACGAACAAATTTATGAAACTCATTTCTTCAGGTTATGCTTCTGTAAAATGGGGTTAATAATATTAACAACCTGATAAGGTTCTTGTGAAAATTAAATAAGTTGATATATGTAAAGTGCCCTGACTTATTAAGTGCTGTATGTTGTTTCGTTGTTAAAGCCATAATAGTTTTGTTCTTTAATGGCTGAGTTAAGTTTTTAGCCAAGCCTGAAAAAAAATTTGAGAACTAATAAAATAAAATTAATAATTTTGCAGGGAATTTACCTCAGTGTTCCATATACATTTACTTACTTATTAGTATATTTGTATGCTTATTTTTACAAATAAAACTGAAACAGATAAAGTGACCTTACTTTACAATTACCATAATAATTGAATATGTTGCGTTAAATTCTTTTGGCATTTAGGGTGGGGGATGGAGAGTGAAGATTGGTGGAAATGGAGAGACATTAATATGTTATTAAGAGTGAAGTTTAATTTGCTTCACTTGTAAATATGAAGTGTCTTGGGTAGAGCTAAGACTGGAAAATAGGGCCCTCTGAATCCTTAGAAACTACACCAAATCTGTTAAAAAGTATCAGTTACATTGATAATGGAGTTACCTCTCAGTCACAAATGCTAGTGAGGAAGAGACAGAGGACACATAATTAAATAACAGGTAATTATATTTTTCCGTGTTGAAATACCTTGTAATTGATAGAAGCCTGTTTGTATTGTAAAGGTGTACATAAACACTGATATTTCTATAACATGTAGGCAGGTGGAGATGAGCAGTGGATTTCATGGCAATATGGAATATTGGCCTGGTGGGTAAACCACATTTGAGCTAAAATGATAATTGTAATTTAGTCCTTGGAATTCTTTATAGCCAGTGACTTGAAACAGATTTCCAACTGGAGCTGTTTTTTTCCCCTAAGTTAGTTACAAAATTTGAGACTATGGCTATAAAATCAAGTTGAAAATCTTTTGTTAAAAGAGCAAAATTGTTTTAAAAGTTAACAACATGATGCATTATCTTAAAAATATCACCTGCTCTAGAACTCTTTCTCATGCATTGTTTCTTATTAAGCCTTCACAACTTTGCAGTAGGAATAATACTAGCCTGTTATATTTTTTCTTTGCAGATGAGGAAACAGGCTTAGCTGAGTTCTTTGCGAAAGTTTAAAGGTTAAAACTTAGCATTAAGTGACAGTTGGGACGAATACAGAGTATTTAACTTAATATTTCCACAGCAGCACTATCTCAAAAATAAATTATCTTAATGCAGCTTGGCGTAAAAGGGGTCGTGCAGGTGTTACAGACCACTGTTGTGCAGAATAGACATTCCTTAAAGACTCTAAATTCACAGAGTCAGAATCCCGCAGTTGAAGATTTCCAGGAGATCATTTTGGCTTTTGTTCAGATGTTTTTGATTGCAACCCCTAAGATATGTTTTACTTCTGTGCATATTTGCCTGTATGTATAATTGAAACAGAAATTTCACAGAATAGTAGATGCTAGTACTGTGTAATGCATTCTGATTTTTTTCACTAATTTGGTTTGCATTCAATGGATTGAGCTACCCTCTAATGAATTGCAGTTGGCAGCTTGAAAAACATTGACCTAGGGCAGCTGACCTGAATCTTGAATTGATGAGACTATTTTTTATAGACATATTAGAATGTCCAAAATAGTGATGCTATCTAAACTAATTACTTTAGGACTGACTATACTATACTTACTCTGATGATATTTGCATTGCTCAAAACCATTTTAAAGATTCTCGTTGTATAGTTGCAAAAATCTGAATACCCTTAATAAATATATTCTATTTTGGCAAATTTAAAATCACTTTGGCAAATAAGATGGATGATCAGTCAGGCATGCTGTTAGTAAATTTCATATACATAAGACAAATTGCAATGTAAATGTTTCACATTAGAATATGGTGTTGATTTTGTGATTAATTTCATAATAACTGAGAGCAATCACTATTATTTGTTAGATACAAAAGGCATTTGGTAAAGATTTATAGTAGAAGAAATGTTGAAACCAGGATTTGTAAACTGTTAGTAAGAAGTTAAGAGTAAGGATATCAGCAAATATATGCCTCATTTCCTTTAAAAAAGTGAATATAAAATGTTTCTAATCCATTAAAATGGTAATTTATACTAAAGTATTATTAAGAGACCATAAACTGCTTCCTTAAATGTATTTTTCTTGATTGAAATTGTTTTTTATGATTTAATAGATAGACTTAATTCTTGAGTTTCTATTCTAATAAAGAATTACGAGTCAACAGTTTTAAGTCAACTTCTGTATGCCTTTGTTTCTCCTGAAATAATTTGAGGCATTTTTGCTATCTTGACTTCTTTCCCCATGTCCTAATCTTACAACCCAGGTTTGTTATATACATAATTAACAGGAAATCTAATTCTGATTTCATTTCAAATCATTAGTTAGAAAGTAACCCTTTTAGAATTCTACGCCAGTTTCTTTTCTATCCTATTTTTTTTCCATTATCTGTGACACTAAATCTTTGCCTTTACTGGCTTTTTACCAGTTTGCTTCCTGTTTCAATTTAAAATATATCAAAAGCATTATCTTTTATTTGCTCCTACCCCTACACTTTATTTTGTTTTCATCCTAATACTGGCTTTCATCTTCTTTCCACTTGTTCCACTCACTAGCTAGAGATGATCGCTATGGAAAATCCTGCAGACCTGAAGAAACAGTTGTATGTGGAATTTGAAGGAGAACAAGGAGTTGATGAGGGCGGTGTTTCCAAAGAATTTTTTCAGCTGGTTGTGGAGGAAATCTTCAATCCAGATATTGGTAAATATTTTAGTGATGTGATCATGCTGTCATATCTTTTTGAATTAAGAATTTATTTACCTAGGTTTACAAATATTTTCAATTATGAAGAGCAACAGAAGATTTTGGTATGAGTTAACTAGAATCACAGATAATGACTGAATTTGTGGGTTTTTGGGATAGATCCTGCATCACTCATTCATTCAAGTTCTTATTTAGATTACTTAGCAAAATATTTTAATATGGGAAATTATCTCTTAGGTAAAAGAAATTGAAGGCATTTTAGAATGATACATTAAAACAGTTGAAGAAATGTTTTGCTCTTTTTCAATCTAAAATGCTCACCACCCATAGCATTTCTGAGATAAGAGTTTCATAGAATAATGGTCTGAAGACTGTTGAGAATGTCTCACAAGTGTATCATGCTCAAAATTTGGGTGTACTGATTGATAGCAAATTAATTTGGTTTACTTCCTACAGCATTTTTTAGGCTTAATATTATAATATTTTCTCACACTTTTTGGACTCCAGAACCCTTTTTCCATCCCACATCTAGTAGCTTTTGCTTTCCAGAAGAGTTTTCATTGAACACGATTTGGGAGAGATAGATCTATAAATGTCAGTCTGAAAGTGAAGAATTTGGGTTTCACTGATAGACAAAATAATGAGAGTTGGCAGAGTAGAACAGGAAAAAGACAACAGCTTCCTGGATAGTATATCTTGGATAATTCTGATTTGATTTAATTTCTACAGTATAAACCTTGGTTACTGGGGTTGCTTACTTTTAAAATCGAATGCATGACAATTAGAGGAAAAGAAGTCCTCTAAAGATACCATCACAATTGTGAAGAACGTGGCATAGAATAATGCACATCATTTCTGTTGACTCTCAGTCTGTACACTGAATTGACTTTTCTGTATTTGTTGTTAGTCTGCTTATAAATGGAAGTAGACATTTTGACTTCATGACATAAACATAGTTAAGGTAAGACTTAGTATTTTAGCTAATGTTTTTTAATAATTGAAGATTATGTCATTTATATATAATTTGCTCAAAGTAAACTTAGATGTATAAATTGGTGCTGTTTTTGAGATAGAAAATTAATATTAAACTTCATTAAAAACCATGGTGTTTTTGAGATAGAAAATTAATTTAAAAGCTTCATATCTTTGGTGAACTTTAGCTCTAGGTCTTTATGTATCTAAAAATGTTAAACCTTAGTTATAAAGTATATTTACATTATATGCAGAAATACTTTTAAGAAAAAAACATACATTAAACAATTGTGCTTGAGAGTGAAGCAATTAAAATGTAAGGAACATTTTAGAAGAGCCACCCTTTATATGGAGCTTTTCTCGTAGGGACCTGAAGATAAATGTACCACAAATGGAATCTGTTGGACTTTTAAGATTATCATCTTTCAAGCCCAAAGATGAGCGTAGTGACCTGTGTAATTTACATTCTCATTAATTTATAGTTTATAGCTTTTGAGTCCAAGCACATACATTTGTGATATTTCTTCAGATTTATTAACTACAATTATTTTTAACTATTCTGGTCCAGTTAATACCATATTTATAATTAAGTGAAGTTTTTAGCACTTCACTAGATTTTATAATTTTTGCCTGTAAAAAAAAGTTGGATATAAACTGAGATTCAAGTATAAATTAGGTAATTTATAAAATTTTATTTTGTGAACATTAAGGTGCATTAGAAAAATGTCTTAAATTCATGTTCTTAGGATCAAGGGGACCCTTTAAATTTCCCTTTATATTTAATTTCAACTAAATGAAAATGTAGAAACATTTTTAAAGCTTTTTAAAAAACTTAAAAACTGCTTGATTTCTTAAAAAAAATGTTGATTTCTAAAGTTTATTCTATTGGAACTTCCCCCTCTTTCCTAGATTTAATTCTTAAAATATTTTCATTTAGTTTCACAGTAGCAACTGAAAAACATTTTACAGTAAAATGAAATTGTTAATTCAATTAAAATATCATTTAACCTTTATCATAGATATTTCTTTACAAGCAAGGAATGAGATAAGTCTGCCATGGTAATGGCATGATTCCTATTTTTATTTTAAATGAGTGATATAAATAGTGAAGACCATGTGAAATTGAAAGAAGACTACAAATTAGTTTTGTTTTACTTTTTGACTCACAGTTAACGTGTGTATTAAATGGCTTTTGGACATAATCTTAAGTTTATCAGGTTTGCCTGAGTTTAAGTACTTGGCATCTTTGTTTAAAAGGTGCTTGAAAAGCTTCGTGGAACCGTTATGCAATTTGCAGGAATAAAGATTTTTTGCTATGAAATTCAAAATTGTTTTTTAAAACAGTACATATGGATTAAATGTTTTAATAAGTGAAACATTTTCAAAATATTCTTTTTTTCTTTTGCATTTTTCAACCATTCAGTGGCGAAAATATGAATGCAAGTTAATTTCTGATTTGTGTTAATAGAAGATTAGAGAACTTGAATTTAATGAACAGTTTTCCTAATTTATAAAATGCCAGCAGAGTGGCTTATTACTTTAAATACATGCTACACAATTTGTAGCATTCATGTGTATTTGAACTTTGTTTTCTCAAGTCCTGATGTAACAGAAAAAAGCCCTAATGCAAAATATAATTATTTTATATATGTTTTTGTATTTTATATGTATAATTATTTGTTCATCTGTCTAATATAATATGAGAGTAATGCATTTAAAAAAATCATTTCTTACAGGTATGTTCACATATGATGAATCTACAAAGTTGTTTTGGTTTAATCCATCCTCTTTTGAAACTGAGGGTCAGTTCACTCTGATTGGCATAGTACTGGGTTTGGCTATTTACAATAACTGTATACTGGATGTACATTTTCCCATGGTTGTCTACAGGAAGCTAATGGGGAAAAAAGGAACTTTTCTTGACTTGGGAGACTCTCATCCTGTAAGTCTTGTCATTTTTTATTCTTTTAAATTTTATTTAAAAGCAAATATAGAATTTAATTTATATAAAATTTTTAAAGCTTTGATTTGAAATCTTTGTTAATATTTATACCTAGTAAGATAAACTCGTTTTATTATCTATCTGAAATGCCATAAACACTTAAAAACTTGAAGGAGAACTTGTTACAAGCAAGTCAGCTTTGCAGAGGCAAGGTTGATTCTGTAGAAAAGTGTTTCCAATTTTTTTTTAATGGAATCATGAGATTGTTGGGTTAAGTCAGAGCTGTCCTTAGTCAGGGGCTCTGGTGTCTGCAGCCAGCCCCTCCTTACCCTTGAGATGCCTCTAAGGGTCTCGTTAGAGACAGCGTGAGACCCATAGCTAAGCAGCTGGTGTGGGGTTTCTCAGCAGAGGTAGGCGTTACCAGTGACTGAAGAAACTGCTAGAAGAGGGGTAATGTTTGTGCTTTAATTCTTACTGTTAGTTTGTTTTTTTAATCTTTTGCCCAAGAAGAGTGATACAAATTGTTGTATTTTATAGTTCTGTGGTAGCCTCAATTTTTCCATTTCTGATTGGTAGGTTCTATATCAGAGTTTAAAAGACTTACTGGAGTATGAAGGGAATGTGGAAGACGATATGATGATCACTTTCCAGATATCTCAGACAGATCTTTTTGGTAATCCGATGATGTATGATCTAAAGGAAAATGGTGATAAAATTCCAATTACCAATGAAAACAGAAAGGTAATAAATGTTTTTATGTCATCCTTGTCTTTGTCTCTTTAATAACAGAATTTTTAAGCATATATGTGTGCGTTTGTGCATGCACTGCTTCAAGTTGTGTCCCACTCTGTGCGGTCCTATGGACTGTAGCCTGCCAGGCTCCTCTTTCCTTTGGATTCTCCAGGCAAGAATATTGGAGTGGGTTGCCATGCCCTCCTCCAGGGAAAGCACATATGCTTGTACTTTTTAAAGAAGTTTCTAATGTCATCTGTACAAAGAAATCAAGTAACTAAGTTCTTATAAATGAAATAGCCACAGTTCTTTAAACCTTGACTGAAGGCTGGTATGAGAGCACGTGGTTGGACACTGAACCCCTCCTAAAGAAAGAGGCCCCGAGTGGGAGATGGTGCCTGGCTCGGTGTGGCTGTGGTGTGAAGCAGGAAGAAGGCTGTCTCTCATATGAGGCTGTAAGGGGGTAGGAACTAGGGAAGGTCCTTAAAACCAAATGGTCAATAATTGCTTCTAATGTACACACAAATATACGTGCCTTAAATAAATATCTGAAAAGTACTGAAGAATAAATATTTTAAAGAAATCAGCTTTGTGTTTTCTGTTGATTAGAAAAGTATGCCTCTGGAAACGGGGGACTAACTCAGAATACAACCCAGGGGAATTATGATATATATAAAAGCTTTAAAAAGAATGTTTATATTAATACAATTTTTGAAAAAATATATTAATTAAATTGGGATACAGAGTATATCTTCCATTTTTTATTTGGTACAATAGCTTGCTCACCAAGTGAAACACCGATATTTTTGTTGAAACAGAGAACAGTAGGTAGCTTCCCAAATATTCTAGAATAGGAAACATGAAAGACTTCCTTGTTTGCTCATTTCCAGTACATTGCACTCTATTAAAAATGTTAGCGTTTATAAATTGATGTATAAATGGTTTAAATGTTTTTGCGTTTGCATGACCTAATTGAGAGAACTTTAAAATTGTATCAAGGCCCAGCTTTTATATTTAGTTTTGTTTAATATAGAAGTTGAAACTTATATGTATGTGGCCTCTTTGGTGGCTCAGAGTGTAAAGAATCTGCCTGCAGTGTGGGAGACCTGGGTTCAGTCCCTGGGTCAGGAAGATCCCTTGTAGAAGGGAATGGTGACCCACTCCAGTATTCCTGCCTGGAGAATCCCATGGACAGAGGAGCCTGGCCAGGTACAGTCCATGGGATCACAAAGAGTTAAACATGAATGAGTGACTAACACATTGTCTGTTATAGAGAGCTGTGAATTTGTTAAAGGTATTTTCCTTTGTGTGTGTAAACTTTGAATTCTTAAAAATATTCTTGATTGTGTTTTCTTTGGGAAAATAAAAACATTGTGCAGTCCAGTAGCTTGTATTTTGTTGTATTACGCATCATAAGACATTCTTGTGGTTAATGTTTTCTGCAGGAATTTGTCAATCTGTATTCTGACTACATTCTCAATAAATCGGTAGAAAAACAATTCAAGGCTTTTCGGAGAGGTTTTCATATGGTGACCAATGAATCTCCTTTAAAGTACTTATTCAGACCAGAGGAAATTGAATTGCTTATATGTGGAAGCCGGGTAAGAAAGCAAGGGTTTCCAGAAATATCTTCTGTTGATCTATTGTTTGTAATGGTGTGGTGTAGATGTTAAGACGTGTTTTCTTGAATTTGCAGAATCTAGATTTCCAAGCACTAGAAGAAACTACAGAATATGACGGTGGCTATACCAGGGACTCTGTTGTGATTAGGTGAGGTTCTTAATTCTTAAAAGGAAGAATTAAAATTCACCAAAGGGGTGTAGGCTTTATGCTTTAGACCTTTGCCTCCAGGTTTTATTTCTCAAATAAGCAAACTCACAAATTCTCAATGTATAAAATTAAAAGTGTATTTGTAATATAATCACCAGTTCTTATTGCTAATCTTGTGATTTATTTCCTGAATAATGTTTTATGTAAGGGGCATGTTTTCTTCTGCACTGGGGTATAAAGTGTCTAATATTCCTAGTAATTCTGTTGCAGTGCGCTTAGTGACAGATGATGATGAAGATAGAACTGCCTCTTCTGAATACTTCTCCTTTCTTTTGAACTCTGGGGAATGTTACTTACCTACCCTGTATGAGGCACCTTTTGTGTGAAATGGTATATTCTTTGATTTAATCCTTATTACATAGCAAGGTGCATACTAGAATTTGTATTTTAATTTGAAGACCTTGGCTCCAGATTCTCACAAGAAGGAGAGATTCCTAGTCTTAACTGTTCTCAGGGAGTTGGCTCCTGCTGTGTACCATCTGCTTCTCTTTGCTACTGTCCAGTCCTGAGAGACACGGGCTTCTTCTTCTCCTGCTGAGATGGGGTAAAAAGGGACAAATGCCCTTTTGGCTGTCACTGGTAGAGTGAGGTGAGGAAGCATTCCTGGAGGTTGTCTCTGAAGGTTATCATTCTAAGACTCAAGTATAGAAAGTCTATAATGAGTATCACTTGTATCAAGAAATGAATATTTTATGCTCTATTATGTCCCTTTGTTTTATTTTTCACTTTGGTTTGTGTGAAGTTATTGATATTTTCTCCCTTTAGCATACCTTTGGTCAATCCTAGTGGCAGTGGTGAAATTATTTACTTTTAGCAGTTACTGTTCTGCTATTTACTTGAAGTTCAAAGGTGACTATAAAAGAGTTGGAATAGCATGGCTAACAACAGCAAAGGGTAACCTCACTTGTGAGTCACAGTATTATCACAGCACTATACCTGTTAGTGATATTATTGATCACAGATAGTTACGACTTTGTGGTATCTTATGTTTCTCTGAGAATAGTTGAAGGTATCTTGTGCTGCTCTTTATGGAGAAACTACTTTTTAAGTTAAGGTCTTAATTTTATTTCTTTTAGAATAACATAATTCCTACTTGAGATATTATCTTAACATCGTATGTCAATGTTTCTTAAATGTTATTGAATTATAGTTGATGTGCAGTGTTGTGTTAGTTTCAGGTATACAGCATGTTGTGTTTTTGCAGATTATATTTCATTATATGTTATTATAAGATTCCATATAATTCCCTGTGCAGTACAGTAAATCCTTGTTGCTTATCTAGTTTACTTGTAGTTGTTTGTAGATAATCCCATACTCCTAATTTGGCTCCCCTTCCCTATCCTTCCACCATTATATAAGGTCTCTCTTTATGTCTTGTAATTTTCTTTGCTCTGAATATGATATGATGTAACCGTTACTGATTTGTTGTGCTTTGCTCTTTGTTTGCGTGATATATCTTTTTCTTATTCCTTTCAACCTATCAATGTTCTGAATTTGAAATGAGTTTCTTACGAATAGCTGAGTCATATTTTTTTAATCTACTCTGTCAGTCTTTGCCTTTAATTGTTGTGTTTGGACCATTTGTATTCAGGGTAATTATTGATATGGTAGGACTCAAGTCTGCTATCTGTTTTCTGTTTCTTTGCTCGTCATGGTTCCTTGTTGTCTTTTTGCCTTTTGTGGGTTACTTAGTTACTTGAACATTTTTAAGGGTTTCTTCTTGATTTTGGTGTTCTGTTTTTGTGTGTGTTGCTTAGTATAGTGTTCTTCATGGTTGCTGTTGGTATTTGTATCAACATTTCTTCCAGTGAGGTATGGAAACGTTTCCATTTGAGTCTGTTACTTTCCCCACATTTAAATACAATTGTCTTGAGTATCAGTGATGATGTAATTTTTCTATCAGTCATCAAATCCAATTTATAAAATTCATGAGGAGAATTATAGTCTGTTGTATGTCCCTTCGTTTCTGCTCTTTCTGTTCCATCTGCCTCAGAATCCATCTTTTATCACTTCCTTTAGTTAGTATTCAAAGGCAGATCTGCTAATGACTAATTCTTTTAGTTTTCCTTTGTCAGAGGGTGATTTCCACTTTATTTCTGAACAGTTTTGTTTATACTGTTTGAAGTTTCTTCCTAAATCTGTATGCTTCTGTCTTTTTTCAAACTTGGACTGTTCCTAGCCATTATTTCTTGAAATTCTCTTTCAGTCCCACTCTCTTTCATTCTTTCTATGCCTCTAATGATACCACTGCTCAGTCATCTGTCACTGTTCCGTGTGTACCTAGGCTCTTAGTTTCTTCAGTCTGTTTTCTCTCTTGCTCAGGTTTTGATCCTCAGTCATCTTGACTCTACTATTGAATCCATCTAGTATTTTTCTCTTACTGTGTTTTTCAGTTCTGTAGTTTGCATTTGGCTCTTTTTTTAATTGTAACTTAAATATTTTGCTAAGACTTAAGTTGCTGGTGTTTCAGTTTTGAAACACTAGCACTTATAATTGCTTATAGAATAATTTTTATGATTACCTCATTAAAATCCTTGTCAGTTGCAGTATGTTATTCATCCCAGTGTTTGACATTGGTTGATTTTCTTTCTTTCATGTGATTTTCATAGTTCTTGGCTTGACAGGTGATTTTGGATTGTATGCTGGATATTTTGGCTGTTTTATTAGGAGACCCCAGGTCCTATTTACATCTTTTACTTTAGTAGTAAAAAATGAATGGGTCAATACTGTCCTGTGGTGTAGATAGACACAGTAGTTATTTCCAGCTCTTTGTTATTGGAGGTCACAGTGAATTATTTCAGTAACGGATTATTCCATACATAACATCAAACATCATCAAATTGGGAATTGCTGCTAAAAGTGGGATTGTTGAACTAAATGGTAGATATGTATGTAGTTTTGCTAAATATTGCCAAATTCTCCACAGAAATTGTGACATTTTGCACTCCCAGTGGTAATATACATGCATATCTCCTTTCCTACAATTTTCCAAACCAAGTGTTGTTCATTTCAGCTGTTTGCCTGTTAATTGAGAAATGGCATTGTGACATAGACAGTGTCACAATTTCTGTGAAGAATTTGGCAGTTTTAGCAGAAGCTTTAACTCGGGCCACTTTTGTCAGCTGCTTTCATCCATGTGCAGCCGGAAGCTGATCTCAAGGGACGCTTCTGTCTCCCAGGGTGCCTCCTGCCCCCGTCAGGCACGATGTCATTGTGACATTGCCGTTTTGGTCCAACAGGCTGTCCTGTCACCAGTGCTCTCACCTGCCCTTTTGGGGTGACCCTCAGCCCATGTTGTTCTGCATACCCCACTTTTCCACACAGCTCTTCCTGTACTCTGCTAGTATGGGCTCAGGTGTATATACAGAGTTTTAATGTAGAACACAACGCTTAATAGGAAGAGAAGAATCTTTCTCCGTATTTTCATTATAAAAACTGATAGTAACCCTAACGTTTTAAGTTCTAATTTTTTAGAAAGAGCCAAAGGAACAGCTGACTTTGTCTCGACAACCACTGCTGGTCTGCTACTTCCTTTAGGATCTGCCTCCTCTATTCAAGGGCACCTGTTGGTCTGCCTCTTCAGATGTGACTGATTCATTTAGGCTTTAGAACACTCCTGAGGAGTGAGGAGGTTTTTTGGCCCTGACAGGGCTCTGGGTTACTGCATACTTGCTTTTCCTTGCCAGCCACCCAAAAAGGAATAACCTAAACTGTGGTGTGGTTTGTTTCCTTCCTAACGGAGAGGTGTGCTTGTCTGTTCCATGTTCAGGTTCCTGTTGTATTTTCTTTTTAAGTTGTTTTCTCTAGATGGGTGGGAGGTTTGGGGAGGATATTAGAATGTCAGGGAAGAGAAATGGCAAGACTTTGGAGAGAGCCAAGAATTCTAATAAAGCTGCTAATCTATGTTAGAAATAGTGGCATTGCACCAACAGAAATACCAACATTTTGGTAAGAGAAATTGTATACTGGAATACTAGGGTATCAAAAACTAGAATTGTAACTGTGTGTAGGGCGTGTGACATTTTCTGTCAAGATTCTGGAAAGCACTTTCAAATAAATATTAAAATGCATTCCTCAGAAAACTACTAGAGTTCATCAGTGAATTTGGTAAAGTTGCAGGATACAAAATTAATATACAAAAATATTTTGCATTGTTATATAATGAAATACAATGAAAGACAAGAAAGACAAATTAATGAAATAATCACTTTTACTGTTGCATCAGAAAGAGTAACATGCCTAGTACTAAACCTATCTAAGGAAACACCTATACTCTAAAAACTGTAAGATCCTGATGAAAGAAATTGAAGATGACACAAACAGGTAGGAATACTACATTCTTAGACTGAAAGATTCAGTGTTGTCAAAATAACTATATTACCCAAGGTAATCTACAGATTCGATTCAGTCCTGCCTATCAGATTACTAGCAGCATTTTTCACAGAACTAGAACGAAAGTTTTTAACTTTGTATTGGAGAAACAGACCCTGAATAGCCAAAGTGGTCCTGAGAAACAAAACTGCAGCTGAAAGAATCAGTCTTCCTGATCTCAGACTCCAAAGCTTTAGTAATCAAAATAGTTGGTATTGGGACAGAAACAGAAATACAGGTCAGTGAAACAGAAAGCCCAGAGACAGACACCTGCGGTCAGTTAATCTGTGTCAGAGGGACAGGAGTGTAGTACAGAAAAGACGATCTTGTCAATAAGTGTTACTGGGAGAATGGGACAGCTACATGTAAAAGAATGAAATTAGAATATTCTGTAACTATACACAAAAATAAACTCAAAGTAGATTAAAGACTTAAGATATGTACTATAAAAATCTTAGAGGAAAACATAAGCAGGACACTCTTTGACATAACTTTCATCAATATCTTTTTGAGATAATGAAAATAAAACCAAAAAGAAGCAAATGAGACCTAATTTAAAAAAAAAAAAAAGCTTTCCCCAGCAAAGGAAACCATAAGCAAAACAAAAAGACAACCCACATAATGGGAGAAAATATTTGCAAATAGAAAAGACTAATAAAGAATTAATCCAAAATATCTAAACAGCTCTTGCAGCTCAATATCAAAAAAGCAGCCTGATCAGAAAATGGACAGAACCTGAATAGACATTTCTTCAGAGAAGACATATAGATGGGCAAAAATCACATGACTTTTAGTCAACATCACTAATTATTAGAGAAGTGCAAATCGGAACCATAATGAGGTATCACATCACACGGATTAGAATGGCAATCATCAAAAAATCTACAAAAGACAAATGCTAGTGTGTAGAGAAAAAGGAACTCTCCTACACTGCTGATAGGAATGTAAATAGTTATAGCCCCTATGGAAGACAGTATGGAGGTTCCTTAAAAAACTCAAAGTAGAGCTGCCATATGATCCAGCAATCACACTCCTGGGCATAAATCCAGAGATAACCATAATTCAAAAGGATGTGTGCACCACGGTATTCTTGACAGCACTATTTACAATAGCCAAGAAATGTCCATTGAGAGAGGAAATGGATAAAGAAGATATGATACACACACACACACACACAAGAATATTACTCAACCATAAAAAGGATGAAATGATGTCATTTGCAGCAACATGGATGGATCTGGAGATGATCACACTTAAGTAAATCAGAGAAAGATACATCATATATCATTTATATATGGAATCTAAAAAAGAAAATGATACAAATGAACTTATTTACCATACAGAAACATACCAACTGAAACAAGCTTAATGGTTACCAAAGGGGAAAGGTGGGGAAGGGATAATTCAGGAATTTGGGATTAACATACACACACTGTGTATTAAAGAGAGAATCAACAGGGACCTACCATAAGACACAGGGAACTCCACTCAGTATTTCATAGTATCATGAGAAAAGAATCTGAGAAAGGATGGAGATATGCGTATGTATACCTGAAACTGTATATGTTAAATTTATGGATACTTTATTATTGAAAGTATAGATTTCAATTGCTCTTTTTCAAGATTGCTCTTAATGAACTTGCATTTTGTTTTTAGAGTAAATTTAACAAGCATCATTATAATGTGACTTCTGTTACATAGGTTATAGGAATGCCAGGGATTAAATTATTCTCAATATAGTTGCATATGATACATATATCAGAATAACCCCCAGTTCCCCTTCCACAGCACACATACTATTGATAAAAGTATTCTAGTTTATATAAAAATTGTGTACTTCTGTATGAGTATTTTTAGGTATTTTCCTTTGTTCCAACACTGTATCTGATCTCCCCTTGAAGTTGCATAAGGCATGAGTAGACAAAGGACATAGCTGTCATCTTCAGTTCACAGGATTTTGGTTTTGCCTTATGTCTTTTGTTTCTTACTAACTATATATTTACAGTTGATGTAATTGTTTCCTTTTGCTGTTGCCAGTTTTTACTGTTGCAGATAATGTAGCGATGAACAGAAGCTTTTTTATAGTTTTGAAAATAGTTTTCTTAAATTTGCATGAGTGGAAGTCCTAGGTCCTAGATCCCCAGAAAAGAACCTTCAGGCCCTTTATATTGACCTCCAAGTTATCTCCTATTATGGTTTTAATGCAAATCACAAACTTAAATTAGTGCTAGCAATAATGAATGCTAAACTAAAATTGGTATTTTATCTTTTCTCAGGGAGTTCTGGGAAATTGTTCATTCATTTACAGATGAGCAGAAAAGACTCTTCTTGCAGTTTACAACAGGCACAGACAGGGCACCTGTGGGCGGACTAGGAAAATTGAAGATGATAATAGCCAAAAATGGTCCAGACACAGAAAGGTAATTATTAAATTGTGACTATATACTGAAAACCTTGGCTTCCATATTATTACACATGTGTGATCTATCCAGAAGCTTCTGAGCACATTTGCAGTTTTTAATAGAAATTTCCAAATCACATAAAATGTTAGTTTAGCCAGTACTTTGCTGTTAATGTTCAAGAGAAATTTTAAACACTGGGCAGGTTAAAAATTACAGAGTTCACTTGATTTGAAATTTTACAAATTGGTATGATTTTTAAAGTTTTTGATTGAGAATTTTTTAATTGAAAGCCACATTATGTCATCTATTTAGAATAGTCAAGTTGAAGTTCACAAGATTGTTCAGCCCTAGATTATGCTAGAACCACCAATTTCAGTGTCCTTATATTAATCATGTTTCCTCTATTGTGCAAGTTAACATTTGGTGTGTAGTGGCCATATGTGAGCAGTAGTATATTTAATAATTTAAATGTATAGAAACATTTCTTCTAGTATTCTACATTATTTAATATTATTTAGTATTATCTATATTATTTGATATTAATGTAAATTTATTTATTATCAAATCAATTACATAGTCATCTGGGAGTATTTCAAATAAGCAAGGCCCAGATTGAAATTTTGAAACTGAGATCAATGTCACTATTGATTTCAACTCTACAGTGGGGAAACTGACAGTCTGTAGGGTTATTGTGAGAAAATTTAGTTAAATGAGCTCTCAGGATTAAGAACCTATTAAAACAGTATCTAGTATGTGGTAATAACCTCGTGGATGTAATATGTTATCATCAACCATCATTGTTATTAGCACTGAGTAATTTATGAGGTAAAGACAAACTGCTGTTTGGTAGCTGTATGGCAAAATCATGAAGTTTATCTTTATGACTTGCATTAATGTGTAGTGTGCTTTGCAAGCCATCTCAACGTATGTACCATCTAAAGTAGGATCATTTAGTACTGAGCATATTTCCCATGACTTATTTTCCCGTTTTTTTTCCCCTTTCTCTCTATATAGGTTACCTACATCTCATACTTGCTTTAATGTCCTTTTACTTCCGGAATATTCAAGCAAAGAAAAACTTAAAGAGAGATTGTTGAAGGCCATCACTTATGCCAAAGGATTTGGCATGCTGTAAAAAAAATTAAAAATGGGAAGAAAAAGAAAAAAAAGAAAAAGAAATTTAAAATTTTAATAAGTATAAGAGGGATAAAATTGGTGGTGATAGTGTCCCAGTACAAAAAGGCTGTTAAATAGTGAACCACAGTAGTCACCTATGTCTGTGCCTCCCTTCTTTATTGGGGATATATGGGCTGGAACAGCAGATTTCAGCTACTTATATGAACAAATCCTTTATTATTATTATTATTTTTTTTTTTTTTTGCGTGAAAGTGTTACTTATTCTTTCACTTGTATGTACAGAGAGGTTTTTCTGAATATTTATTTTAAGGGTTAAATCACTTTTGCTTGTGTTTATTACTGCTTGAGGTTGAGCCTTTTTGCATATTTAAAAATATATACCAACAAACTACCCTCCCAAGGAAAATATTGCCACCATTTGTAGACCATGTAACCTTCAAGTATGTGCTATTTTTTTTGTCCCTGTATCTAACTCAAATCAGGAGCTGTATTTTTTTTAAACAATTTGCTTTTGAAACTTGAAGTTTGAAAACAGTGTGATGCAATTGCTGCTGTTCTAGTCCCCAAAGAGTTTTCTGTGCAAAAATCTTAAAATCAATAAAGATGGAAGGGAGAACTTGGAATGTTTAACTGCAGCCCTCAGAACTTTACTTTAGTAACAGCACAACAAATTAAAAACAACTCATGCCACAGTATGTTGTCTTCATGTGTCTTGCAATGAACTGTTTTCAGTAGCTAATGCTCCTTCTTAGTATATGGAAGGACAGGGATTTGTTGTTGTTGTTTTAAGTTTATTGGGGAAAAGTGCATATTGGCCAAAAGAAATGATAGTCAAACCCTTTGCAAGAAAGATAAGAAGTTTGTTGTTTATTATAAGCGGAAAGCATGTGAAAGTGCACTTAACTTTTTTATCACCTCCTATCGACCACAGTTAAATAGACAATCCAGAGTCTTCCCTTCTTGTCGTCGTCAGCTTACCCAGTCAGCCGTTTTATCAAGGCACATGATCAGTGTTGGGACATAGTGAGAGAACTGCTGTTGTGCCTTGTTTACCTAATCATACAGTAAGCAGAGACTTGGAAATGAATGAAACTGTTACTCTTAAGTCCTATTTACTTCATCTGTCCCCAAAGATTAAAGTTTATTTCAAAAAGTGTTAAATACTACTTTCACGTACTGTGGAAAAGTACAGGTAGATTTAAATTACTAGACATGCAGAAGTAGCTTCCCCTTTCTAGTCTTCTGTGTCTGTGATGTTTCTTTCTTTTATTGCAATATAAAATAAAAGGATCATGTATTTTTAACTGAGGAGAGACATGTTGATATATCCTTTTACTACGAGTTACAGCTAATGTGCTGAGCTTGTACCTCGATTGTTTTAACTGACCGTGACAGATTAGTTTGATGATTTGTTTGAAATTGGCAGGAAAAATACAGGTTTCAATCATTGGAAGGGGAAAGAGGATGTCTTTGAGAATTATTTTAGTTCTTTTAGTAATTGAAACTTAACTGTTATGTACCATAATGCTAAATAAAACAGTGACATTTTCACCATAATTTAGTGGAAAAAGAAAACATTGCTTTCCATATTGTGATAAGGTAACATGGGGTTTTTCTGGGCCAGCCTTGAGAACACTGTTAAAAAGTATGTACACTACCTTGATTCAAGGGACCCTCATGCTACTACAGTCACCGTAAAAGGCCTTTCATTCCTGTGCTTCTTGTGTATAATGAAAGAATACGAGAAATCAAATACTCTGGGGGCTTTTTGTATAATAAATTCGTGAAGAAATTTGTGTTCTTCAGTTCTCAAGTTTTATTATCACTACAGTATTGAAGTTATCCAATTGTAATCACATCTTTGTGAAGTTTTTGAATGGTCATGGAGTACAGATCATCAGGTATAGGATTCATATCAAAAAGACTTTTAACAAACAGTTGAAAATAAACCTACCCTTGAAAATATTTTAAGAGAAAAGTTCATTGGTTGTCCAGACTAATTGCTGTCAGTTGCTCAGTATCTGTTTGTCCTGGGCATATTACCACTTCTTTTCTCATTGCCTCCTTTCCACTACTGTCTACAAAAATTTCACTGAACAGTATCTTAAGCAAGAGGGAACAAATAGAAATTTTTACTACAGTGGTTACTCCCTCTATGCCAGATGTCGTGTTATAAAGTACTCTTTCTCCCAGATCACCAGGAAACTCTGGAGGAAATAAAAAACCGAAAACTAATGAGTTTTCCAGATGAAATACACAGTTTCTCCTACATATCATCATTATAGAATATCTCAAGCATACAATAAAGTCACAGCCTGTGACGAAACTTTACTGGGCTCTGCTTAATTGTGTGATAAAATCCAACGACAATTTCTGTAGCTTTACTTTCGGATACATACTAACTCAGGAGGGAGATACATGAAATCAAGCTTCAAACAAAACTTGCTGATGATATTCATTTCCCTATCGGTACACATCCATCTTACTAGACAGGAAGGATGACTGTAACTTGGCACCATCACTCTGTTCCTGTAAGAACATGAGTGTGCTGGGATTTCAGGCCCTTTTAAGGGGTGTTCTCAAGAATTTCATGCAGACTCAGAGGAAGGATAGTCTTCCTAAGGCTACTCCATCTGTAGTCATGACCCCCTTAACCTGTTTACCTCAGGTATCTTTTATGACCTTCCACCAGCCTCTTAAGGACCATCTCTTACATTCCTGCTCCTTCCCTGAGCCAATAGAGGATTCAAAATGCACTTTCCTTCCTCTTTCCTTCTTTTGCCCATAGTGTTAGTGTATGGAGAATTTCCTGGGGAGTCCAGAGAAAGAAGTGCAGAGCCTTGGTCTTTTCCTTCTTTACTGTTCATATCCAGTAGTTGGCATTCGTTAACCAATTGCAGGACGATTTTGGTGCAGATGTGCCCCTGTGAGAAATGCTTAACTTTTGCTATGCCACTAAAATAGCTCTCCTGAAAGATTCTTAGAGCCTCCTCTTGAGAAACTCTGTTGCCAGTGAGAACTCTTTAACCTTGGCAGCACCCTGAACTTGGTTCACCTGCTACTCTGTTTCTTTTTCAGTAGGCTGGATACTACTGTAATTCTAAAATTCTGACCTGTACTTACCCAGTTCTGTCTGGTAAACCTCAACCACTCAAAAAGGTTGTTCTCCAAATCTGTGTCTTCTGCTCAGACTCTACCCCCAGAATATCTTTCTGGTATCTTAAAATCAATACACTTCAAGATGAAACTTTTGTTTCTACCTATCATTTATTGTTTGTTCCTTAAAAACATCCCTTTTGACCCAATCTTCAGAATCCCTCACCCTTCAATTGTCACAGCTTGTATCAGTTGTTTCCCCCCTCCATCATACTTCCTTTCGGCTTCTGATCCCCTAACTCACCTTGGCTAGTATTCTCCAGTGTTTCTCATTCTGCTAGAACACAGTTTTGTTATTTTAAATATCTTTGCTTCAAAACTTGTTCCTCTTTGACAAAATCTGCAAGCCTGGTATCCACAGCGCTCTGTAGCACCCCCCCCCCCCCACTTTTCCAGTTGTACCATCAGTTACAGGCATCTTTCCCTGCGTCCCCACCCACATCATCATGCTGTGCGTAATTATTTCATATTTCTCAAGTAACCTTAAAGGCCAAAACTTTAAAAGCCCCTCACCCATGAATTCATCAACCTCCAGAATGTCTCTGTAACCTAATAGCAACTTCCATGGTAGTACATGCACATTGAGCAATGAGGAGTCACTGGGATTTTTGGTTTTTTTCCTCATAACCATTACATGGCATGTGGGCAGGTTCGTGGGGAAGATTGTTTATCTTCGTTCCTGTCCTGTATAGTAGTTGTGTAATAACTTTGTTGAAAGGACAAGCGCTATTTTTCCAGTACCTTGTCAGTCACCACCTGGATGGTTGAACATGATGGCTTGCCATTCAATGAAACATCAGTTTGCACCGAAGATAGCCTCTGTCTCCTGTCTCCTCCTCATCCTACCCCCAAAAGATTTTATTTTAAAATATTTGAATATTTAGTGGCTAAAGAACTTGTTCCTGGAGGAAGTGAGTAACTGGTTCTGTCATTTCGGCCTGTGAAAATTACTAAAAGGGAAAGGATGAAATGGACCGATTCCTGTGTGACTTCCCCAGTCCTACTTTTGGGGGTGTGCTCTGGCCACCTGTAGCCTCTGTGTGGTCAGCCTCTGTGGCTACACTCTCCCGCTGGAGATGGGAGCAGGTGTCTTACATCGTCCTGCTGTTGCCAAACCCTCACACGTCAAGGAGCTATCCTTGCTGAATGCTGTGTTTTCTATACTAAGCGAAGCACTTACCATGATGAATGCCTGGTTTGCCAGAACCTTGTAATTACTGCTACAAGTCAAGCCTTCAGTTGGGATTCTTAGATTCAGCTGGACAGGACCATAGAACAGGACTAATTATCCTGGCTATCTCGGTCTCCAGCAGCCATAGAAAATGCGATGGGCATGTGTCAGTGAACAGTGCACAGTGACTGAGGGCACAGCCTTCAGAGTTGGATCACGGTCTCAGTTCTGTCTGACTCTGCCCTTCCTTTGGCTTGGATTAGCATATTCAATATTCTTGATAACTGATGGTTATCAAGACAGTGAAGTTGAGACAAAGGTGCTACCTGTTGCAAGACAGAAGAAGGGATTCTTGCAAGGAGAGGTTGAGGATGTTTGTAATAATTTCCTGGATTTGACCCTCATCTATCTCAAAATGCAGGAGGGGTGCTTTCTTTGATTTTTTCTTTTTAATTAGGGTAATTCATATAACAAAATTCACTCCTTTAAAGTGTACAATTAGTGGCTTTTAGAATAGTCACAAAATTGTGTGTCAAATTATATAATTCCAGAGCATCTTCACCACTGCAAAAAAGGAAAAATGCTTGTATCCATTAGAAGTGATTATCCAAGACCTAACCACTAATCTTACTTGTCTGTAGATTTCCCTATTTTGGACAGTCCATATAAATAGAATCACACACAAGGTGCATCTGTGTTGTAGCATGTATCAGTACTTCATTTTATGAATAATATTTCAGTGTATCAATATACATATTTTTATTCATTCATTTGATAGATGGTTGTGTGTTTTAACTTTTGATTATAAATACTACTGCTGTGAACACTACAGGTTTTTATGTGGACATAAGCTTTCATTGCTTTTGGTAATGTACATAGTGAATTCCTGGGTCATATGCCCAATCTTTTCAAGGAACTGCCAACTGTTTTCTGAAGTGGTTGCACTTTCTTGCAAGCATCTTGTGAATTCTAATTTCTCCACATCCTGGCCAACATTTTGAGTCTAGCCTTCCTATTGGGAGTGAAGTGGTATCTCATGGTTTTGATTTGCATTTTCCTAATGACTAATGTTCCCTTGGTATCTCTAATTTTCTTGAAGAGATCTCTAGTCTTTCCCATTCTGTTGTTTTCCTGTATTTCTTTGCATTGATCACTGAGGAAGGCTTTCTTATCTCTCCTTGCTATTCTTTGGAACTCTACATTCAAATGGGAATATCTTTCCTTTTCTCCTTTGCTTTTTGCTTCTCTTCTCTTCACAGCTATTTGTAAGGCCTCCTCAGACAACCATTTTGCCTGGAATGTGAAGTCAGGTGGGCCTTAGAAAGCAGCACTACGAACAAAGCTAGTGGAGGTGATGGAATTCCAGTTGAGCTCTTTCAAATCCTGAAAGGTAATGCTGTGAGTTACCTGTGAATGCTGTGAATCAATATGCCAGCAAATTTGGAAAACTCAGCAGTGGCCACAGGACTAGAAAAGGTCAGTTTTCATTCCAATCCCAAAGAAAGGCAATGCCTAAGAATGCTCAAACTACTGCACAATTGCACTTATCTCACATGCTAGTAAAGTAATGCTCAAAGTTCTCCAAGCCAGGCTTCAACAATACGTGAACCATGAACTTCCAGATGTTCAAGCTGGTTTTAGAAAAGGCAGAGGAACCAGAGATCAAATTGCCAACATCCACTGGATCATCGACAAAGCAAGAGAGTCCAGAAAAACATCCATTTCTGCTTTATTGACTATACCAAAGCCTTTGAGTGTGTGGATCACAATAAACTGTGGAAAATTCTGAAAGAGATGGAATACCACACCACCTGACCTGCCTCTCGAGAAACCTATATGCAGGCCAGGAAGCAACAGTTAGAACTGGACATGGAACAACAGACTGGTTCCAAATAGGAAAAGGAGTACGTCAAGGCTGTATATTGTCACCCTGCTTATTTAACTTATATGCAGAGTACATCATGAGAAATGCTGGGCTGGAAGAAGCACAAGCTGGAATCAAGATTGCCAGGAGAAAAATAAGTAACCTCAGATATGCAGATAACACCACCCTTATGGCAGAAAGTGAAGAGGAACTAAAAAGCCTCTTGATGAAAGTGAAAGAGGAGAGTGAATAAGTTGGATTAAAGCTCAACATTTGGAAAACTAAGATCATGGCATCTGGTCCCATCACTTCATGGGAAATAGATGGGGAAACAGTGGAAGCAGTGTCAGACTTTATTTTTTTTGGCTCCAAAATCACTGCAGATGGTGACTGCAGCCATGAAATTAAAAGATGCTTACTCCTTGGAAGGAAAGTTATGACCAACCTAGATAGCATATTAAAAAATAGAGACATAACTTTGCCAACAAAGGTCTGTCTGGTTAAGGCTATGGTTTTTCCAGTGGTCATGTATGGATGTGAGAGTTGGACTGTGAAGAAAGCTGAGTGCTGAAGAATTGATGCTTTTGAACTGTGATGTTGAAGAAGACTCTTGAGAGTCCCTTGGACTGCAAGGAGATCCAACCAGTCCATCCTAAGGGAGATCAGTCCTGGGTGTTCATTGGAAGCTTCATGCTGAAGCTGAAACTCCCATACTTTGGCCACCTGATGTGAAGAGCTGACTCATTGGAAAAGACCCTGATGCTGGGAGGGATTGGGGGCAGGAGAAGGGGATGACAGAGGATGAGATGGCTGGATGGTGTCACTGACTTGATGGACATGAGTTTGATTAAACTCTGGGAGTTGGTGATGGACAGGGAGGCCTGGCATACTGCGATTCATGGGGTCGCAGAGTCGGACACGACTGAGTGACTGAACTGAACTGAGTGACTAATGATGTTGAATATCTTTTCATGTGCTTTTGGCCATTTGGTCATCTTAGAGACATTTATTCAGAAACTTTCCTTATTTTTTGATTCAGTTATTTGTCTTTATTATTCAATTCCTTTTTCTGATACAAATCCCTTAACCAGATAAGTCATTTGCAAATATTCCATTCTTTGGATAGTATTTTCACTTTAATGATGGTGTCCTTTGAAATACAACTTTTGAATTAGGGATGTTGAGTCTTCCAACTTTGTTCTTTTTCAAGGTCATTTTGGCTACTGATGGTCCCTTGCAGTTCTATGTGAATATTAGAGTCAGCTTATCAGTTTCTTCAAAATAGGCATCTAGAATTTTGACAGGAATTGTGTTGAATCTATAAATAAATTTGGAGAATATGACTAATTTGACAATGTAGAGTTTCCCAACTCATGAACGTGGATGTCTTTGGGTTTATTTAGGTCTTTAATTTTTTTATTGTTTTTTTTTAGATTTCAGTGTACAAGCCTTGATTTCTTTGGTTAAATATTTTCCCAAGTATTGTATTCTTTTAAACATAATTGTTTTCTTAATTTCATTTTTGAATCATTCATTGCTAGCATATAGAAATGCAGTGAAAATTTCTTTTATTGATCTTATGTGGCTTTTCCTAACTAAATGTGTTTTACTTTTGATTCTTTTGCATTTTCTATATACAAGATCACACATCTGCAAATAGAAAGTTTTACTTTTTCCCTTTCACTCTAAATACTTTTTTCTTTTCTAAGTGCCCTGGCTAGCACCTCTAGCACAATATTGAATATAAATGGCAAGAACAGACATCTTTATCTTAGTACTGATTTATAAGGAAGGCATTTAATTTTTCATCATTGAGTGTCATGCTAACAGTAAGTTCTTCATAGATGCTTCAGGTTGAGGAAATTGTCCTTCTCTTCCTAGTTTGAGTGTTTTTATCAGGAAGAGATATTGGATTTTGTCAGATGCTTCTGCTTCTATTGGGACTTCCCTGGTAGCTTGGTAAAGAATCTGTCTGCAATGCAGGAGACCCTGGTTCAATTCCTGGGTCAGGAAGATCCCCTGAAGAAGGGATAGGCTACCCACTCCAGTATTCCTGGGCTTCCCTGGTGACTCAGCTGGTAAAGAATCCACCTGCATTGTAAGATCTTAATGTGCTTCTATTAAGATGGTTATGAGTTTTTGTCCTTTATTCTATCAGTAGGGCTATATCGATAGATTTTGGTATGTTGTACCAACCCTCCATTCCTGGGATTGTTCTGCAGGTTCATGGTACACAAACCTTTTAATATGCTACTGAGTTTGGTTTGCTAGAATTCTGTTTAGAATATTGCTGAATAAAGGGCACATATAGCTGTGATGAGGCTGAAGTGTATATTTCCTGTAGGCCACATGTCGCTGTAAGAGACAAGTCATGGGCCATCTGACCCTGCACTAGTGGGCTTCCTGCTCTGGAGCCAGACACCAAATATCTGAGTACCCTCAGATAGAAGCTGTGAGAAGAGGAGAAACTGGAAGTGACCAGCCAAGCCAGAGGCTCTCATTTGGGGTTCCCTGAAGAGTTTACTTTCTGAAAGAAAGCCATTAACTTCCACCTCTCTCTGAAGGCTCAATATCTTAATGACAGTTGCACCGACAGGATAAGGCAGGATATTCTCTAATTTCCTTCCTTCCAAAAGGGCCAGAAACAGCTTTTGAGTGAGAAGGAAGGTAACATGACGAAGAGCCTATCTTCAGGCCTCCCACCCAGAAGCAGCTCGAGCTGCATTTTCAGTTAAGAGAGACAGTGGCATTTCTGATGTTTCACTAATACCCAGAAAACAGATGCTTTGCTTATTATCTGAAAGTGACCAGAAAAACTACATACATGAGGTTTCATTCCTGGAAAAACAGAGCCAGAGCCAGAGCAGACCAGCAAAAAGAAGAAAATTGTGTTCAGCAGCACCGTCACCCTTAGTCGCTTCCTTCCTGTCACACACGTGCCTTATTATTTAGTAAATCTCATTACTAAATAATTTAGTAGACCTTTAGGAAGGACTTAGGTACTCTTCGGATGGTGCTACAGAAAGATCTCCAAGGGAGATCTCAAACCTGCTTCTAGTCCTATTCCAACTGAAGTGTGAAGATTTCCTGTTTACTAACATTTACCAGGTAAATACAATTCAATACAAATTGAATGGTAATTCAATACCAATTGAAAACTGAATGCTAAGCAGTCCTGAGTGTTCATTGGAAGAACTGATGCTGAGGCTGAAACTCCAATACTTTGGACACGTGATGCAAAGAGCTGACTCATTGGAAAAGACCCTGATGCTGGGAAAGACTGAAGGCAGGAGGAGAAGGGGACGACAGAGGATGAGATGATCGGATGGCATCACCGACTTGATGGACATGAGTTTGGGTAAACCCCAGGAGTTGGTGATGGACAGGGAGGCCTGGCGTGCTGTGGTCCATGGAGTCGCAGAGAGTCGGACACGATTGAGCGACTGAACTGAGCTGAACTGAATATACCAATTGAACGCTACTCATGTCGCAGGTTTGCTGGAGGTTTCAGGTTCGTTTCACAGCCACTTTGTTCAATCAAGGAGTCTCTTTTATAGGGAGACTGAATCTAGTGGGCCAGATATACATAGAAACCACTAAGAGGGAGGTGGGAGGGGGGACCGGGATGGGGAACACATGTAAATCCATGGCTAATTCATTTCAATGTATGACAAAAACCACTGCAATGCCGTAAAGTAATTAGCCTCCAACTAATAAAAATAAATGGAAAAATAAATAAATAAATAAAATACCAGGAAAATTAAAAAAAAAAAGAAAGGAACCACTAAGGGTTATAGAAGTACATAAAAATACAATTTGGACAGAGAATTCGGATCCAAAAATTGTCCAAACAGGAGGTGAAGGATTAGCGGATAGGCAGACAAGAAGGTGTTTAGTATGCCTGAGTGTCGGATTCAAAGGGATCAAGGCTGGATTGGAATGGAAGGCAGGTCAGATCATGAAAGGCCTTGTAGACCGTACCAAGGACTTTGAACTTTGTTTTGCAGATATTGAAATACAAAGATAATTCGTTTTACATTTTTTGTATCTTATTTTATAACATGGAATTGGAGGAACCTAAGTGTCATGCAATCTTTGTACTTAGGAGATTTTTCTAAGTCATTCAGTCACGTCCAGCTCGTTATGACACCATGGACTGTAGCCCACCAGGCTGCTCTGTCCATGGGACTCTCCAGGCAAGAACACTGGGGGTGGATTCTTTATCGTCTGAGCCACCAGGGAAGCCCCGTTAGGAGATTATTGCCTTAATTCTAGTTATATCCTCAGGTATATAAGCCTGAGGATAGAAGGGAGGGGACATTCTAAGACATGTTTGGGACTGGGACTGGTGCCTCACATTTCTGATTTGCATGACTGGGTTGGTGGTGGTGGTGTGGGATCTACAGGGAAGAGAAACAGGTTTTGGAAGGAACATTAATACTGTTGGGTCATGTTTCAGTTGAAGTGTTTGAGAAATATACAAGTGGAATTGTACAGAGGCAGTTAAAAAAATACAAATTTAAAGAAAGAAGATTACAAAGAAGATTAAAATGTATGGTTTTTCAGCATAGATGTACCCTTAGGTAGTCACCAGGGAAAGGTAATAATGGGAGGAAGAAAGAACATGGACAGAGTCCCTGGAAAATGTTAGCATTTCAGAGTTAAGAAAAATGAGAAGCAGTTCACGTATTTGCTCATTTTCACCTGTGCTTCACTAGAAAGCAAGCCTGATGAGGGCAGGAACTTTGTCTTGCTCATGGCTGTGCCCCTAGTGCCTAGAGCAGAATGTAAACAAAGTTTATTAAGCTGCACAACAAACCAGGGTGTCTCAGAAACTCCTTCCCATCCTCTTCCCTGCTGTCCTTTGCACCTTGCTGACACCCTCCCCCACCTTAATTCTTATCACGGTTTGTAAGGGCCCACATTGTGTGTGTGTTTATTTACTGTCATCTCAGGAAGATATATCAGCTGAGTGAAAATACTTCAAAACTGTTGAGATGTGATATATATTAACTTGCAAATCAATGCCTAGCTCTGCTGGGTTTGGTCCCCTTACCAGTGAATCAAGAAGTTCACAGTAAGTGAGATCAGATCTGTTTCCTGAGGCAACTGAGAAGGCAGCCTTGCCCTGGAAATAATCACCAGGGCAGGAAATAACCTCCAATGCTTCAAGCTGAGACAGCAGGAGAATCCCGGCTCATCGTAACTGCACGTGTATTCTTGGGCCTGTCAGGTGGAAGTTAGCCCATTACCTAAAAATGCATTTCAGAATTGTCCCTGTGTGCTTGCATCTTGTACCCAAACCCAAAGAAAATACCATTTGCCTTAAATATGTATTTTTAATAGGATTGAAGTATTTTTCAAATTTAAACTGTAGTCTCCAAAATAGTCGTACTTCCAAAACGCTTTTCACAGGGTATTATTTTGCTTACTTCATTATTGCCTAACTCATTCCTTAAATTCTATGAGAGTAGAAATGTATCTGTTTTCCTCACCCTGGCGTTCAGAACATATTTTTCAAATGAATGTAAATGAAATTATGCTTATAAAACCAAAGAGCCCGATTTATCAATTGGACTTCCAGAGCTCCACAGAAGCTACCAGTAAAAGTAGTGTCAAAGCTGTTCCTGCATGTGAAGAGCTTTTCTGGCATTCAGATACTCCTCACACCTTCCCACTATTCAGGAACAGTACCACCTTATACTGCTCTTATGAATGGAACTAGTTTTGGAAAACAATTGAGGGAAACCAGTTTGCCATGTATCCCTAAGAAGGTGGTGAGTAAACAATCATGTTTTCCTAAGTACCTTTAGTTTTAAGACAGCCTCTTTCTCTCCACTGAAGGTCCTCATCCCCGCCCCCACTCTAAAATCACACTTATAATCTCATGATTCATATAAGGGTGGCTTTTTGTCTTTCATCACAACCACCTACGTGCTTTCAGTACTTCTGTGCCAGTAACTCATAGAAGAAATTAGTAAAATCCATAATGAATCCACATGAAGTGGATGCAATCATTTGGGACAGTGCATATCACTGCAGTGATCCCTGTGACTGCAGATCTGATTTCAGGTGACATTAACCCAGCAATTATTTAGCCACATGCTGTACAACATGAATTCCACTTAGGTTGCTGTCATAGTGGGACTTAAATACTTATGAAATACAGAGAAAAAATATTTTAAAAATATTTACCGTTATTCATTTAAATGTAAAAGTGCCACTTCTCTATGCATTTGCCTCATGACCATCTAATTGATAATGAAGACTTTAACTTCCTTATATTACCTCAGAAGAAAGTTTGAAATGTTAACCAACCACTGGACTGACCACTGGAAGGACAAAAAACTGAAGATGTGTTGTTTTGCTCCAGGGCAGCCACCCAACATCTGCTTTTGTGACAGGTTAAAATAACTGTATTGTAGAGGTACAGGGGTACAAATGACCTAAAAGATCATCTTCTCCAACCCGCTTTTTATAGACGAGGAAACTCGGGTCTCAAGCTGTGAAGCGTCTTGCCCAAGATTACTCTGATCATTGCATTCATATGAACTCATGAAGCTAGAAAACAGAACCTCTGCCTCCCACTTGGTGTTCTCATCACACCATCAGTCCTCTTTCTTGTTTCAACATTTTTCGCTTCACTAAATGTAGGGAGGCTCCCAGTAGGGCCTGCCTGCTGGGGAACAGGGCGCCGAGGGAGTGTGAGGGAGAGATCTCTCCTAGTTTTCAAGTCGACTAGTTTACACTGCTTTGATTTTATTGAAAGAGGTCAAAAGTGAGACCAAGTTTCCTATTCCTTCCCTCCCCAAGCTACCGAAGAAACAGATTTGCTAACGTTCGGCAAATCATTGTGGTTCCCTTTTTTTTTCTTACAGTAAGAGCATTACGGGCAGGAAGTTTCCCAGCAGCATGTTCTCCCTGGATACTGCTCCTGGACGCGAACCCGAAGGCTCGCGCGCGGCGCTCGGGACTCGGCCGCGGCCGCCTTGCCCTTCCTCTGCGCGCGCGTCTCCGAGTCTCCGCGTGAAGGGCTGCGGGGCGAGGTGTGACCCCGGTCCATGTTCATACTGTTAGATCCTGCCTTGGCTGTCACAGTTTTCTATAAGAGGAGAAGCATTTTCTCCGTGAGTTCCGGAGCAGTCTTGAGGTCAGGGGTAAGAGTTTTCTTGGTAAGTGTTAAGTAGAAGTTGCTGAACGGCAGAGGGGTGGGAAGGGGAGGGGTGCCTTAGGAAAAAAGCCGTTTGTTCTTGGTGATGGACTTGCTTCCAGTTTGTTTTCCCATCTCTTCAGGGCCTCTTCCTGCACCCTGTGTTCTGATTCCTGGAGCATGCACTACTCCTTCAGTTCCTTTCTCCCAGGGTCTGTTAGAAGAGTGACCTTGAAAATATGTGGGCTGTGATAGACTTTGGATTCTGGCCTCCAGATACTTGACTCTTTCACTCGTGAGAAACTCCTGCCTTAGGTTGATTTGAATCTGGGTCGGCAGTGCCTGGTCCATTTGCACACTGTCTGGGACAGGTGGGTTCTTCCTGGGCCTTGACCTTTTCTTCTTGGGATGCTCTCCACTTCTGTCTCCATAGATTATGTATTTAAGAAACTTGCCTTTTGATTTCCTGCCAATGGCTGGATCTTGGAGATGACTCTGCCCAGTGCTTGATGGCCTACTAGGGAAGTCTCCCCCAGCTGGTGGCCTGCTGTCAACAGGGAGCTTTCTCTGTTTTTCTACCTGCTCTGGATTATCCAAAGACTCTAAAGACAAAACTAGAGCTGGTTTTCCCTCCCCTCTGGAGAGAGACCCTCTTATATTTACAGTTGCCCTCTCACTTTCATCCTTGGAGTCTGCCTTTAAGGTTGCCCTGGAAGCTGTGGATGGGTAGAGTCTGTCCTTGTCTAGGCTAAGTCTGAAGGGCATTTTGTTCTTCTCCCCCTCTCTTCTGTTCTGGATTATCGACTTCACCGCTGCCTCGCTCTCATCCACAAAGGTGGTGGTGTAGTTGGACAACATATTCTTGGAGGTTAGCCTTTTGACCAAGTCCTTGTTGCCTAGCAACTGGGCATGCGCCAGTTCTGACTTCCGGAGCTTTGAGTGGCATCTTTTGTAGAAGGCTTTCTGCTCCATTAGCCAGGCATTAGCTTCATATTTCTTCATGGAGTCTAGAAAACTTAGTTTCTTTTTCAGCAAATTCTCTTCTTTCCAGTTGAAGGACAGAATTGAGTAGGTCTTCTCTGTTTCCATAAGCCTGATGTTCTCTCCAAATATGGAATAGCACCTGCTCCCCTTATTTTTGGTGCTGCCCAGTAAGCCCTGACGGTCACTCTGTTGGTGGCCTTTCCAGGAGCTGCCCAGTTGGATCTGGGGATCTGACATTTCTCTGCCCGCCAGAGACCTGGCAGCCTGTGTTCCGTCAGCAGACCAGTGAGGCTATTCAGTGATGCGTGGGCACTATAAGAAGGTTCTATTCCAGGCTCCAGTGTTTGTTGTTAAGAACTCTGTGGATCATCAAAGACTGAGGTCCGGGGAGACTTCTTCACTGGCCTGTTTACCACAGGCCCAGCTGCTGCTACCTGGAAACTGTCCCCAGTCCAAGGGGAAAGAGGCTTGAAGGTCATCCACCTGGTCTCTCAGTAATAGGAGCTGAATTTGCTAGGATAGGGATGAAAGGTCCATGTGATTACTTTTCAATCATTTATAGGTGTTTGGAGATTTCTTAAATCTGGTTCCTTCTATCTCCCTGGTAGGTGGTAATGGGGAAGTATTTAATAAGATTAATAACAGAGATGTGAGATTTATGAGTATAATCTAGTAGGAGAACATTTATGTAGGTGGTTGAGAAAAGATACTTTTTACAGTTTTATTGTATGAACCTCTCAAGGATGGAGTTGGTCAACTGGTTAAAGTTGGGCCCTTTCTTTAACTGTGTTATATAAGAATTTTATTCAAAAATGAGACTTCCCAAAAGTTTTTTAAAAGTGTGGTAGTCGGGAGAAGGGGGTTAGATAGGGGAAAAAGAGAAGATAATAAATGAGGACACCTTTGCTGAGAGTACATTAATTGTTGACAGACTGTCCCTGGATTGTGAGCTCAAGAAATGTGGCCCTAACTGTAGACCTCCTCTAGATAGCCTCAGACAGGTCACATCAGGGTGGGTTACAGAGCCTGCTAGCAGGTGCTGGTAGAGCCTGCAGAAGTCCCAAATTCCTAACCACGGCTCTGATATTCCTCAAACCACAGCTCCATTTACACAAGCACCTTCAAATAAACTGCTGCATTTGTTCAACCAAGAATGTAGTGTGTTAGTGACCCAGCCACTTTGCAACTCATAATGTTACTTGCTATGCCTTTTTTTTAACAGCTATAATCTTCCTCCCCTTAGGGTCCATTGGCCCAAATAGTGTGTAAATCGTCTGTCTGTCCTCCCTCCTCCTGCTTCCCAGTCTTTTTCAACTTTCCGCAAGAGCAGCAGACACCTCTTTTATGTAGACACTGTATTCCTGAAACAGTGCTGAGCCTTCCTTCAGCACACCAAACTGTCAAAATCTTAGACTTCCTCTGTGTTTGTATCCCTTAAGAGTAAAAGACTTACTGTTTTGCCAAACTCTGCTGTGTAAAAGCACATAGCTTTGATAACTCCTCACCTACCTAGACCTTATCTTTTACATACATTTAGGGTAAAAGTGTTGTTTTTATCAGTAAAATTAAATTCTATAAAATTGATTTCTAAATGAGAAAATACTACATAAATCTAAAGGAGTTTTCATGAATTCAGGTTTCCCCCGAAATATCCAGGCCATCCTTCTCCAGCTGAATGCCTATCATTCAGCTTGGAGGGCAGGCCCAGCAACAGGGGTAGATGGATCCATCTAAGTCAGTCGGGATAATGCCACCTGCCTTTCACAGTGACTGGCTTGGGTTGGGGCTGGCCAAAACCACTAAGGGCCTGTAAGATATGGCAGAATGTTTACTATGGCTTGAGGAAAAGAGCATGCTTCTCTTATGTGAGTTTTAAGAGGCAACAGGCTATCTGAACAAGGAAGCATGTTTTTCCAGGTTCTGTTGATTCCAGATCCTGTCATCAGTCTCCCTACCACCATGCACATGCAGCCTTGAGATGCTGCTGACCCATGGATAGTTGTGTGGAGGGAAAACACCCAGATTGTAAGTCACATGACTGAGCTGTTTCATCAAATTATTCCAGAAGTCTTCAGCTAACAGCACCTTAAATGACACAACAAAATTTTACTTTGCTCCTCTGTAGGGGGACGTGGCTTTGTGAGAATGATGACCCATGGCACACTGCACAAGAATGTCCCTCTTTCACAGCACTGATCTTAAATAGCAGAACCGTCATCACGATGGTGTGGGTAGTTGGATTGTTTATTGAAACTGGTGAAGGGGCTAAATTTACCCAGTTATTCATTTATTGACTGTCTTTTCCTTCTGCTTCAGGGTTGTTTCCCCTAGCCTGAGTACCTACAAGTTAGAAGTGATATTTTATTTTACAGTCAACAGAGCCCATCCAGGGATAATCTTCAAATATTTAACAATGCAGCACCAACCAATTGGAATGGATGCCAGCTGTAAACAACTGTTGAAGCTGAGAACCCATCTGTACCTGACACACTACTGCCTTTAATTATAAATGTTTTAAAAGCAGTATAAAGTATTATAAGGCCTTTGAAGGCAGACTGTAAAAAAGAAGTATACAGTAAATCCTAAAGCAATCAAAAAATTAATAAAGCATAGTTGTAATCAATAAGCTAACAAAGGAGAGTCATATAAAATACTTCTTATGGGTTGAATTGTGTCCCCCAAAAGGATATGTTGAAATCCTAACCCCTGATATCTGTGAATGTGACCTTATTTGGAAATAAGATCTTTCAGATGTAATCAACTGAAGCTGAGATCATTAGGATGAGACCTAATTCAATATTACAGGTGTCCTTATTAGAGGACAAGAACAGGACACACAGGGCGAAGATGACCATGTGATGATAGAGGCAGAGATTGGAGAAATGAATTTAAAAGCCAAGGACTGCTGAAAAATATCAGAAGGTAGAAGATGCAAGGATTCTCTCCTACAGGTTTCAGAGAGAACATGACCTTGCTGACACTTTGATTTTGGATGACTAGACTCCAAAATTGAGACCAAAAAAATTCTATTATTTTAAGTATGCTGATTTGTAGTACTTTCTATAGTAGTCCTAGGAAATGAATACAATACTCAATCCAAAAGAAGGCAGAAAAGGGGAAAAAAAAACTGATAAGACAAATGCAAATCAAATAAGATGATAGACTTAACATTAGCCATAAAAATAATCATATTAAATGTAAAGCATATAAAAACTGCAATGAAAAGGTAGAGAATATCAAATTGGATATTTTGAAAAGACTCAAATATATTACCAAGGATAATGAAGTTTTACTTCATAATCATAAAGAAATCAATTTAATAAGAGGATATAACAGGACTTCAAAATACATGAAATAAAAGTTGATAGAAATGCAAGTAAAAATAGATAAATCCACAATTAAAGTCAGATATTTTAATACATATCTTTCTATTATTAATAGAATAAATGGACAGAAAGCATGATTATAGAAGACTTTATCACTACTATTAATCACCTTGACTTACATGACACTTCTAGAACACTGCACAATAGCAGCAGAATGCACATAATTTTCAAGTGACTAGAATGTTCACCAAGGTAGACCATATTCTGGGTCATAAAATATGTATCAATAGCAAAACAGTGAACCAGGAAGCTCAGAACTATTGTTCTCCTGTAGAGACATAAGAGAAGAACCAGAAAACTGGCTAAAATAAGCTTGCAGGAACCCTGGAAGGCATACAAAATTCCATAGCAACCAAGCAAATGCTCAGTCAAGAAAAAAACACATTCAAAATGGTATTATAGAAGCTTTACTGGTGTTTTACTCCGACATGTCCCAGCAACTCCTGGTTTGGTGTGTTCTTGCTTTTGATAAGGTAAAAACTCAGTTCTTAATTCCCTCCTTTAAACTAGAGGGAGCAGAACAAACCTTATTTGCAACTTTCTAACCTGCCTGGGGGCTACTTGAAGGCCTGGTCTTTGTCTCACCTAACAGATCTCAGATGGTGAAAAGTGGCAGTCACTGATGGTGAAATTTGCAATGATACTACAGATGTGCAGACCTCCAGAGCAAGAGATTATGTGTGGAGACATACAATAGACCATTTAAAATCATGGGGAGAAGCAGAGGTGAGACTCTTGAGAAATTAAGACAAGAGAATTGAGGAAGTGTGCAGGCAAGATGCATGCTCTAAGAAGATCTTAAGCCTTTATCTCAGCTGATTCCTAGATTCAGAGCATGCCCAGCTAATCAGTGGCAGACTGCTCAGGCACCAAAATAGTCTACAAAGACTTAGAAAGCTGTATGTTTTTACAAATGCAAATTTTCAACCAGGAGAACTTATATGGCATACAAAGAAGCATGACCAGTTCAATAAAAGAAAATAAGTTGGCAGAAGCCACCTCTGAAGAAGCATAGACATTGGACTTACTAGGAAAAGACTTTAAAGGAATTGTCTTAAATATGCTCAAGTAGCTAAAGAAAAACACCAGAATTTTTTTAATGGCAAATTATATATGAACAAAATGAGAATACCAATAGAGAGACAGAATTATAAAGAGGGATCAAAAAGAAATTCTGGATCTGAAAATACTATATCTGAATTGAAAAATTTATCAGATGAACTCAACACCAGATTTAATAAGGCAAAAGAAGAAATTGGCAAACTTGATGGCAGGACAATTGAAATGAGTCAAATCTGTCAGAAAGAAAAAAGATTAAAGTGAATAGAGTCTAAACCACTTGTGAGCCACCATCAAACAAACCAATATAGGCATTACAGGAATCCCATATGAAAAATAGAGGAAAATCTGAAGATAATGGCTGAAACCTACCCAAATTTATTGAAAGACATGACTCTATAAATCTAATAATCCTGACAATCTCTGTAGGATAGGTTCAAAGAGACTTATGCCAAGACACGTTATAATCTCTCAAAAGACAAAGAATTTTGAAAGTAGCAAGAGAAAAGTAAGTCATCATGTACTGGGATCTTCAATACAATTATGAGTTTAATTATTTCAGCAGTAATTTTAATGGTCAGAAAGCAATGGATTGATATATTTAAAAAACTGAAGGGGAAAACAAAAAATGAAAGCCTGTCAACCAAGATTTCTATACCCAGCAAAACTGTGCTTCCAAAAAAAGGAGAAGTTAAGACATTTACAAATAAACAAAAGCTGAAAGAATTCATAATCATAATACTTGCTCTGTAAGAAATGCTAAAGGCAGTCCATCAGGTTGAAATGAAAGGATGCAAATAATTCAAAGCCATATAAGAATCTAAAGATCTCTGGTAAGGGTAGATACATGGACAAATATAAAAATGTCTACTCAGTTCTTTAAATATCTAAAGAACTCTTAACAATTCCACAATAAGGATAACTCAGTTATATAATGAATAAAGTACTTAAATAGATATTTTCCCAAATAGTGTATGCAAATGGCCACCAAATGTATGAATAAATGTTCACCATAATTATTCACTAGGGAAATACAAATCAAAACCATAACACCTCACACCCACAAGATGGCTATAATTAAAAAAAAAAAAAAGAAAATTAACAAATGTCGGTGAGAATGTGGAGAAATTGCAACCCTCACCATTGCAAGTGGGAATATAAAATGAAGCATCCACTGAAGAGGACAGTTTGGTAGTTCCAAAAGAAACGATATAAAATTACCATCAATTCCTCTAATAAGAATGCCCAAACTAATTGAAGTTTTAAATAAAAACTTGTACACCAATGTTCATAGCAGCACTATTTGCAATATTTAAAATGTGGGGAAAATCCCAAATGTTTATCAATTAATGAATGATTAAACAAAGTATGGTATATCCATATAATGTAATATTATTCCATCATCAAAAGGAATGAAGTATGGATACATGCTACAACATGGAAGAAACTCAAAAACATTATGCCATATGAAAAGAAGTTATATGCAAAAGGCCACGTTTTATATATCATTCATATGAACTGGCAAATCTATGGAGACAGAATACTGGTTGTCAGGGGCTGTGAGGAAGAGGAATGAAGATTAATTACTTAATGGATATATGGGGTTTCCTTTCAGAGTATTTGATGACTAGATAAAGGTAATAGTTGCAAAAAGTTGTGAATGTACTAAATGCCACAGGATCGTGAATTGCTTGTTTTAAAATTGTTTGTGTAGGGAATTCCCTGATGGTCATCCTGAGGGTCCTGAATTCCCTGATGGTTAAGACTCTACACTCCCACTGCCGAAGGCTGTGTTCTGTTCAGTTCAGTCTCTGATCAGGGAACTAAGATCCCATAATCTATGCGTTGCTCCCTCACCCGCTGCCCCTGCCCCACAGCCAAAAAGAGATTCATTTTATGTGACTTAACCACAGTATTAAAAATTAATACTTTGAAATGAATTAGCTATGGTATGACAAAAACTACTGTAATGATGTAAAGTAATCAGCCTCCAACTAATAAAAATAAATGGAAAAAAAAAGAAAAAAAAATTAATACTGAAGGCATATAAAGCATGTTTCCAAGTCACAATGGAATTAAATTAAAAATTGATAACAGAAAAATCTTTGGAAAATTATGGATATTTGAAATTGGTTACCAAACACCCACATACACAAAAATCAAAAACAAAATTAAGATAAATTTTGAATTAAAATGAACATATACAATTATATAAAAACTTTTGAAAGTCAAGTAATTATTAGGGCAAAATTTATAGCACTAAGCATCTATATTAGAAAAGGAAGGTCTCAAATGGATGACATTAGCTTCCCACCTCAACAAACTGTAAAAAGAAGGACAAATTAAGTGCAAAATAAGCAGAAGAAAGGAAATAATAAAGAACAGAGCAGAAATCAATGAACTATAAAGCAAAATAATAAAGTAAAATCAATATAACTAAAAGCTAGTTCTTTGAGAAAAATCAGTAAAATTGACAAACTTCAAGTCAGATTCATCAGGACAAAAAAAAAGGGAGAAGACACAAAATAACCATTTTAAAGACTAAAAGTGTTGATCTCACTTCAGATTCTATTGATGCTGAAAGGAGAGCAAACGGATATTGTGAACATTTTGTCAGTGAGTTTGACAACTTAGATGAAATGGTCAAACTCATTCAAGAAGAAATAGAAGAGCCCTATGTCTATTAGAGTAACTGAATATGTAGCTGGAAAAATTATCCACAAAGAAAACTTCAGACACAGGTAACTTCCTTGCTGAATTCTACTCAACATTTTAGGAAGAAGTAATACCAATTCTACACAAAATCTTCCAGAAAATTGAAGAGGGTAGAATACTTTTCAAATTATCCTGAGTCCAGTGTTACCTTGATAGAAAATGCAGACAGATATTTTTTAAAAGAGAAAATTATAGACTTACAACCCTCATGAGCATAGATATAAAAATTCTTAGCAAAATTATAGCAAATCATAGCCAACAAAATATTAAAAAGATAATATTACAAGACCAAGTGAAGTTTATCCCAGGAAAGCAAGTTTACTTTACTATTTAAATGCCAATCAATGTTATTCACCACATTAATAAACTAAAAAGGAACCACATATTCATTTCAATAAATGCAGAAAAAGCATTTCAACAAAAACCCAACTTTCAGTCCTCAGTAAACTAGCAATAGAATGGAACTTCTTCAACCTGATAAAGGTGACCTATAAAAACCCACAACTAACATCACACTTACAAGTAAAAGATTGTATTATTTCTAAGATGGAGAATAAGGCAAATATATCCAATCTCTCAACTTTGATTTAACATTTGTACCAGATGGTCTGGCCAGTCAAATAAAGAAATCAAGCCACTTAGTTAAGAAAGGAAAAAATATGATATCATTATTCACAGAAGACATGATCATCTCTGTAGGTACTAATTGCTATTAGAACTAATGAGTTTAGCAAGGTTTCAGGATACAAGATCAATATAATAAAAAATTATATTTTATATACCAGCAATTAACAATCACAAATTGAAATAAAAGCTACCTTCTACAATACCAAAAAAAATCTGAAATACTTACTGATAAATTTGACAAAAGTTGTGAAAAACATGTATACTAAAAGCTAAAATCACCACTGTATGAAATTTAAGAACAGCTAATACATTGGACATGGGGAGATATGCCTTGTTTATGGGTTGGAAGATTCAGTATTGTTAAAATGTCAGTTCTCCCCAGACTGAACTAGAGAATCAATGAAATCCCAATCAAAATTGCTAGGAGGTTTTTTCTTGTAGATATTAATAAGGTGATTCTAAAATTCATATAGAAGTGCAATGGACCTAGAATAGCCAAAATAGCTAAAATAACAAAGTGAGTTAACTAAAGTGGCTTTGAGACTAACTATAGAGCTACAGGGAAGAGGCCCTGGAGAAGGGAATGGCTACCCACTCCAGAAATTTGGCCTGGAGCCAGCTATTTGTCCAATAAAGAGTTGGACATGACTGAGCAACTTTCACATTCACATAAAGCTGCAGTAATCAAGGATGTGCTTTTAGCATAAGCATAGCAAATATAGATAATCTAGATACAGACCTAAACTTATGTGGACAGTTGATTTTTAACAAAGATTCAGACTCTTTAATGAAGAAAGGTTAATCTTTTCAACAAATTATACTGGAACTATTGAATATCTATATGCCAAAAGAAGAAGAAGAAATATTTATGACCTGGGGCTAAGCAAAGACTTAAACACAACACCAAAACTCCACTGCATAAAAGAAAAATAATGACAAATTGGAATTCATAAAAATTAAGAACTTCTTCCCTTAGAATACACCAAGAGAATGAAAAGACAAGAAATAAAGTAGAAGAAAATATTTGTGTATCACTTATATAATAAAGGGTTCTATCAAAATTATATGAAAACCATTAAGTGTCCTCCATAGGAAAACAAACTACCCAATTAAAAAATAGGCAAAAGATGAAAAAACACTTCACCAAAGAAGATATATGAATGTCAAATAAGCACATTTAAACCCCTCAGCATTCTTAATCATTCAGGAAATGCACAGTAAAGTCACAGTGAAAAACCACTGCACATCCATCTAAATACCGAAAATAAAAAGACTGACCAATATCAAGTATTGACAAGGATGTAGAGAAACTAGTTCTCTCATACACCGCGGGTGGAAATGTAAAATGATATAATTTCACAAAACAGTTTACCAGATTCTTAAAATATTTACTTATATACCTACTACCATATATATAATCCAGCCATTCCTACTCCTAGGTATTTACCTAAGAAAAGTAAAATCAGAAGTCTTTACAAAAAATATGAATGTATGCAGCAGCTTAACTTGTATAGCTCCAAACTGAAACAACCCAGATGCCCATCAACAGATGAATGAATAAACAAATTGTGGTATATCTACACATAAAAATAAATGAACTGCTGATTCTCATAACAACATGGCTGAATCTCAAATATACTGAGTGAAAAAAGTCAAACCAAAAAGTACATGCTGTGAGATCCCAATTATATAAAGTGCTTCACTTAATATATAATGACAGAAAGTGACAATGGTTTCCTGGGGAGGGGATGAAAGGAAATTTAATAGAAGAGAAGAAGCTGTGGAAATAAGAGAGTGATGAATGTGTTCAGTATTAAATATGTGTCATTTATGAGATGCCAATTGGAAGGAAGGCTATGGCCAAACTAGACAGCTTATTAAAAAGCAGAGACACTGCTTTATTTACAAAGTTTCATCTAGTCAAGGCTATGGTTTTTCCAGTAGTCATGCATGGATGTGAGAGTTGGACCATAAAGAAAACTGAGTGCCAAAGAATTGATGCTTTTGCACTGTGGTGTTGAAGACTCCCGAGAGTCCCTTGGATAGCAAGGAGATCAAACCAGTCAATCCTCAAGGAAATCAACTCTGAATATACACTGGAAGGAATGGTGCTGAAGCAGAAGCTCCAATACTTTGGCCACCTGATGCAAAGAGCCAACTCATTGGAAAAGACTCTGATGCCGGGAAAGATTGAGAGCAGGAGGAGAAGGAAATGACAGAGGATGAGATGGTTGGATGGCATCACTGATTGAATGGACATGAGTTTGGGTAAACTCTGGGAGATGGTGATGGACAGGGAGGCCTGGCGTGCTGCGGTCCATGGGGTCACAAAGAGTTGGTCACAACTGAGCGACTGAACTGAACTGAACTATGCCTCAAAGTCTTAAAATGTTGAAGTGTTTTTTGGCCTGTGGCACAGCTGCATGCAAGGCTTTCCCAAGGTCTTCAGAACTTTATTACTCAGGGTTTTTTCCCACATGTTGGGTAGGACTGCCAACAGCCCAAGATTTACCTCAGGAGAAAAAGGGTTTCTTCCCTGATGGTTTTTTTGAAGAAAATAATCCCAGTGAAGACACCAAATGCTCTACACTGTGTCACGAGCCTACCCCTACACCAGTCCCTGGAGCATGCCTAACATCCTACCCACTTCCTCTGGGTAAGGCTACGAAAGTGAGTTATTTTCTTTTCTCCTGGTACACGCCTGTATCCAACAGAGGAAGTTTGTTTGGGGATCATGAAGAGGCTCAGAACATAGCATAGGAGGCAGTCTTCCCTTCATAATGCTCATTTTATTCAGAAGCTGTAGACATGCTGCCACATGGCATCAAGAGTGAATTCTTTCTAGGTGTTTATTCCTGACACAGGAATTATGCCCCAGTACCAGTCCTTGAAGGTGTACTAGGACAAGATAATCTCATGAGCCAAAAGTACCAGAAGTTTATGCTATAGTCAGTTATAAGTGATTTTGATTAAGCCACCATTAAAGATTGTCTGCATTCCCATTAGGGAAGCTGTCTGAATACTGACTCCACCTAGCAATTTTATGTTTATGTCCTTAACACAATGAGGTCTGCCTCTTAACTGAGAGTTTGTTTTTCCTATAAATAGGCAAATAAATAGGTCTGCTCAATCAGAATTCTTGCAGTAGATGCTTAATCTTTTGCTTGCAGGTGAGTGGGATTAACATCCCTCAGTATTTACAGAACTCAGCTTGATCTCCCTCTCCTCTGAATTCCATTCTTAGAGAACCTGGGAGAGGGGTAAGGTCCATATCCGAAAGTGAGAACATTGTCAGTCCCCCTGCGAGGGCCTTCAGTGGCATCTCTCTTGCCAGTGGGAAGTATGAAATCAGGGGAAGAGAACTGGCAGCTCTCCTTGGAAATGATATCCCTTTTCTCAGCTCCCCCTCGAGCCAGTGTAACCAGAGGCCCTAACCCTGAAGAGTATATCTTCAGTATGGCTCTGAAGAACATTTGCAAGATAATAGCACATGAACGTCATATGGGCATGGGCTGTTTTAATTCCAGATCAACCCTTCAGATTGGCATGACTTCTATAAAGTTACTTTAACTTTTCAGAGCCTAACATATATCATCCATGATATCCATTTTATTCAGCAAATAAATTTTTAGAAAATATTCATTAATCTCTTACTATGGCCACATTGTACTACATGCTGGAGACATAAATATTGTATTTGCTTTCAAGGAGCCTAAAGTGAAGCTGAGGACAAATGTGCCAGTTTATAATTACACACCTGAATGTGGCAAAGTGACCCATCAAGTGTGCTTATATGAGGCAATGAAAACTTAAAAGGGGTGTTCAAATCTGCCTCCGGTAGTGGATGTCCAGGGAAAGCAATGTCTGCCCTAGTTTTGAGAGTAGGGAGGAGTTGGAGAAAAGTTACTCTAGGCAAGGGCTTCCCTGGTGACTCAGCTGGTGAATCCGCCTGCAATGCAGGAGACCTGGGTTCAATCCCTGGGTTGGGAAGGTCCCCTGGAGAAGGGAAAGGCTACCCACTCCAGTATTCTGCCCCTGGAGAATTCCATGGACAGTATATTCCATGGGGTTGCAAAGAGGTGCACACAGCTGAGTGACTTTCACTTCACTTCCACTCTAGGCAAAGATCCTCATAGATAATCTTGGAAGGGCAGTTGGTGAAAGGGCCTGGAAAGGACAGTGTATGTCAGGAGGTATGATATATGAGAGGTAGGCAGACACATATGAGAGTTCATATATTCTGCAGGATTCAGTTTTACTTGGAAGTAATTAAAAATCACAGCACAATTGACATATATACATATATATATACACACTATGTATAAAATAGATAACTAATGAGGACCTACTCTATAGCACAACGGACTGTACACAATGCTCTGTGGTAACTTTTTTGGAAGGAAATCCAGAAAAGAGATATATGTATACATATAGCTATTTTACTCTGCTGTACAGAAAAAAAGTAATACAACATTATAAAGCAAAAAAAAAAAAAAAAACACCAAAAAACAGGGTTTCATTGGTCACCCTGGCAAGAACATGTAAGACTGCAGCAGGAATGCAAGGATGGAATCAGGGATGCAGATGAAGGAGGGGAAAATATTGAAATTCTAAAAGGTTCCTGTCAATGTGCCTAAGCACCGTTTTCTGAGTGTCCAGAGACTCTATCAGATCCTGTCAGTTAATCTCCATGGGACTAGACACAAGAGACCAAAGAAAATGCTTATGTAATAATCCCAGGGGGAGATGATGAACCTGAGGGCCAAAGTCGTGTCAGTTCATTTCGGTCAGTCGCTCAGTCGTGTCAAGAGTAGTGTCACTAGGATAGAAATGTGCTCTGTGTACTGAAGAGCATGCTATAAGTGTTAGATGGTATCACAACTGAACGATCTCCATTCATTCAGAATAGTTGAGGGAAAGATAAATCTAATTCTATGAAAATGTAAGATGAAAACGAATTCTTCCACCTCTGTTGCATGGCCATCCGTTTAAGATTTTTCATTTTTTTATAAGAGAAACTATTTTCTTGAATTTACCTTCTGCCTCAGTGAATGGGGAAGCATGCAAGTTCACCCTTGATTAGCAGCAAAGAGGAGCCATTTTTCTTCCCTTCTCCTCCTCCTCCTTCTACTAATACTACTACTTTTGCCAGCAGCGTTACATTATTTAGTGCTTGCTTCATTTTGGGAAATGATAGTTAGGGGGGATTTTTTGGAGGACACCAAGTCCAGTTGCTCTACTGGTATCTTGTTTACCCTTAGATGACACTGTATCACCAGAGAGTTTTCTGTTCAGTTCCTTCACATAAGTGTCTTATTGACTGTACTCTGGAGTTATAGTGTTGCTTTGCCCTAAAAAAAAAAAGAAGAATGTGCACATTGGCAGTATGTAAGTAAAGCTTTAGGAGGCAACCAGCAATTCAGCATACATGAATGAATTCATCCTAATGATTAATTGGATAAAGGAGAATAGATACAAGAACAGAACTTGAACTAGACCTTAACCTTGGACATTGTTCTTGGACCTCAAACCTAGGTAGTGACATTGGAACTGGATCTCAGAGCTCGGCCTTGTCGTTATATTTGCATCATGGCTCTTACCTTGGCCCTGGTCCTGCCCTGAGACCTAGACACTGTGCCTGAATTTGGACATCTGCACCTTGGCTATTCTCTTCCTTTGCATCCCAGTTCCCCATTCTGACAGCTGTCAGTGCATCAGCATTTTCTCTTACATTCTCCACTTCTTTCCCCCTCTTACACCTGTGATTCTCCAGAATTTTCACTACCTTCTTTCCCTCTACTTCACTTCCCTGTTTTAGTTAAGGCCAGCCACTCAGTCATGTAATGAGACCCCATGGATTGCAGCATACATGCCAGGCTTCCCTGGACTTCACCGAATCCCGGAGCTTGCTAAAACTCATGTCCATTGAGTCAATGATGCCATCCAGCCATCTCATCCTGTCGTCCCCTTCTCCCCCTGCCCTCATGTTTCCCAGCATCAGGGTCTTTTCAAATGAGTCAGCTCTTCTCATCCAGTGGCCAAACTATTGGAGCTTCAGCTGCAGTATCAGTCCTTCCAATGAATATTCAGGACTAACTTTCTTTAGGATAGACTGGTTGGATCTCCTCACTGTCCAAGGGACTCTCAAGAGTCTTCTCCAACACCACAGTTCAAAAGCATCAATTCTTCAGCACTCAGCTTTATTTATGGTTCAACTCTCACATCCACACATGACTCCTGGAAAAACCATACATTTGACTATACGGACCTTTGTCAGTAAACTAGTCTTTGCTTTTTAATATGCTGTCTACGTTTGTAACAGCTTTTATTCCAAGGAGCATGTGTGTTTTAATTTCATGGTAGCAGTCACCATCTGCAGCGATTTTGGAGCCCAAGAAAATAAAGTCTGTCACTGTTGCTTTTGTTTCCGCCTCTATGTGCTATGAAGTGATGGGACTGGATACCATGACCCTCACTTTTTGAATGCTGAGTTTTAAGCCAGCTTTCTCACTCTCCTCTTTCATTTTCATTAAGAGGCTCTTTAGTTCCTCTTCACTTTCTGCCATAAGGGTGGTGTCATCTGCACTGATATTTCCCCCTGCAATCTTGATTCCAGCTTGTGAATCATCCAGTATGGCATTTTGCATGATGTACTCTGCATATATTTTAAAGAAGCAGGGTGACAATATACAGCCTTGAGGTACTCCTTTCTCAATTTGGGACTAGCCCATTATTTCATGTCCATTTCTAACTGTTGCTTGTTGACCTTCATACAGGTTTCTCAGTAAGCAGGTAAGGTGGTCTGGTCAAAAAAGCAGAAGTAGATGTTTTTCTGAAACTCTTGTTTTTTTAGGTGATCCAATGGATGAAGAACTGGACATGGAACAACAGACTGGTTCCAAATACCAAAAGGAGTACATCAAGGCTGTATATTGTCACCCTGCTTATTTAACTTATAGGCAGAGTAAATTATGAGAAATGCTGGGCTGGAGGAAGCACAAACTGGAATTAAGATTGCTGGGAGAAATATCAATAACCTCAGATATGCAGATGACACCACACTTATGCCAGAAAGCAAAGAAAAACTAAAAAGCCTCTTGATGAAAGTGAAAGAGGAGAGTGAAAAAACTGGCTTCAAACTCAGCATTCAGAAAACAAAGATCATGGCATCTGGTCCCATCACTTCATGGCAAATAGATGGGGAAACAATGGAAACAGTGACAGACTTTATTTTGGGGGGCTCCAAAATCACTGCAGATGGTGATTGCAGCCATGAAATTAAAAGATGCTTACTCCTTGGAAGAAAAGCTATGATCAACCTAGACAGCACATTAAAAAGCAGAGACATTACTTTGCCAACAAAGGTCCATAGTCAAAACTATGATTTTCCCAGTAGTCATGTACTGATGTGAGTTGCACTTAAAGAAAGCTGAATGCCAAAGAATCAATGCTTTTGAACTGTGGCATGGGGAGAACACTCTTGAGAGTCCCTTGGACTCCAAGGAGATCCAACCAGTCAATCCTAAAGGAAATCAGTCTTGAATATTCTTTGGAAGGACTGATGCTGACACTGAAACTCCAATACTTTGGCCACCTGGTGTGAAGAGCTGACTCATTTGAAAAGACCCTGATGCTGGGAAAGATTGAAGGCAGGAGGAGAAGGGGACGACAGAGGATGAGATGGTTGGATGGCATCACTTACTCAATGGAAATGAATTTGAGTAAACTCTGGGAGTTGGGGATAGACAGGGAGGCCTGGTGTGCAGTACTCCATGGAGTTGCTGACAGTCGGACACGACTGAGCAAATGAAGTGAACTGGACTGAAGGTGGTCTGGTAGCTCTGTCTCTAAATATTTTCCACAGTTTGCCATGATCCACACAGTCAAAGGCTTTAGCACAGTAAATGAAGCAGAAGTAGATGTTATCCTGCGATTCTCTTGCTTTTCTATGATCCAACAGATGAAAATTTGAACTCTGGTTTCTCTGCCTTTTCTAAATCCAGCTTGAACATCTGGAAGTTCTTGGTTCATGTACTGTTGGAGCCTAGCTTGGAGAATTTTGAGCATTACTTTGCTAGCATGTGAGATGAGTGCAAATTGTGTGGCAGTTTGAACATTCTTTGGCATTGCTTTTCTTTAGGACTGGAATGAAAACACATTTTCCAGTATTGTGGCCACAGCTGATTTTCCAAATATGCTGGCATATTGAGTGCAACACTTTAACAGCATCATCTTTTAGGATTTGAAATACCTCAACTGGAATTCCATCACCTCCACTAGCTTCGTTTGTAGTGATGCTTCCTAGGACCCACTTGACTTCGTATGCCAGGATGTCTGGCTCTAGGTGAGTGATCACACCATTGTGATTATCTGGGTCATGAGGATCGTTTTTGTGAAGATCTTAGCTCTTCTGTGTATTCTTGTGATCTCTTCTTATATTTTCTTCTTCTGTTAGGTCCATACCATTTCTGTCCTTTATTGTGCCCATCTTTGCATGAAATTATTCCTTGGTATGTCTAATTTTCTTAAAGAGATCTCTAGTCTTTCCTATTCTATTGTTTTCCTCTATTTCTTTCCATTGATCACTGAGGAAGGCTTTCTTATCTCTCCTTGCTGTTCTTTGGAATGCTGCACTCAGATGGATATATCTTTCCTTTGCTCCTTTGCCTTTAGCTTCTCTTCTTTTCTCAGCTATTCATAAGGCCTCCTCAGACAACCATTTTGCCTCTTTGCATTTCTTCTTCTTGGGGCTGGTTTTACTCACCACCTCCTGTACAGTGTTAGGAACCTCCACCCATAGTTCTTCAGGCACTCTGTCTATCAGATCTAATTCCTCGAATCTACTTGTCAGTTCCACTGTATAATTGTAAGGGATTGGATTTAGGTCATACCTGAGTGGTTTAGTGGTTTTCCCTACTTTCTTCAACTTAAATCTGAATTTTGCAATAAGGAGTTTATGATCTGAGCCACAGTCAGTTCCTGGTCTTGTTTTTGCTGACTCTATAGACCTTCTGCATCTTCGCCTGCAAAGAATATAATCAATCTGATTTTGGTACTGACCATCTGGTGATGTCCATGTGTAGAGTCATCTCTTGTGTTGTTGGAAGAGGGTGTTTGCTATGACCAGTGTGTTTCCTTAGCAAAACTCTGTTAGCCTTTGCCCTGGTTCATTTTGTACTCCAAGGCCAAACATGCCTGTTACTCCAGCTGTTTTTTGACTTCCTACTTTTGCATTCCAGTCCCCTATGATGGAAAGGACATCTGTTTTTGTTGTTTTTGTTAGTTCTAGAAGGTCTTGTAGGTCTTCATAGAGCTGTTCAGGTTCTTCAGCATTAGTGGGTGAAGCATAGACTTGGATTACTGTGATACTGAATGGTTTGCCTTGGAAACGAACAGAGATCTTTCTATCATTTTTGATATTGCACCCAAGTACTGCATTTCAGACTGTTGTTGACTATGAGAGCTACTCCATCTCTTTTAAGGGATTCTTGCCCACAGTAGTAGATATCATAGCCATCTGAATTAAATTCGCCTATTCCAGTCCATTTTAATGCACTGATTCCTAAAATGTCAATGTTCACTCTTGCCATCTCCTGTTTGACCACTTCCAATGTACCTTCTTTCATGGACCTAAAATTCCAGGTTCCTATGCAATATTGTTCTATACTGCATTGGACTTTACTTTGATCACCAGTCACATTCATGACTGGGTGTTGTTTTTGCTTTGGCTCAGCCTCTTCATTCTCTTGAACTATTTCTCCACACTTCTCCAGTAACATACTGGTCACCTACCAACCTGGAGAATTCATCTTTCAGTGTCATATCTTTTTGCCTTTTCATACTGTTCATGGGGTTCCCAAGGAAAGAATACTGAAGTGGTTTGCCATCCCTTCTCCAGTGGACCACGTTTGGTCAGAGCTCTCCAGCTTGACCCATCCATCTTGGGTGTCCCTGCACAGCATGGCTCAAAGTTCATTGAGTTCTGCAAGGCTGTGATCCATGTGATAAGTTTGGCTAGTTTTCTGTGATTGTGGTTTTCATTCTGTCTGCCCTCTGATGGTTAAGAATAAGAAGCTTGTGCAAACTGCCCTGATGGGAGGGACTGGCTGTGGGGGAATCTGTGTCTTGCTCTGATGTTGTATTTTGTGCCTGCCAATTTTACATGACTGTCTCTAGTAGTAAGCTAATTCTGCAAGAATGTCTTCCACCATTTTCTTAACATCATCTCCAAATTTTCCTTCACACTTCTTCTCATTTCTACTGTTACTTTTCCATGCCACTATTATAAGCTTTTATCATCCCTTTTCGCATTCTCACTGTGCAAAATTCTCCATAATTCTCTCTCTCTCTCTAGTCTTCTAATAACTGCCAATTTTCATTATTTTATCCCTTATGAAATAATTAAATTTTCCTTCCTTTTCTCCCTCTTCTTCCACTTATGACACTGGTTGATTCCCAAGATTTTACTCTCTTACCTCATCTAACACATGCTGATGCTGCAGAATTTCTTCCCTCTCCTTTTATTTTCTGCTTCTGCTATTTGCCTATTCTCCAAGATTGTCTTTTTCTTTCTCCCCTTTGTTCCCACTCCTTCTAATACTTGGCAGTTATAAATATTTTCATAAGCTCTATGTTGCCAATTGAATTTTAAAAATAACCTAACATTTGCTTTCTTACTATAAGAAGAAATCAAAATGAATCTAAGTGGTATTTGTGAAAATGAACTCAGAATCATACATTGTCCTCAGAAACATGAAAGTGAAAGTCGCTCAGTCATGTCTGATTCTTTGCGACCCCATGGACTATAAAGTCCATGAAATTCTCTAGGCCAGAATACTGGAGTGGGTAGTCTTTCCCTTCTCCAGGGGATCTTCCCAACCCAGCGATCAAACCCAGGTCTCCCACATTGCAGGTGATTCTTTCCCAGCTGAGCCACAAGGGAAGCCCATTGTCTTCAGAAGTTCCTCTTTATTGTGAGTTAGAGAAAAATGAGTCAAAATAGTATTTAAACAAACATAATTGTAAATGATCTGAATATCATATGTTTCTCTGAAAAGTATTTCTTATTGCTAATAGAAGAAATTTGGATGAAAGAAGAAATATATGTGCACCAAAAGTAAACAAACAACAAAAATCCACCCAAAACCCTGTACAAAAACAACAACAAGAACAAGAAGAATTGAAGCTCAGAATCAGACTTTCTTGCTAAAGAGAGAAAGGCCTCTTTAGCCATTTGGCTATGATATGATATGATATGATATGATATGATATGATATGATATGGCTATGAGGTTTACATGAGCAAAATAGTTCAGAAATACAAGTATATCGAATGTGAACTTTCTACTTGTTAGAGTCGGTTAAGAAGAATCTGACAGTATGTTTGAACATTATCTCAATTTTTATATTGTGCTCAACACAAGAGTACTTCTTACTGTCATTTATAGCAGATGCAGTGTTTGTGGAAAGAAGCATGATTAAAGCATAGAAGTCACATATTAGATCGTCTTCTCAAAAGTAGCTTCTTTTTGCTTCTTAAAATAAAAATGAACATGAATAAAGATGTTCAAATGAATAAAGATGGCCAAAAATGCACATCAGATTGTGATAAAAGCTCTCAGGGAAAATGAGTCAAGATAAGGGACAGGAAATGCTGTGCTTTCAAATTTATGTAGCAGGAGTCAAAGAAGACTTCAGTGAGAAACATATGTATGTATATCTTTGTACTGAGCACCCCTGGACTGCATCATCAGTGTCAAAACTCAAGAAAATCATGTCCACCAACCAGAAATTATAGAGCTGTCTTCAGTCTCAACTATGCCACTGTAGAAAAATATAATATTAATCAACATTTTATATATAATCATAATGGTATGATGGGGAAAATTTCAATAGCTATATGAAGAGGTACTCTGTGACAGATTTTGAAATAATGGAACATTCAAGACCTACTTAAGGTGAAAATTCTGCATATTTCCACACTACCCAATTATATGATGAGCCAAAAAGGGAAAATTGTGAAGATGATGTGCATACAACTTTGGAAAAGCTATATACCATCAAAGAGATGGAAGGATTTAGCATGATTTTTTTTTATTAAACTATTGTCATTCTAATAAAGCTTCTTCAATACTCAAGAAACATTTTCTCTCTAAAAGAAAATGTATTCTCTTTACCTATGATCAGCACTAATCTTGATGTGTTTCCTTCCTTGCACAGTTATCTAGGAGCATAATTTTGTTTCAGCTGGCATACTGAATTTATCTAAAGCCACAGTACTTTAAATTGTTCCCAAGTTTTTAGAAGAATGGATTTATTGAAGGCAGAAAGTACTGTCCTGCTGGATAATTTTGTGCCAGAGAAACTGACCCATTAGTTCACCTTGACTTGAAGTAAAAAGACAGTCCTAGGCTGGAGAAATTTCCTCAAGCAAATGTGCTGCTATTTTAGAGTTAAATACATAAATAGAATGTCTAGCTGGAGGAAGGAGATCAAGATTTAAAAATGATGCTTCAGTCAGTTCAGTTCAGTCACTTAGTCATGTCCGACTCTCTGCGACCCCATGGACTGCAGCACGCCACGCTTCTCTGTTCATCACCAAAAAATAATGCTTAGATTTGCCAAAACAAAATTCTGGAACCGCAAATTTCTCAATCTATGCAATATGATGTGCCATATTGAATGTGTCTGTGGGAACTTTGGGAGCTCTGGGAGGTCGGCAGCATGATATTGGAACATACTGTGTTGTTCCCTGCTTTGATGGATACCTATCACTGGAGGTGATGTCTGAGTTTGTTGGAAGATTGTAAAACACCCATGAGCTTATTATAAATTTGAGTCAGAAAGTCAATGAGTCACAGTAGTGAAGGAAGTTAGATCAGAAAAGTCAGAATGATGTCCAGTTGGATATTACATAAAACCTCAAAACTTTTTGTTAAATCACAATGAATCATTTTAGCAATATGTGATTGTAATGTTCTGAGCTCAGGAAATTGGCATATTAGAAGGGAGATAAATTTTAAGCTGATAAAGTAGTAAGAGAGATTTCTGGTTCAGGCCAAAAGGAAGAATCTTCATTATTCTCAGATTCTCACCCATTCAGTTAAAACTCCATAGACATGACATAATAAACAAGCATAAGAGGTCTCCAACAGCTACCATGTGGAAGGAAGAAGATTGCCTAGGAGCCTTGAGACTTGAGGAATGTTGTCATGTGTTTCTTTAATACTTCTCATATATTCTAGGCAGGACACTGCTTCAAGACTCCAACTTGAACTTCAGATAGTACAGACATACCAAAAAAAAAAAAAAATCTGTTCCCATTAGGTGAAGGACATAATAACAGACTTATACTCTTATGCCTGGAGTGGTGAGGGAACTATAAAAAACAATTATAAAAACTCAAAAACACTCATAAATAAATTTCATGCCAGTCAGAATGGCTGCTATCCAAAAGTCTACAAGCAATAAATGCTGGAGAGGGTGTGGAGAACAGGGAACCCTCTTACACTGTTGGTGGGAATGCAAACTAGTACAGCCACTATGGAGAACAGTGTGGAGATTCCTTAAAAAACTGGAAATAGAACTGCCATACGACCCAGCAAGCCCACTGCTGGGCATACACACTGAGGAAACCAGAATTGAAAAGAGACACATGTACCCCAATGTTCATCGCAGCACTATTTATAATATTCAAGACATGCAAGCAACCTAGATGTCCATCAGCAGACGAATGGATAAGAAAGCTGTGGTACATATACACAATGGAATATTATTCAGCCATTAAAAAGAATGCATTGGAATCAGTTCTAATGAGATGGATGAAACTGGAGCCTATTATACAGAGTGAAGTAAGCCAGAAAGAAACACACCAATACAGTATACTAATGCATATATATGGAATTTAGAAAGATGGTAACGATAACCCTGTATGTGAGACAGCAAAAGAGACACAGATGTACTAAACAGTCTTTTGGACTCTGTGGGAGAGGGCGAGGGCAGGATGATATGGGAGAATGGCATTGAAACATGTAAATTATCATATGTGAAATGAATTGCCAGTCCAGGTTTGATGCATGATACAGGGTGCTCGGGGCTGGTGCACTGGGATGACCCAGAGGGATGGGATGGGGAGGGAGGTGGGAGCGGGATTCAAGATGGGGAACCCATGTACACCCATGGCAGATTCATGTCAATGTATGGCAAAACGTGTACAATATTGTAAAGTAAAATAAATAAATAAATAAAACTGAAAAAAAAATCAGGTTGGTCATTTAAAAATATGTTCAAGTGATCCATAGGAAGGCTAGAAAAGAGAAGCAGAAAATAAATAAGAAACAAATAAAGTGGCACATGTAAGCACTGACACAACAATAATTTCCTCAAATGTAAATGGTTTCAAATATCAATTAAAAGGAAAAGGAGCAACATCACCAGAATTGCAAGGTAGAGAAAGATAGAGCTTCATTCCTTCAAAGAAGCAACTAATAAGCTTACAAAAACTTGCGTAGGAAAAACTGCCATGTGACCCAGCAGTTTCACTGCTGGGCATACATCCTGAGGCAACCAGAATTAAAAGAGACACATGTACCCCAATATTCACTGAAGCACCATTTACAACAGCTGGGACATGAAAGCAACCTAAATGTCCTTCAGCACATGAATGAATAAGGAAGTTGAGGTACATACACACAATGGAATATTACTCAGCTATAAAAAAGGATGAATTTGAGTCAGTTCTAATGAGATGGATTAACCTGGAGCCTATTACACAGAGTGAAGTGAGTCAGAAAGAGAAAGACAAATACTGTATATTAATGCATATACAGGGAATTTAGGAAGATAATACCGACTATCCTACATGCAGGACAGCAAAGAAGACACAAATACAAAGAACAAACTTTTGGATCAGTGGGAGAAGGCAAGGGTGGGATGATTTGAGAGAACAGCATTGGAACGTGTACATTACCACATGTAGAACAGATGACTGGTGCAAGTTTGATGCATGAAACACAGAACCCAAAGCCAGTGCTCTGGGGCAGCCCACAGGGTTAGGATGGGGAGGGAGGTGGGTGGTGGGTTCAGGACTGGGGAGGACACATGTATACCTATGGCTGATTCATGTTGATATATGGCAAAACCACCATAATATTGTAAAGTAATCATCCTCTAATTACAATAAATTAATTAACTAAAAATAGAAACCACCGTTCTTAACAAGTAAAAAGCTGAACAAACTGAAAAATCCACAACTACCCTTAGATCCATCGGAGAAGAGAAGCCGCAGGCAGACCACTGCCTGCGCAGGAAGCAGAGAAAAGGAAGAGAAACACATGGAAACAGTGAAGACTGAGGGCATCCCCGAACTGGCAGCACACACAGAACCACAGGTCTGGGATCCTGGAGAGCACCACACAGCAAACAGCAGCAACACCCCTGCAGCCAGGCACATCATTTTCAAAGTACAAAAAAGAGATTTATAAAAAGTCTTGTAGGAAACCAAAGGAAAACAATGCCTTACCTATGGAAAGCAAAGATAAAAATCATACCTACTTTTCCTCAGAAACCTTATAAGTAAGAAAAGAGTGAAATATGTAAAGCACTGAGGGAAATAATCCCAAGCGAGAGTTCTGTACCCTGAGAAATTATCCTCCAAAACTGAAGGAGAAATAAACAGTTTCTTAAGTGCTCGGTGGGTTTCCCACGTAGCTCAACGGTTAAGAATTCACTTGCCAATGCAAGACACACAGGTTAGATCCGGGGACGGGAAGATCCCCTGGAGAAGGAAATGGCAACCCACTCCAATACCCTTGCCAGGGCAAATCATATGAACAGAGGAACCTGATGGGCTAAAGACTAGGTGGTCGCAAAAATCACATGGACAGAGGAACCTGGCGAGCTGAAGTCCAAGGGGTCGCAAAAGTCAGACATGACTTAGTGACTAAACAACAACAACAATTGCTTGGTAGAGTTCACGGGGTTCTCTACCATTTGGTTTCGAAGATAGAAGCAGAAGTAATACTTCCTAATTTAATCTGTGGGGAAAGCATTATCCTGAGTACCAAAGCCAGACAAAGGCATTGTAAAGAATGTAACGTAAACCAATGTAAACCACAGATGAATGTCTCTTATGAAGATATATTCAAAAATCCTCAACAAAATATTCACAAGTTAAATTCAAAAGTGTATAAAAGAAATTATACATCACAATCAAGTGGTATTTATCCCATATATGGCAGGGTTACTTCAACATTCAAAGATTAATCAAATCAATGACAAAACTCATGATCATATCAATAGATGCATAAAAGACATTTGACAAAAATTCAATGCTCATTCAGGATTAAAAAACAATACTCCCAACGAACTAGGGATAGAGGGTACTTCCTCAACTTTATAAAAAAATATACAAAAAAAAATCATAGCTATCATCATACTTGATGAAAAACTCAAAGCTTTCCCATTAAGATCAGGTACAAACAGGATGTGGCCTCTCAGCATTTCTCTTCAACATCATAATGCAACAAAAAAGAAAAGGAGATGATAGTTATATAGATTGTGAGGGAAGAAATAAAACTGTCTTTGTTCACAGGTGACATAATTGTCTTTGCAGAAAATCTGAAGGAATTGAAAAAAAACTTTTCCTGGTTTATAGGGAAATTAAAGGATACAAGATTAATATACAAAAGTCAGTCCTTTCCAGTTTGAACCATGAACTTCCAGATGTTCAAGGTGATTTTAGAAAAGGCAGAGGAACCAGAGATCAAATTGCCAACATCCGCTGGATCATCGAAAAAGCAAGAGAGTTACAGAAAAACATCTATTTTTGCTTTATTGACTATGCCAAAGCCTTTAACTGTGTGGATCACAGTAAACTGTGGAAAATTCTGAAAGAGATGGGAATACCACAGCACCTGACCTGCCTCTTGAGAAACCTGTATGCAGATCAGGAAGCAACAGTTAGAACTGGACATGGATTAACAGACTGGTTCCAAATAGGAAAAGGAGTACGTCAAGGCTTTATATTGTCACCCTGCTTATGCAACTTATATGCTGAGTACATCATGAGAAATGCTGGGCTGGAGGAAGAACAAACTGAAATCAAAATTACTGGGAAAAATATCAATAACCTCAGATATGCAGATAACACCACCCTTATGGCAGAAAGCGAAGAAGAACTAAAGAGCCTCTTAATGAAAGTGAAAGAGGAGAGTGAAAAAGTTGGCTTAAAGCTCAGCATTCAGAAAACTAAGATCATGGCATCTGGTCCCATCACTTCATGGCAAAGAGATGGGGAAAAAGTGGAAACAGTGGCTGACTTTATTTTCGGGGGCTCCAAAATCACTGCAGATGGTGATTGCAGCCATGGAATTAAAAGATGCTTACTTCTTGAAAGTTATGACCAACCTAGACAGAATATTAAAAAACAGAGACATTACTTTGCCAACAAAGGCCCATCTAGTCAAGGCTATGGTTTTTCCAGTGGTCACATATGGATGTGACAGTTGGACTATAAATAAAGCTGAGCACCGAAGAATTGATGCTTTTGAACTGTGGTGTTGGAGAAGACTCTTGAGAGTCCCTTGGACTGCAAGGAGATCCAACCAGTCCATCCTAAAGGAGATCAGTCCTGGGTGTTCATTGGAAGGACTGATGCTGAAGCTGAAACTCCAATATCTGGGCAACCTGATAAGAAGAGCTGACTCTTTTGAAAAGACCCAGATGCTGGGAAAGATTGAGGGCAGGAGGAGAAGGGGATGACAGAGGATAAGATGGCTGGATGGCATCACCGACTCAATGGACATGGGTTTGGGTGGACTCCGGGAGTTGGTGATGGACAGGGAGGCCTGGCATGCTGTGGTTCATGGGGTCACAAAGAGTTGAACACGACTGAGCGACTGAACTGAACTGAGTCCGTTCCAATATACCAGCAATAGACATGTTGGATTTGAAATTAAGAACATGAAAGTGAATGTCACGCAGTCATGTCCAACTCTTTCAGATCCCATGGACTACATAGTCCATGGAATTCTCCAGTCCAGAATACTGGATTGGATAGCTGTTCCCTTCTCCAGGGAATGTTTACAACCCAGGGTTTGAACCCAGGTCTCCTGCACGGCAGGCAGATTCTTTACCAGCTGAGCTACCAGGGAAGCCCAGATTAAGGACATATTATTTAAATTAGCATTCTGCCAAATTGAATATTTAGGTATAAAGCTAACAAAATATGAAGAAAACTATAAAACTGATGAAAGATATCAAAGGCGAACTAAATAAATGGAGAAATATTTTGTGTTCATTGATATGAAGACTCAGTATTATCAAAATGTCAGTTCTTCTAACTTGATCTATAGATTCAATGTCAACAGAAGGAGAGGACAATTCAGAGTGGGAAACAGTATTCCAAAACACACTTGTGGTAAGGAACTCATCCAAAATATACAAAGAGCTCTTAAAACTCAAAACAATAAAACTCAAAACTCTTAAAACAATAAGTAACTGATTTTAAAAATGACCTCACCAAAGAAACATACACATGGCAGATAAACATGTGAAAAGCCATCCCACGTCAGGTGACTGAAAATTAAAACAGCAGTGAGATGCCACTGCACATCCACTAGAACGAGCAAAATCCAGAACACGGGCAATACCACATGAGATGCTGTGTGGTGCTGGTAATGATACTGATTCCAGTGAAAAATGCTACAGCCACTTTGGAAGACAGCTTGGCAGTTTTAAAAATAAACTTAAGCATACTCTTAACATACAGTCTAGATATTGTACTCTGTGATATATAACCAAATAAACAGAACTTTTGTCCACATGGATGTTTATAGAATTTTTATTTATAACTGCCAAATTTGGAGCAACCAATATGTCTTCCAGTAGTGAATTTATAAACTTTGGTGCCCCTAGACATTGAAATATTGTTCAGCAGTAAAAGATATTGGTTATCTACCCATGAAAAGACACAGAGAGGGGCGGGGAATTAAATACAATGCGAAAAGGCTATATACTGTTTTATTCCAACTGTATGGTATTCTGGAAAAGGCAAAGCTATGGAGATAGTTGAAAAAAAGACTAGTAGTTGGCAGGTGTTAGTAGGGAGGAAGTGATGAATAGGCAGAAACTAGATAATTTTTAGGGTGGTAAAGTCTTTCTGTATTATACTACAATGGTGGATGCATGTCATTATACATTTGTCAAAGCCCATAGAATATACAACTCCAAGGCTGAACCCTAATATAAACTATGGGCTTTAATAATAATGATCTGTCAATATAGGTTTACTGATTGTAAAAAAAAAAAAAAAAGGTATACTCTGGTTAAAGATGCAGATAGTGGGGAAAGTGTCATGTGTGGGAACAGGGGATATATGAGAAAACTCTGTACTTTCCAATTAGATTTTCTGTGAAACTAAAACTAATCTAAAAATAAAAATTTTAAATTAAATGCTCACAATCAACTTGACTAGCATTCTGGATTTTAGTTTAAAAACTTTCAAAAGCCAGGGGAAGACTTGTTGAAGAGGGGAGCAAGAGCTTTGGGGTAAAAGTATTGGGGAATTTTTAATTGTCTGCCTGCCATCCCGCCAGATCTGTAGTGACGTTAAGGACCAAACTGTGTCCCTCTCAAATATGTTGATGCCCTCTCTGTTCCTCAGAATGTGATATTATTTGCACAAAACTCTCAAAGAGGTAATTAAAGTTAAATAAAGTAATATGAGTGGCTCCTAATCCAGTCTGTGCGTGCGTGATCAGTTGCCTCAGTTGTGTCCAACTCTTAGGAACCCCATCGACTGTAGCCCACCAGGCTCCTCTGGCATGGGATTCCCCAGGCAAGAATACTGGAGTGGACTGCCATGCCCTCCTCCAGGGGATCTTCCCAACCAGGAATCGAACCCATGTCTTTGTGTCTCCTGCATGGCGGACAGGCACACTGCTGAGCCACCAGGAAAGCCCAATCCAGTCTGACTGGTATTCCTATAGTAAGAGGAAACTTGGACACAAAAAGAGACACAGGCACAGAGAAATGGCTATATGACAACACAGTAAAAGGGACAGCCTGCAATTAAGGAGAGTTCTCAGAAGAAACCAAACCTACCAACACCTTGAACTTGAACTTCAACCCTCCAGAATTGTGAGAAAAAAAGTTTCTGTTAAGCTACACAGTTTGGGCTCCAAAATCACTGCAGATAGTGACTGCAACCAAGAAATTAAAAGACACTTACTTCTTGGAAGGAAAGTTATGACCAACCCAAACGGCATATTAAAAACCAGAGACATTACTTTGCCAGCAAAGGTCCATCTAGTCAAAGCTATGGTTTTTCCAGTAGTCATGTACAGATGTGAGAGTTGGACTATAAAGAAGGCTGAGCGCTGAAGGATTGATGTTTTTGAACTGTGGTGTTAGAGAAGACTCTTGAGAGTTCTGTGGACTGCAAGGGGATCCAACCAGTCAATCCTAAAGGAAACCAGTCCTAAATATTCATTGGAAGGACTGATGCTGAAGCTGAAACTCCAATTCTTTGGCCACCTGATGTGAAGAGGTGACTCCTTAGAAAAGACCCTGGTGCTGTGAAAGATTGAAGGCAGGAGGAGAAAGGGACAACAGAGGATGAGATGGTTGGATGGCATCACCGACTTGATGGACATGAGTTTGAATAGGCTCTGGGAGTTGGTGATGGACAGGGAAGCCTGGCGAGCTGCAGTTCATGGGGTCGCAAAGGGTTGGACACGGCTGAGCGACTGAACTGAACCGAACTGAGATTGTCTTCAAAGGTCTGTTGGTAGGAATATAGATGTTAAACGTGATTCTGGTAACATCTTAAATAGAAATGAAAAACATGTTACTGATTACTGGGGGAAAGTTGATCTTTGCTACAAAATGGCAAAGAAGTTAACTGCATTGTGTTTTAGTGTCTTGTGGAAAGTAGAAATTTTATATGATGATCTTGATCATCACATAACTGAAGAGATTTCTAAGCAAATTGTTGAAGCTATGCCTCGGTTTCTCTTGTTTATAATAAAATGTGAGAAAAGAGAGATAAATTGAAGGAACAATTAGGCATAAAGGAACCAGAGCCTCAATATTTGGAAAATTATCAGCCTATATATACATACTTCAAAATACAAGAAATCATATTCTAAAGAGAACACCAAAATGTAGCTGGAAAAAAAAACCACAAAGAGACTACAGGTACAACTCACTGACTAACCAGCCATCTCAGCTTAAACCAAGAATTGAAATGGGTTCCAGCAGCACAAACATTTCCAGGTTGGACTAAAGGGGATAGAGATAGAGCAAAATGAGGGAAAGCTTTTAGACTTCTGAGATTCTATTCAGTTCAGTTCAGTCACTCAGTTATGTCCGACTCTTTGAGACCCCATGAACCACAGCACATCAGGCCTTCCTGTCCATCACCAACTCCCAGAGTTCACCCAAACTCATATCCATTGTGTTGGTGATGCCATCCAGCCATCTCATCCTCTGTTGTCACCTTCTCCTCCTGCCTACAATCCTTCCCAGCAGCAGGGTCCATTCCAATGAGTCAGCTCTTCGCATCAGGTGGCCAAAGTATTGGAGTTTCAGCTTCAACATCAATCCTTCCAAAGAACACCCAGGACTGATCTCCTTGAGGATGGACTGGTTGGACCTCCTTGCAGTTCAAGGGACTCTCAAGAGTCTTCTCCAACACCACAGTTCAAAAGCATCAATTCTTCGGCACTCAGCCTTCTTCATAGTCTAACTCTCACATCCATACATGACTACTGGAAAAACCAAAGCCTTGACTAGATGGACCTTTGTTGGCAAAGTAATGTCTCTGCTTTTTAATATGCTGTCTAGGTTGGTCATAACTTTCCTTCTAAGGAGTAAGCATCTTTTAATTTCATGGCTGCAATCACCATCTGTAGTGATTTTGGATTCTATAGGATATGACAATAGAGCTATCTGTCTGTAAATATGCCTTTTCCTTCAATAAAAGGGGAAAACAACCCAAAAGGTAATAAATTCAGAGATAAACAAGATGGCCTACAAGGGCTTAGGACCATCACCCTAATAGGCCAGAAAGACAGAGCACTGAGCTAAGGAGTATAATTTTTGAGTCTTAAAATATAATGGAATTTTCCCTGCTAGGTCATGGACTTCTTGGGACTTGTGATTCCTTCTCTCTGATAGCTCCCTTTTGGAAAGGAAATGTCTATTCTATTCCTGTCCCATCTTTGTATTTGGAAGCAGATAATTTGTCTGATTTCACAGATTCACAGCCTGCAAGAGAAACTTTGCCTCAGGATGAATTATACCTGAAGTCTCACCCGTACTTGATTTAGATGTTATTTAGGTCAGATTTGGAAATTAGAGTTAATTCTGAAATGAGTTAAGATTAACTTTTGAGTCTGTTTGGGATGGAATGAAGTTATTTACATGTTAGAAGGAGATGAATTTAGGGGCTCCAGATGAAGGCTCAGATGGTGAAATATCAGCCTGCAGTGCAGAAGACCTGGGTTCAACCCCTGGTTGAGGAGGATCCCCTGGAGAAGGGAATGGCAGCCCACTCCAGTATTCTTTCCTGGAGAATTCCATGGACAGATGATCCTGGTGGGCTAAAGTCCATGGGGTCACGAAGAGTAGGACACGACTGAGCAACTAGGCACACAGCACAGATGGTGGAACATTATAGATGGAATTGTGTACCCTCAAAATTAGTACGCTGAAATTCTAACCCCCAGTATTTCAGAATGTGACTGTATTTATAAATAAGGTCTTTAAAGATGTAATTAGGTTAAATGAGGTCATATGAGTTGAGCCTAATTTAATCTGACTGCTATCTCTCTAAGAAGATAGAATCTGGGCCCACCAGGAACGCAGATGCACAAAGAAAAGAGAGTTGGAAGACATAGAAAGAATTTGGCTATCTGAAAGTCAAACAAAGGGGCCTCAGGATAAACCAAATAGATTGACATCTTGATTTTTTACTTCTAGCCACCAGAATTGTGGGAAATAAATTCCTGCTATTTAAGCCACCCAATCTGTGGCATTTTGTTATGCAACTCTAGCAAACTAGTGTAAGTGGCCATGAGAAGGGCGGCCCCAATCTCCTAATACAAGTTATTAGGGCCAGAGAAACCAATTCACACCTTATTTTCAAGGAACTGGGGTTGTGAGCTTACTTGTCTTGTGACAGCCTGAAAGTTCAGTGCAGGGACTTACCTTCATTTTACCCAACTCAGAGCAGACTCCTGGCTGCAGAAGCTTTCAGGTGGTTTCTGCTGGAAACACCTGAAGACACATTATTTGCTGCAGCAACCTCGGGGCAAGTAACAGGAGTTGGGACAAACAATTGGCAGACTGAATATGGTTGAAAGGGAGAGACTGGGAAAAGAGATACATGGAAAATGAAGACTTTTAAAAGATACTGCTTTTACTGAAGAATTGAAAAAGCCAGGCACATATCCAAGGGAAAAATCATGCCCAGAAAAGACCTAAGAAAACACTAAGCTTTTACACCTTAAAGTACCACACAAGTAGGAAGTGAAGGCCAAGGCAAGTTGTAAATGGCCTGGCTAAGAGCTGGAGAAAATACCACATACAGAGCCAAAACTGGGAAAGTTTTTGTAAAGTTCTTTTTTTCTCCTTTTTTAAAAAAATTCCTTTAAAATTTAGTTTCTTCTTTTCTACAAAGAATTTGAGGAAATACAAAAAAAGACACTAGCTCACTGTGGAATTAATAGAACCCAGAATTCAAGGGCCACAGTTGATAAATAATATAGATTTTCAAAAATGGATCAGAAAAATCACTAAACAAGCAAACAACACACAAAAAGTAGCAAGTGCTAAGATGGGGGGAATCATGATTGCCATGGGGGGAATATGATTGCCAGAATAAATTACAATACTAAAAATGTCCAGTTTTCAAAAAGAATTACATGGGCTATTCACAGAAAAAATGAATAGGAATTATCTTTGAAGAAGCCCAGCCATTAGACTTAGCAGACAAATATTTTTAATCAACTCTACTAAATATGCTCAGAATTAAAGAAAATTACACAGAAATAATTAAGGGAAACCAAGAGAATTAAATCTCTCCAAACAGAGAATAATAAAAGATGGATATTATAGAAGGGGACTAAATAGTAATTCTGGAGCTGAAATGTCCAATAAATGAAATAAAAAGTTCACTAGAGGAATTCAAGCAGATTTGAGTACCAAAAGAAAGAACAAGTGAACTTGAAAAAATAGATCAGTTGATACTATTCAGTCTGAGAGGTAGAAAAAGAAAAGGGTGAAGAAAATAAACAGGGCCTGAGACTTGTGTATGTCATAACCAGGTGGAATTTACCCCAGGTTTGTGAAGGTGGATAGACATATGAAAATCAATCACATAATAAAGCACATTAATAAAATAAAGGAAAATATATGATAATCTCAATTGACACAGAAAATAATCTCACACTATCCAATCCTTTTTTCTTGTAAAAACTGTTAAAAAAACACCTAGGAATAGAAGGAAACTTACTTAAATATTAAAGGATATGTAACAAAAACCCACAGCCAACATTATATTTAATGGTGAAAGACTGGAGGTTATTCTCTTAACATGAGAAAAAAAGACAAGGATGGCTGCTTTTACCATTTCTATTCTATTTTGTACTGTAAGTTCCTGGCAAGGAAAAGAAATTAAAATCTCCAAATTGGAAACCAAGAAGTGAAAGTATCTCTGTTCATAGATGGCATAAATATATGTAGAAAATCCTAAATAATCTTTAAAAACCTATTAGAGATAATAAATGAATTCAACAAATTTGTAAACAAGTAGATCAACATACATTGTATCAGTTGCATTTATAAACCTGCAATAAACAATCTGAAAGTAAAATTAATGAAACAATTTGATTTAAATAGCACCAAATAGGATAAAATACTTCAAAATTTAATCCAGGAAGTACAAGACTGAATATTGCTAAATATTGCGTAAAGAAAGTATAGAAGACTTAAATAAAGACATGCACTGAGAGCCTTAATATTGGTTAAGGGTCAGTACGACCCAAAGTGATCTATAGATTTAATGCAATTGCTCTGAAAATTGCAACTATAATTTTTTTATAAATTGAAACACCAGTCTTGGAATTCATATGAAATCACAAAAGACTCCCAAATAGGAAAAATAACCTAGAAAAAAAATTTGGAGGATACTCACTTCCCATTTTCAAAACTACAGTAATCAGAATAGTGTGGTACTGGAATAAAAATAGATACATTATCAATAGAATGGAATTTACAGTCTGAGGTAATCCCATACATTGACTGTCAGTTGATTTTTGACAAATGTGACAGACCATTCAATTCAGAAAAACAGCCTCTTCAAGAAATGTAAAAGAATAAAGGTGAGCCCCTTAGTTTACAATATCATGACAATTAACTCAAAATGGATCACCAGCCTAAATGTATGAGCTAAAACTGTAAAATTCTCATAGAAAAATATGGAAAATTCTTCATGACATTGACTTGGGCAGAAGCACAAGCAACAAAAGGAAAAAAATAAATTGAATCATCAAAATTAAAAATTGTGCATTAAAGGCCACTATAACAAAAGTGAAAATACATTTCATAGAATGGGAGAAATAACATGCAAATTATAGATCTAGTAAGGGTTTAGTTTTCAGAATATATTTTAAAAAACCCTTTAAAGTTCAATGCAAGAAGACAAACAACCTAACTTTTTATATGGGTAAAGGACTGAAAAGACATGTCTCCAAACAAGGTATACATATGAACAACAAGCACATGATGTTCAACATCATTTGTCACTGGGAAATGCAAATCAAAACCATTCCCTTCTCCAGGGGATCTTTCTGACTCCAGGGGTCGAACCCAGGGCTCTTTTGCATTGCTGGCAGATTCTGTACTGTCTGAGCCTCCAGGGAAGCCCAGAATTACTATATAACCTGGCAATTACACTAATAGATATACACCAGAGAAAGAGAAAGAGGTATTCAAACATAACTTCTACACAATTGTTTTTAACAGCAGTATTCACAACACCCAATAGGTGGCGTGCGTGCGTGCATGCTAAGTCTCTTCAGTCCCGTTCGGCTCTTTGGGACCCCACTGACTGTAGCCCACCAGTCAGCCCTCTGTCTTTGGGATTCTCCAGGCAAGAATACTGGAGTGGGTTGCCATGCCCTTCTCCAAGGGATCTTCCTGAGCCAGGGATTGAACCCTTGTCTTTTATGTTTCTTGTGCTGGCAGGGGGTTTCTTTACCACTAGTGCCACCTGGGAAACCCACCACAGGTGGACACAACCCAAAAGCCCATCAAATGATAAATGGATAAACAAAATGTCATTCAGCCATTCAATGGCATATTTTTGAGTCATACAAAGAAATAAAAGTATTGACAAATGCTACCACATAAATGAACATCAAAAACATTATGCTAAGTGAGTAAAGTCAAACACAAAGCTCAGATCATGTGATTACATTTGCATAAAATATTTAGAATAGGTGAATCCATAAAGACAGAAAGCAGACCAGTAGTTGTCAGAGGCTGCAGGAAGGAAAAAGTGAAATAGACTGTTTAACGGGTGTGAGGTTTCCTTTTTGGAGCGATGAAAAATTTTAAGAATTAGGCAGAGTTAATGTTGCATGACACATGACACTTGTACATTTTTAACACTAAATGTCACTGAATTGTACACTTTAAAATGGTTATTTTTATGTTATGTAAATTTCATCTCAATATAAGAGAGATTGGCAGAGAGGATTAAAAAATATGATTCAATAGAATGACCAATTTTTCTATTAAAAGACTTGTTATAGTAATCATAAGTAGATTCCCTGGTGGCTCAGACGGTAAAGCGGCTGCCCGTAATGCAGGAGACCTGGGTTCGATTCCTGTGTCGGGAAGATCCCCTGGAGAAGGAAATAGCAACCCACTCCAGTACTCTTGCTTAGAAAATTCCATGGATGGAGAGGCCTGGTGGGCTACAGTCCATGGGGTCGCGAAGAGTCGGACACGACTGAGCGACTTCACTTCGTGAAGTGTCAGTTGCTTAGTCATATCTGACTCTTCACAAGCCCGTGGACTGTAGCCCACCAGACTCCTCCATCCATGGGATTCTCCAGGCAAGAGTACTGGAGTGAGTAACTTTTCCCTCCTCCAGGTGATCTTTCTGACCCAGGGACCAAACCAGGGTCTCCTGCATTGCAAGCAGACTCTTCACTATCTGAGCCACCAGGGACACCCACGTTCCATTTAAAATTCTTGATCTGATCATTTTAATCTCTACCATTTCTGAGTATCATTCTAATACTTGCTTTGTCTCTTTAGACTCTATTGTTTCCTGTCTTTAGCATGCCTTATCATTTTTGTTGAAACAAAACATGATACATTGAATAATAGGATCTGACAGAATAGGTCTTTGTGTGATGCTTTCTATTTATTTGATTAGGAGTTATGCTGTTTAATGTTTGCTGTAACTATAGGTGTCAGAAGCCTCAATCTCCTCTAGTGTCTTTGTTCTGGTCTCCCACATTGTTTGGGGGGTTTCCTAGAAGTTTTTTCAGATATAAGTCTGGGTCTTATACCTCTCGTGGTAATCCACTGTTGTTATACTAAAGACCTATTAATGTGATGGTACAGTATTAGGGATGAGTTTTCTATAACCTTATGATTAAGTCCCTCTGGACTGTGACTTTCAGGAAAGTGACTTAGAATATATATTTCTTCGCTTATGGGAGACGGGGAACCAGAAGAAGGTCATGTCATCCAGTTGCACTTTCCCTAATTCAGACAAGGCTCAGGTGAAGTAGTTTCCCAGAGGGCAGACCACTGCCATACGGAACAGACCGTTCTGAGAATATGAGGTGGGAAATAAATGGGCCCCAGGCTAAGGATCCAGAGTTTGTCCTCTATGGACAGATACTCCAAAACAGCAGGAGTGAGAGAGGAGATAAGCCCTGTCCAGATAAGAGATAAAACACCACATGTCCCTCTTTCTCAAAGTCAAGGAGGACTTCCCAATTATACGTGCACAGAAAAGCTTCTTGGAGGTCAAAAGAAAGAGGGTGGCACCTCATAGTAAGTAATGCTAACCTACCTATAGACCTCTTCACTAGAATCCATTCTGGCTGAGAGACACGCACACATGGAGGAGCCTTAGTTATACCAGTCAGGGCTCAGAACCAGGTGCAGCAGGATGACTGGAAAGAGAGGACGAGGAAGAAATGCTCCTTAAAAGTGAGCCCAACTTCACAAGGGTGTGACTCCCTCTCTCTGAGCCTGCTCACGTGTCAATCCACATGTACTCTTTTTCCTCTCACTCAACACTTTACCTCTTTTACTACTTTCTATCTCTATGTGGAAATTCATTTCTATACAGCTGACGAGCCAAGGCCTTGTCACTGGCCGCTGATCCCTGGTGGTCTAGCGGCTATGATTCAGTGCTCTCACTGCCATGGCCTGACTTCAGTCTCTGGCCCAGAATGGAAATCCTACTTCAAGACACTGCAGGTGAGGCCACCTGAGATCAAGTGTTTCAAACTGACAGCTTTCCCCATAGGTACATGGTTGCTGTACACTTAAAAACGACCAGGATGAGGGGATTTTTCTGCATCTTCATTTTAAGAATCTCTTTAGGCTTTTCCAGGAAAAGCTCACAAAAATGTGGAGCTCTTATAAGACTAGGCTTTCAGTAGTTTTTAATTCTATAACTAGTCCATACTCCAGCAATTTGTCAATTATCATTTGAATATTTCTATCAGTTGCTGGCTTCAGTGGTTTCTACTCCCAGCAAGCTATGATTCTCCGTATCTGCCTGTCTCTTCAGCTTTTGCATGGTGGTTTGCCTCTTGACCTCAATCCTCTGATTAGTTTAAAATAGTGACTGATTTTAGTTTGTTCACATTTTTCTCATGAAGGTGCTAACGATGACTTCTAGTCTCGTTATATGTCAGAACAGAAACCATAGTCTGCAGTTCTCTTTCCTTATGGTATCTTTCCCTGGTTCTCGTCCTCCCTGAATGGGCCCAAAACTGAATTGCTTCTTCCTCCTCTAATTTTGTTGGAGGAGTAAAGGATTAGTATTGTTTTTTAATGTATGACAGAATTCAATCACATGAATTGTAAATTATCTATTCTGATTTATCTATTGCTTGAGTTTTGGCAGTGTGTGTCTCTTAAGAAATTTGTCCCTATTATAAGTTACCTAATTTTTCAAAATTTCACTTGCTCACAGTATCCTTATATGTGTAATTTTTTAATTGGAGTACAGTTGGTTTATAATGCTGTGTTAGTTTCAGGTGCACAACAAAGTGAATACATATACATATATCCACTCTTTTTCAGATTTTTTTCCCATGTAGCTTATTACAGAGTATTGAATAGAGTTCCTTGTGCTATACAGTAGATCTTTATTAGTTACCTCTTTTATGTATCATAGTATATATATTTTAATCCCAATTTTCCATTTTCCCCTTTCCCTCCTGATAACCATCCCTGGTGGCTCAGGCAGTAAAGAGTCTGCCTGCAATGCAGGAGATGCAGGTTTGATCCCTGCGCTGGTATGATCCCCTGGAGAAAGGAATGGCTACTCACTCAAGTATTCTTGCCTGAATAATTCCATGGACAGAGGAGCATGGTGGGCTATAGTCCATGGACTTGTGAAGAATCCGACACAACTGAATGACTAACAGGGCTTCCCTGGTGGCTCAGATGGTGAAGAATCTGCCTGCAATTCATTTATATTTAAGGTAATTATTGATATGTATGCTCCTATTGCCATTTAATTGTGTTGTTTGTTTTTGTAGGTCTTTTTTCTTCTTTTCTTCTTTTGCTCTCTTCTCTTGTGCTGTGATCTCCATCTTTAGTGTTGTGATTGGTTGCTTTGTCTTTTTTTTTGGTCTGTATCTATTGCAGTTTTTTTCAGAGAAGGCAATGGCACCCCACTCCAGTATTCTCACCTGGAAAATCCCATGGATGGAGGAGCCTGGTAGGCTGCAGTCCATGGGGTTGCTAAGAGTCGGACATGACTAAGTGACTTCACTTTCATTTTTCACTTTCATGGATTGGAGAAGGAAATGGCAACCCACTGCAGTATTCTTGCCTGGAGAATCCCAGGGACGGGGGAGCCTGGTGGGCTGCCGTCTATGGGGTCGCACAGAGTTGGACACGACTGAAATGACTTAGCAGCATTGCAGTTTTTTGGTTTATGGTTACCATGAGGTTTAAACATAAGAGTTTATATGTATGCAAGGTTGTTTTAAGTTACTGGTCTGTTCATTTCAAATGTAATTCCCATTTCCCGCATGTGTATTCACTTCACAATTGCTGGGTTTGATATCATATTTGTGTATGGATGATTGCCTACTTTTACTGTATGAACTTTACCAATGAATGCTCCCATTTGTGATTTTCTTGTTTCTAGCTGTGGCCTCTTTTTTTCCCCGCTCATAGAGAAATTCCTTTAGCATTTGATTCAAATCTGATTTAGTGGCGCTGAATTCTCTTAACTTTTGCTTACTTGTAAAACTTGATTTCTCCATTGAATCTGAATGAGCTCCTTGCTGGGTAGAGTAATCTTGGTTTTTTTTTCTTTCATCATTTTAAGTATATCCTGACATTCCCTTCTGGCCTGCAGAGTTTCTGCTGAAAATCAGCTCATAACCTATGGGAATTCCTTTATATATTGTTACTCTTCCCTTGTTGCATTTAGTGTTTTTCCTTTATATTTAATTTTTGTGTGCCAGCATATTTCTCTTTGGGTTTATCCTCTAAAGGAATCTCTGTGCTTTCTGGACTAGGGTGACTATTTCCTTTAACATGTTAGGGAAGTTTTTCTCTTCAAATATTTTCTCTGTCCATTTCTCTTTTTCTTCTTCTTCTGGGACCCCTATAATTTAAATGTTGGTTCATTTATTGTTGTCCTAATGGTCTCTTAAACTGCCCTCATTTATTTTCATTCTTTTATCTTTATTCCATTCCATGGCAGTGATTTCCATCATTCTGTCTCCCATTCTTCTGCCTCAGTTTTCTTGCTATTGATTTCTTCTAGTGTATTTTTCATTTCGGTTATTATATTGTTCACCTCTGTTTGTTCCTAAATTCTTCTAAATCTTTGTTATACATTTCTTATATCTTCTCAATCCATGCATTTGTTCTTTTTTCCAAGATCTTACATCATCTTTATTACTATTACTCTGAATTCTTTTTCAGGTAGATTGCCTATCTTTCCCTCATTTAGTTGTCCTTGTAGGTTTTTATCTTGCTCCCTCATTTGCAACATACTTCTCTGTGATCTCATTTTGCCTGAATTTCTGTGTGTGTGGTCTCCCTTCTGCAGGCTGCAGGACTGTAGTTCTTGCTTTTGGTTTCTGCCCCCTCACAGCTGAGGCTGATCTAGAGGCTTGTGTCATCACCCCTCTGACTGCCCTGGATGTTGAGGGGGGCCTCCACCTTGCTCTGAGGCCGTCATTGCCTTGGCAGGGGTGGGGTCTAGTTCCTCACTGTTGGTGTAGAGGCCCGCAGATCTGTTGGGTAAGGCCGAACTGAAGCCCTCCCGCTGGGAGAGAAAGCATGGAGTACTCCTGCCCTGGAGCCGTTGACCTGTGAGGCGCTGATATGTCCCTTTCACCCACTGTACTGCTGGTCTGGTGACCCTCAGGCGTCGCTCTGCGCAGGCCCCTGCCGCGGGTCCCCGGAGGTCAGGTCCAAGCACTGCTGTCGCTGCGCGCTGCACCCGCCATGGAGGAAGCTCATGCTCTGGCCCAGCCCCGACATGTACTTGCCCGCAGAGCCCGCAGCTGCAAAAGCCAAACCTGTCCCGGGGCAGAGGCTCTTGTCCTCTTGGATTTGGACCTCTCTGCAGGCATTGAATTCAGTAATCCCTCAGCTGAGGTGTAACTCTGTGGTTTGTACAGCCACGAGGAGAGATTTTGGCTCTTTTCGCTAGTCATATGGACGCTGGGTCTCAGCTGTAGTTTCAGATGCACTTTTGTGTGTGTTTCTCCCACCAGGGTCTGTTCCAGAGGTGGCTGGAGCACGTGAGACCCTCAAGCAGGAAGGAGCAGAGACGCAGTTGGAGTGAGCGGCAGCCAAGGTGGTGGGGCAGGGCAGAGGCAGCGGTGGCGGGGGCGCGTGAGTGGGGTCCACTGGGGCCCCCTGCGTGCCCTCGGGGCCTCACGCACTGGAGGCCGGGGCCAGTGCCTGAGCCGGGAGGCTGCGGCGGTGGCCCCAGAGCAGTGCACATCACCCAGCAGCGGTGCTTGTCTTCTGCGGTGGCCTGAGCGTCTCCAAGAGTATTCCTGGTTGCGGAGCTTCGCGTCGCCATCCCCTCAGACTGTTTCCTCACAGCCAACAGCAGTCTCCTTCCGGGACCTGCCCTCCAAATCCCTCTTTCCTCACCCTGCCTTGCGCACACTGGCGGACACCCATCTCAGGCCTGGACCATCTGTGTGGGTTTCCCTCTGTCCTGCCTGCCGGTGCGTGGCTGCTGCTCTCTCCCTCGAGCCCCCAAGCTTTCCTTCAGCCCCAGCTGACGGCCCTGCTGGTGAGGGGCCTCCCCAGGTATGAGACCCTCTTCTAACTTTCACTCTCCACCAAGGATGCAGCCCGGTTCTGCTTCCTCTCTTCTTCCTTCTCCTTTCTTTTCTCTTTCATCCTATCTGATTACACAGGAATCTGCCTTGCCCCTCCTGCATCTCAGGTCCCGGACCTCAGGTCCTCTGCTAGAATTCAGCAGGTGCTCTGAGGGCACGTTTCCATTTGTAGATGTATTTTTGATGCATTGTGGGGAGAGATGAGCTCCATGTCCTCCTACTCCTCTGCTATCTTGTTAGGGAGTCAAGACAGCTGAGAAGTAGGACAATGTGGAGTTCATCTATATTTTTTTATTTCTGTAAGGTGAGTTAGTAATGTCCCTACTTTTATTTCTGATTTTACTAACTTGAATCTTTACTCTTTCTTTCTTGTTCAGTCTAGCTAATAGTGTAACAATTTGATATTTCCAAAGAATCAACTTTGGTTTTATTAATTTTCTCCATTGTTTTTCTTTTCACCATTTCTTTATTAACATGCTAATTTTTTTATTATTTCTTCCTTCTGCTTATTTTGGGTTAAATTTGCTCTTTTATTGTTTCTTATGGTGGAAAGTTAGGTTATTGATTCAAAATATAAGCATTTATTGCTGTAAATTTCTTTTTTTAAGTACTGCTTTAGTACATTCACAAAATTTTGGCATGTTGTTTCTTTAATTTTACTCATCTCAAGATATTTCTAATTTCTTGTGTGATTTGTTCTTTACTTCATTGAGTTTTTAGGAGTGTTCTTTAAAATTTTCACATCATTATGATTTTCCTCATTCCCTTCTGTTATTGGCTTATAATATATCTTTGTGGTCATAGATTATGAGTTGTATGATTTCAATTTTTAAGCATTAATTGAGGTGGTTTATATGGCTTAACATAGGGTTTTTCTGGAGAATATTTGATTTGCACTTGAGAAAAATGTGTATTGTACTATTTTGGGGTGATGTATTCTGCAACTGTCTATTAGATGTTGTTAAGTTCTTTATTTTTTCTTCAGTTTGCCTAGTTGATCTATCATTTTTACAGGATTTATGGAGGTATAATTGATAAAATTTTTATATGTTTATATAAATTTTATAAAATTTATATAAAACTTTACATATTAATAATATATTTTATGTATGAAACCAACAGGATGGTTTCATATATGTATACAGTGTGAAATGATTACCACAATTAATTAAAGCATCCATAACTTCATATTGTTATCTTTTGTTTTTGCTGTGGTGAATACACTTAGATCTCTTCTCCTAGCAAGTTTTAAGTATACAATAGAGTATAAACTGTCACCACATTGTGACTTCATTTCCCAGAACTTATTCATGTTATAACTAAAGAAAGTACCCTTTGAACAACATTTCCCCAGTTTATCCACCCATTAGCATTGGTAAACACCAATGCCATTCTCTGGTTCTATGAGTTTGACAGTTTAGAGTCCACATAAAAGTAAAATTATACAATATTTGTCTTTCACTTTCTGGCTCATTTCATGTAACATAATGTCCTCAAGGTTTATTCATGTTGTCACGAATGACAGGGTGTCTCTTCTTTCTATGGCTGAATATATACATATATATAATTTTCTTTATTCATGAACAATTCACCTGATGAACATTTAGATTGTTTCCATATCTTGGCTATTGTGAATAATGATACAATGAACCTGGGAGTGCTGATATCATTTTGAAACCCTGATTTCAGTTCTTTTGTATATATGCCAAGTAGTGGGATTGCTGAATTGTATGATACTCTTATTTTTAATTTTTTAAGGAGCCTCCACATCATTTTCATAATAGCTATACCAATTCACATTTCCATCAATACCAATAGAGTATAAGCATTACAATTTCTCCCACAACATCACCAAATTTATTATATTTTGTCTTTTTTATGAAAGCCATCCAAACATCTTATAGTGATCTTGCATTGCAGTTTTTTTAATTTTACTTATTTGGATGCCCCAGGTCTTAGTTGGGGTATATGGGACCTAGCTCCCTGACCAGGGATTGAACTCTAACTCTGGCCCCTGCATTGGGAATGCAGAGTCTTAGCCACTGAACCACCAGGGAAATCCCTCATTGCAGTTTTAATTTGCATTTTCGTGATGATTCATGATGTTGAGCACCATTTTATGTACCTGTATATAAAAGGTGTATGTATGTCTTTGCCGGGAGCCAGCACACGAGATCCACCCATGACAAGGTCGTGAGGAGGAGACCTGACAAGAAAGGCAGATCAGGACTGTAGGGATTTCGAAAAGCTGCCCCGGCGCTCACCTTAAAGATGATCTCTGTCTTTCTGATGCTTGCAATATTAGACTACTCCCTAATTTCTGTGACACGGGTAGGCCTTCCCCGATCTCTCTCCAAACAGAATCAACTTAGAACTTTAATCAACATGTCCCCCGGATGGCAGTATCCTGTAAGATTATCCAGGATGAAAGGAGTGTTTCAATTTAGACCCCTTTGCTGGCATTCTAGCCTGCTTGGCAAATGTGTACTAATGCACATAACTGCTCACAACACCTTAATCATAAACAGCATAAAGAACCTGATCACATAAAGGCCCTAATAGGCACAGAGCCCTTCGGGGGTGAGGAAGCCCTATTAGAGAACATGAAAATATTATTCTAAAAAAAATATATTATTCTAAAAGTGGTTATAGTTAAAGATTTAGAAAAATAAGAGTTTAGAATTGTTAATTTTAACCAGGAATGCTAAACAGGGGCTGCCTCACCAGAGCTGCAGAGTCTTTGTGTGGTAAACCTTTTAGATAAATTAAACTGATAACTTCTGCAAAAGGACTGACCGTTGTGTTCATTAAAGAATAGACTACGGAAAACAGCTTTGCATTCACCTAGGTCATAAAATGTCAATAGGCCCCAAGGCCAGAAGATAATGTACAAGACTCTCACAAAGAAGTATGCAGAAAACACCCTGGTTTCGTGAAGGATGAGCCGATGTAATATTAAACTATCTTCCCCTTAAAAATGTACTAACTTAGAATATAAAAGCTACGGTAAAAAATAAAGATTTGCCAGACTCTGCTGCACCCCGCGTCTGGTCTCTCTCTCTCTCTCTCTCTCTCTCTCTCCCTCGCAGACTTGGCCCCATCAAGGCTGGTCTCATGTGTTTTCTCTCGCCGACGCCTTTCATTCTGAGGGTGCCCCCTGGATCCTGCCGAGTCTGGACTCCGGCATGTCTTCTTGAAAAAAATGTCTAAAGTCCTTTGCTAACTTTAAAATCATATTATTATTTGCATTTTGAGTTGTATGAGTTCCTTAGATATTTTGGATATATGAAAACTTGCCAAAAAACAAACAAATACACAAAAACCAACAAAAATAGATGGCATGCAAATATTTACTTTCACTTTATGGGTTCTTTTTACTCTGTTATTTGTTTCATGTGCTCTGCAGAAGATTTTAGTTTGATATAATCCCACATAAAAACTTTATCTCTTGTGTCTTTTGGTTTTGGAGTCATATCCAAGAAATCATTGTCAAGACCAATGTCAAAGGGCATTTTTCTGTTTTCTTCTAGGAGCTTCATGGATGGAAACCTTATGTTTCAGTTTCTAGTTCATATTGAGTGCTTTTTTTAAAAATATAGTATAAGAATTCAATTTCCTTGTTTTATATACATAGATACCTAATTTTTGTAACACCGTTTATTAAAGAGACAATCCTTTTTTCATCATCTATTCTTCACGCCCTGGTCATAGGTTAGCTGGACACATATGTGTGAATTTATTTCTTGGCTCCCCATTAGTGCTTGTCTTTATGCCAATGCCATACTATTACAGCTTTGTAATATAATTTGATACCAGGAAGTGGGATTTTTTCCCCTTTGTTGCTCTTTATCAAGTGTACTTTGGCTATTTGTGGTCTTTTGTAGATCCATGTAAATTTTATGATTGTTGTTTCTATTTCTGTGAGAAATATTATTGGAATTTTGATAAGAATTGCATTGACTCTTCATATTGCCTTGATTAGTAATATATATTTTAACAATATCAATTCTTCCAATCTGTGAGCATGTATATCTTTCCATTTATTTGCATCTTATTTAAATTTTTCACCAATATTTCATGCTTTTTATTGTATAGATCCTTCTTGAATAAATTTTTTTATGAGTATTTTATTGTTGTTGATGCTATTGTAAACATTATTTTCTTTTAAAAAATTTTCATTGGAGTATAGTTGCTTTACAATGTTGTGTTAGTTTCTACCATATAGGAAAGTGAATCAACTATATATATATATATATATATATATATATATATATATATATATATATACAGTCAAATATATACATATATATTCTCTCTTTTGGGGGTTTCCTCCCTAGCTAGGTCACCAAAGAGCATTGAGTGGAGTTCCCTATGCTATTCAGTAGGTTCTCATTAGCTATCTATTGAAATTGAGTCATTTGTAGAGACATGGATGGACCTAAAGACTGTCATAGAGAGTGAAGTAAGTCAGAAAAACACATACTAATGCTTATATGTGAAATCTGAAAACATCAATATAGACAATCTTATTTACAAAGCATAAAAAGAGATACAGACATAGACAACAAATGTATAGATACCAAGGGGGAAAGAGGGAAGTGGGATGAATTGGGAGATGGGGATTGACAATATATACACTATATGTACTCTGTAAATGTTACTTTTTAAATTTATTTTTCAAATAATTCATTGTTAGTGTGTAAAAATGCAACTGATTTTGTACATTAATGTTGTATTCTTCAACTTTTCTGAAATTGTTTATTATTTTAACAATTTCTTGGTGGAGTCTAAGATTTTTATATAAGATCGTGTCATCTGCAAAGATTGACAATCTAATTTCTTTCTAATTTGATTACCTTTTATTTATTTTTCCTGTCTATTTGCTCTGGCCAGAACTTCCAATACTATGTTGACTAGAAGTGGTGAGAATTGGCATCCTTGTCTTATTCCTAATCTAGGAATTTTTTTCAGCTTTTTACCATCAAGTATGATGTTAGCTGGGCTTTCCTGGTAGCTCAGCTGGTAAAGAATCCACCTGCAATGCAGGAGACCCCAGTTCAATTCCTGGGTCAGGAAGATCCCCTGGGGATGGGGTAGGCTACCCACTCCAGTATTCTTGGGCTTCTCTGGTAGCTCAGCTGGTAAAGAACCTGCCTGTAATGCAGGAGAGCTGGGTTCCATCCCTGGGTTGGGAAGACCTCCTGGAGCATGGCAACCCACTCCAGATTCTTGCCTGGAGAATTCCATGGATAGAAGAGCCTAGCAAGCTACAGTCCCTGGAGTCAGACACAACTAAGCAACGAAGCACAGAACACCACATGATGTCAGTTATGAAACTGTCATATATGACTTTTATTATGTTGAAGTAATGTTTACTATACCTAATTTCTGTACAGTAACTATTAAGAATAGATGTTGAATTTTGTCAAATGCTTTTTATGGATCTATTGAGATAATCCTATAATTTTTACCTTTCATTTTTAAATGTGGTATACTACATTTATTTATTTCTGTATATTGAACTATCCTTGCATCCTAGATATAAATCTCACTTGATTATGATGTATAATGATTTTAATGTGCTTTTCAGTTCAATTTGCTAGCATTTTTTTTTAGGATTTTGTATCTATATTTATCGGGGATAGTGGTCAGTCATTTTTTTTTTTTTCTTGTAGTGTCCTTATCTGGCTTTCTCATAAGGATAATGCTGGACTCACAAGAGGAGTGTGGAAATCTTTCCCCTCCTCTTTATTTTTAGATAGAGTTTGAGAAGATTTGGAATTGATCATTCTCTAAATGATGAGAGTCACTCATAAAATCATCTACCTTGTTCCTTTTTAGGAGATTTTTGATTATTGATTTAATATCCTTACTCATCATTGTTCTGTTCACATTTTCTGTTTTTTTTTCATGATTCTGTCTTGATAGGTTATATGTTCCTGGGAACTTATTAATCCCTTCCATGTTATTCAGCATGTGGCATGTAATTGTTCATATTGTTCTCATATTACTTTATATTTCAGTGGCATTAATTGTAATATCTCCTTTTTCACTTATGATTTTGAGTCCCCTCTTCTTGCTTAGTCTAGCTAAAGACTTCTTAAATATTTTATCTTTTCAAAAAGTCAACTACTAAGTTTGTTGATTTTTTATTGTCTTTCTAATATTTATTTAAAAAAAATTCTGCTCTAATCTATTACTTCTTCTCTTCTGCTAATTTTGGGCTTAGGTATTCTTCCTGTTCTATTTATCTGAAGGATGCACATAGGTTGCTTAATTATATACTTATTTTTATTTATATAATTTTTATTTGCTAGAACTGATTCTGCTGTATCCCATAAATTTTAATTTGTTTTCTTTCTTTTTTGGTCTCAAGATATTTTAAATTTCCCTTTTGATATCATCTTTAATCATTTGGTTGTTCAGCAGTATGTATTTAATTTCCACATATTTGTAAATTTTTAAGATTTTCTCTGGTTATCGACTTCTAAAAGAAGCTTATTATGATGTTAATCTTCTTAAATTTGTTAAGACTTCCTTTGTTGCACAACATATGATCTATCCTAGAGAATGTTCCATGTGCATTTAAGAAGAATGCATATTTTGGTGCACTTGGATGAAATTATGCTGTGTGTTTGGCTTATAGTGTGTTCAAGTATGGGCTTCCCCCATGGTACAGCAGTAAAGAATCTGCCTGCAATGCAGGAGATGCAGGAGATGTAGGATTGATCCCTGAGTTGAGGAGGTTCCCTGGGTTGCCATGCCCACTTCCATGGAAAGTCCCATGGACAGAGGAGCCTGGTGGGCTACAGTCCACAGGGTTGCAAAGAGTTGGACACAATTGAAACGACTGAGTTCACAGGTTCAATGTCCTGTTTCCTCATTTTCTGTACACATGACTCATTTACTGTTGAAAGTGGTATATTAAGGACCCCTTTCTATTATTGTATTGTTATCTATTTCTTTGTTAATATTTGTTTAAATATTTAGGTGTTCCAAAGTTAGGTGCATATACGGTTACAATTATTACATCCTCCTGATGAATTACCCCTTTATTATTATATAGTGACCTTTTACTACATAGTGACTTTTGACTCTGAGTAATTTTGACTGAATGTCTATTTTATCTGATACAAGTATAGCCACTCCTCCTCTCTTTTGTTTACTATTTGATGCAATTTCTTTTCCATCCTTTTATGTTCAGCTTATGTGTGTCCTTAAAGTGAGTTTTTTACAGACAATGTATTATTGGATTAAAAAAATTAATTTAGCCACTTTGTCTTTTGATTGGAGAATTCAAACTATTTGCATTTAAATTAGTTATTGATAGGTGAGAACAGTCTCTCCATTTTGTTGTTTTCTGTTTTGTAGTTCCTTTTTTCCTTTCTCTTGTTCCTTTCTTTCTCATTATGTCTTCCTTTGGAACTTGGTGTTTGTTTTTATTTTGTGTGTGTTTCCATTTTTTTTGCTTGTTTGTTTGTGTGTGATGGTGTGCTTTTACTTATTTCTGTGTATCTACTAGCTTTTCCTTGTAGTTACCATGAGGCTTACATAAAACTTCTTACAATTTTAACAGTCTATTTTAATCTGATAACATCGTACTTTCAATTGCATACAAATTGTGTGTACAAAGTATTCTATATTTTTAGTTCTTCCATTTTATGTTGTTGAAGTCACAGTTTGCATCTTTTAAAACTGTGCATCCATTAACAAATTTTTGTAGTTATAGTTATTATTTTTATACTATTGTCTTTTAACTTTTATACTGGAATTAAAATTTATTGATGCTCTCACTTACAGTATTAGAGTATTCAGAATTTGACAACATATTTATATTTATCAGTCAGTTTTGTATTTTCAGATATATTTACATTGTTTCTTAGTGTCTGTTCATTTTCATTTTTCTTAGTGACTTTGAAGATCTCTCTTCAGGCAAGTCTAGAGGTGATAAACTCAGCTCTTTTTGCTGTTGTTAAGAATTAAATTCATCTCCTTTTCATTTCTGGAGGAAAGTTTTGCTGAGTATAGCATTCTTGGTTGCCAGTGATTTTCTTTAAGCAATGTGAATATGTCACCCCACTCTATCCTAGGGTTTCTGCTGAGAAATGAGTTTATGGGGGTTCCTTTATAGATAGTAAATCACTTTAATCTTGTTGCTTTCAAACTTTTCTCTTTGTTTTTTATTTTTAGCTATTTGGTTTTAATATATATCGACTCATCTACTTTGAGTTCATTTTTCTTGGGTTCCTTTGAGTTTTACAAAACTTCATGTCCATATCTATTCCAGATTTTGGAAGTATTCAGCTATTATTTCTTTAATCTTTCTATGTATTTCTCTCTCTTCTTCGGGGACTTTGATGAGGCAAATATTTGTTTGCTTGTTGATGTCCCATAATTCAGGTAGGCTTTCTTCACTCCTGTTTTGTTGTTCTTTTTACACTTGTTATTGGGTAATTACAAATGATCTGTCTTTGACTTTGCTAGTTTGTTTTGTTTAACCAAGATTTCTGCTGAAGCTCTCTGTTGACTTTTCAGTTCTATCATTGGGTTCTTTACTCCACAATTGTGTGATTTTTATTTGTTTATTAAACTTATCATCTATTTCATACATTAATTTTTTTGATGTCTTGAGTTTTCTATTTGTGATTTAACTTACTGAGGTTTTTTTTTTTCATTTTCTTTTTTTAAAATTTATTTTAATTGGAGGCTAATTACTTTACAATATTGAAATGGTATTGCCATACATTGACACGAATCAGCCATGGGTGTACATGTGTTCCTCATCCTAAACACCCCTCCCACCTCCCTCCCCACCCCATCCCTCTGGGTCATCCCAGTGCGCCAGCCCTGAGCACCCTGTCTCATGCATCGAACCTGGACTGGCGGTCTGTTTCAAATATGATAATATACATGTTTCAATGCTATTCCCTCAAATCATCACACCCTCGCCTTCTCCCATAGAGTCCAAAAGACTGTTCTATACATCTGCGTCTCTTTTTCTATTTCACCTATAAGCTTATCATTATCATCTTTCTAAATTCCATATATATGCATTAGTATACTGTATTGGTGTTTTTCTTGCTGGATTATTTCACTCTGTATAATAGGCTCCGGGTTCATCCACCTCATTAGAACTGACTCAAATGCATTCTTCTTCATAGCTGAGTAATATTCCATTGTGTATATGTACCAGAACTTTCTCATTCATTCGTCTGCTGATGGGCATCTAGGTTGCTTCCATGTCCTGGCTGTTATAAACAGTGCTGCAATGAACATTGGGGTGCACGTGTCTCTTTCAGTTCTGGTTTCCTCGGTGTGTATGCCCAACAGTGGGATTGCTGGGTTGTATGACAGTTCTATTTCCAGTTTTTTAAGGAATCCCCACACTGTTCTCCAAAGTGGCTGTACTAGTTTGCATTCCCACCAACAGTGTAAGAGGGTTCCCTTTTCTCCACACTCTCTCCAACATTTACTGTTTGTAGACTTTTAGATAGCAGCCATTCGGACCGGCATGAGATGGTACCTCATTGTGGTTTTGATTTGCATGTCTCTGACAATGAGTGATGTTGAACATCTTTTCATGTGTTTTTTAGCCATCTGTATGTCTCCTTTGGAGAAATGTCTGTTTAGTTCTTTGGCCCATTTTTTGATTGGGTCGCTTATTTTTCTGGAATTAAGCTTCAGGAGTTGCTTGTATATTTTTGAGATTAATTCTTTGTCAGTTGCTTCATTTGCTATTATTTTCTCCCATGCTGAAGGCTGTCTTTTCACCTTGCTTATAGTTTTCTTCACTGTGCAAAAGTTTTTATTCAATGCAATTCCTATCAAGCTACCAATGGTATTTTTCACAGAACTAGAACAAATAATTTCACAATTTGTATGGAAATACAAAAAAGCTCAAATAGTCAAAGCAATCTTGAGAAAAAAGAATGGAACTGGAGGAATCAACCTGCCTGACTTTAGGCTATACTACAAAGCTATAGTCATCAAGAAAGTATGGTACTGGCACAAGGACAGAAATATAGATGAGTGGAGCAAAATAGAAAGCCCAGAGATAAACCCACACACCTATGGACACCTTATCTTTGACAAAGGAGGCAAGAATATACAATGGAGAAAAGACAACCTCTTCAACAAGTGGTGCTGGGAAAACTGGTCAACCACTTGTAAAAGAATGAAACTTTTAACACCATACACAAAAATAAGCTCAAAATGGATTAAAGATCTAAACGTAAGACCAGAAACTATAAAACTCCTAGAGAAAAACATAGGCAAAACACTCTCCAATATAAATCACAGCAGGATCCTCTATGACCCACCTCCTAGAGTAATGAAAATAAAAGCAAAAATAAACAAATGGGACCTAATTAAACTTAAAAGTGTTTGCACAATGAAGGAAATGAAGGAGCATTTTAAGATGATTATTTTGAATTCTTTGTCAGGCAACTCATAAACATCCAATTCTTTGGAGTCTGTTAATGGAACTTTATTGGTTACCAGAGCTTTATTAGTTTCCTTTGTTTGAGTCTTTATTGTTTGTGTAGCCTACATTGGTGTGTGCATTTGAAGGAGAAAACACTTTTCTCAGTTTTTTTTCAGTGTTTATGGCTAGTGAAGGCCTTCTGTAGGTTCCTTGAATTTATGAGATTACCCAGGGACTTGCAGGTAATTTGGGTTGGAGACAGGTCATGTATTGCAGAGTCTACAGTGGTGTTTGTAAATAGTTGATACGTCTTTTACCAGGTGCTCTGGCAGGCATAGATCCTGTCTGACCCTTGGAAGATAGGATTACCTCTAGGACCTTTTCCATAAGATTTGGAACTGAGAAAAGGGTCCACAGTTGGATCCAGAGATGATGAGTCTGTAACCAAGTATTTGCACATGAGTGGTTCCCACCAGGTCCTTTGGAGGGCCATGTAACTGGGTCAGTCTCTGCATGAGCAGGATTGCCACTGGACCCTGCCTGAGAGGAACTGGAACTGAGTCCAAGGGCTGCTTCATCATCCACATCTAGGACTGAGGTTTGTATGCCTGATTCTTGGAGGCATGAATGAGGTGTCTCTTGCCAGGTCCCTGGGAAGATAGGACTATTTCCTGACCTGATAAGAATAGGAGCTGAGTTATAGGGCTATTTCAGATCACAGTGGGCTTACTTCCAAGGTCATGGATTAGTTTTCTGGTAAATCTCTGCATGCACAGGATTGCTTGTGGACTGTGGCAGGGATGGGCTTGAGCTGATTCACAAGGCTGTTTCAAGAATTGTTATGGACCAAAGTTGGTTGGCCTGCCTCCAAGGGGCACTAACCGGCATGTTGGTTGGTTGGTCACTGGGCAAGTTGGACTACTCGGAGAATGTGATCTGGTTCTGAGCCAGGGCTGTTTCTGGATCTGCTGACTAAAGTTCACTTACCTCCCTTCAGGGACACTGACAGATGTATCTTCCAGTGGGTCCCTGGGCAAGTAGGACTGATCAGGGCAGTGGCTGGGGGGAGAGCTGGAGTGAATTATAGGGCTGTTTTCACCTCTCCAAAAGTACAGATGGGTAGGTTCCCAGCTTATCCCCTGGTATGCAGGACATCTCACTGACTGCAGTTAGAAGGAACTGGAGCTCAATTATAGGACTACAGTATCTGTGGGGACAATCATGGGCACGTGCCCTGCCATTTCCCTAGGTTGTCAGTACTGCTGATTATGGTTGGCAGGGCCTAGAGCTGGGTCATGTGTCACTTCAGGGTCCACAGGCAGGACCAAGGTCTGTGGGCTTGTTACCTGAGGCAGAGGCAAGTGTGACTCTTCCTGTGCGGCTGTGCTAAGTCACTTCAGTCATGTCCGACTCTTTGATAGCCCATGGACTGTAGCCTGCCAGGCTCCTCTGTGCATGGAATGCTCCAGGCAAAAATACTGGAGTGGGTTTCCGTTTCCTACTCCAGGGGGCTCTTCTTGCATCCTCTAATATTTGGTTATTGTAGGAGGGCCAAAACAAAATGAGGCTATAGCTGAGCTGACTGAGGAATGGAGATGTTCTGGGCTATGTAGCTGAGTCCATAGTTGGCAATTCAGCCTCCTGACTGAGCACAGGCTTGCTTTCTCAAAATGACCCTCCTTATTCGTGAGCCACAGTGGTGTTTAAAAATATCCAACCCTGGTCCCAAAGCTCCCAAAGAGGCATTTTTGCCCATGAATAGCTGCTGAGTTACTGTTCCTGAGTAATGATACAAGCAGGGGACTTCCTATTCTGCCGTCTTGCTGGCATTACTCTGTTCTAGCTATTGAAAATCATTGAAAATTGGGTTTTGAGATCTTTAACTTTAATAGGTGAATCATCTATTTTTACTTTTAATTCTAGGAGGTTTTGCTTTGTGTATTTTGTGATTTTTGTTTACTATATTCAATATATGTTAACAATTATGTCATGCATTGCTTGTTTTAAGTCTTTGTTTTTAACAATAATTTTTGTTAAAGTCTATTTTGTCTGAGCTGATCCAGCTTTATTTTAGCTACAGTTTTTACAATATATCTTTTTATTATCCTTTACTTTCAATTTATTTGTGTTTTGAATCTAATGTTTACCTCTCATATATAGCATATAATTGACCATGCTTTTTTCTGCAATTTGGAAACCTCTGCCTTTTGACTGAAATGTTTATTCCTTTTATATTTAATATAATAACTCATAATTATTTATATGGTAGGATTTATGACAGCTGATTTGCTATTAATTTTCTATATGGCTTATGTATTTTTCCTTTGTATTTCACCTTTTTTATTAGATAGATATTTTCCAGTGTATCACTTAAATGTCATTATATATTCATATATATGGGCTTCCAAGTGGTGCCAGTGGTAAAGAACCTGTGTGCCAATGCAGAAGACATAAGAGATGCAAGTTAGATCCCAGGGTCAGGAATATTCCCTTGGAAGAGTGCATGGCAACTCACTCCGGTATTTTTGCCTGGAGAATCCCAAGACAGAGGAGGCTGGTGGGCTACAGTACATAGGGTCACAAAGAGTTGGACATGGCTGAAGTGAGCATGCACATTCATATATATATATAAGTAGTAGTTGCTCTAGTAATTACAATTATTAGCATCTATATAGCTTCATTTCCTCCCCTTTGTTTTGTGTTATTATTGTCTATAAGTTACTAATATTATTATATAAATTACAAGACCTTCAGCACAAATTTATAATTGAAATTATTGTCTTTAATCAAATAGAAGCATTATAAATAAATGTTATAAATGTAAATGTTATAAAACAAAGATGTTATAAATAAAACACCTTTAGGAGATCAAATCAAGATGGTGGAGTAGAAGCACATGTGGTCATCTCCTCCCGTGAAATCATTGAAATCAAAACTAGCTGTTGAACAACCATCAACAGGAGGACACTGGAACCCATCAGAAAACAATACCCCATGTCCAAAGACAAAGGAGAAGCCACAACAACACAGTAGGATTGGCACAATCAAAATAAAATAAAATCTCATACCCACCAGGTGGGTGACCCACGAATTGGAGAACAATAATACCTAAGAAGTTCTTTCACTGTTATGAAGGTTCTGAGCCCTCTGTCAGGCTTCCCAGCCTGGGGATCCAGCAAAGTGACTAAGAATCCTCAGGAAATCTGACTTAGAAAGCCAGTGGGATTTGTTTTGCAGGACTTCCACAGGACTGGGGGAAACATAGAGGGCACAAACAGAATCTTGTGTGTACCAGGACACAGGGGAAAGGAGTAGTGACCCAACAATCTATTGAACCAGACACCTGCTAGTTGGAGGGTCTCCTGTGGAGGTGGGGGTCAGCAGTGAATTGCTGTGGGGACAATGGCATTGCCAGCAGCAGTCCTGGGAGGTGTCCCTTGGCAAGTGAGCCCTCTTGGAGGTCACCATGAACCCCACCATAAAGCCTGTAGGTTCCAGAGCTGGGTCACCTCAGGCCAAACAGCTAACTAGGAGGGAGCACAGCCCCACCCATCAGCAGACTAAAGTGTTACTGAGCATGACCCAGCCCACCAGAGCAAGGCCCAGTTTTCCCCACTGCCAGTCCCTCCCATCAGCTTCATCTACCAGAAGGCAGACAGAAGAAGCAAGAAGAAATACAACCCCACAGCCTCCAGAGCAAACCACAGCCACAGGATGTTAACCAAAATAAAAAGGCAGAGAATTACTCCCAGATGGAAGAACAAAACCCCAGGAAAACAACTAAATGGAGTGGAGATAGGCAACCTTCCAGAAAAATAATTCAAAATAATGATAGTGCAGATGATCCAGGATCTTGGAAACAGAATGCAGAAGATGCTAGAAATGTTTACCAAAGACCTAGAAGAACTAAAGGACAGAGATGAATAACACACTAAAAGGAATCACTAGCAGAATGACAGGCAGAAGAATCAGTGAGTGACCTGGAAGAAAGAACGGTGGAAATCACTGCTGCAAAGCTGCAAAATAGAACACGGAAGAGACAATGGAAAAAAAAATGAAGACAGCGTAAGAGACCTCTGGGACAACATTAAACACATCAACATTCATACTATATGGGTCCCAGAAGGAGAAGAGAGAGAGGACCCAAGAAAACATTTGAAGAGATAATAGCTGAAAACTTCCCTAACACGGGAAAAGAAATAGTCAAGTCCAAAAAGCCCAGAGAGTCCCAGGCAAGATAAGCCCAAGGAGGAACACAAGACACATAGTAATCAAACTGACAAAAATTAAAGACAAATACTAAAATACTAAAAGGAATAAGGGAAAAGTGATAAATAACATACGAGGGGACTCCCATAAGATTAGTAGCTGATTTCTGAACAGAAAATCTACCAGCCAGAAGGGACCAGCATGATATATCTAAAGCAATGAAAGGGAAGAATCTACAACCAAGAATACTCTATCCAGCAAGACTCTCATTCAGATTTGATAGAGAAATCAAAAGCTTTCCAGACAAGCAGAAGTTAAGAGAATTCAGCACCACCAAACCAGCTTTACACCAAATGCTAAAGGAATTTCTCTAGGCACAAAACACAAGAGAAGGAAGACACCTATAAAGAATAAACCCAAAACAATTAAGAAAATGGTAATAAAAGAGAGGGTGGGATGGTCAGAGGGAGTAGCACTGAAACATTTAGTTTACCGTATGTAAAACAGATAACAGCGGAGTTTGCTGTATGATGCAGGGAACCCAAATCTGGTGCTCTGTGACAACCTAGAGGGTTTGGAAGGGGTGGAAGGTGGGAGAGAGGTTCAAAGGGAGAAGATGTGTACCTATGGCTGATTCATGTTGATGTATGGCAGAAACACAATATTGTAAAATAATTATCCTCCAATTAAAAATAAATAAATTTTTAAAATTAAACTTAAAAATGGTAATAAGATCATACATATCAATAATTACTTTAAATGTAAGTGGATTAAATCCACCAACTGAAAGACAGACTGGCTGCGTAGATGAAAACATGTGCATGCATACACTTTCACTTACCACATCACTGTATTAAACCCCTCAAATTGTGTGTAATTATTTTATATGGTTAGGCTAATCATGTTTTCATTATTGCTTGCAATTGTAATTATCTTTTTTTTTGTCTGGCTATTAATTGTGAAAACTGATAAATATCTTTTATATTGTGATTATGTAGCTAGCATTCATTTTAATACCATTGTATCATGATTGCCGACAGAAAATAATAGAAGTCTGATATAGACTTCTATATAGACTAAAACTACCATTTAATAGAAAAACTTGTGATCACTTTTTAAAATCCACATGCACATTAGAATTACCCTGGAAGTTTTTGAAAAATATAAATGCTCAGGTATTCTTTTTTCCTTCAAAATTCCAGATGTGATTCTAAACAGCAGCCATGTTTACAAACAACTGGACTATATGATGATCTTTTACTTTTATCTAGTTTGTTTCACTTTTTATATTTTATATTCAGCACTCCCATTTCGTTTAGACTATGTTTTACAATTTCTCCATCTCCTGTTTTGTTGCTCTTTCTCAAGCCTTTATCAAGTGTAGTAGAAAAACTTTTGTATACATACATATATATATATATATAGTTTAAATAATATATATACTTTATAAAACTTATGAATTTTGGCTTACCTAAAAAATTTATGACATTTTGCTTCCACTTGATTGATTAAGTATGAATAGAATGCTAGATATCTAATTTATATTCACTTAAAATTTTGATATAGTTCCATTTATTCTGACATCTAGTATTCTGACATCTGCTAAAAGCCTGGAAAATGGGGGCAGTCCTAAGATGATGGAGGAATAGGATGGGGAGACCACTTGCTCCCCCAAAAATTCATTGAAAGATCATTTGAACGGTGAGCAAATACCACAAAACGACTTCTGAACACTGGCAGAGGAAACTAGGCACCCAGAAAGGCAGCCCATTGTCTTTAAAAGGAGATAGGACAAAATATAAAAGATAAAAAGAGAGACAAGAGTTAGGGACAGAGACCTGTCCCAGGGAGCGAGTCATGAAATAGGAGAACTTTCCAAACACCAGAAAACCCTCTCACCAGTGGGTCTGTGGGAGTTTTGGAATCTCAGAGGGCAACATAACCTGGAGGAAAAAATAAATAAATAAAACCCACAGATTATGTGCCTAACTGCAACTCCCAGTGAAGAGGTAGCCCAGACTCTCGTGTCTGCCACCAGCAAGCGGGGGGTTGAACAGGGAGGTGTGGGCTGCATTGCTTAGAGTAGGGACTGGGCCTGAATGCCCTGAGGACAGTCTGAGATATAATGGGAGATAGCAACCCAAACCGTGGGATAGCTAGAGATAGAGAAAAAAGAGAGAGAGAGAGAACTTTCCCATGAAAAGCCCTAAGCTAAGACACTGCTCACAGAGCAAAGGACTGAGCAATCACCAGAGGAGGGCTAGCCGACTGTGGACTGGCCCATCCCCTGTCAGAGGCAGGGAGGAAGGAGGGCGACAGCCAGAGCAGGAAGGCAAGGGGCAATCTTGGCCCCAGAGAAGGCATCCCCTACCAAACTGCGAGCAGGCTCCCAGTTGCTAACCAAGTCTTCCTGGGATCCTGGCTGGTTGACATCCACCAGGAGGGTCGCAGCCAGAGATCAGCTCCCCAGAGGAGACACACGGCAGACCTGAGACGGTGTTCTTGCTGTGAACCCGGGAAACCGAGAGGCTGGGATGGGGGAGGTGATGAGACGCACCCCTCCATCTGGGGAGACTACGCTCACCAAGCACTTGGTCACCTGAGCTGCTGGGACATGGGAAGAGCACAAAACGCAGGCCCAACCGGGTCTGCGCCTGTGTGGAGCACCTGAGAACCTGAACCTGAGCAGCGTAGACCTGGGAAGTGACACAACCCAGGGGCCGGCCTTAGACAGTTCCCCGGCAGAGCAAGCTGGAGCCTGAGCAGTGCAGACCGGGAAAGCACACACGCTGTGAGTGGGTGCAAACCCAGTGTGGCCCAGACCCTGCGAGCACTCCCCACACACGCCAGTGATATTTGTTTGCAGTGCTCCTCCCTCCCAAAAGCACGACCGAACAAGTGAGCCTAAATAAGTGACCACCTTCGCCCCCTTGTGTCAGGGCGGAAGTTAGATACTGAAGAGACTTGCAAACAGAGGAAGTCAAAATAAAGAAGAGGGAACCAGTTTGGAAGTGACATGTGCAACACATTAAAACCCTGTATTAACATTGACTAAGCATTGGAAGGGGCCTATAAGACCTTGAGAAGAAGTATAAACTGGAACAAGGAGCCATCTGAAACTGAACTGACCCCACACTGCCTTCAACAGCTCCAGAGAAATTCCTAGATATATTTTACTGTTATCATTTTTTAATTTTTTTAATTTTTAAGTTCTTGATTGCTCCTTTGACTTTCATTTTTAAAACCTGCTACTACCTTGAAATAAAGACCATTTTTAAAAGCAAATTTCATATTTTTAAAATAATTTTTGAGATTTTTTTTTATATTATATTTTTGAGAGGCTAACCTCTACTCTAGATTTTTAACCTTCGTTTTTTGGTATTTGTTATCAATTCTGTACCTTTAAGGATACAATCTTCAGTATCCATTTTAACTTAGGAGTGTGATTGCTGGCTTGACTGCTCTCTCCCCTTTTGACTCTCCTTTTTCTCCCCCAGGTCACCTCTTATCTCCTCCCTCCCTCTTCTCTTCTCTACTTAACTCTGTGAATCTCTTTGTGTGTTCCAGGCTATGGAGAACATTTAGGGAACTGATCACAGGATAGACTGGTCTCTCTCCTTTTCACTCCCCTCCTCTCCTCCTGGTCGCCTCTATCTCCTTCCTCCCTCTTCTCTTCTCTGTGGAACTCCATGAACCTGTCTGAGTGTTCCAGATTGTGGAGGGCAAATAGGGAATTGATTACTGGCTAGATTGCTCTCTCCTCTTTTGTATCCCCCTCTTCTCCTCCTGGTCACCTCTGTCTCCCTTCTCTCTCTTCTCTTCTTCATGTAACACTGTGTACCTCTCTGGGTGTCCCCCACTGTGGAGAATCTTTTCACCATTAACCTAGATGTTTTATCATTGGTGCTGTATGGATGGAGAAGTCTTGAGGCTACTGTAAGAATAAGACTGAGAGCCAGAGGCAGGAGGCTTAACTCCAAAACTTGAGAACACAAGAAAACTCCTGACTCCAGGGAACATTAATTGACAAGAGCTCATCCAAAAGCCTCCACACCTACACTGAAACCAAGCTCCACCCAAGAGCCAACAAGTTTCAGAGCAAGACATAGCAAGCTAATTTTCCAACAAAGCAGAAACATAACCCTGAGCACAAAAATATAGGCAGCCAAAAGTCACAGCACACCCATAGACATCTCAAAACTCACTACTGGAAACTTCATTGAACTCCAGAGAGAAGAGATTCAGCTCCATCCACCAGAAACTGACATAAGCTTCCCTAACCAGGAAACCTTGACAAGCCACTCGTCCAATCCCAGCCACAGGGAGGAATCTCCACAATAAAGAGGAACCACAAACTTCCAGCATACAGAAAAGCCACTCCAAACACATCAATCTAAACAAGATGAAAAGGCAGAGAAATATTCAGCAGGTAACAGAACATGCTAAAAGCCCACCAAACCAAAAAAAAAAAAAAGAAAAAAAAAAGAGGAGATAGGGAGTCCACCTGAAAAAGAATTCAGAATAATAATAGAAAAAATGATTCAAAATTTTGAAAACAAAATGGAGTTACAGAGAAATAATTGGGAGACAAGGATTGAGAAGATGCAAGAAAAGTTTAACAAGGACCTAGAAGAGATAAAAGAGTCAATCAATAATGAATAATGCAATAACTGAGATCAAAAGCACTCTGGAGGGAACCAACAGTAGAATAACTGAAGCAGAAGATAGGATAAGTGATGTGGAAGATAGAATGGTGGAAACAAATGAAGCAGAGAGGAAAAAGGAAAAAGAATTAAAATAAATAAGGACAACTTCAGAGACCTCTGGGAAAATGTTGAATGCCCCAACATTCAAATCATAGGAGTCCCAGAAGAAGAAGACTAAAAGAAAGGCCATGAGAAAATACTTGAGGAGGTAATAGTTGAAAACGTCCCTAAAATGGGGAAGGAAATAGCCACCCAAGTCCAAGAAACCCAGAGAGTACCAAACAGGATAAACCCAAGGTAAAACACCCCAAGACACATATTAATCAAATTAACGAAGATCAAACACAAGAAACAAATATTAAAAGCAGCAAGGGAAAAACAATAAATAACCCACAAGGGGATCCCCATAAGGATAACAGCTGATCTGTCAATAGAAACTCTTTAACAGAATGGAATGGCAGGACATACTTAAGTGATGAAAGAGAAAAACCTACAACCCACCAAACCAGCTCTTCAACAAATGCTAAAGGATCTTCTCCAGACAGGAAACACAGAAAAGGTTTATTAACTCGAACTCAAAACAACAAAGTAAATGGCAATGGGATCATACTTATCAATAATTATGTTAAATGTAAATGTGTTGAATGCCCCAACCAAAAGACAAAGACTGGCTGAATGGATACAAAAACAAGACCCCTATATATGCTGTCTTCAAGAGACCCACCTCAAACCTAGGGACAGATACAGACTGAAAGTGAAGGGCTGGAAAAAGATATTTCACACAAAAGGAGACCAAAAGAAAGCAGGAGTAGCAATACTCATATCAGATAAAATAGACTTTGAAATAAAGGCTGTGAAAAGAGACAAAGAGGCACACTACATAATGATCAAAGGGTCAATCCAAGAAGAAGATATAACAATTATAAATATATATGCACCCAACACAGAAGCACCGCAATATGTAAGGCAAATGCTAACAAATATGAAACAGGAAATTAACAGCAACACAATAATAGTGGGAAACTTTAATACCTCACTCACCTACGGACAGATCAACTAAACAGAAAATTAGCAAGGAAATAAAAATTTTAAATGATACAATGGACCAGTTAGACCTAATAGATATCTACAGGGCATTTCACCCTAAAATAACAAATTTCACCTTTTCCCCAAGTGCACACGGAACTTTCTCCAGGATAGATCACATCCTGGGCCATAAATCTAGCCTTGGTAAACTAAAAAAAAAAAAAATTGAAATCATCTCAAGCATCTTTTCTGATCACAGTGTGGTAAGATTAGATGTCAACTACAGGAAAAAAAACTATAAAAAAACACAAACATATGGAGGCTAAACAACACACAACTGAATAACCAATAAGTCACAGAAGAAATAAAAAAAGAAATAAAAATATGCATAGAAATGAATGAAAATGAAAACACAATAACTCAAAACCTATGGGATTCAGTAAAAGAAGTGCTAAGGGGAAGGTTTCATAGCAATACAAGCCTACCTCAAGAAACAGGAGAGAAATCAAATAAATAACCTAACTCTACACCTAAAGGAACTAGAAAAAGAAGAAATGAAGCACCCCAGGGTTAGTAGAAGGAAATAAATCATAAAAATTAGGGCAGAAATAAATGAAAGAAGCAAAGGAGACCATAGCAAAAATCAACAAAGCTAAAAGCTGGTTCTTTGAGAAGATTAAAATAGACAAACCATTAGCAAGACTCATCAAGAAAAAAAGGGAGAAGAATCAAATCAACAAAATTAGAAATGAAAACGGAGAAATCACAACAGACAAAACAGAAATACAAAGGATCATAAGAGATTACTATCAGCAACATTATGCCAATAAAATGGACAATTTGGAAGAAATGGACAAATTCTTAGAAAAGTATAACTTTCCAAATCTGAACATGGAAGAAATAGAAAATCTTAACAGACCCATCACAAGCACAGGAATCGAAACTGTTATCAGAAATCTTCCAACAAACAAAAGTCCAGGACCAGATGGCTTCACAGCTGAATTCTACCAAAAATTTAGAAAAGAGCTAATACTTATTCTACTCAAACTCTTCCAGAAAATTGCAGAGGAAGGCAAACTTACAAACTCATTGTATAAGGCCACCACCACCTTAATAGCAAAACAAGACAAAGATCCACAAAAAAGAAAACTAGTGGCCAATATTATTTATGAACATAGATATAAAAATCCTTAACAAAATTCTAGCAAACAGAATCCAACAACATATTAAAAAGATCATACATCATGACCAAGTGGGCTTTATCCCAGGGATGCAAGTATTCTTCAATATTCGCAAATCAATCAGTGTGATACACCACTTTAAAAAATTGAAAGATAAAAACCCTATGGTTATTTCAATAGATTCAGAGAAAGCTTATGACAAAATTCAACATTCATTTATGATTTAAAAAAAAACCCTTCAGAAAGCAGACATAGAAGGAAAGTACCTCAACATAATAAAAGCCATATATGATAAACCCACAGTAAACATTACCCTCAATGGTGAAAAATTGAAAGCATTTCCCCTAAAGTCAGGACAAGATAAGGGTGCCCACTCTCACCACTCCTATTCAACATAGTTTTGGAAGTTTTAGCCACAGCAATCAGAGAAGAAAAAGAAATAAAAGGAATCCAGATTGGAAAAGAAGAAGTAAAACTCTCACTGTTTGCAGATGACATGATCCTCTATATAAAAAACCTAAAGACTCCACCAGAAAATTACTAGAGCTAGTCAATGAATATGATAAAGTTGCAGGATATAAAATTAACACACAAAAATCCCTTGCATTCCTATACACTAACAATGAGAAAACAGAAAGAGAAATTAAGGAAACAATTCCAGTCACCATTGCGAGGAAAAGAATAAAATACTTAGGGATAAATCTACCTAAAGAAACAAAAGACCTATATGTAGAAAACTATATGAAAGAAATCAAAGATGACACAAATAGAAGGAGAAATATACCATGGTCATGGATTGGAAGAATCAATATCATGAAAATATGTATACTACCCAAAGCAATTCATAGATTCAGTGCAATCCCTATCAAGCTACCAACGGTATTTTTCAGACAATTAGAACAAATAATTTCACAATTTGTATGGAAATAAAAAAAAAACCTCAAACAGCCAAAGCAATCTTGAGAAAGAAGAATGGAACTGGAGGAATCAACCTGCCTGACTTCAGACTATGCTACAAAGCTACAGTCATCAAGACAGTGTGGTACTGGCACAAAGACAGAAATATAGATCAATGGAACAAACTAGAAAGCCCGGGATAAATCCATGCACCTATGGACGCCTTATCTTTGATAAAGGAGGCAAGAATATACAATGGAGAAAAGACAATCCCTTCAACAAGTGGTGCTGGGAAAACTGGTCAACCACTTGTAAAAGAATGAAACTAGAACACTTTCTAACACCATACACAAAAATAAACTCAAAATGGATTAAAGATCTAAATGTTAGAGCAGAAACTATAAAACTCCTAGAGGAAAACATAGGCAAAACACACTCCGACATAAATCACAGAAGGATCCTCTATGACCCACCTCCCAGAGTAATGGAAATAAAAGCAAAAATAAACAAATGGGACCTAATTAAACTTAAAAGCTTTTGCACAACAAAGGAAATTATAAGCAAGGTGAAAACACAGCCTTCAGAATCAGAGAAAATAATAGCAAATGAAGCAACAGACAATTAATCTCAAAAATATACAAGCAACTCCTGCAGCTCAATTCCAGAAAAATAAATGACCCCATCAAACAATGGGCCAAAGAACTAAACAGACATTTCTCCAAAGAAGACATACAGATGGCTAACAAACACATGAAAAGATGCTCAACATCACTCATTATCAGAGAAATGCAAATCAAAACCACAATGAGGTACCATCACACGCCGGTCTGAATGGCTGCTATCTAAAAGTCTACAAACAATAAGTGCTGGAGAGGGTGTGGAGAAAAGGGAACCCTCTTACACTCTTGGTGGGAATGCAAACTAGTACAGCCACTATGGAGAACAGTGTGGAGATTCCTTAAAAAACTGGAAATAGAACTGCCATACAATGCAGCAATCCCACTTCTGGGCATACACACTGAGGAAACCATAATTGAAAGAGACATGTGTAGCCCAATGTTCATCTCAGCACTGTTTATAATAGCCAGGACATGGAAGCAACCTAGATGTCCATCGGTGGATGAATGAATAAGAAAACTCTGGTACATATACATAATGGAATATTATTCAGCTCTTAAAAAGAATGCATTCGACAGTTCTAATGAGGTGAATGAAACTAGAGCCTATTATACAGAGTGAGATAAGCCAGAAGAAAAACCAATACAGTATATTAAGGCATATATGTGGAATTAGAAAAATGGTAATGATTACCATATATGCGAGACAGCAGAAGAGACACAGATGTAAAGAACAGATTTCTGGACTCTGTGGGAGAAGGCGAGGGTGGGATGATTTGAGAGAACAGCACTGAAAAATGTATATTATCATATATGAAATAGATTGCCAGTCCAGGTTTGATGCATGAGACAGGGTGCTCAGGGCTGGTACACTGGGATGACCCTGGGGGATAGGATGGGGAGGGAGGGAGGAGGGGGGTTCAGGATGGGGAACACATGTACACCCATGGCTGATTCATGTCAATGTATGGAAAAAACCACCACAATATTGTAAAGTAATTAGCCTTCAATTAAAATTTTAAAAAACTTTAGAAAACTTATTACTTTAGTGATTTAAAAAAATTGAATAAGGCTTGACACCTTTAATCCACTTCTGAAAATATAAAGAAATATATTTCTTAAAAAGAAAACAACAGGAAATTAACATGTTTTATAGTATTATTTTCCCAGATAGCACTAGCGGTAAACAACACGCCTGTCAATGCAGGAGGCATAAGAGATGCATGTTCAATCCCGGAGGTTGGGAATATCCCCTGGAGGAGAGTATGACAACTCACTCAAGTGTTGTTGGCTAGAAAATCCCGTAGACAGAGAGGCCTGGAAGACTACAGTGCATAGGGTCGCAAATAGTCAGACATCACTGAAGGAACTTGGTATGCAGAGTATTATTAACGAAAGTACAGATTTTGTTCAAATTTCATGAAATTATGTTAATGTCCATTATTCATTTTCACACCTTATTCAAGATTTCACATTGTATTTGAGCAACTTCAAATTCATGCAACAAATTCTGATAAATTCTCTTTTCATTTTTATTCTGCTTTAAATATTTTTAAATTTTCCTTGTTATGGCTTCTTAGATACATCCTTCATTCAAAAATGGACATTTAACTTCCCAATACACAGGGTATTAAAAGTATCTTTGATATTAATTTCTCATTTTGATGTAATTTCTCATTTAAATGCTTTCTTCTCTGCAATCACCTGCTGTGTCTTTTCAGTATCTTTACCTTCCTGAGGTTTTTGATGGCTAAGTCAAAGATCTCTGTTGGTAAATGTCACATTGCACTTGAAAATATGTGGGTTATTTTTAAGTATATTTTTATATTGATTTGTAACATAATTCTACAGTGATAAGAGAACAGACTCTATGATTTCAATACCTTTAGAACACAAACTTTTTGCACCTTGTTTTATGTCCTTGAATATGTTCCAGTGTCTCCTGGTTTATAGTCTATGGAAATGTGAATAGAATTTGCAACCTGCTGTTGTGTGAAATAAAAACACATTTATATTTTATTTTTACATTTATATTTGTAATTTCAGCTAAGGCAATTACTCTTTGTCATATGGATTTCAGTTACTCTCCAGTGTCTCTATTTCAGACAGAAGAAATCTCTTTAACATTTCTTGTAAAAAATATCTTACAGCAAGAAATTCTTTTTTTTTTTAATTTTTCATCTGTGATTGTCAATTTCTCCCCTTTTAAATGATTTTTTTTTTGTAAATATAGAATTCTCGGTTGAGATTTTTTCCCTATAATTTTGAACATGTCATCATATGCCTTCTGGTCTGCATGGCTTATTAGAAGTCAATTTTTAAACTTACCGAGTCATTTTTCTCTTTGTTTTTATCATTCAGCAGTTTGACTGTGATGTGTATGGGTCTGGATCTCTTAGAGTTTATTCTTACTTGGAATTTGCTGATCTTCTTGGATGTGGAATGAGTGAAGTTGCTCAGTCATGTCTGATTCTTTGTGACCCCATGGACCATAGCCTACCAGGCTCCTCCATCCATGGGATTTTCTAGGCAAGAGTACTGGAGTGGGCTGGAAATTAATGTTTTTCATCAAGCTTTGAAAGATTTTAGTTATTATGTTTTCTCTTTCTTCTAATATTTCTCTTTTTTCTCCTTCTAGGTCTTTAATTTATAAGTCTATTGGTATATTTCATGATATCTCAGTTTCCTATAGCTCAGTTTATTTTTCTTTATTATTTTTCCTTCTACATACCATATAATCTCAATTGAGCTATCTTCAGGTTCACTAACTTTTCTATTCACTCAGCTCTGCTGTGATAACTCCTCTTGTGTAATTTCGATTTTAGTTATTTTATTTTTTAGGTCCAGAATTTGCATGTAGTCCTTTATTAATTTCTATATATTTATTGGTACTGTGTATTTGGTAAGACATAATTCTTATACTTCTTTTTCATTTTTTAGATATGCTTTACTTCAGCTCTTTAGGTAGACTTTTACTAGCTAACTTAATGTCTTTGTTGATTAAGTCCAACATTGACCTGCCTCAGAGATATTTTCTATTGAAAATAGAAAATTTTCTATTGAAATATAGAAAATTTCTATATTTTCTTTCTGATGTATGGGCCATAATTTTCTGTTTCTTTGAATGTCTTGTATTTTTTGTTGCTGTTGTTGAAAACTGAATGTTTTATATATAATGTGGCAACTCATTTTTCTGTTTTTCTCAATTCCAAAAGTTTATTGTTGCAGTTGTTTGCTGTTATTGCTGTTTGTCTTAAAAATGATTCTCATGGACTAATTGTGTAAAGTCTCTATTCCCAGCAGTAGGTGGACACTGAAGTTTCTGCTTGGTTATCTTAGTGGTCAGCTATTAATTAGACCAAGATTACCTTCAATGCCTCTAATAAATACATCTCTCACCCTTTGTTAAGGGTGTGTTTGTGTGTGTTGGGGCTTACATTTAAGCCCAAGGTAGTTCACAACACTTCCTTAGCCTTCTTCACCTTTTGATTGGACAGATCCTCAAAGAAACCCAAAGGCAGGATCTTCCTGGTGATACAGTGGCTAAGACTCTGCCTGCCAATGAAGGGGACACAGGTTCAACCCCTGGTCCAGGGAGTTTCCACATGCCACGGGGTAACTGAGCCCACACTCTAGAGCCTGTGAGCTGCAACTACTGAAGCCCATGTGCTTAGATCCTGTGCTCTGCAACAAGATAAGCCATGGCAGTGAGAGACTCATGCACCACAACAAACACCCAGCACAGCCAAAAATTAATTACTTGACAAAAAGAAATCCAGAGGGGAGGAGCCAAGATGGCGGAGGAATAGGACAGGGAGACCACTTTCTCCCCTACAAATTCATTGAAAGAATAATTGAACGCAGAGCAAACTTCACAAAAGAACTTCTGATCGCTAGCTGAGGTCATCACGCGCCCAGAAAAGCAGCCCATTGTCTTCGAAAGGAGGTAGGGCAAAATATAAAAGATAAAAAGAGAGACAAAAGAGCTAGGGATGGAGATCCATCCCGGGAAGGGAGTCTTAAGAGGTAGCTTCCAAACACCAGGAAACCCTCACACTGGCGGGTCTGGGGGAAGTTTTTTAATCTCGGAGGGCAACCTGACTGGGAGGGGAACAATAAATAAAACCCACAGATTACGTGCCTAAAAGCAACTCCCAGCAGAAAAGTACGCCAGACGCCCGCATCCACCACCAGCAAGTGGAGGCAGAACAGAGAGGAGCGGGTGGCATTGCTTAGGGTCAGGACCAGGCCTGAGTGCCCTGAGGGCAATCGGAGGGAGCTTTTGTGAGTTACCAACTTAAACTGTGGGACAGCAAAAGAGAGAGAGAAAATTAACCCGCCCGAACACACCGCTGGCCGTTCACAGAACAAAGGGACCAAGCAAGTCCGGAGGAGCTAGCTGGCTGCAGACCGGCCCAGCCCCGCCAGAGGCAGGAGGCAGGAGGCAGGAAGCAGGAGGCAGGAGGTAGGGGGGAGGGGAAAGGGGCAGGCTCCGCCCCAAGGACTGCATCCCCTACCACACTGCAAACAGGCCTCCAGTTTCTAACCGAAGACTTCCTGAGATTCTGGATGGTCGACATCCGCCGGGAGGGTCACAGCTGGACACAAGCCGCACACACCCTACCAGCGCAGGCGGGGACTGGGGCTGGGGACGCGGAGGGGAGAAGGCGCACGCACCCAACTGGCACGGGCGGAAACTGAGGCTGGGACCACGGAGGGGAGAAGGTGTGCCGCACCCAGGGAGAGTGCACCTGTCAAGCTCCTGGCTGCCTGAGCCGCTTGGGCCGGGGAATGCACAAAACACAGGCGCAGCCGAGTCCGCGCTTTTGTGGAACACCGGAGGGCTGGAACCGCGCACAGCACAGGGCACACTCCATATAGAGCAGCTGGGAGCCTGAGCAGCATAGACGTGGAAAGCAGCGCCAGTCCCTCTCCGCAGTGCGACGGAACTAGCAACCTGAACAAGAGACCACATCTGCCCGCCTGTGTCAGGGCGGAAATTAGGCACTGAAGAGACCGGCAAACAGAAACCAAATAAACAAAGGGAACTGCTTCAGAAGGGACCGGTACAGCAGATTAAAACCCCTGTAGAGAACAATGACTACATTGGAAGGGGCCTGTAGATATCGAGAAGTGTAAGCTGGAATGAGGAGCTATCTGAAACTGAACCAAACCCACACTGACCACAACAGCTCCAAAGAAACTCCTAGATATATTTTTACCTTTTTTTTTAATTAAAAAAATTTCTTTTCTTTTCTTTTTATTTTTTTCTCTTTTATTTTCTTTTAAAATTCCCTATTACTCACCCATTACTCCTTAACTTTCATTTTCATAGATTTTTATGATTTTTTTTAATTAGGAAAGAAATTTTTTTCTTGGTGTTTTTTTTTCTTTTTCTTTTATCTTTTTTCTTTTTTCTTTTTCTCTTATTTCCTTTTAAAGTCCTCTATTACTCCTCTACTACTCCTTAATTTTCATTTTTATTTCACTATAAGCTTGCAAAAAAAAAAAAAAAAAAACAAGAAGCCCTATTTTTAAACCGAACTTCATATATATTTCTAAAATTTTTTGTGTTTTTGTTTTTGTTTTTAATATTGTATTTTTAAGAGTCTAACCTCTACTCCAGATTTTTAATCTTTGTTTTTCAGTATGTGAGATAAATTTTGGACATTTAAGAATCCAATATTCAGTTCCCATTTCTATTCAGGAGTGTGGTGATTACTCTCTCCCAATCTTGACTCTCCGTTTTCTACCTCAGAACACCTCTATTTCCTCCTTTCCCCTTCTCTTCCCAATCCAATTCTGTGAATCTTTGTGGGAGTCTGGGCTACGGAGAACACTCTGGAAACAGACAACTGCATAGATCTGTCTCTCTCCTCTTGAGTCCCCCTTTTTCTCCTCCTGCTCATCTCTATCTCCTTCCTCCCTCTCCTCTTTTTCATGTAACTCTGTGAACCTCTCTGGGTGTCCCTCACGGAGGAGAATCTTTTCACCATTAACCTAGAAGTTTTATTATCAGTGCTGTATAGTTGGAGAACTCTTGAGACTATTGGAAGAATAAAACTGAAATCCAGAGGCAGGAGACTTAAGCCCAAACACCAGAAACTCCTGACTACACAGAACATTAAGTAATAAGAGACCATCCAAAAGCCTCCATACCTACACTGAAACCAACCACCACCTAAGATCCAGTAAGTTTCAGAGCAAGACATACCATGCAAATTCTCCAGCAACACAGGAACACAGCCCTGAGTGTCAACATACAGGCTGCCCAAAGTCACACCTAACACACAGACCCATCTCAGAACTCATTACTGGACACTCCATTGCACTCCAGAGAGAAGAAATCAAGTTCCATGCACCAAAAACACTGACGCAAGCCTCCCTAACTAGGAAACCTTGACAAGCCAATTGTCCAACCCCACCCACTGGGTGAAACCTCCACAATAAAAAGGAACCACAGACCTCCAGAATACAGAAAGCCCACTCCAGACACAGCAATCTAAACAAGATGAAAAGGCAGAGAAATACCCAACAGGTAAAGGAACATGAAAAATGCCCACCCAGTCAAACAAAAGAGGAGGAGATAGGGAATCTACCTGAAAAAGAATTTAGAATAATGATAATAAAAATGATCCAAAATCTTGAAAACAAAATGGAGTTACAGATAAATAAGCTGGAGACAAAGATTGAGAAGATGCAAGAAATGTTTAATAAAGACCTAGGAGAAATAAAAAAGAGTCAATTAAAAATGAATAATGCAATAAATGAGATAAAAAACACTCTGGAGGGAACCAACAGTAGAATAACGGAGACAGAAGATAGGATAAGTGAGGTAGAAGATAAAATGGTGGAAATAAATGAAGCAGAGAGGAAAAAAGAAAAAAGAATCAAAAGAAATGAGGACAACTTCAGGGGCCTCTGGGACAATGTGAAACACCCCAACATTCGAATCATAGGAGTCCCAGAAGAAGAAGACAAAAAGAAAGGCCATCAGAAGATACTTGAGGAGATAATAGCTGAAAACTTCCCTAAAATGGGGAAGGAAATAGTCACACAAGTCCAAGAAACCAAGAGAGTCCCAAACAGGGTAAACCCAAGGTGAAACACCCAAGACACATATTAATCAAATTAACAAAGATCAAACACAAAGAACAAATATTAAAAGCAGCAAGGGAGAAACAACAAATAACACACAAAGGGATTCCCATAAGGATAACAGCTGATCTATCAATAGAAACCCTCCAGGCCAGAAGGGAATGGCAGGACATACTTAAAGTAATGAACGAGAATAACCTACAACCTGGATTACTGTACCCAGCAAGGATCTCATTCAGATATGAAGGAGAAGTCAAAAGGTTTACAGACAAGCAAAAGCTGAGAGAATTCAGCACCACCAAACCAGCTCTTCAACAAATGCTAAAAGATCTTCTCTAGACAGGAAACACAGAAAGGGTGTATAAACATGAACCCAAAACATCAAAGTAAATGGCAACGGGACCATACCTATCAATAATTACCTTAAATGTAAATGGGTTGAATGCCCCAACCAAAAGACAAAGACTGGCTGAATGGATACAAAAACAAGACCCCTATATATGCTGTCTACAAGAGACCCACCTCAAAACAAGAGACACATACTGACTAAAAGTGAAGGGCTGGAAAAAAATATTTCACGCAAACAGAGAACAAAAGAAAGCAGGAGTAGCAATACTCATATCAGATAAAATAGACTTTCAAATAAAGGATGTGAAAAGAGACAAAGAAGGACACTACATAATGATCAAAGGATCAATCCAAGAAGACGGTATAACAGTTATAAATATATATGCACCCAACATAGGAGCACCACAATATGTATGGCAAACGCTAATGAGTATGAAAGAGGAAAATAATAGTAACACAATAATAGTGGGAGACTTTAATACCCCACTCACAACTATGGATAGATCAACTAAACAGAAAATTAACAGGGAAACACAAACTTTAAATGACACAATGGACCAGCTAGACCTAATTGATATCTATAGTACATTTCACCCCAAAACAATCAACTTCACCTTTTTCTCAAGTGCACACGGAACCTTCTCCAGAATAGATCACATCCTGGGCCATAAATCTAGTCTTGGAAAATTAAAAAAAATTGAAATCATTCCAGTCATCTTTTCTGACCACAGTGCAGTAAGATTAGATCTCAATTACAGAAAAAAAATTGTTAAAAATTCAAACATGTGGAGGCTAAATAACACGCTTCTGAATAACCAACAAATCACAGAAGAAATCAAAAAAGAAATCAAAATATGCATAGAAATGAATGAAAATGAAAACACAACAAACCAAAACCTATGGGACACTGTAAAAGCAGTGCTAAGGGAAAGGTTCATAGCATTACAGGCTTACCTCGAGAAACAAGAAAAAAGTCAAATAGATAATCTAACTCTACACCTAAAGCAATTAGAGAAGGAAGAAATGAAGAACCCCAGGGTTAGTAGAAGGAAAGAAATCTTAAAAATTAGGACAGAAATAAATGCAAAAGAAACTAAAGAGACCATAGCAAAAATCAACAAAGTTAAAAGCTGGTTTTTTGAAAAAATAAACAAAATTGACAAACCATTAGCAAGATTCATTAAGAAACAAAGAGAGAAGAACCAAATTAACAAAATTAGAAATGAAAATGGAGAGATCACAACAGACAACACTGAAATACAAAGGATCATAAGAGACTACTACCAGCAGCTCTATGCCAATAAAATGGACAACTTGGAAGAAATGGACAAATTTTTAGAAAAGTATAACTTTCCAAAACTGAACCAGGAAGAAATAGAAGATCTTAACAGACCCATCACAAGTAAGGAAATCGAAACTGTAATCAGAAATCTTCCAGCAAACAAAAGCCCAGGACCAGATGGCTTCACAGCTGAATTCTACCAAAAATTTAGAGAAGAGCTAACACCTATCTTACTCAAACTCTTCCAGAAAATTGCAGAAGGTCAACTTCCAAACTCATTCTATGAGACCACCATCACCCTAATTCCAAAACCAGACAAAGATGCCACAAAAAAAGAGAACTACAGGCCAATATCACTGATGAACATAGATGCAAAAATCCTTAACAAAATTCTAGCAAACAGAATCCAACAACATATTAAAAAAATCATACACCATGACCAAGTGGGCTTTATCCCAGGAATGTAAGGATTCTTTAATATCCGCAAATCAATCAATGTAATACACCACATTAACAAATTGAAAGATAAAAACCATATGATTATCTCAATAGATGCAGAGAAAGCCTTTGACAAAATTCAACACCCATTTATGATTAAAACTCTCCAGAAAGCAGGAATAGAAGGAACATACCTCAACATAATAAAAGCTATATATGACGAACCCACAGCAAGCATTACCCTCAATGGTGAAAAACTGAAAGCATTTCCCCTGAAATCAGGAACAAGACAAGGGTGCCCACTCTCACCACTCCTATTCAACATAGTTTTGGAAGTTTCGGCCACAGCAATCGGAGCAGAAAAAGAAGTAAAAGGAATCCAGATAGGAAAAGAAGAAGTGAAACTCTCTGTTTGCAGATGACATGATCCTCTACATAGAAAACCCTTAAGACTCTACCAGAAAATTACTAGATCTAATCAACGAATATAGTAATGTTGCAGGATATAAAATTAACACACAGAAATCCCTTGCATTCCTATACACTAACAGTGAGAAAACAGAAAGAGAAATTAAGGAAACAATACCATTCACCATTGCAACAAAAAGAATAAAATACTTAGGAGTATATCTACCTAAAGAAACAAAAGACCTATACATAGAAAACTATAAAGCACTGATGAAAGAAATCAAAGAGGACACAAACAGATGGAGGAACATACCGTGCTCATGGATTGGAAGAATCTATATTCTAAAAATGGCTATTCTACCCAAAGCAATCTATAGATTCAATGCAATCCCTATCAAACTACCAACGGTATTTTTCACAGAACTAGAACAAATAATTTCACAATTTGTACGGAAATTCAAAAAACCTTGAATAGCCAAAGTAATCTTGAGAAAGAAGAATGGAACTGGAGGAATCAAGCTGCCTGACTTCAGACTCTACTACAAAGCCACAGTCATCAAGACAGTATGGTACTGGCACAGACAGAAATATAGATCAATGGAACAGAATAGAAAGCCCAGAGCTAAATCTACAAACCTATGGTCACCTTATCTTCGACAAAGGAGGCAAGGATATACAATGGAAAAAAGACAACCTCTTTAACAAGTGGTGCTGGGAAAACTGGTCAACCACTTGTAAAAGAATGAAACTAGAACACTTTCTAACACCATACACAAAAATAAACTCAAAATGGATTAAAGATCTAAATGTTAGACCAGAAACAATAAAACTCCTAGAGGAGAGCATAGGCAAAACACTCTCTGACATGAATCACAGCAGGATCCTCTATGACCCACCTCCAAGAATATTGGAAATAAAAGCAAAAATAAACAAATGGGACCTAATGAAACTTAAAAGCTTTTGCACAACAAAGGAAACTATAAGCAAGGTGAAAAGACAGCCCTCAGATTGGGAGAAAATAATAGCAAATGAAGCAACAAAGGATTAATCTAAAAAATATACAAGCAACTCCTGCAGCTCAATTCCAGAAAAATAAATGACCGAATCAAACAATGGGCCAAAGAACTAAACAGACATTTCTCCAAAGAATACATACAGATGGCTAACAAACACATGAAAAGATGCTCAACATCACTCATTATCAGAGAAATGCAAATCAAAACCACAATGAGGTACCATTACATGCCAGTCAGGATGGCTGCTATCCAAAAGTCTACAAGCAATAAATGCTGGAGAGGGTGTGGAGAAAAGGGAACCCTCTTACACTGTTGGTGGGAATGCAAACTAGTACAGCCACTATGGAGAACGGTGTGGAGATTTCTTAAAAAACTGGAAATAGAACTGCCATATGACCCAGAAATCCCACTGCTGGGCATACACACTGAGAAAACCAGATCTGAAAGAGACACGTGCACCCCAATGTTCATCGCAGCACTGTTTATAATAGCCAGGACATGGAAGCAACCTAGATGCCCATCAGCAGACGAATGGATAAGGAAGCTGTGGTACATATACACCATGGAATATTACTCACCCATTAAAAAGAATGCATTGGAATCAGTTCTAATGAGATGGATGAAACTGGAGCCCATTATACAGAATGAAATAAGCCAGAAATATAAAGAACATTACAGCATACTAACACATATATATGGAATTTAGAAAGATGGTAATGATAACCCTATATGCAAAACAGAAAAAGAGACACAGATGTACAGAACAGACTTTTGGACTCTGTGGGAGAAGGCGAGGGTGGGATGTTTCGAAAGAACAGCATTGAAACATGTATATTATCTATAAGGAAACAGATCACCAACCCAGGTTGGATGCATGAGACAAGTGCTCGGGCCTGGTGCACTGGGAAGACCCAGAGGGATCGGGTAGAGAGGCAGGTGGGAGGGGGAATCGGGATGGGGAATACATGTAACTCCATGGCTGATTCATGTCAATGTATGACAAAACCCACTGCAATGTTGTGAAGTAATTAACCTCCAACTAATAAAAATAAATGAAAAAAAAAAAAAAAGAAAGCCAGAGGCAATTGATTATGTTCTATTCAAGTGTTTCACGTGCAGGCAAGCAACTCTGCACAAATGTGTAGTTTTATAGGTCAAAAGGAATTTTCAGAAGTTTTCAAAGAATACTTTGTACCTCTCATTTCCAAGATTTCTTTTTTTAGTGTTTTGGCCACATTCTTTAACCCAGTTGCTATCAACACTTTAAGTACATGTCACACTAAAAAAATTTCATGGGTTCCTTTTGGCTACTGTTCTGGAATAGGGCTTACTCCACTGAGTGAGCTCTGAGTTAGCCCTTCCCCCCCTGCTATAGACACACACAACACAAATAAAAGTCCTGTAAACAGGACTGTTTCAGGGAGCTTCCAGAGAGATCAATGTAATAATTTTCTGAGGACAGGACTTTTGGGGGATCTCCAAACCTGTTCTTCCACTAATGCCTGATGGTCTATTTTCAAGCCTGCCATAGTGCTAGTGAGAGAGGTATTGGAAGCTGGCAAGTTAAAATGTTACAAAGCTTGCTGTCCTTGGTGAAAGTCAGCCAGTTTTCTTGAATAAATGTTCTTTGAAATTCTATAAATCTTTGGTTAATTTCCAAAGTTCTAAAAAAGTAATTTTGACCATTTTTGTCAGGGTTCCTATTAATTTTATAGAGAAGCAAATTATTTGAAGGTTTTTCACTTTGACTTTCTGAAGTGTTTTTCCTACATTCATTGATTTTTAAATGTTAACCAACCTTGCTGTTCTTGGATAAGCCCCACTTGGCCATACAGTATTTCTATATATTGTCAGATTTCATTTACTACAATTTTGATTAGATTATTTTCCATTTATGCTCATGAGGAATTTTTAAATATTTTTTAAATGGCATGCTTTTGTTTTTTTAAATCAAGGTAAAGCTGTTCATATAGAATGAGTAGAAAAGTATTTCTTTCTTTCAAATTTTATAGACAATTGTGTAGATTGATATTATTTTTTAATTTCATGTGAAGCCTTATGGACTTAAGAGTTTTCTTTATGGAAAGGATTTTAACCACAAGCTTAATTATTTCATCAGTAGGGTTATTCAGATTATCTACTCTTCATGATTGAATTTTTGTAGTTTGTGTCCTTCAATAAATTTTTCCATTTTATTTTATAATTAAACAGGACTCTATGGGGCCATCCCAGGATAGGCCCCTGCCCCCATATCCTCTGTCTGCCTCTTGTTTGTAGACAAGGTACATTCTCTCAGGATTCCCTTGAGTCGCAAAGGTCTGGCTCAAGAATTAATGATTGAAAGGATGTGAACAATATAGTGACAAAAGTAACATTTGGGCCAGGAGAATTGGTAACAAGTTAGAAAGTAAATCAGTTGTGTGGCCGTCACAGACTCTTTAGCTTCTCTCTGAAGTACCTAAATAACAGTATCTAATGCACATTTACTGAGTTGTTTTACAGTTGCTAAAACATCCACCAAGTGGAGGAAATTAACTCCTTGATGACCATGAACATGTGGCACCCAGACTTACTAAATCCTGAGGACTGATAATGTTAACCCTTGTGGTACCACCCTGTTACTGCATCATCAGCCAGTAAGAGGGTTCTGCACAAGCTGATCACACGCCCTGTGACTCCTCTCTCTCACTTGCTTTTAGGTGGGGAGAGGTGTGGGGGGGGAACGGGTGGAGGGGACAAATGTATGCCTGTGGTTGATTCATATTGATGTATGCCAAAAAACATCACAATATTGTAATTATCCTCCAATTGAATTACATAAACCTTAAAAAAATTCTTCCCTAAAACCCACTGGGGAATTGGGTATTATAGTCTTTGGACTGAGACAGTATCCCTGACTTCATGGCACTGTACATCTACTAACAGAAATAAATATACAAATAAGGGTTTTTGAGAAGGTATTTTTAAAGTAAAAACATGTTTTCCATTGTTCCTACTATTCAGATGCTTGCTCAAAGTTTGTTAATGATTGAGGTTCTAGAGTTCATTTCAATATCTGGCTAAGCCAATTTCCTTTTTAATCCATGACTAATTTTTAGTTATTAATCAGTTCTTTAGAATTCTAGAACTATAGTCTATATATTCTATATATATAGATATTCTATTGAATTCTATAGTTCTAGAGAATATATACATAAATAAACAATACATAATAAATACAAGTATAAATACTACTTGATAGAATTTGTGACAGACGTTTGTCAAGAAAAACATTTACTTATTCTTAGGGCATTAATGTCAAAGTCCTAGGTAACACATAAATCTTTAACATAGCTTGCCAGGAAATATATGGACTACTCTTTTTGGTGAGGCATATTTCAAGTTTCAGGAAGAAATAATGATGATTCCATATATGATATTAATATTTCATATTTCTCCATTTAATATCTCTAAATAATACTCTTTTTCTAGTACAATACAATATTGAAAATTGAACTATTTTGTGTTTCAAAAGGAACAACATTTATCATATAAAAACTTCATGGTCTTGAAAAGATCTAAAAAGTGTATATACAACTTTCCATGTTGCAAAAATGAGAGACAACTAATTTATGCTAAAGCAGAAACAAAAATATAATGCACTGAGATCACAATACTTATGAATTACTGTGTTGGTATCCCGAAATCCCAACAACTAAAAAGATGAGGAAAATCTCAAAATATTTTGGCACGTATAGAATTTTACTACAATAATTTTTTGATTCACTATGAAATTGCCAAAAATTCTCTAAAATTTGACATTTTTACATCAAAGCAGAAAAAAGTCAAAACAAAAGAAGAAGTTATAAAGATTTAATAATGTAAGTGACCTTAGTGAGCAAGAGGACACATCACCAAAATATTCTCAAGATAAACAGAGAAACCTCAGGACCTGGTACAGAGCATATGATAAAAAGGATTTCAAATAGCTACTCACCCCATCCTCTGAAGCGGAAGACCTGATTCCAGTCCTGCTGTCTCAGCAAAACACGACAAAAAGGAAAGCAGAGTCTTAGGAAATATTCAATAGCAGAAATAACAAAGAACTAAAATTTGGTTCTATTACCATTATTTACTGCATGCATGTGGTATTCCCTTCTTTAAGCCCAACTTTAATGACACTTTCAGTACCTATCACAGTTGCTTGTCCCCTTCTTAACTTAACCCTTTTCATTTTCTCATTCATTACTCAAGAACTATTTCCTATATACAAGTGTATTTGTTGTTTTTTAAGTGCTTTAGTCATCTCCAACTCCTTTGCAGCCCCATGGAGGGCAGCCCACCTGGCTTCTCTGTAGCCCACCAGGCTCATCTGTCTGGGATTTCCCAGGCAAGAACACTGGAGTGGGTTGCAATTTCCTTCCCTAGGGGATCTTCCTGCCCCAGGGGTTAAATCCACATCTCTTTCATTGGCAGGTGAGTTCTTTACTACTGATCCACCAGGAAAGCCACACATGTATATATAGAGTCATGTTTATGACTCTTTGTTCAAAGAGAGCAAAATAAAGCAAAATTGATCACTATATCTTAATGGTATATACTGCCATACAGGATAGGTCACTAGTGCCCTTTTCTTTGAGAAAGAAAAAAAGCATGCTAACATTGGCGTGTTGTCACTGAGAGGTCACCACACAGAGCCAGGCTCTGAGAGTCTCACTTGTCCGGTTAGAGGGGCATTCATCTGGACCTCAGATTGACATCTGGAATGAGTCCCTCAGCATCCTCAGACAATTTTTCTCATCATCGATCCAGACAAGCACCTTCCCAACAAATAAGCATTTCCATAGCCAGGCTAATTTCCTTCAGGTTTATCTACTGTATTATGAATAAAGAATAGTACCTGGTATAGTACACATTATATTTAGCTCCTGAATAATGAAATTCATATATATATATATAAAACCCTCATATATGAGGAAAACTGTGACTTTGAATTGTTTTAATAAAATTAGATAAAATCTATTAGGACAATAAAGAAAATTTAACTAAAAATTTGAAAATTAAATAATGTAGCAAAGTTATTTGCAGTATAGTTACAGTACAAACATAAGTAGAAGCATCTATGTTCTGAATGTGCCAGATAAAAATTAAAAGTAACAATGTTTAGCATACTTGCATTTAATTACAAGATTATTGTCATTCAATACAAAATGGTGAAGAAAGGAAATATGACAATGACTCTCCAAAATTATTCAGGTTACTCTTTATAAAAAAGGTTCTAAAAAAGGAAGAAACAATAATCAGAATTCCTTGAACCATATAGAGACATTCATAAGAAAAGATACATCTATCATAAAAGTATTCTCTCTTGCGTCTCTGAAAGAATGACCTCACAGACATTGACTACTGACATCATTAGTCATAAAACATGTAAGAATTACAACTGTACCGGTGTAGCTGCTCACTTTCCTTCCTTGAAAATAACTTGTTCACTTGAAAGGATGGTAACTTGTTCTAGTTTTTGACCTGCAGCAAAACACCACAAAGAAAATAGATCAGATCAAACCATGAATGATTCCATTTTAATTAATCATACAGGCATTTCTTTCCAGAAACATCACAGTTGCTTCATGCGCTGTCACCCTTCCTATTTCACTTATCTACTTGTTCCCTCTCTGAGTTCTTTACTTTTTGCAAATAGCCTATAATCCTCTCCACTGAACTATGCAAATGACAGAGCAGTTATATGAAATGGAAAATTCTAAAGTTGTACCTAATAAAGACTATATAAAATACCTTATGATAAAAAAATATCCTATGATTAAAAAATGCCATGCATGTGGTAGTGGTATTGACAGATATTTGAGGAAGTTATCAATTAAGCCAGTTCTGGGAGTGTTACTTGTCTGAGGCCACTTGGCTGGATTTCAGTAACCCTGATATTTATGCTCATCCTTGATCCAGACAGGACAACTACCAACCAATAAGTATTCCTTACACCATACTAATTCTCTTAAGAATTTACCACTTGCATTCAGCTTATAGGGAAAACAGCACAGATGGGTATTCGACTTGATTTTAGTAACTTTGGTTATAACGGCAACTCCAGAAGCATCCTGAGATTCTTCTGTCTAGAAAGATACATGAAGTGGTATTGCAGTGAGGTGATTTTCAGTGCTGATATGTATATGTGGTATAATAGAAACAATTGAACCCAGGTCTAAAGAAACAGTAGTTAACTGTGAATTTAGGCTATATCACATAAAAGATTATTAAAGGATGCAAAATGTGAAATGTGATACTTCTTCTGTCTGATAGATTTATACTCCATAGCCACAGAAGACATGTGTTCACATTGAAACACATAGGATAGGATACATTTTTTAACACATAGAGAAAAACCTACAAAAATCAGGAAACAATTAACAAAACAAAAATAAGAACAGAATTACCAATAATTAGTTGTAATGGACTGACTGTTCCACTCAAAAGACATAAAATGGTGCTAAATAGATATAAAAACAGGATCTCTCTCTCTCTCTATATATATATAGATAGATATATACTATATTCTACCTATAAACTCATTTCAGATTTAAAGATATATACAGGCTGAAAATAATGAATAAAAACAGGTATTCCATGTGAATGGAAACAAAAGAAATCTTGAAGAGCAATACTTACATCAGACAAAATAGACTTAAAACAGACTGTATAAGAAACAAAGAAGGATATTATATAATGAATAAGTGATCAACCTAGCATTAAGGTATAACAATAGAAAATATCTATGCACTCAACATAGGATCATCTAAAGACATAACGCAAATAGTGACAACCATAAAGAAAGAAACTGACAGTAATAAAATAACAGTACAGGACTTTTAGGCTTCCCTACTGGCTCAGATGGTAAAGAATCTACCTGCAACACAGGAGACCTGGGTTCAATCCCTGGGTCAGGAAGATCACCTGGAGAAGGGAACGGCTACCCACTTCAGTATCCTTGCCTGGACAGTTCCATGGGCAGAGGAGACTGGCAGGCTACAGTTCATGGGGTTGCAAAGAGTCGGACGTGACTGAGCAACTAACACACACATAGGACTTTTACACCACAATTACCTCAATGGACAGATAGATCATTCATACAGAAAATCAATGAGGAAGTATTGGGCTTAAATGAAGCATTAGATCATGTAGCCTTAATAGATATATGTAGAACATTCCATCTAAAAGCAGCAAAATAAATATTATTTTCAAATAACATGGAACATTCTCCAGGATAGATCACATGCTAGGCCACAAAAGATGTCTCAATAAATTTAAGAAAATTGAAATCAGATCAAGCATTTTTTCCAATCACAATTATATACTAGAAATCAATTACAAGAAAAATGGCACAAAATGCAAAAACATGGAGTCTAAACAATATGCTACTAAATGGTCACAGAATCAATAAAAGCAACAATGCTATATGCAAGACAACAAAAGAAACACAGATGTAAGAACAGATTTTTGGACTCTGGGAGAAGGTGAGAGTGGGATGATTTGAGAGAATAGCACTGGAACATGTATATTACCATATGTGAAACAGATCACCAGTCCAAGTTCGATACATGAAACAGGGCACTCAAAGTTGGTGCACTGGGACAGCCCTGAGGGATGGGATGGGGAGGGAGGTGGGAGAGGGCTTCGGGATGGGGGGAAACACATACACCCATGACTAATTTTCATCAATGTGTGGCAAAAACCACCACAATATTGCAAAGTAATTAGCCTCCAACTAAAACAAATAAATTAAAAAAATAATATACCTGAAGACAAATGAAAATCTAAAGACAACATTCCAAAATATTAGCCACAAAAGCAGTTCTAAGAGGAAAGTTTATAGTTACACAAACCTACTTCAGAAAACAAACACATCTCAAACAATACAAAATTATATCTAAAGGAACTAGAAAAAAGAGCAAACAAACTCAAAAGTTATTAAAAGGAAAGAAATAATAAAGGTAAAAGTGGAAATAATAACAGAGACTAAGAAATAATAGAAAATTCAATGATACCAAAAATCCTCAAGAAAGAGAGCAGGTTCAAATAAAAAAATAAAAAGTTACAATCAACACCACAGAAATACAACATGTCATAAGAGATTACTTTGAACGATGCTGCTGCTGCTGCTAAGTCATGTCAGTCGTGTCTGACTCTGTGCAACCCCATAGACGGCAGCCCACCAGGCTCCTCTGTCCCTGGGATTCTCCAGGCAAGAACACCGGAGTGGGTTGCCATTTCCTTCTCCAGTGCATGAAAAGCAAAGTGAAAGTGAAGCCGCTCAGTCGTGTCCGACACTTCGTGACTAGACTGTAGCCTGCCAGGCTCCTCCGTCCATGGGATTTGCCAGGCAAGAGTACTGGAGTGGGGTGCCATTGCCTTCTCTGACTATGAACAATATACACCAATAAAAGGAAAAACCTAGAAAAAATGAATCAGTTCCTAAAAATATACAGTCTGCCAAGACAGAATCAGAAAAAAACAGTATAGACACCAAATTAGCAGTAATAAAAAAGAATCACTAATTTTAAAACTCCTAACAGAAATAGCAAGGACTAGGTGGCTTCCTAATTCCTAGGATTTAGGCTAGGAATGCAAGGGTGGTTCAATATTCACAAATCAATCAATGCGATATTCGTAGCAAATTGAGGAATAAAAATCATAAAACCTCAATAGATTCAGAGAATGCTTCTGACAAAATTCAACATCCATTTAATAAAAACCCCAACAAATTAGGTATAGAATAAACACAACAAAATAAAGGCCATTTATGACAAGCGTAAAGCTAACATCAATTCAGTGGTGAAAAATTAAATACATATCTGAGATCAGGTGTAAGACAAGGATACCCATTCTTACCACTTTTATTTAGCATAGTATTGGAAGTCCTAGCCACAGAAATCAGACCAAAAGTAAAACTAAACTGGAAAGAAGTAAATCTGTCACTGTTTACAGATGACAGGATGCTATATATAAGAACTCCTAAAGACATCACCAAACAACTACTGGATATCTTCAGTGGCTTTAGTAGAGTTACAGGACACAAAATTGATAAAAATCTGTTGCATTTCTATATACTGATAGTGAAGTCTCTCAGTCATGTCTGACTCTTTGCATCTCCATGGACTGCAGCCCACCAGGCTCCTCTGTCCATGGGATTTTTTTCAGGCAAGGATATTGGAGTAGGTTGCTATTTCCTTCTCCAGGGGATCTTCCCAACCCAGGGATTGAACCCGGATCTCCCACATTGCAGGCAGAGCTTTACTGTCTGAGCCCCCAGGGAAACAGCATATACTGACAACAAAGCATCAAAAGAGAAATTAAGGAAACAATCTGATTTATAATTGCATCAAAAAGAATAAAATACCCTGGCATAATTCTAACCAAGGAGGTAAAAATCTTTCACTCAAAAAACTATAAGACACTGATGAAAAAAATTGAAGATGACACAAATAAATGGAAATATACTTCATGCTTATAGATTGGAAGAATTAGTATTTTTAAAATGATCATTGTATGCAAGCCAACCTTAGATTCAATTCAATCCTTATGAAAATACCAATGGTATTTGTTTTTTACAGAGCTAGAACAAATAATTCTAAAATTTGGAAACTTAACTCCAACTAACCAAAACAAGCTTGGATGTACATATACAACTGTACATCAGAAAAAAACACTCAATTAAAAAATAAGCTGGGGACCTGAACAGACATTTTTCCAAAGAAGATATACAGATGGACAACAGATACATGAAAAGATGCTAACATTAATAAACATCAGGGAAAAGCAAATAAAAACCAACATAAAATACTACCTTACACCTATCAGAATTACATTAAATAATAAAAAAGACAACAAATAAGTGTTGTTTAGGATGTGGTGAAAAGTGCACTAGTATGCATTGTTAGTGGGATTGCAAACTGGTGTAGCCACTATGGAAAACAGTATAGAGATACCTCAAGATATTTAAAATATAATTGCTATATAATCCAGCAATGTCACTGCTGGGTATTTACACAAATAAAACAGAGATCCTAATTGAAAAAATATATATTCACCCCCAAGTTTATTACAGTGTTATTTACACAGCCAAGATGTGGAAACAGTTTAAGTGTCATTGACAGATGAATGAATACAAATATATGAGATAAATATATATATGTATATATATATATGCAATTGAATATTACTCATCCACAAAAAGAATACAACTGGACATTTATGAAAACATAGATGGACTTATAGAGTATTATGGTAAGTGAAGTAAGTCAAACAGATAAAGACAAATACCATATGATCTCATTTAACTGTGGGATCAATTATCAATACAAGCAAAAGACCAAAGCAGACTCATAAATACAGAGAAAAAAATTGGTGTTTTCTAGAGAGGTGGGGGTGCATAGGTAAAGTAGGTGAAAGGAATTAAGAAGTATGAATTTTAAGCTATAAAATTGATAAGCCTTGGGAATGTAGTATATAGCATGAGGAATATGGTCAATAATATTGTAATGTCTACATATGAAGACAAGTGGTTACTAGATTTATTGTGGTGACTATTTCATAATGTATGTAATAAGTGTCAAACGACTGTTAGCACACCTGATACTAACATAATATTGCACATCAATTGCATTTCAATAAAAATAAATGTTAATACATTAAAAGCTACAGTGACACCAATTTATAAGGACTTGAATACTCTAGGATTCTATTATTCTTTTGGTTCCTGGAACAAATCCCCTGCAGACACAGAGGGACAATTGCTCTGAAGCTAGCATGATTGCTGAATGTATATTCAGAAAATATCTTCCCAGGAATGGAATGGCAACTCAAGGTCTAAGCTTCTCAGTTCAATTTTTCAGATGACTCATATTGTGAGCACTGAACTCACCTAAGTCAGCAACCTGGATGCAAGGCTGATGGTGGAATAGAAGGATCTGATCTCACCTACTTTCATGAACACACCAAACTCACAACTATATGCTGAATAACCACTGACAAAAAAAGACAAACCTACAAAAAAGATATTCCACTTCCAAAGACAAAGAGGAAGCTACCACAAGATGGTAGAAGTGGCACATATGCAATACAATGAAATGCCATAGCCACCAGGTGGGAGACCCACAAACTGGAAAATAATTATACCACAGAGATTCCCCCGTAGGTGTGAGAGTTCTGAGCTCCAAGTAAGGCTCCCTTGTTTGGGGCCTGACATCAGGTGCAGGAGCCCCTCAGAGCATTTGACTTTAAGACCTAGTGGAGCTTGATTGCGGGGACACCATAGGATTTTGGGAAATAGAAACTACAGTCTTGGAGGGCACACACAAGGTCTTGTATGCACCAGGACTCAGGAAGAAAAAGAGTGACTTCATAGAAGCCTCAGCCAGACCTTCCTGCTGGACTTGGAGGGTCTCCTGAGGAGGCAGAGGGAAACTCTGCAGGGACTCACTACAGGGACAAGAATACTGGTGGTAGAGGTATTAGGGAGCACTCATTGACATGAGTTGTTCCAGAGGCGACCATTTAGATGCCAACATCTGGCCCCACCCAAGAACCCTTAGGCTCCAGTGCTAGGATGCCTCAGGCCAAAAAATTCACAGGGCTGGAACACAACACAACCCACCCCCCATCGGCATATAGGCCGCTTAAAGTCTTTCTGAGCCCACAGCTACTACTAAATATACCACTCGACATGGCCCTGTCCACCAGAGGGGCAGGACCCAGCTTCACCCACTGGTGGGCAGCCACCAGTACTTCCCACAAGGAAGCCTGAACAAGCCTCTTGGATCAGCCTCACCCACAGGGGGGCAGATACCAGAACCAAGAGAAACTATGATCCTGTAGCCTGTGGATTACTTAGACAAAATAAGATGGGTGAGGAATATGTTCCAGATGAAGGAACAAGACAAACTCCAGAGGAAAACTATGTGAAGTGGAAGTAGGTAATGTATTTGAAAAAGAATTCAGAGTAATGATAGTAAGATGATCCAAGATCTTAGAAAAAGAATGGAGGAACAGACTAAAAAGATACAAGAAATGTTTAACAAAGAACTAGAAGATATAAAGGAAAAACAGAGATAAACAATACAACTACTGAAATTAAAAATACACTAGAAGAAATAAGTAGCAGAGTAAATGAGGCAGAAGAACAGACAAATGTGCTGGAAGACAAACTGGTGGAAATCACTGCTGCATAACAAAATAAAGAAAAAAGAACATAAATGAATGAGGACAGTTTTAGAGACCTCGGGACAACATTAAATTCACCAACATTTACATTATAGATGTCCCAGAAGAAGAGAGAGACAAGGGGCTTGAGAAAATATTTGAAGAGATAATAGCTCAAAATTTCCCTGACATGGAAAAGGAAATAGTCACAAAAGTCCAGGAATTGCAGAGTCCCAGGCAGGATAAACCCATGAAGGAACATGCCGAGACACATACTGATAAAACTGGAAAAAAAGAAAAAAAAATATTAAGACCAACAAGCAAAAAATAATATACAAGGAAATCCCCATAAGGTTATCAGCTGATTTTTTAGTAGAAACTCTGCAGGACAGAAGGGAGTTGCATGATATAGTCAAAGTGATGAAAGGGAAAAACCTACAGCTAAGAATACTATACCCACCAAGGCCCTCATTCAGAATCAACAAAGAAATCAAAAGCTAAACAGACAAGCAAAAACCCAGAGAATTCAGCACCACCAAACTAACTTTACAAGAAATGCTAAAGGAACTTCTCTAGGTGGAAAAGAAAAGGCCACAACTAGAAACAAACAACAACAAAAATTACAAATGGGATCCATCACTGGTAAAGGCAAAGATAAAAATAGAAGTGGGAAATCATCTGCACACAAATACAGCATCAAATGTAGCAATTGTGAGGAGTATAAAAAGGCAAGATATTGGAAATGCATTGGAAATTAAGAGACCAGCAACTTAAAACAATCTTATTTTATATAGACTGCTATATCAAATCTGTATGGTAATCACAAACCAAAAAACTACAATGGATACATACAAACAAAAGAAAAAGCACCACCAACACAACACTAAAATTGTACATCACACCACAAGAAAAGAGAACAAAAGAGAAAGAAAAAAGACCTATAGAAAATATTCAGAAAAATGATTCCTCCAGTTCCATTCTTCTTTCTCAAGATTGCTTTGGCTATTCGATGTTTTTTGTATTTCCATACAAATTGTGAAATTATTTATCCTAGTTCTGTGAAGAATACCGTTGGTAGCTTGATAGGGATTGCATTGAATCTATAGATTGCTTTGGGTAGTATAGTCATTTTGATAATATTGATTCTTCCAATCCATGAACACGGTATATTTCTCCATCTGTTTGTGTCCTCTTTGATTTCTTTTATCAGTGTTTTATAGTTTCCTATGTGTAGGTCTTTTGTTTCATTAGGTAGATATACTCCTAAGTATTTTATTCTTTTTGTTGCAATGGTGAATAGTATTGTTTCCTTAATTTCTCTTTCTGTTTTCTCATTGTTAGTGTATAGGAATGCAAGGGATTTCTGTGTGTTAATTTTATATCCTGCAACTTTACTATATTTACTGATTAGTTCTAGTAATTTTCTGGTAGAGTCTTTAGGGTTTTCTATGTAGAGGATCATGTCATCTGCAAATAGTGAGAGTTTCACGTCTTCTTTTCCAGAAAAATGAACAAAATGGCATTAAGCACAAACATTGGTAATTTGCTTAAATGTAAATAGATTAAATGCTCCAATCAAAAGACACAGAGTGACTGAATGGATACAAGAACAAGACTTGTATAGGTGCTGTCTACAGGAGACCCACTTCAGATCTAGGGACACAGACAGGTCTCAAGTAAGAGAATGGAAAAAGATATTTCATGCAAATGGAATCAAAACAAAGCTGGAGTATCAATACTCATATCAGACAAAATAGACTTTAAAATAAAGGCTATTACTAGATGCAAAGAAGGACACTACATAATGATCAAGGGATTACCCAATAAGAAAATATAACAGTTGTAAATGTATATATACACTCAACATAGGAGCACTTCAATATGTAAGACAAATACTAACAGCCATAAAAAGAGGAATTGACAGTAACGTAATAATAGTAGAGAACTTTAACATTCTCCTTACATCAATGGACAACATATCATCCAGAAAGAAAATCAACAAGGAAACACAGGCATTACATTATACATTACACCAGATAGACTTAATTGATATATATATATATATATATATATATATATATATATATATACACACAGAGCATTCCATCCAAAAGCAGAAGAATACCCATTCTTTTCAAGTGCACATGGAACTGTTCCCAGGACAGATCATGTCTTAAGCCAAAAATTGAGCCTCAGTAAATTTTTAAAAATTAAAATTATATCAAGCATCTTTTGTGACCACAATACTATGAGATTAGAAATCGATGGGGATTTCTAATCCCCATGGAATTAGAAATTAGAATCATGGCAGATTCATATCAATGTATGGCAAAACCACTACAATACTGTAAAGTAATTAGCCTCCAATTAAAATAAATACATTTATATTAAAAAAAGAGAAATCAACTATAAGAAAAAAAAACACAAACTATAAAAGCCAGAAACACATAGAAGTTAAATAGTATGCTACTAAATAACTAATGGATCACTGAAGAAACCAAAAAGGAAATTAAAAAAATATAGAGGCAAATGTAAAAGAAAACATGATGATCCAAAACCTATGGGACATAGAAAAAGCAGTTCTAATATAGCAATTTATAGCAATACAATCTTACCTCAGGAAACAAGAAAAATCCCAAGTAAACAATGTAACCTTACACCTAAAGCAATTAGACAGACAAATAAAACTCAAAGTTATTAAAATGAAAGAAATAATTGAAATAGAGACAAAGAGAACAATAACAAAGATCAATGAAACTAAAAGCTGGTTCTTTGGGAAGGTAAACAAAATTGATAAATCTTTAGCCAGATTCATCAAGAAAAAAGGGAGAGGACTCAAATCAATAAACTTAGAAATGAAAAAGGAGAAGTTACAACTGGCATCACAGAAATACAAAGGATCGTGAGAGACCACCATAAGAAACTATATGCCAATAAACTGAAAAACCTAGGAGAAATAAATTCTTAGAAAGATACAACCTTCCAAGACTGAATCAAGAAGAAATGGAAAGTATAAACAGACCAACCAAAAGTACTGAAATTGAAACTGTGATGGAAAAAACTCCTCTCACAACAAACAAACATCTAGGAGCAGATGACTTCACAGGTGAATTCAATCAAAATTTGGAGAAGAGTTAACATCAATCCCTCTGAAACTCCTTCAAAAAATTTCAGAGAAAGGAACACTGCCAAACTCATTCAAGATGTCCCCATCACCTTGATATCAAAACCACACAAAGACATCACAAAAAAGAAAACTACAGGCCAATAGCACTGAGGAACATAGGTGCAAAAATCCTCAATAAAATTCTAGCAAAACAAATTCAACAATACATTAATATACATTAAAAGGACCATACACCATGATCAAGTGGGATTCAAGAATTTTTCAATATCTGTAAGTGACTGTGATGCATCACATTAATGAACTGAAGAATAAAAACCATATGATCATGTCAATAGAAGCAGAAAATTATTTTAATAAAATTCAATACCCATTTATGATACTTTCCAGAAAATGGGCACAGAGGGAACCTACTGCAACAAAATAAAGGCCATATGTGACAAAACCATAGATGACATCACACTCAATGGTGAAAATCTGAAAGCCTTTTCTGAAATCTGAAAGCTAAGATCAGGAACAGGACAAGGGTGTCCACTCTCATCACCTTATTCAACATAGTTTTGGAAGCCCTAGCCAAGGCAGTAAGAGAAGAAAAAGAAATGAAAGGAAGCCAAATTGGAAAAGAAAAAGTAAAACTGTCACTCTTTGCAGATGACATAATACTATACATAGAAAATCTTAACAATGCTACCAGTAAAATTCTAGAGTTCATCAATGAAATGATAAAGCTGCTTTCCATTTGTCTTCTTTGGAAAAAATATATTCATGTCTTTTGCCCATTTTTAATTGATGGTGAAGATTATGAATTATAAAACTACCCAGAGATGTAATCGTTCTTTCCTGAAAATTCTTACCAGATATAGTATCTTTAAACCCTGGTGTCAGGGTGACAGGGTGACAGGCAGGAAGGCGAGGGGTCTCCAAACAGAGGAAATAGGCTGCAAGTGTCAGGCCTTTTTTCTCTCTCTCTTAAGCGGCAGGAAGAAACAAACTACAAGTGTCAGATTTTTTCCCCTTCTCTATACAAAATTAAAAGCTTTCTCTTAAAATTCTGTGCTGCCATGATGACACCTGGTTCCACCTGAACTTAACTTTTCTCAAATCTTGAGCTAACCAATGCATTTTTCTTATGGAAAGGTTTTTCTTAAGCTAAGTTAATGAACTATGTTTTCACCCTAGACTCTGTCTTTCCTCAAGTCAGTTAGTTCAGCTTAAGACCCAGTTGGCAAAAACCACTACAATATTGTAAAATAATTAGCCTCCAACCAACAAAAATAAATGAGAAAAAAAAAAAAAAGACTCAGAACCGATAAGGGCTCAACAAACCAGTATGTTTTACTCATACAATTGTTCTCCTAATCTATGTTAATGAAACTATATATTTGCTTGGAAATTTGCCTTTCTTCAAGATTCATGTCAGTCATTTTATGGCCTGGGATGACTCACCTTGTGCCAATGTGACCTCAAAATGCATGTGGATGAGGGTGCCACTATGAGTTTTGAGACATTTCCTTTATCTAATTAGCAGCCTTCTGATAGATATGTAACATACAGCTAAAGGATAGCGGGGGGGGGGGGCACTCTTTCTGCCCCCTTCTGATGTCTATGTCAGAAGCTTTATATATCTGTTTTATACTTTAATAAAATGTTATCACACAAAAGCTCTGAGCAATCAAGTCTCATCGTTTGAATTCCTCTCCCCTGGAGGCCAAGAATCCTGGCATCTTTCAGGGTTCAGCAACAACCTTTCACCTTGGGGGCTTGTCCGGGATCTGAACCTGGGACCTCTCATGCCTGAGGCAAGAACCATAACCTGTAGACCAAAACAACCTTTCAAGGGTAAACTGGAACATTTACTACAACATTTCTGGGGATCTACCAGATGCTTTAGGAGATTGATATTCCATTTTTTTCATCATTATTATTGAGAACTACATCTCTCATGTATGTATTGTTCATGTGGACTATTCTATAATTTCTACACAAGGAATATTATTCTTACTCTAAAATATCCAAAATTCTTATGTTGTTGAATGCAGGTTTATCAATCAAGGACATAAACAAGCAAGTCCTTAGGTGTATTATCAAGGATGCAATATCAAGAACAATAGTAATTAATTGTACTATGTACTTCCTTTCTAAAGTGAAAGTGAAGTCGCTCAGTCTTGTCTGACTCTTTGCGACCCCATGGACTGTAGCCTACTAGGCTCCTCCGTCCATGGGATTTTCCAAGCAAGATTACTGGAGTGGGCTGCCACTTCCTTCTCCAGGGGATCTTCCCAACCCAGGGGTCGAACCAAGGTCTCCTGCACTGCAGACAGACGCTTTACCATCTGAGCCACCAGGAAGCCCACTTCCTTTCTAAGGAAAGAAGTAAAGCAATGCAAATATCAGAAGCATTAGAAGATACATCAGTTTGCATATATTATATTCAAGACCACATATCATAGGCAAAGCATATATATGAATCTCAAACATGAGGCCACAGTTGCCTAGGTCTCTTAATTATGAGTAGTCCATGAATGCTTAAAACATATCACAGCACTATAACCACACTAAAAAATACAATGAAAATGAATTGCTTAAACATTTTTATGTTATAACAAATATTCACCATAGAATAATAAAACTTCTGAAGTTTCAATTAAAGTAAATTCAGAAGATAGATGAAAGTTTCTCAAAAAGATCTTGGAAATTATACCAGTCATTTATGTGAAGAAAATCCATTATAATCTTCATGTTTCCCAATTGAATGAAACTTTCATAGAACCCTGTTTTCACTAGTCCAATGCTTTATTTGAAATTTGAATCACCACATGCTACACCGGTGTTGTCACTCACGTAATATCATAGACTTGTATACCACCTATCAATCAGACATGCAGAAAGAAAAAAAGAGAATAAAAAGTACCAAAAAACTAGTATCAAAATGCTTGAAAAATAAAAACTGAAGAGCACTAAAATATTTGGAAAATTCCTGCCAATTAGGATCAGATATTAAGAAGGCATTCAACAAATAACTAATTTATTTAGGGAATATGCATATTCACAAATATCCATAACAGTTCCAGAAAGCACCTAGTGGGAATAAAGTTTGAATTTCAGTGTACAAGTGGCTAGATTGATTGCAGGAAGATATGATGGTAAAAGCACAGTCAAAAATGACCAAAAAGTCATCTTACTAAGTAATCTATAATGAAGGACAAAAAAATGGACAGTATTCAATGATGGGAAATAAAAATTTTAAAGGTAAATAGTTTGATATGTTTTTATATCAAAAAAAAATATAGAATGCAATCAAAAGCACCATTAATTATGCAGTAGTTGATTCACACAACATGGAATGATTAAAGAAGGGAGAAATTCTTACTGGTTCTTCAATGTCTGTTAAAACTATAGATGACAAGCAGGACACCGCTGCTGTTGCTGCTCAGTCTTAGTCCTGTCTGACTCTTAGAGTCCCCAGGGACTGTAGCACGGCAGGCTTCTCTGTCCTCCACTATCCCCCAGAGTTCGCTCAGATTCACGTCCTTTGAGTCGGTGATGCTATCTTTCCATCTTATCCTCTGCTGCCCCCTTCTCCTTTTGCCTTCAATCTTTCCCATCATTGAGGTCTTTTTCAGTGAGCTGGCTCTTCACATCAGGTGGCCAAAGGATTGGAGCTTCAGCTTCAGAAACAGCCCTTCCAATTAATATTTAAGGTAGATTTCCTTTATGATTGGCTTCATCTTCTTGAAGTCCAAGGGACTCTGAAGAGTCTTCCCCAGCACAACAATTTGAAAGCATCGATTCTTCTGCAGTTAGCCCTCTTTATAGTCCAACTCTCATGTAAATACATGACTACTGGAAAAACCATAGCTTTGACTATATGGACCTTTGTTGGCAAAGTTATGTCTCTGCTTTTTAATATGCTGTCTAGGTTTGTCTTTCATGTCTTTAGTCACCATCACAGTGATTTTGGAGCCCAAGAAAATAAACTTGGTCATTACTTCCACTTTATTTCCTTTTACTTGCCATACAGTGATGGGACTGGATGTCATAATCTTAGTTTTTATTAAAGTTGGGTTTCAAGTCAGCTTTTTCACTTTCCTCTTTCACCCTCATTAAGAGGCTCTTTAGTTTCTCTTTATTTTCTGCCATTAAAGTGCTATCATCTGCATATCTGAGGCTGTTGATAATTATCCTGGCAATCTTGATTCATCCAGGTCAGCATTTCACATGATGTACTCTACAAATAAGTTAAATAAGCAGGGTGATGATATACATCCTTGCTGCACTCCTTTCCAAATTTGAACCTGTTCATTGTTCCATGTCTTGTTCTAATTATTGCTTCTTGACCCACATATAGGTTTCTCATGAGAGAGGTAAGGTGGTCTGGTACTCCCATCTTTAAGAATTTTCCAGTTTGTTGTGATCAGCACAAAGGTTTAGTGAAGTCAATGAAGCAGAAATAAATGTTTTTCTGAAACTACCTTGCTTTCACCATGATCCAGTGAATGCTGGCAATTTGATCTCTTGTTCCTCTACCTCTTGAAACCCAGCATGTGCAAGACACTAAGCTTCTATTTTTCTCTGTAAAAACACACAGTGTGGCTATGTGACCACATGAATCTATGCTCAAGAAGTCAGATGTATGGAGAAAGGCCCATGGGCTTAGCACCAGTCAACCTTGCAATGCCCTGCATGGGAATATTCAGGCTGTGCAAAAGAGCCATCATTGTCTGCTGCAGTGTCCTCTCCAATGACCTGACAAAATTCCCCAAACAGCAATGCAACTACTCCCTACTCAGCCCATATCATGGGTCCAACCTTTTACTTTGGGCAAGTAGGGCCTCATGTTGCAGATGATACCAGGTCTCCAAATGGCTCTCAAAGGCCTTATTAGGAAGGTACTCTCAGAGGGATTTCTCCTCTAGGGGGAGCCATCTTTAAAAGCTGTGGCCCCCAGAGAGGAAGAATGCCCTAGGAGACACAAGAGGCCTGAGTTGGCCAGTGAAGCAAAACCCATTAAAGGGTCTATCAGAAACAACTGTCCTCACAGTTGTTTGCTATGCCTGAACATGACGTGGTCAAGTCTTATGGTATCCCAGGGACTGTGGTTCATCTTTTGACAGCAAGCAGAATTTCCCTGCCAAGATCTGGTGGATGGGTTCCTGCCAGCCTCTTAACATTTCCAGACTTGGGGATATTCCCTCTTCTCGGGAGACTGCAAAGCACACACCACAGGTGACTGACCCCCAGTGGATCAGCATGCTCTGTATGGAGGTATGCAGAATCCTATGTGTGGATGTTCTCCAGGGACCAGGGAAGCAAACATTGGCTCCATGACCCATATGACTAGAATTTAAGCTTAACAAAAAGTTCTTCAATGTCGAAGAGCTTAACCCGTCAAGGTGGTGCCACCATCCTGACATAAGTCAAGAAGTCCTACTTTGTGAGGACTGAGATTACAAAAAAAGACTTGGCCCTCTGGACTGCCTTGAGGAAGGCCTCCTATGCAGTCCAACACTTCTGGAGCCTGTGTCTAGGACCAAAGAGACCCACTCACCTGAAATCATTCAGGCCATCGTAAGATCCTCACCAGAACATCTGACAGAAAGACACAATTTGAGAGACGGAGCTAAACAAAGGCCTGCCAGCATCCTCTGGGTTGGCCCTGGAGGCTCAATTCAGTTCAGTTGCTCAGTCGTATCTGACTCTTTGCAACCCCATGAGCCACAGCACACCAGGCCTCCCTGTCCATAACCTACTCCCAGAGTTTATTCAAACTCATGTCCATTGAGTTAATGATGCCATCCAACCATCTCATCCTCTGTCATCCCCTTCTCCTCCTGCCTTCAATCTTTCCCAGCAGCAGGGTCTTTTCAAATGAGTCAGTTCATTGCATCAGGTGGCCAAAGTATTGGAGTTTCAGCCTCAATATCAGTCCTTCCAATGAACGTCCAGGACTGATCTTCTTTAGGATGGACTGGTTGGATCTCCTTGCAGTCCAAGGGACTCTCAAGAGTGTTCTCCACACCAAAGTTCAAAAGCATCAATTCTTCAGTGCTCAGCTTTCTTTACAGTCCAACCCTCACATCCATACATAACTACTGGAAAAAAGATAGCCTTGACTAGATGGACCATGGTTGACAAAGTAATGTCTCGGCTTTTTAATATGCTGTCTAGGTTAGTTATAACTTTCCCTCCAAGGAGCAAGCGTCTTTTAATTTCATGGCTGCAATTACCATCTGCAGTGATTTTGGAGCCCTCCAAAATAAAGTCAGATACTGTTTCCACTGTTTCCCCATCTATTTCCCATGAAGTGATGGGACCAGATGCCATGATCTTAGTTTTCTGAATGTTGAGCTTTAAGCCAACTTTTTCAGTCTCCTCTTTCAATTTCATCAAGAGGTTCTTTAGTTTTTCTTCACTTTCTGCCCTAAGGGTGGTGTCATCTGCATATCTGAGGTTATTGATATTTATCTTGGCAGTCTTGATTCTAGCTTATTCTTTATCCAACCAAGCATTTCTCATGATGTATTCTGCATATAAGTTAAATAAGCAGGGTGACAATATACAGTCTTGATGTACTACTTATCATATTTGGAACCAGTCTGTTGTTCCATGTCCAGTTATAACTGTTGCTTCCTGACCTGCATACAGATTTCTCAAGAGGCAGGGAAGGTATTCCCATCAATTTCAGAATATTCCACAGTTTATTGTGATCCACACAGTCAAAGGTTTTGGCATAGTCATAAAGCAGAAATAGATGTTTTTCTGGAACTCTTGATTTTTCGATGATCCAACAGATGTTGGCAATTTGATCTCTGGTTCCTCTGCCTTTTCTAAATCCAGCTTGAACATCTAGAAGTTCATGGCTCATGTATTTCTGAAGCCTGGCTTGGAGAATTTTGAGCATTACTTTACTAGCATGTGAGATGAGTGCAATTGTGCGGTAGTTGGAAACATTCTTTGGCATTGCCTTTCTTTGGGATTGGAATGAAAACTGACCTTTTCCAGTCCTGTTGCCACTGCTGAGTTTTCCAAATTGGCTGGCATATTGAGTGCAGCACTTTAACAGCATCATCTTTTAGGATTTGAAATAGCTCAACTGGAATTCCATCACCTCCACTGGCTTTGTTCATAGTGATTCTTCCTAAGGCCCACTTGACTTCACATTCCAGGATGTCTGGCTCTAGGTGAATGATCACATCATCTTGGTTATCTTTTTTGTATAGATTATGAAGATCTTTTTTGTATAGTTCTTCCATGTATTCTTGCCACCTCTTCTTAATATCTTCTGCTTCTGTTAGGTCCATACCATTTCTGTCCTTTATTGAACCCATCTTTGCAAGAAATGTTCCCTTGGTATCTCTAATTTTCTTCAAGAGATCTCTAGTCTTTCCCATTCTATTGTTTTCTTCTATTTCTTTGCACTGAACACTGGGGAAGGCTTTCTTGTCTCTCCTTCCTATTCTTTGGAACTCTGCATTCAAATGGGTATATCTTTCCTTTTCTCCTTTGCTTTTCACTTCTCTTCTTATCACAGCTATTTGTAAGGCCTCCTCAGACAGCCATTCTGTTTTTTGCATTTTTTTTCCCCTTGAGGATGGTCTTGATCCCTGACTCCTGTACAATGTCAGGAACCTCCATCCATAGTTCATCAGGCACTCTATTTATCAGATCTAGTCCCTTAAATCTATTTTTCACTTCCACTGAATAATTTTAAGGAATTTGATTTAGGTCATACCTGAATGTTCAAGTGGTTTTCCCTACTTTCTTCAATTTAGGTCTGAATTTGGCAATAAGGAGTTCATGATCTGAGCCACAGTCAGCTCCCAGTCTTATTTTTGCTGACTATATAGAACGTCTCCATCTTTGGCTGCAAAGAATATAATCAATCTGATTTCAGTATTGACCATCTGGTGATGTCCATGTGTAGAGTATTCTCTTGTGTTATTAGAAGAGGGTGTTTGCTATGAACAGTGCATTCTCTTGACAAAACACTAGAGGTAGGGGACAGGAAAGAAAGCCAAAGGCAGGACCAGGCCTTGGCCACATGGAAGCCCTTAGGCACTGTAGAGACAGAGGGGCTTTCCTTGAGGGATAGGGTACCTCGGTAGTCAAATCCCAGGGCTCCAGAAGGGACAGAAAGATCCCTGACATCCTGCCCCTGGACTACTGTGTCCATTGGGCCTCAGTGTAGTTGTACTGAGCATGACTTTTGGGTCATCATCTCTCTTCAGGACCATATGCATTCTATTCATCAAGTCAAACAATGCACTTCCCACTCTTTGCATCTATGCACAGGGACTTGAGTAGGCTTATCTCTGAGGGTTTCTGGAAATGAGTATGTCCCACAGGATGAGAGTCTGCCTACCCCAGATTCCAGACCAAGATACTTCGATTGGTCTGGGGACAGCAGGCCACACTCAGATCTTCCTTCCTCTCTGGCATTGTCTGGCCTTTGTAAGCAAGGAGTGGGTGAAAAGACATGGAGCTTGGTTGCTTGGCACCAACATATGGAAAAATGAAGCAACAAGCAAGAAATGATGCTCAAGGAAGCAGATATCTGGATTTGGGGCCCGTGGGCTCAGCACCAGTCAACCTGGCAATGCCCTACACAGGAGCATTCAGGCTGGGGACAGGAGACATTGTTATCTGGTGCAGCCTCACCTCCAGTGGCTTGCAAAGGTCCTGCAACAACAACAATGCAACTACCCCCTGTTTGGTTCACATCATGAAGCCACTCCTCTACTTCAGGCAAATGGGGCCTCACGATGAACATGATACCGGGGCTCTGAAGGGCTCTCAGCAGCCTTACTAGGAAGGTAAGTTTGGAAGGGTTTCTCCTCTGGGGTTGCTATCATTGAAGGCTATGGCCACCAGAGAGGAAGAATGCTGCAGGAGATTCAAGGAGCCTGAGTGGACAAACAGGACAAAACATGTCAAAGGGCCATCAGGACAATGGGTCTCATGAGAACTTGCCATCCTGAAAATGACCTGGCCAAGCACCATGGAATCTCAGGGGCCACCCTTCAGCTCTCTCAACAGCCAGCAGTGTCTACCTGCCTAGACAGGTTCATGCCTGCCTCTCATCATTGCCAGGCCTGAGGCAGGATCCTTCCCTACAAAAAATTACTGGGAAACTGAAAAGGACACACCACAGGTGGCCATCCCCTCAGTAGATCAGTGTGCTCTGGACAAAGATGTGCAGAGACCTGTGTGTGGCTGGATGTTCCCCAGAGGGCAAGGGAAGCAAACATGGCCTCCGTGTACAATATGACAAGAATTCAGGTTTAATGAAAGGCTTTTCAGTGCCTGGGTTCCTAGCCTGTTGTGATGGTGCCACAGCAGTAGTTCCCCTTTTGTGAGAACTGAGGTTCCCGCAAGGACGCCCCTCTCTCAACTACCTTGATGCTCGCCTCCCCCATAATTCATCTTCCTTTGGGGCCTGTGTTGAGAACAAAAGAGAGCCATTAACCTTGAATCATTCAGGCCGTGGCAAGATCCTCGCCAGAATGTCTGATTGAAAGACACAATTCAGAAAGAAGGTGCTAAGGAAAGGCCCAGTGTATGTCCTCCAGGTGAGTGGTAAAAGCAGGGATTAGGAAAAAAAGCCAAAGGCTGGGCCAGTCCTTGGCCACATGGAAGCCCCGAAACAATGTCGAGAGTACTTAAGTGCACTCTCTGTGGGGTATGGGGCCTCCACAGCCAAATCCCAGGGTTCCAGAAGGGACAGAGAGACCTCCTGCTTCTGCACGGACATGTCCATTGGGTTTCAGCATAATCTTTTTGAGCATGATTTTTAGGCCATCATCTTTCCTCAGGACCAAATGAATTCTAAACATTGACACAACTGAGGCACTTCCCTCATATCGCATTCAGGCTCAGGCACCTGAGTAGGCTTACCTCTGAAGCTTTCTGGAAATGAGTATGTCCCAAACGTTGTGAGTTTTTGGCTACCCCAGGTGCTGCACCAAGGCTGACATTTATTTCCCAGGGGTAGCAAGCCACACTCAGATCTTCCTTCCTCTGGGGACGTTGTCTGTCTATAGAGCAAAAAGATACCTGTGAGAACTCCTTGTTATTTCTTGTAAGCGTCGATGGTCACATGTGCTACATCTTCATGCAGTGAATAATGCTACAAGACATACCTAGAACAAGACATACAGGAGCCCAAGAAAGTGACAAAATGCACTTACATACAGAGACACAAACCCCTGGCTGAAATGCATGACTGCCACCGATCTTCCTCCCTACCTCTCCAGTTCTCTACCTCCCCACCTCCTTACTTTTATTCATCATTCCCTCCCGCCCTACCTATGGCCAAACATTAGAAAATGAGTGAATGAGCAGGTAAGTGCATGACTGAGTGCATGAATAATGTGACCAGGAGGGAAGAAATGGTAATTCCATAAAGGAAACCAGAGAAGGCAGACCCTCATGGATTCTTCACCTTACAGAACCTCTTGGCTGCCAAGATTCTACAGATGTGTCTTGTGGAATGGAAACATTTCTCCGAGCTCAATTCCTGTCTGTTCAAGCAAGGGGTGGCTGAGGAGACACTGGGCCTGGTCACTTGCTGCCAACACACAGAGAATGAGGCCACGACATCCCATAGAATTGATTCTGAAGGAAGCAGCTATCTGGTGACAGGGCACATAGACCCAGCACTAGTCACTCTGGCAACACCCAGCATGGGAATGTTCAGGCTGGAGCAGGAGCCACTGTTGCCTGGAGTCGCATCCCCTCCTGTGTCCCACCAAAGCCCCGAACAACACCAACGCAGCTACTCCTCGCTTGACCCTCGTCACGGTGTCACAGCTCTCCTTCAGGAAAATGGGGCCTCATGCTGGGGCTGATACAGTGGCTCCAAAGGGCTCTCAACAGCCTTACCAAAAAGGTATACTCGGAAGGGGTTTCTCTTCTGGGGGGGTGCTATCATTGAAGGCTGTGGCCCCAGAGTAGAAGAGTACCCCAGGAGATGCAAGGTGCCCGAGTGGGTGAACAAAACAAACACATCAAAGGGCCCATCAGGAACAAATGGCCACACTGAGAACTCACTATGCCTGAAAGTGATCTGGCCAAGCCCCATGGGGCTGCCCTTCAGCTCTCTCAACAGCAACAGCGTCCACTTGCCAAGACCCAGTGGACCAGTTATACCTGCTTACCACCATTGCCAGGCTTGGGGCACAATCCTTCACCACCAACCATTCTTGGGACACTGGAACGCACACACCATAGGAGACCATCCCCTCAGGTGGTCGATGTGCTCTGCATGGAAGTTTGCAGAGACATTTGTGTGGATGTTCCCCAGGGGACCAGGGAAGCAAACACTGTCTTGATATCCAGTCTGACTAGAATTCAGGTTTAAGGAAAGGCCTTTTAATGTCTGAGATCCTAGTCTGTCTAGATGGCACTGTAGAATAAGTTCACCCTTTGTGATGACTGAGGTTCCCGCAAGGACTCCTCCCTTTGGACTACCTTGAGGCATGCCTCCCTCATAGTTCTTCATCCTCTGGTACTCATGTCCAGGCAAAAGGGGAACCATTCACTTTGAATCATCCAGGTTGTGGTGAGACTCTCACCAGAACATCTTACTGAAAGACAAGATTCAAAGAGAAGGAGCTAAGGAAAGGCATTGGCTATGGCCTCCAGGTAGGCAGTGGAAGTAGGGATCAGCAAAGAAAGTCAAAGGCAGGACTAGAATTAGCCTATGTAAAAGACCCTAGACACGGTAGAGACACAGGGGCTCTCCTTGTGGGATCAGTTACCTCCACACCCACACTCTAATGCACCAAAAGGGACAGAAGGAACCAGGACCTTTTGCCCTTGGACTGCCATTTCCATTCAGCTCAGCACAATCCTATTAAGCATAATTTTTATGTCATTTTTCTCTCCTTAGGACCATATGACTTCTCATCATTAACCCAAACAAGGCAAGCTCCACGCATTGCATCTATGCCAAGAGTCTGAGCAGGCTTGCCTTCAATGCATTCTGGAAATGATGGAGCCCCAAAGCATGTGAGTTTCTGTCTACCCAAGGTGCTGCACCAAGGCTGACATTGAAGGCCCTGGAGGCAACAGGTACGAGTCAGATCTTCCTTCCTTTGGAGCACTGTCTGAGTAGAGAGGAGCACAGCAGCTTTGCCAACATCTAGTTTGGCCCTGTAGGATTTGTAGTCATGTGTGCTACACCTTCATGCAGTGAATGATGCTACAAGACAGATCTAGAGTGATAAATCTAAGAACCCAAGAAAGCAACAAAATGCATCTATCTATACACAGCAACACAAAACCCTGGGTAAAACGTACTCCTACCACTGACCTTCCTTGCTACCCCTCTAACTTTCTATGTCCCTATCTGTAGTTATCTACCTCCTTACTTTTCTTCATCCATCCTTATCTCCCAACCTACCTACTGCCAAACCTGAGGAAACAGTGACTAGCGGATCAGTGCTTGAGTGAATACATAAGTAACGTGTCCAGAAAGGAAAAAATGGCAACTCCACAAAGGTGCCCCAAGAGAAGGGAGAGCCTCATGGGCTCTATACCCAGAAGAAGGCCCAGCACAAGGGCCTGTCAGTCACTAAAATTCTATAGATGTGTCTTGGAAAACAGATGTACCTCTCAGCTCGATCTTGATCTGTGCAAGCAAGGGGTGGAATTGAAGACTTGGGGCTAGGCCACTTGCAGCCAACACACAGAAAACGAGTCCACAAAGTCCCACAGAATGGATTCTTGAGGAAGCAGGTATCTGGTGACAGGGCACATAGGCTCAGAACCAGTCAACCTGGCAATGCCCTGCATGGGAACGTTCAGGCTGGGAACAGGAGGCCTCATCCCCTGGTGCGTGTCTTCTCTCATGGCCTGCTGAAGGCCCCAGACAAAAACAATGCAACTGTTCCTGGATTGACCACATCTTGAGGCCATTGTTCTACTTCAGGCAAATATAGCCTCATAATGGAGATGCTACCAGGGCTCTGGAGGGCTTACAAAAGCCTTACTAGAAAGTTAAGCTCCAAAAAGGTTTCTTCTCTGGGGGTGTGATCATTGAAGGCCATGCCCCCCAGAGAGGGAGAATGCTTCAAGAAATGCCTGGGGCCCAAATGGAAAAATGAAAAACCCATCAAATGGCCGATCAGGAACAAGTGGTCTCACAAGACCCTGCCATGCCTGAAAGTTAATTAGCCACACCCCATGGAATCTCAGGGGCTGCTCTTTAGCTCTCTTAACAGTCAGCACTGTCTAACTTCGAAGACCCACTGGACAGGTTCCTGCCTCTCACCATTGCCAGGTCTAGGGCATAATCTTTCTCTACCTGCTTGTTTTTCAGAGACTGCAAAGCACACAAACAGGTGACCATCCCCTTAGTTGTTCAGCAAGCTCTGTACGAAAGTGTGCAGAGACCTGTGTGTGGATATTCCTCAGGGATCCAGGAAGCAATCACTGCCTCCATGATCAATCTGATTAGAATGTAGGATCAACAGAAAGCATTTCAGTCTACAAGATCATAGATGGTCTTGAAGGCACTGCAGCAGAAGTTCTCCTTTGAGAGGCCTGTGGGCCACAAACAACTCCCCACTCTTGACTGCCTTGAGGTGGGCCTACTCCATAGCCCATTGTCCTCTGGGGCCCATGTTAAGGACCAAAGAGAGTCACTCACCTCGAGTTGTTCAGGTCACAGTGAGGCCTTCTTCAGAATGTCTGACTGAAAGACATAATTTGAAGAGAAGTAGCTAAGGAAAGGTCCTGGCTATATCCTCTGGTTGGGTGGTGGAAGCAGGGATAAGGAAAGAAAGCCGAGGGCAGGACAGGCTTTGGTCACATGGAAGCTCCCGGGCACTGTAGAGACTCAGGGATAGGGTGCCTCCACACTCAAATCCCAGGGCTCCAGAAAGGACAGAAGAAACCACAACCTCTGGGCCCTGTAATGTCACTTCCATTGAGCCTCACCATAATCCTGTTGAGCATGATTTTAGATCACCATCTCTCTTTAGGACCATATGAGTTCTCATCATTGACCCCAACAAGGCATGCCCCCACGCATTGCATGCATGCACAGGCACCTGAGTAGGCTTACTTCTGATGTTTTCTGGAAAGGAGGATGCCCCAGAGGATGTGAGTTTCTGTCCACACCGAAGGCTGGATTAAGGCTGATATCGATTGCCCTAGGGGCAGCAGGCCACGCTCAGATCTGCCTTCCTCTGGGGGTGTTGTCTGTCTAGAAGGAGAACAACAGCTATGAGAACACCTACTCCATCCTTGAAGGCTTTGGTGGTCATGCATGCTGCACCTTCATGCAGTGAATGACGCTGTAAGACATAACTATAGAGACACATTCAGGAACATTAGAAAGCAACTAAATACACTTATATGCAGAGATAAAAATCCCTGGCTGAAATGTATAACTACCACCAACCTTCCGCCCTACTAGGTCCCTACCTCTCTAGTTCCTTACCTCTTTACTTTTTTCAAACACTCCTTCCTTCCCACCATACTTACTGCCAAACATGAGGGAATTAGTGGACAAGTGGTCAAGGCATGAGTGAATATAAGAATAACGTGTACAAGCAGCCAGAAATGGCATATTCAAAGAGGAGTTCCAACAGAAGGCAGAGCCTCATGGACTTTCCACCCAGCAGAGACCTGGCACAAGGACCTCTCAACCTCCAAGAATCTATGGATCTGTTTTGGGAATGGAAACTTCCTCCATGTTTGAACCTGGTCTTCGCAAGCAAGGGATCATGGAGGGGACATGGGCCTGGCCACTTACTGCAAACATGCAGAAAACAAGGTCATGAAATCCCTCAGAAGAGGTGCTCGAGGATGCAGATATTTGGAGATGGGACCTGAGGGCTCAGCACCAGTTAACACGTCAGTGCCCTGCATGGGAACCTTCAGGATGGGGACAGGAGCCATTACTGGCTGGTTCAGCATCCCCTCCCATAGCTTGCACAAGGCCCTCAAACAGCCACAATGCATCTAGTTCTTGTTTGGTCTATATCATGGGACTGACCCTCTACTTCGGTAAAATGGTGCCTCTTGATGGAGGTGATACTGTGACCCTGAAAGGTTCTCAACAACCTTACTATGAAAGTAAGGTGCTATCATTGGCGGCCACAGCCCCCAGAGAGGAAGAACGCCACATGAAACACAAGTGTCGGGCCCGAGCCATGGAATGAATGAAACAAAACCCATCATAGGGCTCATCAGGAACAAGTGGCCACATCGAGAACTCACCATGCCTGAAAGTGACCTGGCCATGCTCCATGAAATCTCATGGGCTGACCTTCAGCTCTCTCAATAGCCAGCAGGGTCTACCTGCCAAGACCCAGCTGGTTGGTTCCTGCCTGCCTCTCACCATCACTGGTCCTGGGGCATCATCTTTCTCTGCTGATGGTTCTTGGGAGACTGAAAAGAACAACCACAGCTGACCATTCTCTCAGTCAATCAGCATGCTCTGCATGGAGGTGTGCAGAGACCTTTGTGGGGATGACCCCAGCTGGCCAGGGATGCAAACATTGCCTCCATGTCTAATCTAATTAGAATTCAGGTTTAGTGACAGGCTTTTCAGTACCAGAGTTCCTAGCCCCTGGAAATGCCACTGCAGCATAAGTTCCACTGTGGTGATGACTGAGGTTCCCAAAAGGACTCCCACCTCTGGACTGCCTAAAGGAGTGCCTCCCCCAAGGTCCACCTCCATCTGGGGCCCATGTGCAGGACTAAAGAGAGCCACTCACCTCAAGTTATTTAGCATGTGGCAAGAATCTCTACAGAACATCTGACTAAAAGAAACAATTTGAAGAGAAGGAACTATGGAAAGACCCCACCTCATAACTTCCTGGTGGGCTGTGAGAGTTGGGACCATTAGAGGCAGGACCAGGCTTTTGCCCTCTGGAAGCCCTTAGATATTGTAGAGGCTCAAGGACTCTCCTCGAGGGGTCAGGTGCCTCCACACCGAAATCCCAGGGTTTCAGAGAAAAAAGAAAGGTCCCTGACCTCTAGTTTCTGGGCTGCAACCTCCAATGGGCCTCAGCATACTTCTATTGAACTTGATTTTTAAGTGATCATCTCTCTTCAGAACCATATGAATTCTTCTCATCAACCCAAGTGAGGCATGCCCCATGAAGTGCATCTATGCACAGGAACCTAAGTAGTCTTACCTCCAAAGCTTTCTGGAAATAAGGAAGCTGTAAAGGACCTGAGTTTCTGTCTACCCAGCTGCAGCACCAAGGCTGATATCAATTGCACCAGGAGCAGCAGGCCACACTCAGATAATCCTTCCTTTCCAGATGTTGTCTGTCTAGAGAGCAGAAAGCCTCCTGTGAGAGCTCCTAGTCTGTCCCTGTAGGCTTTGGTGGTCATGTGTGCTACACTTCGATGTAGCAAAAGTTGCTACAAGACATACCTAGAGCAACAAGTCCAGGAACACAAGAAAGCAATGAAATGCACCTATATGCAGAGACACAAATCCCTGGCTGAAATGCTCATCTACCACAGACCTTCCTCCCTACCTCTCTAAGTTCTGATCTCCCATCCTCTTCGCTACATCCCTACCTCCTCACTTTTCTCCATCTTTCCCTCCCACCATACATACTGACAAACATGAAGAAACAAGTGGACGAATGGATCAATATTTGAGTGAGAATATGAATAACAATACATCCAGGGAGATAGAAATGGTGACTCCAAGAAAGAGTCCCGAGAGAAGACAAAGCCTCATAGGCTCTCCACCTGATGGAAGACCCAGGACAAGGACCTCTCAGCTGCCAAGATTCTGTGGACATGTCTTGGGGAATGGAGATGCTCCTCCAAGCTCAGTCCGGGTCTGTGCTAGCAAGGGGTGGCTGAGGGAACATTAAATTTGGCCACTTGCCGCAATCACACAAAAAAAGAGGTCAAGAAGTTCCATGCAATGGATGGTCGAGGAAGCATGTATCTGTGGCCGGGCCCATGAGCTCATCATGAGTCAACCTGGCAATGCCCTGCAAGGGAACATTCAGGCTGGAAACAAGAGCCATCATTGCCTGATGGGGCATCCGCTCCATGGCCTTCTGAAGGCCTCCAAACAACAAGAAGGCAACTACTCCTTGTTCGGCCCATGTCATGGGACCACCCCTCTACTTCAGGTGAACAGTGCCTCATGATGGAGTTAATATAGGCTGCAAAGAGAGCTTAACAGCCTCACTAGGAAGTAAGCTTGAAAGGGGTTTCTCTTCTGGAGGTGCTATTGTTAAAGGCTGTGGCCCCCAGGAAGCACATGGTGCCTGAGTACAAATGAAACAAAACTCAGCAAAGGGCCCATCAGGAGTAGCTGGCCTTACAGAGACCCTACCATGCCCCAAAGTGACCTGGCCTAACCCCATGGGATCTCAGAGGACAACAAACACCCTGCATAGAAATGTTCATACCAGGGACAAGAGCGATTGTCAGCTGGTGGGGTGTCTGTTCCTATGCCTGCCCATGGCCACCAAACAAATCAATGCAATACTCCCTGCTTGGCCCACGTCATGGGGCCTCCCCTCTACTTCAGGCAATTAGGGCCTCACTATGGAGATGATACCGGGGCTCCTATGGGCTCTCAACTTTCTTTCTAGGAAGGAGTGCTTGGAAGGGGTTTCTCCTCTGGGGCTGCTGTCATTGAAGATTGTGGATCCTGGAGAGGAAGAATGCCCCAGCAGAAACAAGGGGCTCCAGTGGGCGATCAAAGCAAAGTCCATCAAACAGCCCATCAGGAACCACTGGTGTCACCCAGACACTGGCATGCCTGAAAGTGACCTGGCCAAGCCCCATGGAAACTCAGGGGCCACACTTCAGCTCTCTCAACAGCCAACAACATCTACCTGCCAAGACCTGGTTGACAGGTTTCCGCCTGCCTCTCGCTGTCACCAGGCCAGGGGCATGATGTTTTCCTACCAATGGTTCTTGGGAGACTGAAAAGCACACACCAGGAGACTGTTCCCTCAGTAGCTCAGTGCGTGCCATGTGGAGATGTATAGAGAAATGTGTGTGAGAATGTTCCCCAGGGTGCAGGGAAGCAAACATTGCCTCCACATACTATCTGACTAGAATTCAGTTCTCAGGAAAGGCTTTTCAGGGCCAAGGGCTTGGAGACTAGCAAGATGGTGTGGCGGCCAGATTCCTTCCTTTGTGAAGACTGAGGTTCCTGAAAGGACTCCCCCTTCTGGACTGCATTGAGGTGGTCTTCCCCCATAGTCCAATATCTTCTCTGTCTGGTGTCCAGAACCAAAGACAACCACTGACCTCAAATCACTCAAGTCAAAATGGCAAGGTCCTGGCCATTTTTGGTCAGAATGAAAGTGAAAGTGAAAGCGAAAGTGAAGTCATTCAATCGTGCCTGACTCTTTGCGACTCTGTGGATTGTAGCCCACCATTCTGCTTCATCTATGGGGTCTTCCAGGCAGGAATACTGGAGTGGGTTGCCATTTCCTTTTCCAGGGGATCTTCCCAAACCAGGAATCAAACCGGTGTCTCCTGCAGGCAGATTCTTTACCAACTGAGCTATCAGGGAAGCCCTGATAATGGCTGCTGTTAAAAAGTCTACAAACAATAAATGCTGGAGAGGGTGTGGAGAAAAGGGAACCCTCTTATGCTGTTGGTGGGAATGCAAACTAGTACAGCCACTATGGAGAACAGTGTGGAGACTCCTTAAAAAACTGGAAATAGAACTGCCATATGACCCAGCAATCCCACTGCTGGGCATACACGCTGAGGAAACCAGAATTGAAAGAGACACGTGTACCCCAATGTTCATTGCAGGACTGTTTACAATATCCAGGACATGGAAGCAACCTAGATGTCTATCAGCAGACAAATGGATAAGAAAGCTGTGGTATATATACCCAATGGAATATTACTCAGCTATTAAAAAGAATGCATTTGAAACAGTTCTAATGAAGTGGATGAAACTGGAGCCTATTATACAGAGTGAAGTAAGTCAGAAAGAAAAACACCAATACAGTATACTAATGTATATATATGGAATTTAGAAAGATAGTAACAATAACCCTATATGCGAGACAGCAAAAGAGACACAGATATAAAGAACAGACTTTTGGACTCTGTGGGAGAAGGTGAGGGTGGGATGATTTGAGAGAATAGCATTGAAACATGTATATTATCATATGTGAAATAGATCACCAGTCCAGGTTCGATGCATGAGACAGGGTGCTCAGAGATGGTGCACTGGGATGACCCTGAGCGATGGGATGGGGAGGGAGGTGGGAGGGGGGTTCAGGAGGGGGGACACATGTATGTGCACCCATGGCTTATTCATGTCAATGTTCTGAAAGAGTATATAATGATCACACAAAAAACCTGTATTTAACAAGACTTAAAAAAAAACACACAACTATGACAATCCTAAATTGAAAAAATAAACAAGAAACAAACAACTATACTTAGTAAAAATACCTCTAAAAATGTTTCTAATTAATTTTGAAAAGTATTCATTTGGTCTCTGGTGAGACTCTCACCAGAATATCTTATGGAAAGGAACAATCTGAAGGAGTTAAGGAAAGGCTCCATCTATGGTCTCTGGGTGGTTGGTGGAAGTAGTGATCAGGAAAGAAAGCTGAAGGCAGGACCACACCTTGGCCATGTGGAAGCCCCTAGAAAAAGTGGAGTCTCAAGGGCTTTCCTTGAGGGATTGGGTGCCTCCACACCCAAATCCCAGGGCTATGAAAGGGACAGAATCACACTTGACCTCTTGCCCCTGGACTGCCACCTCCACTGGGCCTCACTACACTATTGAACATGATTTTTAAGCTATCATCTCTCTTCAACAGGAGAGTTAATAGGAGCTAACATGCTTTTATTTTCAGGCATTTTTTTTATTTTCATGTGTTTTCCTCTTTCTTTAACATGCTTATTTGTATAAAATGTTTAATATTTTGTGAATATTAACTCTATAATATTTTTGATATTCATTAGAAATATTTTTAGGAATTTTTTTACTAAGCATAGTTGCTTTTTCCTTGTTATTTTCTGAATTTAAGGGTTTTCATAGTTGAAAATATACTTTTTTAATGATAATTATATATTTTTTCAAAAGTAATTGTTATAGTTTTGTTAACCCCATTATTTCCCACAGAAATGGACTGTTTGTACATTTCATTGTCTTTTTTCATGTTTAATTATGATATATGAGATCATTTCATTGATGAGCTTTTATCAGTTATGATTTATATCGATACCCATTTTTTTCATTGCATAAGAACTGTTTCAAATATTTTGAAGCCACATGTGTCTTTTGATTACAAATTAAATCTACATGCATTTGTAATTTTGATTTTTTAGCTGGAAATTAATTTATGGCCTTTTTTGAACCATGGTAAAAAGGTTTTGTTATGTCATTTGTTTTCTTTAATATTTTGCTAACTTAACTTGATACAGCCTCTTGAGGGGTTCACCCTCAAGCAGAGTGAAAAGGCTGGCTTAAAACTCAACATTCAAAAAACTAAGATCACGACATCTGGCCCCATCACTTCATGGCAAATAACTGGGGGGAAAGTGGAAGCAGTGACAGATTTTGTTTCCTTGAGTTCCAAAATCACTGTGGATGGTGACTGCAGCCATGAGATTAAAAGATGCTTGCCCCTTGGAAGGAAAGCTGTGACAAACCTGCTGTACTTAGTAGGTCAGTCGTGTCTGACTGTTTGTGACCCCATGGACTGTAGCCTACCAAGCTCCTCTGTCCATGGGGATTCTCCAAGCAAGAATCCTGGAATGGGTTGCCATGCCCTCCTCCAGGGGATCTTCCCAACTTAGGGATCGAACTGGGTTCTCCTGCATTACAGGCAGATTCTTTATCAGCTGAACTACCAGGAAAACCCATGACAACATATTAAAAAGCAAAGATATAAAATAAATATATAAAATAAAAAGCAAAGATATCACCTTGCCAACAAAGGTCAGTACGGTCAAAGCTATGGTTTTTCCAGTAGTCATGTATGGATGTGAGAATTGGACCATAAAGAAGACTGCATTCTGAAGAATTGATGCCTTCAAATTGTGATGCTGGAGAGGACTCTTGAAAGTCCCTCAGACAGCAAGAAGATCAAACCAGTCAATCCTAAAGGAAATCAACCTTGAATACAAATTGGAAGGACTAATGCTAAAGCTGAAGCTCCAATATTTTGGCCACCTGATACAAAGAGCTGATTCGTTGGAAAAGATGCTGAATCTGGGAAAGACTGAGGGCAGAAGAAGAAGGGGCAGCAGAGGATGAGGGGCAGACTCAGAGGACGTGAGTCTGAGCAAACCCTGGCGGACAATGGAGGGCAGGGAAGCCTGCTGTGCTGCAGGTCATGGGGTCACAGAGGGTTGGATGTGACTTAAAGACTGATAAACTTGATACAGAGGAAACTCATCTCATAATGCATGTAAATGTATCTTCTTATATATTTAGGTAAAAATAAATTACACCAACCCGTGGCAAACATGGCTCAGAAAGTGTCTTACACTATTTCCATACAGCGTCATCAAAAATACTTGATTTGCCCTTGATAATTCCTTAATGTTATCTGGCTGCTCATTGAGAAAAAAAATTATTTCTAACTCTGTGACTCATGTTCAGTTGTAAATGAGAATCTTTTGGTATCATTTATAGCATATTCTTTATTATATTATACAGTCAGTCCATATTAGGATCTATAAATTTTTATGTTGCTTAGTGTATATACTAAATATTAGGTAAGAATTTTGGTTCTATGACAGTACAACTCCTGTATCTCTAACCTTTTTAATGTCATTTTCCTTCAGTATGGGACATTCTTTAGTACTTCAAATAGAATCCTGTAAAAATATAAAAACATTTTCATTATGTTTGTTGAATTAGATTAACCACTATGCTGGGGATCAATGAAATAAAATTTATCAACTTCAGTATTATTAATTTCATGTTCAAATGAAATTTATAAGCTTAGATCAAGTAAGTTAGTCACTCATTCAAAAGGAAATCCCATATCCCTAGTTTGTCTTCTGCTTAAACCTATTATGCTTAGGAGTGCATCATCCTCAGTCAATTTTCTATTTGGAATATAAATATGATGAAAGGTAACTGGACACCCATTATTAATGCAGTGTTGCATTTCTTGGTTGAATGTCTTACTCAAAGAGATAAAAGCAGTGGACTAGGTCCTGAATGTACTTTAGTATAAAAAAAAATCTCTAAGACAAAGCTTATAGGATGAGTATTTTTTTTTTTATCTTTGAGCTAGATAGACAGGATTGGTTCACACGAGTTTCTTTCAAGGTTTCATTGTCTCAAATCCCAAATACAATGTCTAAAAAGGAAATAATGATTCCCTATATTAACATATTTCCCTGTATTGTCACCTAGGTTTATCTTCATTTTAATTATATTTATCATGATTTTCATGATCAGTAAGGTCTGCATCTCACTTTAAGACTACAAGTCCTCATCATTGTTCCAAGCCCTGGCACTCGATACACATTCATACACTTGGACCTGAATATACATACCAGCCAATTATGGTAACAATTTGCACTGGCATTTTGATATATTCAGTAGTGGGCACCTGAATCACATTAATTTTCCAAGGTTGCAAGCCAAACCATGTTCTTCCTTCATACTCATTATTTAAGGGTACAGGAGTAGGACAGGTATTAAAATATAGAACTAAGCCTTGTGAAACACGACTCTTGAATGCTTGAATAATGGAGCAATATGGTGAGTAGTCAGAAAATGACCTAGTGTAGAGGTTGTAGACTATTGATAATCTTACACAAGAATGACACAAAACACAGGTTTCTTTGGAGGACCACTCAGATGTCAGGAGAACACAAGAGCGTCTCAACTATTATCCTTTATTTATTTATCAAAAGATGTATGTGTGTATACAGTCACTCAGTCATGTCTGGCTCTTTGTGAATGCATAGACTGTAGGCCACCAAGCTCCTCTGTCCATGGGATTTCTCAGGCAAGAACACTGAAGTGGGCTGCCTTTTCTTACTCTAATATCAAAAGATGACATAACAGTAACATCTGGCATTGTCTCTGCCAATGAACTCTCCTAAAATGATGCATACGAAGTGACATGAAACAAATTTATTATCAGGCTACTAGAAACAGTATTCATTTCCAAGCATCCTGCATCATTCATAGCACAAACATCATTATACTGAAAATAATGCATTAACATGATATACAGGCACTGAAATTTATATATGGGTTTCCTCATTAATATAATCAACTTTAGGTTTAATAAGAATAGAAAATTACTGAATCTCATATTTTAATCTATGGTGGCAGAGTCATTTATTAAAGTTTTTTCAATGACCCTAAGGCAGCATGGCACTATTAGGATCCCATTTAATATTATACAGGCAGGCTTCCTTGGTGGCTCAGATGGTAAAGAGTCTGCCTGCAAGGCAGGAGACCCAGGTTCGATCCCGGGCCGGGAAGATCCCCTGGAGAAGGAAATAGCAACCCACTCCAGTATTCTTGCCTGGAAAATTCCATGGATGGTGAAGCCTGGTAGGTTACAGTCCATGGGGTCGCAAACAGTCAGACATGACTGAGCGACTTCACTTTCACTTCTTTCTTTAATATTATATAAATATTGGTTTTAGTCATGTATAGAGACCTGGATGAGTAGTAAACATTCTTCTATATACCAATTAATGAAAAATTTCTTAACAATTATCATGTGAAATTCAAATAATAAGCAATGATTTTGTCATAAGATGACATCAAGTAGATCAGTCAACCGACAAGATTATCCCATATCAATATTCGGGCTTCCCTGGTAGCTCAGCTACTAAAAGAATCTGCCTGCAATGCGGAGATCTGGGTTCCATCCCTGGGTTGGGAAGATCCCCTGAAGGAGGCCAAGACAACCCACTCCAGTATTCTTGCCTGGAGAATCCCCATGGACAGAGGAGGCCTGGCGGGCTATAGTCCATAGGGTGGCATAGACATGACTGAGCGACTTTCACTTTCATATCAATATTCAGGTTGATTAAAAGAATAAACCTAACTGCTTTGGCCAGTGATACATTTGGAATGAATTTATAGCTAAGGCTCCCACTTGCCACTTAATGTGAAGGTGTAATTCCTAGCAGTATATCTTACTGCTTACAGGTAAAGAGAGAGAGAGAAAAGAGAGAGAGAGAGAAAAAAAAAAGCCAAGGATAGAACCCAAATTTGCAACACTATTAGGAATTATAAATCATTAAACAAAGCTTAATGGATGAACATTTTCTTCACTTATAAGCACATAAATTGGTATAGAAAAAATGTTTTTCTTAAGGTTCTATTGTCTTAATTCAAATATATCTCCTTGAAGGACAGGTATCCATCTAATATATTAGTTTCAAATATGTACAGGAGGAAACATATCTTTTAGTGAAGTTTGCTTTTGTAGTTTTCAGAAGTTTCAATCTGCGATTGCTAAGTTTCAGCTCTTCTATGATTGATCTTTTTGTATTATTTAATCTCTTCATGTATGGTAACATGCCCAAATCTAAGTATTGCCCTAAATAGGTGAAATTTTGTATTTCAGTTCTGCAGTTGTTGAATAACTAATTGTTATTCAGTTACATGAGTGAAGGTGTGTGAAAATATTTGGCTACATTTTTTTTTTTTCCAGCAGGTTTCATTCCCAGATATCCAATTACAAGTCATTTCTCAATTCTATTTTCACTTTTCTCTATTGCTGTATTCTGTATTAGGTTTTGATTCTACCCTGTTTGCATTTGAGTTACATCTTTCTGCAATTGTTCCAAGACACTAAGTGCGTTTGTCTCTATTTCTATATCCGTAGAGTTTGCAGTTGTGGCCTCAGCTTCTATTTATCTATAAACATAGCATTTAGTAAATCTATTTAGTTTGATCAGGACACCATTTTAATATTCATGTAAAAACTTTTCATAATGATAAAGCCTGTTGCATACAAGTAGAATTGAATTGACTCAAATAAGAAGTAGTAATATTAAAAGAAATAATTCATTTGATGATCCTAGGAACCTTAAGTATGGGAAGGGAGATGGTCAAGTTATAAACAGGATAGGCTTATTTTTAATGGGACAATACATTTTGGGACTTTGCAAGGAGCTACCTTTTTATATATAAAAAACTACCTTTTACATATAAAAATGACTTTTTATACCCTGTGGCTGGGGATACTTCTTTCTCATTGACATTAATTTCAGTTATGCTAAACTGGACTCCAGTGGCTATGTAAGATAGAGCGCAGTTGGAGTTTTGTGTTATTGTTCAGGGACTTTCAGTTTCAATATATTTGTCTTTAGTTTGACGGGTTAAAAAATTCTTCCCATTGGTGTATTCAATAACACAAAGGGTGACCCTTCAGATTGCGTTATTTGGGTAATATTGATAGCTGATGGGACTTGGACATTTTCCATTCTTCTAAATTTAAACTATCCAATTTAAGTATATGAAGTGTTATGACAAATAGATGTTTCTAGAGTTCCAACTCCATTTTCAGAACATTTGTAATCAATTCAAAATTCCTTGAGGTTAATACCCTCAGTTTTAAAGGAAGAATGACTAACACCATAAGCTTCATGCCCAACTTTACATGTAATAGGATAAATATCAAAATTATAAATGGTCAAGATTATTAAGAAGTAACACAACAATCTATCTCTCCTGCTATTGGTCCACCAGAGAAACTTTTTAGTTACTATCTAGAGGATTTAACCTTAAAGTTTTTGATGGGCTTCCCTGGTGGCTCAGAGAGTAAAGAATCTGCCTGCAATGTGGGAGACCTGAGGTTCTGTCCCTGGGTTGGGAATATCCCCTGGAGAAGGGAACAGCTATCCACTCCAGTATTCTGGCCTGGAGAAGTCCATGGACTGCTTAGTCCAAGGGGTCGCAAAGAGTTGGACATGACTGAGCGACTTTCACTTTCTTCTTTTTCTTTTTCTTAATGCAAATTGAAGTCCACTCAACCACAGGTGTTGAGCTCACAAGAGAAATATGCCTCTACTTGGGTTTCTTCTTTACCTTGATGGCAGGGTGAATTATCAATAAACCTCTCTGGTAAGATATTGGAACAATTCGATATATACCAGATCTCCTGTTCAACATTGATGATACACTTCCTCAGTGGAATTTTTATAGCCTCTGGCTATAGTGATGGCAAAATAAGTTCAGGAAGGCCACACAATCTTTAAGTATTATATTTGACCATGACTACTTTTTACTGCATCAGAAAATGGATTAGGCTTAATCTCTAAATTCAAACATCTTCTAAATGATATTTGAGAAATACTATGCTTACCAGAGGGAGTTAATCTAATTTCACTGAAACCAATGGTAAGGCTTTGGGCCATCATGAGTGGTTTGATGTAACTGAGGCAAATAAATTTTAGGATATGGTTCATTTATTCCACTCTTTAGGAACTGGAAATGGTAAGAAATAGGCAAATTTCGAGTATTTGAAGGATGTTACAAAGCTACTAAATTACAAAAAATATAGAAGCAATTTATTGGATTCTAGATATTTAGGAATTTCAAAAGTTGAGATGATATATTTTAGATGTTATAGATCTATATAGATCTTACATAGTGTTACAGATTATATACTTGGGCATCAGTTTTAGCCTGTGGAAACTTGTCTGGCCATCTAAACATACTCAGCATTACCAAAAATATTTTATACCTTATAAAGGTCTAATCTTGATCAAGTCCATTTGCCACCATATTCCAGGTAACATTGGATGTAGATAGCTTTCTTAGGAGTTAGTGGTAAAGAATTTTTTCAAGCAACATATCTTTGTATTATCTCCTAAATTATTTAGCCCTATAAAAGTGTTGCAAGATTCCAAAATAACTAGCATATTCTCTCTGTTTTAATGAATTGGTCAGCAGCATGAAAAAGCCACACAATTATACAACTGAAAAATTGTAAGGAAAAATTCCCATCATGTAATTTCCATTTTCCGATGTTGTTCTTATTTACCCTTGATTTATAATTTTTAAATTCTTATAGAGTTAGATATTTCTGAAATTATGAATTGGAGTTTCTGGGTAGAAGTAACAGGCATTTATTTTTTCTAGTCCAAAACTTTGTAGCTCTTTTCACAATTTGATCTGAAGTTTCTTTTTTAAGATAACTTTTTCTCAATATGGGTTTTATAAAGAGTAATATAAATTTGTTAGAGAATTTTCAATGACTCTAATACATTTGTAATTCATATCTCATGTAATATTTCAGTTCTATCAACATTTGAAAGCTTCCATTCTTCCAAAGTTGGCTGGTGGCATAATAGAACATATTTATTATCAGTGTAGATACTCATTTTAAGGCTGAAGGCTAACCTAAGGTAACATTGGCAACATGGCAAAAGAGCATCTTGGGCCTAGTTCCCTCACAGAAGAACAACTTAGCAACTATACACAAGTGAAAAGAGAGTCTGACACCTCAAGCGCAAGGCTATAGTACACTGATGGGGCACAAAAGAACAAGAAAAACACATCAAGAAGGGTTAGAGTAAACGTTTCATTTTCTACACTCTCATCCCTTCCCTGAGCTGAAACAGCAATATGCTGAGAAGGATCTCTTTGGCCATGATCTCTCCAGTTCAGGAAACAGAAACTAAGATGTACATTCACTTCCCCAGGGTTTCAGGGCATTGTTTGAGAGGTATGCTTCTCTCTCATCCCACATGGAACACTGAGGGAACTGTCATTGATGTACCACCCATGGATAGTAGGAACAAGAAAAAGGGTCATGGGCTCACTGCAACTGATGCTGCAATTCTTGACAGAAGTCCTGTACCCCTAACAGCAACCTTGTCCATCAAGAGCCTTGCGAGGAGCATTGCTAGAACAAGGAGCCCTTCACGAGTTTCACCCAGCCAGAGAGAACAGACTGCAGCCCTGCCCAACTATAAGGCCAAACCCATCCCTCCCCCTATCTCAGAGCCCAGCAAGTGTCCTCACTCAACATCAGAATATTGGCAGTTTGCTTCAACTGTCGATGGATGCTAAGAACTGGCCTTTCCATAATCCCAGGCTGAACTGGCTGATGAATGACTTTTTCTTCCAAGCCAAGCTCTAATGACTTGAAGTGACAACTTCCTCAAATGTGGAGATATCAATACGAGGATATGAGGATCACAAATAATCAGAGATATTGAACACTATCAAAGGAAATGAACAAAGTCATAATAACTAACCCTAAAGAAATGGAGCCCTAACAACAACTTGATAAAGAACTCAAAATATTTTAAAGAAACACAGAACTAAAAGAGAAGATGCATAAATAACTGAATAAAAAACAAAAATAGTACATGAACAAAATGAAGTTCAACAAAGAAATAAAAACAAGAAAAAATCAAATAGAAACTTTAGAGCTAAAGAATACAACTATTACACTAAAAATTTCAATAGGGAACTTCACCAGTGCACTCAGTCAAACAGAAGAAAGAAGTGGTGACTTTGAAGATAAGTCATTTAAAAGTATTCCGTCAGAGGAACAAAAAAAGAAAAAAAATTCAAAAAGATGAAAGCCTACAGGAGAATGGAACACCATCACATGGGACAATATTTGCATTATGGGAATTCCAGAAAGGGAAAGGAAAAAGAAAGAGAAATTGTTTTAAAATATAATGGCTGAAATGATCATAGGGGTACACGTGGTTTTTTTTGATTATGGTTTCCTCAGGGTATATGCCCAGTAGTTGGATTGCTGGGTCATATGGTAGTTTTATTCCTAGATTTTAAGGAGTCTCCATACTGTTCTCCACAGTGGCTGTATCAATTTGAGTTCCTACCAAGAAAAAGAGCGTTTCCTTTTCTCCACACCCTCTCCAATATTTATTGTTTGCAGACTTTCTGATGATGCACTATTTAGCTAGGACATGGAAGCAAACTAGATGTCCATTGACAGATGAATGGATATAGAAGTTGTGGTACATATACACAATGGAATATTACTCATCTATAAAAAGGAATGCATTTGAGTCAGTTTTAAAGAGGTGGATTAAGCTAGAACATATTAAACAAAGTGAAGTAAGTCAGAAAAAGAAAGACTAACATATGTTAATGTGTATGTATGGAATCTAGAAAGATGGTACTGACAAACCTATCTACAGGGCAGTAATGGAAATGCAGGCAAAAAGAATGGACTTTTGGAAACAGTAGAGGAGAGAGAAGGTGGAATGATTTGAGAGAGAGTAGCACTGAAACATACATTACCATGTGCAAGGAAGATAACCAGTTGGAATTTTCTGTATGACACAGGAAACCCAAAGCTGGGGTGCTACGACAACCTAGAGGGGTGGGATGGCAAGGAGGGGGAAGGCAGATTAAAAGGGAAGGGGACATATGTAAACCTATGGCTGACACATGCTGATATGTGGCATACCATCATAATATTATATGCTTATTTAACTTACATGCAGAGTACATCATGAGAAACGCCGGGCTGGATGAAGCACAACCTGGAATCAAGATTGCCTAGAGAAATATCAATAACCTCAGCTATGCAGATAACACCACCCTTATGGCAGAAAGGGAAGAAAACTAGAGAGCCTCTTGATGAAAGTGTAAGAGGAGAGTGAAAAAGTTGGCCTAAAACTCAACATTCTGAAAACTAAGATCATGGCATCTGGTCCCATCACTTCATGGCAAATAGATGGGGAAACAGTGGGAACAGTGACAGACTTTACTTTTTTGGGCTCCAAAATCACTGCAGATGGTGACTGCAGCCATGAAATTAAATGATGCTTGCTCCTTGGAAGGAAAGTTATGACCAACCTAGACAGCATATTGAAAAGCAGAGACATTACTTTGTCAACCACATTCCATCTAGTCAAGGCTATGGTTTTACCAGTGGTCATGTATGGATGTGAGAGTTGGACTGTAAAGAAAGCTGAGCACCGAACAATTGATGCTTTTGAACTGTGGTGTTGGAGAAGACTATTGAGAGTCCCTTGGACTGCAAGGAGATCCAATCAGTCAATCCTAAAGGAGATCAGTCCTGAATATTCATTGGAAGGACTGATGCTGAAGCTGAAACTCCAATACTTTGGCCACCAGATGCAAAGAACTGACTCATTTGAAAAGACCCTGATTTTGGGAAAGATTGAAGGCAGGAGGAGAAGGGGAAAAACAGAGGATGAGATGGTTGGGTGGTATCACCGACTCAATGGACATGAGTTTGAGTAAACTCTGGGAGTTGGCGATGGACAGGAAGACCTAGGCTCTTTATGCACTTGAAGTTAAGTTGTGATTAAATCTTAGTTTAAGTTAGATCATTATAACTAAAATTATAACTATATGCGGTCTTATGCTAACTACAAAAGAAATAACCTATGGAATATCCACAAAAGTTGAAGAGAAAATAAACAATATAACTGCAAAAAGAATTATGAGCTCAAGAGAACAGGAGGACAAGAGAACTGCAAATCAGGCAAAAAACAATTAACAAAATGACTATAGTAAGTCTTTACCTGTCAATGATTACTTTCAGTAAAAGAATCAAACTCATGATTCAAAGACATAGAGTGAGTGAATGGATAAAATAACAAGGCCCAACCATATGCTGTGTACAAGAGACTCATCTCAGATTTATGTGCATACATAGGCTGAAAGTGAAGAGATGAAAAAAGATAAGCAAGTGACAACAAAAGAGCAGGAATGTCTATACTTATATTGGACAAAATAGACTTTAAGACCAAAAAAACTGTAACAAGAGACAAATAAGTCATCACACGAAGTTAAAAGGCCAATTCAAGAAGAAGATGGAACAATTACTATATATGCACCCAACATCAGAGCAGTTAGCAGACTGGAGAGATTTGATGGAAGTAGAGGGAGAAATAGGAACACTGAAATTAATTATAGCTGACTAATAACCCCTTGATGGACCAAAGCCTTATCGTGACAAAAGGGCTTGTGTAACCCAATGAAGCTCTATGAGCCATACCATGCAGGACCACCCAGGACGCGTCATAGTAAAATGTTCTGACAAAATGTGGTCCAATGGAGGAGGAAATGGAAAACCATTCTAGTATTCTTGCCTGGAGAATTCCATGGACGGTATCAAAAGGCAAAAATATATGATATTGGAAGATGAGCCACTAGGTCAGAAGGTGGTCAGTATGCTGCTGGGCATAGAGTGGAGGGCAATTACTAATCGCTCCAGAAAGAATGAGCCGACTGGACCAAAGTGGGAATGAGGCTTGGTTGTGGATGTGTCAGGTGGGGAAAGTAAAGTCTGATGCTGTAAAGAACAATATTGCATAGGAAACTGGAATGTTAGGCCCACGAATAAGGGAAATTGTACATCATGAATCAGGAGATGGCAAGACTGAACATCAACATAATAGGAATCAGTGAACTAAAATGGATGGGAATGGACAAATGTAAATCAGATAACCAGTATATCTACCACTGTGGGTAACAATGCCTTAGAAGATATGGAGTAGCCATGAGAGTCAGTGAAATGCGGCTCAGTTCAGTTCAGTTGCTCAGTCGTGTCCAACTCTTAGAGACCCCACGGACTGCAGCACGCCAGGCCTCCCTGGCCAGCGCCAACTCCCGGAGTTTACACAAACTTACGTCCATTGAGTCAGTCATGCCATCCAACCATCTTGTCCTCTGTCATTCCCTTCTCCTCCTGCCTTCAATCTTTCCCAGCTTCAGGATCTTTTCAAATAAGTCAGTTCTTCACATCACGTGGCCAAAGTATTGGAGTTTCAGCTTCAGCATCAGTCCTTCCAATGAATATTCAGGACTGATTTCCTTTAGGAGAGACTGGTTTGATCTCCTTGCAGTCTAAGGGACTCTCAAGAGTCTTCTCCAACACCACAGTTCAAAAGCATCAATTGCTTGGTGCTGGTGCTCAGCTTTCTTTATAGTTCAACTCTCACATCCATACACGACTACTGGAAAAACCATAGCTTTGACTAGACTGCCCTCTGTTGGTAAAGTAACGTCTCTGCTTTTTAATATGCAGTCTAGGTTGGTCATAACTTCTCTTCGAAGGAGCGTCGTTTAATTTCACGGCTGCAGTCCTCATCTGCAGGGATTTGGGAGCCCAAAAAAGTAAAGTCTGTCACTGTTTCCACTGTTTCCCCATATGTGTTTCCCCATCAATTTGCCATGAAGTGATGGGACCAGATGTCATGATCTTAGTTTTCAGAATGTTGAATTTTATGCCAACTTTTTCACTTTCCTCAAGAGGCTCTTTAGTTTTCTTCCCTTTCTGACATAAGGATGGTGTTATCTGCATAGCTGAGGTTATTGATATTTCTCCCGGCAATCTTGATTCCAGGTTGTGCTTCATCCAGCCCAGCATTTCTCATGATGTGCTCTGAATATAAGTTAAATTAGCAGGGTGACAATATACAGCCTTGATATACTCCTTTCGAGATTTGGAACCAGTCTGTTTTTCCATGTCCAGTTCTAACTGTTGCTTTTTGACCTGCATACAGATTTCTCAGGGGGCAGGTAAGGTGGTCTGGTATTCCCATCTCTTGAAGAATTTTCCACAGTTTGTTGTGGTCCACACAGTAAAAGGCATATTCAATAAAGCAGAGTAGGTATTTTTCTGGAATTCTCTTGCTTTTTCAATGATGCAGTGGATGTTGGCAATTTAATCTCTAGTTCCTCTGCCTTTTCTAAATCCAGCTTGAACATCTGGAAGCTGGATTCATGTACTGTTGAAGCCTGGCTTGGAGAATTTTGAGCATTACTTTACTAGAGTGTGAGATGAGTGCAAATATGCGGTGTTTGAGCATTCTCTGGCATTGTCTTTCTTCGGGATTGGAATGATACCTGATGTGTTCCAGTCCTGTAGCCACTGCTGAGTTTTCCAAAATGGCTGGCATACTGAGTGCATTTTCACAGAATCATCTTTAAGGACTTGAAATAGCTCAACCTGAATTCCATCACCTCCACTAGCTTTGTTCATCACCTCCACTCCCTTTGCTTCCTAAGGCCCACTTGATTTCACATTCCAGGATATCTGGCTCAAGGTGAGTGATCACACCATCATGATTATCTGGGTCATGAAGATCTTTTTTGTACAGTTTTCTGTGTATTCTTGCCACCTCTTCTTAATATCTTCTGCTTATGTTAGGTCCATACCATTTCTGTCCTTTATTGAACCCATCTTTGCATGAAATGTTCCCTTGGTATCTCTAATTTTCTTCAAGAGATCTCTAGTCTTTCCCATTCTATTGTTTTCCTTTATTTCTTTGCATTGATCACTGAGGAAGGCTTTCTTATCTCTCCTGGCTATTCTTTGGAACTCTGCATTCAAATGGGAATATCTTTCCTTTTCTTCTTTGCTTTTCACTACCCATCTTCTCACAACTATTTGTAAGGCCTCCTCAGACAGCCATTTTGCTTTTTTGCATTTCTTTTTCTTGGGGATGGACTTGATTCCTGCCTCCTGTACAATGTCATGAACCTCTGTCCATAGTTCATCAGGTACTCTGTCTATCAGATCTAGTCCCTTAAATCTATTTGTCACTTACACTGTATAGTCATAAAGGATTTGTTTTAGGTCATACCTGAGTGGTCTAGTGTTTTCTTCACTTTCTTTAATTCCAGTCTAAATTTGACAATAAGGAGTTCATGATCCGAGCCACAGTCAGCTTCCGGTCTTGTTTTTGCTGGCTGTATAGAGCTTCTCCATCTTTGGCAGCAAAGAATATAATCAATCTGATTTTGGTGTCAACCATCTGGTGATGTCCACGTGTAGTCTTCTCTTGTGTTGTTGGAAGAGGGTGTTTGCTATGAACAGTGTGTTCTCTTGGCAGAACTCTATTAGCCTTTGCCCTGCTTCATTTTTTACTCCAAGGCCAAATTTGCTTGTTACTCAAGGTGTTTCTTGACTTCCTACTTTTGCATTCCAGTCCCCTATAATGAAAGCAAGAGAGTTCCAGAAAAACATATATTTCTGCTTTATTGAGTATGCCAAAGCCTTTGACTGTGTGGATCACAATAAACTGTGGAAAATTCTTCAAGAGATGGGAATACCACACCACCTGACCTGCCTCTTGAGAAACCTGTATGCAGGACAGGAGGCAACAATTAGAACTGGACATGGACCAACAGACTGGTTCCAAATAGGAAAAGGAGTACGTCAAGGCTGTATATTGTCACCCTGCTTATTTAACTTATATGCAGAGTACATCATGAGAAACGCTGGGCTGGAGGAAGCACAGGCTGGAATCAAGATTGCCTAGAGAAATATCAATAACCTCTGATATGCAGATGACACCACCTTATGGCAGAAAGTGAAGAAGAATTAAAGACCCTCTTGATGAACATGAAAGAGGATAGTGAAAAAGTTGGCTTAAAGCTCAACATTCAGAAAACTAAGATCATGGCATTTGTCCCACCACTTCATGAGAAATAGATGGGGAAACAGTGGAAACAGTGGCTGACTTTATTTTTCTGGGCTCCAAAATCACTGCAGATGGTGACTGCAGCCACAAAATTAAGGACACTTACTCCTTGGAAGAAAAGTTATGACCAACTTAGGCAGCATATTTAAAGGCAGAGACATTACTTTGTCAACTACGGTCTGTCTAGTCAAGGCTATGGTTTTTCCAGTGGTCATGTATGGATGTGAGAGTTGAACTATAAAGAAAGCTGAGCACCAGCACAAAGCAATTGATGCTTTTGAACTGTGGTGTTGGATAAGACTCTTGAGAGTCCCTTGGATTGCAAGGAGATCCAATCAGTCAATCCTAAAGGAGATCAGTCCTGAATATTCATTGGAAGGACTGATGCTGAAGCTGAAACTCCAATACTTTGGCCACCAGATGCAAAGAACTGACTCATTTGAAAAGACCCTGTTGCTGGGAAAGATTGAAGGTGGGAGAAGAAGGGGATAAAAGAGGATGAGATGGTTGGATGGCATCACTGACTCAATGGACATGAGTTTGGGTGAACTCTGGGAGTTGGTGATGGACAGGGAGGCCTAGAGTGCTGCAGTCCATGGGTTTGCAAAGAGTTGGACACGACTGAGTGACTGAACTGAACTGAATGACCCTCCAACTAAAAATTAAATTAAAAAATTAATGTCAGACAACTTCCCAAATTTGCAGATCAAAATGGAATTCAAGAAGCTCAAGAATCACCAAATAGATTGAACCCAAAGAGGTCTAAACCAAGACACATTACAATTAAATTGGCAAAGGCAAAGTGAGAACCATAAAATCAGCAAAAGATAAGTGACTCTTCACATATATGGGAATTCACAAAAGACTACAAGTGAATTTATCAGCAGATATCCTGTAGTTTAGGAGAGAAAGAAAAGATATATTTAAAATACTATAAAAGAAAAATACCTTGCCAATCAAGAATATTAAACTGGTTGAAAGTGTCCTTTAAAAATAGAGATGAGATTAAGACTTTCCTAGTTAAATAAAAAAAATTGAGTGTTTGTCAGCACTAGACCTACCTTACAAGAAATTCTTAAGGGTGTTCTTCAAGTTGAAATGAAAAAAACACTAAAAAGAAACACTAAAGTATATAAAAGTACAAGTCTCACTTGTAAAAGTAAATATATAGACAAAGACAAAATAGTGTTATTAGTTTTAATAGTGTATGGTGGCACATAAATTAGTTTAACTCAGCTACATAGTGTAAAACTTTTTAAAGACTATTAATAATACCTCTAACCATAAGAAATTTTTAATAGATTCACAATTTATAGATAGAAATAAAATCTGACATCAACAATATAAAGAGTGCATATGGGGGGGATGGGTGAATTTAACTGGAATGGGTGAATTTAACTCAGATGACGATTATATCTACTACTGTGGGCAGGAATCCCTTAGAAGAAATGGAGTAGCCATCATTGTCAACAAAAGAGTCTGAAATGCAATACTTGGATGCAATCTAAAACGACACAATGATCTCTGTTCGTTTCCAAGGCAAACCATTCAACGTCACGGTAATCCAAGTCTATGCCCCAACCAGTAACGCTGAAGAAGCTGAAGTTGAACAGTTCTATAAAGACTTAGAAGACCTTCTAGAACTAACACCCCCCCAAAATGTCCTTTCCATTATAGGGGACTGGAATGCAAAAGTAGGAAGCCAAGAAACACCTGGAGTAACAGGCAAATTTGGCCTTGGAGCATGGAATGAAGCAGGGCAAAGGCTAACAGAGTTTTGCTAAGAGAACGCACTGGTCATAGCAAACACCCTCTTTAGAAAAGGCAGAGGAACCAGAGATCAAATTACCAACATCTGCTGGATCATCAAAAAAGCAAGAGAATTTCAGAAAAACATATATTTCTGCTTTATTGAATATGCCAAAGCCTTTGACTGTGTGGATCACAATAAACTGTGGAAAATTCTTAAAGATATGGGAATATCACCTGCCTCTTGAGAAACCTGTATCCAGGTCAGGAAGCAACAGTTAGAACTGGACATGGACCAACAGACTGGTTCCAAATAGGAAAAGGAGTATGTCAAGGCTGTATATTGTCACCCTGCTTATTTAAATTATATGCAGAGTACATCATGAGAAACGCTGGGCTGGATGAAGCACAACCTGGAATCAAGATTGCTGGCAGAAATATCAATAACCTCATATATGCAGATGACACCACCCTTACGGCAGAAAGTGAAGAACTAAAGAGCCTCTTGATGAAAGTGAAAGAGAAGAGTGAAAATGTTGGCTTAAAGCTCAACATTCAGAAACTAAGATCATGGCATTTGTCCCATCACTTCATGGCAAATAGATGGGGAAACAGTGGCTGACTTTATTTTTCTGGGCTCCAAAGTCACTGCAGATGGTGACTGCAGCCACGAAATTAACAGATGCTTACTCCTTGGAAGGAAAGTTATGACCAACCTATACAGCATATTAAAAAGCAGAGACATTACTTCGCCAACAAAGGTCCGTCTAGTCAAGGCTATAGTTTTTCCAGTGGTCATGTATGGATGTGAGAGTTGGACTATAAAGAAAGTTGAGCACCGAAGAACTGATGCTTTTCAACTGTGGTGTTGGATAAGACTCTTGAGAGTCCCTTGTACTGCAAGGGATCCAACAAGTCCATCCTAAAGGAGATCAGTCCTGGGTGTTCATTGGAAGGACTGATGTTGAAGCTGAAACTCCCATACTTTGGCCACCTGATGCGAAGAGCTGACTCATTTGAGAAGACCTTGAGGCTGGGAAGGATTGAGGGTCGAGGAGAAGGAGATGACAGAGGATAAGATGGTTGGATGGCATTACTGACTCGATGGACATGGGTTTGGGTGGACTCCAGGAGTTGGTGATGGACAGGGAGGCCTGGCGTGCTGCGGTTCATGAGGTTGCAAAGAGTCGGACACCACTGAGTGACTGAACTGAACTGATGCTGCCTAAGGCCCACTTTATTTTGCATTCCAGGATTCTCGCTCTAGGTGGTGATCACACCATTGTGATTATCTGGGCTATGAAGATTTTTTTTTTTTTACAGTTCTTCTGGGTATTATTGCCACCTCTTTTTAACATCTTCTGCTTCTGTTTGGTCCATACCATTTCTTTCCTTTATTGAGCCCATCTTTGCATGAAATATTCCCTTGGTATCTCTGATTTTCTTGAGGAGATCTCCAGTGTTTCCCATTCTACTGTTTTCCTCTATTCCTTTGCTTTGATCACTGAGAATGGCTTTCTTATCTCTCCTTGCTATTCGTTGGAACTCTGCATTCAAATGGGTATATCTTTCCTATTCTTCTTTGCTTTTCACTTCCCTTCTTTTCACAGCTATTTGTAAGGCCTCCTCAGACAACCATTTTGCCTTTTTGCTGAAATGTAGTACTTGGGTGCAATCTCAAAATCGACAGAATGATCTCAGTTTGTTTCCAAGGCAAAGCATTCTATATCACGGTAATGACCCAACCACTGATGCTGAAGATGCTGAAGTTCAACAGCTCTGTGGAGACCTACAATACCTTCTAGAACTAACACCAGAAAAGATGTCATTTATATATATTAGAATGCAAAAGTAGGAAGTCAAGAAATACCCAGCATAATGGGCACATTTGGCCTTGAAGTACAAAATGAAGCAGGTAAGGGCTAACAGTTTTGCCAAGAGAATACACTGGTCACAGCAAACACCCTTTTCCAACAACCCAAAAGATTATTCCACACATGGACATCACAAGATGGTCAATACTGAAAACAAATTGACTATATTCTTTGCAGCCAAAGATGGAGAAGATCTATACTGTCAGCTAAACAAGACTGGGAGATGACTGTGGCTCATATCATGCATTGAAAAATTCAGGTTTAAATTGAAGAAAGTATGGAAAACCACTAGGCCATTCAAGTATGACTTAAATATAATCCCTTATGATTATTCAGTGGAGGTGACAAATAGACTCAAGGGGCTAGGTCTGATAGAAAGAGTGTCTGTTGAATTATGGATGGAAGTTCATAACATTGTACAGGAAGCAAAACCAAAACCATTCCAAAGAAAAAGAAATGCAAGAAGGCAAAGTGGTTGTCTAAGGAGGCTTTACAAATAACTGAGAAAAGAAGAGATATGAAAGGCAAAAGAGAAAGGGAAAGATATACCTAAATGAATGCAGAGTTCCATAGAATAGCAAGGAGAAATAAGAAGGCCTTAAATGAACAGTGAAAAGAAGTAGAAGAAAAAATACAATGGGAAAGACTAAAGATCTCTTTAAGAAAGTTGGAGATATCAAGGCAACATTTCATGTAAGGATGGGCACGACAAAGGATGCTAAGGACCTAACAGAAGCAGAAGAGATTAAGACGAGGTGACAAGAATCCACAGAGGAACTATACAAGAAAAGTCTTAATGACCTGGATAACCACAATTGCCTGGTCACTAACCTAGAGCCAAACATCCTGAAGTGTGAAATCAAGTGGGCCTTAGGAAGGATTACAATGAACAAAGCTAGAGGAGGTGATGAAATTCCAACTGATCTACTTAATGTCCTCAAAGATAATGCTGTTAAAGCACTCCACTCAATAGATCAGTGAACATGGAAAACTCAGCAGTGGCTACAGGACTAGAAAAGGTTATTTTTCATTCCAATCTCAAAGAAGGGCAATGCCAAACAATGTTCCAACTACCATACAAGTGTGTTCATTTTGACTTGCTAGCAAGGTTATGCTCAAAATCCTTCAAGTTAGCTTCAGCAATACATGAACTGAGAACTTCCAGATATAAAACCTGGAAGTATGTCCTTTTCAAAGAGCAGAGGAACCAGAGATCAAATTGCCAATATTTGTTGGATCATGGAGAAAGCAAAGCAGTTCCAGAAAAATATCTACTTCTGCATGATTGACTATGTTAAAGCATTTGACGGTGTGGATTATAATAAACTGTGGAAAATACTTAAAGAGATGGGAGTACCAGACCACCTTACCTGCCTCCTGAGAAACCTGTACATGGGTCAAGCAGCAACAGTTAGAGTCAGACATGGACCAACTGACTGGTTGAAAGTTGGGGACAAAGTATAATAGGGCTGTATATTGCAACCCTGCTCATCTAACTTACAGAGTACATCATGTGAAAAATCAGGATGGATGAATCACATAGTATAATCAAGATTGCTGGGAGAAATATCAGCGACCTCAGATATGCAGATGATATCACTGTAATGGCAGAAAGTCAAGAGGTACTAAACGACCTTTTGATAAGGGTGAAAAAAGAGAGTGAAAAAAACTCACTTGAAACTCAACATTTAAAAAACCCTAAGATCACAGCATTCAGTCCCATCACCTTATGGCAAATAGAAGGGAAAAAAGTGGAAGCAGTGACAGATTTTATTTTCTTGGGTTCCAAAATCACTGCAGATGGTGATTGCAGTCATGAAACTAAAGGATGCTTGCTCCTTGGAAGGAAAGCTATGACATACTTAGACAACGTATTGAAAAGCAGAGACATCACTTTGTCAACAAAGGTCCATATAGTCAAAGCTATGGTTTTGCCAGTAATCATGTGCAGGTTTGAGAGTTGGACCATAAGGAAGGCTGAGTTTCAAAGAATTGATACTTTAGAAATGTGGTGCTCGAGAAGACTCTTGAGAGTCCCTTTGAGTGCAAGGAGATCAAATCAATCAATCCTAAAGGAAATCAACCTTGAATTTTCATTGGAAGGACTGTTAATGAAGCTAAGCTCCCATGTTTTGGCCACCTGATTTAACAAGCTGACTCACTGGAAAAGAGCCTCATGTTGGGAAAGATTGAAAGCAGAACAAGTGGGTGGCAGAGGATGAGATGGTTGGATGGCATCACCAATTCAATGGACATGAATTTGAGCAAACTCTGGGAAACAGTGGAGGAGAGAGAAGCCTGGTGTGCTGCAGTCCATGGGGTCACAAAGAGTTGGATACAACTTAGTGACTGAATAACAACACAGATGACTTTAATAACCCATTTTCATAATAGATAAATAATCCAGACAAAAAGTCTAAGAAAACATCAGACTTAATGTTATAGACCAGAAAGACCTAATAAATATGTACAGGACATTCTATCCAACAGCTTCAGAATATGCATTCTTTTAAGCACACATGAAATATTTTCCAGGATAAGTTATATGTTAGGCCACAAAACATGTCTTAACAAAATAGTGAGATTATTAAGTTTATCAGGTGTCTTTTCCAACTACAGTAGTATGAAAATAGAAGTCAATTACAGAATAAATGTTGGGAAATTCACAAATATGTGGAAATTAAACAACACACTCTTGAACAACTAATGGGTGAAAAAGGAAATAAAAAGTCATAAAAGAAATAAAATTAAAATAATCAAGGCAAATGAAAATGGAAACACAACATATCCAAACTTCTGAGGTGAAGCAATAGCTGCTCTAAGACTGAATAGTAATAAATGTCTATATTAAGAAAAAGAAAGATCTCAAATAATCTAACTTTACAGTTCAAGAAACTAGAAAAAGAACAAACTAAGCTCCAAGTTATCTGAAATCAGGAAATAATAAAGATCAGAGAAGAAATAAATGAAATAGAGACTAGACAAAACAATATAAATATTTTAAAGTTGTTTTTTTGAAAAGATAAATACATTGACAAACCTGTAGTTAGACTACATAAGGAAAAAAAGAAACACAAATAAAATTATAAATGAATGAACAGATTGCTGCTTGGACTTTTTGTTTGAGGGAACAGAAACCTCTAAAATCTTGTGAGGACTGACTACTGCATAACATACTATTATAGTCCCCTGTGGTTCAGAGAACAGTATTAAGTCAGCTTTGGGAATAGGAATATTATGTAAATCAGACCAAGGTCCAATATCTATATCAACGGCCACGAGACAGTCATATTCAACCTGTTTTCTCAGTATAAGGCAACATAGTAGCTGGGTTAATGAGGCTACACTTGCAAAGAATCATGTTTGAATTAGATGAGAGGTGGGAGGGGGGACCGGGATGGGGAATACATGTAAATCCATGGCTAATTCATATCAATGTATAACAAAAACTACTGTAATGATGTAAAGTAATTAGCCTCCAACTAATAAAAATAAATGGAAAAAAAAAAAGAATGTCAAGAGAGTTAGTGAGCACTTACTTAAAAAAAAAAAAGAAAAGACTTGTTCATAACTAGACTGGCAGCAAATTGAGAAATGAATCTTAAAAAACTTGTAAAATAGTAACATCATGAGGTATCTATAAGTAAATTAAGTGCTCTAAGGTTAAAGCCTAAGTCTTTTAATCAGGGAGTTCTTGCTATAATGCCTTGTGAATACCTTTGTGTTCCCAGAGCAACAAAAACCAATAACACAGAAAAGGAAGCAATATGCCTAAAATCAAGGCCTAATTTTTAACAAGCTCACTATTAGAAACACCCTAAATCTTATTACAGAAAATGTAGAAGGTCTTATTAAAGTTATAAACTAACACAGAAAGAGAAACGTCTATTCTAAGAATGTGAAAGGCTTCTTTATTTTATTTGTACTACAATTTTGTTATTTCATATAACATACCATGAGAGGCTTGGGCTTTACATAAAAGGCAAGGATCCACAAACAACTCTCCAAATCAATGTAGGTGTGTGTGTGTGTGTGTGTGTGTGTGTGTGTGTGTGTGACATTGTTTCATTTGTATATTAGGCTGAGTTCAGGATGCAACTATCTTCTGTCTGCTGGCCTACTGCATATATGCAATGCAATTGGAGCTATATACATGTCAAATATTTGACTTCAGTTTGATAATGTTGTGACATATTCAGGAAGATGTTGTGTCTTGGGAGACTAAGAAATTTAGTAAAGTTAAAGTATCTTCTTTGTTAGCATGTAAACAGCTATCAGTAAATCAACCAGTGTTGAATTACTTTGGAGCCTCAAGGCAGAGATAATTATTTAAGTTTTTTTTTTGTAAATACCTAGAGAATACAGTAAGTGAGTCTTTGAATTTCTGTGGAATCAATTGCCACAAGTATTGAAAGCCTACACAGGTAAACTCAAATACAAACATTAACTCTTTATCTAAAGGTAAAGACAATAAAGCTGAACAGAGTAAATAGACTACATAAAGATAATTAGCCAACTCAGACACAGAGGTTAAGAAAGTAGCAAGATTGGATAGCACAGATATCAGACCAATTATTACTTATTTTTACTTATTACTTATTTACTTTTTACTTATTATTACAACTATTACTTATTATTACTCTCAGATCATGGACAGTTCTATAAACAGATCGATCTCCTTGTCAAATTTTCCTTTCTTCCTTACAGGTAATAAAGAAGAGAATTATAAGATAAATATCCTTTTTTAAAAATTATGCTCCATTTTCATATTTCTCTACTGGTTTTATATATTTCATTTGACCTAGAAGCAGAAAATATGTTTTATACATTGGCATGTATTTGCTTTATTGTAAACTGTACCAACCAGATTCACCCTTTTTATTAAATGGTTAGATTTTTTCTACCCATAAATACAGATTTTCTATAATTTGGGTGTACTTTTTCAGCACTGGGTGAGATTGCTGTTCTCCCATAGCCCCCTTTTGCTTCTGAAAGCAGATATTTATCAACCTGGATGCCTTGCAAAATGTCCAAAACACTCTATCCAGAATATATCATACCCCTTAGTTACATATCAGGTCCCTTTCTGATATTATCAAGCACATCAACAGACAAGATATATACTTCAGAAGACTTCAGAAGTACCAGCTTGCATGGGAACTTCAGAGGAGAAAGAATAAGTATAAAGTCATCCAGAAACACCCATATCTTGGATGTTTTTTCTGGGGTAGGGTAAAACAAGAAAGGTAGTAAAATTGCAGAATTCATGGCTTCAGTATCCACAAAAAGGACTGGAAACATTTAAGATGGAGAAAAGAAAAATAGACATGTAAGTTCGTTTCATTCCTAGTTCTAAGGTTCTCGCATGATGTCAATTTTGTCCATTAGCTTGCATCATTTACCATTTTTTTCTGTCTGATTTCTTGGAGTAGGGAAGATCCCTTGAGGAGGTGGTAAAGTTTCAGACATAGGTTGTATCCCTTGCATCTTCCTCAGTCTCTTGCAGCATTACTTTTTCTAGTATCTTTACTTTTCAATAGGGAATTAGTAACTTTTTCTTCAGGTGTGCCTTCTCATTTGTTGGGATCCCCAGAAAATATTGTTTCTTTGTACATAACTATAACCAGGCAGCTAAACTGCACTTTTTTTTTCTTTTTTAACATATTTATTTTAATTGAAGGCTAATTACTTTATACAATACAATATTGTATTGATTTTGCCATACATTGACATGAATTCGCTATGGGTGTACATGTGGCCCCCATCCTGAACCCCTCTCCCACCTCCCTCCCCATCCCATCCCTCTGGGTCATCCCAGTGCACCAGCCCCAAGCACCCTGTCTCATGCATCAAACCTGGACTGGCGATCCATTTCACATATGATAATTTACATATTTCAATGCCATTCTCCCAAATCATCCCACCCTCACCCTCTCCCACAGAGTCCAAAAGACTGTTCTATACATCTGTGTCTCTTTTGCTGTCTTGCATACAGGGTTATCATTACCATCTTTCTAAATTTCTCATATATGCATTAGTATACTGTATTGGTGTTTTTCTTTCTGGCTTACTTTGCTCTGTATAATAGGCTCCAGTTTCATCCACCTCATTAGAACGGATTCAAATGTATTCTTTTTAACGGCTGAGTAATATTCCATTGTGTATATGTACCACACCTTTCTTATCCATTCGTCTTCTGATGGATATCTAGGTTGCTTCCATGTCCTGGCTATTGTAAACAGTGCTGCAATGAACATTGGGGTACACGTGTCTCTTTCAATTCTGGTTTCCTTGGTGTATATGCCCAGCAGCAGGATTGCTGGGTCATATGGCAGTTCTATTTCCAGTTTTTTAAGGAATCTCCACACTGTTCTCCATAGTGGCTGTACTAGTTTGCATTCCCACCAACAGTGTAAGAGGGTTCCCTTTTCTCCACACCCTCTCCATCTACAAGTCTATTTCTTGTAGACTTTTGGATAGCAGCCATTCTGACTGGCATGAAATGGTACCTCACTGTGGTTTTGATTTGCATTTCTCTGATAATGAGTGATGTTGAGCATCTTTTCATGTTTTTGTTAGCCATCTGTATGTCTTCTTTGGAGAAATGTCTGTTTAGTTCTTTGGCCCAATTTTTGATTGGGTCATTTATTTTTCTGGAATTGAGCTGCAGGAGTTGCTTGTATATTTTTGAGATTAATTCTTTGTCAGTTGCTTCATTTGCTATAATCCAGATTGGAAAATAAGAAGTAAAACTCCCACTGTTTGCAGATGACATGATCCTCTACATAGAAAATCCTAAAGATCACCAGAAAATTACTAGAACTAATCAATGGATATAGTAAAGTTGCAGGATACAAAATCAACACACAGAAATCCCTTGCATTCCTATACACTAACAATGAGAAAACAGAAAGAGAAATTAAGGAAACAATTCCATTCACCATTGCAATGAAAAGAATAAAATACTTAGGAATATACCTACCTAAAGAAACAAAAGACCTATATATAGAAAACTATAAAACACTGGTGAAAGAAATCAAAGAGGACACAAATAGATGGAGAAATATACTGTGTTCATAGATTGAAAGAATCGATATAGTGAAAATGAGTATACTACCAAAAGCAATCTATAGATTCAATGCAATCCCTATCAAGCTACCAATGGTATTTTTCAGAGAATTAGAATAAATAATTTCACAATCTGTATGGAAATACAAAAAATCTCAAATAGACAAAGCAATCTTGAAAAAGAAGAATGGAACTGGAGGAATCAACCTGCCTGACTTCAGACTCCACTACAAAGCCACAGTCATCAAGACAGTATGGTATTGGCACAAAGACAGAAATATAAATCAATGGAAAAAATAGAAAGCCCAGAGATAAATTCACGCACCTATGGACAACTTATCTTTGACAAAGGAGGCAAGAATATACAATGGAGAAAAGACAATCTATTTAAAAAGTGGTGCTGGGAAACCTGGTCAAGCACTTGTAAAAGAATGAAACTAGAACACTTTCTAACACCATACCCAAAAATAAACTCAAAATGGATTAAAGATCTAAACTTAAGACCAGAAACTATAAAACTCCTAGAGGAAAACATAGGCAAAACACTCTCTGACATAAATCACAGCAGGATCCTCTATGACTCACCTCCCAGAATATTGGAAATAAAAGCAAAAATAAACAAATGGGACCTAATTAAAATTAAAATCTTCTGCACAACAAAGGAAACTATAAGCAAGGTGAAAAGACAGTCTTCAGAATGGGAGAAAATAATAAACTGCACTCTTAAATTTCTTTATGGCTTAACTTTCTGCATACTTTCTCAAAGCCAGATTGTAGCTACCAGTATCTGAGAAACTATTCATTCTTGCCATCAACTTACTTTTTCTTCATAGTTATATTTGAATTCCTAGCAACGAAAGTGTCATAAAAATGGAGAGGCTCAATGTCTATTCTGATATTTACACAGATTTATATATGTAGACTTAGAAAATGCCTCCGTGAACTGTGATGAAAAACAATGAAGGACTCAACTTTTAAGTACAGCATTTAGCTTCTCCTGGAAGCTAAACTTCTGCAGGAAACTTTCTGCAGAAAACTTCTGCAGGAAGTTTTCAAGGAATCTTTTCAGTAGTCCCTTGTCTTAGGTGTCCAAGGTACAAAGAATAGAATAGCCTAAGCTTTTGAAAGAAGAGTACAGGATTCCTGAGGACTTCAGCAGCCTGATAAAGAGTTTGCCAATTTGCCTTCACTGTGCCTGTTTCATTAGTTGAAGAAAGTCAACTAGCGGCAGCAATTTATGTGGCAGCCAGTACATGAGCCCAGGTATAGGACTGTAGACTGAGCACAGTGCAGGGCACCTTGGGAAATTCTGTGGATCTCCCCAGAGCTTGAGGGAAAAGGGCATATGGATCTTTACCATTTTTAGTCCTTCCAGCAGTCTTATTCCCTTTCTTCCAGGTAACGAGCTGACCACTCTCTAACCTGATACTTTCATTTTATGGCTCAGTCTTTTACACAATTTTTCAAGGACTCCTTACTCTTTTCTCTTCATCAAATCTGCTTCCATAGCTTTATTTTGCACAGCCTAGAACACTCCTACACCTGTTCCCAAGAATGGCACATATGCTGGGGATTAGTATAATGACACAAGCCTTGGTGTTCTCCTTATATATTTGCTTGATTCTGAAAAGTCTAACCAGAGTTAGTATTCTTAAAAACCTTGTGCCAAAGTAGACTGGGGTTTGGGTACATTCAGTGAAGTTAGTCTGTGTAGCTTTCATGTGTCACTGGTATAGCAGGGCAGAAAGAAAGTCATCTTTCTCAACAGTCTTTGTCTAAGAGGACAGCAGTAGGACAGTAGTCAAAGGAAAACTGTATTTCACGAAGTAAATAGGATATCAAGAAGTTCCTAATTATATTGATTTTACATAATAAGAAAACAAATATCTGGATCACAAAGATTCACAATTACCAGGATCTTTGGATACAGTCAAAAAATGATTAACAATTAAAAACCACACATTAAAAACTTGAAATAATATAACAAGTTTGAATTTATTTACTTGGACATTTAGAATAAAGTAAATATGGCACCATAGAAATGATTTTGATGAATTATAAAACTTCCACAAATTCCAATAAAGCACTCAGGTGAAAAGTGAAATTCTTGTGATGAGGATCCCAGTATACAATGTATATATATATATGTGTGTGTGTGTGTGTGTGTGTGTATAAATGCACTTTGTGTTTGCCAAAGGCAGTTTAATTCAGCTAGTGTGCACACAACATATAAAAAAGTTGAGGAATAATTTCAAAAATACGAGAATAAACCACCCAAATCTTATCAATATAAAAGAAACCATTGCTTGCCCAGAAGGATAGAAGTGGAAGAAACATGTTTCCCATATGGACAATATTATCTGAAGCCTGTGAATAGAGTTCCTATTACAGTAAAGTTCCCTGGTAGCTCAGATGGTAAAGTGTCTGCCTACAATGCAGGAGACCTGGGTTCAATCCCTGGGTCAGGAAGATCCCCTGGAGAAGGAAATGGCAACGCACCCCAGTATTCATGCCTGGAAAATCCCATGGACCAAGGAGCCTGGTGGGCTACAGTCCATGGGGTCGCAAAGAGTCAGACACAACTGAGCCACTTCACTTCACTTCACTACAGTGAAGTTGTAGTGAAGGTCTGGAATGCCAGACCACCTTATCTGCCTTCTGAGAAACCTGTATACAGGTCAAGAAGCAACAATTAGACCCAGACATGGAACAACAGACTGGTTCCAAATAGGAAAAGGAGTACGTCAAGGCTGTCTATTGTCACTCTGCTTATTTAACTTATACACAAAGTACATCATGCAGAACATCAGGCAGGATGAAGTACAAGCTAGAATCAAGATTATTGGGAGAAATACCAATAGCTTCAGATATGAAGATGACACCACTCTTATGGCAGAAAGTGAAGAGGAACTAAATAACCTCTTGATGAATGTGAAAGAGGAGAGTGGAAAAGTTGACTTAAAACTCAACATTCAGAAAACTAAGATCATTGCATCTGGTCCCATCACTTCATGGCAAATAGATGGGGAAACAATGGGAATAGTGACAGACTTTATTTTCTTGGGCTCCAAAATCACTGCAGATGGTTACTGCAGCCATGAAATTAAAAGACACTTGCTCCTTGGAAGAAAAGCTATGACCAACCTAGATGGCATGTTAAAAGCAGAGACATTACTTTGCTGACAAAGTTCTGTATAGTCAAAGGTACGGTTTTTCCAGTAGTCATGTATGGATATGAGTTGCACCATAAAGAAGGCTGAGCACTGAAGAATTGATGCTTTTGAACTGTGGTGTTGGAGAAGACTCTTGAGAGTCCATTGGACTGCAAGGAGATCATGCCAGTCAATCCCAAAGGAAATCAACCCTGATTATTCACTGGAAGGACTGATGCTGAAGCTCCAATAGTTTGGCAACCTGATGGAAAGAGCTGACTCATTAGAAAAGACCCTGATGTGGAGAAAGATTGAAGGCAGGAGGAGAAGGGGAAGACACAGGATGAGATGGTTGGATGGCATCACTGACTCAATGGACATAAGTTTGAGAAGCTCCAGGAGATAGTGAACAGGGAAGCCTGGTGTGCTGCAGTCCACAGGGTTGTGAAGAGTCGGACGTGACTGAGTGACTGAACAACAATAACAGTGAAGCTAAGAATTCTCACTCTCATTTCATAATCCAGGACTTTCACCTCTGCTAGGCTCCATAGTAATTTCATTAAGCATGATTTTTAGGCAACCACATCTCCTCAAGACAAAACGTCCTCATTCACTAAAACCAGGGCACCATCCACACTGACACATTCTTTGTTCTGTAATTTCTTACTAGGGATAGTGTCCTTAAATTCTGGGTCCCAAGTAGACTAGAGATCTGAGAGATTTGGTGTAGGACAACTGGTAGCCCAGGGGAAGTAGGCTAAAGGGTCTTCTTCCCCATTTATATTTGTGTATGAGGACAGAGACAGGGCAGTAGTCAAAGAACATGTATTTCATGTTTGCACTGCTCATGTTCCTCGGTGATTTATATAGGAAGGATATTACTAAAACAGGGAGGGGGGCACATTCCTTTATACATAGCGAGTGATTCATCATACTTAGTCAAATTGATGTAAATAATATACTTTGGCCTCAAGAAACCTGTCAGAAATCTTTATGCAGATTTAAAATTCTATTACTAGGCAGTTATTGGCTGTCTCTTCCAGGAAGCCAAAACAGAAAAGCAATGGCATCATTAATAGCACAGATTTTCTACTTAAAATAAATCTAATAAAGCCACATGATAGTAAGAAGCTAGATACCAGTATCAGGTGCTTATGATTTTACTGTCTCACTTATCATGGGCAAAGCATACGCACGGGTTTCAGACCGCCGGCTGCAGGTGCCATGGCCCTTCAACTGTGAGTAGTGCATTTATGATCCACAAATACCACGACACCTTAGCAAACTCAAAGCAATCTAACAAATACAATTTGTCTATATATGATTTTAGATGTACCCAGATAATGCACCAAGGAAATAATACTAGTAAATGATAAGACTTCCCAAATTTAATCAAAGCAAAGCTCAGGTAGAAATTAAAGTTTCTCCTCGTGAGAATCATATCCTCAATATGAGTCACTCATTAATAAAATCCATGGTTCCTTAGAGAACTAACCCAAATATCTTAGATGTTTGTTTCTATTAGTCCACAGATATATTTGGAATTATAACTGCCTGTAATCACTGAAGAAAGGGAGGGTCCAGATTAATTTTCATTTTTGGTAATTCTCATTTTGCTTGTACTTCACACCGTTGCTACTGTAGATTCTTTTTTCAACCTATCTCTGAAAATTGTAGATGAGTTCTGCCTGTGCTAAAGAAAATTTTAACTTAGCTTTGTAGCTTGCTATTCCACACTGTATAGATATTTACTATCTAGCCTTGTGCAGCCCAGATTTGGGTAAAGCAGCATTGTATCTATTAGTCCAGCTCCAACAAATGTGGCCCTTCCATGTATGAGCCCCTGTTGAGGCTCTCTTTCCCTCCTCTACCATGTTAGCCACTCCATTTTTATTTCCTCATGATCTGTTGTTTAATGGTGTGCATGTTTCAAGGTGTACTTGTTCTTTCAACTCTTGATGGGCAATTTGCTTTCAGTTTTTGCTGTCAGAAATGGTGCTACTATAAGTACTCACATGTTTGTACTTTAGAGCATATGTTTACAAGTTTTTCCTGTACCTGGGATTATGTTTATGGACAGTCCTAACAGTATTTTAAATAGATATATAGCTTGATTTAAAAATTTTTCTATATTCTGGTGAACATTTATTGCTTGAATATTCTTTTCTCTCATGGCTAATGACCTTGAGCACTTTTTCACATGTTTATTAGCCATTTGGATAGCCTCCTTTGTGATGTGCTTGTTTAAATCTCACTTCTTGACATATACAAGTTTATTTATGTATATTTATCTTTTATTGAATATACATTTTAAGTTTTAATTTGGATAAACAGAAGTTTTCATTTTGATGCAAACCAATTTATAAATTTTTCCTTTATAGTTAGTGCTAGTTATTCAAGATTTTGCATTCACCAAAATCATGATACTGCTCTCCTATGTTCAAAAATCTTTATTGTTTTTTTTCATATATGTCTACATTATGTCTAGAAATTGGAAAATGGACTCAAGTTTTTTCATCTTTTCCTCATTATGCAGCAGTGGCACCTTAATTATTAAACAAGTAACCATACATTTCTTGATCTGTTTGTGAAGTCTATTTTTTCTCACTAATCTAGTTTTCTCCCTTTTGTCACTACACACAGTCTTAACTACTGTAACCTCTTGAAATGCTTTGAAATTTTATCATATAACTTAAGAAATTTTGTTCATTTTGATCAGGACAACTTTGGCTTTTCTTGGCTCTTTGCATTATATACACCTCACACCTACATTATATATAAATTTTAAAATCAGGCGTCAATTTACAAAACTCCTAATGGGATTTGGATTTGGAATGCTAATGTATTGAAATTTTAAAATGAATATTTGGGGGAGAATTAACATCTAAATATAATCAAATCTGCCAATTTGAATATATCTCTTCATTTGTGAGGTATTACTTCTTTTCACTAATGTTTTGTAATAATATATGTCGATCTTTTCTTGTGTAATTGCTATTTCTGATGTTCTTGGGAATGTTGACTTAAAAATCTGTTTGTACTTTGCATAAACACATTTCGTTGTATTTATTTGCTTACAAATACAACAACTTTGCTAAATTAACTTCCTAATTTTAATTTTTTATTTCAAATCATTTGGGGATATGGCTATATAGATAGAGAGATATATACTAACACACACATGTATAGACACCATTTTGTTATCTGTAAATAATGGAATTTACATATACTTTCCATTTCTAATCCTTATCCACCTTTTATTCTTTTTGCATGACTTACTGCACTAAAACAGCCAGTATAGTGTTAACTAGAAATGGTGATAGAAATTTGTTTTATTCTCAGTCAATAGGAGAAAAGCTTTCAATAGCTCCATTATTAAGGATTTAGCAATTGATTTATTTTATAAATACTTATCTCATTAAAGAATTTTGTTAAATTCCCAGTTCTGATGAAATTTATGAGGAATGTTTTGTATTTATCAAATGCTTTTTACTTTTGAGATAATCATATGATATTTCCCCTCTGTTGTGTTACTACAATGAATTACATTGATTTTTAATTTCTTAAAATTAAACTTAATTTAGAATAGTTTTAGACTTGTTTTTAAAAGCTCTGAAAATAGCACAATTACTGAATATCTCACACCCCATTTCACAAACCTTTACCATCTGACAATAGTGCAGTTTATTTGTCACACAACTAATTGATAATGGTACATTGAGTCTATACTTTTTAGAGATTTCCATTGTTTTTGCCTAATGACCTACTACTGTTCCATGATCCCATCCAGGATGCTGTATTTTGATGTTATATATACTTAGGATTTTCTTGACCATGAGAATTTCTCAGATTTTCCTTGTTTTGACAGCCCTCTCACTTTTTAGAAGAACTCCGTTCAGTCGCTCAGTCGTATCTGACTCTGCGACCCCACGGACTGTAGTACACCAGGCTTCCCGGTCCATCACCAGCTCCCAGAACTTGCTCAAATTCATGTCCATCGAGTTGGTGATGCCATCCATTTCATCCTCTGTCGTCCCCTTCTCCTTCTGCCCTAAATCTTTCCTAGCATCAGGGTCTTTTGCAATGAGTCATTTCTTCCCATTAAGTGGCCAAAGTATTGGAGCTTCAGCTTCAGCATCAGTCCTTTTGATGAATATTCAGGACTTATTTCCTTTAGGATGGACTGGTTTGATCTCCTTGCAGTCCAAGGAACCCTCCAGAGTCTTCTCCAATACCACAGTTCAAAAGCATCAATTTTTTGGCACATCAAGAACTGATTTGGGAACTAGTTAAGTGCTTTGTAGAGTGTCTCTCAAGTGGGATTTATCTAATTATTATCTCATGATTATACTGGCATTATGGGTTTTGGGAAAGAAGATAATAAAGTACCATGCTCATCTTGTCATAAAAGGTTACATTCTATCAATATGACTATGCTAACCTTGATTCCCTGGCTGAGATAGTGTTCATCAGGTTTCTCCACCATAAATTTACTTTTCCTCCCACCTGCCACTTTCACACTGTATTCTTTGCAAGGAAGTCACTATGCACAGACCACAATTGAGGAATGAGAAGTTATGTTGCACCTCCTTGCAGTCAAAGTATCTACAAAACTTGTTTTGAATTATTTTACATAAGAATTATCTATTCGCCCAATGTATTTATTCACTTTTTTATATTAGTGTGAATTCATGGATAATTAGAAAGAGAGAGAAGCAATTCCTTACTTTCTGGTCCTCTAGGATGCTCCAGGCTCATCTTTAATATTCCCTGCCCCCTCATAGGATCAGGCTTCCCTGGTAGCTCAGCTGGTAAAGAGTCTGCCTGAAATGCAGGAGATCTCAGTTTGATTCCTAGGTTGGGAAGATCTGCTGGAGAAGGGATAGGCTACCCACTCCAGTATTCTTGGGCTTGCCTGGTGGCTCTGGTAGTTCAGCTCGTAAGGAATCCACCTGCAATGCAGGAGACCTGGCTTCGATCTCTGGGTTGGGAAGATCCCCTGGAGAAGCAAAAGGCTACCCATTCCGGTATTCTGGCCTGGAGAATTCCATGGACTGCATAGTCCATGGGGTCACATAAGAGTCAGACATGACTGAATAAGTTTCACTTCACTTCATAGAATCAACCATTTTTTAAAGGGATCCCGTATTAGAAACCAAGCTATGGGTTTTAGGTGTGCCTTTTGCTATTAGGTTACCATTGCTTCCAGGCTTTCTCAACTGACAGATTAACATGCAAAGTAACTATATATGTATATAAATATTTATGTGTGTAACTACATATGCATATACATATATATAATACAGAACATAAGTTCATAGTGATGCTTCCATTTCAAACCTATTATTACGTGGATTACTCTAACCTCTTCTTGTTTGTCTGTAGCTTTCTACTCCAACAGCAAGAAACCTTACACCATCTGCCAACCATGTACTTGTTTAATTCTAGTATGTATGTGTAGTGGTTTCAGAGTTGCCTGTCCATACATTCATGAGAAACAACTTTATTATTAAGTACAGGACTGTATATCGTTGCTTTGCTTTTAGTCTTACAGATTGCACTAACTCCCCTACTCACTTGTTATCACCTTTTCTTTACAACCCCATAAGTGACATTGTTTCATACATTTGTAATACAGTAGATTCTCTTTTTACATTTTATATTCCAACCTGGGATCCCCCAACTACTAAATGGTTTTTAAAAATCATATATATTAAGGTTTACTCTTTGTGCTGTGAAGTTCTATGGGTTTTGACAAATGCATAATGTCATGTATATGCCATTACAGTATCATAAAGGAGATTCAGTTTGCTTTATCTATTCAGCCCTTGCCCTCCCACTGACAGCCACATTTACTGTATCTTTAGTTTTGCCTTTCCCAGAATATCATATAAATGGAAGCACGCCATACGTATTCTTTTCAACTGACTTCTTTCACTTATCAAAATGTATTCAAAGTTCATCTGTGTCTCTGTCTCTCTTCTTTTGGTAAGGTGGGTGTGCTGCAGTGTTTTTAAGGATTAACCTACTGGAGGATATATTACCTACTGCCAGTTTTGGGCAGTTATGAATAAAGCTGTTATAAATATTCATGTGCCAGTTTTTGTATGGACCTAAGTTTCAACACATTTGGGTAAATACCTAGGAGCACAGTGGCTAAATGTAGAACATTTAGCTTGTAACCACATTGTTTTCCAACATTGCTGTACCATTTTTCATTCTAGCCACCAATGAATGAGTTTCTGTTGCCTGCATTTTCCACAAATAATTGACATTGTCAGTTTTAAAAATTTTAGCCATTATCCTAGGTGTGTAGTAGTATTTTTTTTGTTTAATTTGCATCTCCCTAATGACAGATAATGTAGGGTATCTTTACATATGGTCATCTGTATATTTCTCTGGTGAGATGTCTATTCAGATTTTTTGCCCATTTTAAATGGGTTGTTTTCTTTTTGCTGAATTTTAAGTTTTTTTTTTAATCCATTTAGACTGAAGATCTTTATCAGATACGTGTTTTGAAAATGTACTCTCCCAATGTCTCCTGTCTTTTCATTAACTTAAGGGTCTTTTGCCAGACGAGAGCTTTTAATTTTAATAAAGCTCAACTTACCTTTTTTTTCTTCATGGTTTTGTGCTTTTGGTGTTATATCTAAAAACTCATCACAAAACCCAAGGTCACATCGATTTTCTCCTATGTTTGCTTTGAGAAGTTTTATAGTTTTACATTTCACATCTAGTTCTATGATTTTGAGTTAATTTTTGTGCAACATATAAGGACTGTGTCTAGATCCCCTTTTTGCATGTGGACATCCCATGTTCTAGCATCATTTATTGAAAAGACTATTTTTATGTAGTAAATTGCCTTTGAGCTCCTGTCAAAGATCAGGTAATTATAAGTGTTATAAGTGTGTATCTACCTCTGGATCCTTTATTCTGTACTATAGATCTACGTCTATTTACTTGCCAATGCCATGCTATATGGTAGCTTATAGTAAGTCTCAAAATAAGGTGGTGTGAGTCCTCCAAACCTGTTTTTCTTCAGTATACTGGTTAACTCTAGTTCTTTTGTCTTTTCACATAAACTTTAGAAGCAGTTCACTGATATCTACAAAATAACTTACTGGGGCTTTGAATAGCGTTATATTGTATCCATAGGTAAAGCTGGGGAAAACTGACTTAACACTGAGTTTTCCAATTCATGAAAACAGAATAGCCATTATTTAATTTTGTTATCCTTTATCAGAATTTTGTACTTTCTGCATTTAGCTCACACAAAAGTATGTTCAATGAATACCTAATTTTTTAAAAATTGCAAATGTAAATAGGATTTAAAAAAATATTTATTATATTTATTTCAAACACCAATTGTTCATAACTGGTATATAGAAAACAATTGACTTTTTAAATGCTAACCTTATATCCTTTATGCTTGTTATGCACATTTATCTCATCTAATTCCAGGAGGTTTTTGTTTAGCTTTATAGATTCTTTGGGATTCTCTACATAGATACTCATGTCATCTCTAAATAGAGACAGTTTTATTTTTCTCATTTTCAATCTATACGCCTCTTAACACTTTTTATCTTACTGCATTAGCTAAGACTTCCAGTATGATGTATAGAAGTGGTACAAGAAGACATCCTTGTCTTTTTGCTGAAATTAGCATAAAGACTCTCATCAAAAAATATGTTAGCTGCAGGGCTTTTTGTAGGTGTCCTTTACCAAACCGAGATTGCATTACTAATTTACGAGAGTTTTTATCTTAAATGAATATTGGATTTTGTCAAAAGCTTTTATAGCATATGACCATATGAGTTTTATTTTGTAGCCTTTGGATGTCATGGATTATATCCATTGATTTTTGAATATTGAAATACCTGGATAAATTTCACTTGGTTGTGTACAATTTTTCCTATATATTATTGGATTTAATTTGCTAATATTTTTGAGGATGCTGATGACATATATTGGTTTGTAATGTCCAATTTCTTGTGATGTCTTTATCTGGTTATGGTATTAGGGAAATAGTGGTTTAACGCAGTGAATTAGTAAGTGACTCCCTTCTTTCTAGTGCTTCCCAAGTGGTGATAGTGATAAAGAACCTGCCTGCCAATGCAGGAGACTTCAGAGATGAGAGTTCAGTCCCTGGGTCTGGAAGATCCTCTGGAGGAGGAAATGGCCACCCACTCCAGTGTTCTTGCCTGGAGAACACATGCACAGAGGAGCTTGGCAGGTTACAGGCCACTGGGTCTCACAGAGTCAGACAGGACTGAGACGACTGCATACATCCCCCTTCCATTTTCTGGAGGCAGTGGTGGAGGGTTGATACTGCTTCTTCCTTAAATGTTTGGCAAAATAAATGAGCAAAAATATCTGGGCTTGGTGTTTTCTTTTTTAAAGCTATTAACTGTTAATTCCTTTAATAGACATGGCTATTTAGAATATGTATTTTTCCTTGTATGACAAACTACCAAAACTACTGTTCTATTTCACCAAAGGTATCCAGTTGGGAGCATAGATTTCAGAGTATTCTGTTATTATGCTTTCACTATCCTTAGAATCAGAAATGATTGTTTTTTATTTCTATTATTGGCCATTTGTATCTTTTTTTCCCCTTTCCTTAGTGTGGATAGAATTTTAGCAATTTTATTGGTCTTTTAAAAGAACTACCTCTTGTTTATTTTCTCTATTGTTTTTCTGTTCTTAATTTTACTGACTTCTGTTCTAACTGTTGTTATTAATAGTCTTCTATTTTCTTTAGGCTTAAAGTATTCTTTATTTTTCCAAGGTAAAAACTTAAGATTATTGGTTTAGGTCTTTTAAATCTTCTAATGTATAGATGTAATGTTGATTTTTTTTTTCTGTAAGTGATGTTTTAGCTGCATCTGATAAATTATGGTAAGTAATATTTTCATTTTTACTTTGCTTAAAATATAAAAAAAATATTTTCTAATGTTTCTTGATGTATCTGTTATTTTGAAATGTTTAATTCAAATATTTGGAGATTTCCCAGCTATATCTTTATCAACCACCAGTTTTATTTCATTGTTGCTTTGTATAGCTTCTAATCTTTTACATTTGTTAAGGTATGTTTTATGGAACATGATATGACCTATTTCAGTCACTATTTCATATGACCTTTAGAAGAATGTGTATTCTCCTTCATGGATCGAATAGTCTGTAAGTATCAGACAAACAAATTTGATAGTGCTCTTTTGATCATCTATATCCTTACTGATCTGTCTGCTTGATCAGTTACTGTCAGAGAGCTGTTGAAGTCTCCAACTATAATAGTTGACTTGTTTATTTCTACTTTGGGTTCCTTCAACTTTTACCTATCTTGATACTTTGTTGTTAGGGGCACATACATTCATGATTGTTATGTCTTCTCTAAAAATGGATCCTTTAACATTAAGTAATCTTCATGCCTGATAATCTTCCTTGTTCTGAAGCTGGCTTTGTCTGAAATCAATGCAGCTTCTTCAGCTATCTTGTGATCAGTTTCTACATGATATGTGTTTCTTAATACCTTTCCTGAAAGTTTCCTCAATACCTTTATTGACCTAAATCTTTAATTTTAAAGTAGGTTTCTTGTAGACAACATTTAGTTGAGTCTTGGGTTTTTTTTTTTTTTAATTCATTCTGGCAATCCCTGTATTTTAAACCATCACATTTAAAATAATTATTAATACTACCAATTTGTAACTGTGTATTAGTCATTGAATTATTCTCTTTCTTCCCCCCATTTTACTGCATTCCCTGCTTTTAGTTGATTATTACATGATTCCATTTAATCTCCTCTTTTAGCATATCAATTATTCTTTTTATCTTTTATTGGTTTCTCCAGAACTTATAATAAAATTTTTCAACTCATTCAAACTCACTTTACAAATTACACTATACCACTTCACATGTAGTACAGGCTCCTTAGATCAGAGTATTATCAATTTCTCCTTCCCATCTTTTGTGACATTACTGTCATTTGTTTCACTATCCATATGCCATAATCAACCAGCATTTTATAGCTATTATTACTTTAGGCATTTAAGATTATTTAAGAATAATGGAACTAATCATTTTATTTTACCTCATTTATTCCCCAATGCTCTTCTTTTATGGCAATCCAAGTTTCTGACCTGTATAATTCTCTTTCTTCCTAAAGAACTTCTAATATTTCTTGTACACCAGGTCTGTTGGCAAGAATTTCGTCATTTTTGGTTTGTCTGAGAGTATTTATATCTCCTTTATTTTTGAAGAATAATCTTGTTCTAGGTCGATATTTCTTTTCTGCAACATTTTAAATATTTCATATCACGTTCTCTTAATTTTGCTTCTGATAAGTCCACTGTAATTCACTGTCGTTCTCTATAGTTAATGCATTGTGGGTATTTTTCTAACTTCTTTCAAGATTTTCTCTTTGTCTTTGGTTTCTTTCAATTGAGGGCTTCCCTGATAGCTCAGTTGGTAAAGAATCTGCCTGCAATTCAGGAGACCCCGGTTGGATTCCTGAGTTGGGAAGATTCCCTGGAGAAGGGAGAGGCTACCTACTCCAGCATTCTGGCCTGGAGAGCTCCATGGACTGTATAGTCAATGGGGTCACAAAGACTTGGACATAAATGAGTGACGTTCACTTTCTTTCAATTGAATAGGTTATGCCTAGGCTTTAATGTTGTTACTGTTTGCTTGTGTGTGTTTGTGTGCTTTGCATTTTGTCCTGCCTTCTGTTCTCTAAATTCCCACACTCGTGATTTAATGTTTTACATTCATTTTGAAACATCCTTGACCATTACTACTTTGAAAATTTCTTCTGCTTTTCTGCTCTCTCTTCTCATTCTGGGATTCCAGTTATGTGTATTTCACTTTTTAAAATTGTTTGACAGTTCTTGGATGCTTTTTCCTTTATTTTTTTGCTTTGTATTTAATTTTGTGAAATTTCTATTGGATTGTTTTCAATAGCTTTGTTTTTCTCCTCAATTGTGTTGAATCTAATGATGAGTCTATTGAAGGTATTCTTCATTTACAGTGTTTTTTTTTTTTTTTTTGTAGCATTTCCTTTCGATTCTTGTAGTTTTTATTTCTCTGCTTATATAATCTATTCTTGCACAATGTCTTCTTTTTCCCTGAGAGCTCTTAACATATGAATCACAGTTATTTTAAATTCCTCATTTGATAATTTCGACATCTGTGTCCTGAGTCTGGTTTTGCTGATTGTTTTATCTTTACAGACTGCTTTTTTCTTGCTCTGTAACATGCACTATAGTTTTTTTGAGTTGTGTCTGGTATTTGGAATTGAGGTAAATAGGCCTTTGGTGTGAGACTTGTGGTAATCTCATTAGGAGTTGTGTTCTGTTTAATGTTTGTATTGCTAGAGGTACCAGAAGTGTTAAATTACTTTAGTGTGTTTGTTTTTGTCTCCTCTCTTGACTCTGGGTTTCCCTAGGTACTTCTGAGAGTACTGTTGTCTTGTCAAGCTGTTGTCTTGAAGCTCTTTCAACTGTATCCACTGTTATTATAGTGAAGCTTATTGGTGGGATGGTAAACTTGTGGGGGAGTTAAGTGATCCACAACATTTTTTAATAAGTCCCTCGTTTTGTTTGCCTATGTCTTAGGATTGTGGCCTTTACAAGTATTTCTTCAGTAGCATAGTTGTTTTTCTCCTTGTCTCCTACCCTTTTCCCTGACTCTACTGTTCCCAATCTATTTCCTTGAAGCACTGATCTCTATTGACAATTTTGTGTGTGGGTGTGTTTTCTGATTGGTAAGACTGAATGGTTATAATAGGCCAGAGTTAGAGGAATGCCCTTCCCTCAAGTTCCCAGGTCTTTCCTCTGAAGATCAGGCCTCAGCTATGGAAAATTCTTTGAGTTTATTTCACAGGATCACTCTCCTCCACCACCCCAGTTCCAGAGTCATAAGGGTGTCTTGGGTTTTTTTTTCTCGAATCTTTATCATAAGAAACATGTGAGATTCTTGTAGGTAAAGCCCACAAAAGTGTAAGAGTTTCCAGGAGTTTCTCCCTTTCACTTTATTCTACATTCAGCCCATCTCTTCATCTAAGTTGCAGTTAAATTTTCCTACCAATTCGTAGCTTCTGTTTCAGCTAAGCAGAGCTCACCTGTATTTCAATGGATGTCTGTCTCTCCAGATTTTGGGGTGGCAGTTTTCCCTGCAGCTTCAGGCCTCTTGATGAATCCAAGGAAACCACTGATTTTTCTGTTTTCCTACCTTTATCTTGCTGTAAGTACAGAAATAATGACTTCTTATCCCTTCATATTTCAGAGTTGAAACCAGAAGTCTTAATTTTTTTAATATAAAAAAAGCAACTTTTACTAAATAAGTCCCAAATGGTTCTGATGCATTAGTTTTGACATATTTTCCACAATGTGGCTTACTATTATTATATTTAGGATGTTTACATCTATAATCATAATTATGAACTGATATAATTATGATTAATATTAAAATAAATTAATTTGATAAATTAAATAAATCAAATTTAATTTAAAATTAAAAAATTAAAAATTTTAAATTTTTAAAATTAAAAAATTAAAAATTTTAATGTAATTTAATTTTTTATTTATTTTATTCTTTATTTTTATATTTTTTATTTATTTTATTTATTTTATATTTATTTATTTGATTTATATATATTTTTATTTATTATTTTTGTTTATTTTATTTATTTACTAATTTATTTTAATTTATATTTTATTAAATTAATTTAAAAAATTAAATAAAATTTATTTAACTTAAAAATTAAAAAATTAAATTTTAAAATTTTAAAATTAAAATTTTTAATTAAAAATTGAAAATTAAAAAAATTAAAAAATAAAATAAATTAATTAAATAAAATAACTAAATAAAATGTTAATATAATTAATATGATATAAACATGATATAATTATAACTATGATATAATATATATCATAATAATAATAGTAGTCATATTCTATAAATTCATTTTTAACAGTGTTATCAGGTTTAGTTAAGCTATTCTGAGAAAATGGGAATTAATACTATATTTTTTCCTTAAATACTTGTAAAAATCTACTGGTGAGAATATTCATGACTGGAGTAGTCTCGTTTGGAAGGATTTTCACTTTGGATTCAGTATCTTTAACAGATATAGGTCAATTTATACTTTCTATTTATTCTTGTGTGTTTTTTTCACTAGCTGTGTTCTTAAGGAATTTTTTTCCATTTCATTGATACAGCTGACCCTTGAACAACATGATTTCAACTGTGTAGATCCATTTATTATATGATTGTTTTCAACAAGTATGTACTACAGGATCTGGTTGAAACTGTGAATGTGGATCCTTGGATGCAGAACCACAGATACAGAGTGCTGACTGTAAAGTTATATACAGATTTTCAACTGGGGAGGGAAGACTTATTTGTACCTCTAATTCATGTTGTTCAATGATCAACCATATTTTTTAAATGGCTGGCAAATTATTTACTTTTCAAATGTTATTGATATTTAAAATTTTAATTTAGGAAAAATTAAATTTATCTACAAAGGCAAATAAGAGTGTTTAAATGACAACGAACTTTATGTTTTCATGTTTATGTTTAGGTTTGGATGGTGAGATTTAAAAAAATGTCACATTTGCCGGAAGGACCTCATCCACATGTACAAAAAGGCTGCAAATTATACTTTTCCTGATAAAATTACCCACTGCTCAGGAAGCTGCAAAAGTGGTTATAACTGGTTTTTAACTAAATCTTTACATTTAGTAAACACTACTAGAACTGATCTACTCTCCAATCCTTCCAATCACTTCTATTTAGCTTTGATCAAATCAATCCATCCAGTCAACTTCATTTTTGCTTTGATCTACCCCAAATGCTGCTTATTATAAATTTAGTCAAATTTCACTCATCCTCAAAATTCTCTGTAATTTTGCTTTTTTCTTCAAGAAGCAAAATGGTGAAATTTCTCTTGCGGTTTCTCCCTTACCAGACCAATAATTTGAAGTAAGTTTAACACTTAGTTTTAAAATTTAAGCTAATTTTTATGTTTCTCACAGTCACGGCATTGGTATTAATACAGGACATTAATTAATACAGGACATTGGTATTAATAAAGGACACACAAAAATCTCTATGCTCAACATGTTTACATTCTAGTGCAAGAAGGCAAACACTCATTAAAAATATTAATTAGGGTACTTTATATTAGATAATAAGTATTAAAAATTATGGAACAGGATACAAATAAACTTAAACCAGACATAGAGGATTTAATATGAAAACAAAAAAATTAGAAAGGGAAATACATTAGTAGATCTGCAGCACCGCACTAAACATTGAGTTTTATAATAAAAACAAAATCAGACTAGAGACAAAACTACATCCTCCCATCCCAGACACCTGTAAACATTAAGCACTTTGGGAAAATAACTGTTTTGCATTAGCTGAGAATCTAAACAGTAAAAAAACAAAATAAAATAAGCAATCAAATCAAGGTGCTTTACATGCATATCAGGCAAGTAATAACCTACATTTTACCCTTAAAGTCAAAAGTATAACTTAATGTTAAAGGATAAACTTGCAATTTAAAATATCAATATGGGTGCTATAATATCAGTTTTAAACACTACCACTATTACACAATTTGTTCCTTGGAAATGACAAGTATTCAGGTGGTAGATTTCTCCAATAACCCTCAGACTTTATCTAAATTACACTTGTTCTTCCACTGTAATACCATTTATACTTTCTTGATAGGTAGAGAATCACTGTATAAATGGAATTACAAGCTAAATATTCTCTGGAGGGTCTAGGCCTCAAGTCCCTGAGGACTCCCCTCCACATAAAGAATGTGGATAATTTGGAAACTGATATACTGCTATTTCTGTATCTAAATTGAGCCCAAACTGAAGATCTCAAGGAAGCACCCATTCCTGTGCACAAGACTTTCTACTTACATAGGTAGGATTGTTTGGGCTAAGCATAGTTTAAAAGATTTATCCATCTAAGTTGCTATCCAAACTTGCACTGTATCTTCTAAAACCAGGGACTGAGGGCTAAAAACAGAAGCAAAAAACTTACACCAGTCCTTATAATAGCTTAACCCTTCAATTCCAAAAACCTACTTGACAGAGACAGAGATTTGTTTAGGATCTCAGAGCCATAAATAGAATCGTTTTTCCCTGTTTCCCTATAGTATAACACCCATACCATTTTATTTTCAGTAACTCCTTGAGGCAGTATACTTTATAGTGATAGATTCGTGATCTAGTTTTTTTGTTAGTGTCACTCTGGATCAAAATAGTCTATACTTATTTGTCACTCAGGAAAATCAGCAGCATATTTAGACTATGTTCCAAGGCAAAATATATCCACAAGGCAGAACTCATTACATTCCACAGATCTGATTAGAGAGATGTAAGAGAGTGATACAGAGTGATAATAAGTATACTTTGAGTGTAGTCCATTATTTTTTAAATCTTTAAGAATAAACAGGGTCCTTGATCTCTGCAGGAGCCTCAACAAAGAATGGCCAGCAAACTAAGTAACTTTAGAGTGCTCTGAAGTTTTCTAAAGAGGGGGCTGTTACAAAAGTAAACACCCATCAAGAGAGGACACCATGCAAGCTAAATAAATGCCCTAACAGGCAGTTCTCACTAACATCCCATCCTTCATGATTATATCTTTTGAGAGATTCAAATAGCCTGTTGGTGCCACTAGCTCCAGAGTTATCCAGAGTTACTGGGAGAAATCTGCAGGTAAATTACATGAGAATAATCTCTAGCACTCTCATTATGGATGCTCAGTCATACCAGGTGACATCAAATGGAGAATTGCAAACATTTAACATGCAATTATCTACCACAGTAAAGACAAATTGACTACTGTTTCTCTAGTGGAGAAACTTTACAAAGTCACTGAGGGTGTCTGTGGTGAAGGTCTCATTTGTTGTTCTTGATAAATCTGTAAAGGTGGGGTATGGATAAGAGCCCAAAACTTAGAATTCCTTTAAACATGTCCAAATAGATTTCATACTTTCTGGAAGGTGCTTTAAATATATATCATAATTGCTTATATGGCAAGGGGGAACTAAAGCCTTATTGGAGAATTCCAGCTCTGCCAGTAGCAATATATTACATGATTTTGTGTTCCCAAACTATTTCTGAGATAATACTAGGCACAATCATTTTACTGAGACTGCAATTGAAGTTTTGCACATCTCTTCCAGTCACACAGTAACCTTACTGTCCACATTGCTCCAATTTTCAGGAAGGATAGAATAAACAGAAATCTTAAGGTCAAATTAGCAACATTCTCAGCTTCATTCAAACTCCCATGGCCTAACTATTGCTTTAATGACAATAAGCTTGATTCTTGGGGTTCAGTGAACTGTTCCTTTTGAGTTAGTAACAGGACCAGTCTAGTAATATCACCTCTACTTCTGGACTCTGCTCTATTGTAAGAAATCCTGGCCAAATATTTCAGATGAGTCAGCAGCAATTCATCAAGTTGTCTTTATAATAAAACTTTCTACCAATTCCTATCTGAGTGATGTGGACAGACTTGGTGTTCTGATTTAATTTCACTGGAATCCTCAGAGACCACCACGTATCTGTCTTGACCTTGTTGCAATAAATAGTCATAGCAGTTAGACAAGTAGAAATTTATGCCAGCTTGATTTTAGGTTAGGGTCTCCTTTAAATCAAATGACACAAATGCTTTTCCTCAATAATCTCCTAGAAAGTGAAAGTATTAGTCTCTCAGTCCTATGTGACTTTGTGACTCTGTGGATTGTAGTTCACCAGGCTCCTCTGCCCATGGAATTCTCCAGGTAGGAATACTGGATTGGGTAAGCCAGTTCCTTCTCCAGGGGATCCTCCCAATCCAGGGATCGAACCTGGGTCTCCTGCATTGCAGGCAGATTCTTTACCATCTGAGCTACCAAGGAAGCCCTAATATTCTCTTAAACAACTGTTAAATTCTGGAGGTCTGGTCTAAAATTTGGGAGAGAAAAATAGACTTCAACTCTGGGGGAAAAAAGGCTTATCAAGTATTGTTGAGGATGGTGAGGCTGGTGCAGAAGTAAAATTTCACGAGGTTGATATTTAAGTGTGATGTCTTTCAATCAAAGAGGCATAAACCATCTTAAGTCATTACTGGAGACCTCAAGCTAAGAAATCTTAGGAACCCATTAGAAGCAGATATTCTTTGGAAAGAAATGGCTTCCCCTTAAGATCTACAAAAAAATATGACAAACTGCCATGATTTAATTTGTATTCCTTCATTGTTTATTTTCTTATCTACCTGGTTTAAGGTTTAGGTTACATTTAATTATGTTACTGATAAGGCATTTATTATTTATATCACTTTATTTATTTTGCATGTAATCACTCCTTAGTACGAGTCTAATAAAAACACATAACCCACAATTTATGTGTGAAGGGTTAAAGCATATAATCAAACTGATTGTTGAATTTGTACACATTTTCCATGGTGAACCACCCAATTTCTCTTGGTTTCAATTCTTTTAAATGAATCAGAAACTGAGGCCCAACCACTGAAGACAAAGCAAACACAACAACATACTAGATAGACAGAAATCTAAAATTACTACCTTGTCATATCTGGAAGAGGAGTTTCCTATGTCTATGAAAACAATACTGGCAGGTCTTTGGTGGCAGTCAGCTTTTGTAACTAAACTTTCACAGGAATAGAATTTCATGAGAGTTACAGAGCAAACAATATCTACTTGGAGGTGTCTAATCTTCTCAGATTTCATAAAATTCACTATTTTTGCTTTAGATATACCAATGATATTGATACTATAACATTTATTGTCTAGCACTAACAGATCAGTAACACTGAAACATTACAAAAATATTTGAAAATCTCCTGGGGTATTTTGGCTTTAAACAGATCACTGTGTAGTTCTGAAAGACTGGTATTGGATTAGTGAAGCAAAAGTTTCTTGGTAACATCTTGCACACTGGAGGAATCTGCTACCTCGATAAACTAAGTTCTGTCATCAGTATACTTTTCGGACATCACTCAGGTCATATTTTGACCCATCAGTTTCTCTTCTAAGAAGAGATCCTCAGATAATTTAATACTAGAAGAAAAATTAGATCTTGATGTTAGAATCCAAGCCTTACCACTCAAGGGGAACTCTGTATTGCTTACTTTCTCAAGTTTCCACAATGAAAAGATGGACCTTGAATGAAATATCAGAGTGTATTGCCCTCTGTGATATACTCCTGAGACTCTACCAAGGTGGGCTCTTATTGTCATAAACAGAACAAGCTTTGGTGATATTTTTCAGGAGCCAGCATTTGCTATATGTAATGTAATCAATTATTTTAAAATATATGGTTTCTCAAAGAGTCACAAGCAATTTTTATTGAACACATAATGTTCCAGATGTTATTATCTCTTGTAATTTTGGTAATGGCTGGCACATCTCACTTCCACTCATACAGACACAACCAAGAAACCATGGTGAATGGGAACTGGAATCCAGGAAATCTATTCTGGCACTCATTTCCTTAATGAGTATGCAATGGTACTTACTAATATATTCTATTTCCATGATTGCAGGGACCCTTCCTATCTTGCTCACAGCTATTTCTCCACTGCCTAGAAGAGTAACTTTCTCATACTACAGGATCCACAAATATTTTTAGGGTGAATCGATGAATTTAAAGCATACTCTATGCTGGTACACAGAGTGATATCCTAGAATGTGGGCTTTGAATCCAGAAGGTCAAAGTTAAGACTAATATATATGCTAGTGAAGTGAAGTCGCTCAGTCATGTCTGACTCTTTGTGACCCCATGGACTATAGCCTACCAGGCTCCTCTGTCCATGGGATTTTCCAGGCAATAGTACTGGAGTGGGTTGCCATTTCCTTCTCCAGGGGATCTTCCCAACCCAGGGAGCAAACCCAGGTCTCCTGTATTGTAGGTAGACACTTTACCATCTGAGCCACCAGGGAAGACACTAATATATATGCTACTTGGTAGTTATTTACCTTAAGGTAAATTTTTTTCATGATAGACAAAATAATATCTAGGTTTGCTCTAAAGATGACACGGTAGGATTATATTAAGCAGCAACCATACGGGCTTCCCAGGTGATCCTAGTGGTGAAAAATCCACCTACAGTGCAAAGATGCAGGAGACATAGGTTTGATCCCTGGGTCAGGAAGAACCCCTGGAGTAGGAAATGGCAACCCACTCCAGTATTCTTGCCTAGAAAATTCCAAGGACAAAGGAGTCCATGGGGTCTCAAAAAGTTGAGCATGACTAAGTGATTGAACACACAGGGGCTAGAATAGATTGGTTCAATAAAAATAGTGTTTATGATGATGATTCTTACATTGTTTTCCCCCTCTCGGTGTTTTTCTTCCCTACATGTGATTTAATTAAGTGACATACTCCCTTACTTTCTTACACTTCAGCTTATTTCTGGTTATTTAGTAACTATATAAAATAAACTGTTCTATAGTTTTAGTTTTCTGATTTTTTAATTTTAGATGTTTCTGAGTATCTGGAGACAAGGCATGAAAGTGGACTATAACCATTTAATGCTTATTACACCTCAGCCAGAATCAGGGATTTAAAGGGCAGAGAAAAAGTAGGTGGAGTATGTGAGGGAGTAAGCTTATATTTTATTGGAGTAGCCATTCTACCCAGCTGCTGTAGAGGTAGCTGCTCTGTCACTAGGGCAATGTATGTCCCAAGACACCTTCCTTGAGCTCCAAACATTGGAGTTTCTCTTGAAGTGGATGTAAGCCATACCTAGATGTACACACACAGATTTTATAAGCAAGATGACAATAGATGCAGGGTAGGCATGAGGCTGGTACATAGCAAAATTTCATTAACTGGTAATGAAAGGATAGCCTTATCACATCTACTTCCGCATTTATTTGCTCATTCAATGTATAATATTAATCAAACAACAAATAACCCTTCCAAAGGAAGGAACTATATCAGTTCAAGCATATACAGCATTATGTTTGCAATCTTTTTAAGATGGGCTAAGAAAAGACCCATCATGACCTCCAAAATGAAATCCCATCATGATTTTAGCTATGGGTTCTCTCCAGAGACAACTCTTTCATAGAGAAACTAAAAGAAACTTCCCACAGCAGGTAGGGAACAAATCCTCTTTGTCCATCCACTCAATCATTCACCTTTTTGGCAATTTATTCAATAGATAAGCACTGCTATAGCATGTATCTATGCCCAGTACTGTATTAGATATAAGAAGAGTATAATCCTTCCTCTGGCTGATTTCATGGAACTCAGTATAGTGCTGACAGACAATGTGAAGTTGTTAATGTACTCCTGTCGTCTATATCATACATGCATCTCTGACACTGATCTCAAATTATGTTTCTTCATTATATCCTTTGAACTTTACACATTTGTTCATGCTCACTAAAACTCACATCAGATTGAAAGAATAATGTATGTGTGTATGTATGCAGTTGCATATTCTTGAATCTATAATAGCTTTTTATATGTGTATATATATAATATATATATCTAAATATGTAATATATATAGTTGCTCATTTCTTTAATCATTGCATTTATTGAACACATACCATGGCCAGAAAAGTATGAGAAGTACTAGTATCTTAGTATGAAAAAGACAGTCTCAAGCTTGCAGTTTATCAAGGATGAAACACTGACAGTATTCAAATAAAAACAATAACTGAACAAAATCACAAAGGAGTCTAAGAATGATGACATAACTTCTCCCTGAAGTTTTATGTAGATAATATTTTTTTCTAACTTTTTCTCAAATTATGTCTCTACTTTTGTTAATGATGAATCTGATTGTCCTCTAAACCTGGGTAGAGAAGGTCAATGTTACCCAGAAGAGTTTGGAACATGCTGAAGAGGGTTCCCTGTGGTCTGACACCAGGTATGCTGTCTAGAGCAGGATTCTCAGTTAGAGGTCAGAGACAGAAAATACCGAGCCCTGCCATTTTAAATTGTATAAATATAACACGCAATTGGTACTGCTTCCACTATGGTCTACTCAGAACAAAAGTAGCTGCTTCTTCTAAGAGTTGTTAATATTGCATTTATATGTCTGCAAATAAAAGTTAAAAATTGGTACTCTAATTGCAATTAGAGAAATGAATGGTCTCCAGTGTTTTCCTTCATCTGGTACTATTTTCATTTAGGTGGATGGAAGCTTTCCATTTGTTGTAGAGGCCAATGTCCTATTTTTATTATATATTAGAGACACAGTTTCTTTTTCAAGTTTGTTCCTTTTGTTTACAAGTGTTAGGAAGAGAAATGTTAATTTAATTTTATACACTCAGTTCTACAATAGCCTGAAAAGAGCCTCACTGAGATGAAGGATGAGCAGGCAGGGTGGAGGTTGGGAGCTCCTTTCAGTGGAAAGGAGTCAAAGCAAAAAGGAATAATTTGTGTGCCTAACATATATTACATTCTTTACTCCCTAGTTCCTTGGAGAAAGTTCTACCATACTCTTATATCCTATGTCTAACTGGTTGGGCTTTCCAATGGAAAATTGCCAATAATTTTGAGATTATGTTAATGCAGTGCATTAACATAGCCTTTTGGATATTCATGACCTGAAGTCTTTGGATCTTTATCAAAAAATGTAATAATGTTGACAATGTGGGAGTCAGCACAATGATGCCGCCACAATGAAATAAGTGCCATCCCAAGCTGCTCTTTTAAGAGCAGGGAATAGCACACAGCTTTGTAGTCTTCTCTGTGTATAAAATGTAGGAATCTGAAGGTCAAATGGTCATGAAAGTAGAAAATTTGCAATAGCCATATTCTTTCCAAGTCAGAGTGAGATGAGAAATCTTCACCCACACCTCCAGATGTACACTTATTTCCTGAATCACTGACCCTTAAAAGAGTCCATTTAGGAGGTTATTGCCTCAGGAAGTAAGTGATGCATTATTACTCATTTCAGCAGCCTGAGGCCAAGACAGAAAGAACTACTTTTTCTCTGAAGGTAGAGTCTTGATTTAAATACCATGATAAATAATAGTGCCCAATTATGTTTCATATCTCAAGATGTATCCTCAATCAAATTGCCTATGTGCTTCAACAGAACTGCATATACAAATTTGAAATCTAAAGCCTAATCCTAAAGTCCTGATAGAAGGGATTTTTAAGTCATAATAGTCCGTAAAGAAGGCACTCTCCAACTACTGTCATCATATACCTTTTAAAGCCCTAGAAAACGGAACTCTTGATCTCTGAACATACTTGAGCAGGGAGGGAGTCCTTCCTGTTGTCTATCAGATTATAATGAATATTTGGTGATATGTAGGATTGTTTGATAATGTAAGCCTGTGGTAATTATTGACATGTATGGTCATAAATGCTTGCATTAGAGCACTTGGCACCTGGTAGCAGGCAGTTGCACTTAAACTTTATAGCTGCCTGGCCATTTTTGCAACTAACTCCCTTTCCCTTTCTCTTAGAGGACATTCTCTTCTAGACTATGAGGTATTGGAAGAGCTGATAATCATGAGGTACCCTACCACCACTGGGGATACAACCAGTCTACTCATAGTACCTCTTTTTTGAGTCAATGAACATCTTAGTGACTCAAGTCAGGCCCACTCCTCCACTCTTGGACTTCTACATAGAAATGGGGAGAAAAAAGTTCACATTTTACTCAAATTGCAAAATAGATAAACTGACTTTAGAACTTAATTTTTTTTTGCCAGTCATCTAAATTAAAAAGGTGCAGAATTAAAGCCAAGAAACATAACCAAGACATGAGAAATGAGCAGAAGTCAGATGCTTCTTTAGATCCTGGACTCCTGGATTCCAGAGAAAGAATTTCCTTTTCCCCTTATGTGGTCTTGTGTAGTATACCTTTCACTTATAACCAAGGGATATGACTAATCAAGACAATTATGAGGAAATCCAATGAGTGGCTAATAATATCAAGGTTGAGGAATTACATTATTTCCTGAGTGCTTCTTGAACAGTTCTTTTTGAGAATATACTACACCCAATGGGGGAAAAAAGTTAAAAGTGATATGAAGGAAGTACCATGGAGGAAGAGGTGACAACCAAATTCTCTTTGATGTAATTATTGTTGATTACACAGTGTATCTGGTACTGCAAAACAGAATCCAATGATGAAATAAATTCACTAATTTGACTTTGTGTAATAAATATATTTGTAAGGATATTAAAGATAGTTATACAAATGCAATATGTAACTAGGGGACTAAAATCTGAGATTATGCCAACAAAATGAAGCAAGGATGTGGACAGAATCAAGGTAAAATGGTTAAGCAAATAGTTCTGCAGTTAAGATATATCTGGGTTCAAATTTTGCCTCAATCAGTTACTATAATGACTACCATTATTGTTGCTGTTCCCAGCATCTGTTCACTCCAAGCTGCTTTGTCTGTTTATAAAGACATTTATTATTTAAAAGACCAATTTGAGAAAGGCAGTATGAGTATGTCCACAATTTAGGCAGATATATAAAATATATTACATATATTATGTGTCAAATTTGTACTATTCTAAAACATATGGGCTAATTGGAAAATTTATATAGTTCAAGATTTACAAACATTTCAGCACACAATCTACCACCTTAAATTGTGCACTTAATAATAAAAACATTTATTGTCATAGTTATTAATTATTTTATTACATGAATAAGGAATCCATCTGTGTAGTTGCTAAGACATGTCTGAATCTTTGTGACCCCGTGGATTGTAGACTGTCAGGCTCCCCTGTCCATGAGATTTTCCAGGCAAGAATACTGGAGTGGGTTGCCATTTCCTCTTCCAGGGGATCATTCTGACCCAAGGATTGAACCCACTTCTCCTGCATTGCAGGCAGGTTCTTCATCAGTGAGCCACCAATGAAGCCCCTAAATCTGTGAGTTTGTTTTTATTTTACATGTGCATTCATTTGTATTGTTTTTAAATTGCACTTAAGTGATATCATATAGTATCATACAAGTCTCTTCTCCACTCTTGGCTGCCCTAAACCCAGTGCAATGCTGTGGCAGAGAGGTGGTGGGAACAGAGATTTACCAAGCAGATAATGGGATCATTCATAGGAAAGCAGTCAATGCTGCTTCCCAGTGGATAGCTGTGACCACTGAGCACAGAGTGCAGTGTATGAGCAGGGCTCTTGAGAGTTGGGGGCGGGGACAGAGGATGGACTAGGTGTTCCTTGAGTTCCCAAAATTCGGTTGGAAGGGAAGGAAGAGTACAGTGACCAGACTCCCCTTGTCCTAAAATAGGCAACCTGATACTGAATCCCAAATACCTGTCCATTGCTGGGAGATAATAATTAGAAGACACACCATAGATATGTGATATTTTCTTTTTTCAAAAAATAAAGCCTCTATTAAGTTGATCAAATTAAAATATATGTTTGCTTCACCATATAACTTAAAGATATGTATGTAACCTAAGCAAAACACACATGCAATATATCTTCTAAATGAGTAAAATGGAGGAAACACAAGTTACATAAAAACAGATAAAAGTCATATAAAACACCATAAGTCACTTTGAAACAAGAGAGGATTATAAAATGGCATATGCAAATAAAAACAGCACTGCTTGTCATATAAGTGAGAATAATAAGATTATAATATCTCATCCAAAAAGTGATATTAAATTTTAAAATATTCAAAATAACATACCAGAGATTTAAAAAGAGCTTTCAATAGAGAAATAAAATGACTGCAATCCACAGGAAGATAAAATTGAATTGACTCCATTAAGCATAAATACCATAGTATCAAATTTTATAAAGCAAAAATTGCACAAAATCCACGAGATTTAAAGAAAACTACAAAGAAGCTTTAAAGCATTTTATCCAGTGATGAAATTCCAATTGAGCCAATTAAAATCCTAAAAGATGACACTGTTAAAAGTGCTGCAGCCAGTATGTCAGCGAATTTAGAAAACTCATCAGTGGACACAGGACTGGAAAAGGTCACTTTCATTCCAATCACAAAGAATGTTCAAACAACACCACAATTGTGGTCATTTTACATGCTAGCAAGGTAATGATCAAAATCCCTCAAGCTAGACTTCAACAGGACATGACCTGAGAACTTCCAGATGTACAAGCTGGATTTAGAAAAGGCAGAGGAACCAGAAATTCAATTGCCAACATCCGCTGAATCATAGAAACAGCAAGAGAATCCCACAAAAACATCTACTTCTGCTTCATTGACTATACTAAACCACTGACGGTGTGGATCACAACAAACAGGAAAATCTTGGAGATGGGAATACTAGACCACCTCACCTGCCTCTTGGGAAACCTGTATGCAGGTCAAGAAGCAACAGTTAGAGCCAGAAATGGAACAACAGACTGGTTTCAAGTTGGGAAAGGAGTATGTCAAAGCTGTATACTGTCGCCCTGCTTATTTAACTTATATGCAGAGTACATCATGCAAAACGCCAGGATGGGTGAAGCACAAGCTAGAATCAAGATTGCCAGAAGAAATATCAATAACCTCATTTATGCAGATGATACCACCCTTACGGCAGAAAGTGAAGAGGAACTAAAGAGTCTCTTGATAAAAGTGAAAGAAGAGAGTGAAAAATTAGGCTTAAAGCTCAAATTTCAGAAAACCAAGATCATGGCATCCGGTCCTATCACTTAATGGAAAATAGAAGCGGAAACAATGACAGACTTTATTATGTGAATTCCAAATCACTGCAGCTGGTGACTGCAGCCATGAAATTAAAAGACACTTGCTTCTTGGAAGAAAAGCTATGACCAACCTAGACAGCACATTAAAAAGCAGAGACATTACTTTGCAGACAAAGGTTCATCTAGTCAAAGTTATGGTTTTTCCAGTAGTCATGTATAGATGTGAGAATTTGACTATAAAGAAAGCTGAGCATCAAAGAATTGATGCTTTTGAACTGTGGTGTTGGAGAAGACTCTACCCTTGGACTGCAAGGAGATCCAACTAGTCCATCGTAAAGGAAATCAGTCCTGAATATTTATTGGAAGGACTGATACTGAAGCTGAAACTTCAATACTTTGGTCACCTGATGTGAGGAACTGACTCACTGGAAAAGACCCTGATGCTGGGGAAGATTGAAGGCAGGAGGAGAAGGGGACAAAAGAGGATGAGATGGTTGGATGGCATCACTGACTCGATGGACATGAGTTTGAGCAAGCTCTGGGAGTTGGTGAGGGACAGGGAAGCCTGGCAAGCTGCAGTCTATGCGGTCACAAAGAGTTGGACATGACTGAGTCATTTGAGTCAGTTCTAATGAGATGGATGAAACTGGAGCCTATTATACAGAGTGAAGTTAAGTCAGAAAGAGAAACACTAATACAGTATATTAATGCATATATATGGAATTTAGAAAGATGGTAATGACAATCCTATATGCAAGGCAGGAAAAGAGACAGATGTAAAGAACAGACTTTTGGACTATGTGGGAGAAGGCAAGAGTGGGATGATTTGAGAGAACAGTATTGAAAGATGTATATTACCAGATGTAAAAGAGACTACCACTGCAAGTTCGATGCATGATCAGGGCACCCAAAGCTGGTGCTCTGGGACAACCCAGAGGGATGGGATGGGGAGGGAAGTGGGAGGGGAGGTTCAGGGTGGAGGGACACATGTGTATCCATGGCAGATTGATGTTGATGTATGGCAGAAACCACCATGATATTGTAAAATAATTAGCTTTCAATTAAAATAAATTGATTAATTTAAAAAAATCACGTGACAAACATCCACGGGCTAAACAATAAAATAAAATTATGGTCTTCAGACTACCCAATAGTATTTACATATTTCAAAGATTGCTTAAGTATTAATATTATAATAATGGTTATATAAGATGTTAACATTAGAAAATCAAGGTAAAGAATATATAAGTATTCTCTGTACTATATTTGAAAATTGTAAGTCTAAAAATTACTTCAAAATGATAAATAAAATTTTGGGAAAAATTAAACAGAAACTTTACCAAAGATTTATAACTGGCAGCTAACCTTATAAAAATTTATCTTCTTAAGTGACCAAACTGTAAACTGAAGTCACAGTAAGATAATATCTCACACTTATTCAACGGAGTAAAAGAATGACAACTTCAAATGTTGGTGATGATGGACTGTAGAAAATATCATATATCACAGGTGGTGACTGTGAAAAGTTTCCACCTATTTAGAAAACTCTTTGACAGTTTCTTATAAAATTAAGCAAACTATATCTTACAATCAAGCAAATTCCATTTTTAGGTAATTGCATAAAAGATTTGCCAACATATAAAAAATAGCTAAAAACGGGAAAGAACCCTCATGCCCATCAACAGGAGGATGAATAATAAACTGTATTAGTCCCGTTCAATGGAATATTACTCTACAATTAAATAGAAAAAAATGTAAACCTACTGGTACAGGGAATAATATGTGCAAATCTCAATATCATTAAGATGAGTGGAAGAAGTCAGACATATACTGTGTGATTCCATTTAATTAATTGCAAGAACAGGTAACACTAATCTATGATGCTAGAAATCATAATATTGTCTCCTATGAGAATTAGGCTTAGGAGGAAGGAAGTAGTAGAGGAAGTTCTCAAGTAATAAAAACATTCTACTTCCTGAATAAGGTAATAGTTACATGGATATATACTTTTAAGAAAACTCAATGAATTACACAATTAAGACACATGCAGTTAACTATATAAATTTTACCTGCATAGAAGTATAAATATTAAAAAGTAATAAAGTTCTCATTACTGGTATGAGATATCTGTTAGAAATATTAAAATATTTATATATTACTTAAATGTATAAAATAAAAGGAAGTACAGAACATTACAAAAGTATGTGTGGGGATGTGTGTGTATGTGTGATGTGTGTATATATATGTTTGAAAGGAGACACAGGAGACCATAAGACTAGCTGTCTCCAGGAAAGGAAAATTGGCTGACTATGGAAGATAGAACTGAAAAGGTAAACTACCTTTCACTGAAAATCCCGAATTTTGTAACATATATTATGATTTTAAAAATGAAAAATATAAAATGCTTCTGGAGGAAATCAGTGTTATGAATTCTCTAACTTATTTCAAATACTTTAAAAGCAGCATGAAGTGAATATGGCAAAATGTGGTAGAACATAGATTACTGATATTTGCAAGGTCAGAGTTCTTTTCTCCTTATACTCTGTATGCTTACAATGTATTAATTATGAATTTTTATAAAAATCAGAACAGAGGAAGTCTTTCATTGCCAAGAACAACTTAAAATAAATTAATTACACATGCTTAAGAATTCATTAGGAAAAAACCACAAGGGAATGTAGAAAAAATAAATAAATTAAAACATTAAAAAGATACACTGATAAGTAATACCAGAGAGCTGACTGGGGAACAGGGGAATGGACAGCTAGTGATACTAAAAATCCATGAGTCAAACTCACTACATTAAAAAAGACATAGCAGAAATAACCAAAATAGATGAAAATGGATATTAGCTGAAATGAGAGAAATTAATGAACATTTTGTATTACTTCATTCTACTGTGTTTTTCTACTAGGAAACAAGTTACATGTAAGGTATAAAACAAAAAATAAGCAATAACCATAGAAAATGTGAAAACCACTAAAAAAAAAAAATAAATAAAAGATAAAAAAAAAAAAGGAGAGTTCTATTCCAAAACACCACAAACAAAGGAGACTTCAGATGATTTAAATTATGTGTTTGCTTAACTGCTGATGAAAGCTAAAGCTTTCAACCTGTTCTATAGCATAGAATAAAAAGAAAATCCTAAAATTATTTAAACACAATCAGAAAATCCAATATACAAACATGACAAAAATAGAACAAAAAATAAAATTACAGATAAATTTCAGTTAGCAGTATGCCTGCAAAAATTCCAAATCAAACTAAGATACTCATAATTCAATAGTAAATTTAAAAAGCAACACTTTTTTAACCAAAAGGAGTTTGTTGAATGAACAATAAAAGGAACAAAAAAATTTCAACACTAAAAATGGACTATTTCACAATGACAAAAGTTTAAAGAGTTTAATTGTTTATGCAAAAAGCATTTGGTTACATCCACCACTTGGTTTTGATTAAAATTCCTTAGGAAATATATAAAAGGTAAGAGACTTTACCTAATATAATATATAAGAATCTCAAATTTAAAGTTAGCATTTTGATGACTGAGACCATTTACATCAAAATAACTTACCTATTGGAATTAAGACCTGAACCTGATACCACCCCCAGTAGGGTCTTATAAACAAGACAGAACTGTAAACCAACAAATGCACTCAGTTTGTTCATCTATGCGTACAGTTCTTCTATCATTGATAACATACTATTCACATAGGGAAGTAGCTCATTTATCAGACAAAAATTTGATTATATAAATTCAATCAATGTTTTCATCTTACTCTTTCACCAAGTTTAAACTCTCACAGGATGAATTTTGCCCACTCCTAACCAGTTCCTTGCTTCCCTGGTGACTTAGTGGTAAAGAAAACCACCTGCCAATGCAGGAGATGCGGATTCAATCCCTGGGATCGGGAATATCCCCTGGAGAAGGAAATGGCAACCCACTCCAGTATTCTTGTCTGGGAAATCCCATGAACAGAGGAGCTATGGGGTTGCAAAAGAGTTAGATGTGACTTAGGGACTAAACAACAAGACAAGTTTTCTGCCTTGAAAATTCTACCCTAAACCATCATCCCATCCCTCACGATCTTAATTTCCTGCTTTTGAAATACTACTAAACCTTGTCAAAGTGCTGTTTTCCCTTTCTGCTGTAGTTTTAATAAACTCAACTTTGCTTGCTCATAGCTGTCTCTGAAAGTCTTTTTGGGTAATAGACCAGAAACAACATGCTAGTCAAACCAAGAAGGGTCCATTAAAACCTAACTAAATCAAGGGTGGGTGATATTTCCACAATTGCTGAAGTGCTCTGAAACTACCAGTCAGTAAATTTTATCAACATAACTAAAATCCAGATAATCTGGGAGAGAAGAATCACAACTATTAGTATTTTTAAAGGATTTAGTATGTAATTTGAAAAAAAAAAAAAAAAAGAAACTCCATGAAAAAGAGGAAGGAGACCACTTACCCCCAAAACAACACAAAACTTTTCAGATACAGAAAAATTATCAAGTAAGAAAATAAACTGAAAGAAGATACTCCTGACACAAAGTGAAAATATTAACAATAATTAAAATTATTGAATAAAAAGAAGGACATACTTTATCCCTGAATAGGAAGACTATTATTAAAAACCAATTCTCCCCTAAATTAATTTATTAAAAGTTGATGAAACTGCAGTCTAAACTGTAATTTCTTCTAACGAGAAGACACGAGACAGGAGGCAGAAGAAGAGACACACAGACCCACAGAACAAAAATGGCGTCCGTCACAGATGAGAGTACAGCACAGGTGCAAGATGGCGGTACAGACAAATGGGCAATTATTGGCAAATAATCGCAGGTAATGGCAAATAACTTGGCAACTTTAAGATTCCAAATAAAAGATTTCTGTGATTTAAGAACTTGAATTAAAAAAACACAAAAGAACTAGAAGTTAACATAGGTGAAGAGTTCTATGGGATAAGTATAAATATCTTTCCAAGATGACATGAACTCAGAAGCCATAGAGGTAAACATGGTTATACCTGGACATATAACAATCAAATACATTCTTATAACAAAAATGAAGCTTAAAAGTGCGTAAAAAATATCTGCAATGCGTGACAATCCAAAGCTTATTCCCCCAATAAGAAATGAGGTCTTTGAAATCAGTGAAGGACTAAAACCTCCCCACAGCCCCAAAATTGGACATAAAAGGAAAACAAAAAATACAAATGGCTAATAAACATATGAAAAAATGATCAAACTCAAAAACAAAAGAAGTACAATTTAAGACAATAGTTTGGGCTATCACACTGGCAAAGATTTCAAATATTCATAAAATTCATTATCTGTGAGATTGTGGGAAAGTTGGCAATCTCATTCATTGTCATTTGAGGATCAAGCTGTTACCATGTATTTAAGGAAATCTTGTGGTCATTTTCAAAATTTGAAATATGCATATACTTAATCCCAGTATTTTAACTGTTAAGTAATTTATTATGATATAATAGACAAATGCAAATTATTGATATATAGGGAGGTTCATTGCACAGAAATTTGGTACTAACATAAATATCTATGAATAAGAAATGTTTGAAACATTCAATTATATTTCATGTACAAAACAATCATGCAGTCATTCAACAGATGACACAGATATGTATTACTGAAACAGAAAAAAAGGGCATTGAAAAAACTGTTAAATGAAAGCAAATTTGCAGAATAATATGTACAATATAGCTCTACTTCCAGAACCCCCTAAAATAGCTTGTGTCTGTGTGTGCGCATCTATCTGCTTAAAGAAGGCACACAACTCCCTTAATAGAGGAAAACTTGGAGATAGGATTAGGAGAGAAAAGGGCACTTAATTTATATATTAGATGTTTAAATATGCTTTGAATTTTTGAAAAAAAATTAATAGATCTTATTTTTTAAATTTACTACATGGCAAATGAAAATCATAAATGTATATTTATGGGAATACTGAGCAATTCCATCACTTTGAGTTTCTTGTGCAATATAATTTCCTCTACTGAGGCTCCTGGGATTGAGTCAAGTGGAAGCAAGGGAAACAGTCACCATGCCCAAATTAAAGTCTCATCGATGATATCCCAACATGAGCATTTCTCAGTTAACCATTTCTTATCTGCAGGAGGTATCCACTGCAACATAGGAAAGAGAAGAGTTTCCAAGCACAAAGAAGACTGTGTCACTGTATTGGAGAAGCTGGTGGCAGAAGTAATGGCACCTACAGTAACAAATCCACCTTGTCTCTGTGGTCATCACCTGCAAGGACATAGTGGGGAAAATTGGCAAAGGTGAGGCACACATTTTCTCAGGAGCCTGTCCGAGGGCTATGAAGTCCTTGTACACTCTTCTTCTATGTATTCTGGAACAAATATATCCAGAATACACAGAGAAAGCCACATTTTCAGCAGCTGGGTACCTGCTATGGCCAGAAAAATAACTAAGATTTCTAAAAATCAAGGATGCCAAACACTGGTGATACATTTTCTCTTTTGCTTGGCCAACAAATGGAGATCTCCAACTATTTCAGACTTTTATCTGTCTCTTTCCCTCTGAATTTGACTCATTAAAGTGCTAGGTCATTCATTCATTGAATCAATTATTTCAGGCAAAATTACTTGTCTACCCTTCAGTCTAATGATTACTGAGAAATACTATATCTCATGAATATAATAATTCTCTGGTAACACAACAGATCCAGCAAAGAAGTTTAGTTTGTGTGTGTGTGTGTGTGTGTTAGTTGCTCAGTCATGTCTGACTCTTTGTGACCCCATGGACTGTAGCTCACCAGGCTCCTCTATCCATGGAATTCTTGAGGCAAGAATAGTGGAGTGGGTTGCCATTCCCTTCTCCAGGGGATCTTCCTGACCCAAGGATTGAACCCAGTCTCCCGCATTGCGAGCAGATTCTTTTACCATCTGAGCCTCCAGGGAAGCCCGAGTTTACTTTACTAGATAAGAAAAGTTAAGGAAATATTTTATATTAACTGTAAATGTACTGAGATGTAGAAAAACTATGAAGGTATATAAGAAAAGCCGTATCTCTTAGCTCATTACACAATCTAGCCTTTCAAGTAGAATGTAGCCATAAGACATAAATCTTCAGAAAACTGACACCTAACTTCCTTCACAGACGTGGTTGCTCCTAGAAAGCAAGGACTATTCTGACAAAACCCTTACCTTCAGAGGGCAGCCCTCAGACAAGAGGGAGGCAAAAGGGCTCTGTCTGAAGAGTCTTCCTTCAGGCGTTTACTGGTATCATTCATCCCAGGAAGTCACCTTCTGAGGGGTGGAGGGGGAGAAACACCACTTCCAGTGAAAAAGGCGATTCAGCTGAAGTTGGGAAGTCACCCCTTTTCCATACTGATTTCTTTTGGAAGCTGCTTCCTGCTCTGTTATACAGCACTGAAATTACAGCTAGCTGCTCATAACTCTACACATTTCAATATCAGGACCTTGTATCAGAGCCTTTCTCTCTGGTGCTTTTCCAAAACTGACTGAATTACCTGGATCCCACTGAAAATTATGTTTCTTTTCTATCGTTTATTATTTGCTCTGCTTAGATGGCCAGGTTTATAAAATCGCTCTATATCGTCTACTCATATATCTATTCTCAATAAAGTTTGTTGAGAGCCTACTCTATCATAACCCATTAGGAGCTTGTGTAACAAAAGTGAACTTAAAAGCATCATGCCATTAAAATTAAAACCCCATTTGGTGAATCAATCATACAAAACAAAAACAAAAACAAAAACAACTGAGAAGTAACTTAGCAAATGGTCTTAGAGGGAGATTCACTGATAGCTATGTGAGTCTAAATATCAGTAGCATGTCACTGAGCTTAAAGTGCAACCAGACTGCTGCTTTCCTCTATAACCACCAGCCCTCAGGAAAGCAGAACGAGACAAACAATAGCATTCCTCATGGAATCTACGGAATCAGCAGTGATGCTTCCTCTCTAATTTCTAAGTTTAGTGATTTATGTCTTGTCTAACTAGTGAAAGTGAAAGTCGCTCAGTCGTGTCTGACTCTTTGCAAACCCATGGACTATACAGTCCATTGAATTCTCCAGGCCAAGGTACTGGAGTGGGTAGTGGTTCCCCTCTCCAGGGGATCATCCCAACCCAGGGATTGAACCCAGGTCTCCCACATTCCAGGCAGATTCTTTACCAACTGAGCCACCAGGGAAGCCCAAGAATACCGGAGTGGGGAGCCTATTCCTTCTCAGCAGATCTCCCCAACCCAGGATTCAAACTGGGGTGTCCTGCATTGCAGGTGGGTTCTTTACCAGCTGAGCTACTAGGGAAGTCCCCTGTCTAACCAAAGACTTGTCAGTTTCATCAATCTGCAGAAATCTGCCTTTTGGTTTCATGGGTTTTCCCTATAGTTATGCTGGGTTTTACCATTATGTCATTGACCTTTGCTCAAAAATTTATTATTTACTTTGGGTATTCTCTGAATGATATAATTAATAACCTTTTTCTTTCAAATGGTTTGTTTTTTGTTCTGAAGTATCTCTCTTAGAAGCAATGTGTACCTGCTTAATTTTTTAAATGAAATCTTCCAGTTTCTGTCTTTTAAATTTAATATAATTGTCATGTGGTTAGATTTCTGTCCTCCATTTTCCTATTCATTTTCTAGATGTCTTTCTCTGTCCATTCTAAGCTGCCTTGTTGTATTAAATAGACACTTTTTTTAGGACTATTTTAATTAGTTGGTAGCTTTTTAAAAGTATTTTTGAGTTATTTGCTTAGTATTGACCGTAGGGTTTATAAGAGGCACCTCAAATTATCACAGTCTATTTCAGAATAACACGAATTTTGTTACCTAACCTTTTATATATCTTAAACTATCAGAGAAATGATTCTATCACTTCTTTGGTTCAGATTTTCCAACAGATCAATGACTGAAACCGTCTTTGGCCATGGCATGTTTATAAAAGCAACTATGAGCCTGAGATATGTGACAGTCACTAAACACTAAAGATCCCACCACCACTGGACATATAGGCATGCTAACAAGTCATGGAGACCAGCAAGCACAATCAGTGATACAGTTTCATGTTTGACTAATGCAGACAGATTCTCACTGTCACTGTAATTCCCTAAAAGGGTATCAGTGTCCTTTAGGACAAAATGCTTACCTTTGTGAGAATTCACACAGGCCTTTGAGGATGGAGGCAGAATTATTCCCAACACTTTTCTTCATGTCTCATCTCAAGGGGAAGGAATAAGCTAATCCATATGAAACCTAGTTTTTGGACCATGTCAGTCTGTGGGAAAGAATAAATGTGCATCTAGATGAGAAGTAGGATAAGTTCATTTGTCAGCATATACAAGTCAGGAGTTTCACTATGTATATACATGTAATACATATAATCACTCTTCTGAGATACTTCTGATATTATTCAAAAGACTGATAGTGAAAAAATTTGGGCTAGAAAAGTGCCTCGTATGACTCACCAGATTATTAATGCTTCACACTCTTTGGATTAACAGACACCTCATAAAAGCAATGAAATTCTCAACTGCTTAATAACATAGTAAAAATAATCTAGCAACATACATTTATTACAACTGGATATTACCTCTAGAAAGCATTGCTGTGAATTTTCCCAGAGAAAGGAGCTTGTACAAGTGACGAAAACAGCACTTATTTGGGGTGGCAGTAGAATTCCAAGCAGCAAAATATCCCTTCTCTCTAACATCACTTCCAGTCTACAAAGCACAAAGGAAGTCAGGGAGTTGAGAAATAAAATGTTCTTAATGGAATATCTATAACAAGGTGTTATAAGAAATACATCAAAGATATTCATTGGGCAGTCAACCTGACAAAAACAATAAATGCTCACTCTTTGGAACATATTTGTTTAGAAATATTTTTTCTAAGGCATTGGTGTTCTTAGATCTTTCTTTAAGCATATTAGAAATTCCACTTGGGGTATATAAAAGTGGCTAAGGAAATCCATGTAAAAAAAACAAACTAAAAACAAGAACTGGAAATTTAACCATTTCACATCTGAAAATGTTTAATGTAGTATGTAGTTGAAGCCAGTACTCACATGTAACTCTCTTGGTTGATGGAAAAAAAAGAAACAAAGAAACAATGACTCAATCCTAGTGACTGGCTGGCAAGCAAATTAAAATATATTGTGAAGGTCTTACATACAGTAATTACTTTTCAATTACCATATATTTTTGTCTCAGTTACTGAAGAAAAATTAAAATTCATTATGTCTGTATTTTGACCATCTTTAAATAGCCCTTACGAGAGGACTCCAGCAGCTTAGACAACTATGTGAATGGCTCAAGTGTAGGTACAACCATACCTAGAATTTTCAATGCCCATGTGCTAATTCTCCAGGGTCTGTTGACTACAAATGTATTCATGCTACCAGCTAAACACTAAAAGAGTTGTAATTTCAACCTCCAATTAAAAGCAGAGACATAACTTTGCCACCAAATGTCCATCTAGTCAAAGCTATGGTTTTTCCAGTAGTCATGTATGGATGTGAGAATTGGAGTATAAAGAAAGCTGAGCGCTGAAGAATTGATGCTTTTTTTTTTTTTAAATAATTGTAAATTATTGTCCAAATAATTTTTTGAAGCACGATTCGAGTGTGTTTCCTCCACACTTTTTTTTTTCATTTATTTTTATTAGTTGGAGGCTAATTACTTTACAATATTGTAGTGGGTTTTGTCATACATTGAAATGAATCAGCCATGGATTTACACGTATTCCCCATCACGATCCCCCTCCCACCTCCCTCTCTACCCGATCCCTCTGGGTCTTCCCAGTGCACCAGGCCCGAGCAGTTGTTTCATACATCCAACCTGCGCTGGTGATCTGTTTCACCATAGATAATATACATGTTTTGATGCTGTTCTCTCGAAACATCCCACCCTCGCCTTCTCCCACAGAGTCCAAGAGTCTGTTCTATACATCTGTGTCTCTTTTTCTGTTTTGCATATAGGGTTATCATTACCATCTTTCTAAATTCCATATATATGTGAGCCTTTAAACAGAATTCATTTGAATTCTATATCTAATGAGATGGATGAAACTGGAGCCCATTATACAGAGTGAAGTAAGCCAGAAAGACAAAGAACATTACATCGTACTAACACATATATATGGAATTGATGCTTTTAAACTGTGTTGTTGAAGCCTCTTGAGAGTCCCTTGGACTGCAAGGAGATCCAACCAGTCTATCCTAAAGGAAATCAGTCCTGAATATTCATTGGAAGGACTGATGCTGAAGCTGAAGCTCCAATTCTTTGGCCACCTGATGCGAAGAACTTACTCATTGGAAAAAACCCTGATTCTGGGAAAGGTTGAAGGTGGGAGAAGGGGACGACAGAGGATGAGATGGTTGGATGGCATCACTGACTCCATGGACATGAGTTTGAGTAAACTCTGGGAGTTGGAGATGGACAGGGAGGCCTGGTGTACTGCAGTCCATGGGGTCGCAAAGAGTCAGACATGACTGAGTGACTGAACTGAACTGAACTGAGAAACTGTACAGTTCAATCCCTTTAATGCATGCAAGAAGCTAAACTTTTCAATATCACAGTTCTTCCTGGTACCATACAAATGAAATCACTGATCTCCTTCTTGTAAATATTTTTCTTAGGGTGGCTATCTATATAAGACCTCAGTTTCTCAGAAGTAATTATCTAACTCATTTTGTTCAGATTTTTAAATGAGAATCAATTATTATAGCAATTGATACACATATGAATTTCTAAAATATGGCACTGCTCGCCTCAGAAGGTACAAGTCCAAAGGTTATCACTTATCTACCCTACACAGTTACAGAGATTAGACCCCAGATCAGTGATCCAGGCCCCTAAGGATGAGCCTTTCCTTCATGTTGTATCTCAAGGGGAAGGAATAAACTTGAGCTCTATCCCTGTTACCTTGTGGGAACAGAATAAAACTGTGGAAAGATTAGAAATAAACCTGTCCATTGGTCTGTCAGGCACAAGACAGTAGGGTTCAATAATGTAACTGCCTATTAAATAATCATTGCTTTGCTAGAATGTTTCCAATATTATTCCATCAATATTAATTGTGTTAGGCTCTGGTCTCCATAAGAGCAAATATTGTCCAACATTTTCTGCCAGACAAATTAAATGTGCAATAAGACTGTCTGAACATACTTAAAGTTCCAGGAAAATGTTGACCTGGTGAATAATTCAGTCAAAACAATGCACATATAATGTATGTATGTGTATATATATATATATATATATATATATATATACTCTGTAAACTAATCTTCAGAATTATTTTATCCTTAAAGGTGATCCAATGGATTGGGGAGGACTAACTTGAAAAAAGCCATGATAGGGAAATAAAGAACATTATCTAAAAATCACTTATAGCACTTGATTGAGCTCAGGAATGTAGCAATTTGCAGGGGATGCACAGGGTTACACTACGCCTGATGGTATAGTCACAGCAAAGCAGGCAAGACTCACACAGGCACAATAGTTACGGGCATGTGACTGAGAGGGTGGGAGTGTGCAGAGAGGAAAAGTTAGACACTGAGATCTCTCACCATGAAATACTTCCCATCCCATCGTCACAATGATGCTCACCAGGCCACACTGCTGAGGATTCAGTGATATTTGGGCAAGCACATCCCTCAGGAGAAACAATTTCTCTTTGCCAAACTGGTAAGGAATAGCCTTGCCATTGTTCCCATGCTTAATTTCTATATGAGCCATCAGCAGGAAGGCGGAAAAAATAAAAAATTCTGGAAAAGTGCAAAAAGAAACCTCAAAGAATCACCAGATTATTAAGTACTCAAACTGTTTAAATGGACAGACTGCACAACACCAATTAAAATTTTCATTATTTAAAAAATAACAATTACTCAGGAATTTATAAAAGATTAGATGTTTCGTTGAGAGTGCATTATTGGATTTCTTCTTATATAAGCAGTTGGCAGAAGCGACAAAAACCAGCTTTCTTCGGTAGGATAAAAATTCTATGCAATTGAAATATTACTTCCAACTTACAAACCACAGAGGAAATTAGAGGAGTTGAAAAAGAAAATCTTCCAAACTGAATATTAATTGATCTGAGATTTAATTATATACATTTTTTGGCCACTTGTGTGACAAGAATAAAAATACACTTTGTTCCATGGAAGAGGAGAGTATAGAAAGTCATCTGTTCTAAGACCTGGTCAAAGTCTCTCCAAAGGACCCTTAGAATCACTCATTAAAACTGGGATTTTCCCTTAAAACATATGAAACAGACTGAGGGAATATGAATATTAACTTATAAAATGTCAAGAATTGGAAATGCAATGACCTCATAATTAAAAGTATTTAATGTAGCATATACTTGACCCCATCACTCAAATGTCTAGAAAATTTTGTATTTGGGTGAGAAGTAAAACAACTGTATGAATTTTTGTGACAGCTAAAAATCTAATGAGCCAACTCATTAGTAAAGACCCTGATGCTGGGAAAAATTGAAGGCAGGAGGAGAAGGGGACAACAGAGGACAAGATGGTTGGATGGCATCATTGACTCAATGCACATGAGTTTCAGCAAGCTTCAGTAAATGGTGAAAGACAGGGAAGCCTGGTGTGCTACAGTCCATGGCATCACAAAGAGCCAGAAACAACTAAGCAACTAAACAATAACAACAACAACAATCAAATGCCCAGAGTATAATAATTCTGAGTGAATGGGTGCTATTAGCCAAGCACTACAAGAGCTTCCATCTCTCCTTAAACCAGACACTTATAGATCTCTGTACAGCTCATTTCCCTTAATATATATTATCAGGTGACCTTTCAAACACTTCATCCTAGTTGGTGCTTCTACTAGACCGAGCTCCCTCCACATTTCTTGTCTAGCATGGTCCCTGGGAGGGATCTCAGCTGACAAGTGATTTTTGTCACTCAGTTTGTTCATATTCCAATGAGGAAGTCATCATTAATCCAGGCACATTAGTGAAAGGGACTTTGATCCTAAGATAATATGGCAGACTCTGAGCACTCAGCGTTCTGACACCCTCAGACACATTGACCCACAGTATTCAATAATGGAGACCATTCACCACAGTCAATGACAGCCCCATGACTGACTAGCACAGCTAGAATCTCATTGTCATATTATGAGTATTACACGGTCTTAAAAGGAATGTCAGTACTTTTCAGACAAAATGCTTACTGATGTTACAATTCCCATTGGCTCTTGAGGATGAGATGGTAAAATTATTTTCAATACTTCCCTCATGTCACTTCTCAAGAAGAAGGGACAAATTCTTTCAAATGAAACTCAACTAATGGTCCATATAGAGTAAAAATATGGAAAAATGAGATTATATATGTCTATTTGTCAAACAAGCATAAGACAAGAGGGTTTATCATATACCTTCATATCAAATATACTCGTATTACTTTACTAGAATGTTTCTGATATTATTCAAAGGGAGAAAGCACAAAAATCTTGGAAATAAAGGAGACAAAATATTGGACACCTCACCAGATAATTAATAACTCACATTTGTGTTAATAGACACTTCACAAAACCAATTATCTACTTGATTATAAAAGTATAATTAAAATAAGCCATAAAATGAAAATTTGTTTTAAATTTGTATTACCTTTAGAGTGCATTATTTTGTTCCATCCTAAGACAGGGAGCAGGTGAAAGTAACAAAATCAGCTTTTTTTTTTTATGGTAGTGAGTACTCCATGTAACTGAACTGAACTAAGGGACTGAACTGAACTGATTTCATGCAATTCCAAAGTCACTTCCATTTTTCAAAGCACAGAGGAAATCAAGGAAGTTGTGAAACAAAATATTTCCAATTGAATGCCAATTGATAAAAGTATTATTATAAAGAATTAACCACAGATATTCACTTGATCATCTATATAATGAGAAAAAATTATGTTTGTCCCTTGGAAAAGGGTAGTATAGAAAATCAATTTTTCTAAGACCTTGGTCTCAAATTTGACCCATAATTCCCCCTGAGCATTACTTATAAACCCAGTGAAGTAATATCATTATTAGCTGATAATGTCCACATAATATTCCAATTGAATATTTAATCATTTCATGTTTAAAATGTTTAATGAAGTATCTAATGCAATCCATCATCAAATATCTAGAAAATTTCTCCTTTAGTGACAAGAAAAAAAAACTTTTCCCACTCTTTGAATTGATGGGTTAATAAGCAAATTAAAACATATCATAAGATAATCTCAAAAATGCAATCAACTCTTCTATTTCCCATATTTCTTTTACTTAAGAGATAAATGACAAGCAAAAACTAATAATTTATTTCTAATTAGCTATCTAATAGACCTAAACACGCTGATCCTCACAAAAGACTGTAACATCTAAGGAAACTGTATGATTGCCCGAGGATAAGCACAAACATTTCTTGCAATGTTTACCATTCATGTGCTGGTTTTCCACTGTTTGTTTACTATGTGTTGCCTGCCAAGCACTCAGAATTTTAATTTTACAATGATTATTCATAGTTTTCGTACAATTCACTTCCTCTAGCACATGCTACCATCTTGGTTTTCTAATATCATAGTCCTTTTCTGGGGCTTACCACTAGCTGACTGAGTCCCATCCCGACACTTCTGTCTAGAGTGGTCTCTTATGTGGGACCTCTGGTCACATAAGTGATTTTGTCACTCATGTTGCTCAGATTCCAATGAGATCTATTTTTAAAGTTGCCATCAGTCCAGGCACATTTGTGAAGGAGACTTTGATCCTGAGACACGTTACAGGCATTGACTTCTCAGGGACACACTGTGAGCACTCTGTCTCCCTGTGACACATTAGTTCACACTATTCAGTCATGGAGACCAGCATCGATGGTAACCCATCACATGGTTTGGACTGTATGGGTCACCAGTGACGGCTGGTTAGCACAGCCAGAGTCTCACTGTCACTGGAGGATTACACTCCTTGACAGTAATGTTAGTAGTTTCAGGACAAAGTACTTACCAGCATGAAAATTCCCACCAGCCCATAGGATGAGAGGCAGAATGATTCCCAATATTTTCTTTCATTTCATGTCTCAAGGGAAAAGAATAAAAGCATTTATATGAAACTGAGTTCTTAGTCCATGTCAATCTGCTGGCATACAGTAAAATTATGGAATGATGAAAAGTATACATGTTCATCTGTTAACGATGCATAACAAGACATTCACTATGTCAAAGTAAACAAAGAGTTCCAAAGAATAGCAAGGAGAGATAAGAAAGCCTTCTTCAGTGACCAATACAAAGAAATACAGGAAAAAACATAGAATAGGAAAGACTAGAGATCTCTTCAAGAAAATTAGAGATACTAAGGGAACATTTCATGCAAAGATGAGTACCATAAAGGACAGAAATGGTATGGACCTAAGATATTAAGAAGAGGTGGCAAGAATACATAGAAGAACTATACAAAAAAGATCACATGACCCAGATAACCATGATCATGTGATCAACCACCTAGAGCCAGACATCCTGGAATATAAAGTCAAGGGGGCCTTAGGAAGCATCACTATGAACAAAGCTAGTGCAGGTGATGGAATTCTAGTTGAGCTATCTCAAATCCTAAAAGATGATGCTGTGAAAGTGCTGCACTCAATATGCCAGCAAATTTGGAAAACTCAGCAGTGGCCACAGGACTGGAAAAGGTCAGTTTTCCTTCCAATCCCAAAGAAAGGCAATGCCAAAGAATGTTCAAACTATTGCACAGTTGCACTCATCTCACATGCTAATAAGGTAATGCTCAAAATTCTCCAAGCCAGGCTTTAACAGTATGTGAACTGTGAACTTCAAGCTGGATTTAGAAAAGGTAGAGGAACCAGAAATCAAACTGCCAACATCTGTTGGATCATAAAAAAACACGGAGAGTTCCAGAAAAACATCTACTTCTGTTTTATTGACTAAACCAAAGTATTTGACTGTGTGGATCACAACAAAGTGTGGAATATTCTTCAAGAGACGGAACTACCAGACCACTTGACCTGCCTCTTGAGAAATCTGTATTTGCATGTCAAGTAGCAACATTAGAACCGGACATGGAACAACAGACTGGTTTCAAACTGGGAAAGAAGTACATCAAGTCTGTATATTGTCACCCTGCTTATTTAACTTACATGCAGAATACATCATGAGGAATGACAGGCTGGATGAAGCACAAGCTGGAATCAAGACTGCTGGGAGAAATATCAATAACCTCAGATATGCAGATGACACCACCCTTATGGCAGAAAGCAAAGAAGAACTAAAGAGCCTCTGGATGAAGAAAGTGAAAGAGGAGATGGAAAAAGCTGGCTTAAAATTTCAACATTCAGAAAATTAAGGTCAAGTCATCTGGTCCATCACTTCATGGCAAATAGATGGGGAAACAGTGGAAACAGTGACAGACTATATTTTTGGGGGCTCCAAAATCACTGCAGATGGTGACTGCAGCCCTGAAATTAAAAAAAATATGCTTGCTCCTTGGAAGAAAAGCTACAACCAACCCAGACAGCATATTAAAAAGCAGACATTACTTGCCAACAAAGGTCCATTTAGTCAAAGCTATGGTTTTTCCCATAGTCATGTATAGCTTCCCTGGAGGCTCAGAGGGTAAATCATCTGCCTGCAATGCAGGAGACCCAGGTTTGATCCCTGGGTTGAGAAGATACCCTGAAGAAGGAAAGGGCAACCCACTGTGGTATTCTTGCCTGGAAAATCCCATGGACGAGAAGCCTGGTGGGCTATAGTCCATGGGGTCACAAAGAGTCGGATATGACTGAGTGACTTCACTTTCTTTCTTTCTTATTTGTAGATTTGAGAGTTGGACTAGAAAGAAAGCTGACTGCCAAAGAATTGATGCTTTTGAAGTGTGATGTTGGAGAAGGCTCTTAAGAGTCCCTTGGACTGCAAGGAGATCCAACCAGTCCATCCTAAAGGATATCATTCCTGAATATTCATTGGAAGGACTGACACTGAAGCTGAAACTCCAATCCTTTGGCCACCTGTTGTGAAGAACTGACTCACTGGAAAAGACCCTGATGCTGGGAAAGATTGAGGGCAGGAGACAATGGGGTCAACAGAGGATGAGATGGGTGGATGGCATCACTGACTCAACGGACACGAGTTTGAGTAAGCTCCAGGAGTCAGCGATGGACAGGGAAGCCTGGCATGCTGCAGTCCATGGGGTCACAAATAGTCGGAGATGACTGAATGACTGAAATGAACTGAGGTAAACAAAAGTACTGTCTCTCTAGTAGGATCTTCTGATGTTATTCAAAATGGAGGAAGCATTAAAATCCTGGGGGAAAAGTACACAGAAACCTCAGATGACCCAGACTGTTAAAAGCTTCACATTGTTTAGATTAGCAGACTCCAAAAACCATCTATAATCTTGCTTGCTAAAAACACATACTAGAAAAATTTAGAAAATACACTTATTAAAAATTGCAATGTTACCTCTGGAGTGCACTGTTCTGATAATTTCCATAGAAGGGAGCTGATACAAGTGTAAAATCAGCAGTTACTTGGATAACTGGTAGGAATTCCATCCAACTCTAATTTCATCTCTAATCTATAGAATATATTGGGAAATTAGGGTTTTGACAAAACCATCATAATTGAAAGTTTATAAACTAATAACATATTATAAGGAATAAACCATAGATTTCACTTGACTATGTAAGAAGAAAAATAATGCTCACTACTTGGATCAGGATAACACTGAAAGTCATAACACTTTCAGTCTCAAAGTTCCCCCAAAGACTTCCCTTGGCAACAGGTATTAATACTAGGATCTCCCCTTCAACATTATGAAACCCACTAACACAATATAAATATTGGGCAATGAAATCCACCTAGAATATCAATGTTTGGAAATGTAATAATTTTTAATTAAAAATGCTTAATACAGTATCTACTTGGATCCATAATACAAATGTCTAGAAAATTCTTCTGATATTAGAATTCCCATTGGCCCTTGAGGATGGAAAGCGGAATTATTCCCAATATTTTCCTCCATGGCATATATCAAGAAGGAAGAGGCTCATCCATACAAAACCTAGTTTTTGGCCCACATCAACCTGTGGGAAAGTATAAATGTGGAAAGATGAAAGGTATACATGTCTCTGTGTCAAAACTGCATAAGACAGGAAGATTTGCTGTGTATCTTTATGTAAAATATATGAATTTATTACTTCTCTAGGATTTTTCTGGTTAAAGAAGAGAAGTATAAAATCTTAAAAATAAAGGAGACTGAAGTTTCAGATATCTCAATGGATTATCAGTGCTAATAAAGTTGTATTAACTAACTACTCATCAACTCAATGTAATTTTTATTATTTAAAAATAGTAAACAATACAAAGAACAAATTTACTAAAATTGGCTGTTACCCTAGGAGTGCATTTTTTTGTTACTTCCCAATTAAGAGAGCTAGCACAAGTGACAAAATCAGTACTTTATTGGCTTGGTGATGATATTTATGGAACTCTAATGTCATGTCCAATATACAAAGTACAAATGAAATTAGAGAAGCTGCAAAATAAAGTTTTTTAATGGCATATTCAGCTACAAGAAATTATAAGAATTCATAATAGATATTCCTTGATCATAAGATGACAAGAAAATTATGTTCACAACTTTGACCACAGTAGAAAAGACATAATTTTTCTAAGATATTTGTCTCCAAATTTTCCCAGCACATTTGCTGAAAAATTATTAAAACTAGGATATTTCTTTAAACACATTAGAAACTCAATGAGAATATATGAAAGTGGCCAATGAAATTCATGCAAAAAAATCTAAGAATTTGAAGTGCAATCCTTTCACATCTAAAAATGTTTAATGCAGCATGTAGTTGAAGCCAGCATTCAAAATATATGAAATTGCTTGCTCAGTTTATAGGAAAGACGAAAAAACAAAGAAACAACTGTTCTAATTCTAGTGACTTTGTTGGCAACAAATTAAAAGATGTCGTGGAGATTCCATACACCTACTTTCAGTTGGGCTTCCCTGTCTCAGATGGTAAGGAATTCGCCTACAATGTAGGATACCTGAGTTCAATCCCTGAGTCAAGAAGATACCCTGGAGAAGGGAATGGCTTCCCATTCCAGTATTCTTGCCTGGAGAATCCCACAGATAGAGGAGACCAGCGGGCAAACTCTTCAATTTACATATAACTGTTCTACTTAATAGAAAATGAAAAGTAGAAGTTTGTAACCTTGAATTTTGACAATCCAAGCACACTGAAGACATCAATAATCACTCACAATATTTTGGTAGCTCAGACAAATGTGTGAATGGTTCAAGTGTAGTTACAAAGATTTCTCATGGAACTCACTATTCAAGTAGTTGAATTACTACTTGAATTACCAGTAGATTACCAGATTACCCAGAGTTTATTTACTACAGGTTTGTAGATGCTGGCAGCCAAGTACCCAGAGTTAATCATACCATCCCAAATTGGTTGTTGATCAACCACTGTACAATTCAGCTCCTCTAGCACATGTCGGGATCTTAGTTTCCCAATACCATAGTCCCTGTTTGGGGTACAGCACCTGCTGAGCAAACTGAATATCCCCCCACATTTTTGACTAGCATGGCCTGTGGACTGGACCTTAGCTAAGCGATTTTGTCACTCATTTTGTTCTGATTCCAATGAGGTTCATTTTTAAAAAGTTACCATTTTTCCAGGTGCACTTATAAAAGGAAACTTTAGAATGAAACATGTAGTAGACACTGAGCTGTTAGGACTCTGTCTTCCTGGGGACACACCGGTCCACACTATTCAACCATGGAGACCAGCATCAATGGTGACCCCAAGGCTGACTAGCATAGTCAGAGCCCCACTGTCATTGGAGGATGACACTTCCATTATACTCCCTGAGAGGAATGTCAGTATCTTCAGGACAAAGTGCTTACCAGCATGAAAAATTCCCACTAACTCTTCAGGATGAGAGGTAGAACTATTCCTGAAGCTCTCCATCATGTCAGATCTCAAGGGAATAAACTCATTCATATGAAACCAAGCTCTTGGTCCATCTTGAATTGTAGTAACAGAGTAAATATTTATAAAGATGGGAAGTGATGTCCATTTATCAACCAAACAGAAGACGGAATGGTTCTCTTGTGTACTTGTTGTTCAGTCGCTCAATCATGTCTGACTCTTTGCGACTCCATGGACTGCAGCATGCCAGGCTTCCCTCTCCTTTACCATCTCCTAGAGTTTGCTCATCTCCGGGGGTTTACTTAGGCATTTTAAAGTTTTATTCCAAGCAAAGAAAGAGCAAACATTATTGAAATAAAAGAGACATGCATCCAACCTGGGATAGTGATCTGTTTCACCCTTGATAGTATACTTGCTTCAATGCTATTCTCTCAGAACATCCCACCCTCGCCTTCTCCCACAGAGTCCAAAAGTCTGTTCTGTACATCTGTGTCTCTTTTCCTGTTTTGCACATAGGGTTATAGTTACCATCTTTTTAAATTCCATATATATGCGTTAGTATACTGTATTGGTCTTTATCTTTCTGTCTCACTTCACTCTGTATAATGGGCTCCAGTTTCATCCATCTCATTAGAACTGATTCAAATGAAGACCCAGACGGATGGGATGGGGAAGGAGGTGAGGAGGGGGAATCAGGATGGGGAACACATGTAAATCCATGACTGATTCATGTCAATGTATGGCACTACAATATTGTAAAGCAATTAGCCTCCAACTAATAAAAATAAATGAAAAAAATTAAAAAAAAAGAAATAAAAGAGACAGAAAACATGAATAACTCACCATATTATTAATGCCTCACAGTATCTGAATTAACAGAGTCTTCATAAAGCCATGTGAATTCCTGATTTCTTAAAAACAATAATAAAAACAATCCTGCAAAAATCTTATTGAAAATTGGGTTGTATTTCTGGAATATATTGTTTTGCCATTCCCAGATGTCATGTTACCAATGACAAAAAGGCTCTTCCCTGGTGTGTTGGTGAAAATTCCAAGAAACTAAATGTACCTTCCATTAAACATCACTTCCAATCTATAAAGCACAAGGAAAAATTTGGGAGACTGAGAAAGAAAATCTTCTTAATATAATGACACAAGTTTATGCAATATTCACCATAGACAGTCACTGGACAACTGGACAGCAGAACAGTTACACTCACTCTTCAGAACATGGTAGTATACAGATTAAGTTTTTACAAGCCATTAGTTCAAAGTCTCCCAGTACACATGCCTCAGAACCATGCATTACAACCAGAATCGTTCTTATACACATATGAAACACATTGAGGGCAGAAGTCATGATATATATACATAAAAATGCAAGAATTTTATTATGATTTCATGTCTAAAAATGTTTCATACAGCATGTAATTGAAGCAGCAATCAAATGTATGTGAAACTGCTTCCTCACATAATGGGAGAAAAAAGAGAGATACAACTAAATGGCAGTTGAAAACTTAAGACAGAGTTGGCAAGTAGGTTAAAAATACTATGAAGACATTCCAAAATACAGTATCTATGCTTCATTTTCCATGTAATTGTTTCATTTAATATAGAAGTGAAGAATAAAAACCTATGATCTCTTTGAATTTTGACCATCTAATTGCCCTAAAGAGACTGTCACTCAGAAGATTCCAGCAGCTCAGACAAACATGTGTAGGCATAACTGCACCCCACATTTTCAGCACTCATGTGCTAGTTCTCTAGAGTCTAATGCTGCCACATGAGCACTCAAGAGAGTTTCAACATTATCCCAGCACTGTAGAAGTACAGATCTCTGCCTAGTTCAGTTTATCAAACACATGCACGTTGGTGAACTTTCAAATACAACAGTCCCTATTGATACCTCACAGATGAAAAAGCTCAACTCTCCCTCCACATTTTGTAGAAGGTGGGTTCTAGTCCTCAGCTTCACAGAATTGATTAGGTCACTCATTTTGTTCAGATTTTCTGAGATGAATTATTACAGTCATCAATCCAGGCACATTACTAGAGGGGGTATTTCAAACCTCAGTTAAACAACAGACCAGGTATTCAGGAGTTCAAACCCACAAACACACTGAACTACCATATTCAGTCTTGGAGACCATATACTTCCCAAGGCTCCAAGGCTGACCAGAACAGTCAAAGACTTACTGTGATTGACCTCTAATACTGACCTCAAAATTATATTACCTCTAAGAGGAATGGAGTATTTTCAGGACAAAGTGTGTACCAGTTTGAGAATGAATCTCAAAGATGAAAAGGCTAACTTATTCTCAATCCTGTCCTTTATGTCACTTCTCTTTCATGTGAAACTCAGTACGAGATCCATGCTACATGAAAGAATAAAGTAAACTGTGGAAAGATAAGAGGTAAATGTGTCCATTGGTCTCCTAGACACAAAGTGGTAGAGTTCACAAACGCAACCTCATTTGAAATAAAATAATGCATTTGTCTCCTAAACTGTTCCTGATGTTATTCCAACATTATGTTAATCTCTACCCTCCATCAGAGCAAATACTGTCCAGTATTTTCTGCCATCAAAATCAGATGTTTACAGGTAACTGTAAAATTTGTAAAAGTTATTTGTTAACTTTAAACATGATAGTCACTATTGATACTACTTGACCAACTGAACTCCCTCCATAGCCTAGTATATTCCCTTGTGCTGGACCTCACCTCACAGAAATAATTTTGTCAGTCATTTTATTCAGATTCCTCCGAGACCCACTTTGAACTCATCACCAATGCAGGTACATTTGTAGTAGGACACAGTAAGTTATGTAGCAGAGACTGAGCAATCAGGATCCCAACACCTTTAGACACAACCATCAGCAGTTTTAAATGATGGAGACGAGGTCATCACAGTCAATGATCTAGTATCAGTTAACTAACTGGCTTGGCCAGAGTTTTATTACTATTGGAATGTTACAACACTCTAATGTCAGTATTCTCAGGACAAAATGCTTACCAGTGTGTGAGTCTCCAATGAACTGTGAGGTTTGAATGGCAGATTTGGTCAAATATTCTCCATCATTTCACTTCTCAAGGTGAAACAAATATAATTCTTTCAAAAGAAATCAAGTGTGATTCTAAGTTGAACTATAAAAATAGAGCAGAAGTGAAATTTTTTGGTAAAAATTTCACTGATCAACTGGCCTAGGAATCCCTACACTGCACGTATTCTCACTTAGTCTTGAAAATCTCTAGACTAGATAATCTCCCTCTAGGCTAGAGAATCTCCCTCTGTACCTAGGAAGGCTAAAAGCCAGGTGACACAGATCAGGTCACACCATGAAACTGAGCTGCCTGAACTAACAGAAACTATTCATTTCTGTATGTAGAGTCTCTCACTCCAGAGAGACAACTCAGTGTAGAAAAAACCTTCTAACACCTTATGCATGACTAGCAGGAGCTACATGAAGACTAAGCAAAATCAAAGAAACCAAGGGACCAAAATAGCAACAAATCAGCTCTGACAATTGGACTGCAAAGAAAACCACAAACTTTAGATGTAAGACGTTGAATTAAACCAAAACAGGGTTTAGGAACTAAAATAAAAACTGTAATAGAAATCAGGTACCCTACTTTAATATAAAAACTGCACAACAGAGCTACAACTAGAGACTATCATACTAAATTAAGTCAGAAAGAGATAGACAAGTAGAATATATCACCTACATGTGGAATTGAAATAAGGCACAAATGAATCTATCTACAAAACAGAAAGACATGCACAGATATAGAGAACAAACTTGTGGCTGCCAAGGGGAAGGAGGGGGAGGGAAAGGGATGAACTGGGAGTTTGGGTTTGGTAGATATAAACTATTATATTTAGAATGGATAGACAAGGTCCTAAGTGTATAACACAAGAAATGACATTCAATATTCTGTTATTAGTCATAATGGAAGAGCATAAAAATGTATATATGTGTATAACTGAGTCACTCTGCTATATAAAGAAATTGGCACAATACTATTTATCAACTATACTACAATAAAAAAACTTCCAGATAGAAATGAAAAGATGACCCATTACAGAAGAAAAGTAATCATGAAAAGAATGTGAATAGAAAATCAATGAAAGAAACAAAAGATGAAACAATGCAGTTATCAGAATAAATAATAAAATACTGATGAAAAATTTGCATTGTGAATATAAAATATCTTTAAAAAGTGAAAATGAAGACAAATCTCCAGTAAATAACAAAAATATAAATTAAATAAATGAAATGAAAATGGAATTGCATAATAACTAAGAAAAGTTTACCAGACACGATCATTATTAGAGAGCACAAAACATGGAAGATATTAAGTGAAATTAGTGAGGATCAAAAGATCAAAAACATTTAAAAACAGAAAAAATGATCCAAATCCCATAAAGGATCTGTGTGAAAAAATAAGATATCTAGATATTAAATAACTCATTAAAAAGAATACTAATAAACTAAGGTTTCTGCTGTTGTTCAGTTGCCCAGTCATGTAACTCTTTGCGACCCCATGGACTGTAGCACACCAGGCCTTCATGTCCCTCACCATCTCCTGGAGTTTGCCAAAGTTCATGTTCATTGCACTGGTGACACCATCCAGCCATCTTATCCTCTGATGCCCTCTTCTCCTTCAGCCTTCAATCTTTTCCCAAATCACTGACTTTTCTAATGAGTTGCCTCTTCACGTCAGATGGCCAAAATACTGGAGCTTCAGCTTGAATATCAGTCCTTGAAGTGAATAAGGAGGGTTGGTCTCCCTTAAGATTGACTGGTTTGATCCCATTGCTGTCCAAGGGACTTTCAGGAGTCTTTTCCAGCACAGCAGTTTGAAGGCATCAATTTTTTGGCATTCTGCCTTCTTTTCAGTCCAGTTCTCACAACTGTACATGACCACTGAGAGGAGGCAATGGTAAACCACCTCAGCATACTTGCCTCATGAACTGTACAAAAGGCCAAAAAGATATGATACCAAAAGATGAGTCGCTCAGGTCTGAAGGTGTCCAACGTGCCACTGGGGAAGAGTGGGGGAGAATTGCTAATAGCCCCAGAATGAATGAAGTGTCTGGGCCAAAGTGGATACGCTGCTCAGCTGTGAGTGTGTCTGTTGATGCAAGTAAAATTCAGTGCTGCAAAGAACAGTATTGCATAGGGACCTGGAATGTTAGGCCCATGGGTCAAAGTAAATTGGATGCGGTCAAGCAGGAGATGGTAAGAATAAACATCAATATCTTAGCAATCAGTGACCAAAATGGATAGGAATAGGCAAACTTAATTCAGATGACCATTATATATATCTGCCACTGTGGGCAAGAATCCCGTAAAAGAAATGGAGTAGCCCTCATAATCAACAAAAGAGTCCAAAATACAGTACTTGGGTGCAACCTCAAAAAATGACAGAATCATCTTGATTTGTTCCCAAGGCAACTCAGTCAGCATTATAGTAATTGAAGTCTATACCCCTACCATGGATACAGAAGAAGCTGAAGTTGACCATTTCTATGAAGACCTAGAAGACTTCCTAGAACTAATACTTAAAAAGATATTCTACTCATCATCAGGGATTGGAATGCAAAAGTAGGAAGTCAAGAGACACCTGGAGTAATAACAGGTAAGTTTGGCCTTTGAGAACAAAATGAAGCAGGACAAAGCCTAACTGAATTCTGCCAAGAAAATGCACTAGTCATAGCAAATACCCTTTTTCAACAACACAAGAGATGACTTTACACATGGACATCAGTTCAGTTCAGTTGCTCAGTTGTGTCTGACTCTTTGCGACCATATGGACTGCAGCATGTCAGGCCTCCCTGTCTATCACCAAATCCCAGAGTTTACTCAAGCTCATGTCCGATGAGTTGGTGATGCCATCCAAACATCTCATCCTCTGTCATCCTTTTCTCCTCCTGCCTTCAATCTTTCCCACCATTAGGGTCTTTTCCAATGAGTCAGTTATTTGCATCAGGTAGCCAAAGTATTGGAGTTTCAGTTTCAGCATCAGTCCTTCCAATGAATATTCAGGACTGATTGCCTTTAGGATGGACTGGCTGGAGCTCTCTGCAGTCCAAGGGGCTCTCAAGAGTCTTCTCCAACAACACAGTTCAAAAGTATCAATTCTTTGGGGCTCAGCTTTCTTTATAGTCCAACTCGCACATCCATACATGACTACTAGAAAAACCATAGCTTTGACTAGATGGACCTTTTTTGGCCAAGTAATCTCTCTGTTTTTTAATATACTGTCTATGTTAGTCATAGCTTTTCTCCCAAGGAACAAGCGTCTTTTAATTTCATGGCTGTAGTCACCATCTGCAGTGATTTTGGAGTCCCGAAATATAAAGTCTGTCCTTGTTTCCACTGTTTCCCCATCTACTTGCCATGAAGTGATGGGACCAGATGCCATGATCTTAGTTTTCTGAATGCTGAGTTTTAAGTCTGCTTTTTCATTCTCCTCTTTCACTTTCATCAAAGGGCTCTTTAGTTCTTCTTTGTTTTCTGCCATAAGGGTGGTGTCATGTGCGTATCTGAGGTTATTGATATTTCTCCCAGCAATCTTGATTCCAGCATGTGCTTCATCCAGCCCAGTGTTGCTCATGATGTATTCTGTTGCTGCTGCTGCTAAGTCACTTCAGCTGTGTCCAACTCTGTGCGAGCCCATAGATGGCAGCCCACCAGGCTCCCCCATCCCTGGGATTCTCCAGGCAAGAACACTAGAGTGGGTTGGCATTTCCTTCTCCAATGCATGAAAGTGAAAAGTGAAAGTGAAGTCACTCAGTCGTGTCTGACTCCTAGCAACCCCATGGACTGCAGCTCACCAGGCTCCTCCATGCATGGGATTTTTCCAGGCAAGAGTACTTGAGTTGATGGCCATTTCCTTCTCCAATGATGTACTCTGTATATAAGTTAAACAAGCAGGGTGACAATATACAGCCTTGATGTAATCCTTTCCCTATTTAGAACCAGTCTGTTGTTCCATGTCCAGTTCTAACTGTTGCTTCCTGTCATGCATACAGATTTCTCCAGAGGCAGGTCAGATGGTGTGGTATTCCCATCTCTTGTAGAATTTTCCACAGTTTGTTGTGATCCACACAGTCAAAGGCTTTGGCATAGCCAATAAAGCAGAAGCAGATGCTTTTCTGGAATTCTCTTGCTTTTTCCATGATCTAACAGATGTTGCCAATTTGATCTCTGGTTCCTCTGCCTTTTATAAATTCAGCTTGGACATATGGAAGTTCATGGTTCAAATACTGTTGCAGCCTGGCTTGGAGAATTTTGAGCATTACTTTACTAGCATGTGAGGTGAGTGCAATGGGCAGTAGTTTGAGCATTCTTTGGCATTGCCTTTCTTCGGGATTGGAATGAAAACTGACCTTTTCCAGTTGTGGCCACCAAATGGTAAATACTGAAATCAGATTGATTACATTCTTTGTAGCCAAAGATGGAGAGGCTATAGACAGCCAGCAAAAACAAGACCTGGAACTGACTGGCTCAGATCATCAGCTTCTAATAGCAAATTCAGGCTTAAGCTAAAGAAAACTGGGAAAAACACTAGGCCAGCCAGGTATGACATAAATCAAATCCTGTATGAATTCACAGTAGAGGTAACAAATAGATTCAAGGGACTAAATATAGTTAAACAGTGTGTCTGAAGAACTATGGACAGAGGTCTGTTGTTGTTCAGTCACTCAGTCATGTCCGACTTTGGGATCCCATGGACTACAGAATGCCAGGCCTCTCTGTCCATCACCAACTCCCAGAGTTTACTCAGTCTCATGTCCATTGAGTTGGTGATGCCATCCAACCATCTCATCCTCTGTTGTCCCCTTCTCCTCCTGCCTTCAATTTTTCCCAGCATCAGGGTCTTTTCCAATGAGTCAGTTCTTCACATCAGGTGGCCAAAGTATTGGAGCTTCAGCTTCAGCGTCAGTCCTTCCAATGAGTATTCAGGAATGAGTTTCTTTAGGATTGACTGGTTTGATCTTGCAGCCCAAGAGACTCTCTAGAGTCTGTAATATTGTACAAGTAAGGTTAAACATACAAAAATAGTAGTACAAACATAAACAAAACAGTGAATTCACAATTTAAAAATTCCTACAGTTAAAAATCCAGAAATTAAAAAAGGATGGGGAATACATGTAAATCCATGGCTAATTCATTTCAATGTATGACAAAAACCACTGCAATGTTGTAAAGTAATTAGCCTCCAACTAATAAAAATAAATGGGAAAAAAAAAGGCATCTAGAATCAGAATGTAAAAAAAAGTTCATAAAAATGTTCATAAAAAATTATATAACATTTTGGGAAAATATGAAAGCAAAAAACAAAAGAGAACCTGACAAGAGGACTAAGAAACATTTAGGTGTAATTTATTATTTAAAGAAATATTTAAATTGGCAAAAATTCTTGGTTTAAAAAGGTCAATTAAACAACTAAAAAAACAAGAGTAAAAACAAAAACATGAAGTGTGATATTATAAGGTCACATACAACAAAAATAAGGGTCAATAAAATACACATCAATAAAAAGAGTTTTTTAAAATTCTTGCAGCACACCAATTAAAAATGGGAAAGGAGGGCTCTGAAAATTTTTTATAAAGCACTTGACTGAAAACAATGGCAACTATATCATAGTATAACACATATGACAAAAAGTGAAGAAAACAAGTAGGAAAAGAAAAAGATGAATAACAAAAAAAAAATCATGATCCTGATTTACAGAGCTAAAATAAAAATGTTCAATGAGCCACATTAAAAGAAAAAAAAGAAAATATACAATGATATACCATAGAAAGTCATACACAACCTGGGGATGGCTACATTAGCTAGGTAAGTACTCACAACAAGGTTGTTTCTGAGCCTAAGGCAAAGATAAGTCCTTCATTTGGACCACACAGAGACAGAAAGGAAATGGAGCCTATCCAATGCCCAAAGTTGTAAGGCGAGACACCTAAAACAGTTGAGTAAACTGATGTGGGGCCTCGCACTTTTGAAGTCCAGTCCCATCAGTGCCCATACTTTAGCAAACCAAGAGCTCTTCTAGGACCATGGTGACATCCACAGTCACCAAAACTACAGAACCTTGCAAATTCATAAACCAGGAAAATCACTGTCCACACCAGAGACACCATGAGACCCAGGTCCTCAAGGACCAATGTGACACCCACAGCCATTCCACAACATAACCCAGCAAACAGCTGCAAGCTCTGAATCCACCATGACTTCTCTGGCCTGAGGCCTGGTACTCCAGGGATCATAGGTTTGATGCACCAGCCAGTGGCATGACAAAATGACGCTCATGACAGACAGCCTCTCCTTGGAAGCTGACTCCCCTGTTTCCACAGGATCCAGTCTAATAACCTCCAGGAAAGAGCTCCAAACCTAAGAGAAGGCTAGGTGGGCTGGGTATAGAAATGACCCTGTAATGTCCTGAGGAACATCTTTACATCATCAACACAGGGAGAACCTGGCCAGACATGGATAAAACAAACACTAGCCTCATAATTGGCCTCCATGCCAAGATATGATACAATGCCTTGATGCCAACCACTGCTGCCACAAAAATCCACCACAAAGCAGTCAATCAAAGGAGAAGCCACTGGGGGGGATGGGTACATGAACCTGCACCCTCAGTGCTTCCTGAAACTGGCTCAAAATGTACCTGAAGGCAACCCAAAGAGTTCAAGGAACTCTACAGACTTGCCAGTTTATCCACAAAGCATTTCACCCAGGGCTTCATGCACAATTCCTAGTGCATTTCTCACTCTTTGCCATTCTCTGTCCTAGTATCTACCCACCTCAGGTCAAAGTGCCAGACCCTCTCCTCTACACAGAATTTTGATTTCCTCAAAAATTCTGTTAGACATTTTCCAGGCCCAACCTCTCAAGCCCAGTGCCTGCCCCCCCTGACCTCGCCCCACCACACACACACACACACACACACACACACACACACACACACACAAGGGGGATGTGATCTGAGGAGGGGCTGTCAGCTTAGCTCACATCCCATGGATGGTGGTCTGTTGATTTTCTAAGGTCATCAGGAAAAACCTTCTAACATTCATCCCATCTCCTCATAGAACACGACAGAGAAGCCCGGCCTATGCAGGGCTCCTGCTCTGACCCTGTGTGTAAAGACTTAGGTATCCTCCAGGGATAAGGCAATGACCTGGGAGATGCCTGAAGAACTCAATGGCAGGCCAGAGACCCTAAAAGGCTCCCACTTCCTTTACCACCTGCACTCTCATCCATGGAAGCAGAACACAGACCTGGTTAGCCGGATGACCCACTGTCCCTAGCCATCCCCCAGGGATGGGAGTCCCAGACTTTTTCCCCAAAGGCTCCTCTTCCCACAAGAAAGTCATCACCCTCAACTTGCACAAAGTGGCTGCTGATGGCCAAGGGGGCAAATGCAATGTGACAGCCTGTCTACGTTCCCTGTGGGAGCCACATTTAGGACCCCAGTTCTGATGAGGAGACAGTAGAGGCTTTTCATACTCATTTTGCTTAGATTTCCAAGGTATGCCTTTTTTTGGAGTCATCATCAGTTTAAGCATGTGCTCAGACTCTGGACCTATGGCCTCCAGCCTGAGGTGGCCAGGGAACTCAGTCACATCAGCATTCAGGACCCATCGGAGCCCAGTCATGCGGGAGGCAGTGCCGTCAAGCTTCAGGCCATCAGGGCTCACATGTCCCAGGGAAAGCCCAGAATCTGATGGTGCAGCCCCAGCTCACAGAGGTCCAGGCCAAACCAGTAGGTTCCCACGACGAAGTGCCACTTACCACTATGGGCATTCCACCATTACCCCATGGGCTTATGCCAACATGCCTCCAGGGGCTCCCCTGCCTGACCTCACCTAGCCAGATGTCATGGAATATGGGAAGGATACCACACTGATGGTTTTGATCCCTGGGGACTCCATCTGAGTTGAAGCAAGAATTTATATACATACCTGAAGAACATGCATAGGTTCATGAAGAACATGTACAGGAAAAAGGGTCAATGCCACCTGGAATACTGGGCTCTATCTTGCCTTTGTTTTATATCCTGCCCCTTGTCTGTGTAGGAGGAGTCAAATGTGAATGCACTGGGGCAAGGACACTTTCAGAGTGGGCAACTATCAGGCCAAAGAAAGCCACTGGTCCATCACATCCCTGGTTTTGGGCCCTCCAATTCCATTCCTGAATACTGTGCCTGCTGACACAGCTTAAAGGTGTAAATCTTGAACCTCTTGACATACCCAGGAAAACTGGGCCCACCATGCCAACCTAACAGCCACTGACACTCTGGGGAAACAATCAGTCTTGGCACCTACTTTGCTCACAATGGACCTGCCAACAGGGCAACAAGGAAACTGGGAGCTTACATGAGAAAACGGCACTTGCCTGAAAGTGGGGTCCACAGTGAAAAGTGGCTCCTTGGGCCCCGCAACAGAGTCCCTGAGGCACACCTGAACTGCCTCGGGGGACTCAAGAGTGCACTTAGTCCTGGACTACAGCCAAGGCAGAGGCCCTTAACTTGGAAAACATGCCAAGCTACTCCAAAACCCAAAGTTACAGAGCTAGACACTTTATATCAACTGGGACACTCACCATGAAGCTTTGAAATTTCTTTAGCCAGGAATATCACAGACATAACCCAGAGACATACTGAGACCCGGGTCCTCCAGGAACAATGTGACACCCATAGCCATGCCATGAGAAAACCCAACAAACAGTTGTGACCACAATCCTCACTGATTCTCTGGACTGAGGCCAGGCATGCCAGAGACCATGAGCTCACTGTACCAGCTGGTGGCATGTCAAGATGACCCATCCCCCAGACAGCCTCTCCTGACCCTAAACCTGCAATCTCTCCTTAGCAGCCAACTCCCCTGTTCCTACAAGGTCCCACCCAATGACCTCTGGGAAGAACTCCAACCTTTAGGGAAGGCTAGGAGGGCTGGGTAGAAAAAAATTTAGGATGGCCTAAGGAACAACTTCACAAGGTCAACACAGAGAAAATGTAGCCAGATGGGGACCTCATGCCTCATAATCAGCACACAGGTCAAGACATGATACAATACTACAATAACAAACATTCAGCACCATGAAGACACAAAGTGAAGGAAGTTAATCAAAAAGAGGCCAAATAGGGTACAGTCCCTGAATCTGTTTCCCTAGGCCTTCCAGACACTGAGCACAAATGCACTGAAGGCAACCAAAAGAGCTCAGGGAGCCCTCTAGACTCGCTGACACCTCCACTCACCAGTCCAGCCATGGGTTCACTGCTCATTCCACACACATTCACCACCCTCTCACCTTTCAACTGCCCCGAAATACACCTGCCTCAGAGCCAATGTGCCAGACTCTCCCATTAACACAGAATATTTATTGCCTCAAAACATTTTCCAGGCCCACTCTCCCAGCACTCATGTTCACTCACATACGAGTGGGACACAACCCAAAAAGGGGACATAGGCTTGGACAACGTGCTGGGGACAGTGACTGATGTTCTCCAACCATCAGGAGAAACTTACTCTGTATCCTTTCTCTCCAGTAGAACATGACATAGAAGACCAACCTAGGCGAGGACTCCTGTTCTGACTCTGAGTGTAAAGATTATGGTTTCCTCTAAGAGACAAGGCAACAACCGAGTGGAGGCATGAACACAGTGGCAGCCCAGAGGCTCTCAAACAACTCCTGCATCCTCTGCTATCTCACCCTCACCCACAGCAGGAGACCACAGTCCTGACTAGGCTCATAAACCCAGACCAGACATGCTGTCTGCAGCCATCCAAAGAGGATGGGAGCCCCAGGCTCCTCTTCCCATGAGATGGCTGTCACCCTCAACTTACACAGTGAAGCTGCTGAAGCACAAGGAAACAAACGCAACTTGGCATTCTCTCTATTTTCCCTGTGGGAACCACACACTGGAACTTAATTCCAATGAGGAGACCATAGGGACTGCTCACTCATTTTGTTTAGATTTCCAAGGAATGCATTTGAGGCAGTCAATACAATCCTACCATGTACTCAGACACTGGATGTGGAAAGTTGTGGCTTCTACCTTAGGACTGTAGGCGAGCCCAATCTCATCAGCATTTGGGACTGCCCAGAGCCAAGACAAGGGTAGGAATTGTAGTCAAGCCTCAGGCCATGGGACTTGAATGCCGGAGAGTAAGCACAGAAGGTAAGGGTGCAACCCCCGCACCCAGAGGCCTGTAGACAAACCACTAGGTTTTGGGAAAGAACTGCCACTTACAACCATGGGTGTTCTACCTGTATCCCCATGGGCTGCATGTCCACTCAGATATGGAGGATCACTAATTTCACCTGGCCTCACCTCCACAAGCCAAGTGTCACAGAATATGCAAAAGGTTATCTGTGGCAATGGTATTCCAAGTTGGTGACTGAAACTAACTTGAGGCAAGAAAATATCTGCAGGCTTGAAGAATAGCAACAGGCACATAGCAGACAGAGGCAATACTCACAGGAGAGTTGAGATTCATACTGCCATCTATGACTCAACTGCTGCAACTCTGTTTCGTGTGTCAGAAGCCAAAAATGAATGCATTGCTATAGGGAAAAATTCAGTGTCAAGAGGTCAACAGGACAAAGTGCCAATGTTCTGTCAACTCACTGGTCTCAGAGTCCGCAAATCCACTCTTCTTACCATCACTGACAGCACAATGTAAAGATAATCTCTAAGAATCCCTAACTCACCCTTGGGGGAAGGAGGCCACCTTGTCTGAATTACCACTGTTCCTCCAGGAAAACAAACACACTCTTGGCACCTACTCTGCTCACAACTGTCTCACCACCATGGGGAAGGAACAAAGGTATTTGAGAGCTTGCACAAGAATAAGGCCCTCCTTTGACAGGGAGATTATCCATGAAACTATTTCTTGGGCTGTGCAACAAAGGGGCTCCATAGTACAGCTGTGAACAATCTGGGTGGCACATGAGTGTACTTGCTTCCTGGACTACAGCTGTGCTACAAGCATTTAGCTTGAAATATACAAAAAGCTATAGGCCATTGGGACCATTCTGAAATGCAAAGATGTGGGGCTCCACCCTTTACAGCACTTAAGTTGCTCATCGTGATGTACTGCACTTTTTAAGGTAGTAACATCACTACAGTGGCCCCGGAAACAACACAAGACCCAGGTGATCCACGACCATCCTGACAGCACAAGCCATGCCATGACAGGATCCAGAAACAGCCGTGGCTGCTGAACCCACGATGATGTCTCTGGCTTGCGGATAGGAATGCAAGAGACCACAGTGTTGCTGCACCAGCAGGCCACGAAACAAAAAGACCACTGTGCCAGAAAGCCTCTCCTGTCCCTAAGACAGCACCTGCTTATGTGGGCAACTGACTCCTCTGTTTCTATCGGGTCCAGCCCACTGAATTCCAGGAAAAACTCCTAAACTTGGGAAAGGATAGGTGGGCTGGATATAGGAATGACATGTGGATGTCCCGAGGCACACCTTATGCCATGCACAGAGGGAGAACATGGAAAGATGGACAGAAAACATCCCCTTTGCCTCATAATTGGCCACCAGGACAAGACAGGACATGATACCAACCACTTGCGGATCTGGAGTTCCGCCACAAAGGAAACCGATTATGGGAGAGGAAAACTTGGATGGTCCATAAATCTGCCACTGTTGTCCTTCCTAATACTCATTCCAAATGCACTTAAGGAAACACAAAGAGTCCATGAAACCTGACTGAAAAATTTATCCATCCACCTGCTTACTCACCCATTGGTTCAACCACCATTCCGGGCATATTTCCTGCTGTCCAAGCTTTCCTCACTTCCTGCCAACCACCCGCATCAGGGAAACATGCTGGACCTTCCCATCAACATAGGATTCTGATTTCCTTGGAAAGGCACTAAGGCACCTTCCAGATTCAGCCTCCTAACACCTGTGCACACTCACACACGAAACAAAAGAAATTATACAAGAAGGGTCCATCAGCTTGCCCAAACTCCTGGACACTATGCTCATTTACTTCTTCAAATATCAGGAGAAAACTATGTAGCATCCTATTCCCCAGGAGAACATGAAAGAGAAGTCTGGCTGAGGCCACAACTCCCATTCTGAATCTGAACAAAAACAATTTGTTTTCTCCAGGGGACTAGACAATGGGCAGGCAGAGGCCTGATGAACTCAATATCAGCCCAGAGGCCCACAAATGGCTTTCACTTTCTCTGCCACAGCACTTTCACCCACAGCAAAAGACAATAGCTTTGGCCAGTCTTGTGCAACCAGGGACAACACATGATCTCTAGCTGTCCCCTGAGGATGGGAGATGCAGGCCCTTTTCCCCATGGCTCACCTACACACCACAAGGTTGTCACTCTCAGCTTCCACGCTGTTGCCGCTGATGCCCCAGGGAGCAAAGGCAATATGACCCTGTCCATTCCATCCCTCTGGGAGCCACATGCTAGACCTTAGTTCCAAAGAGAACATGATAAGGATTGATAATTCATTTTGTCAGATTTTCAAGGTTGCCTTTGTGGGAATCATCATCCATCTAAGTGCATGTGCTCAGATGCTGAATGAGCAAAGCCGGGACCTCTACCCCAGGAAAGCCAACAATCTCAATCACTTCAGCAGTTGGAACTGCACAGATCCCAGCCAAGAGGCAGGAACTACAGCCAAGCTGTGGGCCATGGGACCTTGCGTGCACCAGGAAAATACAAAGGTGAAAAAGCAGATACCACACCCAGAGCCCTATGGCCAAACCAGGTTTACGTGAAGAAAGGGCCACTTACAGCCATTGGTGTTCCACCTGGACCACTACAGCCGTGTGTCCAGTGGCCTGTGGTGGCTCGTAGGCCTCAACTTTCCAGGCTGGGAGTCATGGAATATGTAACGCGTCCCCTGGTGCCAATGGTCTTCCATCCTGGGCCACTCAATCTGGCTTGAGGCAAGAAAAAACATGCAAGCATGAGGAAGAGAGACAGGCATACGAGGGAAAGAGGCAAGGCCCCCAGGAGCATTGCCCTCACACTTGCATCTACCATTCAATTGCTGCACCTCAATCTGGTATGTCAGAAGCCAAACACGAATGTGGATTGCTTCAGATTCAAGGGGCCATCAGGACAAAGAGCAACAATCTGTCAACCCCCTGGTCTTGGGCCCTGCAATTCCTCTCCCCATGCCATCCCCACCAACACAGCTTAAGGATGTCCTCCATGAATCCCCAAGATGCCCTCAGGGGAACAGGGGCCCCTTGGTCTAATAGCCACTGCTGTTCCAGAGGAACACACCCACTCTAGGCACCGAGTCTGCTCACAAAGAGCATGCCAGTGGGGAAAGGAAAAAAGTTTCTGAGGGTTTCCTCTGGGAGACACGTGCTGGACCTCAGTTCCGATGAGGAGACGGTAGGGATGGCTCACTCATTTTGTTCAGATTTCCAAGGAATGCATTTGTGGGAGTCATCATCGATCCAAGCACGTGTGCTCAGGAGCGACATGAGCAAAGTCACCACCTCCATCCCAGGAAGGTCAGTGAGCTTAATCATGTCAGCATTCGGGAGTGCACAGATTGCAGTCATGTGGCAGGAACTACAGCCAAGCCTCGGGCCCCGGGACCTTGCATGCCCCAGGGAAACCCCATAAGGTGAGGGCATGGATCCCATGCCCAAATCCTTGGGGCCAAACCACTAGGTTTCCTCAAAGAAGGGCTGCTTACCGCCATGGGTGATCCACCTGTACATCGAAGGGCCAATTTCCAGAAGTCCCTGGGGGCTTGCATGCCTCATCTTGCCAGGACAGTTGTCATGGAATATGTGATGGGTTCTCTGTTGCAAATAGTCTTCCATCCCAGGTCACTCAAGGCCACTGGCTTGGGGTGAGAAAACACACACATGTGTGAGGAAGAGCAACAGCCATACTGGGGAAAGAGGCAAAGCCTCCAGAAGTGCTGCTCTCCTTCTTGCATCTACCATTCAATTGGTGCACCTCAGTCTGGTGTGTCAGCCGTCAAAGATGGTACATGGGTGCACGGATACCTTCAGAGTCAAGGGGCCTGCAGGACAAAGACTGCCAATCTGCCAACTCCCTGGTCTTGGGCCCTGCAATTCCGCTCTTCATGCCGTCCCTGCTGACACAGCTCAAGGATGTCCTCTGTGAAGCCCTGAGACACCCTCAGGGGACTGGGGCCCCTTGGCCTAACAGACACTGCCCTTCTAGGGAATCACACCTGTTCTTGCCACATACTCTGCTCACAATGGACTGCCCAGCACAGGGAAGGATAAAAGGTATCTGAGGGCTTCCACAACAATAAGACCCTTCCCTGACAGGGAACAGATCCACGAAAAATGTCTCTTTCAGTCCTGCAACAAAGGGGCCCTGATGGACATCTACGCTTAGCCCAGCTGACACACGAGCATGCTTTGCTTCCTGGCCAAAAGCCATGCTAGAAGGCCTTCCTTAGGCACCATGAAAAGATGTAGGCCATCGGAGACTTCCTGAAGTGCAAAGATGCTGGGGCTCCACCCTTACAGCAACTGGGTCACTTGCCATGCTACCTTGCTCTCTGTAAGGCAGTAACATAACTGCTGTGAACCCACACACAGCATGACTCAGGTCGTCCACAACCATTCCGACACCACCAGCCAGGTCATGACACAAACCAGTAAAGAGGCGAGATGACTGAACCCACATGACACCTCTGGCCAGAAGCCAGGCATGTAGGAGAGCACAGCCTCGCTGAGCCAGCAGACTGCATGACAAAATGAGCCCCACACCAGACAGATTCCCCTGCCCTTAAAACTGCAGACACTCACAGGAGCATCTGACTCCCATTTCCATGGGGTCCTAGCGCCTGAGTTCAGGGAAGAGCTACTAAACTTGTGCAAGGATAGGTGGGATGGGTACAGAAATGACGCTGGGATGTCCTGAGGCAGAGCATCATTCCATGCACACTGGAGAATGTGGCGCGATGGAGAGAAAATATCCCCTCTGCCTCACACGTGGCCTGCCTGATAGCTCAGCTGGTAAAGAATCTGCCTGCAATTTAGGAGACCGTCCTTTGATTCCTAGGTTGGGAAGATCTGCTGGGGAAGGGAAAAGCTACCCACTACAGTATTCTTGGGCTTCCCAGGAGGCTCAGATGGTAAAGAATCCGCTGGAATATGGGAAACCTGGGTTTGATCCCTGGGTGGGGAAGATCCCCTGGTGAAAGGAAAGGCTACCCAGTCCAGTGTTCTGGCCTGGAGAATTCCTGGAGAATTCCATGCAATGAATAGTTCACACTTGGCCCCGAGGTCAGGACAAGATACAGTGCCATGTTGGAAACCACTACTGGCTCAAAGCCTGTCACAAAGGAAACCAACGATGGGAGAGGCCAACTGTTGGATGGTCCTTGAACCTATGAATCTGCCACTATGATCCTTCCCCACACTCACTCCAACTGTATATGAAGGCAACCCAGACTTTAGGGAACCTGACTGACTGGCTGATCCATCCACACATCCATCCACCCATGGGTTCTTCCACCATTCGAGGTGCATTTCAAGATCTCCAAACCTTGCTCTCCCCCAGCATCCACCCACTTCAGGGCAATGTGCTAGTCCTCCTGTTGACACAGGATTTTTATCCACGGTATACCCTAGTGCAATTTCCAGGCTCAGTCTCCCAACACCAGTGCCCATGCACACCAACCAAAGAAACGATCAGATGAGGGGCCCTCAGCTTGGCCCACCTTCTGGACACTCTGCCCATTGATCTCCTCTCACTATCAGGAGAAAACTACGCAGCAATCCATCCCCAGAAAAACGTGACACAGAAGCCTGGCCGAGGCCACGACTCCTGTTCTGACCCTGAGTGAAAACGCTGTGCTATCTGCCAGCGACCAGGCAGTGGGTGCACGGAGGCCCGACAAACTCAGTGGCAGCCCAGATGCTCTCAAATGGCTTCTGCTTCCTCTGCTACCCTCACTCTCATCCACACCAGGAGACAAAAGGCCTGGATAGCTCGTGCACACAGAGACAATTTGTGGCCTCCAGTCATAACCCAAGCATGGGAGATGCAGCCCCTTTCCCTGTGGCTCACCTCCACGTCACAAGGCCATCACCCTCAGTTTGCACACTGTGGCTGCTCACGCCCCAGGGAGCAAATGAATGTGACCCTGACTCTTCGATTCCTCTGGGAGCCACGTGCTGGACCTCAGTGCCGATGAGGAGACGGTAGGGATGGCTCACTCATTTTGTTCAGATTTCCAAGGAATGCATTTGTGGGAGTCATCATCGATCCAAGCACGTGTGCTCAGGAGTGGCATGAGCAAAGTCGCCACCTCCATCCCAGGAAGGTCAGTGAGCTCAATCATGTCAGCATTTGGGAGTGCACAGATTGCAGCCATTTGGCAGGAACTACAGCCAAGCCTTGGGCCCTGGGACCTTGCATGCCCCAGGGAAACCCTAGAAGGTGAGGGTGTGAATACCATGCCCAGATCCCTGGGGCCAAACCACTAGGTTTCCTCAAAGAAAGGCTGCTTACCACCATGGTTGTTCCATCTGTACATTCAAGGGCCACTTGTCCAGTTGGAATCTGGGGATTCGTGAGACTCATCTCGAGGGGCTGGGTGTCATGGAATACAGAACAGGTAACCTGTTGCCAACAGTCTTCCATCTTGGGCCACTCAACCTGGCTTGGGGCGAGAAAACACATGCATGCATGAGGAAGAGCACCAGGTGTACGGGAGAAAGAGGCAAGGCCTCCGGGAGCATTGCCAATCATTCTGGCATCTACCATTCAATTGCTGCAATAAGGTGTGCTGTGTAGGCAGCCAAAGAGGGATGTGTTGGTGCGTGGATACATTTAGAGACAAGGGGCCATCAGGACAAAGAGTGCCAATCTGCCAACTGCCTGGTCTCAGGCCTGCAATTCCACTCCACGTGTCATCGCCGCCAACACAATTTAAGGATGTCCCCCAAGAACCCCGAGACCCCCCTCAGGTGAATGTAGTCCCATTCGCCTAACAGCCATTGACATTTCAGGGAAACACACCCACTTTTGGCACCTATTCTGCTCACAATGGACTCACCAGCATGGGAAAGAATAAAAGGTACCTGAGGGCCTCCATGACATTAAACCCCTTCTCTGATATGGAGCATATCCACAAAAAATGGCTCTTTCAGCCCCATGACAAAAGGGTCCCAGTGGACTCAGCCCAGTTGACACATGAGCATGCTTGCTTCCTGGTCAACAGCCATGCTAGAAGCCCTTCCTTGACCAACACAAAGAGCTACAGGCCATTGGAGCCATTCCAAAGCACAAAGATACTGGGGCTCCATCCTTCAGAGCAACTGGGTCACTTGTCATGCCACTTTGTTCTTTTTGAACCAGTAACATCACTGCCATGAGCCCAGACACAATACGAAACTCAGGTCATCCACGACCATCCTGAAACACCAGTCATGACACCACAGAACCCAGCAAAGAGGCACAACGATTGAACCCACATGACGCCTCTGGCCACAGGATGGCAGAAGAGCACAGCCTTGCTGCTAAGCACCACGCCAGAGAGCTCCTTCTGCCCTTAAAACTGTAGCCACTCATGTGGGCAGTTGACTCCCCTATTTCCACAGGGAGAAAATTTCTTCCCCTTCCCCTATTTCTTCCCCTGCCCCCTAATTTCTGGGAAGAGCACCTAAACTTGGGCAAGGATAGGTGGGCTGGGTATAGAAATGACACTGGGATGTCCTGAGGCACAAATTCACTCCATGCACATGGGAAGAGCATGGCAAGATGGACAGAAAACATCCCCTCTGCTTCATACGACCCTCAGGCCAGGACAAGATACAACGCCAACTGGGGAACCACTCGTGGCTCCAGAGATCTACAGCAAAGGAAACCAATCACGGGAGAGGCCAACTGTTTGATGATCCATGAACCTGTGAACCTGCCACCATAGTCCGTCCCCACACTCACTCCAACTGAACCTGAAGGCAACCCAGAATTCAGGGAACTTGACTGACTTGCCGATCCAGCCACCTGCCCATCCATCCATGGGTTCCACCACTTGAGGTACATTTCACACTCTTCAAGCTTTGCTCTCCCCTGGCAACTGCCCACCTGAGGACAATGTGCAGGTCCCTCCTGTTGACTCAGGACTTTCATCCTTGGAAATGCCGTAATGCACCTGCAAGGCTCACCCTCCCAACACTAGTGCCCACTCACATACCAACCAAAGAAACAATCAGATGAGGGGTCATCAGCTTGGCCCAAATTCTGGACACTCTGCCCAATGATCTCCTCTGACTATCAGAAGAAAACTATGCAGCATCCCATCCCCCAGAAGAATATGACATAGAAACTTGGCCGAAATCATGACTCCTTTCCTGACCATGAGTAAAAACACTTTCAGGCAAAGGCAGTGTGGCTAACAAACTCAATGGCAGTCCAGATGCTCTCAAAAGGCTTCCACTTCTCTGCTACCAATAGAATCATACATGCCAAGAGACAAAAGCCTTGGCTAGCCTCATGCAACCACAGATGACTCGTGGTCCCTAGCCATATCCTGAAGTTGGGAGGTGAGGACATCTTCCTCATGGCTCACCTCTGTACCACAAGGCTATCACCCTCAGCTTGCACACTGTGGCTGCTGATGCCCCAGGGAGCAAATACAATGTGACCCTGGCTCTTCAATCCTACTGGAAATCACGTGCTGGACCTCAGTTCCGATGAGGAGACGGTAGGGATGGCTCACTCATTTTGTTCAGATTTCCAAGGAATGCATTTGTAAGAGTCATCATCGATCCAAGCACGTGTGCCCAGGAACTGCATAAGCAGTCGCCACCTCTATCCCAGGAAGGCCAGTGAGTTCAATCAGGTCAGCATTTGGGACTGCACAGATTGCAGCCAGGAGGCAGGAACTGCAGCCAAACCTTGGGCCCTGGGATTTTGCATACCCTAGGGAAACCCCAGAAGGTGAGAGTGCAGATCCCATGCCCAGATCACTGGGGCCAAACCACTAGGTTTCCTCGAATAAGGACCACTTACCTCCATGGGTATTCCATCTGTACGCCCAAGGGCTGCATGCCCAATGGCCCCAGGGGGCTCATGCTCCTTGTCTCACCAGGCTGGGATTCATGGAATATGTGATGGGTTCCCTGCTGACAATGGTCTTCCATCCTGGGCAACTCAATCTGGCTTGAGGTGAGAAAACACATACATGCATGAGGAAGAGCAACAGGTATACAGGGGAAAGGGGCAAGGCCTCCAGTAGAGCTGCCCTCATTCTTGAATCTACTATTCAACTGCTGCACCTCAGCCTGGTGTGTCAGAAGCCAAATATGAATGCATTCACACCTCCAGAGTCAAGGGGCCATCAGGACAAATAGCACCAATCTGCCAACTGCCTGGTCTCAGGCCCTGCAATTACTCTTCTTTTGCCATTTCCACTGAAAGCTTAAGGATGTCCCCCAAGAACCCTGGAGACACCCTGAGGGGAACAGAGCCCCCTTGGCCTAATAGCCACTGCCCTTCCAGGGAAACATATCCACTCTTGGCACCTATTCTGCTCACAATGGACTTGCCAGCACAGGGAAGGATAAAAGGTACCTGAGGGCTTCCATGATAATAAGCCCCTTTTCTGACAAGTTGCATATCCACAAAAAAAAAGGCTCTTTCAGCCCTGCAACAAAGAGGTCCCAATGGACACCTGCACTCAGCCTGGTTGACACATGAAGGTGCAGGATTCCGAGCCAACAGCCATGCTAGAAGAACTTCCTTGAAAAGCACAAAGAGCTACAGGCCATTGCAGACATTCTGAAGGGCAGAGATGCTGGGGCTCCACCCTTTACAGCAACTGGGCCACTTGTATGCTGACTTTCTCTTTGTAAGGCAGCAACATCAATGCCATAAACCTGGACACAACATGAGACTCAGGTTGTCCATGACCATCCGGACACCATCAGCCATGCCATGACAGAATCCAGCAAAGAGGCATGATGAATGAATCCACATCACACCTCTGGCCAGAGGCCAGGAACACAGGAGAGCACAGCCTCCCTGCACCAAATGACAAAATGAGCCCCTGCAGGCCTCCCTGCGGGCCAAATGACAAAATGGGCCCCACACCAGACAGCCTCTCCTGCCCTTACAAATGCCCACTCATTTGGGCCGCCATCTCCCCTGTTTTCCACAGGATCCTGGTCCCTGATTTCTGGGAAGAGCCCCTAAACTCAGGAAAGGATAGGTGGGCTGGATTTACAAATGACAGTGGGATATCCTAAGGCACAACTTCACGCCAAACACAAGGGGAGAATGAGGTGGGATGGACAGAAATATCCTATCTTCCTCATACTTGATACCCTGGCCAGGACAAGATATGACATCAGACTGGAAACCACTCCCAGCTCCAGAGGTCTGCCTCAAAGGACCTCTCATGGGAGAGGCCAACTCTTGGATGGTCTGTGAACCTATGAACCTGCCACCGTGGTGCTTCCCCACATTCACTCCAACCTTAACTGAAGGTAATACCGACTTCAGGGAACCTAACTGAGTCACTGATCCATTCACTTACCCATCCACCCATGGGTTCCACCACCATTCGAGGTATATTTTACACTCTCCAAGCTTTGCTCTGCCCCAGCATCTCCACCCGCACCCCCTCAGGGCCATGTGCAGATCCTTCTGATCAACACAGGATTTCCATCCTCAGAAATGCTCTAAGGCATCTTCCAGGCTCAGTCTCCCAACACCAGTGCTCATTCAGACAACAACCAAAGAAACGGTCAGAAGAAGGGCCATCTGCTTGGCCTACCTGCTGGATGCTCTGACCATTGATATCCTCTGAATATCAGGAGAATATCTGTGGCATGCCTTCCTGGAGAAAAAAATGACACTGAAGCCAGCTGAGGCCAAGACTGCCGTATGGATCATGAATGAAAAGTCTTGGCTTTTCTCCAGAGCACCAGGCGACAAGCAGCAGGGGGGTCAGTGAGACTCAACGGCAGGTCAGAGGCTCAGATGCTTCAGATGGCTTCAATTACCTCTGACAACTGCACACACATCATAACAGAGGACAGCATCCCAGGCTAGATTACTGAAGCCAGAGACAAACTGAAGTCCTTTATAAGGGCCACCAAAAGAAAGACGACAGCCAAATGAAGGGGACCCAGGTACTGCATGCATGTGTGTGACCAAGTCTAAGCTGGCCCTAACTGGTAACTAGCCCCAACCCTAGCTTCATGGGAGGCATCGTGCTAGAGCTCAATGTCGATGAGGAGATGGTAGTGAGTTCTCACTCATTTAATTCAGATTTTCCAAGGAATGCATATTAAAGTTGTCATCATTGATCCAAGCATGTGCTGCTTCGCTGCATACCTCAGCAGGGTAGGCAGGGCTGCTCCAAGAAGGAGCCAATGATCTGGGAATCCTCCAGGAGCTGGGAGAATTCAGAGCCCCCAGGCTTCTTGGCAAAAGGAAAAGTCCATTCACACTTACAGGTTCTCAAGCAATCCCAGGAAACCCTAAATCCAAGACACAATTTGGTGCAGGGGAAGGCATACCATCCTTAGTGATCCAAAAAACAGAAACTGCAAGCTGTTCCTGCAACACTTCTCATAGGACTCTCTTGCACCTTCATTCATAGAATCGTAGGCAGGGATTCTTCTAAGTGACAGTCATACCTGGCAACTTCTCCTGACAAGTTAAAGGAAAGCACAAGCATGCTTCAAATGTGTACCCGGGTTCTCAATGAACAATATCGGTGTCCATGGTTCCCTGGGGGAAAGCCTGCATCTGCTTCTGAACTGCCTCGACCCCTCATGTATGACTGATACCTATCTATAGCACAAAGGTAGGAAATTATCTTAAAGTTCCTATCGGTGTCTGTCTGACTGAGTATGTGTGCATGGCAGGGGATTTGATGTGGGTCTGAGTGTGTGTGTTCCAGTGTACCAAGAAGAATGTGCCTCAAGACTCTGGGTGTGCCTCTGAAACTCCTTCTGGTTGTCTCCAGGACTCAGGGTCCCACTGCAAAGGCCTTGGTGTCTTAACACGCATGTCTTCACCACAGAGCCCTGACCTCCTGCTGTCCAACAAAATGGCAGATGACACCTGCCACTGTCCACAAGCCCCATGAAAAATTTCATCCTGAGGAGCTGTTGAAATAGGGCATGGGCTCGTGATCTCTGTGACCCATACCCTATCACCATGAACATGAACCTGACTGCCCAAGGTCACCTTGCAGAGCAACTGTGTGAATGCCATGTACCATGAGACATGTCAGCTAAAACTACAGCTCAAGTGTCCATGGTCACAAGACCCACCTCCTCCTGGATCAAGGAAACTTTCCCCAAGAAGGTCAAAAGTATTGGGAACATGATCCTGGGGCAGATATGGCCCACCATTCCCTAAAAGGCAAAATAATTCAGGGCATGAGCCACTTCCTGCCCAGTGAGTCTAATCACTCTCCAGACTTCGCCAGAAAGTGCAAGATGGGATCTGGTCTTCCTCAGGTACCAGGATTCAGGGGTCACTCCCACAGAAACTGGGCCCCTTTGCCGGCCAGATAATGCTCAGATCCATAGCCTCCAGGGCCCTGGGAACCACCACACCCAGGAAAATCTCCTAAAATAAAGTGATTCCTGCGAATTGAACTCCTCCATCCACCCCCAGTGTGACTCACCCACATCAGAAGCCACCATGTCTTCTGCTCACAAAGGGATATTTAGCACTCAGAAGACCAACAGGAAGAAGGTGGTCTTTGATTACGGTGACACCATGCCATTCTGCCCAGCATCCCTTCTCTGCTACACAAAATAATCAAGTGTTCACAGAACATCAAGGCTTCTTCCAGGAAGACTTGAGAAGAAATTCCAGGGAAAGACCTTTGTTATGTGAAGTTTCCCAGAACAGTGCCAGGGAAGTAAGTCACTTGCTACATCATGGAGGAAGCCTTGGTATGCCAACCAAAGATGAATCTCTAAAAACCACAGGACTCCAAGGTTGAATACTTCTCTGCCACAGTGGTGAACAACTGGGTGCCATCTGGGCAGTCCAGCTGATCCCATCTTTAGGAATTTATACACCTTGCAAATTTCAGGCCAAAAGGAAAACCAGACATGTGCAAAGATCTCATTTCTGCCCACACTAGCTGGCTGTGAGGCCTCAGTAAGTGGAATTCTTCAAGGCACCAAAGATACGCTTTGTGAGTCCTTCTGGAAGCGGGCCACCAAGGCCACAAAGGTCACCTATCACCAAGCCTGCCAGGCACCAAAATGCCCTCTCCTCTGTACCCAGCCAAGGGCAGCTCCAAAAGGACCACAGTATGGCACAATGAAAACACAACAACAGTGCCTGCAGCCTCAGTGGACAGACCATCCCAGGAAATCACACTGCACTTTTCCTCACCTGCACAACCATTCTGCTCTAGGCCTCTGGCCAACCTGAAGGAGGAATGCAGGCTGGGACCACTGCACAGTCCATGGCAGCCTCCAAGACACAAGCACGTGACAGAAGATGCAACACAGGAACTGCCAAGGACAGAAATGAGGTCTACTGCCTTTCAACCCTGCCACCATTTGACTAGGTCCCTGCAAACAATACAGCCCACAGGGCACTCAGAAATCCCACCAACCCAAAGGGCCTCAACAGCTAGGACCTCAGATCTGACCTGAGGCTCCAGTAAGAAACTATAGAATCTTCCTCACTTTGGCTTCCACATCAGCACAGCCCCAACTAGTGCACTTGCAGCAAGAACCGGGACAAAACGCATACTGTCAAGCCAAGGGCTCAATAGGCCTAGGCCAGGATCTACTCTGACTCCTAGCATCACAGGTGAGGCTAGACGTCTCCCGTGAACTTCAGTGGCATTGATCTCAGATCTTGCACTCCAGGAAAACTGCATGAACATCTTACACAGCCCACACTCAGAAGGGAGCCTTGCAAACGGTGATGATCCTGGTGCTCTATGCATATATGTGACACAGTAAAAGCAGCCTTTACTGCTAATGAAAACACACTTAGCCCCAGGAGAGGCAACATGCTGGAACTCACTGTCGGTGGGGAAACAGTATTGAATTCTGACTCATTTTGTTCAGATGGTTTTTAGAGATTCATCTTTGGTTGGCATATGAGAGTGTTGTCATAGATATGAGCACACACTGGCTTGCTGCCCACCTCAGAAGGGCAGGTAGGGCCAGTCTCAGGAGGAGCCAGTGACCTGTGAGTCTTTCCAACAGCCAGGGGAATTCAGAGCCCTAAGGCTTCTCTGCAGAATGGTCCTTCCATACATACAACTATTCAGGCAGTCCCAGGAAACCCTAAATCATGAAACATCTTGTGGTAAGAGAAGGGTGCCATCCTCAGTGATCCAAAAAGCAGTGGCAGGAACCTGGGCCCGTCAGCTTCTTGCCAGACTCCCTTGCACCTCGAGGTCCTGTCTCACATGCATGGCTCCTTGTCTTGGGTGGCAGATAGTCATACCTGAGAACGTCTCCTGACAAGTGGAGAGAAAGCAAAGGAACACTTCAGATGTGTGCCCGAATTCTCACTGAACAATGTTGATGCCCATGGTTCCCTAGGGAAGGCCTTTATCTGCTTAGCCAAATGTATTGATTCCCTACCTAGGACTGGATAAATATGTGAGCGTGAGTGCAGCAAAAGAATTCAAATCATGAGCCTCTTCCTGCCCAATGAGTCCAATCACTCTCCAGGGATCCAATGGTAAGTGAAAGACAAGAGGTGCTCATCCTCAGGTACCAACATCCAGGTGTCACTCCCACAGAAACGGGGCCCCTTGCCCAGCCAGAATAGGTTAAGATCCACAGAGTGCAGGCCACTGGGTACTGACCAGACTCTATGGGAAAAACTCCCATAATGCAGGGTTTGGTCCAAATTGAACATTTCTGCCCCAAATAGCGACTCACCCACATCAGAAGCCTCCAGGGGCTCTGCTCACACAGAGACAACCAGCACCGAACAACAGGAAAAAGTGGGCTTTGACTAGGGTGACATCACACCATTCTGCCTGGCACCTCGTGTCCGCCATGCAAGATCACCAAGTGCTCACAGATTACTAAGGTGGCTTCCAGGAAGACATCAGAAGACCTGCCAGGGGAAGACCTTGGATGTACCAGGTTTCCTGCCATAGTGCCAGGGGAGCCTCTGCCAGGGGAGCTTCTGGCGCTTATATTGAGGTAGGCTTGGTAAGCCAACAAGTGACCAATCTCTACCACAAAAACAGGGCTTCAAGGTTCATAACACTGCTAGGGGAGTGAACACCTGGGTGGATCGGAGCTGACTAGCTGGCCCCAAATTTTAAGAAACCACACACCTTCAAATTCCAGGACGAGGGGCCAAATGTGGGCCAAGGGGCATGCATGCACACCACATTACCACCCACAGGGTGGTAGACGCGGTTAGTGCAAGTTTTCAAGGTACCAAAGATACGAATGAAGAGTCCCTTTTCTGGCATTGGACAACCAAGGCCAAAAAGGTCACTAACACTGAACCTCCCAGGCACAAGCAATGCCCTCTCCTCTGTACCGAGTAGAGGGCAGTTCCAAAAGGACCACATTATGTAACACTGAAAACACAACAACAGTGGCTGCAACCTCAGTGGAGAGATTGTCCAAGAAGTCACACTGCACATTTCCTCACCTGCAAACCATTCTGATCTAGGCCTCTGGACAAACAACAGAAGGAATGAAGGCCTGGGACCACTTCAAAGTCGATGGTGGCCTCCAAGATTCAAGCATGCGACAGGAGTTGAAATCAGGAACTGCAAAGGGCAGAAATGAGGCCTATTAACTTTCGCAACTGCCACCGTTCCCCTAGGTCTCTGCAAACACTGCAACCCATAGGGAACTCAAATATCTCACTAACCCAAAAGCCGCAAAAGCAAGGGCACAGATCTGACCTGGGGCTCCAATCAGAGACCACAGAAGCTTCCCTGTGTAAAAATTGACATCATGAGACCCACAATTAGCACACTTGCAGCAGGAACCAGGACAAAATGCACCGATCTGAGCAAAGAGCTCACTGTCCAATGTCAGGATCTACTGGGACACCCACCACCACTGGACAAGCCGGATACCTCTTCTGCTCCTCCGTGCCCTTCACCATGGACCTCGCGTTCCAAGAGCTGCTCGAACATCTGTACACGTCCAACCCTCAGATGGGAGCCTCCCAAGTGGTGTTGACCTGGCTCCTCCATGCATGTGTGTGACACAATCAGAGAAGCCCTCTTGATAACCAGTCCCACCCTTAACCCCAAGGGAGGCAACGTGCTGGACCTCAGTTTCGATGAGGAGACGGTAGTGAGTTCTCACTCATTTTGTTCAGATTTTCCAAGGAATGCATGAGAGGGTGTCGTCATCGATCCAAGCACGTGCTGGCTCGCCCCCTACGTCCACAGGGCAGGCCGCGCCGCTCCCAGGAGGAGCCAGTGATCTGGAAGTCCTCCAGCAGCCGGGGGATCTCAGAGCCCCCAGGCGTCTCAGCAAGAGGAACGGTCCCTCCATACGGACAGCCACTCAGGCAGCAGTGCCAGGAAAGGTGAAGTTCATGACACGTCTTGTGGCAGGAGAAGCCGTACCGTGCTCGGTGATCCAAAAAGAACTGGCAGCAACCTGGGGCACCACACTTCTTGCCGGACTGCCTTGCACCTCGAGCCCCTGCCTCATGGGCGGGGCTTCGTCTCCTGGGTGATGGACAGCCATACCTGGCAACTTCACCTGACAAGGGGACAGAAAGCACAGGAACACTTGAGATGTGCACTTGGTCTCTCACTGAGTAACACCGAGGAAAATATTTCACTGGGGGAAGGCCTGTATGTGAACGCAACTACAACCATCCCTTACAGACAGCTGGTTACCTACCTTTCAAAAGAGTGCAGCAAATCAGGCTCAAGTGCATGTGTGTGACTTTCTGACTCAGCATGCATGGGTGGTAGGGGATTCTATTTGGAGTTGAGTGCCTGTGTTCCAGTGTACCAACAAGAATGCACTCTCGGCAATTTGGGTGTGTGTCTAGAAATACGTTCGGGTGTCCAAGTCTCAGAGCCTGCATGGAGACGCCCTGCGGTTTGAACACGCATGTCGTCTTCATGGAGCCCTGACCTCCTGTCTTTCCACGAAATGGGGGAGGACACCTGGCATCTTCCTTCGGCCCCATGCAAAATTTCTTTGAGCGGCTCTTGCATAGGCTCTAGGCTCCCAGTCTCCATGACCCATGATCTCTGACCAAAGCACAGAGACCTGAACGCCCAAGGTCACCTTGCCGAGTGTCTGTGTGAATGCCCCGTACCCTGAGACTGTAGCTACTACTACAGCTCAGGGGTCCTTGTCACAAGGTCCACCTCCACCCTAACCAGAAAATGTTCCCAGAGAACTGCACAGTAAGGTGAACTTGGCACTAGGGCAGATACGGCTCACCGCACCCTCGACTAGGAAAAGAATTCAAGGCATGCATCTCTTCCTGCCAGTCAGTCCAATCATTGGGCGGCCTCTGACAGAAAGTGAGGATGGGACCTGGACTGCCTCAGGTACCAGGATCCAAGGGTCACTCCCGCAGAAACGGGACCCCTGTCCTGGCCAGACCATCCTCACCTCCACACCCTGTAGGGACCGGGCTACTGACGACACCCTAGAGAAAGCTCCCATAATGCAGGCCGTGGTCCAGATTGAACTCCTCCTGCCGCAAGAGTTACTCACCCACATCTGAAGCCTCCAAGGCCTCGGCACACACAGGCACAATCAGCAAGCAGGAAGATCCAGAGGATGAAGGTGGGCAAACTGACCCAGTGCACACAGATCACTAAGCATGCTTTCCTGAAGACATCAGAAGACCTGCCAGGGGAAGACCTTGGATGTCACAGGTCTCTGCCACAGTGCCATGGGAGCTGCTGGCTCCGATATTGAGGCAGCGTGGGTATGCCAACCAATGACCAATCTCTACCAGAACCACGGGCCTCCAAGATTGATGCTTCATTGCCGGGGGGGGAGGGGGCGAACACATTGGTGCTATCAGGGCCGGCTGACTGGCCGCAACCTTAGAGAACATAGCTAATTCCAGGTCCACGGTCAAATGGATGCCAAGAGGCATTTGTGCACACCACATAACAACGCACAGGCCTGGTTGCTTGGCCTCTGTTACTGCAAATCTTCAAGGCACCAAAGATCCCCTTGGAGAGTCCCTCTACTGGTTGCAGGCCACCAAGGACACAAAGGTCACCTATCATCGAGCCTCCAAAGCACCAGCAATGCCCTCTGCTCTCTACCCAGCTGAGGGCACCTTCCAAAGGACCACAGTATGTATCAGTGAAAACAGAACGACAGTGCCTGAAGCCTCAGCAGACATAACATCCCAGGAAATCACACTGCACTTTTCCTCACCTGCACAACCATTCTCCTCTGGGCCTCTGGCCAACCTGCAGGAGAAATGCAGGCCTGTGACCACAACACAGTCCATGGCGACCTCCAAGACTCAAGCATGGGACAGGAGTTGCAATTCAGGAACTGCCAAGGGCAGAAATGAGGCCTAATAACTTTCACAACTTGCACCGTTCCCCTAGGTCTCTGCAGCCACTGCAGCCCACAGGGTACTCAGCAATCTCACCAACCCAAAGGGCCGCAATGGTGAGGGCCTCAGATCTCACCTGGGGCTCCAATCAGAGACCACAGAAGCTTCCTTGTGTCACAATCGACATCAAGACACCCCCAATTAGCACACTTGCAGCAGGAACCAGGACAAAATGCACCGATCTGAGCAAAGAGCTCACTGTCCAATGTCAGGATCTACTGGGACACCCACCACCACTGGACAAGCCGGATACCTCTTCTGCTCCTCCGTGCCCTTCACCATGGACCTCGCGTTCCAAGAGCTGCTCGAACATCTGTACACGTCCAACCCTCAGATGGGAGCCTCCCAAGTGGTGTTGACCTGGCTCCTCCATGCATGTGTGTGACACAATCAGAGAAGCCCTCTTGATAACCAGTCCCACCCTTAACCCCAAGGGAGGCAACGTGCTGGACCTCAGTTTCGATGAGGAGACGGTAGTGAGTTCTCACTCATTTTGTTCAGATTTTCCAAGGAATGCATGAGAGGGTGTCGTCATCGATCCAAGCACGTGCTGGCTCGCCCCCTACGTCCACAGGGCAGGCCGCGCCGCTCCCAGGAGGAGCCAGTGATCTGGAAGTCCTCCAGCAGCCGGGGGATCTCAGAGCCCCCAGGCGTCTCAGCAAGAGGAACGGTCCCTCCATACGGACAGCCACTCAGGCAGCAGTGCCAGGAAAGGTGAAGTTCATGACACGTCTTGTGGCAGGAGAAGCCGTACCGTGCTCGGTGATCCAAAAAGAACTGGCAGCAACCTGGGGCACCACACTTCTTGCCGGACTGCCTTGCACCTCGAGCCCCTGCCTCATGGGCGGGGCTTCGTCTCCTGGGTGATGGACAGCCATACCTGGCAACTTCACCTGACAAGGGGACAGAAAGCACAGGAACACTTGAGATGTGCACTTGGTCTCTCACTGAGTAACACCGAGGAAAATATTTCACTGGGGGAAGGCCTGTATGTGAACGCAACTACAACCATCCCTTACAGACAGCTGGTTACCTACCTTTCAAAAGAGTGCAGCAAATCAGGCTCAAGTGCATGTGTGTGACTTTCTGACTCAGCATGCATGGGTGGTAGGGGATTCTATTTGGAGTTGAGTGCCTGTGTTCCAGTGTACCAACAAGAATGCACTCTCGGCAATTTGGGTGTGTGTCTAGAAATACGTTCGGGTGTCCAAGTCTCAGAGCCTGCATGGAGACGCCCTGCGGTTTGAACACGCATGTCGTCTTCATGGAGCCCTGACCTCCTGTCTTTCCACGAAATGGGGGAGGACACCTGGCATCTTCCTTCGGCCCCATGCAAAATTTCTTTGAGCGGCTCTTGCATAGGCTCTAGGCTCCCAGTCTCCATGACCCATGATCTCTGACCAAAGGCACAGAGACCTGAACGCCCAAGGTCACCTTGCCGAGTGTCTGTGTGAATGCCCCGTACCCTGAGACTGTAGCTACTACTACAGCTCAGGGGTCCTTGTCACAAGGTCCACCTCCACCCTAACCAGAAAATGTTCCCAGAGAACTGCACAGTAAGGTGAACTTGGCACTAGGGCAGATACGGCTCACCGCACCCTCGACTAGGAAAAGAATTCAAGGCATGCATCTCTTCCTGCCAGTCAGTCCAATCATTGGGCGGCCTCTGACAGAAAGTGAGGATGGGACCTGGACTGCCTCAGGTACCAGGATCCAAGGGTCACTCCCGCAGAAACGGGAACCCCTGTCCTGGCCAGACCATCCTCACCTCCACACCCTGTAGGGACCGGGCTACTGACGACACCCTAGAGAAAGCTCCCATAATGCAGGCCGTGGTCCAGATTGAACTCCTCCTGCCGCAAGAGTTACTCACCCACATCTGAAGCCTCCAAGGCCTCGGCACACACAGGCACAATCAGCAAGCAGGAAGATCCAGAGGATGAAGGTGGGCAAACTGACCCAGTGCACACAGATCACTAAGCATGCTTTCCTGAAGACATCAGAAGACCTGCCAGGGGAAGACCTTGGATGTCACAGGTCTCTGCCACAGTGCCATGGGAGCTGCTGGCTCCGATATTGAGGCAGCGTGGGTATGCCAACCAATGACCAATCTCTACCAGAACCACGGGCCTCCAAGATTGATGCTTCATTGCCGGGGGGGGAGGGGGCGAACACATTGGTGCTATCAGGGCCGGCTGACTGGCCGCAACCTTAGAGAACATAGCTAATTCCAGGTCCACGGTCAAATGGATGCCAAGAGGCATTTGTGCACACCACATAACAACGCACAGGCCTGGTTGCTTGGCCTCTGTTACTGCAAATCTTCAAGGCACCAAAGATCCCCTTGGAGAGTCCCTCTACTGGTTGCAGGCCACCAAGGACACAAAGGTCACCTATCATCGAGCCTCCAAAGCACCAGCAATGCCCTCTGCTCTCTACCCAGCTGAGGGCACCTTCCAAAGGACCACAGTATGTATCAGTGAAAACAGAACGACAGTGCCTGAAGCCTCAGCAGACATAACATCCCAGGAAATCACACTGCACTTTTCCTCACCTGCACAACCATTCTCCTCTGGGCCTCTGGCCAACCTGCAGGAGAAATGCAGGCCTGTGACCACAACACAGTCCATGGCGACCTCCAAGACTCAAGCATGGGACAGGAGTTGCAATTCAGGAACTGCCAAGGGCAGAAATGAGGCCTAATAACTTTCACAACTTGCACCGTTCCCCTAGGTCTCTGCAGCCACTGCAGCCCACAGGGTACTCAGCAATCTCACCAACCCAAAGGGCCGCAATGGTGAGGGCCTCAGATCTCACCTGGGGCTCCAATCAGAGACCACAGAAGCTTCCTTGTGTCACAATCGACATCAAGACACCCCCAATTAGCACACTTGCAGCAGGAACCAGGACAAAATGCACCGATCTGAGCAAAGAGCTCACTGTCCAATGTCAGGATCTACTGGGACACCCACCACCACTGGACAAGCCGGATACCTCTTCTGCTCCTCCGTGCCCTTCACCATGGACCTCGCGTTCCAAGAGCTGCTCGAACATCTGTACACGTCCAACCCTCAGATGGGAGCCTCCCAAGTGGTGTTGACCTGGCTCCTCCATGCATGTGTGTGACACAATCAGAGAAGCCCTCTTGATAACCAGTCCCACCCTTAACCCCAAGGGAGGCAACGTGCTGGACCTCAGTTTCGATGAGGAGACGGTAGTGAGTTCTCACTCATTTTGTTCAGATTTTCCAAGGAATGCATGAGAGGGTGTCGTCATCGATCCAAGCACGTGCTGGCTCGCCCCCTACGTCCACAGGGCAGGCCGCGCCGCTCCCAGGAGGAGCCAGTGATCTGGAAGTCCTCCAGCAGCCGGGGGATCTCAGAGCCCCCAGGCGTCTCAGCAAGAGGAACGGTCCCTCCATACGGACAGCCACTCAGGCAGCAGTGCCAGGAAAGGTGAAGTTCATGACACGTCTTGTGGCAGGAGAAGCCGTACCGTGCTCGGTGATCCAAAAAGAACTGGCAGCAACCTGGGGCACCACACTTCTTGCCGGACTGCCTTGCACCTCGAGCCCCTGCCTCATGGGCGGGGCTTCGTCTCCTGGGTGATGGACAGCCATACCTGGCAACTTCACCTGACAAGGGGACAGAAAGCACAGGAACACTTGAGATGTGCACTTGGTCTCTCACTGAGTAACACCGAGGAAAATATTTCACTGGGGGAAGGCCTGTATGTGAACGCAACTACAACCATCCCTTACAGACAGCTGGTTACCTACCTTTCAAAAGAGTGCAGCAAATCAGGCTCAAGTGCATGTGTGTGACTTTCTGACTCAGCATGCATGGGTGGTAGGGGATTCTATTTGGAGTTGAGTGCCTGTGTTCCAGTGTACCAACAAGAATGCACTCTCGGCAATTTGGGTGTGTGTCTAGAAATACGTTCGGGTGTCCAAGTCTCAGAGCCTGCATGGAGACGCCCTGCGGTTTGAACACGCATGTCGTCTTCATGGAGCCCTGACCTCCTGTCTTTCCACGAAATGGGGGAGGACACCTGGCATCTTCCTTCGGCCCCATGCAAAATTTCTTTGAGCGGCTCTTGCATAGGCTCTAGGCTCCCAGTCTCCATGACCCATGATCTCTGACCAAAGCACAGAGACCTGAACGCCCAAGGTCACCTTGCCGAGTGTCTGTGTGAATGCCCCGTACCCTGAGACTGTAGCTACTACTACAGCTCAGGGGTCCTTGTCACAAGGTCCACCTCCACCCTAACCAGAAAATGTTCCCAGAGAACTGCACAGTAAGGTGAACTTGGCACTAGGGCAGATACGGCTCACCGCACCCTCGACTAGGAAAAGAATTCAAGGCATGCATCTCTTCCTGCCAGTCAGTCCAATCATTGGGCGGCCTCTGACAGAAGTGAGGATGGGACCTGGACTGCCTCAGGTACCAGGATCCAAGGGTCACTCCGCAGAAACGGGACCCCTGTCCTGGCCAGACCATCCTCACCTCCACACCCTGTAGGGACCCGGCTACTGACACACCCTAGAGAAAGCTCCCATAATGCAGGCCGTGGTCCAGATTGAACTCCTCCTGCCCGCAAGAGTTACTACCCACATCTGAAGCCTCCAAGGCCTCGGCACACACAGGCACAATCAGCAAGCAGGAAGATCCAGAGGATGAAGGTGGGCAAACTGACCCAGTGCACACAGATCACTAAGCATGCTTTCTGAAGACATCAGAAGACCTGCCAGGGGAAGACCTTGGATGTCACAGTCTCTGCCACAGTGCCATGGGAGCTGCTGGCTCCGATATTGAAAGGGAGCGTGGGTATGCCAACCAATGACCCAATTCCCACCAAAACCCCGGGCCTCCAAGTTGATGCTTCTTTTCGGGGGGGGGGGGGGTGCA